>NC_133334.1:85969653-87269653 GCF_042186555.1 Aquarana catesbeiana | reverse complement strand
AGTTAGATAGAGCAGGCAGACAAGTCAGTTAGCTGCAGTCAGTGTATTGTGTATATATATGCATGCCAGGTGTTGTATATATATATATATATATATATATATATATATATATATATATATATACACTGTATTCAGTTTAGCTAGATCCGTTCCTGTTATTCTCTTCCTAATATACTCTTACAGGCAGGCAGCTGCAGTATTTTCAGTCAGTGTACTGTATCCTGTGCACAGTGTGCAACTAAAGCTAACTGCAGACAATTGCTGGTGTTCTCTTCTTAATAATACTTCAGGCAGGCAGCTGCAGTATTTTCATTCAGTGTACTGTATCCTGTGCACAGTGTGCAACTAAAGCTAACTGCAGACAATTGCTGGAGTTATCTTCTTAATAATACTTCAGGCAGGCAGCTGCAGTATTTTCAGTCAGTGTACTGTATCCTGTGCACAGTGTGCAACTAAAGCTAACTGCAGACAATTGCTGGTGTTCTCTTCCTAATAATACCACAGGCAGGCAGCTGCAGTATTTTCAGTCAGTGTACTGTATTCTATGCACAGTGTGCAACTAAAGCTAACTGCAGACAATTGCTGGTGTTCTCTTCCTAATAATACCACAGGCAGGCAGCTGCTGTATTTTCAGTTAGTGTACTGTATCCTGTGCACACTGTGCAACTAACGCTAACTGCAGACAATTGCTGGTGTTCGCTTCCTAATAATACCTCAGGCAGGTAGCTGCAGTATTTTCAGTCAGTGTACTGTATCCTGTGCACAGTGTGCAACTAAAGTTAACTGCAGACAATTGCTTGTGTTCTCTTCCTAATAATACCACAGGCAGGCAGCTGCAGTATTTTCAGTTAGTCTACTGTATCCTGTGCATAGTGTGCAACTAAAGCTAACTGCAGACAATTGCTGGTGTTCTCTTCCTAATAATACTACAGGCAGGCAGCTGCAGTATTTTCAGTCAGTGTACTGTATCCTGTGCACAGTGTGCAGCTAAAGCTAACTGCAGACAATTCCTGTTGTTTTCTTACTAATAATACTACAGGCAGGCAGGCAGGCGATTCAGCTAGCTGCAGTATAATCAGTATATACTTTATATACATCCCAGCCTTGTGCAGCTACATCTCACTGCACGCTATTCCTTGTGTACCTTTTCCAATACATCAAGACAGTATGTCTGGAAGGCCAACAAGGAGAGGCAGACAGTCGCAGGCCAATAAAAGAGGGCAAGCAGGCTCTGTGTCTAGAGGCAACAGTGCTGGTCTAAGACACGGTGCATCCTCATCAGCACGTGGCCGCGGGGCACGCTTGTCCTTTTTCTCGGCAGCTGGCCTTGTTGAGCCACAACATGCCGAAGAGTTGGTAGAGTGGATGACCAAGCCGCCCTCATCTTCCTCATCCTCTGTCACCCAGGCTACCTTGGCTGCCAATGCAGGTGCCAAAGTGGCCTATTCCTTGGACTCGAGGTCATCATCAGTTACTCCTTCCCTAGCCCCACAGGAGGAGTCCCCCGAACTGTTCGACCACAGTGTCGGGTACATGCTGCAGGAGGATGCGCAGTGTTTTGAAGGCTCCGATGATGGTACCCAGCTTGAGGAAGGCAGTAATGTGAGCCCAGAGAGAGGGGTTGCCCAAGAAGGACAACAAACTTGCAGTTATGTTCCCCCAGCTGCAGCATATTGCCAGGTTTGCTCCAGTGACCAGGAGGGAGGTCGGAAGGAGGGATGATGAGCTCACTGGCTCTACATGGGTGCCTGATAGGAGAGAGGAGGAGGAGGCGGAGGAGGAGGAGGCACATCTCCAATGAGGGGGGATGCCCTCTAGGGGCCAGCTTAAGGGCAGCCAACTGACTGCATCACACTCCAGAGCTCCGCAAGTGCAGGGCGCTGGTGACTCCACGTGTTATTCCAAAAGTTCTTTGGTGTGGGCCTTTTTTGAGACGTGTGCAGCACATCGCACCGTTGCTATTTGCAACATATGTCTGAAGCATATCAAGCGTGGACTAGACAGCAAGCACTTGGGCACCACATGCTTAATCAGACATATGTCGAGCTCCCATGCAGCCCGTTGGCAACACTACCTAAAAGACCCACACCAAAGAACAAGGCGGACCTCTCCTTGCTCCTCCTCATCAGCTGTGATCTCCAACCCCACTATACCTTAAGTCCTCTCAGAAACCTGTACTGAGAGGAATGAAGGTGTAGAATTAGGTGTGCCACTGCCAAGTACTTGCAGCCAATCTGCTATCGGTACACCAACGTCCGATTCTAGCAGGCAGATTTCCCTACCCCAGTTGCACCACCGGCAAAAGAAGTTCACTCTCGGCCATCCATATGCCCAGCGGTTGAATGCTAGCTTGCCTAAATTGCTAGCACTTCAACTGCTGCCTTTTCAGTTGGTAGACTCTGCCCCCTTCCATGAGTTTGTGGAATGTGCGGTACCTCAGTGGCAGGTTCCCAAATGCCACTTTTTTCACAGAAGGCGATTCCGGCTCTCTGCCGGCATGTGGAAGGCAATATCCATGCCTCGCTGGACAGGGCGGTCAGTGGTAAGGTGCATATTACCGCTGACTCATGGTCCAGCAGGCATGGACAGGGACGTTACCTATCTTTCACTGCGCACTGGGTGACTCTGCTGGCAGCTGGGAAGGATGCAGGACAGGGTGCAGTAGTGTTGGAGGTTTTTTCCGCCACCACGCCTCCAAAATTCTACTAGTGGTGATTCTGCCACACCTCTCTCCTCCACCCCCTCCTCTTCTTCTTCCTCCATGGCCTCTTCCTGTGCTGATTTGTCCTCGGAACCAGCGGTGCTCCGTAGGCGTTCAAGGGGCTATGCAAGCACGCAAGCAAAAAGATGCCATGCGGTGCTTGAGCTGGTGTGCTTGGGGGACAGGAGCCACACTGGGGCAGAGATTCTGCCAGCTCTGCAGGGGCAGGCTCGGAGGTGGTTGATGCAATGCCAGCTTAAGCCAGGAATGGTGGTTTGCGACAATGGCACCAACCTCCTCTCCGCCCTCCGACAAGGACAACTGACCCATGTGCCCTGTTTGGCTCACGTCCTTAACTTGGTGGTGCAGCGGTTCTTGGGCAGGTACCCAGGCTTACAGGATGTCCTGAGGCAGGCCAGGAAAGTCTGTGTGCATTTCTACCGGTCATATAATGCCAGTGCTCGGCTGGCTGACCTCCAAAAGGAATTTAACCTGCCCAAGAACCGCCTAATCTGTGACATGCCCACCAGGTGGAACTCAACGTTGGCCATGCTGCAGCGGCTGCAAACGCAGCAGAGGGCCATCAATGAGTACCTGTGCGACTATGACACCAGGACAGGGTCAGGGGAGCTTGTTTTTTTTTCCCCACACCAGTGGTCCATGATCAGGGATGCATGCACTGTCCTGTCACCATTTGAGGAGGCCACGAGGATGGTGAGCAGTTACAGTACATGCATCAGTGACACTGTCCCTCTTGTCCACCTGTTGGAGCACACGCTGCGTGGAATGGACAGGGCACTTGAGGCAGAACAGAGGCAGGAAGAAGAGGACTTCCTTACCTCTCAAGGCCCCCTTTATCCAGACAGTGTTCCTGCATGCCCGCCGATCACACAGGAAGAGGACAAGGAGGAGGAGGAGGATTGTGTCAGCATGGAGGTGGAGCCTAGCACTCAGCATCAGCAGCAGGGATCATTTACAGTCCGAAGAAACCCATGGACTTTTACGTGGCTAGGAGGAGGTGGCTGCGGATCATGTCGTCCTTAGTGACCCAGAGGACTCCGGACCAAATGCCTCAGCAAACCTATGCTGCATGGCCTCCCTGATCCTGCAAAGCCTGCGGAAGGATCCTCGTATTCGTGGTATCAAGGTGAGGGATCAGTACTGGCAGTCAACCCTCCTTGATCCACATTACAAGGGTAAGGTTGCGGACCTTATCTTGCCATCGCAGAGGGAGCAGAGGATGAAACATCTTCGGGAGGCCTTGCAGAAAGGTTTGTGCAACGCGTTTCCAGAGTCTGGGAGGTTACAATATCCTGGTCCTCCTGGACAACGTGTTGCTGAGGCTTCGGTCAGTCACAGAAGGAGTGGTGGAGAAGGTGGCTGTCTGACCAATGCGTTCAGACAATTTTTTAGTCCGCAGCCCCAAGGTATGATCGGTTCCAGCAACTATCGCCAGCGTCTGATTTACATGGTGCAGGAATACCTAGGGGTAAGATCAGACTTGGACACCTTTCCCACCAAAAATCCTCTGGGTTACTGGGTCTTGAGGATGGATCACTGGCTAGAGCTTGCACAGTATGCAATTGAGCTACTGGCCTGTCCTGCATCCAGTGTTCTTTCAGAACGCACATTCAGTGCTGCTGGAAGCTTTGTAACCGATCACAGGGTGCGCCTGTCCACCGAATCGGTCAATTGGCTGACCTTCATAAAAATGAAAAGTCTTGGATCACCAGCTACCAAGCACCTGATGCTGATGTAACTGAATAATTTTTTTTTTTAATGTGATATCCCTTCAAGACTGCCTATGCTGATGCTGAGTGACTATCCTGTTATGCTGAGTGACTATCCTCTTCTTCCTCAATGTTCATGCTGATAGCTTGTAAGAAAATTTTTGGTTCTGGGCA
Source organism: Aquarana catesbeiana (assembly GCF_042186555.1). Classification (NCBI taxonomy): domain Eukaryota; kingdom Metazoa; phylum Chordata; class Amphibia; order Anura; family Ranidae; genus Aquarana; species Aquarana catesbeiana. The sequence continues at coordinate 87,265,048 of NC_133334.1, read as the reverse complement.
CCGCCACCAGTAGCTAAGGCCCAATTTTTCTGCCCCTGTTTAACAGGGGCATGTAATTACAATTTTTGATGCAATACTTTGCAGCAGGGCTCATTCCTGCGCTCCAACTAGAGTATCTGTGAGGGGTTGCAGTGTTGTGGCAACACCACTAGTGCCTAAGGCCCAATTTTTCTGCCCCTGTTTAACAAGGGCATGTAATTACAATTTTTGATGCAATACTTTGCAGCAGGGCTCATTCCTGCGCTCCAACTAGAGTATCTGTGAGGGGTTGCAGTGTTGTGGCACCAGCAACAGTGCCTAAAGCCCAATTTTTCTGCTCCTGTTCAACAGGGGCATGTAGTTACAATTCTTGATAAAATATTTCACAGCAGGGCCTGTTCCAGCGCCCACCAAGAGTAACTGTGAGAGCTTACAGTGTTGTGGCAACACCACCACACCGTCCACCACCAAAGGCCCAATTTTTCTGACCCTGTTCAACAGGGGCATGTAATTACTATTCTTGATCTAATATTTCACAGCAGGGCCCGTTCCTGCGCCCACCAAGAGTAACTGTGAGGGCTTACAGTGTTGTGGCAACACCAACACCTAAGGCCCCAATTTCTGCAGAGTATATAGGGCAGGCCCCTACTTTCAAACATCCAACTTACAAACGACTCCTACTTGCAAACAGAAGGAGACAACAGGAAGTGAGAGGAAATCTACTCCTAGGAAGGGAAATTCTCTCCTGTAAGAGTTCCTTGTTTCACTAAAAACCCCAAATGTTCAAAATCCAATTGTCATTGGGACAGAAAGTGAGGTCAAATCTTCTGAACAGGTGCACAGACAGCAAAACAAATGTTACAGTGGTGATAATCCTTCCCTATGTTTTCCAAAACGCTTAAAAATAGATTTTTTGGCTGGAGCTGCACGTAAAAAATGTACCAGTTCAAAATTACAAACAGATTCTACTTAAGAACAAACCTACAGTCCCTGTCTTGTTTGCACCGCTTGTATACTGCTGTTCAGAGTATATAGGGCCTGGCCCCACGCCTTTCCTTTTTTTTATTTGGGTGCAGGGTTCCCCTTAATATCCATACAAGACCCAAAGGGGCTGGTAATGGGCTGGGGGGGTTTCTCAATGATTTTCATCCATATTGCCGGGACCAGACATGACATTAAAGCCGCAAGCAGTTTTAGATTACTTTTTTTCCTTTAGAAATGTAATTTTGAGCAGGGACTTTTCTAAACACTGGAAACATATGCTACTTTACAGGCATACTATAGACACCCCCCAGGAACGATATTTAAAGGTATATTTTACTGTTATTTTTTCACTTTAAGCATCATTAAAATCACTGCTCCCGAAAAAACAACCATTTTTAAAACTTTTTTTGCATTGATACATGTCCCCTGGGGCAGGACTCGGGTCCCCAAACCCTATTAAGGACAATAACTTGCATATTAGCCTTTAAAATTTGCACTTTTGATGTCTCACATTCGTGTCCCATAGACTTTAACGGAGTTCAAAAGTTCGCATGAACTTTCGGTCCGTTCGAATGTTCTGATGCGAACCAAACCAGGGGGTGTTCGGCTCATCCCTAGGTACCACCTTGATTCTTTTCAGGTCTAACCAAGCTTGATAAATGTCCTTGGGACCAATACCCCTTTTTAGGATAATCTGGTGCAACATTTTGTCTATTCGGGAGATGTACCCAGAGAGGCTCTCCCCCTTTTGTTGATGGGTGTGATTACATTTTTACATCAGATCTGCAGTTGTTTCAACTCTTCTGAATACAGCATGCATGTAGTCTATGGCACTACAGGTTCTCTTTCCCATTCTCAAGTTGCGTATCACATCGGCTGCACGGCCTCGAAGACTCCCACTGAGTCGCTGTCATTTCACGGCCTCTGGAACACTCCATTCCTCCATAGCCTGCATGGCCTGACTCATCCAGGTCTCAAACTCATCTTCTCCGATAGGGGACGGCAACTGCCCTAGGAAGAATCTGAGTCTCTGATAGTTCTGACTTTCATTTCCAAATCCGTTCTTCACTGGGCTATCAACTAGCCGGCTCATATCGGTGTAGAGGGAAACAGGAAGGGCACTGACCCCATTAGAGTCTGTCCCAACCACTCCTGAGCCCTTCTCCTGGGTCCTCGTCAATGGCTGCCTCTCTACAGGCTCTCCCCCCACTTTCAGTGGGATCACCCTGGCAGTCACCCCCTTGGCTAGGCATACCTCTTCTTCTTGAAAGCACACAGGTACTTCTTCCTGCCATTCCAAAAGTACCCGGACTTGGTCCAGGTCGTGCTCAGCTTCCATATCCACAATGTAGGCCCTCGGTCCTGGTGCTACGGCTCTTACCCACTGTTGAATCTCCCTCTCAGTGCATTCACTTCCTGGGATCTCTAGGACAGTGCTCCCTGGGCTCTACCCCAAGCGACTGCTCGTGCAGAGCGTGGCTCTTGTCTAGGTTGACTAGGGCCGGCTCCAGAATAAATCCAGGATGAGCCCCCAAATGTAACACATCCCCTTGAGGACTGTTTGATATTTACCTGCTCATCTGCATCACCATGACGCTGTTAACCTTCCAACCCACCTGAAACTTTGGGTTCCGACATTTTTTCACAAGCACCTTTAAATAACACGTCACACAAGTCAATATATTTACGGTATCTCAGCTTTTACTGAAGTAGCAAAATAGTATTAGTTTGTAACAGAGGGCAATAGATCAACCGAGTTCTGAATAACAGCACAGACTCAGTAGAGGAATTCCCCCAAATATAGCTTAAAAAATTGTTTAACAGCAGGAAGATACAATATACATATATCTACAATGGCATACCACCTGTAGCATGACCTGAAGGACAATAAATGGTTAAATCTTTAATGCAAGTCATTACACTCTACACTCCTGGTAACCCCAGGCCGGCCTATTCAACCTTAAAATCCTAATGAGGGATTAGACAGAATGAGGATAGTGCAGGGCCCTTTAATTAGTGATAACAGCAATGTCCATGGTGCAGACCCGATAGTCTTCACCGGCAGAGTTTATATCCAGTATGGCACAGTGATGAGTGAACAGACTAACTGGCTTAAACAGGCTAATGGTATTTCTTGAAGTGATTGTAGGTAAAGGTGTCTATGTACAGTGTTCAAATAGAAGTGCAATAAAGTGTTCCAAAGGTAAAGGTGTCTATGCACAGCGTTCCAATAAAGTAACCAGGGAAATAATGCAGAAGGTGGGCGGTTGCCCTCTTACCAATGACTGGTCCAAACTAGAGGCTCTGAAGTCAGCGACCCGAGGAAAGACGCCCATCGATGGAGCCGCCAGCGATGACACATGGATGCAGAGCATGTACGAACGTGGTGTCAAGCTGCTGAGTTGGTGCCGTGAAGATGTCTGACAAACAGAGATGGGCCCTACGAGGCCGGGCTGGAGTTTCTTGGTAGGCTGCAACCTCTTTCTCCCCGTCACGGAGAGGTGTGCTCTACACAAGGCCCAAGAAGAAGAGAGCCTGCAATGGAACTTCTATCTCCTTTTATAGTCTCTCCCAGAAGTCCCCTGGATGGTAGCAAGGATCCCTGGGATATGTAGTCCTGGTGTATAGTTGTGCAATGGAACCGCCAGTCACAAAAACGACTAATCCCACAGTCCAGTGGATTGGCTCACAAATATGATGACAGTCACTGGCGTCCAACATTAAAGGGACACAACTATAGATGATGAATGACGGGTAAGGCACATAATGTTACACTTATAGTCCGCCATCGCTACACTACTGTTTATGCTGATCTGGATGCCAAATGTCATGTTATGCCTAGCCCTTGCTGTTAAACACGTTGTATGCTAAATTGTGTTATTACCATTGTTAACATTGTTAATCCATACTGCCTGGTTTTGTGCCTGTTGTCTTTGATATAGGGTACTAAATATTACTTTCAGTGATTTCCTGTGATTTTTTTTTTTGTACAATCAACCTGGTGTGTCAGAGGGGCTGAAGTTCTTGAGAGGGTCAAGGCAAAGAACAGAGGACCCATTCTATCCAGCAGCTCCTATGGGGGTAGCGCTACACATATATGGTGCAATGTGTCACCATCATTAAAATAGCAGTTTCTATTTTTTTTGTGTATTCCTGTAACAGAAAATATATGATACGCTGCTTTTAAGGATTTTTAAATACAATATTTCTAAAGCCAAAACCATTTTTTTTTTAGTTTTGGATAGAGTAGAGGGGTGAAAACCCAGTAGGGTCTAAGTCCTAATTTTCTCCACTCCTGTTCCAGTTACAGCTATACAGACTTCCCTTCACAGTCACTAATGCTAGGTACACACTGGAAGTTTTTTTTCCGCTTAACTCAGATGTCTCCGTACTAAGTGATGTGCAGCAATCTTCCCTGCTGAGCTATTGTGTTCTGACAGGGGCACTGCCACCCACCAGAACCAACTGATCAGTGGTGGCAGCCACTGGCTGCCAGCGCTGATCGAATACTGGTTTTCCAGCATGCTCGTTTGATAAAAGCCAGTTGGGACACACACGGGTCGAAAGTCATCCAGTTTGTGCTGAACCGACCGTTTCTGGCCGATTTTCGGCCCATGACAGGTACACAAGGTAGATCTACAGACCACAAAAAATTCACAGGCTTAGCTTCTCTTGTTTTTCCAAAACTAAAAAAAATTGCTTTAGACACAATATAATTGTGAGTATTTTTTAAATGACACCTTCAAAGCTTAACTCATTTCTGTTATAATCCTTCCATCTGTATTACTGCATCTACTGTTGCATAGCTCCCTTATTGCTCAATGTTGGCCAAGGGAAACCATTAAACAACCTAGTCTGGACTGACAATTCTGATATCATTGTCTGAAGATGTGGTCACTCTATGCTTATGTAATGACTCTGAGACTGGAAACCCTTGTTTAAAGATTACAAACTGATGACTCAGAAGACCTGGAAGCTCCAAACACTGAACAAATGAGTGGTGATCATGAAACTGAGGCTACATCTGAATAAAATCATCTTTAACACAGTTCTATTACTAAGCAGCACATTGTCATGTTTTGTAATGATCATTAAGGGTGGTTAACATAATTTTCCAACTTGTCAAGGACTTTACCTGCTAAGTGCCAAGAATTATTCCTTTGTAACTATTATTTAGTTTAACCATAATCATCACATGTGGTGAGCTATTTGCTGTAATTGTCTGTGTCTGGTTTATTGCTTCCAGGATAACAATTCTGGCTGCTCACTAATACCTGGAAGTGGTAAAAGCAGCAGAATATCCAATGCCTATAGCAGCACCTTCCTGAAGTTTAGAAGACCAGGTATCCTCATCCTCAAATTGAAACCTGTCTGGTTTTTGATGACCTTGTGGTTTTGCAGATTTTGGAAAGGCCCCTGCTCAATGTGAGAAGGTACTTAGTGTCCAGAGTAGTTCTTTCTGTGTTATGAAATGATTTGTCTGCAGCTTAAGATCATTCTCAGCGTGTAACCTGAGCAATGAGAGGGGAACAGACAAGGATCTGCTTATACATTGTGTAATTTTACATAGTCTTCCCTTTTATTTCTAACCGCTGATTGCTGCAGAACAAAATATTCCCTGCTTTGTCTGAAAGTTGCACTTAGCAGACTACAAATAACAATGTATAATCAAAATAGCATGCGTATTCCATCTCATTACCATAATGCTATTTTTTACGGATAACGGCTGAAAACAAACTTTTAGTGTTTACTGAACTGGATTTCATAATACCTCCTTTTTTTTTTCAAACATGTAGCATTTATCTCATGTATATCTACAGCTCCCTATTTGTGGACCCCAGTGAAATTCATTAGGGTTAGCTTAACGCTCTAGGCAGATATAAAAGACACAAATTAGTGCAGTAATTAAATTATTAATACATCAATAAATGTATTTTTTAAGGCAAGTAGTAAGTTACTGAATTTGACCTGGTATCAGCCTCTTGCAATCCCTATACAGCAGAGCATGGGAGGAAGGAACAAGCAGTAGAAGGTGTCAATCAGTCTAACTGCTGACAAACAGAAAGCTGATAGGAAGAGGAAGCAGAGTGACAAAGCGATGTGCTTATCACTTTGCTGTTTCTCTGTTCACTTTCCGGTAAGAGTCTGGGGTGGGTCAAAGAAAAACTGTGTCCTGTAGCAGTCTGCAAGAGGAATCATTAAGCACAGTGGTGGACCAAAAAGATAAACACTCTGAGAAATATTTGTTTCTCAGAAGGATAGATGATAATTCCTCTTCAACCCAGGGGTGTTAACCAGCAGTGTTAGCAGGAAAGGAGAATATTTACTTTATAGCGAAAAGGTGAGTATTTATTTTCTTCTTTTGCAAGGATTTGCCATATTTTTGCTGATGCGCTTAAAGAGGAGTTCCGGCCCCCCACTTTTACTATTAGGGCACTTATCTGTCCAGGCATACAGCATTTCTGCATCCGAGCCGATTCTTCACTCGTCTATCAGGTGCTGGTGCTCCATCTTGGCTAAGGGAAACCGACAGTTCATAGCCAGCTTTCTACTGCACATGCGCAAATCACGCTGCGCTTTGTGAATGGACTCACTGCGGGGGTAAGGAGATGGCCAAACTTCTGGCTTACTTCGCCGTGGCAAAATGAGCTGGAAGTGCGAGCGGGTACCTGTCAAAACCAGGTACCCTCCCCCCCCAAAGGTGCCAAATGTGGAAGCGGGGGGGGGGGCAAACAAGCAAAGCTTCTCCTCTTGGATGGAGCTCCACTATAACCCCAAAGGAGCTGCCATTTTTGGGATTCCCGATTCCCAGTGACCACGGCTCTCCAAGCAGCACTATGCTTTCTAACACAATAGGGTTGAAGGATGAGTATTTGTTGTAACAATATACATTGATGTGTCATTATGACCACTGACAGGTAAAGAGAATAACATTGATTATCTTATTACAATGGCATCTGAAAGTGGATGGTATATATTAGGCAGCAATTGAATATGTTGTCCCTAAAGTTGATGTGTTGAAAGTAGAAAAAATGGACAAAGGATTTAAGTAATTTTGACAATGACCAAATTGTAATGGCTAGACAACTGGATCAGAGCAACTCCAAAACTGCAGCTTTTGCGGGATGTTCCCAGTCTATAGTGGTCAGGACCTACCAAAAGCAAAGTGAAATAATGAACTGGCGACAGGGTCATGGGCAGCTAAGTCTCTCTGATGCATGTGGGCAGTGAAGTCTGGCCTGTGTAGTTTGATACAATGAAGAGCTACTGTAGTTCAGATTGCTGAAGAAGTTAATGCTGCTGATAAAAAGATGTCAGAATTCACAGTGCATCAGAGTTTGTTGTGTATGGGGCTGCGTAGCCACAGACTGGCTTGCAATGGGCACATGATCATCACAACTGGACCATAGAGCAATGGAAGAAGGTGGCATGGTCCGATTAATTTAAGAATAATTTGAGGAACACAACAAGGAGTTCAAGGTGTTGACTTTGTCTCAACATTCTCCAGATCTCAATCCTGTCACGCATCTCTGGGATGCGCTGGAAAAACAAGTGTGATCCATGGAGGCTCACAATTTATAGGACTTAAAGGATTTGTTCTTGGCAGCTTGGGGCCAGATACCACCCTGCATGCTCCAGGCACAGTTACTGGCGGCTAGTTGCGATCAGGAGCTTTCCGACCATGTGACCACCGTCACATGATAATAAACCTTGCCCCAGCTCCCGACATCCTAAACCTCTTAAAGGGCCAGGAGGCGCAGGTGCCAAGAGATTAAACAAGTATGTGAAACAGTGGCAAAAAAAAAGCATACCATTTTTAATAAGTATTAGGATTAGAAAATTAACCCTAAACCCTGTACTGGAGAAGGTCCTGTCTAATGGCCAATGTTATGACAAAGAAGTTCCAGCAGTCTTTGTCAAACCCTTCCCTGCTGGCCAGTATGCTGGGACCCAAGTCTAGGATTGGCGCACTCAAAATTAAGTTCCTCTGAACTAGGGTATGAGTGCCTGAATGGTGTCCCTAGTAGGCAATACTGTTTCTTTAAGTAGGGTTATTAGGGTATGGCCAGAGGCCTCTCACCGACTCCTAGGATGATGACTTCTCTCTCCTGGCTCTCGGTATGGGGCTCAGTGATATCAGCTGCAGTGACTTGATCTACATGATCATTTGGTGACACCAGACTCGACAATGGAGTTCCCACAAACCAAGAAATGTCCCCTACTGAGCCTGTCTGCGCCCCAAATAATTTGGCAAACCAGCCCAATAACAGCCTCCTACACTGTGTATGTGCTCCAACACATCTTTTTTGTGACTGCCTTAAGCCAAGGAACAGTCCTTTTTCCTACCCTGCAGAGCTCTAGTCATTCTAGGATGTAGTTGCAGTGCTTTTTAAACCACAGGCTCAGTCTCCCCAGGGACTACATTCTCCACAAGTCCTAGTTCCTCCCAGCAGGCTCTGTCCTTTCCCATTTTGTATAGCAACAGTATTTCTGCTTTCTTTGTTTTACCAGGTGGTGGGCAAGGTTTTCCTATTGCTGCACATAGCCTGAAGCATAACCTTACAAGTAAATGGATAGAAGACAATCCACAACTCCATACATGCTCTTCAATACTGTAAGTCCAAATTTATTGTAAATTCATAAAAGATGAATACATACAGCAGCACCTTTTATGGAGTTACAATAATATTGGACTTATTGAAGAGCACGTATGGAGTTGTGGATTGTCTTCTATCCATTTACTTTTTTAGCAGCTGACGAGCTGAGCGACTGCACATCCTGCACCCAACAGCTCAGGTGGATCTCTACATAATCTGGGGTAGTAGCACCTTTTTCTTCTATTCAAACTTACAAGTACCTGTGTTCTTTCGCTCTCCTCGTTGGAAGCCCAGGAGAGGGAGAAAAGCTGCAGCCTGTTTGACACTGTCAATGACAGCCTGGCCCATCCAACTGTAGTCCAGGGAGTGCCTCCGACTGGGGCTACGTTCCTATTTAAAATGTAAGTGTATTGCTACTTCTGGAGGACCTACTGCCCTACCCTAGTGATGACTCACCATGTACCTGAGTAATGCTGACACACCAGAAAATGTTTCAAGTTAAAATGAAAAGCCCTGAAATAGAAGTTTGTTAAAGCAGACCTTTACTCAGCAGAAGTACTAGGCATCATTGTACTCCTACCTCTGACAAAATATTTTTTGGTTTGTATACTTTTTTTTTTAATTCTCCCCGAATGTTCCTGCATGAGAATGTCTCCTTCGCTCTGAAGCCTCCTTGAATATGCACGTCACATATCTCACGATGCTTTAGGTTTCATATATTGGAAAGAGGATGGTGGACCCCTCATCATATCATCAGGGGACCAGGCTACCTGAGGAGGTAGCTGGCTAACAATGACATCAGCAACAAAGTTGGTGATGTGGGGCCCAGTGTGGGGCCCAGCACGATGGATCACAGAGGGACAATGCTGGTTTCGCTGGCCAGGAAACTATGTGAATTGTGCTTAAACCAAGGAAAAAGGTAATAATGAAAAAACAAGAGGGTTACATAGTTACATAGTTACATAGTAGGTGAGGTTGAAAAAAGACACAAGTCCATCAAGTCCAACCTATGTGTGTGATTATATGTTAGTATTGCATTGTATATCCCTATATGTTGTGGTCGTTTAGGTGCTTATCTAGTCGTTTTTTGAAACCATCGATGCTCCCCGCTGATACCACCGCCTGTGAAAGGGAATTCCACATCCTTGTAGTAAAGAACCCTCTGCGCAGTTTAAGATTAAACCTCTTTTCTTCTAAATTTAATGAGTGACCACGTGTCTTGTTAAACTCCCTTCCGCAAAAAAGTTTTATCCCTATTATGGGGTCACCAGTACGGTATTTGTAAATTGAATTCATATCCCCTCTCAAGCGTCTCTTCTCCAGAGAGAATAAGTTCAGTGATCACAACCTTTCCTCATAACTAACATCCTGTAGACCATTTATTAGCTTTGTTGCCCTTCTTTGTACTCGCTCCATTTCCAGTACATCCTTCCTGAGGACTGGTGTCCAGAACTAGACAGCATACTCTAGGCGCAGCCGGACCAGAGTCTTGTAGAGCGGGTGAATTATCGTTTTATCTCTGGAGTTGATCCCCTTTTTAATGCATGCCAATATTCTGTTTGCTTTGTTAGCAGCAGCTTGGCATTGCATGCCATTGCTGAGCCTATCATCTGCCAGGACCCCCAGGTCCTTTTCCATCCTAGATTCCCCCAGAGGTTCTCCCCCCAGTGTATAGATTGCATTCATATTTTTGCCACCCAAATGCATTATTTTGCATTTTTCTACATTAAACCTCATTTGCCATGTAGTTCCCACTCCATTAATTTGTTCAGATCTTTTTCCACATCCTGCAGAGAAGTTATTGCCCTGCTTAGATTAGTATCATCTGCAAATACAGTGATTGAACTGTTTACCCCATCCTCCAGGTCGTTTATGAACAAATTAAATAGGATTGGTCCCAGCACAGAACCCTGGTTGAGAGTGAAGTTCCTCAATTGAGAATTGATTAATTGACAATTGAATAACCAATACAAAGACATTCAACCCCACAGGGAAATTATATATCTACTACCCTAGCCACTGGACAATGGAGTGTAGTTACAGTGCAGTCTGCAGGTGTAAGGACCCTTTGACTTGTGGTGGAGAGCTCACTCCCAAATGGGGTTATTTATAACAAGGCTGTAGTACAGACCCCCATGGCAGAACTCTGCTGACAATGGCAATAAGGACACGACTGTCAAAAAAAAAAACACCCGGGTGGCCAATAGGTCTCTTACCACTCCCAAAGAGTCAGAAGCATTTTCTTGAACAACAACGATTCTGAAATAGTAGGATATTGTAACAGTAGCATACTAGAACAATGGAATGATGTAACAGCAAGATGCTGGAAGGACAAGAGGATGGACCTACAGCTTGATTTTCTCAGCAGTCAGTCTTTCCTGCAAACAGCATAGCCCTTCACAGCAGCACACAGTCTCTTATCAGCAGCCTGCCTGGGCTCTCTAACCCACAGCTTAGTTTACAGCATCATAGCCATGGTGCAGAAATAGCCTCTTCTGAGCCATTTCCTGCTGGGCTCCAAGCAAACACTGGATCCATGCACATCCCACAGATTCTTGCAACCCCCTTATTACAGATGGGCTCCCCCACAACTCCTGTCCATTCTTTTTTTCTCAGGGACTAGGTCCCAGAAGAAAGATGGTTCAACTGATATTTTCATTGAACTGTATTGTCATGTGGCTGCACCAACCAATTACTGCTCACCATTTCCTGCATTATAGTTCTACACCACCATCTGGGCCTGTGTAGTAAAGATTCTTAAGCCTCGTACACATGATCGAATTTACCGCAGACAAAACCTCTGATTTTTGTCCGAAGGTGTGTGCCTGGATTTTGTCTTGTATACAAATGGCAAGGAATTGTCGGCCAACAAACACGAACGTTATTTTGTGTTAGTAGAAGTTTGGTGACTGTTGATTCGCACTTTTCATTTAGCGCTTTTCTTTTCACACTTTTCATTTCGTGCTTTTCAGTTGCGCTATTCAATTTGTGCTTTTCAGTTCATTTCTGAACGTCCGTTCGTCAACCAGACATGTTGCGGAATCAGAGGAGATAACGTGTTATTTATTATTGGCCTTGGAGTTATTGCTTTGACCCAAGTCCAGTCCACGTACAGGAGGAGGAGGAGTTCTTGGACCAAAAATTGGTTGCTTTATTAATCTGACCAATTATGTCATATGCCTTTGCTGCGGTAGCTCCAGGAGAATAATCCAGATGATTTTCAGAAGTATCGCCGGATGACGGACTCCTACTTTCACCAACTCTTGGCATTGTTGACCCCCATATTAAGAAGCAGGACACATGCATGATGCTTTAATTTTATTTTTTGGTTGAATAATAATGATTTGATTTGGTATATTTTCTATATTTTTGCATGCATAGAATGCACTTTTTGGTTAAGTTCTATTGGCAGATAGCATGTCTAATTTTATTTGTTTTTTTTTAATGCACAATAAAAAAATTGTGGAGAATAATACTTGGCTATGTGTTTTACTTCAAATGACAGTTTGGGAGTAGGCAGTTACATTTTAAAAAAATACAATGTAAAATTGACAAGGGACACCAACATAGTTGTATCTTTGATCTTAAAAACTTCGGGATAATAGTGTTGTGGTAACTTGCCCAAATAAAAAGGAAAAAAAGCATAATAATATTATTCTGGATATCACTAGAAAAAAAAGCCTTTGAAAATTAGTTTGCAATAACTCCATCAGTATCACCAGCAAAGCAGCTCCATTATTATCCCATTAAACCCCTTCCCGCCGACCGTACGCACATCTGCGTACTCGGCTTTCCGGGGTTATACCAGGATGATGCCCGCAGCTGCAGGCATCATCCCGGTACCGTTGTTTCGAGCGGGCGATCGGCTACCCGTATATAACAACCGATGCAGCTAAAAGCTGCTCGGCTGTTATACCGAAGCAGCAGGAGGGGACATCCCCCCCCCCCTCCCACCGCTCTTACCGGGCCTCCCGTGCGATCGGGAGGCCCGGTGTCCAATCGTCTGCCTCCGGCGGCTGTGGGCGGGCTGGAACGAAGCCGTGGGCGGCTTCTTTCCAGCCTTCTTAATGTAAACGCGGAAGCGACGTCATGACGTCACTTCCCGTTTACTCGGCTGCCAATGGCGCCGAATTTAAAAAAATACACAGTATTCAGAATCGCAGTTTTCGGTGATCTGAATACTTTGAAGTGTAAAGGAGGGATGGGGGGTCTTTTAGACCCCCCATCCCTCCATAAAGAGTACCTGTCACCACCTATTACTGTCACAAGGGATGTTTACATTCCTTGTGACAGCAATAAAAGTAAAAAAAAAACATTTTTTTTTTTTAAACACAATTTTTAAATATAAAAATAAATAAAATAAATATAAAAAAAAAAAAAATTTAAAGCGCCCCCGTCCCCGCGAGCTCGCGCAGTGAAGAAAACGCATACCGAAGTCGCGCACGCATATGTAAACGGTGTTCAAATAACACATGTGAGGTATCGCCGCGATCGTCAGAGCGAGAGCAATAATTCTAGCCCTAGACCTCCTCTGTAACTCTAACCTGGTAACCGTGAAAAAAAATTTAAAGCGTCGCCTATGGAAATTCATAGCTCCCATAGTTTGTCACCATTCCACGAGTGCGTGCAATTATAAAGCCTGACATGTTTGGTATCTATTTACTCGGCGTAACATCATCTTTCACATTATACAAAAAAATTGGGGTAACTTTACTGTTTGGATTTTTTAAAATTCGTGGAAGTGTCCCTTTTCCAAAAATTTGCGTTTAAAACACCGCTGCACAAATACCATGTGATATAAAATATTGCAACAATCTCCATTTTATTCTCTAGATTCTCTGCTAAAAATATATATATAATGTTTGGGGGTTCTAAGTAATTTTCTAGCAAAAAATATGGATTTTAACTTGTAAACTTGTAAATTTCAAAAATAGGCTTAGTCATGAAAGGGTTAAAGAAGAAGAGAATGTCCGCTGCATTTCAAGATTTCATGATTTGCCAAGTCATGAATTTTAATTCTCCATTACGAACGCTAGTTTACAAGACCGACCGCTTCTGGCTCATCCTTGCTTCTGAGCATGCGTGTTTGTACTTTGGACTTTTGTCCGATGGACTTGTGTATACACACTTAGAAAATCCGACAACAGACATTTGTCCACTGAAAATTTTAAAACCTGCTATCCAACATTTGTCTGTGGAAAATCCAACAACAATTGTCCGATGGAGCGTACAAACAGTCGGATTTTCCGCCAACAGCCTGTCATCACACATTTCCCGTCAGAAAATCTGATCATGTGTACGAGCCTTTAGCATGCCACCCATTACAGTGACTTTTGAGGGTGGAAGGGGAAGTGGTATGGGACCTGCTAGTTGCAATGGGGAATGGGGAGTAGGTATTTAGAGTTAGTTCACCTTAAATTGTTTTTAAAAGGTAAACTTACCCTTAAATGTTCTTAGCGTCTCAGTTCATTGAACATTTTATTGAGCAAGCATTCAAACAGAAAAGAACATTTAATAAAAAAGTAAAAATTATTTGCAAGTAGTAATAATGACTAATGTCTGTATGTAAACGCTTCCATCAATCAATGTCCATGTGTAGCCACCCTGTCCTAAGCAGAGGCTACTAGTCAAATTTATTTCTGCTGGGTGGCAGACAACCTAGCTGATTTATCGTCTACTTGTTCATTTGGTTTTTCTACTGAATTTAGTGGAGATGTGGTTTCTCCTTTCTTCCAGTAGGTACGTCTGGTATTAGTCTAAGAAGCTACAGTAAAACTTGCTTATGAATATTTATACTTCCCCTAGCCAACCAGTAGGAGTTTTATGGCCACTCGTGCATGCTGGGGGAAAGTATAAATGATTGGGGAGGATCTCTCACTTCCCTCCAGTCTATGGCCTGGGGTGGCTGAGGACAGGAGAGGAAAAGACGATGTCTGAGATGAAGTACCAGAAGTCACTCTGCCACATGAGGTCCTGGGTGGTTAATTTGTGGGAAGTCTGGGAAAGCATCAAGATCGAGACTACTGCTGCTGCTACTGGGCAAGATTTGGTTGCTAATGCTTGTCACATGCTATAGAAATTCTTTGACCATAACCATGACACTCCTATTTTCTAAGCCCAAACCTATTTCTCTAGGAATCTTTCAGGCCCCTTTCACACTGGGGCGGTTTGCAGGCGTTATTGCGCTAAAAATAGCGCCTGCAAACCTCCCCTAAACAGCCTCCGCTGTTTGTTCAGTGTGAAAGCCCGAGGGCTTTCACACTGAAGCGGTGCGCTGGCAGGGGAAGAAAAAATCTCCTGCGAGCCGCATCTTTGGAGCGGTGAAGGAGCGGTGTATTCACCGCTCCTAAACTGCTCCTGCCCATTGAAATCAATGGGACAGCGCGGCTATACCGCGGTAATACCGCGGCTATAGCTGCGTTATACGAGGGGTTTTAACCCTTTTTGGCCACCAGCGGGGGGTTAAAACTGCACCGCTAGCGGCCGCATACCGCGGTAAAACAGCGCTGTTTTACCGCCGACGCCCCCTACCGCCCCAGTGTGAAAGGGGCCTTAGTGAATGTAAACCCTAACATTAAACTTATTTTGCTCACTTTTGATAAGTTACATATACCATTGAAGCACATTATTATATATGTCCAAAAAAAACTGCTGTCAGAACTTCTTCAGTTGGCTATTGGGTTGCCTATCTGGCAGACCAATGGCTAAAGGAGTGCACAAATTGCTGCTTCTAACTGAGAGGCAGTGGCTAAAGCTGTGAAAACAGTGCACGCCCTGCACTACCAAATAGATTTTGCCCGGTGACTCAAATTATGAAACATCAAAAGTATAAAAAGTAGTGTAAATTCAAAAAGAAGGTAATCACAACAGCTGATGCAAACACTTATTTGTGTTCCCACAAATGCAGTAATAATAAATACTAGTAAAGGTGTTGCGCTTCTGATAGCATGGATAATTCATATCAAACAAATGTACTGTGAAACTATAACATAACATAGTAATGAGAATAATACTCAAAAGTAAAATATACCACTTGTGCCAATACAATAAATTTCACTTAAATATTTTTTTTTAAGAAACAGATGTGCTTTATTGACAGATGCATGGTTCACAGCAATGAAAAAGAAACAGTGGTTTTCCAAGTTCACAATACAATAAGATAACACATTTAAAACGTAAACAGGTAGGGCACTTGAGACCTGCGCATGAACAACAGTTAGCGCAGTGTCCAGAGCAAACCAAGAGATAATACAAAATACATCAGAGGCATTTATATTTCCTATTTAAGAAAAGCATCACCCAGGGAAGATTCAACAGTGTGGTGGGTTTCACGTCAAGGTCCAAGAGGACCAGATCTTTCTTTTTTTTTTTTTTTTTTTTTAAGTTTAAGTTTAAATACTGTTTATTGAAAAAGAAATAACAGTACAAAGGTATTAAATTGGCAATCGCCAAAAAAGACATTACAGCAATGTAAATAACATTAGAAGTGAGGTATGCATGTACCTGATGTAGAGTCAAGCTCAAAATAAATGTGTGAACACCTATAAACTCTAGGGCATCATCGAACACTCTATCTCATAGAGAATGGCTGCCGGAGGTCAGGATAGGGGAGCTAATGCTCGCAGGTGCCAGGACTCCTCTAGAGTAGGCCACGCACCCCAAATAGGAGCCTGCTGTGCGCGGACCAACCGAGCGGAGCACTGGGGGTTCAAGGAAACCTTCCCTGGTCCCATCCTGAACTCACAGACAACCCAACGTTGAATAAAACAAAAACTCAGTCGTAACGATTAGTAACAATATGAGCCCCACAATAATGTAAGAAATAATATCTCTTAAATAGGGGATTATCCCCAATATTTGAGGTGGTACATGCTGAACAACTATGTTGTGGATGTTTTCCTTCCGAGTGAGTACAGCATTAACAAGCAATTAAAGGAAGAGAAAGGAGGGAAGGAGAGTTCTGCAAGGTCTGTTACTCTTAACCTGTGCAAATGACACTTAGTGGTGTTTAGAAAGAAGACAGCAGGAGGAAAGAGAAAGAGGGAGGAAGGACAGAGGGACATAAACGGGAGGAGAGAGGAAGAGGTAGGGGAGTGTTAGGAACAAGAATCCTCGCGGAGAAAGAGGAGGGCCAGAAGCCGCCTAGTACCGAGGGGCTACCTAGATATTATTTAGAATCAGGTAAGAAGTGATATACCCAAGAACCGAGCCCAGGGTTCCCAAATGAGTCTGAATTTATCAGAGGTGTCTAAAATTCTGCTCGAGACCTTCTCCTGTGCCATAATCCAGGAAATTTTCTGTTTAGCCTGGCGAAGGGATACCGAAGGTTTTTCCAGGCATGAGCCAGCATTATCTTGGCCCCAAGCAGGATGAAATGAATCAGAGACCGAGACAATTTAGGTACTGTCATTTAGGAGAGCTATGGTGGGGCTTTGTTTGACTGCGAAGCCTGTGGATTTGCGGATGAGATAAAAAATTCCATTCCAATACCCTCTAATTTTGGGACATTCCCAAAATGTGTGAAGTAGGGAGCCTATATGGCCACAACCTCTGAAACAGAGGGGCGATGAATGTGGATAAAATTTAGTAATACGAGTGGGTACCAGATACCACCTGGTCTTGACTTTAAGATCTGCCTCCACCAGAGAGGAACTAAGCATGCCCTTAAAGGATCGGGAAAAGCAAGTATGCCAAGTATCCATGTCCCAATCCAGTAGCAGATCCCGCTCCCATTGCAACATATAATTTGCTTTCTCAAGGGGCTCCGCTAGTGCAGAGTAGATTAGGGAAATCCCTCCCCTTACGCCCATGGCTGAGGAGCACCAGAATTCGTAGGGAGTAACCGAGAGCGGGGCTGCCGAGCTTTTCCAGACCACACACAAAAAGTGCGAAAGTTGGTAGTAGCGGAAAGTCTCTGATGCTGGCATCTCCAGTTTAGAAATGCAGTACTTAAGTGAAATAGGACCAGAGTTAATGAACAATTGCCCAATTCTGTAAAGGCCCTTGCCGAGCCACCACCTAAAAGCCTCGATGTTCATACCCGGCGGGAATTGTGGATTGTGGAAAATGTGTGCCAGGGGGAGCCAAGGGAAGGTCAGGTAATGTCTTTTATATAGTGTATCACACAGGGCCATTGAGTGAGACAAAGAGGGGGAAAGAATCGGAGGTCTGTCCTTTTGTGGTCTCCATAAGAGGAAGTCTAGAGTATGGTTGGGAGTGGCCTGTCGTTCTATATCCACCCAATCAGGTCTGGGGCCTTTAGAGTAAATAGCTGAAAATTGGCAAAGTTGTGCGGCTTGATAATACCACCATAAATTAGGGAGTCCTAGGCCCCCTTTTCTCTTTGGCCGGTATAGCACCTTTTTGGAGACGCGATGTTCCTTCCCCCCCCAGATAAATCTTGTGATTGAAGCCTGTAGTTTGTCCAGTGTGTGTTTTCGGATGGGAATAGGGAGGGAGCGAAAGAGATATAGGATCCTAGATAGTAATGTCATTTTGACTGAATTTATTCTACCTAACCAGGACATTTTATACCGGGCCCAATGCGCGAGGTCATCTGAGAGTTTCTTGAGCATTGGGGGGTAATTGTGGTGGTAGAGACATTCTATTTTCGCTGATAAGAAGATACCTAAGTAGGGTAGGGAAGAATCGCACCAGGAGAAGGGGAAATGGGTCTTGAGCCTCTCTACTAGGTCTTGGGGGGTAGAAATATTCAGAGCCATTGATTTGGCCATGTTGACCTGAAGTCCCGAAATGCAGCCAAACGAGTTAAGTAGTTGTAGAATGTTGGGGGTGGAGATGAGGGGGGAGGTGACAAACAGGAGGACGTCATCGAAAAAGAGGGCGCATTTATGAGTCTTTTGGCCACATTGCACTCCATGAATGTCAGAGTTTTGTCTTATGGCCAGAGCCAAAGTCTCTATCGCTATTGCAAATAGGATCGGCGAAAGAGGGCAGCCTTGTCTAGTCCCCTGAAAAATAGGGAATTCTTCAGAAAGATGGCCTTGTATTTTAATGCGTGCTTTAGGGGAGGAATAAAGGGACGACATGGTGGTAATGAAGTCCAGGCCAAAGCCCCATTTATGAAGAATAGTAAAAAGGTATGGCCATGTGACCGTGTCAAAGGCCTTTTGGAGGTCTATAGAAAGGACATATCCTGGTTGAGAAGGCCCCCCATCCCATGATGATTGCATAAGATGATTGCATGATGATTGCATAAATTAAGTCTACCGCTCTCCTAATCTGGTCCAGCCCCTGTCTTCCGGGGATAAATCCCACCTGGTCCTTATGGATATAGTTAGCAATGAAGGAGGCCAGTCTGTTTGCTAGGATTTTCGTCATAATCTTTAAATCATTATTAATCAGCGAGATTGGCCTATAGTTGTGAACATCACTGGGGTCCTTGCCCTGTTTGGGGATTACTGATATGTATGCCAAATTGGCTGTCGGTTCCAGGGGGGATCCCGCATGAAGAGAATTAAAGAGACGAGCCAGATAAGGAGAGAGGGCGTCTGAGAAAGCTTTATAATAATGTGCGGAAAAACCGTCAGGGCCTGGGGCTGATTCTGTTTTGAGGTTCTTTATGACTTCGTGAATTTCCTCCACCCTGAAGGGAGATTCCATAATGGACCTATGAGAGTCCGAAAGTTTAGAAATATCAATGCTATTCAGGAAGGATTCAATTGAATCTGAGTTTTTAGGGTTAGGGGCTGAGTAGAGCTTGGAGTAAAAAGCCTGGAAGGCTTCCAAGATCTTTTGGGGGTTTTGGGTGAGAGTTCCTGACAGGGATCTGATCTTGGGCAGAGAGAAGGTTTTTATTTTGGGAGAAAGTTTAGCGGCCAACTGGGGACCAATTTTGTCTGCTTGAATATAGAATCTGCCGCTTAGCCAAGTCAGCTGTTTGTCTGCATTGGATGTAAGGGCCAGATTAAGTGCTACTCGGGAAGCTTCCAATTTGGTCAGGGTTGCTGGAGATTGGTCAGCTTTATGGGACTTACTAAGGGAATGGAATTCCCTTTCCAGTTGCAAAATATCCGCTTTCCTTTCCTTTTTGAGTTGAGATGCCATTTGGATCATTTTCCCTCTCAGAACGGCTTTGTGAGCTCCCCAGAGGACACTTGGAGAAATATCTCCTGTGTCATTGAGACGGAAAAATTCCCTAATTTCTTTTTCTAAAATTATACAATGGACTGGGTTGGACAGTAGTGATTTACTTAGGCGCCACTGTGGAGGCCCAGAGGGCGAGAGGGGGCAAGAGATTTTAAGTGTCACTAAGGAGTGATCTGACCAGGGGACTTCCTGTATGGAGGCATGGGATGCTGTGTGGATATCAGAATTTGGAAGGAATATATGGTCAATTCTGGCATAGGTATTATGAGGTGCCGAGAAATGGGTATAGTCCTTTGCCGTAGGGTTTAGTTCTCTCCACACATCTATCAAGCCCATGTCATGCAGAAGGCGGGCAATTCTGAGGCTTTGAGTGGGCGGATTCTTTAAACGAGATCTCCCATGAGAGGACTTGTCCAGCAGTTGATCAAAGGTGATGTTAGAGTCACCACCCATGATCACCCTGCCTTCCAGGTGAGGGGATAAAATCGACAGCATAGAGGTAAAGAAACGTGCCTGTCTTTGATTAGGTGCGTAATAGGAAATAATAGAGTACAGAACCCCCTCTATACTTCCTTTTATGAGGATATACCTGCCCTCCGGGTCCTTGATCGTGTGTGTAAGAGAGAAGGGAGTACCTTTAGAGAGGAGAATGGCGACCCCCCTTTTTTTGGTATCAGCATTGGCCAGGAAAAAAGTCGGGAATGCGCAGTGTAGAAAGGTGGGCGTATAACTGGCTGGGAAATGGGTTTCTTGGAGTAGAACAATATCGAGGCCTCTAGAGTGGTAGCCCTGAAAAGCCTTGCGGCGTTTAGAGGAGGAATTGAGTCCCTGGGCATTATGCGAAGCTATTCTTAACGAATGTATCTGAGTGATCGGGTCAGTCATGGGCGCAAGGGGCATGGAGCGATAAGGAGCAAAGGGAGCTTACCTGCACCACCAGGGAGCGGACGTCGGCTAGATGAGGAATGGATTGACAATACTTCCTGGGGGCTGGGTTGTTAGGCGTGCTCCACGAGGATTCCTGGAGAGAGTGGTACAGAGAGGGGGGGGAATGAGGAAGAGACAAAGGAAAGGAGGAGAGAGGAAAGCAGGAGAGAAGAATAAGAATAATGGAGATCATGAAGATTAATCAGGTATAATAATACCGGAAACATTAATTGCAAAACCAACAATTAAAGAAATCAAAACTAGAAGAGTAATATATAAAATAAATAACCAAAACTCGGACTAGTACTACTAGTCCTAGTCCAGATTCCCCTTAGCGGGGGAGCCCGGAGAAAAAAAGGAGAGGGCAACCTCAAATTGGGTTGTCTACCCGATGTCACCAGAGGGGCACTGTGTCCCCTCGAGTCACAACAGAGAGGGTGGTATGCAAGGCCGCTCCGGCCGTCTGGATCCCCCTATGGGGAAATGAGAAAATGTGAGATCGGCCTCAAGGAAGAAGTGGTAACTAATTTGTAAGTGTAGGAGAACAATAGGCATAAATTAGGTAACCGAGACCAATAATGCAAAAAGGAGAGTCACTGCGGGGGGGGGGGGTAAAAATAAAAAAAATAAAAAGGGTGGCTTTTGTATTATAAATTATCCCAAGCCAAAAGGTATATATCCCCTTCGGGAGGATACAGTATAGCCTGGAAAGGAATCCCCAATAGCCATTAATAGGGCTAGAGGGGCCTAACTGCGGGCACGGGCCGGCCTGGCTGGAGAGATTGTCAGAAGGTAGTTCAACGTAGGGATGCCCCTACTCAAAAGGGAAAGTATGGTCCTCAGTCCAACAGGGAAGCTGGAAGAAGCAATTCCATTCCAGAGGTGAAGAGGAACGTTCATCTTGTAGAGCGAGAATCTCGTAGCCGCTTTGGTAGCTGCTTGTTCCACAGCGGAGTAAGGGGGCTACCCGGGGGGGGCGCTTAGAAAAACCCGGGGTAGGTGTCTCGTGCAGAGGAGCCAGGGTCTGTGATATCAGGCCTAGTTGCAGGAGCAAGCGCTCTCCATCCTGGAAGTTGGAGAAGTGGTAGGGAGTATCCTTGAAGTGCAATTGAAGACGGAAAGGGAACGACCAACGGTACTTGATGGAGTTTTGGGAGAGTATTACCAACAGTGGTTTGAGCGCTCTTCGTTTTTGGACCGTGGCTGGCGAGATGTCCGCAAAGATTTGAATCTTATGCCCTTGGAAGGACAGGTTGCGGGTTTTTCTCATGACCTCCTCCTTAAAGCCATAATATTGGGGCTTGACCATGATGTCCCTCGGGAGGCCATCTTGGCGGGGAAGCTGAAGGGCCCTGTGTGCTCTATCAAGTTCAAGTCTGTGACTTTGGATGTCTGGAATGAGATCTTTGAGAAATAATTGGACGGTGCTCGGTATATCCGTTACTGTTTCGGGTATCCCACGTATGCGGAAATTGTAACGTCTATTTCTGTTTTCCAAATCATCAATTTTGGATAAGGCAGAGTCTAGTTGGTCTTGTAAAGACTGAATACAGGCCGTGTTCTGGTTGGTGCGTGAAGCAGTGTTGTCCACCACCTGCTCAATTGCATCTATGCGAGAGCCCAAGTTCTGTAGGTCAGCCTTAATAACAGCTGTAATCTGGGTGGCATTTTGAGCCAGACCTGCTGCCAGCATATCAGAAAAGCTCTGTAATAAGAGCTGCATGTCCTGGGTCTGGGGCTGCTGTGAGGCTGAGGGATGAAGGGACCCTGCTAGGCCTAGCGGGGAATGGGGCCTGGGTGGGTTAAGGAGGTCACCTAGTGTCCTGTTGGGGAGGGAGTCTGTGATAGCAGGGGGGATCCCTTGAGGTATGCTTTGACTCACTGTTGTTGCCAGCATGTCAGCGCGCTGCTGGATGGGGGATGGGTGTTCTGTGATCTCCATGCCGTCTCTCAGAGAAGCTGCGGTCTCCATCTTGGACGGGTCAGGGGCCGCCTGATTGAAGTTTAATTGTCGGCTCACCTCGCTCTTTTGTGAGCCGCCTGACATGTAGGATTGTGCTAGGAAGGTTCGGTGAGCCCAGGAGAAGGTTTGGTGCCGATTCCGCTCGATCTGAGAGCTCTGGGGGAAGAGAAGGGCCGGAGCGGTGCGGAGCTCTCGATTAGAGTGTCTCCTCGGGAGTCCCGCGCATGCGCACCTCCGAGGACCAGATCTTATCAAACTTCCAGTGACACCCTCTGTTGGAGTAGGTCATCTTGTAAAGGGGTAGGGCCGCATTAACCAGAGCTTCCCAGGCAGACACCTCCGGTGCAGTCGAAGACACCCATTTTAGCAGAATTTCTTTCTTTGCATAGTATAGGAGATATGCTATGATAAGCTTAGAGTGATGGGAACATAGGTTATCATCAGGGATTCCCAATAATGCTAGAGACGGGATGGGTACCAGAGTGAGTTGTAATCTAAGATTGATTTCAGTGAAAACAGCCTGCCAGTATGACCCAATCACGGGGCATTCCCAGAACATATGGATATAGAAACCCGGGTGCAGTCTACAACGTGGGCATATGGGGTATCTCTCAGGGAACAATTTATGCAGTTTCTCAGGGGTGTAGTGCACCCGGTGGAGAAATTTAACCTGAATCAACTTATCTCTGGAGGAAATAACAAGTTTCCTGTCCCTGTTCCAAGCTATCCTCCCAGTCTTCCCACTCCAGTGAGGGGATGTCCTCCTTCCAGTAATCCCATCATTTCCCCATCCGAGGTATATCGGTGCATAGGAGGGCACCATAAAGGGATGATAGTGGCTTGTCTAGGTCCCCCGGGGTCAGCATTTCTTCTTTGGGCACCGTTGTAACAGTGGGGGGGCTGAGGGAACTGAGCCCTAACAGCATGACGCAGCTGGAAGTAACGAAATAGCACCCAGCCCAGCAGTCTGAACCTGAGACAGCTGTGAAAAGCTTAAGAGAGTACCTGTGGGCATAACGTCCCTAATAGTTTTAATCCTGTACCACGCCCAGAGCTGGGGGTCCTGTATCGCACGTAGGTGATGGAATCTGGGATTACCCCACAAGGGTTAAGCCTGGGGACAATTGACCCTAGGTGGAGAAGCGCTGTGTACGGGCCTTCCAAATTCTCAGCGTGATGCGTGTGGGTCCCGGGTTGAAACGGTAGGCCTGAGGGCCTCTGTAAATTAAGTTCCGGAGATCCATTAAAGATCCCAGGAATGTTGCTTCCAGACAAGAGACAAGTGGCTGCATTGGTTCTGGAGCCCTGGAACCACCAGTAGGCAGACACCAAGACTGCTGCCCAGAAAAAAACCCGGAGATTGGGTAAAGTCAGGCCCCGCCCCCAACCCCGAGGGGAGAGACTATGTAGTTTTAGCAATGCAGGGGTGGGCCTCATTCCATATAAAGGATATAAAACAGCTATCTATTTCTCTAAAGAAGGAAGCGGGGACCCAAGCCAGGCAATTGAGAAATACATAATTGAAACTTGGGAGAACCATCATTTTAATCAAGTTAATGCGACCTAGCAGGTTCAGCGGAAGCCCCGACCATGAAGAGCAGCTAGTTTTTAACGAATCTAGGAGTGGCTGAAGGTTACGCTCAAAGAATTTTGAGTTACATCTAGTGACCTGTATACCCAAATATCTGAATTCCTCAACCCACTGTAGTGGGGAGGAAAGAACCAGATCAATTGGTTTGTCATCAATCAGGAACAATTGATCCGAATGCCAGAGAATGAGCCAAACGCATCAAAAATTCCCAGGGCTGCCGAGAGTTATGGACCCGCATCGTTCAGATAGAGCAGAGTATCGTCCACCTACAGGGACCGTTTCTCCTCCAGGTGTCTCACCCTCAGTCCTCTGACCTTAGAGGAGTCCCTGATTAAAATAGCCAAGGGTTCCATGACTAGACCAAATAAAGAGGGTGACAAAGGGCAATCCTGTCGTGTACCTCTGTAAAGAGGAAACGCCACAGATAACTAGTCGTTGGTGCGGACCCATGCTCTCAGCGCCCTGTAAAGCCTCTGTATCCAACTGATATATTTAGGGCCAAATCCATAGCCTTTAAGGAGACAGAGATAGACCCACTCCACCGAGTCAAATGCCTTTTCCGCATCTAGTGAGGCGATTACCCTAGTACCCTCATTATGGAGAGGTTGAGAAAAAGGTGTCTTGGATTAATGTCTGTTCCCTTGCACGGCATGAACCTCGTCTGATCAACATGGATCAGGTCTTCAATCACAGTAGATAGGCGATTTGCCAAGACCTTCGCAAGGATTTTGGTATCAATATTTAACAATGATATTGGCCTATATGAGGCACATTTCTGAGGGTCGTTACCGGGTTTGGGAATGAGGACGATAACCGCCTCCTGCATAGATTTAGGGAGTGCGTCCACAGCGGATAGATCAGACAAGAGAGTTGTAAGTTTGGGGGCCTCTACTTTCATTTAATTAACATAGAATTCAGCGGGAAGCCCATCTGAGCCCGGGGTCTTACCCGCCTGCAGTTTACCTATGGCCGTTTGGATTTCTTTCAAGGTGATGTCAGCATCTAATCGTTCTCTAGCCTCATCATCTAATATTGCAAAGACAATAGGGTCTAGAAAGGTATCTAGGTCATCCTGCAAATATGCAACCCTGGAGCTATACAAGTCGCTAAAAACTTGAATTCCTTAATAATTAAATCTGGGGCTACTATGAGGTGTCCACTCTCCCCCTTTATATTAGCAATGTGCGTTGTCAGATTTTGGCTTTTAGCTAGCCAAGCCAGCATACGACCATTCTTACCTTCATATTCAAATACTTTTTGCTGGGAGTGGAAAAGGGCCTTTTTGGTATTATCCACCCTCAAAAGTAAAATCTGTCTCAGGGTCAGGCTTGATACGGGGTAGGGGGGGAATCATACTCTGCCTCCAGTCTCGCTGCCTCTGTCTCTAGAGAATCTAATGAGCAGGACGCCTCCCTTTGAAGTGCCGTTATACGGGAGATGTATGCCCCCGGACTCATGCCTTAAAAGTATCACATGTCACTAGGTGGGATTCAGATTCTCCATTAGAGTTCCAGAAATGGCACACCCATTCCACCATAGGTCCCTGCAGTCTATTGTCCATTGCCCAGAATCTGGAGAGACGCTATAGACTAGAGCCATAGGAGGCAGTCAGGGAGGGGGTCATACTAAGCCATGCATGGTCAGAGATGCCCCTAGATAGTATGGCTGCCTCGGTAACCCAGCTAAGGGCAGCTGGGGAAGCAAATGCCAAATCCAACCTCGATAGGGTTTTAAAGGAAGTGGTGTGGCAAGTAGTCACGAGCAGCTGGATGCATGTGTCTCCAAACATCTTCAAGAGCAAATGTGGAGGCCCATTGCATTAGCGCCGATGCACCCCATGTCTGCCCCCCCCAATCTATCCATATCTGGACAAGGGACCATGTTAATGTCACCTAGTAAGAAAACAGCTGGAGTATCATAACCTAATGTAGCATCCTCTACCAGAAGGTAGGTGCTAGTAAGGGTTGTTTTACTATGTTTGTTCAGCACAGGCAAATTTAGGCAGGCCTATGCTGCAAGCTAGGCCTGTCTGTTTTGATTCTGGGGCTGGGAGTGGGTAGAGTAGCAGTGGGTGTGACCACCTGGCTCCAGTTCTGAGGCACTTCCCCTGCTTCCAGGGAGAATGTTCTAGAACAGGAGGATGGGCCTAGAGCTGGAGTGGCAGGCAGCACATGTGGGAGCTCTGACCAATCCCTAACTGGCATGGGCAGGGGGCGGGCCTCCTATATATGCTGAGGTCACATGCTGCTGGGGAGAAGTAGTCGACTGGGTGACATGAGCAATGGAATGCTAGACACCCGCAGGATCACACCCCTAGCTGGGAGGGGGTGGGATCACAGGAGGAGGCCCGGGGAGAACTGTGAGGGAACATTGCCTTTTCACGGTCACTGGCAATGTCTCTGTCACCACTCGGTCGGTGGCAGGGAACTCCTGGAGCAGAGGGGCAGGAGAAGCTGTCGGAACGCATGGTCCGGGAAAGTTCCTTATCAAGGACTCAGGGCTGGAAGGTTGGAAGGTTGGTGAGTGTTACCATAGTGGATGGCTGGAGGATGTGCCAGGGATTCTGTAAGGGAACTCTGCTTCTACACGGTCACTAGCAGAGTCTTTATCATGCACATGGTGGATGGTGAAGAGTCCTGGATCAGAGAAGAGACTGTGGGGATGTATGTGTCAAATCAGTGTGACTGGTTTGATTTGCAAGTTGGACTGGCTATGAGCAGTAGTCCATTTCCTAGAAGATAGACTTTAACCTACCAGGCCTCCGGGGAGAGGTTCTGGGGGCCTCAGGCCTAGTAGCAGCGAATCACCAGAGCCAGTAGAGGGGCTTATTCAGAGTGAGTTCTTCATACCTATTAGAAGAGGATGTGTTATACCCTAATGTAATTACAAGTTGTGCAGGAGGAAACCAAGAGTGCAAGGAGAAGCAAGTTTGGGCAGGTGGTGAACAGAACTAAGACCATTACGTTTACATGGTCAAAAGTGATGTTTCTGTCCCTCACATGGTGATGGATGGAGAACTCTTAGTAACAGCAGTCTGCATGGAGATGCAGGGAGCAATAGTCTGCATAGGAGATGCAGAGGGAGTAACAGTCTGCAGGGAGCTGCAGGAGAATATTTCTACTTAGTCAAGTGTTCACATTCAATCTTCAGGCTCTAAACATGATCAAAGTATATTGAAACCTGTAAATATGATGGCAATGATTAATTCTATGGGAAACCCATATCCCAATCCCTATCCAAGTTGTACCCCCCAATAAAACAACAAAAAAACAACGCTTGCCAATGACTGTTCATTTTCTCTGGAAAGGATGCATGAAGTCTGGCAGTGGGGTGATTTGGCGGATTGTTTGTCAGTAGTGCTAACACCATGGCTACACTAACACCAGTGGTATAATGTCATTCAATGTAGTAATTGATGCTGGAGGGGGAAGGTACACCCCTACAATCACCATATTCTTACCATAAACATTTGCATGCAGTATAACATATTTTCCATCTGGATCTGTATGCACCCCCAAGACTTTAAAGGACAAGGACCTCCAAATTAATATACTCACTCCTCAGGCGTAATTTGAATAGGTTGCATGAAAATGCTCGCCAACCCAGGGGCGTCAGAGACTGTTGATCCTAGAGCCCTGGAGGTGGGTCTCTTGCAAAATACAGATATGCAGTGAGTATTTTTGGAGATATTTAAAGACTAGGGATCGTTTCACTGTCGAGTTGAGGCCCCGGACATTCCATGATATCATGGTAAACCGTGACATAAGGGAATATGTATATATGGGTGCACAGGAGAGCCTACATCAAAGATCAGGGACAGTATGGAATAAAATCCAAACATTATACTCAGTACACAAAAGTAGTGAGCCTTCACCAATATGTGATGGATTATAGTAGCCTTATTATTAACACCACATGCTCCTTTTAGGCTCTCAGAACTCCCACCTCCAAAAATTAGAAGTATGGCATATGATGATTGGACACTGCAGTGTCCCCACTCATCAGGTTAGGACCACTTTAGCCTCCTATCCACAGAGGTCTCTCATTTGATCACTTCAGTGTCTCCCAGGAAGGGGTTCTGGCTCCTTTTAAGGTCCCTTAATTATTCATACATTTTCTGCATAGCGCTCAGTGAAAGAAGCAAAGATACAGGGCTCCCATAGTGCAGTGTTGCACAAACCACCAATTTATTAAATATAAAATGCACTCACATTTAAAACAAATAGTGCTTGTAACCATATATAAAATTCAATGCCGGACTTCCTACAACATCACTTGCAGTTCATGTCCACCTCTCCTCACACCCTACGCGTTAACATCACAGTCATTTGACTTCCTCAGGGGGGTGTGATTAAGCACAATGCTGTGTGAAAGGCATTAACATCCTTGGAATCCTGTACTGTTTTAGCTGTCTACGTTGCAATAAAACAGCTAATTTTTGGTATCCTGTTGTGGTGTGTGGCTATCTTCTCCTAGTTTCTTGCATACAAATTCATCTGAGGTCCTGCAGGTAAAAAACAATATCTGTGTACTGTTAGATTTAATCAAAACCAGCCTAAACACTTTATAAAGCCCTCTGTTACACATTCATAAATAAATAAAAAAGTGTTATGTCTTTTTTAGTAATGTGTGAATCTTCGATGAACATGGGCGATGGGAATGGTCAGAGCACAGAACTTAGGGTTGCATTGTGGAGGGGAGTGGCTGGCGGGAGGATGGTGGGGGATAGCAAAATGGACCTTTGCCTGTGTAGACAAAAATCCTAGGCCCTATTTGTAACACAGAGTTTAGTAGCTTGTAAGGCAGAGTTCTTTGCCTTACAAACAAATGAACTCTGAACTCTGTGTTACAAACTAATGAACTCTGAATGCTGAGTTTGGTAGTTTATAAAGCGGAGTTCAGAGTTCAGTAGTTTGTAGGGCAGAGTTTAGTATATTGTAAGGCAAGGTTCAGAGTTCAATAGTTTGTAAGGCAGAGCTCCCTGTGGTACTGAACTCTGCCTTAAAAAGTACTGAACTCTGAACTCTGTGTTACAAACTGCTGAACTTTGCTTTACAATCTACTGACCACTGAACTATGCCTCACAAACTACATTTTAGGGATGGTTCACACCAGGTGTGGTGTGGGAACATGTGCAAAATCACACAAAAATGGGTTGCTTTTTGTAGATGTGTGCAGGTGCCATTAATTCTTAATGCTCAAAGGCTAAGTGGTTAGCACTTCCACCTAGCAGCACAAGGGGCATTGGTTCGAATCTCAACCACGGTACTACCTGCACAGGATTTACATGTTCTCCCTGTGCCTGTGTGAGTTTCTGCTGGGTGCTCCAGTTTCCTCCCACACTCCAAATACATGCTGGTAGTTTAATTGACTCCTGACTAAATTGGCCCTAATATGTTTATGAATGTGAATTAGAGACCTTAAATTGTAAGCTCTTTGAAGGCAGGGACTGATGTGAATGTACAATATGTGCGTAAAGTACTGCACAAATTGACAGAGCTATATAAGTACCTGCGGTAAATGAATGCACCCCACACATTTAGCAAATGTGTAAACGTTTGTATCCCCAAAAATGGTTGGTAGCACAGTACCATGAGTTTTGGTGCAGCACAATTTAAAAAATTGTGCCGGCACCCTTTTTTTGCATGTTTCACGTGCATAAGGCAGCCCATTGAAAAATGCAACACATGAGAATGCACAAAAAACACATGCTCAGGTGCTCCTCCTGGTGTGAATGAGCCCTCAAACTGTGGTTCCTTTGACTAAAAAAGGTTGAGAAACACTGATCTAAGCAAAGTTACCCTGCCTGTCGTTACTGTCCCAGAAGTGGAAGTGTTTTTATTTATTGGAGCCAGCAGCAGAGAACCTCTTTAACACA
This sequence comes from Aquarana catesbeiana, assembly GCF_042186555.1. Taxonomy (NCBI): domain Eukaryota; kingdom Metazoa; phylum Chordata; class Amphibia; order Anura; family Ranidae; genus Aquarana; species Aquarana catesbeiana. The sequence goes on along the minus strand of NC_133334.1, from coordinate 87,235,019 downwards.
GTACTTACATAATAGACCTATTGTCATAAATATAAGGACTTTTCTTTAGTTCCACCTAAAATAAAGGAGGTAATAAAATGTGAGCTTTACCTATTGTGGCATAAATACATGAGAGATATTCATAAGACAGAATATTTTGGTAAAAAATAAATACATCAAAATTGTTTATGTACTTTTACTGCAGATACAACTTTGACACAAAACAGATGCTTAGGCAGTAAATTAAGTGTAACAATTAAAACATATAAGAATAGCTTGAACCACTTATTTAGATGAAAATCACATGTTTGTATGGCAACCATTTATTTAGCACAATAGGCTTAACATTTAAAAAATAATTTGAACCATTGTTACTTGGCATCCATATAAGTGAAAATGAGAATGAGGAGCATCAAGAGTTTATAGAGCCTCTGTGCAAAACATTTAAATATGCCCTGTCTTAATTATGCTGCTTGTTACTTTTTTTTATTACTGTACCTAGGCAGTCAAGATTTACAGTACATATACTTCTCTGCCCATTTTCTTGATAGCAACTCTGCTGGTACTGATACTTGACTTACCTATAATTCGTTGCTGCCCTGTTCACCTGCTTGAGCCCTGAGTAACCAGCCCTGTATATGCTTGGTGCTTGGTGGGTTCACAGAAATTAACCTTCCATCTGCACTTATATGACAGTGCTTGGACCTGATATTTGGCAGGTTTTATGCTGCATAGCAGGATTAAGGAAAGTGCTCAATATCTTGGGGGGGGGGCAGCAAACAAATCTGCCCCCCTCACGGGAGACAGACAGGAAGGCGGCGATCAGACGGGAAGATGGTAATCAGACGGGAAGATGGCAATCGGTCGGCCCTACCTTAGGAGGCTGCTCCAGGCCCCCAGCCGAACAGGCGTTGCTTCTCCTCCTGGCCGAACAGGAAGTGAGTCCTAAGACCTGATTGGCCAGGAGTCCTAAGGACCAGCTTCCTGATTGGCCGGGAGGAGACAGGAAGACATTAGCGAATATTTATTCGCTAATGTCACACAAGTGGGCAGGCTCAGGGTGCAGTGCTCTGCGCCCCAAGCCCACCCTTTTTTAAGCCAATTAGAGCTTCAAAAAAAATAAAAACTTCAAAAAAAAGCTTAAAAAAAAAAAACATTGAAATCCATGTGTCTGGCACCCTGCATGTAGATCGAGGGCTGAGAGCATGGATTGGGGGGCGCCCCTAATGGAGAGGCTGCCACTGGGAGGTGGTATGTATTTCACAGGGCTCCAGCGGATGAACATGTGGCAAGGGAGTGAGGGTAAGGTAAGTATTTACATTGGAGGGTGTGCCTATCATGTGAGCCTGTTAGTTTGCCCTGGATGGGCAAAGTGAAAAATAGGATTTTTAAATACAGCTTACCTGTAAAATCCTTTTATTGAGAGTACATCACAGGACACAGAGTATTCATTACATAGTGGGTTAGATAGGCACCATCGGTGATTGGACACTGGTTACCCCAATTAAGGAGAATTCCTCACCTACCCCTAGTGGGTGCGCTGCCAATTTGGATAGTGTCCAGGGGAGCAGAGAGAGAACACATTTATTTAATTTACTAAGCTATCTGGGTGGTGGTATGTTGTAAGATGTGGTTGGTAGAGATAAAGAATTCTCTATAAAGTAAACTTTCTTGATCATACATCACGGGACACAGAGTATTCATTACATAGTGGGTTAGATAGGCACCATCGGTGATTGGACACTGGTTACCCCAATTAAGGAGAATTCCTCACCTATATAACCCCTCCCATACGGGGAGGACCTCAGTTTTGTAGCAAAGCAATAGGTAACCACGTAAAACCCATAGAAGGGCGGGAGCTCTGTGTCCTGTGATGTACTCTCAAGAAAAGGATTTTACAGTTAAGCTGTATTTAAAAATCCTATTTTCTTGATCATACATCACGGGACACAGGTTATTCATTACATAGTGGGATGTCCCAAAGCAATGCATTTGAAGGGAGGGAGACACAGATCAGAAAATATAGACCGCAAACGGACCAGAGGAACTAAACTTCAGCCTGCAGTACACTGCGCCAGAAGGCGGTATCCTCTTGCCCTCTTACATCCACCTGATAGAATCTGGTGAATGTATGGACTGAAGACCAAGTCGCAGCCTTACAGATCTGAGCCATGGAGGCCTGGTGATGCACTGCCCAAGAAGCACTAACAGCCTTAGTTGAGTGCGCTTTCACATGAAAAGGAGGAGTCTTCCTCTTTATATCATAAGCCTGAAAAATAACCTGTCTAATCCATCTAAAAAGAGTGGATTTCGACGCTGCTTGGCCTTTCTTATGGCCATCTGGCAGAATAAACAAACAATCAGTTTTCCGTATCTGAGCGGTTGCCTGCAGATAGACACTGACTGCGCTAACCACATCAAGAGTGTGCAAAGATTCTTTCTCCGCGGACTGCGGATCTGGAAAAAAGGATGGTAGGATTACATCTTGATTCAAATGGAATCCTGAAACCACCTTAGGTAAGAAGGAACGATTAGGACGCATAACAATCCTGTCCTTGTGAATAATTAAATATGGCTCTTTACAAGAAAAAGATGCCAATTCTGATACTCTCCTAGCAAAGGATATGGCTATCAAGAAGACTAATTTTTTAGTCAAAAGCGCTGAAGGAGCCAGGTGCAGTGGCTCAAAGGGTTGTCCCTGTAAAGCCGACAACACCAAATTCAAATCCCATGGGCATACTGGAGGCGGAATCAACCGCAGTGCCCCCTAAATAAAGGCCCGGACAGGGGAATGTGAAGCAATTGGCTTCTGAAAAATACAGACAAAGCCAAAATTTGGACTTTGATAGTGCTCAAAGCCAATCTCATTTCTAGGCCTGACTGAAGAAAGGTCAAGATTCTGCTAATCATATACCTTCTAGGATGCCATCCCCTGGGTTCACACCAGGAAACATATACCTTCCAGATTTTGTAGTAAATAAGCCTGGAGGCCGGCTTTCTGGCATTGACCAGAGTGGAATGGACTGACTCCGAGAGCCCACAGTCTTTTAAAATGTGGGTTTCAGCAGCCAAGCCGTCAAATTTAGACTTCGTAAAGCAGGGTGGCAAATTGGACCCTGTGTGAGCAGATCTGGCCGGAATGGGAGGACCCAAGGCCTGCCCACTGCCATCTTTATGATCTCCTTATACCAAGGTCGTCTGGGCCAAGCCGGGGCTACTAAAAGGACCGACTTTGCTTCCCTTTTGACCCTTCCCAGGAACCGCGGAAGAAGTGGGTTTGGAGGGAAGGCATACATTAGATTGTACTGATCCCATGGGATTGTCAGAGCATCTGACCCCTGAGCAAGTACATCCCTTGTTCTGGACACAAATTTGTCCAGCTTCCTGTTGAATCTGGATGCGAATAGATCCACATCTGGTGTTCCCCACCTTTGACATATGGTTTGGAATATGGGTGTAGGGACCATTCTCCTAGGCATAATTGCCGGCGGCTTAAGAAATCCGCTTGCCAATTTTCCACTCCTGGAATGAATACCACAGACGGGCAGGGAACATGGCCTTCTGCCCATGCAATAATGCAAATTACCTCCCTTTGGGCATCCAGACTTCTGGTGCCTCCTTGGTGATTGATGTAAGCCACAGCCGTGGCATTGTGGGATTGTATCCGAATAGGATGACCCTGTAGCCTGTAAGACCAGTCCATGAGGGCCAAATTGCCCGAATTTCTAGAATATTGATGGGCAAGCGTCTCTCAGTTGCAGACCATCTTCCCTGCTTGCATGTTTCTTCCAGAACTGCTCCCCAGCCTGTCAGACTGGCATCTGTGGTTACGATCTCCCATTGTAGTGGAAGAAAGGCTTTGCCTTTCAAAAGATTTTTGGTTCATAACCACCAATTGAGGCTTTTGCATAACCTTGGGGATAGGCACATTGGAAGATCCAAGGCATGAGTCTTTATGTTCCAAGCTGCGATAATGCTTCTCTGCAGGGGCCTTGAATGAAACTGGGCACATGGAACAGCCTCGAAAGTGGCAACCATCTTTCCTAACAGTCTCATACATAGCCGAATGGATGGACTCTTTTTGCTTAATACTAAGCGGACTAGAGCTCTTACGGCCTTGACCTTTGGCTCTGGTAGAAACACCCTGCCTTGAGCGGTGTCTATGATCATGCCTAGACACTCCACTTGTTGAAGGTTGCAAAGAAGACTTTTCTAGGTTGATTATCCAGCCTAGTCCTTCCTCTGAAAGTAGATTGGGAAGGCCGTTGCCACTGCTTAGAGCCTGATGTTCCAAGGGAAGGGGAAAGAGACCATTTGAATGGTGGACATTTACTCCTCTTAACTGGTAGGAGTGTAGATTTACCACCTGTAATTTTTTGGATAAAATTATCTAGGTCATCCCCGTTCCCCTTTGAATGGGAAGCCAGCTAAATATCTTTTGCATGAAAGCTCTGCTGCCCAAGTTTTAAGCCAAAGTGACCTGCGCATGTGTACCAACAGGAGAGACAAACGAGATGCTTGCTGGGCAGAATCAGAATGGCATCAATCATAAAACACAATAATTCTAAAGGAAAAATTTGCGCTAGGTGTGCAAAGATGAAAAAATGTGAATATAAAACCTGTGAAAAGGTATCCTGCAGCTGGACACTATAACCCTGATAGAGGGCACCACTAAGTATATATAAAGAAAAGTGCAGCGCTGGATATACAACAAACATTAAAAAAGAGGAAACCGCAGTGCACAGTGATTCACTAGTGGTAAAATAAATCAAAATCATACATATTTTCCATACATATTCCAATATAATGACAAGCTGGGGTGTTGAAAAAATTCCTGTGAAAATAGATGCGCGGCTATCCCCACCACAAACCTCTATCACACTAAATATTAACGTGCTTTGTATTCATAAATCATATAGTGTCCATAAGTACAAATTAGTGAATTTGCTGTATAGATGAATCCGTGACTTCCACCGCAATAGACACCCGTCACCATAGAAAGACTAAAGGCTTACCAGACAGCCCTTAATAAAAGGCATGAAAACCTCCACTTTGGATGTTGTCCTTTCAGTGAATGGATCTCGTCCGGAAGCGATAAATAAGTGACTGCAGACGGTCATCCAATGCCAGACAGCCCTTAATAAAAGGCATGAAAACCTCCACTTTGGATGTTGTCCTTTCAGTGAATGGATCTCGTCTCGTCACAAAACCAGACGCTCAGGCATTGGATGACCGTCTGCAGTCACTTATTTATCGCTTCCGGACGAGATCCATTCACTGAAAGGACAACATCCAAAGTGGAGGTTTTCATGCCTTTTATTAAGGGCTGTCTGGCATTGGATGACCGTCTGCAGTCACTTATTTATCGCTTCCGGACGAGATCCATTCACTGAAAGGACAACATCCAAAGTGGAGGTTTTCATGCCTTTTATTAAGGGCTGTCTGGCATTGGATGACCGTCTGCAGTCACTTATTTATCGCTTCCGGACGAGATCCATTCACTGAAAGGACAACATCCAAAGTGGAGGTTTTCATGCCTTTTATTAAGGGCTGTCTGGCATTGGATGACCGTCTGCAGTCACTTATTTATCGCTTCCGGACGAGATCCATTCACTGAAAGTACAACATCCAAAGTGGAGGTTTTCATGCCTTTTATTAAGGGCTGTCTGGTAAGCCTTTAATCTTTCTATGGTGACGGGTGTCTATTGCGGTGGAAGTCACGGATTCATCTATACAGCAAATTCACTAATTTGTACTTATGGGCACTATATGATTTATGAATACAAAGCACGTTAATATTTAGTGTGATAGAGGTTTGCGGTGGGGATAGCCGCGCATCTATTTTCACAGGTATTTTTTTAACACCCCAGCTTGTCATTATATTGGAATATGTATGGACAATATGTATGATTTTGATTTATTTTACCACTAGTGAATCACTGTGCACTGCGGTTTCCTCTTTTTTAATGTTTGTTGTATATCCAGCGCTGCACTTTTCTTTATATAATCATAAAACACAGCACCTGTGGAAGGTCTGCATAGTTCTCCACTTCCTCACTGGGAAGGAGGCCAAGCATCTGCTTAACCTGTTCCTTGAGGAATTGACACAAGCCCACAGTTGCGACTGTAGGTTGGACTACAGCGCCAGCCATGGAGAAGGAGGCTTTTAATAAAGTTTCCAGCTTTTTATCAGTTGGATCTTTAAACACCTGAGCATTGTCCAAGGGACAGGTCAGGTTTTTATTCACACAAGAGACAGCCACGTCCACGGATGGGACCTCCCACTTCTTGGTGAAGCTTTCCTTCAGAGGATAAAGCATAGAAAACCTTTTAGGAGGAGTAAACAGTTTATTGGGATGTCCCCAGTCCTCATACATCAATTTATCCATTAAAGGATGAATTGGAAAGGAAAAGGCAGTCTGTGGGATCCTTCTGACCCCAGGGAAGAAACAGAGGATGTAGCGGCCTCAGCAGAGGGCATTTTAAATGTGGAATGCACTAGTTCAGTATAATACTGGACCTGCTTCTTGAGTGCCTGAGAGGAAGAAGCTCTCTCCTCTTCCTCTGAATCCTCAGACTGCTCTTGATCCCTATCTCTGGACAGGGATCTCTCCTCATTGTCAGAAGATTCATCTGAAAGAGAAAGTGCAGCAGAGGGAGGGGATCTACCCCTTTTTCTGCTATCTTTTAAGGAAGCTGAAATAAAATTCATAATTCTTCCCTCAAAACCCTCCAATGTAGCCCTAAGGGAATCCTCTGTGACATACACTGGGGCTGTAACATTAGGAGAGGCTGCAAAACCTGACAGGGGCACGACTCATCCTGTGAGGCTGGCTCCGGTCTTGCAGGGGGGGTGGTAATCTGCAGGCATCTTTAGGACCCCTAGACACAGGCGGTGACTTTCTTGTGCATCTGTTACCTCCCCCCAAGGCCCTCTTACGAGGAGACATAGTCCTAAGCTACAAAGCAGAGGTACTAGTACATATGCAATCACTGTTGTGCTACAATTCTCACAATATACATATATGCTTAATACTGCACAACCTGATGCCGAGTAGGTGTCTTAGATTAGCCTGGATCCGACCACTTTAAGATGCTTACTGCCCACACTCTGTGTCCATCTGTTTACAGAGCTCTGAACGCTCTGGGCTTTTAAATTAGCCACCTGGCGTCTGCACACCTGCAGTGGAGGAAGTGAGCAGATTGGACACCAGCTTCACTGAGTGTGTATCTAAAAAGCACGTAAGTTTGCTTCTTACTCCCTCTAGTGGTGGAAATCAGGTAAGACATGCAACTACTCATTGAAGAAAATCCATTTGTAATATAAATATATATATAGGATTAACTTCTCTTACCTGTCCCCGCTGCAGGAACTGCTGAGAACAGACAGTTTCCAGCCTTCACCCATCACGGCGGGTAGCATTGTGCCAACCTTCAGGGTTTTTTGGGCTCCTACTCAGAGAAACCTCTTACCTGGACCTGTAAAAGACTCTGCCAGAAACTTTCGTGCCACTGTTTTAATAGTACACCAAGCCTGGTTTTCTCAGAGCCCAGTCCTTAGATTTACAGGCAAAACCTCGCTTCTTCGGATGACGAGGCCCGGGTACCATACCATCTTGGGAGTCAAAATATCAGCCTGAGATATGGATCCGGTCAGCATAGCCCTTTAAGCCCCCGCAGGGACCAAACTGAAACTTTCTTCACAGCACGTTTTACGTGACCAACCACCTTAGACACTGGTGAAAAAACTGAGGTCCTCCCCATATGGGAGGGGTTATATAGGGAAGGAATTCTCCTTAATTGGGGTTAACCAGTGTCCAATCACCGATGGTGCCTATCTAACCCACTATGTAATGAATACTCTGTGTCCCGTGATGTATGATCAAGAAAGTTTACTTTATAGAGAATTCTTTATCTCAACCAACCACATCTTACAACATACCACCACCCAGATAGCTTAGTAAATTAAATAAATGTGTTCTCTCTCTGCTCCCCTGGACACTATCCAAATTGGCAGCGCACCCACTGTTCCATGTTTGCATTCCCAAGAAAAGGGCTTCTCCCATGCAAGAGAAGTATCTGCAGTACATGCTGTATTTATATATTTTTTGTCTTGTATGGTCTACTGACCTGATCGTTCCATTACTATTATAACACAGATAATAACTCATCACTGCACCCTTTTTCTTCTCCATTCTAATAAATCCCCAAATCATGCACTTATAGCTATAGTCATCCTGTAACATCCTGTGTCTATGTCATAAATGCCTCAGATTCTTCAAGTAGGCAATGTAGGGGTCAACTAAAGCTGCAGTAGATAGTGGTTTTATAGACTAGCACTGGCAGTTTATTAAAGTCAGTGTAAACCCTACTTGATGACATTAAAGAGGTTTTTAACTTCTCTGTTAAAGTTGTACCTATAGATAAGCCTAGAATAAGGCATACCTATAGGCACTGTAAATATCTCCTAAACGTTTAGGAGATATTTACTGTGTTTTGCGCCGATAATGTCATTGCGCATGCGCTGTGAAGAAACGGCCTGTGATGCCATTTCTACATGAGCGAGAGACGTCATGCGGCTCTGGTCAGTCACAGAGTCACTTGGTGGGGACGCGGCCCCGGAAGGAAGAGGGGCAAACATGGATGAGGCCTCCAGCGAGGACAGCGCGGGCTTCGTTTGCAAGTAGGTGTCACATAATGTGCTAGTATGTGATGCATACTAGCACATTATGCTTTTACTTTGCAGGGGCAAAGGAAGGAACTAAAACTCATCAGGGTTTACTTCCCCTTCAAATTATAACTAAATCGATTATAAGCTCCCCCATTGGAGATTTTCATTGTAGGAGAGGGCTCTCTCATTCCCTTGTGTCCTTGACTTCTATTGAGCTTAAGGCACAAGGGAGGGGATTAAGTTGACTGTTAGTACTAGCTCCTTTTTTCGCTGCTACCATGACGCTCAAACCTTTAGGTCTCCTTATATACTAGTTATCTAAGTACGCATGCCCTACTTACATGATAGCACTTGTTGTAGATCGTTGTTTTCTAATCTCCTTTTTTGTTGATTTTGTCTTATCAACCCCACTACCTTTCAGGAACTGTTGATGTTGTATTTCTATGTGCATTGGTACAATAATTGGAATCTCTCCATTGTATGTCTAATAAAAAGTTTATGCAACATTAAAGTATAACTAAAGGCAAAACTTTTTTTTTTTTTTTTTTCAAGGGAGATGGGTTAGAACACCTGTCATTTTTATTGCTGTCTTTGTCCCAATTATGGAGATTCACCCTCTCTATTTGTTCTGTTTACCATTATCATTGAAAGTGAATGAAAATCCCAAATTTTTGGTTGTCCACAGAAAAGTAATAGAGAACAAAGCTTCCAATGGGAACACTAGTTCTGATGATCTGGGGGTCCCAAGAGATTCCCTTAATTTCCAGGAATTTTCTCTCACTTCCTGTTTTGGCTATGGAACAGGAAGGGGAGGTAAATCTCTCCAATGAGACAAAGAGGGCAAACATGAACTCCACAGGGGTTATAACCCTCCCCCCACTCTATCCAAAATGAAAAAAACAAGTTTTGCTAAAATTCTACTTTAAGTATTATAAAGCACTGTGTAAAAAAAAATACTATGTACATAATTTTAGAAAATACTGCTTTTGCATTTTTTCAGTTTTTTTGAATCTCAGTGCAGCTGTTCTCTTCCAGCCTCTTTGTAGCCAACCTTCTATTAAATTGCATATATATATATCCAGCAGAGGCTACATGTCTTTGCTCTGGGTGGGCTTCCTAATGGTGACAATAGCAAAACATGTTCAATGAGCGCCAGAACAGCCACTTCTGTTCTTCAATGAAAACACATGTGACAGGGTTACAATGCAGGAGAGCAACTGGGAAACAGGGCCAGAGTATCGGATTCCAGAATAACATACTAAAAGAGGTGCTGGGAACTTTTAAATTTGCTTGTGTAGTCAGATGAAGGAAAACATTAAACATGCTCAAGAGCTTTAGTGAGACAGCTCTCACACAACAAGGCTTCCACCGATGGGCAACCAACAGGAAAACTTGGAAGGACTCAGCAACTGCTGTCAAGTTGTGATGTATAGAGTTCATTGCTGATTCTAATATAGATTGGTCATTTATGGTTTTCTCCATCCACATTTTATCTTACCTTAAGCTCTGATGAAGGGGGAATGGTGTGGCTCTCAAAACATGTTAGCTGTATTTATATTACTTTTTTTTACAAAAAATTTGTTTAACTAAAACTTTTGCATCCGGTTTTGGTCTGGCGTTCCTTTCTGTAGTAGCCTTCTTTTGGTTATGAGACATGACCATCCCCAAACAGGATAGTGAGCTAAACCTGTAGGTAAATAAGAGAACTACAACATTCTCTAAGTGGAAGAGTGAATTTAATAATAAATTTGGCAGTGCCTCCACGCAGGACAGGGCCTTTGTGAACAGAGGAGATACCCTTCCTAGGAAATTAACCAGTAATCTATTTAAAGTAATTGGGAGCAGAGGAACTAATGCAACCCACATATAACATTAACCATAGGTATAAAGATGCATACCAGTATGGAAATAATACAAGCTTTATATAAGAAAAGGATAATGATAGTACATACAGTACATCCAATATGCAAACAGGTATTATTAGCAAAGGGCTTGATAGACTTCCTGGTGGAATTGTGTGCATATACCTTGATATATATAGTTACAGTATGAAAATAAATACTTCAAGATAAACGTTGCAGCAAAGTCCGGGGCCTCTGAGGATGATCATGATGCAGAATCCTTCTTTGTGTCAGAGACCTGCAGACAAGATCATCAGTGATGGGGAGATCCTCCAACTGTTTGTCCAACCAGCCTGAAACACAGCTGCACAAATTGTGATGTGGCACTGTAACTCAATGTCAGCCTATCTACTCACGCTTTAGTCCTATCCTAGTAGTTTCTAATCTGACATGCAACCAGACCTCTAATTATCATAGGTGGCCATTGGATGCTTAACATGGCTCTAGCCTAATCTATCTAGCCTAATCTAACTATAGACTCTCAGACCAGAAAGGACAGGGTAAATTAAAGTAAAAGAAGCTGTACATAAACTATACTGCAATAAACAGGTTCACAGAGGGCTTACAGTGTTGGTGTTGCCACAACACTGTAAGCCCTCACAGTTACTCTTGGTGGGCACAGAAACTGGCCCTACTGTGAAATATTAGATCAAGAATTGTAATTACATGCCATTTTTTAACAGTGGTAGAAAAATTGGGCCTTTTGTGCTGGTGGTGATGGTGCTGGTGCCACAACACCGTAAGCCCTCACAGTTACTCTTGGTGGGTGCAGGAATGGGCCCTGCTGTGAAATATTAGATCAAGAATTGTAATTACATGTCCCTGTTGAACAGGGGCAGAAAAATTGGGCCTTAGGCACTGGTGCCACAACACTGCAGCCCCTCACAGATGCTATAGTTGGAGCGTAGGAATGAGCCCTGCTGCAAAGTATTGCATCAAAAATTGTAATTATACGCCCCAGTTAAATAGGGGCTGAAAATTTGGGCCTTGGGCACTGGTGCTGGTGCCACAACACTGCAACCCCTCACAGATACTATAGTTGGAGCGCAGGAATGAGCCCTGCTGCAAAGTATTGCATCAAAAATTGTAACTACACGCCCCTGTTAAACAGGGGCAGAAAAATTGCCACAACACTGCAACCCCTCACAGATGCTATAGTTGGAGCGCAGTAATGAGCCCTGCTGCAAAGTATTGCATCAAAAATTGTAATTATACACCCCTGTTAAACAGGGGCTGAAAAATTGGGCCTTGGGCACTGGTGCTGGTGCCACAACACTGCAACCCCTCACAGATACTATAGTTGGAGCGCAGGAATGAGCCCTGCTGCAAAGTATTGCATCAAATATTGTAATTATACAACCCTGTTAAACAGGGGCAGAAAAATTGAGCCTTGGCCAATGGTGGCGGTGCCCAGAACCAAAAATGTTCTTACAAGCTATCAGCATGAAAATTGAGGAGGAAGAGGATTGTGACTCAGCATAACATGACAGTCACTCAGCATCAGCATAGGCAGTCTGGAAGGGATCTCACATTAAAAAAAATCAATCGGTTACATCAGCATCAGGTGCTTGGTAGCTGGTGATCCAAGACTGATTCACTTTTATGAAGGTCAGCCGATCGACCGATTCGGTGGACAGGCGCACACTGATCGGGTACAAAGCCTCTAGCAGCACTGAATGTGCGTTCCGAAAGAACGCTGGATGCAGGACAGGCCAATAGCTCAATTGTATACTGTGCAAGCTCTGGCCAGTGATCCATCCTCAAGACCCAGTAACCCAGAGGATTTTCGGTGGGAAAGGTGTCCAAGTCTGATCTTGCCCCTAGGTAATCCTGCACCATGTGAATCAGACATTGGCGATGGTTGCTGGAACCGATCAGACCTTCGGGCTGCGGACTAAAAAATTGTCTGCACGCATCGGTCAGACGGCCACCTTCTCCACCGCTCCTTCTGTGACTGACCGAAGCCTCAGCAACACATTGTCCAAGAGGACCAGGAAATTGTAACCTCCCAGGCTCTGGAAACGTGTTGCACAAACCTTTCTGCAAGGCCTCCCGAAGATGTTTCATCCTCTGCTCCCTCTGCGACGGCAAGATAAGGTCCGCAACCTTACCCTTGTAATGTGGATCAAGAAGGGTTGCCAGCCAGTAATCATCCCTCCCATTGATACCACGAATATGAGGATCCTTCCGCAGGCTTTGCAGGATCAGGGAGGCCATGCAGCGTAGATTTGCTGAGGCATGAGTCCTCTGGGTCACTAAGGACGACATGATCCGCAGCCACCTCCTCCCAGCCATGTACAAGTCCATGGGTTTCTTCGGACTGTAAATGATCCCTTGAAAATTGCTGCTGATGCTGAGTGCCAGGCTCCACCTCCATCCTGACACAATCCTCCTCCTCTTCCTGTTTGATTAGCGAGCACGCAGGAACACTGTCTGGATAAAGGGGGCCTTGAGAGGTAAGGAAGCCCTCCTCTTCCTCCCTCTGTTCTGCCTCAAGTGCCCTGTCCATTATTCCACGCAGCGTGTGCTCCAACAGGTGGACAAGAGGGACAGTGTCACTGATGCATGCACTGTCACTGCTCACCATCCTCGTGGCCTCCTCAAATGGTGACAGGACAGTGCATGCATCCCTGATCATAGCCCACTGTCGTGGGGAAAAAAAACAAGGTCCCCTGACCCTGTCCTGGTGCCATAGTCACATAGGTACTCATTGATGGCCCTCTGCTGCATGTGTAGCCGCTGCAGCATGGCCAACGTTGAGTTCCACCTGGTGGGTATGTCACAGATTAGACGGTTCTTGGGCAGGTTAAATTCCTTTTGGAGGTCAGCCAGCCGAGCACTGGCATTATATGACCTGTGGAAATGCACACAGACTTTCCTGGCCTGCCTCAGGACATCCTGTAAGCCCGGGTACCTGCCCAAGAACCGCTGCACCACCAAGTTAAGGACATGAACCAAACAGGGCACATGGGTCAGTTGTCCCTGTCGGAGGGCGGAGAGGAGGTTGGTGCCATTTTCAAAAACCACCATACCTGCCTTAAGCTGGCGTGGAGTCAACCACCTCTGAACCTGCCCCTGCAGAGCTGACAGAATCTCTGCCCCAGTGTGGCTCCTGTCCCCCAAGCACACCAGCTCAAGCACCGCATGGCATCTTTTTGCCTGCGTGCTTGCGTAGCCCCTTGAATGCTTACCGAGCACCGCTGGTTCCGAGGACAAATCAGCACAGGAAGAGGCCATGGAGGAAGAAGAAAAGGAGGGGTGGAGGAGAGAGGTGTGGCAGAATAACCACTAGTAGAATTTTGGAGGCCTGGTGGCGGAACAACTTCCAACACTACTGCACCCTGCCCTGCATCCTTCCCAGCTGCCAGAAGAGTCAACCAGTGTGTGGTGAAAGATAGGTAACATCCCTGTCTATGCCTGATATTGGACCATGAGTCAGCGCTAATATGCACCTTACCGCTGACCGCCCTGTCCAGCGAGGCCAAGACATTGCCTTCCACATGCTGGTAGAGAGCCGGAATCGCCTTCCGTGAGAAAAAGTGGCGTTTGGGAACCTGCCACTGAGAAACTGCACATTCCACAAACTCACGGAAGGGGGCAGAGTCTACCAACTGAAAAGGCAGCAGTTAAAGTGCTAGCAATTTAGCCAAGCTAGCATTCAACCGCTGGGCATGTGGATGGCTTCTTTCGGCAGTGCAGCAGTTGGGGCAGGGAAATTTGCCTGGTACAATCTGACGTCGGTGTACCGATAGCAGATTGCCCGCAAGTACTTGGCTGTGACACACCTAATTCTACACCTTCATTCCTCTCAGTGCAGGTTTCAGAAAGGACTGAAGGTATAGTGGGGTTGGAGATCCCAGCTGGTGAGGAGCAAGAAGAGGTCCATTTTGGTGTGGGCCATTTAGGTACGATTGCCAACGAACTGCATGGCAGGTCCACATATGTCTGGTCAAGCATGTGGTGCCCAAGCAGGTGATGCTTTGGCCACGTGAGATACGCTTGAGACATATGTTGCAAATAGCAGCGGTGGGATCTGATCCACTCGTCTCAAAAAAGCCCACACCAAAGAACTTTTGGAATAATGCGCAGAGACAGCAGCGCCCTGCACATGCGGAGCTCTGCGGTGTGATGCAGTCGGTTAAGCTGGCCCCTGGAGGGCATCCTGCCTCATTGGAGATGTGCATCCTCCTCCTCCTCTCTCCTATCAGGCACCAACGTGGAGTCAGTGATCTCTTCATCCCCTCCCTCCTCATCACTGGAGCAAAGCTGGCTGTATGCTGCAGCTGGGGAAACATGACTGCCAGATTGCTGTCCTTCTTGGGCACCCCCTCTCTGTGGGCTCACGTTACTGCCCTCCTCCAGCTGGGTACCATCATCAGAGCCTTCAAAGAGCTGGGCATCCTCCTGGAGCATGTACCCAAAACTTTGGTCAAACAGTTCGGAGGACTCCTCAGGAGGACATGGTGGGGCTAGGGAAGGAGTGACTGATGCCATTGAGCCGAGGGAAGAGGCCGCGTTGGCAGCTGCTTTGCCAGACAAAGTACCCTGAGCCTGGGTGAGAGAGGATGAGGAGGATGAGGATGGCTTGGTCATCCACTCTACCAAGTCTTCCGCATGTTGCGACTCAACATGGCCAGCTGCCGAAAAAAAGGGCAAGCGTGTCAAACGGCCACGTGCTGATGAGGATGCACCGTCTCCACGGCCAGCACTGTTGCCTCTAGACACAGAGCCTGCTTGCCCTCTTTTATTGGCTTGTGACTGTCTGCCTCTCTGTGTTGGCCTTCCAGACATACTGATGGCCTGCAGTGAGATGTAGCTGCACAAAGCTGGAATGTGTATATATATATATATATATATATATATATATATATATATATATATATATATATATACATACACAGTGGGGACGGAAAGTATTCAGACCCCCTTACATTTTTCACTCTTTGTTATATTGCAGCCATTTGATAAAATCATTTAAGTTCATTTTTCTCCTCATTAATGTACATACAGCACCCCATATTGACAGAAAAACACAGAATTGTTGACATTTTTGCAGATTTATTAAAAAAGAAAAACTGAAATATCACATGGTCCTAAGTATTCAGACCCTTTGCTCAGTATTTAGTAGAAGCACCCTTTTGATCTAATACAGCCATGAGTCTTTTTGGGAAAGATGCAACAAGTTTTTTTGGGGGATCCTCTGCCTTTCCTCCTTGCAGATCCTCTCCAGTTCTGTCAGGTTGGATGGTAAACGTTGGTGGACAGCCATTTTTAGGTCTCTCCAGAGATGCTCAATTGGGTTTAAATCAGGGCTCTGGCTGGGCCATTCAAGAACAGTCACGGAGTTGTTGTGAAGCCAATCCTTTGTTATTTTAGCTGTGTGCTTAGGGTCATTGTCTTATTGGAAGGTAAACATTCGGCCCAGTCTGAGGTCCTGAGCACTGTGGAGAAGGTTTTCGTCCAGGATATCCCTGTACTTGGCCGCATTCATCTTTCCCTTGATTGCAACAGTCATCCTGTCCCTGCAGCTGGAAAACACCCTCACAGCATGATGCTGCCACCACCATGCTTCACTGTTGGGACTGTATTGGACAGGTGATGAGCAGTGCCTGGTTTTCTCCACACATACCGCTTAGAATTAAGGCCAAAAATTTCTATCTTGGTCTCATCAGACCAGAGAATCTTATTTCTCACCATCTTGGAGTCCTTCAGGTGTTTTTTAGCAAACTCCATGCAGGCTTTCATGTGTCTTGCACTGAGGAGAGGCTTCCGTCGGGCCACTCTGCCATAAAGGCCCGACTGGTGGAGGACTGCAGTGATGGTTGACTTTCTACAACTTTCTCCCATCTCCTGACTGCATCTCTGGAGCTCAGCCACAGTGATCTTTGGGTTCTTCTTTACCTCTCTCACCAAGGCTCTTCTCCCCTGATAGCTCAGTTTGGCCGGACGGCCAGCTCTAGGAAGGGTTCCGGTCGTCCCAAACATCTTCCATTTAAGGATTATGGAGGCCATTGTGCTCTTAGGAACCTTAAGTGCAGCAGAATTTTTTTTGTAACCTTGGCTAGATCTGTGCCTTGCCACAATTCTGTCTCTGAGCTCTTCAGGCAGTTCTTTTGACCTCATGGTTCTCATTTGCTCTGACATGCACTGTGAGCTGTAAGGTCTTATATAGACAGGTGTGTGGCTTTCCTAATCAAGTCCAATCAGTATAATCGAACACAGCTGGACTGAAGGTGTAGAACCATTTCAAGAATGATCAGAAGAAATGGACAGCACCTGAGTTAAATATATGAGTGTCACAGCAAAGGGTCTGAATACTTAGGACCATGTGATATTTCAGTTTTTCTTTTTTAATAAATCTGCAAAAATTTCAACAACTCTGTGTTTTTCTGTCAATATGGGGTGCTGTGTGTACATTAATGAGAAAAAAATGAACTTAAATGATTTTATCAAATGGCTGCAATATAACAAAGAGTGAAAAATTTAAGGGGGTCTGAATACTTTCCGTCCCCACTGTATATACTGATACTGCAGCTAGCAGAATCAACTGCCTGCCTGTAGTATTATTAGTATGAGAACACCAACAATTGTCTTCAGGTAGCTTTAGATGCACACTGTGCAGAGGACACAGTACACTAACTGTAAATACTGTAGCTACCTACCTGTGGTACTAATAGGATCAGAAGAACACCACCAATTTTCTTCAGGTAGCTTTAGGTGCACACTGTGCAGAGGACATAGTACACTAACTGTAAATACTGTAGCTGCCTGCCTGTGGTACTTATAGGATCAGAAGAACACCACCAATTTTCTTCAGGTAGCTTTAGGTGCACACTGTGCAGAGGACGCACTACACTAACTGTAAATACTGCAGCTGCCTGCGGTACTAATAGGATCAGAAGAACACCACCAATTTTCTTCAGGTAGCTTTAGGTGCACACTGTGCAGAGGACGCAGTACACTAACTGTAAATACTGCAGCTGCCTGCGGTACTAATAGGATCAGAAGAACACCACCAATTTTTTTCAGGTAGCTTTAGGTGCACACTGTGCAGAGGACACACTACACTAACTGTAAATACTGCAGCTGCCTGCAGTACTAACAGGATCAGAAGAACACCATCAATTTTCTTCAGGCAGCTTTAGGTGCACACTGTGCAGAGGATGCACTACACTAACTGTAAATACTGCAGCTGCCTGTGGTACTCATAGGATCAGAAGAACACCACCAATTTTCTTCAGGTAGCTTTAGGTGCACACTGTGCAGAGGACGCAGTACACTAACTGTAAATACTGCAGCTGCCTGCGGTACTAATAGGATCAGAAGAACACCACCAATTTTTTTCAGGTAGCTTTAGGTGCACACTGTGCAGAGGACACACTACACTAACTGTAAATACTGCAGCTGCCTGCAGTACTAACAGGATCAGAAGAACACCATCAATTTTCTTCAGGCAGCTTTAGGTGCACACTGTGCAGAGGATGCACTACACTAACTGTAAATACTGCAGCTGCCTGTGGTACTCATAGGATCAGAAGAACACCACCAATTTTTTTCAGGTAGCTTTAGGTGCATACTGTGCAGAGGACGCACTACACTAACTGTAAATACTGTAGCTAATAGGACTAATAGGATCAGAAGAACACCAGCAATTTTCTTCAGGTAGCTGTAAATACTGTAACAACACCTGCCTGCCTGTCAGTAGGAAGAGAATAACAGGAACAGATCTAGCTAAACTGAATACAGTGTATATAGATAGATAGATAGATAGATAGATAGATAGATAGATAGATAGATAGATAGATAGATAGATAGATAAACACCTAGGATGCATATATATACACAATACACTGTAAGTGCAGCTAACTGACTCGCCTGCCTACTCTATCTAACTTAAATCAAATGACACTGTCTCTCTGTCTATCTCTCCGCCACCACTGCAACACACTACACAAGGCAGCCACGCAGGCTGCCTTATATAGTGTGGGGCGTGTACTAAACCCCCTGAGCCATAATTGGCCAAAGCCACCCTGGCTTTGGCCAATTACGGCTCTCTGTATAGACGGCTCTGTGATTGGCCAAGCATGGGGGTCATAGTGCATGCTTGGCCAATCATCAGCCAGCAATGCACTGCGATGCCGCAGTGAATTATGGGCCGTGACGCTCCACTCGAATTTGGCGCGAACGGCCCATAACGTTCAAAATTCGACAATAGGTCGAACATGCGATGTTCGACTTGAACATGGGTTCGACTCGAACTCGAAGCTCATCCCTATTAGAAAGGGAGGACCCCCACCATGCCAACTTCCAATATCAATGTGTAAGGGTGGAGAAACCTGAAATAACAAACGGACTTTGTGGGCACATAATGAGAGGAAATCTTACATAAAAAATATATACTTTATTACAAAAGGATTAAAAAACATCAAAACGTACAAATAACACCCTATTTGGGCATGGTCATCAATAAGGCAAACACAGAGGCTGGATCTCAAGGTAAAAGTAAATACTTATCAATATAATAATATATGAGATTGAGTTGTATATCTAGATCTGATCCAGCATTGCCTCCACACTTGTTAGTCAATGCGTTTCACAAAATAGTAGCTTCCTCAGGACAATACTGGGTAATTGCTGATATAAATTAAAATATAAACAAAAACAAAAAGAACATATACGTATCGAGAAAAATAAGTATGTATATAAGCACAATAGTAATGAGAACGTTATATACATCCAGGAGAATTGCACAAAACATAAAATATACAGGTACATATGCTTGCCTGATGGACCTTGACACCAAGGATGTGGGGACACCACACGACAAAGATTACGAATATTCCAAAGTAATTATAACCAGGATCAGGTTTGTAAGTATTTTTGATGGTCAATATACCTATATGAATATACACGTAGCTTCACGTAGCTTCTGCGTATAGAAGGATAGGAGGAAGACCATATATAGCTTCACCAGGGCCCACAGTTAAATGTGTATCTAGAAAAAATAATTACAAATGAGGACCATCCCAGATCAAAGGAGTACAAATACAAATCCATATCTGTCATATGAATGAATCTCTTACTTAATGGGTTTTGGACATATGGGCCATACAATGAAGCTTTAAGAAGCAGGAAGGAGTATATGGTTAAGAACGTGTATAACCGGATGCCAAACTCAATACCTAGGAATATATATACCTTATAATTAGTGTTATTACAAGAGTATTCATTACAGGGCCTTCAAAGTGCTGTATTATATAAAATAGATAAAGATGACCATAGATGTGATATATATTTGTAATAGGGTGTAGGGTAAGTGCATCTATTAGATAAAAGGATCACTCATAGGTAAAACTAACCAGCATCTAAAAAAATGAATTTCAAAACAATGTGTAAGGGACTCATTTCCAATTACCGTAAATATGTTATATTCAACGCTTTATTAAGGGATATACTAATCACCCACCTCACATCTGGGAATGCTTAATTAAGAAGACCTATCAATGAGGCCAGGCATTTATAGCCTTATCGGGAGAAGGCATCTGTGGAAATATCAACAAACAGCCAATATAATAAGTATATATGATGTGAAGAGGAGTATCAAGATACTAAAATAGTTTCATATTCATGTGGCTTACCTCTGCTTCTCACTGTGAGCCTTGCAGGTGTCCCCGCAGCTTGTCAGAGAGGCAGCTGTGTGTACCTGCTTATATTGTGCCCCTTGCCGCCAAAAATGCATGACGACACGGACCCAACGTCAGAAGAGCCGTCACACCACGTCCAGGTCAACACACCTGCGCACAAGTGCCCATTGCCAAAGTACGGCCAGTGAGTGGGGAGGGGTGGAAATGTAAAGGGAAGAGATTGGCAACAGTGGGAGGCTGAGCGGAAATGACGTGACGCCAAGCCATCCACTTCCTGGTGCATGTGCCATGCCATCTGCTAACGGAGTAGACACTCCCAATGAGGGGGACATACACATTGGCGCCTAAAAGCAGCATAATCAGTGCAAAAAAGGCAACAAACCCAATGTGCCCATAGATCCAAACTAAACAACCCCCGTTCACCTCTCTCCACTGCACCTAAGCTTCATTATAGGATAAACCCAAATATCGATACCACTCCTTGCGGCATCTGTCCCAAGGCATCAATAAGCCCACAAGTAGCAGACAATTCCCTCTATATATGGTGCACAGACCTGGGAGGAAGGTCCCCATAACTGCTAAGAAGAAGGTTACATTAGAGTGCAAAATAGGACCATCAAGCAAGCATAGCAAATTACCTATATATATGGGACAAGACAAAACAACATAGACACATACAAGGAAAACAGTGGCAAGCATGCCAACCATCTGTATGGCATGTACTAGCAGGCATATTTAGAGCTAGTGCAAAGATAATATATAGGCAAAGAAGGTTTAAGCAGGCTTACAAATCATATCACATATGTCCATATGCATGCAACCAGCATCATAGGAAAGGCTTATAACTCATAGCGTCATTCAACCCTGGAGGCGAAGTAGCTGCCAGGGTATGGATCCAACGCATTTCCCTTTGTAAGATCTTTTTGTCAGGATCTCCCCCTCGCGGGTCCATTGGCTTATGTTCCAATGCTGCAAATTTGACAACACTGTTTTTGCCAGAATGCATAAACTTTACATTGCATCCTATTGGCGTTTGCAAATGATTGCTATTGATATAATATACGTGGTCTTTTATTCTACCCCAAAAGGCACGTTTAGTTTTGCCAACATAAAAACTTTCACATTCGCAAAACATAATGTACACCACACCAACTGTCTGACAGTTGACATGGTGTACAGCAGAATGCAACTTACCATTGGGCAAGTACATTGTGCGATTTTCAAAGATAAAGGGACAAAAGGTACATGAGTTACATTCTCATGTCCCTCTTGAGTCTCTGTTCTCACTAGCTGAATCTACAAAGTGACTATGTGTGAGCCTGTGATCTTGCTCATCTAAAAGTAATGTTTGGTTTCACACCAGTGTATTTTTGAAGAATAGGATCATTAGTGAGTAAATACCAATGCTTGTTCAGTATTTCCTGCACACAAGAGTGTTGACGGTTATAAGTGATTATAACCATGGTAGTATCATCCTCTGTTTGTCTGACTTTTCTAGACAGAGCTAATTGTCTACTCTGTTTAAGTGCTCTTTTGAAAGCCTTTTTCAATGCTGTTTTAGAATATCCACGATTGGTTAGCCTCTCTTGTAGTCGGTCAGCTTCCTGTTTAAACAGATTATCATTTGAACATATCCTACGCAGTCTGAGATATTGTCCATAGGGGATACTAGAGGAGGTGCAGGGTGAAAAATACTAGCATGTAATAGAGTGTTCCCTTCTGTCTCCTTGTGGTACAGGGTAGTCCTGATACTTCCATAATTTTCAATCATGACAGTTGTATCCAGAAATGGGATTGATTGTTTACTCTGATGCATGTAAACTTCAAGTTATATATATTATGGCCCAATTCAAGCATAAAGTTAGCCAGTTCAACAGTGGAACCGGTCCACAACATCAGGACATCGTCTATATAACGATTCCACATGAGGATGTGGTCCTAGTATTCAGCATATCTCTCATCCAAAAACACACTATGTTCCCACCCCCTCAGGTACAGGTTGGCGTACAATGGGGCACATGAGGTCCCCATCGCCACCCCCTGCACCTGGAGGTAGTGGGAATCATTGAAGGTGAATATGTTACATGTAAGAATGTGCTCAAGGATAAAGAGAATGAACTTGCTGAAGGACCATGAGTGCTGTGTTCTTTCACTTAGAAATTCTTGAAATTCTTGTATAACTGATATGCCCGAGGAATGTGGAATGCTACTGTATAACGCTTCAATATCAATGGCTACTAGGATGGTATTAGGAGGTATGTGGATATTCTCTAGGTGTCGTAAGAGATCTGGTGTATCCTGTACATATGACCGAAGTGACATGACATGTTTAAACAGGAAGCTGACCGCCTACGAGAGAGGCTAACCAATTGTGGATTTTCTAAAACATCATTGAAAAAGGCTTTCAAAAGAGCATTCAAACAGAGAAGACAAGAAGCTCTGTCTAGAAGAGTCAGACAAACAGAGGATGATACTACCAGGGTTAGAATCACTTCTAACCGTCAAAACTCTTGTGTGCGGGAAATACTGAACAAGCATTGGTATTTACTCACTAATGATCCTATTCTTCAAAAATACACCGGTGTGAAACATTACTTTTAGGCGAGCAAGATCACTAAGGGACAGTCTCACACATAGTCACTTTATAGATTCAACTAGTGAGAATAGAGACTCAAGAAGGACATGGCAATGTAACTCATGTACCTTTTGTTCCTGGATCTTTGAAAATCGCACAATGTACTTGCCCAATGGTAAGTTGCATTCTGCTGTATACCATGTCAACTGGTAGACGGTTGGCATGATGTACAATTATGTTTTGCGAATGTGGAGTTTCTATGTGAGCAAAACTAAACGTGCCTTTTGGGGTAGAATAAAAGACCCTGTATATTATATCAATAGCAATCAATTGCAAACGCCAATAGGACGCCATGTAAATCGTATGTATTCTGGCAACAACAGTGTTGTCAAAATTGCAGCATTGGAACATTGCTTTGAATCTATGGGCATGCTGGGTTTGTTGCCTTTTTTGTGCCGATTATGCTGCTTTTAGGCACGGATATGTATGTTCCCCTCATTGGGAGTGTTTACTCCATTAGCAGATGGCACGGTGCATGCACCAGGATGTGGATGTCTTGGCGTCATGTCATTTCCGCCCAGCCTCGCACTGTTGCCAACCTCTTCCCCTTACATTTCTGCCCCTCCCCACTCTCACTAGCCGTACTTTGGCAATGGGCACTTGTGACAGGCGTGATGACCTGGACGTGGCATGACGGCACCAAGGGGCACAATATAAGCAGGT
This sequence comes from Aquarana catesbeiana, assembly GCF_042186555.1. Lineage (NCBI taxonomy): Eukaryota > Metazoa > Chordata > Amphibia > Anura > Ranidae > Aquarana > Aquarana catesbeiana. The sequence continues at coordinate 87,211,526 of NC_133334.1, read as the reverse complement.
ACACACAACTGCCTCTCTGACAAGCTGCGGGGACACCTGTACCGTTCACAATGAGAAGCAGAGGTAAGCCACATGAATATGAAACTATCTTTTAGTATCTTGATACTACTCTCTACATCATATATAATTATTATATTGTCTTTTTGTTGATATTTTCCACAGATGCCTTCTTTCAACAAGGCTTTAAATGCCTGGCCTCATTGATAGGTCTTTCTATTTAGGCAATCTCAGATAATCTTCTGTGAGGTGGGTGATCAGTATATCCCTTAATTAAGCGTTGAACATAAAATATTTACGGTAATTGGACATGGGTCCCTCACATATTGTTTTGAAATTCATTTTTATAGATGCTGGTTAGTTTTACCAATGAGTAATCCCTTTATCTAATAGATACACCTACTCAACACCCTATTACAAATATATATCACATCTATGGTAAGCTTTATCTATTTTATATTATACAGCACTTTGAAGGCCCTGTAATGAATACACTTGTAACAATAATATATATATATATATATATATATATATATATATATATACATATATACACAGTGGGGACGGAAAGTATTCAGACCCCCTTACATTTTTCACTCTTTGTTATATTGCAGCCATTTTTAAAAATCATTTAAGTTCATTTTTTTCCTCATCAATGTACACACAGCACCCAATATTGACATAAAGACACAGAATTGTTGACATTTTTGCAGATTTATTAAAAAAGAAAAACTGAAATATCACATGGTCCTAAGTATTCAGATCCTTTGCTGTGACACTCATATATTTAACTCAGGTGCTGTCCATTTCTTCTGATCATCCTTGAGATGGTTCTACACCTTCATTTGAGTCCAGTTGTGTTTTATTATACTGACTGGACTTGATTAGGAAAGCCACACACCTGTCTAAGACCTTACAACTCACAGTGCATGTCAGAGCAAATGAGAACCATGAGGTCAAAGGAACTGCCTGAAGAGCTCAGAGACAGAATTGCGGCAAGGCACAGATCTGGCCAAGGTTACAAAAAAATTTCTGCTGCACTTAAGGTTCCTAAGAGCACAGTGGCCTCCATAATCTTTAAATGGAAGACGTTTGGGACGACCAGAACCCTTCCTAGAGCTGGCCGTCCGGCCAAACAGCTATCGGGGGAGAAGAGCCTTGGTGAGAGAGGTAAAGAAGAACCCAAAGATCACTGTGGCTGAGCTCCAGAGATGCAGTCAGCAAATGGGAGAAAGTCAACCATCACTGCAGCCCTCCACCAGTCGGGGCTTTATGGCAGAGTAGCCTGACAGAAGCCTCTCCTCGGTGCAAAACATGAAAGCATGGAGTTTGCTAAAAAACACCTGAAGGACTCCAAGATGGTGAGAAATAAGATTCTCTGGTCTGATGAGACCAAGATAGAACTTTTTGGCCTTAATTCTAAGCAGTATGTGTGGAGAAAACCAGGCACTGCTCATCACCTGTCCAATACAGTCCCAACAGTGAAGCATGGTGGTGGCAGCATCATGTGGTGGGGGTGTTTTTCAGCTGCAGGGACAAGACGACTGGTTGCAATCGAGGGAAAGATGAATGCGGCCAAGTACAGGGATATCCTGGACGAAAACCTTCTCCAGAGTGCTCAGGACCTGGGCTTACCTTCCAACAAGACAATGACCATGAGCACACAGCTAAAATAAGGATTGGCGAAGGATTGGCTTCACAACAACTCCGTGACTGTTCTTGAATGGCCAAGCCAGAGCCCTGACTTAAACCCAATTGAGCATCTCTGGAGAGACCTAAAAATAGCTGTCCACCAACGTTTACCATCCAACCCAATAGAACTGGAGAGGATCTGCAAGGAGGAATGGCAGAGGATCCCCAAATCCAGGTGTGAAAAACTTGTTGCATCTTTCCCAAAAAAGACTCATGGTTGTATTAGATCAAAAGGGTGCCTCTACTAAATACTGAGCAAAGGGTCTGAATACTTAGGACCATGTGAAATTTCAGTTTTTCTTTTTTAATAAATCTGCAAAAATGTCAACAATGCTGTGTTTTTCTGTCAATATGGGGTGCTGTGTGTACATTAATGAGGAAAAGAATGAACTTAAATGATTTTAGCAAATGGCTGCAATGTAAAAAAGAGTGAAAAATTTAAGGGGGTCTGAATACTTTCCGTCCCCACTGTAGATAGATATAGATAGATAGATAGATAGATAGATAGATAGATAAATATACTTGCATACAGTGTATTCAGCAGTGCACAGTATATAATACACTTCAGGTGGAGTATCAATATATATATATATATATACAGTCTAGTATACATACTCTGCATCCAGTGTAGCCTATATCCACAGTGCATTCGGTGATGTACTGTTTCTAATACACTTCAGGCGGTGTATCAAATACTTTTCTAATACACTTCGGGCGGTATACACAGTGTCTAATACAGTGTGTACAGTTTCTACTACGCTTCTGGTGGTTTACACAGTATACAATACAGTGCAGTTTCTAATACAGTGCAGGCGGTGTACATAGTATCTAATACAGTGTGTACAGTTTCTAATACACTTCTGGTGATGTACACAGTATACAGTGCAGCCGTTGTACAGTTTCTAATACAGTGCAGGTGGTGTACACAGTATCTAATACAGTGTGTACAGTTTCTAATACACTTCTGGTGGTGCACACAGTATACAATACAGTGCAGCCATTGTACAGTTTCTAATACAGTGCAGGTGGTGTACACAGTATCTAATACAGGGTGTACAGTTTCTACTACATTTCTGGTGGTGTACACAGTATACAATAAAGTGCAGTCGTGGCACAATTTCTAATACAGTGCAGGCGGTGTACACAGTATCTAATACAGTGTGTACAGTTTCTAATACACGTCTGGTGGTGTACACAGTATACAATACAGTGCAACCGTTGTACAGTTTCTAATACAGTGCAGGCGGTGTACACAATATCAAACACAGTGTGTACAGTTTCTAATACACTTCAGGCAGTGTACACAGTATCTAATACAGTGTGTACAGTTTCTAATACACTTCTGGTGGTGCACACAGTATACAATACAGTGCAGCCATTGTACAGTTTCGAATACAGTGCAGGCAGTGTTCGCCGTATCTAATACAGTGTGTACAGTTTCTAATACACTTCAGGAGGTGTACAAAGTATCTAATACAGTGTGTACATTTTCTACTACACTTGTGGTATACACAGTGTACAATACAGTGCAGCCATTGTACAGTTTCTAATACAGTGCAGGCGGTGTACACAGTATCTAATACAGTGTGTACAGTTTCTACTACACTTCTGGTGGTGTACACAGTATACAATACAGTGCAGCCATTGTACATTTCCTAATACAGTGCAGGCGGTGTACACAGTATCTAATACAGTGTGTACAGTTTCTAATACACTTCTGGTGGTGTACACAGTATACAATACAGTGCAGCCATTGTACATTTCCTAATACAGTGCAGGCGGTGTACACAGTATCTAATACAGTGTGTACAGTTTCTAATACACTTCAGGCAGTGTACACAGTATCTAATACAGTGTGTACAGTTTCTAATACACTTCAGGCAGTGTACACAGTATCTAATACAGTGTGTACAGTTTCTAATACACGTCTGGTGGTGTACACAGTATACAATACAGTGCAGTCGTTGTACAGTTTCTAATACAGTGCAGGCGGTGTACACAGTATCTAATACAGTGTGTACAGTTTCTAATACACTTCTGGTAGTGTACACAGTATACAATACAGTGCAGCCATTGTACAATTTCTAATACGGTGCAGGCGGTATACACAGTATCTAATACAGTGTGTACAGTTTCTAAAACACTTCTGGTGGTGTACACAGTATACAATACAGTGCAGCCATTGTACATTTCCTAATATTGTGCAGGCAGTGTACACAGTATCTAATACAGTGTATACAGTTTCTAATACACTTCTGGTGGTGTACACAGTATACAATACAGTGCAGCTGTTGTACATTTCCTAATACAGTGCAGGCGGTGTACACAATATCAAACACAGTGTTTACAGTTTCTAATACACTTCAGGCGATGTACACAGTATCTAGTACAGTGTGTACAGTTTCTAATACACTTCAGGCGATGTACACAGTATCTAGTACAGTGTGTACAGTTTCTAATACAGTGCAGGCAGTGTACACAGTATCTAATACAGTATGTACAGTTTCTAATACACTTCTGGTGGTGCACACAGTATACAATACAGTGCAGCCATTGTACAGTTTTGAATACACTTCAGGCAGTGTACACAGTATCTAATACAGTGTGTACAGTTTCTAATACACTTCAGGCAGTGTACACAGTATCTAATACAGTGTGTACAGTTTCTACTACACTTGTGGTGTACACAGTGTACAATACAGTGCAGCCATTGTACAGTTTCTAATACAGTGCAGGTGGTGTACACAGTATCTAATACAGTGTGTACAGTTTCTACTACACTTCTGGTGGTGTACACAGTATACAATACAGTGCAGTTGTAGTACAGTTTATAATACAGTGCAGGTGGTGTACACAGTATCTAATACAGTGTGTACAGTTTCTAATACACTTCTGGTGGTGTACACAGTATACAATACAGTGCAGCTGTTGTATAGTTTCTAATACAGTACAGGTGGTGTACACAGTATCTAATACAGTGTGTACAGTTTCTAATATAATTCTGGTGGTGTACACAGTATACAATACAGTGCAGCCATTGTACATTTCCTAATACAGTGCAGGCGGTGTACATAGTATCTAATACAGTGTGTACAGTTTCTAATACACTTCAGGCAGTTTACACAGTATCTAATACAGTGTGTACAGTTTCTAATACACTTCAGGCAGTGTACACAGTATCTAATACAGTGTGTACAATTTCTACTACACTTCTGGTGGTGTACACAGTATACAATACAGTGCAGCTGTTGTACATTTCCTAATACAGTGCAGGCGGTGTACACAATATCAAACACAGTGTTTACAGTTTCTAATACACTTCAGGCGATGTATACAGTATCTAGTACAGTGTGTACAGTTTCTAATACACTTCAGGCAGTGTACACAGTATCTAATACAGTGTGTACAGTTTCTACTACACTTCTGGTGGTGTACACAGTATACAATACAGTGCAGCCATTGTACAGTTTCTAATACAGTGCAGGCAGTGTACATAGTATCTAATACAGTATGTACAGTTTCTAATACACTTCTGGTGGTGCACACAGTATACAATACAGTGCAGCCATTATACAGTTTTGAATACAGTGCAGGCAGTGTACACCGTATCTAATACAGTGTGTACAGTTTCTAATACACTTCAGGAGGTGTACACAGTATCTAATACAGTGTGTACAGTTTCTACTACACTTGTGCTGTACACAGTGTACAGTACAGTGCAGCCATTGTACAGTTTCTAATACAGTGCAGGAGGTATACACAGTATCTAATACAGTGTGTACAGTTTCTACTACACTTCTGGTGGTGTACACAGTATACAATACAGTGCAGTTGTAGTACAGTTTCTAATACAGTACAGGTGGTGTACACAGTATCTAATACAGTGTGTACAGTTTCTAATACACTTCTGGTGGTGTACACAGTATACAATACAGTGCAGTTGTAGTACAGTTTCTAATACAGTGCAGGTGGTGTACACAGTATCTACCAGTTTCTGGTGGTGTACACAGTATACAATACAGTGCAGCCTTGTATAGTTTCTAATACAGTGCAGGTGGTGTACACAGTATCTAATACAGTGTGTACAGTTTCTAATACACTTCTGGTGGTGTACACAGTATACAATACAGTGCAGCCATTGTACATTTCCTAATACAGTGCAGGCGGTGTACACAGTATCTAATACAGTGTGTACAGTTTCTAATACACTTCAGGCAGTGTAGTGTACACAGTATCTAATACAGCGTGTACAGTTTCTAATACACTTCAGGCAGTGTACACAGTATCTAATACAGTGTGTACAGTTTCTACTACACTTGTGGTGTACACAGTGTACAATACAGTGCAGCCATTGTACAGTTTCTAATACAGTGCAGGCAGTGTACACAGTATCTAATACAGGGTGTACAGTTTCTAATACACTTCTGGTGGTGCACACAGTATACAATACAATGCAGCCATTATACAGTTTTGAATACAGTGCAGGCAGTGTACACCGTATCTAATACAGTGTGTACAGTTTCTAATACACTTCAGGAGGTGTACACAGTATACAATACAGTGCAGTTGTAGTACAGTATCTAATACAGTGCAGGTGGTGTACACAGTATCTAATACAGTGTGTACAGTTTCTAATACACTTCTGGTGGTGTACACAGTATACAATACAGTGCAGCCGTCGTATAGTTTCTAATACAGTGCAGGTGGTGTACACAGTATCTAATACAGTGTGTACAGTTTCTAATACACTTCAGGCAGTGTAGTGTACACAGTATCTAATACAGTGTGTACAGTTTCTAATACACTTCAGGCAGTGTACACAGTATCTAATACAGTGTGTACAGTTTCTACTACACTTGTGGTGTACACTACAGTGCAGCCATTGTACAGTTTCTAATACAGTGCAGGCGGTGTACACAGTATCTAATACAGTGTGTGCAGTTTCTACTACACTTCTGGTGGTGTACACAGTATACAATACAGTGCAGTTGTAGTACAGTTTCTAATACAGTGCAGGTGGTGTACACAGTGTCTAATACATTGTGTACAGTTTCTAATACACTTCTGGTGGTGTACACAGTATACAATACAGTGCAGCCGTTGTATAGTTTCTAATACAGTGCAGATGGTGTACACAGTATCTAATACAGTGTGTACAGTTTCTAATACACTTCTGGTGGTGTACACAGTATACAATACAGTGCAGCCATTGTACATTTCCTAATACAGTGCAGGCGGTGTACACAGTATCTAATACAGTGTGTACAGTTTCTAATACACTTCAGGCAGTGTACACATGTATCTAATACAGTGTGTACAGTTTCTAATACACTTCAGGCAGTGTACACAGTATCGTTATAGGGTGGACCCCTTACGATTACCGCAACCAATTTTATATGAGCTGTTTTTGATCTCCCATCAAGTGAGTGTTCTGATTTATTATTTTAATAAATTGAAGTTTTAAACGTTATTATGCCATGTGAGCCTTTCTTTCTCGCATGATATTTGTAACACCCATTGAGCCTGTTGGATTATTCGGAGGACATTTGAAGCTGTAGCGAGACCCCTACCCCCAATTGGAAGCTGAGGATAATTTTGACGATTCATCTTGCCAGACCTGGTGGTCTACAAGCTTTCTTTGACCTGGAGGACGTAGGTCTTTCTAGGTTATTGGATTCTGGTAAGCCTCCTTTGAAACTCTGGTGACGGTTCTGACACCTATTTAGATCTTCCACTTTTCTGTGATCAAGTTATCCATTTATCAGAAGTGAACAAATTCGCTCTTGAAGAAACCCCGGGATCTGTTTATTCAAAATTTTTTCCCATTTTTTATTATCAGTTTTTTTTTTTTCTAGCACATAACCCTTATAGACTTTCTGGTGGTGGCCCCTATTTTTCAATAATCACTACTAATATTAGTATCTAATTGTTACTGACAATATTTTTTGATTGATTTTTTACACATGTATGGTCCTTTAGACCCACTACCTATGTTTAAACCATAGATTTATATTATTTTATTTATTATAGTCACTGTCAATATTGCCTATTTGTTTCACCTAGTGTCGTTGATAAATTTTTTTTCATTGAGGACACATTTATTCAACATTTATTCAATGTTTATATATGTCATTATTTGTATATACACATAGCGCTACACTATATTTCTTTGTTTCTTTTTACCTTTTCCTTTGTCTAGAGGTGTGTTAGCAGCTGGTTGTATATATTTTTTTATTTTTTAATTTTCCTTTTTAATATTGTTTGACGCAGCGCTGTACTTATTTCCACAGTGTACACAGTATCTAATACAGTGTGTACAGTTTCTAATACACTTCTGGTGGTGTACACAGCATACAATACAGTGCAGTCATTGTACAGTTTTTAATACAGTGCTGACGGTGTACACAGTATCTAATACAGTGTGTACAGTTTCTAATACACTTCTGGTGGTGTACACAGTATACAATACAATGCAGCCATTGTACAATTTCTAATACAGTGCTGGCAGTATACACAGTATCTAATACAGTGTGTACAGTTTCTAATATACTTCTGGTGGTGTACACAGTATACAATACAGTGCAGCCATTGTACATTTTCTAATATTGTGCGGGCGGTGTACACAGTATCTAATACAGTGTGTACAGTTTCTAGTACACTTCAGGCAGTGTACACAGTTTCTAATACAGTGTGTACCGTTTCTAATACACTTCTGGTGGTGTACACAGTATACAATACAGTGCAGCTGTTGTAGAGTTTCTAATACAGTGTAGGCGGTATGCACAGTATTTAATACATAGTGTACAGTTTCTAATACACTTCTGGTGGTTTACACAGTATACAATACAGTGCAGTCGTTGTACAGTTTCTGATACAGTGCAGGCGGTGTACATAGTATCTAATACAGTGTGTACAGTTTCTACTATACCTCTGGTGCTGTACACGGTATTTAATACAGTGCAGCCATTATACAGTTTCTAATACACAGTATTAGACGGTGTACACAGTAGCTAATACAGTGTGTACAGTTTCTACTACACTTCAGGCCATGTATTAATATATATACAGTCATATATATATATATATATATATATATATATATATATATATATATATATATATATATATATATATATATATATATATACATACATATACACACAGTGGGGACGGAAAGTATTCAGACCCCCTTAAACTTTTCACTCTTTGTTATATTGCAGCCATTTGCTAAAATCATTTAAGTTCATTTTTTTTCCTCATTAATGTACACACAGCACCTCATATTGACAGAAAAACACAGAATTGTTGACAATTTTTGCAGATTTATTAAAGAAGAAAAACTGAAATATCACATGGTCCTAAATATTCAGACCCTTTGCTCAGGTGCTGTCCATTTCTTCTGATCATCCTTGAGATGGTTCTACACCTTCATTTGAATCCAGCTGTGTTTGATTATACTGATTGGACTTGATTAGGAAAGCCACACACCTGTCTATATAAGACCTTACAGCTCACAGTGCATGTCAGAGCAAATGAGAATCATGAGGTCAAAGGAACTGCCTGAAGAGCTTAGAGACAGAATTGTCGCAAGGCACAGATCTGGCCAAGGTTACAAAAAAAATCTGCTGCACTTAAGGTTCCTAAGAGCACAGTAGCCTCCATAATCTTTAAATGGAAGACGTTTGGGATGACCAGAACCCTTCCTAGAGCTGGCTGTCCGGCCAAACTGAGCTATCGGGGAGAAGAGCCTTGGTGAGAGAGGTAAAGAAGAACCCAAAGATCACTGTGGCTGAGCTCCAGAGATGCAGTCGGGAGATGGGAGAAAGTTGTAGAAAGTCAACCATCACTGCAGCCCTCCACCAGTCAGGGCTTTATGGCAGAGTGGCCCGACAGAAGCCTCTCCTCAGTGCAAGACACATGAAAGCCCGCATGGAGTTTGCTAAAAAACACCTGAAGGACTCCAAGATGGTGAGAAATAAAATTCTTTGGTCTAATGAGACCAAGATAGAACTTTTTGGCCTTAATTCTAAGCGGTATGTGTGGAGAAAACCAGGCACTGCTCATCACCTGTCCAATACAGTCCGAACAGTGAAACATGGTGGTGGCAGCATCATGCAGTGGGGGTGTTTTTCAGCTGCAGGGACAGGACGACTAGTTGCAATCAAGGGAAGGATGAATGCGACCAAGTACAGGGATATCCTGGACGAAAACCTTCTCCAGAGTGCTCAGGACCTCAGACTGGGCAGAAGATTTACCTTCCAAAAAGACAATGACCCTAAGCATACAGTTAAAATAACAAAGGAGTGGCTTCACAACAACTCTGTGACTGTTCTTGAATGGCCCAACCAGAGCCCTGATTTAAACCCAATTGAGCATCTCTGGAGAGACCTAAAAATGGCTGTCCACCAACGTTTACCATCCAACCTGACAGAACTGGAGAGGATCTGCAATGAGGAAAGGCAGAGGATCCCCAAATCCAGGTGTGAAAAACTTGTTGCATCTTTCCCAAAAAGACTCATGGCTGTATTAGATCAAAGTGGGGGCTTCTACTAAATACTGAGCAAAGGGTCTGAATACTTAGGACCATGTGATATTTCAATTTTTCTTTTTTAATAAATCTGCAAAAATGTCAACAATTCTGTGTTTATCTGTCAATATGGGGTGCTGTGTGTACATTAATGAGGGAAAAAAATGAACTTAAATGATTTTATCAAATGGCTGCAATATAACAAAGAGTGAAAAATTTAAGGGGGTCTGAATACATTCCGTCCCCACTGTGTATATATATATACATACACACACACATTCCAGCTTTGTGCAGCTACATCTCACTGCAGGCCATTAGTATGTCTGGAAGGCCAACACAGAGAGGCAGACAGTCACAAGCCAAGGAAAGAGGGCAAGCAGGCTCTGTGTCTAGAGGCAACAGTGCTGGCCGTGGAGACAGTGCATCCTCATCAGCACGTGGCCGTGGAACACGCTTGCCCTTTTTTTCGGCAGCTGGCCATCTTGAGTCGCAACATGCGTAAGACTTGGTATAGTGGATGACCAAGCCATCCTCATCCTCCTCATCCTCTCTCACCCAGGCTCAGGGTACTTTGTCTGGCAAAGCAGCTGCCAACGTGGCCTCTTCCCTCGGCTCAATGGCATCAGTCACTCCTTCCCCTTATGGGGTGCTGTGTGTACATTGATGAGGAAAAAAACGAACTTAAATGATTTTAAAAAATGGCTGCAATATAACAAAGAGTGAAAAATGTAAGGTTGGTCTGAATACTTTCCGTCCCCACTGTATGTATATATATATATATATATATATATATATATATATATACTACCGTTCAAAAGTTTGGGGTCACATTGAAATGTCCTTATTTTTGAAGGAAAAGCACTGTACTTTTAACTGAAGCTAACTTTAAACTAGTCCTAACTTTAAACAAATATACTCTATACATTGCTAATGTGGTAAATGACTATTCTAACTGCAAATGTCTAGTTTTTGGTGCAATATCTACATAGGTGTATAGAGGCCCATTTCCAGCAACTATCACTCCGGTGTTCTAATGGTACAATGTGTTTGCTCATTGGCTCAGAAGGCTAATTGATGATTAGCAAACCCTTGTGCAATCATGTTCACACATCTAAAAACAGTCTAGCTCCTTCCAGAAGCTACAAAACTGACCTTCCTGTGAGCAGATTGAGTTTCTGGAGCATCACATTTGTGGGGTCAATTAAACGCTCAAAATGGCCAGAAAAAGAGAACTTTCATCTGAAACTCGACAGTCTATTCTTGTTCTTAGAAATGAAGGCTATTCCATGCGAGAAATTGCAAAGAAATTGAAGATTTCCTACAACGGTGTGTACTACTCCCTTCAGAGGACAGCACAAACAGGCTCTAACCAGAGTAGAAAAAGAAGTGGGAGGCCGCGTTGCACAACTAAGCAAGAAGATAAGCACATTAGAGTCTCTAGTTTGAGAAACAGACGCCTCACAGGTCCCCAACTGGCATCTTCATTAAATAGTACCCGCAAAACACCAGTGTCAACATCTACAGTGAAGAGGCGGCTGCGGGATATTGGGCTTCAGGGCAGCGTGGCAAAGAAAAAGCCATATCTGAGACTGGCCAATAAAAGAAAAAGATTAAGATGGGCAAAAGAACACAGACATTGGACAGAGGAAGACTGGAAAAAAGTGTTGTGGACGGATGAATCCAAGTTTGAGGTGTTTGGATCACAAAGAAGAACGTTTGTGAGACGCAGAACAAATGAAAAGATGCTGGAAGAATGCCTGACGCCATCTGTTAAGCATGGTGGAGGTAATGTGATGGTCTGGGGTTGCTTTGGTGCTGGTAAGGTGGGAGCTTTGTACAGGGTAAAAGGGATTCTGAATAAGGAAGGCTATCACTCCATTTTGCAACGCCATGCCATACCCAGTGGACAGCGCTTGATTGGAGCCAATTTCATCCTACAACAGGACAATGACCCTAAACACACCTCCAAATTGTGCAAGAACTATTTACAGCAGAAGCAGGCAGCTGGTATTCTATCGGTAATGGAGTGGCCAGCACAGTCACCAGATCTGAACCCCATTGAGCTGTTGTGGGAGCAGCTTGACCGTATGGTACGCCAGAAGTGCCCATCCAACCAATCCAACTTGTGGGAGCTGCTTCTAGAAGCGTGGGGTGCAATTTCTCCAGCTTACCTCAATAAATTAACAGCTAGAATGCCAAAGGTGTGCAATGCTGTAATTGCTGCAAAAGGAGGATTCTTTGATGAAAGCAAAGTTTGATGTAAAAACAATGTTATTTCAAATACAAATCATTATTTCTAACCTTGTCAATGTCTTGACTCTATTTTCTATTCATTTCACAACGTATGGTGGTGAATAAGTGTGACTTTTCATGGAAAACACAAAATTGTTTAGGTTACCCCAAACTTTTGAACGGTAGTGTATATATATATATATATTTACTTATATATACTCTGCATTGAGTGTATTCTATATATACAGTGCATTCGGTGGTGTATAGTTTCTAATTCAGGCAGTGTACACAGTATATAATACAGTATAGTGTGGAGTTGTGCAAAACAAAAAAGTACATCATGTCCGAAAGGCCACTAAAAGAGGGCAAGTAGCCTCCGTGTCTACAATCAATAGTGGTGGTTGTGGACATGGTGCATCCTCTGCAGGTGGCCTTGGGGCACACTTGTCTTTTTTTTCTGCTGCTGACCGTGTTATTGAGCCACAACATGCACAAGAGTTGGTGGAGTGAATAACGAAGCTGTCCTCATCCTCCTCATCCTCTGTCACCCAGGCTCAGAGTAGTTTGCCTTCCAATGCAGCTGCCAAAGCGGGCTATTCCACCGGCTCCTTGTCCACAGTCACTCCTTCCGTAGCCCCACCATCATGCATGGAGGAGTCCCAAGAATTATTCATCCACAGTGTCGTTATATGCTGCTGGAGGATGCGCAGCGACTTGAAGGCTCCGATATTGATTCAGAGGTTGATGAAGTAAGTAACGTGAGCCTAGAGAGAGGGGGTGCTACAGATGGAGAAGAAACTGGCAGTCATGTTCCCCCACCTGCAGCATACTTAGGGCCGTCTTTAATATCAATTGGACCCTGGGCAAAACTTTTCTTGTACCCCCCCATGCAATTTCACTCTCCACCTGCTCTGAGACATACAATACATAGCAGCTAGACTCAAAATCAGTTTACTGTATCAGATCAAGCAGTGATTGCAATTGGTTGCCAGAGGTTACTGAATATCATTACCGCTTACTGACTGGTTGCTAGAGGTTAAAGCACATCATCTCCTCACTGCCCACACACCATGGACTGGGGAGGTGAGCAGACCCATCAATAGACAGAAAACTCCTAGGAATCCTAGAACTCCCGGGATCATTGGCAGTGCTGGGGGGAGGGGAGGGTGTAATCACTGGCAATGCTGTTTTTTTTACCAACTACCAATATAAAGAGGTGTTTCAACACTGGCCACCAATGTAATAGGGGTTTACACTGACCACTAATGTAATAGAAGCATTCGCAGTAACCACCACCAATGTAAGGAGGGATTTACACTGACCACCAATGTAAGGGGGGCATTAACACTGGCCACTAGTGTGAATGAAAGGATTCTACACCAAGCACCAATGTAATGACAAGATTGACACTGACCACCAATGTATCTGAGATATTTAGCCTGCGTTCACATTTGTGTGTGTCAGGAATGCATGCAAAATCATTTTCCCCGACACCACAGAAACATGCTGCCCTATAGCAGATACACAAGAGTGCCATTAATTGTTAATGACACCCTCACATATCTGCTGACATGTGCTGTGCAACTGTGTGTTTTTGAAAAAAGGATTAGGGACTTTCTTCAGCATTTCTAGCGCTTAGAGAATCCCATTAAAATGAAAGTTGGCAACAGCACTTGAAAGACCTATATCATAGAAAAAGGCGGACTTCTCCTTGCTCCTCATCTGGGATCCCCAACCCTACTATACCTCCAGTCTTCTCAAAGACCTGCACTGAGAGGAATGAAGGTATAGCAATAGGTGTCCCAAGTACTTGCAGCCAATCTGCTAGCAGTATACCACCAACTGATTTTAGCAGGCAAATTTCCCTACCCCAGTTGCTGAACTGTAAAAAGAAATTCAGTCCCAGCCATCCACATGCTCAGCGTCTAAATGCTAGCCTGGCCAAATTGCTAGCACTGCAACTGCTGCTTCAGCTGGTAGACTCTGCCCCCTTTCGTCAATTTGTGGAATGTGCTGTACCTCAGTGGCAGGTTCCAAAACACCATTTCTTTTTCAAGGAAGTCCATTCCGGCTCTCTACCGGCATGTGGAAGGCAATGTTTTGGCCTCATTGGACAGGGCGGTCAGCAGTAAGGTTCATATTACCGCTGACTCATGGTCCAGCAAGCATGGGTAGGGATGTTACCCTTCCTTCACGGCGCACTGGGTAACTCTGCTGGCAGCTGGGACGGATGCAGGACAGGGTTCAGTGTTGTTGGAGCTTGTTCCGCCACCATGCCTCCAAAATGCTAGTGATGATTCTGCCACAGCTCTCTCCTCCACCCCCTCCTCTTCTTCTTCCTCTATGGCCCCATCCGCAGATTCGTCCTCTGAACCAGCAGTGCTCCATAAGCATTCAAGGGGCTACGCAAACAGTCAGGTTAAAAGATGCTATGCAGTGCTTGAGCTAGTCTGCCTAGGTGACAGAAGCCACACTGAGGCAGAGATTCTGTCATCTGCGGGGGCAGGCTCAGATGAGGTTGACGCCACTCCAGCTTCAGCCAGGAATGGTTGTAGGCGACAATGGCACCAACCTTCTTTCCCTACTCCGACAGGGACACTTGACCCATGTTCCATGTTTGGCACATGTCCTGAATTTGGTGGTGCAGCGGTTCTTGACCAGGTATCCAGGCCTACAAGATCTCCTGAGGCAGGTCAGAAAAGTCTGTGTTCATTTCTGCCGGTCATCAAATGCCATTGCTTGGCTGGCTGACATTCAAAGGGAATGCAACCTGCCCACCAACTGCCTCATTTGTGACATGCCCCCCAGATGGATCTCAACGTTGGCAATGCTGCAGCAGCTGCACACACAGCAGAGGGCCATCAATGAGTACCTGTGTGAATATGGCACCAGGACAGGGTCAGGGGAGCTTGGCTTCTTTTCCCCACGCCAGTGGTTACTGATCAAGGATGCATGCACTGTCCTGTCACCATGTGAGGAGGCCACAGGGATAGCGAGCAGCGAAAATTCATGCATCGCTGGCACTGTCCTTCTAGTCTCCCTGCTGGAGCACATGATTTGTGGAATCATGGCCAGGGCACTTGAGGTAGAACATCGGGAGGAAGAGGAGGACTTCCTTTCCTCTCAAGGCCCCCTTTATCCAGATAGCATTCCTGCGGGCCCGCCAAACACACAGGAGGAAGAGGAGGAGGATTGTGTCAGCATGGATGTAGAGGATAACACTCAGCAGCAGTCTTCAAGGGATGGTTTTCAGTCCCCAGAAACCCAAGGAGTTATATGTGGCTGGGAGGAAGTAGTTACGGATAATGTGATCCTTAGTGACCCAGAGGACTCAGAATCAAATGCCTCTACAAACTTATGCTGCATGGCTTCCCAGATTCTGCAAAGCCTGCAAAAGGACCCTAGGATTTGTGGTATCAAGGAGAGGGATCATTACTGGCTGGCAACCCTTCTTGATCCCCAATACAAGGGTAAAGTTGCAGAACTCCTCCTGCCTTCACAGAGGGAGCAGAGTATGAAACATCTTCAGGAGGCCTTGAAGAAAGGTTTGAAAGAGCAGGGAACTTGCTATTACATGTGACTAGTTTCCTTACCAAACCCCTGCTAGCATCTATACCCTACAGTCAGTACCTTAGAGTACGTAGAAACTGTTCAGATGATACCATGTTTAAAAATTAGCCTGATAAGTTAAGAGAAAGACTCCTCGAAAGAGGATACTCTAGTACTTGCCACAAAAAGGCATACAAAAAAAACACAATGCTGTCCTGCCACTCAATGTGCAAAAACGACCTTCCACTGGTGATACAACTAGAATTATCACCACGTACTCAACACAACACAAACAACTGAAACGAATCTTGAATAAATACTGGCACTTACTAACTATGGATTCCTTACTGTCTCCATTTGTATCTGATATACCTGCTCTTACATATAGGAGAGCTCCCTCTGTGGGTGATAAGGTGGTTACAAGTAAATACAAATCTTACAGAGGCGATTCATGTAAAACGTTATGTCCATATTGCCAGTATATGGACAGGCATAAGGATATAGACCTACCAAATGGACATAATTTCCGTCCTAAGCACTATATCAACTGCAAGACTCCTGGCATAGTATACTTACTCACATGTCAATGTGGGTGTTACTATGTCAGGAAGACAATCAATGAGTTCTGGAAAAGAATATACCAACACATCTCTACAATCCGTAAACGTGATCCTGATGTACCTATCGGCCGTCACATGGCTTCGGTACATCCAGACTCAATTCCCAAGATCTATTTCTTGGGACTTGACTGTATCCACTTCAATTCGAGAGGAGGCGACTTTAACAAATGCCTCCTTCAATGTGAACTAAGGTGGATATTTAATCTACAGGCCACCTCGCCACCGGGATTAAACGAGGCCTTTAACTTCAGATCGTTCCTTCCAGGATTCACCTCTGGGGTTTGTGAACTAAATCTTTAAGGTTTCAGATATAAAATAGATATTCAAAACAAATATCTCAAAATCCCACTCTCCCTTCAATGCTTTTCTCCTCCTCTCCTTGCACCATCAATTTTTTACATATTTCAACATAGCCTTGTCCTCTTTGATCGGGTACTGTTTTGCCAACATAATTAGATATACAATGACAAATCTGAGTGCCAGGGATATCCCTTCTTTACATCTGCTTCCTTGGCTATATTAATATACTGCTATTACTATGTCCCCTCTGTATATAACTTTCTATTTCCATTCTTGTATGCCCTTCTAGGACCATGACCATGTTTGTTTGCAACCTAGTATTTGCCTCCATGGGTTCTCCCTGCTCTTAAGACCTGATGCCTTAATATGTTATATGTATGTATTATAATAATTTTTTATATATATACTTTTTACCATTTCTCTTTTGTCCTTCCCCTGCTGGCTGCTATAATCTTCTTTGTCCACTTGGTGGCTCCAAGCCCGGTTCCCATGCCGCTCTGCTTGCACACAGACACCCGGCGGGTAAGCTCCACTGGCGCTGGATGGGTGGATGACGAACTGTTTTTCACTTCCGCCCTGGTCCGATTGTGCTAGGAGGAGCTTGTCTACGTCCCTGCTGTCATTTCCAGGAAGCATTCCCCCCGCCAGTGACGCGGCGACACGTGACATCATCGCGCCCTATGGGGCGTGGCTATGCAGCACGCCCCCGTCAGAGAGATGCTCTGATTTCCGCAATCAGCTGAGCCAATCAGACTTGGTATTTAAATGCTGACACTCGCCTGGTCTGTGTCAGTTCACTAGCCGCCACCCTGATGTCAGCAGTGCATTCAGCTCTAATCTGAGGTAATTACTCCCGCTATAATAGACATTGTTTGGACATGCCTTTTGTCCATGTGTCTACCAATACCTTTTTTACTCCTTTTACCATACTCTGACAAAAGGAGGCTTGTTTCAAACGTCTCCTTGTCATAATTGTCCCCACAGTGCCAACTCCGATCGCTGTTGGAATAATTCGGCGTCCCTTGTGAATCCGTCCCGGCAACCGGCCTGTGGATACACAAATTACCATCTATGTCATGTGTATGTGGACTTATGCAGCCAGCATGTATCCTTCCCTGCTGTTTTTATCTCTTTAAATCTTCAATGAATCAAATATATGTAAGTACTTTTTGGTCTTGTTACTCCACAATATGGCTTGAATAAGTTCAAGATATGATTCTGATGTCTTTGCCAAATTACTATATAAATATTATTATACACGTATATATTGGTGTTACAGACAAGAAAATAATATACCCAACTGTCAGCCTTCCCTGATGAAGGAAAAAATATGTTCCAATGCGATTTTCCGAAACATGTCGGAATGTATGCTACAAATCTTAAACTGAACTCAATTTAATTTGAGCAGTATTTTGGATGACTAGCTTTGGGTGGTATATATTTGTATGTCCTACTGACGTTGATTCATTGGTGTATTGTTTATACTTTATAAGCAAATTGTGTCTATACTTTATAATTTTTCTATTTTTGTATACTAATAAAGTTGGCACACATGTGCCTTTTTTTACTTATTTACCTTCTATTATTTCTTTCTGCCATTTTAAAGTCCAAGGGGGCATCCTCCCAATGCACTTTGCTGCATGTTTATTTTACAACTGAATAAAGGTTTGTATAACGCATTTCCAGACCCTGGGAGGTTACCTTTTACTGGTGCTGGACAACGTGTTTGCTGAGGCTTCATTCAGTCAAAGGAAGAGCGGTGGAGAAGGTGGCCAGCTGACCGATGCCTTTAAACTACTTTTCATTCCTCAGTACCAAGGTCTGATCGGTTCAAGAAACCATCGCCAGCTTCTGCATTATATGGTGCAGGAATATCTAGGGGCAAGAGCAGACTTGGAGACCTTTCCAATAGAGCATCCACTGGGTTACTGGGTCTTGAGGATGGACTACTGGCCAGAACTTGCTCAATATGCAATCGAACTACTGGCCTGTCCTGCATCCAGCGTTCTTTCTGAATGCACATTCAGTGCTGCTGGAGGGTTTGTAATAGATCAAATAGTGCGCCTGTCCATAGACCCTGTTGATAGGCTCACATTCATAAAAAGTAATCAGTTTTGGATCAGAAGCTATCAAGCACCTGATGCTGATTTAACTGATTGAATTTGCGATGGATCTGGGATCCCTTGAGGACTGCCTATGTTGAATATCCTATTCCTCCTCAATCTTGATGATGCTAGCTTCCAACAATATTTTTGGTTTAGGGCACCACCACCACCACCCAAGGCCCAATCTTTCTACCCTTGTTTGACAGGGGCATGTAATTAAAATTTTTGATATAATATTTCACAACAAGGCCCGTTCCTGTGCCCAACAAGAGTACCTGTGAGGGGTTACAGTGTTGTGGCACCACCACCCAAAGCCCAATTTTTCTGCCCCGTTTAACAGGGGATGTCATTTAAATTTTTGGTACAATATTTCACAGCAGGGCCCATTCTTGCACCCAATAAGAGTAACTGTGAGGGCTTACAGTGTTCTGGAACCACCAAAACCAAAGGCCCAATTATTCTAACCCTGTTTAGCAGGGGCATGTAATTACAATTTTTGATATAATATTTCACAGCAGGGCCCATTTCTGCGCTCAACAAGAGTAACTGTGAGGGGTTACAGTGTTGTGGCACCACCACCACCACCCAAGGCCCAATTTTTCTGCCCCTGTTTAACAGGGGCATGTAATTACAATTTTTGATATAATATTTCACAGCAGGGCCTGTCCCTGCACCCAACAAGAGTAACTGTGAGGGCTTACAGTGTTCTGGCACCACCAAAACCAAAGGACCAATATTTCTAACCCTGTTTAACAGGGGCATGTCATTACAATTTTTGATATAATATTTCACAGCAGGGCCTGTTCTTGTGCCCAACAAGAGGATTTGTGAGGGGTTACAGTGTTGTGGCACCACCAACACCTAAGGCCCAATTTTTCTGCAGAGTATATAGGGCAGGCTGTATAGTATATATATACTGCTGTTCAGAATATATGGTGCCTGTGGGACCCCCCACAACATTTTTTTTTAATTTTGGTGCTGGGGTCCCTTTAACCACTTCCCGACCGGCGCACGCTGATGTACATCGGCAGAATGGCACGGCTGGGCAAATAGGCATACAGGTACGTCCCTTTGAATTTCCCGCCATGCCATCGCGTGCGGCCGCCTGGGAGCTCCGTGAGTTGGGACGCGGGTCCCGCAGACTCGATCGCCGTGGGGATACCCGCGATCGCCTCACGGAGATGATGAACGGGGAGATACTGATGTAAACAGCATCTCCCTGTTCTGCCTAGTGACAGTGTCACTGATCTCTGCTCCCTGTCATCGGGAGCAGAGATCAGTGACGTATCACAGTTAGCCCATCCCCCCTACAGTTAGAATCACTCCCTAGTACTGACTTAACCCCTCCACGCCGCTTAGTGGTTAACCCCTTCACTGTCAGTGCCATTTACACAGGAATCAGTGCATTTTTATAGCACCAATTGCTGTATAAATGACAATGGTCCCAAAAATGTGTCAAAAATGTCCGATGTGTCCGCCATAATGTCGCAGTCATGATAAAAATCGCTGCTCGCCGCCATTACTAGTAAAAAAAAAATTATTAATAAAAACGCCATAAAACTATCCCCTATTTTGTAAATGCTATAACTTTTGCGCAAACCAATCAATAAACACTTATTGCGATTTTTTTTTACCAAAAATATGTAGAAGAATACGGATCGGCCTAAACTGAGGAAAAAAAATGTTGTTTTATATATTTTTGGGGGATATTTATTATAGCAAAATGTAAAAAATAATGCGTTTTTTTTTCAAAATTGTCGCTCTTATTTTGTTTATAGCGCAAAAAATAAAAAAATTACAGAGGTGATCAAATACCACCAAAAGAAAGCTCTATTTGTGGGGAAAAAAGGACGTCAATTTTGTTTGGGAGCCACATCACACGACCGCGCAATTGTCAGTTAAAGCGATGCAGTGCCGTATTGCAAAAAGTGCTCTGGTCAGGAAGGGGGTAAAATCTTCCGGGGCTGAAGCAGTTATTATCCATACCAGACCTGAAGGGCCTGGTATGGATTTTGGGGGGGACATCCACGCCATTATGTTTTGGTATTTTTGGTGCAG
This sequence comes from Aquarana catesbeiana, assembly GCF_042186555.1. Lineage (NCBI taxonomy): Eukaryota > Metazoa > Chordata > Amphibia > Anura > Ranidae > Aquarana > Aquarana catesbeiana. The sequence continues at coordinate 87,190,446 of NC_133334.1, read as the reverse complement.
GGTTGCCCTTAATATTCATACCAGGGCCTGGTAATGGACTGGGGGGGGGGACCCACGCTGTTTTTTTAAATGATTTTTATCTATATTGCCAGGATCCAACAATACATTACAGCTGCGAGCAGTTTTAAATGACATTTTTTTCCTTTAGAAATGTCATTTTGCTGTGGTACTATTATAAACATGGGAGAGGTGCGTTACTTTACAGGCAGGCTAAGGCATGATATATAAAGGAATGTTTCATTTTTATTATTTCACTTTAAGCATTATTGAAATCACTGCTCCCGAAAAAACGGCTGTTTTTAAAACTCTTTTTTTGCATTGATACATATCCCCTGGGGCAGGACCCTGGTCCCCAAACACTTTTTATGGCAATAACTTGCATATAAGCCTTTAAAATGAGCACTTTTAAATTTTTCACGTTCGTGTCCCATAGACTTTAATGCTGTTTACACAATTTTTTTGCCTGTTCGCATGTTCTGCTGTGAAGCTGTGAACTGAACTGGGGGGGTGCCCTTCATTTCTATTCTAAACTGAATGGGTTGTTTTACAAGGTGATCGTTTACAATCAAGTTTGCATTGATTTTCTACATACCTCTTTTCTGATTTGCCACATTTAAGTATATATATTTCACAGAAAAAAAGGAGACGTAGTGCACAGTCTTCATAGACAGCATTGCAGCAGGTCTAGTGGGCCACATTTAAAAAAATTACACACAGCATATAGTTTTATTGGCCCCAAAATCCACATTAAAGTGTTTTTTTTACTTTTAAGGAAAAGTAAGGAATATTGTAAGCACTATAGGCCACATTGCAGCAGTTGAAGTAGGCTGCATTTAAAAAAAGGCATACAGCATGTCATTTTTTAGCCCCCCAAAATTGACGTTAAATTGCATCATATTTCAAAGAATAAAAGTATGGAATTTTTTACAAGCACAGCAGACCACAATTCAGCACTTGAATTAGACCATCTTTGCAAAATCAAATGCACATATTCGCCAGCAAACCACGGATCATCAAATACGTCCAAATTTTTAGTGAAGAATGATCATATCACAGAAGATGTGGTGCAACATTTCAGAGCCACACCTGTGATGTGTCCAAATAAAGATTTGAACGTATTTGATGATCCGTTGTGTGCTGGCGAATATGTGCATTTGATCTGTGATGTTTGTCGCTGCAGCACCTTTAACTCCCAAAGCCTTATCTAGTAAAGTGTGCGATGAGAATATTGATACTACATATTTACAAAATGACACGTCACTTTTAAGCTAAAAATTTTTTTGTAAAGTTTATATTTTTCACTGAAAAAAATGTAATATTGTGCAGACCCCAAAAAACAGTATTTAAACACTGTTGTAGGCTGCATTTGCAAAATAGCTCCCAGCCCCATCCAGAGCCCCTGGCATACTTCAAAGCCCCCTATATGGTTTCCTCCATCTGATACCAACATCAGGACATTTTTTCCTTCTACTGACCACTTATGCCAGAGGGTTCTTCCTCTTACTGACCACCAAACACTCCAACTGACCATTGACACTGAAGTGTTGTTCTTTCCATTACCACTGACATAAACCATTTTTTCCTTCTACTGACCATTGATGCTGAAGAATTTTTCCCCATTAGTGGTCACTAAAGCCATGGCATTTTCCTATATTTGCATGACCATCAATGTATGCCTGTTTGCACTAGCAACTAGTGTAAAATATTCCTATTGTTGCACTGTTCACCAAAGCATAGCAGGTGTCTTTGCATTATATAACAGAGAGTACATTTCAATAACCAACAATGCACTTAAAGGGATATTTCTGCAAGGACCAGCAACGTAATAAAATGGTCATTTTTTACTCCCCACCAATGCAAAGAGAGCTGTTATCAGATCTGTAGCTAAGAATTAACAAAAGTTGCTGTTATGGATGCAATGGCCACCATATCAAATTGCTGGATACCACAGAGATAAGCTGCCAGTGTGATCCATCAAAGTTTATGCTTGAGTTTTGCCCCTAATTTACTTGATTATTTAATGTTTTTTTTTAATCTCTTGTTATTCTCAACAGAATGGACGAGAGATGGGAAACTTTCTTTTTAGAGCTTCAGTCCAAGAGGTAAGTATAACAAATTAAAGTTTAGGGTCTGACACCTGCTAGTTTAAGGTCTTGGAAGTGAAAAGTCTTTGCTGTGCTTAAAGTATCTAGCAGAAGGAGAGGTCCACTGGTTGAGTTTTTTTTTATGGTAATAGGGCAAGACCTATGAATTACTGTCATGAAAGACGTTCTGCTAGTTCAGCCGTCGGCGGAAGATCGGTTAACAGAGCTACTGTCAGTAGAGCAAGAAGACGCGTTCGGAGGCGCGTTGACGCGAACGGACGCATGCGGGTGCGCGCTAATACGAGCGGGTGTACGCGGGTACACGATGAGACGAACGTACGATCGGTACTCGGGCGTGCACGCGGCAGCGCGCAGACGTGCAGTGTGACAGCCTTTGGCGCCATTAGGCCTATTTAAGGGTACCTGTCAGCATGCTTCCTTGCTGTCCGGTCTACAGCGTTTCCTGTGACCCTAAGCTTCCAGTATACCTGTTTACCTGATTCCTGTTACCCGGTTTGTTCCTGACTTCTCCTGTTTGCTGCCTCGACCTCGGCTTGTCTGACGATTCTCCTGCCTCATCCTTCAGTTATTACCTGCCTGTCCGTTGCCGACCCGGTCCGTGCCCTGACTACTCTCCTGATTCCGTTTTGTACTTGCTCTGCTTGCCTGTGTTTGACCCGGCCTGTCTGACCTTGCTAGTGCTTCAGTTGTACTACAGAACACCTCCCTGCTGCCTGCTTGTTCGTGGGTTCCTGCCAGCTACAGTGCTTCTCTATCCAGTCAACAGTTCCAGTGTTCCTGCCAAGAGTTCCGGTTCTTCTACCAGTTGTTCCAGTGCTTCAGTTGTACTACAGAACACCTCCCTGTTGCCTGTTGTTCCTGAGTTCCTGCCAGTGGATCCAGTGTTCCTGTCAGTCCTCCTGCTGCTTCACCAGAGGTCCGGATCAACTCTACACCTGCCACTTACCAAGCACTTGTGGCCCCCTGCGCTCCTGAGTCCCTGTCTTCTCTATCAGGGGCTCTCGAACCAGAGGCGCACGAGAGGCTACTCCTTGCATTCTGGGCTCCACCACCAGGTACGTGACAGTACCGGACAGCCATGTCTGAGCCCACGCAGGGAGCCTCTCCCATGGATGAACTCTGCCGCCATCTTGCTGGACTTACCCAGGCAGTAAAAAGCCTACAAGAAGGCTACACCCAGCTGGAAGGCCGAGTCCAGGCCCTAGCAGCTTCTACACCTCCAGTATCCGGGACTTCTGCTTCACCATCAGTGGTCATGTTGCCGCCTGAACCCAGGGTCCCCACGCCTGAAAGATTTTCGGGTAACCGGAGCAAATTCAGGTCCTTCCGCAACTCGTGTGAGCTCTTTTTTGCCCTTCAACCAAGGACTTTCTCCCTGGAAGCCACCAAGGTGGGGTTCGTGATCTCGCTGCTGACCAGCGAGCCCCAGTCCTGGGCCCATCGCTTATTAGAAAAGAAAGATACCTCACTTGATACCCTGGATACCTTCTTTCGGGCTATGTCAGCACTATATGAAGACCCACAGCTGACCGCCACGGCAGAGACAGCCCTGCACTCCCTACAGCAAGGCCGCAGACCTGTTGAAGACTATGTGTCAGAATTCAGACGCTGGAGTTCCGACACAAACTGGAACAATGCCGCCCTACGGTATCAGTTCCGTATGGGCCTTTCAGAATCCTTGAAGGATGAACTAGCCCGAGTGGGCATTCCTGAGACTTTAGAGGACCTCATAGACCTTTCCATCCAAATAGACAGACGCTTGAGAGAACGACGTACGGAGCAATCTTCTGGTTCTGCTAGCCCTGTCTGGATGCTGCCCCGGGTGCCTAGTTCTCCCCACTCTGCTCCTCCAGCTTCTACTACCATGACCTCAGATACACCGGAACCAATGCAGCTGGGACTCTTACGGCCATCCCTCACTCCTGAAGAGCGTCAACGCCGTCGGGCTGGTAACCTGTGCCTATATTGTGGGGAACCCGGACACTTTGTACGAACATGCCCGGCCAAGCTTCGTAAGTGCCTCTCTGTCTCTCCTGCTCTTACCCCAGCTGCACTGAATAATATGTCTCACCTGGCTGTTCCGCTTCTTTTACAGCTTCCAGGAGGGAATATACCAACCAGCGCTATCATTGATTCCGGGGCCTGCAGTGGCTTTATAGACTTGTCCTTCGCTTCCAGACATCACATTCCCATCCGGCCCAGGGCGAAAGGACTTTCCGTATATCTGGCCGATGGTTCTACTCTCAGATCAGGACCAGTAACCCAGGAAACAGTACCTATGCTCACTACCATTGCTGGCACTCATCAAGAGCTACTTTGCCTGGATGTCATTGAATCTCCTCTATTCCCCATCATATTGGGCATGCCATGGCTCAAGGCCCATAACCCACAAGTTGACTGGGCCTCAGGGAAAATTGAGTTTCCCTCCTCTTATTGCCACCAACACTGTCTACCAGAAGTTACTCAAGCTCCCTCTGCCCTGTTGTGCCTGGAAACTGATGCCGAGACCCGTCAAGTTGTACCCGAAGTCTACCATAGCTTTCTGGACGTTTTCAGTCAAAAAGGGGCCGAGACCCTTCCTCCTCACCGGCCATATGACTGTCCGATTGAGCTTCTCCCAGGGGCAGAGATTCCTTTTGGGGGAATATTTCCTTTGTCACAGTTAGAACTAGGAGTATTAAAGACTTACATTGACGACAATCTAAAGAAAGGTTTCATCCAACCCTCCACGTCCCCGGCAGGAGCAGGAATCTTTTTTGTGGAAAAGAAAGACCATTCATTGCGCCCTTGTGTGGATTATCGGGCACTCAATAAAATCACGATCAAGAACCGTTATCCCTTACCATTAGTGCCAGAACTTTTTCAGAGGCTGGGGTCTGCAGTAGTGTTTTCTAAGTTAGATCTTCGTGGTGCCTACAATCTTGTCCGCATTCGCAAGGGAGACGAATGGAAGACTGCTTTCCGTACCCGGTTTGGGCACTTCGAATATTTAGTCATGCCTTTCGGACTTTGTAATGATCCTGCTACATTTCAGCATTTTGTAAATGACATTTTCAGAGACTACCTTGACCTGTTTGTTGTTATTTATCTAGATGACATTCTAATCTTCTCTTCCTCCCTAGTTGAACACCGTGAACATGTCAGAAACGTTTTGACCCGACTTCGCCTGCACGGCCTTTACGCCAAGCCTGAGAAATGTGTCTTCGAGCAGGAGAGTATTCAGTTCCTTGGTCTTATTATCTCAGTGGAAGGCATCAAAATGGACCCTCAGAAGGTCTCCGCCATTTTGGACTGGCCCGCTCCTACTGACAAAAGAGGGATTCAACGTTTCGTGGGATTTGCGAATTTTTATAGAAAATTCATCAAGGGATTCTCCACCATCATTTCTCCCATTACAAGATTAACCCAACAGGGCCTCAAGTTCCACTGGTCTACGGAAGCTCAGATGGCCTTTACTACACTGAAGGATCTGTTTGTCTCGGCCTCAGTTTTAAAACATCCTGATTCCACGTTGCCCTACATCCTGGAGGTGGAAAACCAAAAAAGGAGGGTGTGCCCCAGAGGGATAATATGGACAGTGTATCACCGGGAAACCAAGTGGCTGGTGCAGAGAATCAGATATACAATTTTGTTAAAATTAATAACAACGATTTTTATTGGTTACAAAGTGTACAAAATATTCTATAACATAAAAGCAAAACAAAAAAAGAGGTAGAAAAGACAGTAATCAAACATAATCAAACTGCTAAGGTGCTGTCATGCAACAACCCAGGAAATTCAAGAATTTCTTCGCTGGGGTGAAAGTACAGCAACACGTGATACTCTACATGTTTCGGAACATAGAAAGGCTCAATTCCTTCTATACTGTATATTTCCTTCTTCGGGAGTTTCAAAGTAGCAGTTTAGATAAATTTCTAAGGAAAAGAAAAACAAGGATATATATGTATATGTAGGTATGTATCACAGAGTATAAGTATGATTAGCACCAGCATGGAGTATAAAACAATTGTGTTACCAAGTATAAGAGACTGTTAAACTTTAAGCAAAGCATGAGGATAAAAACAAAATCTCGGTCTGAACAGGCATGAACATTTTGGTGTACTCACTAGAAAACTTGTCTCTTCAGCATAAAAATTGCACACACAGGCATCAAGAGATGGACTCCCACCTCCTTCAGTCCAGAGGATTGAGGTTGATTGAGTGGAAAGCCAGCAGTAAGAGCCCATTCACACAGCGGCAACACGACTTCCAGCACGACTTTGGGAGGCAACTTGGACACGACTTGAGTATGAATCACAGCACGACTTGGGGCAACTTACAACACAACCTGAAGTCGCCTCCAGGACAGGGAACTTTACAAGTGGCCAATCAGAGCTTATCAGCTGTGTGTGAGAAGGAGGGGGCTGGCTGTTTAGTGGAGGAAATTACTTTCTGTTTCTTTTCTGCTTCCTGTAAAGTTGCCTCAGTATGAACAGTGATCAGACTTGGAGGCAACTTCCATTGAAATCAATGGGTACAAGTTGCCTTCAAGTCGGATTGAAGTAGTACAGGAACCTTTTCTGAAGTCGGAGCGACTGCAGTAGTGTGCATTAAGACAGATCCATTCACTTACATTGATTTTTTCGTGTAGCGCGACTTGAGGCGACTAGGGGCGACTTGGGGCGACTTGAAGTCGGATCCAAAGTTGCCCCTGTGTGAATGGGCTCTTAGTGTAGCTGTATGGTTGAAACCCAGGAGAGGAAAACAAAAATCTGGGGTGCTGCGCACATTCCAGACTTGGCATGGATCCCCACAGAGGCGGCCGGCCAGGGCTCACAAGAGCCACTAATGTTAGGCGGTCCAAGCACACATCTATGAAATTGGAATTAAAAAAGAGGAAATCAGAGGTATATTTTGCTATTTACAAGCAATGAGTATGTAAAGCAAAATGCAGGGCGCTTGGCTCTCCAAGTTCATGCCTTGGGGTGTAGGGGTGTGTAAAAGGAATAATCAATATGTATAGTAAATGAGGTTGTAATTACATACCTAATTTCTGGTGTTTCTCAGCATAGGCATACACTTAACAGGGAAAGCAAGATCCTCCTGGCTGTGTAGCAGAGGAAAGTGTGTGTATGAGTGGTAATAAGTACCCTGTGTGGGACAGGGTGTGGAGTTAACGGGCCAATCATTAACTTCAGAGGCGGGGTAAGCTCAAATGCAAATGAAACAGCTGATTTGTAGGTGAGCAAAAGCATACCACACCAGGTGATCATCAGCTGTCTGTGTGAGTGATGTGTGGGCCGCCCACTGTGATTCCTCAGCCTAAGCAGCGGAGGATGCCAGCGTGTCAAAAGGCGCGGTGACATCATCCGCTGACAAAGGCCGCCGACACGGAAAGACAGCAAGCTGGCGGGGTCAGGATGGAAAACTACCATATGCGCAGGTGCGAGACCGATCGTCGTGCGCATGCGCATCAGCACTGCTAAGAGAATGCCTCCGTCTCCCTGAGAAAAAAGAGAGACAGAGGCCTTTCCGTGTCGGGGAGCACCGACGAGCCATCCCAGTGGGGACCCGGGCCCAAGCCGGGATCCTGGGTTCAATAATTGTGTATAATTAGCGTAAGTACTTTGAAAAAAATTCAATTGATCTCTCATGGATTAGCTGGACATGGGAGTTCCATCTTTACATTGTAATACATCCCTGGAAATAAAGCATAAACATATATAAGTACAAATTCTTGGTATTCAAGTACAAATGTATATTGAAGACAGACAAGTAGGATGACAATTAAAGTGAATACATTTGTTTAATGTTCCTCCCTTTAATAGGGTGGACCCTTGCCTGTGTCCAAAATTGACATTTATTTAAACCCAAAATTCAGACTGGTAGGGAGCGTGATGGAGAAGAGTGTGATAAGAATGGGTTAGAATGACAAGCAGGGAATCATAGGTGTGCGCAGCCTATTATATTAGGGTGTGCACCCCAAAGCTCAAACACACGTGCCTTACTCTGCAGCCTCAGCTGCACAGGGCAGTGAATGAATCAGAAGTGCTCTGTGCTGAGGGACTTCCCGTTCAGTCACAAACTGAAGCATAGCAAACAGTTTACTATGCTTCTGTTAAGAATGGGCACAGTGAGTGTGTTTACTGTGTTCCTTTAAGGAAGGAAAGGGCTGGCAAGTGATATACTTACCAGCCCCATCCCTGGTCTCCATCCTGAAACATCCCCCACAGCACCCCGCAGTGGGGAGAGTAGGGAAGCTGGCAGCACTGCGGGGTGGGGTAACCCAGGCAGTAGGCTGTATGGGTACCGTACATAGGGATTAGGGTGTGCCCAGGCACACCTGGCACACCCCCTGCGCACGCCTATGCAGGGAATTGTTGTAAAACATGAACCAAAGAATATCTGCCAGATACCACACACTAGTAAAACCGGTAAGACAGAGGTTGATGAGTATATATGAAGGATGGGGGATAGTGAGGAATACTAGATCGCCTGGTAAGAGGAAAAAAATAGGACCAGGTGACTTAATGTGGTAAGTATTAATCCTATAGTTCTTTGTCATAGCCTCCTGTAGAGAAACCAGGAAGAAAGGGTTTTAAATTAAAAGCTTTGTTTAAGCCTGGTGGCATTGTCGCATCGAGGTTGGATATCCAGCGGAGTTCCCGTTGTAGGAGAATCTTGTTAAGGTCTCCCCCACGAGAACTCGGATGCAGGCGATCCAGAATTAGTACCGAAACTTTGGGGCATATACCTCCATGAACTTGGGTCACATGCCTGCCCAGGGGGAGGTCAGGATCAGCAGCTTGCATCGCTCTAAGGTGGCGATAGATGCGTTGCCATAATTTTTGTAGCGTTTTCCCCACATAAAAACAACCGCAATGGCATGTTAGCATGTATACCACTCCTGTTGTTTGGCAATTTGCAAAATGTTTTGGAACAAAACGCTTCCCGTTTGGTAGGAGTATATTCTTACGTATGTCCATGTACTTGCAGTAGGCACATGACCCACATTGGAACATGCCTACTGCTTTGCAGGGATCACCTCTTTCCTGTCCTTTAAACTCACTTTTGACTAGTAAGTCTCCCACAGAGGTGGAACGTCTGTATGTGATTGGAGGTCTAGGGGGCACTAATGGACCTATAGTCGGGTCTAAAGTCAATAAATGCCAGTATTTCTGGCAGATCTGTCTGATTTTATTATGATCGTTTGTATATGTTGTAATTATTCTAGTTGGGGCATCAATAATGGATTTTTGTTTGGGAATTAGTAGTTGGCGTCTGTCTTTTTGGTTGGCACGTCTGAATGCTCTTTTCAGGCATTTATGACTATATCCGCGCTGTAGTAATCGACACTTTAATTTATTGGCCTCATGTTTGAAATCTAATTGATTTGAGCAGTTTCGTTTGATTCTCAGATATTCCCCGTAGGGAATTGAGTTAATTAAGGGTTTGGGGTGAAAGCTGGAGGAGTGGAGTACTGTGTTTCCAGCAGTCGGTTTCCTAAATAGTTTGGAAGATAATACATTGGATTCATCAATTGAAATTTCAACGTCCAAAAACGTGATGGTGTTCTTGTCTGAGGTCATGGTGAATTTGAGATTAAAAAGGTTTTCGTTTAATGCTTGTAGACACTCGTTCTGTAGAGACTGGGTGCCATCCCATACGATGAAGATGTCATCTATGTACCTGTGCCACACAAGGACGTGGCACAGGTACATAGAGAGATCCTCATCGTTAAATATGTTTTTTTCCCATTCCCCCAGGTACAGATACATCCTGGAGGTGGACGCCTCGGAGATAGCGGTCGGCGCAGTACTCTCCCAAAGACAGGGGCCTAGGGCTCTTCTGCACCCAGCCGCTTTTTTTTCCCGTAAATTATCGGAAGCAGAAAGGAACTATGACGTGGGTGATCGAGAATTGTTAGCGATCAAAGCTGCGCTGGAGGAATGGCGATACCTGTTAGAGGGAGCAGCCCACCCGATTCTTGTTTATACAGATCACAAGAATCTAGAATATTTAAAGACTGCCAAGAGGTTGAAACCACGACAGGCCAGATGGGCACTGTTCTTTACTAGATTTTCTTTCCATATTACCTACCGTCCCGGGTCAAAGAATATCAAGCCTGACGCTCTGTCACGGATGTACAGTGATTCAGAAGCACCTTCTCCGCCAGATACCATCTTGTCCTCAGGGAACTTTCTGTTACTCCAAGGGGATCTACTGTCACAGATCAAGCAAGCCTCCAGGAACGTTTCCACTCCACCTGATACAACCCTACAGGCCAGAGATGATCTTCTGTGGTTTAAGGATAGGATCTTCGTACCTCAGGAGGCGCGAACGGCAGCTCTTAGTTCTTGCCATGACCATATGTTAGCCGGCCATTTCGGAGTACATAAAACATCTGAACTTCTTCAGCGCACGTTCTGGTGGCCATCATTAAGAAAGGACTGCAAGGACTACGTGGAAGCATGTGTCACCTGTATCCAAAATAAAGGCAGCAAATCTAAAGCCTGGGGCTTGTTAAAACCACTATCTGTCCCGGAGAAGCCATGGAGGATGATCTCCATGGATTTTATTGTCAAGTTGCCACCTTCTGAAAGCTACACTACGATCTTCGTAATAGTGGATAGACTATCCAAGATGGCACATTTCCTACCAATGAAAGGTACCCCTACTGCTGCTGAAACTGCCAGGACATTCATTAAGGAGGTGGTGAGGCTTCATGGCATCCCTGCCAATATTACTTCTGATCGGGGGGTACAATTCACCTCTAGGTTCTGGAGAGCTCTTTGTGAATCCCTGAAAATTGATCTTGCCTTCTCTTCTGCCTATCACCTCCAAACAAATGGCCAGACAGAGAGAACGAATCAGACGCTGGAGCAGTATCTGCGCTGTTTTTCTTCGTTTTCTCAGGATAATTGGGCTCCGCTTCTTCCCCTTGCCGAATTTGCATACAACAACTCTGTTCATTCCGCTACAAAACAAACACCATTTTTTGCAAATTATGGGTTCCATCCTCTGTTCTTGTCCACTAACATTCCGGAGTGTCCAGTACCAGCTGTGCAAGAAAACCTAAACTTCTTTGAATCAAATAATAAGCTTCTGCAAGAGACTATGGCAAGGACCCAGGACTATAACAAAGAGGTGTTTGACAAGAAGAGAAGGGGGGAGCTTGATCTTAAACCTGGAGATTTGGTTTGGTTATCCACTTTGAATTTAAGATTGGCTTGTCCTTCCAAAAAATTGGGTCCCAAGTTCGTGGGTCCTTTTCCAGTGACAAGAAAAATTTATAATGTGGCCTACGAACTAAAGCTACCAGAATCATTCCGGATTCATCCGGTCTTTCATGTTGCCCTACTCAAACCTGCAGTTCCTGATCCATTTGTCAACCGGATGGTCAATCCCCCTGAGCCCGTGATCATTGACGGAGAAACCGAATATGAGGTTGAGTCCATTCTGGATTGTAAGAAGAGACGTAATCAAGTCCAGTTCTTGGTAAAATGGAAGGGGTATGGGCCTGAGGAAAACTCCTGGGAGCCGGAGTCCAACATCCATGCTAGGAGGTTGATTCTTGCCTTTAAAAGATCTCATCCAAGTAAGATGGCACAGTTGGGCATCCGGAGGCTGCCCCTTGGGGGGGGCAATGTCATGAAAGACGTTCTGCTAGTTCAGCCGTCGGCGGAAGATCGGTTAACAGAGCTACTGTCAGTAGAGCAAGAGGACGCGTTCGGAGGCGTGTTGACGCGAACGGAGGCATGCGGGTGCGCGCTAATACGAGCGGGTGTACGCGGGTACACGATGAGATGAACGGGCACGTACGATCGGTACTCGGGCGTGCACGTGTGCACGCGGCGGCGCGCAGACGTGCAGTGTGACAGCCTTTGGCGCCATTAGGCCTATTTAAGGGTACCTGTCAGCATGCTTCCTTGCTGTCCGGTCTACAGCGTTTCCTGTGACCCTAAGCTTCCAGTATACCTGTTTACCTGATTCCTGTTACCCGGCTTGTTCCTGACTTCTCCTGTTTGCTGCCTGTCTCCGACCTCGGCTTGTCTGACGATTCTCCTGCCTCATCCTTCAGTTATTACCTGCCTGTCTGTTGCCGACCCGGTCCGTGCCCTGACTACTCTCCTGATTCCGTTTTGTACCTGCTCTGCTTGCCTGTGTTTGACCCAGCCTGTCTGACCTTGCTAGTGCTTCAGTTGTACTACAGAACACCTCCCTGCTGCCTGCTTGTTCGTGGGTTCCTGCCAGCTACAGTGCTTCTCTATCCAGTCAACAGTTCCAGTGTTCCTGCCAAGAGTTCCGGTTCTTCTACCAGTTGTTCCAGTGCTTCAGTTGTACTACAGAACACCTCCCTGTTGCCTGTTGTTCCTGAGTTCCTGCCAGTGGATCCAGTGTTCCTGTCAGTCCTCCTGCTGCTTCATCAGAGGTCCGGATCAACTCTACACCTGCCACTTACCAAGCACTTGTGGCCCCCTGCGCTCCTGAGTCCCTGTCTTCTCTATCAGGGGCTCTCGAACCAGAGGCGCACGAGAGGCTACTCCTTGCATTCTGGGCTCCACCACCAGGTACGTGACAATTACTGTTTGACTGGCACATCCAGTTCTTCCCCTGTAAGTCCTCAGCCTTTTCAAGGTATTCTTACTGTGTGAAGAGCTGGATGGTGGAATTGGGCTTTGAGTTCTTTGACCACATTTGGGGAGTCTGTGGGTTCCCAGCCTACATTCTCCATGTGTGTGGCTTCACACTCTGGTAGTAAACAGTTTGCATTCAAAGATAGTCTGCCATTTGAGCTGTGAATGGAGCATTACCAAAGAGTCCTTTCTGAAGCTTTGCCAGGATTTAACTGCAGCTGTCTTCTGTTCTTTGTTTGTGGGTCTTTCTGCCTTTAGTTTTGCCTTCAGCAAATTAATGCATGGGGTTGAGATCAGGTGATTGACTCAAATATTCCACTTATTTTCCTTCAAAAGCTCCTGGGTTACTTTTGCAGTGTGTTTTGCATCATTGTCCATCTGTACTGTGAAGCACCATCCAATCAACTTTGCTGCATATGTCTGAATCTGGGCTGACAGTATATCTCTAAACACAGAACTGATCCGGCTGCTTCTATCTTCTGTCACATCATCAATAAACACCAATGACCCAGTGCCACTGGAAGCCATGCATGCCCATGCCATCACACTGTCTCCACCATGTTTTATAGATGACATTGTGTGCTTTGGATAATGAGCTGTTCCAAGCCTTCTCCACACTTTTTTCTTCCCATCATTCTGGTACAGAATAATCTTAGTTTTATCCGTCCAAAGAATGCTTTTCCAGAACTGGTCTTGGTTTTTTAGATGTTTTTTGGGAAAGTCTAATCTGCCTTTTCTATTCTTCAGGTTTATGAATGGTTTGCACCTTGTGGTGAACCCTCTGTATTTGCTCTCGTGAAGTCTTCTCATGATTGTAGACTTTGACAATGATACGCCCACCTCCTGGAGAGTGTCCTTCACTTGTCTGGAAGTTGTGAATGGGTTTTTCTTTACCATAGAGAGGATCCTGCGATCATCCACCACTGTTGTCTTCCGTGGATGTCCAGGCCTTTTTATGTTGCTGAGATCACCAGTGCGTTCTTCTTTCCTCGGAATGTACCAAACTGTTGATTTGGCGATGCCTAATGTTGCTGCCATCTGATGAATTTGTTTCATTTTTGAAGCCTTACAATGGCCTGTTACACTTGCATGGGCAGCTCCTTTGAATGCATGATGTAGGTTCACAGCAATAGCTTCCAAATGCAAATACCACACTTAGAATCAACTCCAGACTTTTTGCCTGCTTAATTGATGAAGAAATAAACAAAGGAGTATTCCACATCTGGCCATGAAACAGCTTTGATTCAATTGTCCAATTACTTTTGGTCCCTTGAAAAAAGGGGGTGGGGTGGCTATTCATAAGAGCTGTAATTCCTAAATTCTTACTCTGATTTGGATGTACATACCCTCAAATTAAACCTGAGAGTGTGCACATTCAGCCCATATCAATTATATATAACTATAGTTTGAATACAATCTGGTAAATACCTGAAAAAAACTAAAATTATGCCTGTGTCCAAATATATATGGACCAAACTGTATGTGGAAGCAGTACATATTGGGGGTTTGGTCTGTTTATTTATGGGTTTTGTAGATATTGGGGACATAGGCCCCTTTCACACAAGCTTTCTGATCAGGTCTGCCTGTCAGTTTTTTTAGAATACTTCTCCTTGGTGTCTCAGACCCATGATAATGAGGAACCCAAACCTCATCCCTAATACTCACATTGCTATTTTTTTAAACAGAACATACTTGGACTAGATAAACCAGCTTACACAACTATTTCAGCAATTGATTTTTACCTCTTCCAATACAGTTTAGTGATTTGGTTAGATCAACAAATGTTACTGCATTGAAAAAGTTTGCTAACAAATGTTACATTTCTCGGTGTGGTGGGATCCTATGCATGTTTGTCTCTAGGACATTGTTATTTTTCAGAAGAATGTGTTTTCAAGCCTAGGTGTCATTTGAGATCAGCTCAGTGTTTACCTTAAATACATGGTATTTAAACAACGCTGGGCATATCTGCTTACCAATGAGGCCAACTGGGGTTATATAATTAGACAGTTCTTACTGCCAAGTGCCACGGAATGGGTGCCAGAGCTCAGGAAAGAGGAAAGAATGGACTATTAGATCGTATCCAGGGGGCTGCAGAGTAACAATGTAGGCTTTGTGCCATTGTACATGGTGGAGAATGTGGCAGTTACTGGCACAACTTGGCATAGTTATAATATTAGGCATTTCTAAGGTGTCCTGGTAACCCCTTACCTTCCACGTGTTGAGATGCTTTGCTCTATTCGCTGCCAAAAAAGAAAATATATCTAATCCCTAGGAGTTTATACAGATACTGTATTTATACTATTTATTTCTAGACTTTGATTTTATAGAACCAGAGTAAAACAACATTTTAAAATAAAGGTTCAAATGTGGAAGATTTAATGGCAATCAAGAAGACAATTAAAGGACTAAAAGTTCAGCTGTGTTGGAAACTGCTAGAAAGCAGCAACATGAAAGAGTAAAATAATACTGTCACGGAAAAAATGGATAGTGGACCATCAGTGCTATCTGCACATTGGAGAAGGTGTAAGTTTCTAAAGGTGCTGAGACAAAGGGGTTGATTTACTAAAGACACATAGGGGGAGATTTACTAAAACTGTAGCGCTCACAATCTGGTGCAGCTGTGCATGGTAGCCAATTAGTTTCTAACCTCAGTCTGTTCAATGAAGCCCTGGCAATATAACCCGGAAGCTGATTGGTTTCTCTGCAGAAGTGAGCCTAATTTTGCACTCTCCATCTTTAGTAAATAAACCCCATAGACAAATTTGGACTCTGCAAGATCAGTTGCTCCAGAGCTTAGTAAATGAGCAGAAACGCTGTTGACTTCCATCATCTAATCACATGCAAGCAAAAATGCAGTTTTTTTTTATTTTCCTTTCCTGTATCTTCCTTTATTTGCAAAGTGAAGCTTCACCTCATTTTCTAAGCTTTGGAGCAACTGCACCTGTAGAGTGCAACTGCATTCTGCAAAGTGCACAGTCTGTTTGCCTTTAGTAAATCAACCCCAAAGAGTCTAGGCCCACCCCAGTTCTTCATCAGAGCACCTCACAAGGGGTGATGGACTTCCTGGTTGGTGTACAAGGTTGCGTCCCTCAGACAGACCTGTGCAGATGGCAGCTGACTAGAAACTGACTAGACTACTGACATTATTCAAAATATAGAGGCTGCACAGCAGTGAAATTTTGTCCTTCAAAAGTCTTTATTTAGAAAAGACAGTGCAACTGGTAGTCCTGCCCCTCTAATGTGTTTTACCCATTTGGTCTTAGAGCTCTCTACGGCTAAGCCCAATTGGGTGAAACTCCTCACTACCAGCACCCGAACTCTCCTCCTCTAATTCATCTTCTGCCTCCTGCTGCCTCATGGCATTCCATAGGCTGGTAGAGGTCAAAGTAATGGTAGCTGGCAAATGGCCGTCTGCACAAAATAATGACGGCTGACTATCTGACACTTTTTTAGTATGTAGCACAGGTCACAAACTCGCATAAACTGGGCGTTTTGAAAAGCAGGCATGCAAACCTGAACTAAGGGTTATTTGAGGAAAATGTTTCTTCCGCTATAGCAGCAGTACTGCAGAGGTCTGTGGATCAGTCGAAAAAGAGGAGGAAAAGGGCACATAAGCATCACTACGAAGGCCTGTAGTTGTTTTGCCCCTTGAGGAGGAGGAGTAAAAGATAGTAAGGGAATAAAAGGTATAGCAATATTGGAAGAGATATAGGAGGAGGAAAGGGGCCCACTTAGAGCAGTTTAACAAGTGGCCACTATGTGCCCTTGAGGAGAAAGAAGAGGAAAAGGGTGCATTAGCAGGCTCAATAAATGGATGCTGTGCACCCTTGAGAAGGAGTAGCAAAAGGACGTATTAACAGGCTCAAAAAATGGTTGCAATGTGTCCTTGAGATAAAAGGGAAAGGGCCAGAAACGTTATGCTATGTAGCGCTACCCCTGCAGGAGTTGCTGGTTACTGGTTCCCCCTATTTCTGCACAGCCAGGCAACACACATTTCCAACTCACATCCAGACACAAGAAATCAGTCCATGGCCTTGTTTTTGTTGCTTTATTGGGGAAAAGAACTTGGATAGGGTATAGGGATTATGGGGTGCCCAACTTGACTTGAAGAACAACAGATGAGGACAACTTCCTTCCTATGTACAGAAAAAAGATCCTGGACTGCCCTCCTTGCTAGTCTATTGGATCAGGAGCTCTTATCCCCCTTTGGAAAATAGCACAAAATATTGCAAAACTGCATGCAGGAGTATCTCCTCTCCTCTTATAGAACTGCTCCCAGCTCCAACGCCTGTAGGTGCTACCACCCTCCTGGCTGCTTGTCTACTAGCCAACCCGGCTGCTCTGAAGATTTCCCAGGACAAGGGATAACAGGGTTAAGCACAGCATTGTCCTTTGAAAGCTTGCTACATGTGGCAGTCTCTCTCTTTGTGAATCCCTGGGTGTGCTGGTGTACTCACTCTGTCTTCTGTTGCTTCCTGCTATTTTTAAGCAAGTTTCCTACTCAAACGGCACACTAAAAGGATTCTTCTAAGCCAGCCTGAGCCCCAGCCTGGAGGCAGAGCCCCCCTAGACCTGGAAGTCCCCTCAAAGGCCATCGACTGCCTCCTCAGCACTCCATCTTCCCCTCGACTCCCCTGCTGTTCAGGCTCCCCCATATATAGGGGCTGCTCTAGCCACCCTGCCAGGCCTTCTGTCTGGGAAATGGCCATGACTCAAGTATGCAGATAAGGACCTCCTCCCACTAACTCCCAGAAGCTTCTCCAGCCTTCTAGATCTTGGGGGAGGTCCCAGAGTCCTGCCCTGTAGATCCATCCAGCCTGATCTCCAGTAACCCAACCTAATTACAGACTCACACAACTACCATGAGTCATACGAAATACATTTACCTACACTAGTTGCACACTAGAGGGCACTACAGCTAGATTATATGATTATATTGGAAGGGTTGCAGCACAACAAACTTTCCATATAAAATGACTGTTACTTGCACTTGAGGAGAAGGGGAGGAAAAAGGCATATTAACAGGCCCAAAACAAATGGCTGCTATGAACCCTTGAGGAGAGAGAAGAGTAAAAGGACAGGGGACTTTTCACTAGATTATATGGGAGGGGTTGGAGTGCTAAGAATTTAGATAATTTAAAAAAAATGGCTGCTAGGTGCCCTGGAGGAACAGGAAAAGGGCGCAATAGCTGCACTCTAAAAGAAAGTGGCTGCAATGTGCCCTTAAGGAGACAGACGATAAACTCTCCATGAGGAAGTGGCTGCTTTGCTCCCTTGAGAAGGAGAAAACAGGCCCCATAGCAGCACATTTAAAGAAAGTGGCTGCTCTGCGCCCTTGAGGAGCAGGGGTGCATGTCTTTTCCTCCCAACTTGTCTCATTGAGATGTTGCTTCCAGTGAGTTCTGTGGTGATGAGTTATGTGATTCCTTGTGCATATGGTACTCAAGTTGCTGATAAACAGCAGGCAGAGGCTGCAGACCACAATAGTTCTGTTGGTAGCAGATATGTTTAAAAATGCATATGGGGATACAGATGGGTTTCAGAGAATGGGGAGTTGTGTTCTGAAGTGTTTTGTGCAATCTGTTTTGACATTAAACTTTTAAGACAATGTGGTGCCAAAAAAGAAGCTCCCAAACTATACTATGTAACTTTTTATTTGTAAGAGCTTGAGGGCTTTAGTGTATTTTTCTTTTTAGCATAAACTTTCCCATGGCTTTTAGATTTCTTGTGGCTGCTGCTTTCATTGTTTAATTTAGGCCTACAAATGTTGGATAAAAAAAATAGGTGTTGCAACTAAACTGCCTAAAAAAGCAATTTTCATAATTAAATTAGCCAGATTGGTTTGCTGCTGTTGTATTTAAGCGAAGCTAGGAGTAAAAAAAAAACATTGCACATCCAAATTTGTTCTGCTGTATATGGATATTATATAATAGATTGTTATATAGATTTTATTGACATACATCACTATACTGTTTATATGGGCTATTTATGGCTCATTTCACTTTTTAATGTTCTATTGCATATTAGCCCTGAGGAAGGGGGAAGCCTTTCTCCTGAAACACGTTGTCTTTATTTGATGCTATTGCTGGGGTGGGCTGTGCCCCTCCCCCTCTTCAGATTTTAGCTGTGCCCCCCAAGTCTCTGAGAGTGCATTTACTGATCCATGGGCACTCTGATGAGGACAGCTTATGTAAGGGGGCACTCTAATGGGGACAATGAAGTAAAGGGAGACCCTGATAGGGAGCTTGATGTAAAAAGGGACTCCTGATATAGGGAGGCACATGTTCTGTTTATTCATCCTAATTTCATGACAGCTTAATACATGCTAGTGTTCCCTGTTCATGCCTACATTGCCTCTGCACTACCAATCTCACGTTACTTCTGGGTCATGACTTGTGGTATAGAAGTGCGCCAAGTGAACAAGGAAATACTGGTTTGTCACATCCATGTCAGACCATCTGTGATTCACACACAATGTTGACGTTATGCCATCTGACTTTTTCTGCTGCACCCCCAGATCAGATCAGGCTAGATCTGGTCCTGTCTATTAGCCTTGAAAATGGCCAGAATATAGCATCAAGATTTGTCCCCTAGACTTCACTGGGTTTTGGCTTTAAGTTTACAATTTTGGACTTCTTGCTGGGTTTGACTAATAACCCACGAGCCGAATCAGGATGCATTCACTTATCCTTACTGCTGAGTCAGAGGTACACTTCTCCAATAAGCAGGGGTCCTGACTCAGTGGAGGACATACAGGGAGGCATTAAGCAATGAATGTAAAAGAGATGTGTAAGGATGGGTTCACATCTGTGCACTGTGTTTTGGCCGCAGCACAATTGTATAATATTTTATACGTAGTTTTAGGTGCACTCCCATCGATTTATATTAGACCGTATGTTTTCTGAAAGTGCATCAAAGATGCAGCATGCAGGACTTTGATGTGCTTTCATTTAAAACGCATGGTCTAATAGAAGTCAAAGGGAGCGCACCTAAAACTGTGTGTAAAATACGCATATGCTGCGCCCAAACCGCAATGCATCGGGGTGAACCTGACTAAAGGCATTATGTGCCACAAATAAGGTAAATAATTAGGCAAGTTTCCAAGTACTAAAGGCTACAAAAAAGAACCTGGAACTCTATTAAATGGAGAGGTATAAGATAAAGTGTCTAATAGAGAGACAAGTCTCTGCATGTTATAAAGAGGTATAGACTATTTCATCTTATATAAAAAGGATAAGGCACTGTATAAGATAGAGCATAGTTGTCCACTTTGCTTCTTATCCTCTGTGAAGCTGCAATTACAGTAAATATCAGCTGTTAAAATTAAAGTTAGGACTTACTCCATTTACCCAGTAGTGGCTGTAGACACTGCCGTGTAAACTGAACCTTCTAAACAGCATGCCAAACATTGAGAAATACAATGTAACAAGAATAATACTGTTTTTTTCATATTCAAAGGTGTGAACTCTTTAAAGCGGGGTTCCACCCAAATTTTGAACAATATCTGTATGTATTCTCTTCCTTGCCTAGATGCTGACATGCCGTTTAAAAAAATTTAAATCGCCGTAATTACCTTTTATTTTTCTATTCTTCTTTCCACTTCCTGGTTCTCCTCCCGTGGGAGTAGGCGTGTTTCTAGCCTCTCCCAGACTCCGCACAGCCTCCTGGGAGCTAGTCTCAGGCTTCCCAGGATGCCACTGAGCATGTGCGGGAACGAGCTGTGAATGCTGGGAGCACAGCATTCACCGCATCCAGGAAATAAATGCTTGTGGGCTTCAAATGCCCACAATGAAGATGGAAACCGCCTGCAGTGAATAATATAAGTTATTCTTTCCGACGAAATCTGACACAGGCGGACATATTACACACAATATGTGAGTATGTAATGCTGAGAAGAAAAGTTTGTGAATGAACTCAAAAAAAAAAAACCGATAGATAGGTGGACCCCCGCTTTAACCACCTTTAGTTAACCTAATCAGCCCTAATTAAATACCTTCTCTCCTTCCATAGCTATTATTTTTCTGCTGATTCTTTGTATTTCAATTTTTTAACCATTAATATACAATCCTTTTTTCATGTTCATTATGTTTTTCTATTACTTTTATTGGTGCTGCATTAAAAAAATAGCAACATTTTAATTTTTTTCTTAAAGTGTCATTAAACCCACATCATTAAAAAAGCAGTTGGAGACTTTGCAGAGCGGTGTTGGCAGCTAGTGCAGTTCAGTTTTCAGTGTATTTTCTACCCTGCGCATTTCCTCCCTTTGGCCTCATGCAGACGATACTCCTGTTTGAGCATCTACATTTTCAGGCCATTTTTTGTATATGTATGCGTTTGTGTAATTTTACGCGTTTAACTTATTCACGCGTTCTCATTCTGCACAATATGTAAATGGGGATCTGTACGCATTCACGCGTATTTGCACACATTTGCGCACATGAGACTTAAATTACTGACCAAAAAAGCTGTTTTCTATTTTTTTTACTGAAGAATACACAACGCTTGTTTTACGCGCCTGTGTACATAGGCTCATTACAATTAATGGCCTGTATTTTAGCTCAGTAAAAAAAAAAAAAAAGCTGTAGAGAGCTTTTTCAAGCTGCGGTGTGCAAGAGGCCTTTCACATCTGAGCAGTTCATGCGACTACAGAGTCACACATGCGGGTGTATACACTCTGGTAAGTGACAGCTCACTCCCTCCCTCCTTCTCCATGCCCACTAACTAGCTAAACACAATGGGGGCGGGATATTACATCTTGATTGATGGTGGCTTCACCTTCCTGTTATTCTAAGACAAAGGCTGAAGGGGCGTGACACCTGAGGGGGGCATTCTTCCTCCTACTGAACACAAATGCAAGGGGTCATTCTTCCTCCTACTAACCACTAATGTATAGGGCATTTTTCCCACTGACCACCAATGTAAGAAGCATTCTTCCTCCTACTGACCATATTATCATTATATAGCACTGTCAATTTATAGTGGTTTGAATATACTGTATATTGTACATTCATATCCGTCTCTGCCCACATGGAGCTAAGACCCCTTTCACACTGGGGCGTTTTTCACACTGAGACCCCTTTCACACTGGGGCGTTTTTCAGGCGCTTTAGCGTTAAAAAAAAAGCGCCTGTAAAGCTCCTGAAAGAAACCTCATCTGCAATCCCAATGTGAAAGCCCAAGGCCTTTCGCACTGCCAGCACCCGAAAACCGCTGGTAAAGCGCCGCTTAAGACCCTTTTCACCCTGGGGCGTTTTTCAGGCGTTTTTCTGCGCTGGCAGTGTGAAAGAGCTCGGTGGCAAAAACATGAAAGTGCTGCAAAGAAGCTGCTTGCAGAACTTTTCTTGATGCCCTGCCAGCGCAGCGCCCCAGTGTGAAAGCACTCGGGCTTTCACACTTGGGATTGCAAATGAGGCTTCTTTCAGGCGCTTTACAGGCGCTTTTTTTAACGCTAAAGCGCCTGAAAAAAGCCCCAGTGTGAAAGGGGTCTCAGTGTGAAAGCACTCGGGCTTTCACATTGGGATTGCAGATGAGGCTTCTTTCAGGCACTTTACAGGCACTTTTTTTAACGCTAAAGCACCTGAAAAATGCCCCAGTGTGAAAGGGGTCTCATACATACACATACTAGGGCCAGCTTGAACAGAAGCTAGTTAACCTACCAGCATGTCTTTGGAGTGTGAAGGGAAACCAGGGTACCCAAAGAAAACCCACCCAGGCACAGTGAGAACATGCAAACTTCCTGGTTAGGATTCAAACTGACATTCCTAGTGCTGCCAGCTGGAAGTGCTAATCACTTAGCCGCTAATTCTTCTAAATTCTAAATAGTTTTTATTTACTATTTACTTTGTTTCATATGCTGTTCCCAAAAGATTTTCATATCTATTTTTAAATATGTTTTTTGCAGTTTTTTTAATAGTTTTGTTTAGCACCAAGTGTGCACAAATAATTAATAACTGTAAGATGACATGCTAGGTGTGACGAAGCGCCAGCAACTAAGTAGGCAGGTTTACAACAGTGCTTGCACCATACACTGTCAAGGAGTGGAGGGGAATTCATTGCTTTTAAAGACACCAATCCTCTACTACCTGTCTGGGTCAGACCTTTGTGATCAACCTGGAACCTCGCCATTGCCCAGAGTTCTTGTTAGCTCCTGAATATTTTCTGCTATAGGACCATTGTTACATACCGAATTCCTGCAGGCATAAGTGACTGCAAAACTATTATTTTTCATGAATCTATCTTGAATAATACTTTAGCTATGTGCTTCTGTTGTTTGATTGATCTTCCATGTTCCCTACATGCTTTTAAGCCTGTGACATCTTGTTCATAAAAACCTTCTGTTGATGGATTGCTTCCCACTATATGTTATGGCGTAAAGATCTGATTGGCTTCTTTGGAAAAAAGAAGAGTGCTGGATTGCGTATTTCACTGGTGAGATAGATAACGGTTAATGAATTCTGTGGACTCAAGTGAATACCATACTGGATGGATACAGGAGATTGATCCATGTGTGCTGGAGAGGATATCTGGTGCAATGGACACTGGAAGGGGGTAAGTGGGGGGGAGGGGTCAAGCTATGTGTGCAGAGTGTAGATCTAAGAGTTGGCACCATGCAGTGAGCTGTGAGCTTGGTACAGAACAGATCTCATTGCTTTAATGTATACCAAGAAGTAAGCTGATAAATTATTAAAGTCTTCACTCATATCTTTATTCTAAAATGGACTTAAAATTTTACATACAGACAAATCCATCCCCAAAGGTTATGTTTCTAAACCTCTTAATCAACTAACTGTAGAATTTTCATGTAATGGTGATTGGGGAGAGCTATTTGTTTGCAATGTAGAACCAGGTAATGCACAGCACACCCTAGATAGGAGCCTAGGAACTGATGGATTTCCCCAGATGGATGTAGGCTAGATCCAAAGTTCATGCTCCTGCAGTAAACCAGAGGGATAATGCTATTGATCAGAGCTGTGCACATGTCTGTCACAAGGGATGTTGCACATATAAGCTGTTGGTGTCTGATGGGACATTCCTTGTCAGTACAGACATTACAAATGAGGAACATTCCTTGTGTCTATTGTAATCCTTATCAATTTACATTAAAGGTATGTGTGACAAAAGGGCTTACTTTGCTATGGCCCAATTCTACCTTAATCTGTCCTTGCTGCAAGGCTCAGCACACCTTTGCATTCAGCAAACACTTTCAAGGGGTTGTCAACTTTTCCCTGAGGTTTAGCCAGTCCCATTGAGCCCATCCTTAAAGGAGAGGTACAGCAAAAGCTTGTTTGGCTGTATCTCTCCTACGGATAACAGGAGTGCAGATAGTTTTGCACTCCTGTGACCCGTTTTCAGCAGACAGGCTGACATCATTGAGCCGGTCCAGGAAGGGTTGTGACCAAATGGTCGGGATCTGCCCACATGCCTTGACCAGCACCCAGCTCAGCCTTTCAGCGAGCCGCTAAGAGCCTGAGCCGGCTGCTCCCCCCCTCCAAATCCCAGAGATCCAGTGAGGGGGGCAGAAAAGAGAGCTGTTGACTCTGTTTAGGGAGCTATGAGAACCGAGCGATCGGCAGTGTTTAATCGCTCGGTTCAAAGTGTTAGAGCTGGCAGGGGACCAATGCTGAATCAACCTAGGTAAGTATGATTAAAAAAAATAAAATTCCATACTTCTCTTTTAACTGAAATATAAGGATGTCGGTTCCTGCAAATTTCAGGTTTTCATGTATTTATTTATGATAAACAGACCCATCTTCCCTGCTTTAACTGTTACCGCCACCCTAAAATGCCTATAGGTAATGAGATTTGCTCATGGTGTTGGATGGCTCCTACCAGAATTGATCCCCTGTTTCTCAGCTTGTAGAATGTTTTCTGCTCTGACTTTTTAACCTTTAGCATATTTCCTGGGCTTCAGAGTGTCTCTTCTCAGGACATTACCCCACAAAATGGTTATGTTGTGACTTTACGGGAAAAGGTTACATGGGGCAGATAAGGCCAGCAAAATCATAAACTATCCAGGCATAAGTCTTGGGGAATAATGGCCAAGTCTATACTTCTCATTGCAAATTGTGTTGCTGTTGGAAGTCTTTCAATGGAAGTAGTAGAGTGGAGAGTTGTTGAGAACCTTTGTCAAGCTCCTATTGCTGTTTCTTTCCCCAATGGTATAAATTGTCTGTCACCTCCTGTCTTTGTGACACTTTAAGTGTCAACATCAAATAAAACAGAACTTTTATTTCCTTCCCCACTTTATCCAAAACTAAAGAAAACTCCATAATTGAAGATCAAGAAAAAAAACAGACACGTTTTTTCCTTGTGATATGGTAGATTTTGCTTTATTGATATGATATTATTACAAAAAAAAGTACAATGGGTGCAGAATCTGGGTGGTTGGTAAGTTGCATATAATGCTGAGTGCACATACAGTTTGGACAAGCTATGACCAAAGTACCATAGCATTGCCATTAAAAAATCCATCACTTAATAACATGAAAAGCCAACAGTCCAGTGACAGTGCACAGAAAAACATTTCCTTCATGTAGTGCCGAGGCAACTAAATCCATCCATTTGATCATGGTAGTTCCAGTTCTGTAGATAACAGATATAAATTGCACTTCACTTTGGCTCTGTAACATATAAGTCCTCATCCAATGTTTGCATCAATAACTGTTTTAATTTTTCCAATAAGGCAGAAAGTGTATGATACAATATAGTGGGAAAAAAAAGTCCTGTAAGATTGATTGGAATCTAAGGAAATGCTAACATGAAAGTTGCAGTATAAAAAAAAAACGGACACAGATGCTGTTTATGCTGTGCATGAATTATATGAATGTCCATTAACTGTTCTGAAACTTAATGAATGGATAATAGTACATAACAAAGGCAGATGCTCTATAAATGATGTGACGGCTGAATTATGAGGTTGGTGTTTTCCATTCAGCTTCCTGAATACATGATCTGCTAAGAAAACATCTGCCAAAGCATGAAACGTAAGCAGGACAACCATGTTGATAAAAACAATAAAATATATTCTAACAATCCCTGCAATAAGACATAGCCACATATTGTAGTGACAGTGGCAGTCCCTCCAACAGTGAATGCATATGTACTCAATATCAAATATCAGACCTGAAGTATAGACATCATTTGCATTGCTGGTTACACATACTTCATAGACATAACAGAGTTCTTAAATGAAATGGCTCAGACCTGCTACCCATGTATTTTATGTTTAATTCATTTTTTTCCAAATTTTTCCTCTTTTTATAATACTGAAACATACCAGTTGTATATGTGAAATATGGTTTGTGAAAGGCAGCCGGGTAACTGTTTTATAAATGTGTTTCTTGCTCTTTTTTTGTTTACTTATTTATATTTTTTTGCTTATTTTCTTTTTTTTTTTTTGGTAAAAAGCATTTACAAAGTTCTAAAAGTACAAAAAGAAGTCATTAAATGTTGCTTTCTCTTTCCCATATGATTTGACACTTGAACATCGATCTTTTAAGATCCCTCCCTCTAATTTTGTAACACCAATAAATAATGTTCAGTTTATATTTGTTCTTTATGTCCAACATATTGTGATGAAAGGTTTTAATTCTGCGTCTTTCTTTTTTTTTTTTTTTTTTTTAAGTTTATTTTTTTACAAAATGTATCATGGCTCAACATTGCAAGGAAATAATATTAATATCATAAAAAAGATTACAAAGTAAAAATGCCTAATTACACATCCTGCTCGACTTTCTGGAACCCTCCCAGACCCCCCCACACCTAGCCCTATTTCTCCCCTGTGATATGAAATATTGTACAATTCAAGTAGTCTTCCCGTTGTAGTTTTTTTTTTTTTTTTATTATTTTAAAGAACAGACAGAAAAACAAAGACAACCAATAAAGGAGTAGTGCCACCCAGTTTAGCTGCTTATTTAATTGTTGCTTGGCATCAAAATTTTATAAAAGCCACTAACCTACAGAATTTTTATTATTACTAATCTGGATTTGCTCAAACTTGCACAAAACAAGTTACAGAGAGAGGCTTTTGTTATAAGATATTTAAGTGAAAGTTATTCAAAGGTGTAATTTAAATGGAGAATATGTAACAGAATAACAAGTTAAAAGTTTAAAGCATATAGTCATTAGGTGACTATGTTCAATCACTCTGTCATTCAGTAATTAATCCTTATGGTGCAGCAGCCTAGTGAAACTTTTTTTTCACTTTTAAAACCCACTTAAAGTATATCCAGATCCAAGAACAAACATATTTTATTTTGCAGCTTAATAGGCCTTAGATGTTGTGATTGCATTAGTTTTATATTTTTCAGACTTTTACTTTTAATTTCTACCTGGTGATTCTGTCAATAACGTATTTCCTGTCCTAAGCTGACAATGCCCACTCACTGTACTGTATCTATGAAGGAGCAGCTTTGTTACCTTGGACTGCTTGCTTCTGACTTTGAACACAGAACAACCCCCACCACCTCATCTGCATAACATGGGGAGGAGTGGAGATGTTCCCTAAGGAGGTGTTCAACAGAAGTGGACTGGGCAGGGCTGATAACACTGCCTGAGATCTCAGTGCAGTACAGGCAGCTTATTACAGGAAATTACCAGATCACTGGATTTTTGGAAGGATCAGAATGTATTTTTTGCACATATAGGACAAATATAACAAAATACCGTTAATGGTATATTTACAGGCCAAAAAGGGAGCAAATAAGATAAATTTAGTGAGATTTGACATACACTTTAGGTGCAGAGAACAGGATGCAGAACTGTTTATAAATCACCCTCATAGATGGTAGCATTGCAGCTGAATTATGTTTAGAGGTTACTTCAACCTGATTGGAATACTCTATTAAATGTGTGATCGTTATGCCAATGTCAGCTTATAGGGGCTAAGATAGTATAAATAATTTTTAAAAATCCTGCTAACTTGATTAGCTGTTTGAAAGTGAGCATGGGTCATATGAGCCTGCATAAGGCTGGCACATTCACCTCCATCTGGGGTGACTGTATTCACAGTGTCAAAGGAAATCTGTCTTTAAAGGAGAACTATACTTTATTTTGAATGTTTGAATCTACAGGGGTTGGACAAAAATATGGAAACACTACATGAATTGAATGTGTGAAAATGACAACAAGTATTGCGTTGCAAGCGGAAGTGATATAGCATTCTTTTGCTTCCACTGTGAGATGAAACACTTAGCAAACAGGTGGAAAACTCACTTTTGTCATTCACTGCGTGCACTGGGTCTAGCATTATGCTAGTAATACAGAGTCATGTCAGAGCTTCAAAGAGGACAAATTGTTGGTGCCTGCTTAGCTGGTGCCTCTGTGACTAAAGTTGCCAATTTATTTGCAGAGTCACGAGGTACAGTACCAAAGGTTATGACAGCATATACAGTTTCTGGGAAAACGTCTGATAGCATAAGCACAGTTGACATGGTCAACTGACCGAAAGAGACAAAAGACAATTGTGCAGGATTGTGACCTGGATTTTTGCATGAAGAGTGGTATAAGATTCCATTATCCACCATCCAAGACTTATACTTGTCAGATCCCAGGAGAATTCTGGGTGTCTTGCATGGCAAAGGTGGTCCAGCACCATATGAGTTAACAATTTCATTCTGTTATCATACTTGTTTCCATAATTTTGTCCAACCCCTGTACATTTGAAATATGTTAACTTCATGTAAAGAATCTTACTAATATGTGTTTTGAAAAAAAAACACACTTTTTTTGATGTATAGTTTAAATTATCTGTTCATAGAGGTGACCATTAGATTAATTTATCTCACTAATTTTGCAAAACAGGACTCTGCAGTAATGACTGGTAGTCAGCAACCATGTGATCCATGGTCTAGGCTGTCTAAGTAGAGAGCCAAGAAACTGCATTTTTTTTATTTGTGGCAGGAAAAAGCTCTTTTGTTTTACATGATTTGGTCATGCTGACATGTACCCTACTGATTCATATAGAATTTATAGAATTTAATGAAAGTCCTCTTTAAGGCAAGGTGGCAGTAAACAATAGTTTCAATGCATTTGAAATTTAGGTAGTGCATACACAAAAATGAATGCATTTGGTAAAAACTTTTTGCAACTATATGAGTTCACTCAAAACCATCTTGTTTGACATGTTTGACACATACAGTCTGTTGAAGGCTATCTACCCTTTAATTAATTAAACTACATACAGAAATCACAATAATATATTTTATGAGACTCAATTAATTATTTAGCAATGGCCACTACCGAGAAATTCATACTTTAAAGGTACACCATAGTACCTTTATAACCTTATATCATTTTATTTTAAAATTATTATTTGTAATTTTAATTATTCCTTATGATAGCTAGCTGTGAATACATGGAAGGAAAGTGATTTAGTGCTCAGTATGTTAAGGGTGAAAAATGAAACAAAAAAAGCTACAAAATGGATTTCTTTGTGAAGCTCTAGTCTTAAACCTCAAATCAACCAAGTAATAAAACCTAGTAAAACAGCTGCAAGTAACTCAAATTAAAAAAAAAGGAATTTGAAAGGCAAATTTACATTAAAACATTTACATTTTCATTAAGTCAGAGATGGACAGTCTTTGGCAACTATCCTTTGATTTCATACTTAAAGGGATTGCCCTACCAGCTTTTTCTAACAGCTACATATTCTATTCTTTTTAAACAGATGAACTGCCTCCTCTGACACCCTTACTACAGCTGACAGAAGCCCTCTTTTTCCTTTGGTCATGTGGTTGGTTGACCTAGCTACTTAGCTAACAAGCAACGGAAGATTCTATTCAGAAAGCACTAAGGAGGAAAGGCATACTATCAGCTGCATTTTAGGCTGGAATTAGTTGATACAAAGAAGGAATTTGCATAGAGTCCTGAACCCCTTTTGATCAGAAAGGATAAAGCTAACTGATAAAATGGCAACTCAAAACTGGGCCACTCTTAATGGCGTCATGTTTTCTAAAAGAATGGCCTTCACTCTTGCAGAAATTTCTGCAACAAAATTAAGGTGTGGCTTACCCCTAAATATAGTTGAGGTAGCCGCTATGATCCAACTAATCAAGTTCAAATATAGCAGTTTTCCATTTTCCCAGAATGCAAGAATGGCTTATTACTGAACCAATACAGGTCATTCTCATATATATTGTCTAAGCAGCTATGCAAGACATCATTTACCTAAACTTTTAGTGATTAAATGATTATTGGCAAATGGGCTATGGCTACGTCAAGAAAAAATGTTCTATCAATTTACTGGTCGCATACTACCACATACTAAAAATGTTCACGGTATCGTCACAGCTGTGACATCCCCAATATTATATAGGTAGAATTTGCACTAGCTGCTGCAAACGCAATGATGAAATGTCATTGTTGATGCAATGCAATGCAATGCATAAAAATGATAACTAAATATTATGTTTGAATCTATATTTAATGCATAAGTGCTCAATCATTTTAGAAGAAGAATGTATTGCATATTCTATAGAACCACAGAGAACAATATTCACTGTAATCTTGCAGAATATATTACCTCCTAATGAATTCTTTTTATGTTGGGGAAAAAGTAAGAAGGAAAAGATATTTAGAGAAAAGGCTATATGGATTTTAAGTTATAGAATAAATGTTTTGGATCTTTTATATTAAAAAACAAGAATGGCTTGAATGTTATATAAAAGTAAGTTGTTTTTGTCAATTCAAAAATAAAGGGCCTAAAGTTTAAAAGAAGTTTGGGTACTTCACATAAACGATTTATGGGTAGCTGATTGCAGACTAAAGTAGGCTTAGAAGAGATTAACTGCAATATGGAAATGCAAATCACAGATAACGTATGTCTGTTAAATTCACTTAAATTCATCTTGTGAATCATGAGCCTTCAGCATGCATTCAGCCAGACAAGTCGAAGGGGTCCAGGTCAAAGTCTCACAAGATAATGAAGAAATCAAGGGCCCATTTATACCATGGAGTCCTGGTGAGTTGCTTTAATGCTAGTAAAAAAATAGTTGCACCTGCATAGTAACCTCTTTTACATTTATTGGTCCTTTAAAATGAACATGTTTTATTTGTGTTATTGTATTTAAGCTAAATTGGTTGCTTTTGATTTTTTACGAGTGAAACATAAAAAAGAGAAGCATCAGTTTTCATTAGAGAAGTTAGTTTTTAAAAAATATTCAGTGCTGCATTTAATGACATATGCTTTTAAGTCCATATGGCAATTGAAATTTGCTGAGGTGGCAGACCATAAGGTATAGAATCTACAGTGTTGAACAAGTGGTAAAACCAGACTTCCCAACCTTTCAAGATGCAAAAAACAGGATATGTTAAGTTAGGCCCAGGATCTGTCCAAAATTTGCCCAAATGTTGACTATAGTTTAGCACACATTGCTTACATTTAACAAACTATGCTGTTTTTATGACCCTAAAAAAGCAGTTGGGAGACAAACCTAAAACCAGTTGTCAATGAGTATGGTAATCTAGAATGATACAATGAATTCCCTTTTCCCCTAGGTATGGCAAATCAGTAATGGTGCAGCCAAATTTGTGTTCATCTGAATGCATATGAATGGTTTTAATGTTAGATTATATCCTCTATATAATTCAGAGGAGGGAAAAAACAGGTATACTTTTCCTAAAACGAAAAGCATTATTTTTTTCAAGTTCAATATGTTCTCATCTCTTACATTAATACTATACTGAGGATTCATTCAAAGGAAGCCTCATAGGATTCAATTGTTGGAATGCAAGTTTATAGGAATCCTAGGCTACATTACAATCTCACTCCAGCTCTTCCCATCTAAGTGACATTAGCACCAAAGGACATCATATTTACATTAACGCATCCCCTTCTTTCAGCGCTATACAAAAAAGAAAGTTCCATAAAAAATAGTGCTTGACTTTTTTCCTTTTCACAAAAAAGTAATATAATATATATTATACATATATAAAAATCATTGTAATCTGTGGCATATGTGCAAAGCAGACAGAGCTCCCACTCAAACTTAAAAAAGGTGTCTGCCTACTTCCCCCCTTCTTTTCTCTTAGTTCTCAATGATTAAAAGGTGCAAATACATTTGGAATTCTAGTACTCAACCCCTTTGATGCCAAAGATGGCAACGCATTGCAATAATAAGGCTGCAGAAGCCTCAGTGACACAAAGGAATAAGAGAAAAAGAAACCCTAAACAAAACCTTACATGCCCTACAATTTTTTTTTTATAGGCATAAAAAAGGTGCAAAATAATTTTGGACATTGACATTGAAATGCTACAGGAAAACAAAGAAGACATTAAGTAGTGTCAAGATGTTAAACCAGATGTAAGAAACAGCAGGAAATTCTTTTTTCTTTTCCGCTCTCATTTGCCCCCTTTCCATCCTTAAAGTAGAAGTGGATGGATTTCTAAATAGTTCCACTGGTAAAACATTTTTGTTTTTCCTTAACGGCACAGCTAGGCCCAATGTGCCAGGATGATGCATATTTGTGTGCATACACACAGACAAACACAGTTGTGTCTTTGCATACTTTTTCACCTACGCACATACGTGCTGCAGTTTGAAAAGCTGTTAAAAAAAAACACAGAAAAGGACGCAAAAATCCACAGAAATTTTTCCCACCAAAAGGCAATGTTGTTGTTTTTGTTCCAGCTTTGGTGTCTCAGTTTGCTCGTTTTACTCTTCTGTGAGGTGTCACATTGAGCTTTTCAGACTTCAACTCTGTTGCTTGGCTTGGTCTCTCTCCAGTTCAGAGAAGACAGAAGAAAAACAAACAGAACATAGAAACAGAAATTGAAGGCAGCGGAAACCTGCTTAGTAATGATTCCCAGCTCAATTATGGGAGTCTTGCTGAATGGAGCGAGGTGGTGTAATCGGTGAGGTTGTTAATGGCCTATGTGATAAAAGCTCCTGGGTTTCTTCTATTTGCCTCACCCACCGCCGATACTGCCTTGCCCGAACAATGGCAGGGACCCCTCTCCTTAAGCGGTGACTCTGAGTGGGCTTTCTTTGCCAAATGTCATATTTAGAGTGCTTGATATGAGAATGCTTATGGTATATTTCCTACAAGAGGAAAAAAACAATAATCATGATTAATAATGTTACACAAGTAATGGATATTTCAACAAACATTTTTTTCATTTACTAATGCGAAATTAATAACTGGCTTCAAACAGGATTAACAAAATTCCAATAGAAAACGTTTCAACCAATCAGCAAGCCAGGTGGGGGCTGAAGAATCCAAAGTCAACACACCTCTAGATCTATGACCAATAAAACTTTTATGCATAACTTGATGCATATTTTAATAGCAAACATGCTGAAGGCAAGCAAGGCCTATTGGATGCTGGATGCCAATTAGTTTACAATGCTTTATTGCATATATATTAAAGTTAAGCACCTAGCACTAGACTCAGAGCACAATTTTAAATATATAGACTGTATGTGTGTTTGTGCATTTTAAACACTAGATTGGGAAATGTAAAAATTGACCATTTGTAAAACATTGCTAATGCCTTTGGCAACTGGTTCAATTGGTATAACAGTGTGATGAGAATACTGACCTTTGCCCTATTCTCAACCTGTCTTACCATAAACAAAAAAAAAAAAAAAACAGCTTGTAGATTGGTTTTATGAAAAAGTTACTGCTATTAGAATTTTAATACAAAGAAGTCTTTAGTTGTACTTTAAGGTGTTAATGCAACAGTTTGTCTGATGATCTGCAACATTTCAAGGGTAATTTAGTGAAACATTGGCTGATGTCCTGGTGCCCTCATCCTCGTCACCTTTTCTTTGGATACAGATATTTTAGAACCAAGTCAGCAGATTGCTTAAACAGATTTACGTTACCGGAACTCCTCAGCATAACACATTCCCACTCACCTTATTCAGAGATGGCAATGCAGTGGCAGGTGCGGTGGAAAGGTCTCTTTCATTCTTGACTGGCTTTGCACAGTATGTCTCTAATAAATCTAGGTCACAACTCCGAAAGCAGCATTCTTCTACAATTCCTCTGCTAGCTCTGCGATTGGAGCGGCCCGTAGTCTTTTCTGTCAATAAAAAAATGTAATCTATTTTAACATGAAAACTTAATATGACAACACTCCAATTGTGTTAACAGAAATCATGATTCCAGGGATGTGTATTTTATTAATGGTTCATCGCTTATTTTATATTCTGCAGCCTTACTTATTGCTGATAGTAATACAATGTAGCACAGACAAACTGGAGAGAAGGTGGAGGCCATAGAAAGACACTGGTTTATGATGAGAAGTGATTGACACAAATGGAAGCCAACATTGAGTATGAGATCAGGTGGTCAATTTATAATGTTAGGTACTTTGTGTGAGGCTTCTATAATCTAAAAGGGGTAGTTTTATAAAAACATTTTCTAGCAGGAGTAAAAACCGATAAAAGAGTTTTGTGCCTTTCTTTTAACTGATTTCCTAAAATATATAAAGCAGACACATCACGCTGGCGTTTTATGGGCCACATGTGGCACTCTCACTCCTTCTCTGCAGCCTACTTTCGTTTAAGGATAAAAAAATAAATAAAAAAGAGCATGCCACCAGCTGTTCTCCAGTTGATAAGCCATTTTGTAGTAAAGTGCTTGAGGAAATATTATATATTTCCTTAATATAAATATTATATGTATTATACCCCATTTTTACTATAACGTTAACTTCTAAATTGCCATAATCTTTTTCAGGAATTAAGTAGGTGTGGCCATAATGTGGTCCCCTTGAGGATTTAGCTCTCTCAGTTTGGCTCACTGTTTTATCTGAGTTTTACATACTCAATAGGATAGGGGATAATTTTAAACACTGTAAGGTTTTTTTGGGGGTCCGTGTCCCATTGGGGAGAATTTCTTTTGGTTCCTGTTTTGTTGAAATAGAAGGAAGTGAGAGGAAATGTCTTCAAGGTTAAGAAAATCCCTACCGGAACAAATAGAGAGATTCAATCCCAGCAGCAGGACTCAGTCAGCAAAAAATCTCAACAGAGGGTCTAACCCAAAGCTAAAAAAAATTTCTTGGATGTACATTAATGCATTTTTTTTTGGGCTGCTCTGCATTTTTGTGTAAACTTTAGTGCAGTGTTTCCTTATTTTGTAGTACTGTTAATAACAAATAGGATTGGATTTGGAACCATTCCACAGATCCCTTCTAAAGCAGCATCGGCATCTGTCAAAAGTATTTCATTTCATTGACAGAAGCACCATTAAAAATGCTTGTTAGTCTTTTCCTAAAAGCAAACTACAGCATGTTAATTTATTTATTTATTTATTACAGGTACTTATATAGCGCTGTTAATTTACGCAACACTTTACATATACATTATACATTCACATCAGTCTCTGCCCTACCAGCATGTCCTACCCAGAGGAAACCCTGTTGTTGGTGCAACTTTTGTTTTGTAAAAGACTTTGCAAGCAGTATGTTAGTACAGCGTTCTTCACATAACAAGGAACATCATCTGAACACAAGATCCTATCCTATCCTGCTCCTACACACAACTGTTGAAGCTATGTTGGAAATACACTAAAATACCCCATCTACAATGTTTTTAAAAGCATCCAAAACAGTTTGGAGGGTTGCCAACTGTAATTATGTAATATGACATCTATACATTATATCAGACTGAAAAATGAAAACATATCAGCTTAACTCTATATCTTTATAGAGAAACTGATTAAGTTTTAACTCCTAGGGACACCTATCCCCCTACTCTGAGGCTGAAGATTTCAGATAAATATTCATGTCCCACAGCTCAAATACCAGCAGAGTAAGCCATGTAAACAACGTTCTTGGATTTCACTCTTGGATTGGGGGGGTCACACTAAGCTCACTCAGCTCTTTTCCATCAATTCTGCTGTACTGTGTTAACCCTTTTGTGATCCATATATGTTTGAGGGATTCAAAGTGTAACATTCTGGAGAGATAGTTTGCAGATTTTTCTGTATTTAACGTTATAACCACTCGGTCATTAAAAGCATATGTAATTTTCATGACTAACGTATCAAAATTTTCTCTGTTAGATTTCTCTCTAAAGATGGCTTAATTGTCATATATCTGGGTTCCCTGGTAGGAACCTAACATTTTTCCAGCCATGCCAACCTAGAAGGTCACAGAGAAAACCTAGAACATTATGGTGGTTTTAATCTTTCATTTGGCCAGGGAATATACTTTAATCTCCAAGGAATGCTGGATACCACAGTTTATATGGGACAGGCAAACCTATCAGGATAAACAGGAGAATATAACCAGTAAGGTTACTATATACCACAGTGTAAAACATATACCCAAAACTGGGTTGTAGGCCAGATGCATTCTTAAAATGCATGTTTGGTCTAAATTTAATAACAAACATTTTTGGTGCTTCTCTACAATACAGTCATATTTCTTCATAGTTTATCTCTTTAAACACCACACGTACAGAAGAAAAACTGTTATAAGTTAGCTTATATCTTTCTGTGTTGTACTGATATCTCGAAAAGTAATCAGCCCTGCCCAATAAAGCAGACTACACCCTCCTAATATTATATTCCGAGCAAACTTTTTATCCTAGGGTGGCAACGCTTCTTGTGCATAGATACAGTACACTGAGTAAGTGTTGTCCCTACAGCGAGTAAGCGTTGTTCCGTTGTCCATATTTATCATGTATCAGATTTATATTATTTTTATTCTATAATAATATTTTAAAATGTCAAATTAGAAATACAAATACTGTCAGTTGAAACTTTTATTGTTGTTCTAGTGCAATAATTCGAGGTACATTTACTGACAATGTTACTTGTGCCATCTGACACATTGGGGTTGATTTACTAAAACTGCAAAAGTGTGAGTGAGTGCAAAAACTGGTGCAGCTCTGCATAGAAACCAACCAGCTTTCAGGTTTTATTATCAAAGCTTAATTGAACAAGCTGAAGTTAGAAGCGGATTGGTTACCATACACAGCTGCACCAGATTTTGCACTAGTTTTACTAAATCAACCTCTCTAGGACAGGAAGTGTGTTTAGGGTAGGCTCATTAGGTAAAAAATAAAGGAAAATAATCTTGAAAAAAAAAAATGCAGCCACCGCATCTAAGGGCTTGTCAGTATTACATTTTTGTTTTTGCGTTTAGATACACTTTAAAATATAAAGCCATTTACCCAAAATAAAGGAAAATAATGTTGAAAAAAAAATGCAGCCACCGCATCTAAGGGCTTGTCAGTATTACATTTTTGTTTTTGCGTTTAGATACACTTTAAAATATAAAGCCATTTACCCATGGTTGTCTTGTATTAACTAGGACTAAAGGTTCCCATAGATGTGAGATTATAGCCAGATTGTGCCTAGATGTCAACCAAGTACATGTACCAGTGCACAAGCAAATGCAAACCAATGGCTTGGCCAGGTTATCATGTTCATGCCTAGGAAAATGTGAAGGTGAGAGAGGGGTTGCCCAGAGCAAGAAAGACTTCCCATTTATGTTCCTATATTACTCTTGTTCTCTGTCATTTTCCTTTGCAGTGATGAATCTTGGTTGCTATGTGGCAACATAAGCAGTCTGCGACAGTTCTTCCCTCAGACATCTCCATAAACAAGGCCAACTGTAACTTGATAAACACTTCGTGATATGCTAAAAATTGAATCTTATGTGTATATATATAAAGCACCGCTAGCTTGTTGTGGTGGCCTACTCATTCACTACTTATCCGTTACTGAAAACAATCTCTTTTTTTCCTAAGTGGCTGCGCTAAAGCTGCGGTATCTGTGACACCAACTGGGGTTTTGCTGTATGATGTGGCCCATGACCAAGTGGATAAAATTGCTTTTATGTGATGTTTGATCAAGAGATCTATTTATACATGTTGTTTTATTGCCGTGACTATATTTAAATTTCTTAGGAATTTCACAGTGTTAATTATGCATATATTTATTTCAAATCATTTTCTCTATAATTACAAACTGCCAAAGCAGAGTCTAGGAAAGTATATAATTAACTTGAGAAAGTAAAAGCATTGTTTTGAACAGGCCGGCCTGTTAGTTCTTTCAAATGTAGTCTGGTTTTTGAAGATTCTCACGTGTTCTATGGATGTTTGTCTGCATACGTTCCCTTAAAGGGGTTGTAAACCATTGAGTTTTTTCACCTTAATGCATTAAGGCAGGAGTAGGCAACCTCTGCCCTCCAGTTGTGGTGAAGCTACAAGACCCATGAGACAATGCAAGACCCTGACAATCACAGGCATGACACCTAGAAGTAGAGGCATGATGGGATTTGTAGTTTCACCACAGATGGAGGGCTGAGATTGCCTACCCCTGGATTAAGGTGAAAAACCTTCTGCAGTATAGCAGCCCCCCAGAACCCCCCTTTTACTTATCTGAACTTGATCGTTCCAGCGATGGGGACAAGCTCCAGCTGCTGTCTCGGGTCCTGATTGGATAGATTGATAGCAGCAGGAGCCATTGGCTCCAGTGGAATGGGAACCAGGGGGCGGGGCCGAGTCCTGCTGTCTGCATCAATGGACACAGCAGCAGGACTCGGGAACATGCCTGCACGAGTGCCCCCATGGAATGCAGTTCTCTGTGAGGGCATTCGAGAAGAGGATGAGCCAGATCGAGGCCGCTCTGTGCAAAACCCTTGCACAGAGGAGGTAAGTATGACATGTTTGTTATTTAAAAAAAAAAAGGAACCTTTACAACCCCTTTAAACTGGCATTTCATGTTCTTGCATGAAATGTTCTTTTCGCTGATTAAAGATGTCAGTTAATTACCATCAGGTTCATTCCTTAAGCCAGCGAAATGGCCTAACTTCATCTTAAGGGCCCATTCACACATATGCATTGAAGGAATGCCAGGAATAATGTAACTGATAAGAATGCAGCACATGCAGAAAGCATCAGCTGTCAAGGCTGCTGGTGGGATCATCAGGTATATGTAGCTCTTTTTTTGCATTAAATTGCATTAAACCGTATATTTATAGAGACCCTGTGTACAACGAAAACATTGCAGGTAAAAGCATTTTTCTTTCCCATAAAATATTTTATTGATTTGTGAACTTGTTAGGCAATTGACATTCCAGAAAGTGCCAATTCCTTAGCACAACCCCCTCCCTCCTTGCACATCCCAGCCTTCTCCATCTTCTGGGAGTGTTATTATCTGCTGGCCCAGCTCCTCCATCTGTAGACAACCTTCTATGTAGCTGACAGGGTAGGATCAAAGGGAAATACAATAGGGTGTCACTTATGTAAAAGCTATAAATCTGCTGGACATTCAAGATGACAGCACCCAGCAGCCTTCAGGTAAATATCATGGTGAAAATATGTTGAATGCACAACATATTCTTATGGGAAGATTGTCATTGAAATGAATGGTCAATGACGGAGTCTCTTTAATAGACCAAAATGAAGTAAATAATAGAAGGTAGCTGTTAGGGTGTACATACCCTTCTGTGATATTATGATATTAAACCCATTTTTTTATTATTAGAAGAGGAGGTCCACACTTGCATTAGATGATGATTTTTTTTTTTTTTTTAAAGGTCTTATTCTCCTCCTTTTGCTCCCCAAACCGCTGACCCCTCCTGCCAGTTTGCTGGTGTGTCCTTTAGCTAACTAAAGAGACATTCATGCTTGTATGCTCCTGACCGGTGCTGTGTGCCTTGTAGTAGTGGGACCCAGTGCTACTCAGAAGATTGCTGGTTTATGCCAGATTTTTGGAGAGGCAGGCACATTGATGGTTCAGGTGTGGGCTGGCTTCATAACAGACCCGGGGTCAGAGTTTAGGGCTCCACCCAACAGACAGGAGGTCTGTGTATGGAGTCAGGAGGACTCCAATCCTCTCCAGGAGTCAGGCTGCATGGGGCAGCCAGAGCATGCATGTCTGCAGCAGACATATTTAGTCTGTGACAAAGCAGCAAGGAGCTGATCGTGAGTAAGCAATGAGAGAGCTTGACTTTAAGGAACTCTTTGTATTGTCTGGGGAGCAGACCTAAGGCCTAGGCTTGAGGCTTGATGCAGCCATGTGGCAAGAGATAGCCAGGAGGCTGTTGAAACCCCCTGCGTGGGCTGTTGATGTCTTTTGTGAATCTTTCTGTTATTTTAAATAAAAGTGGGCTACCATGCCCTTAAAAATACAGTTTTGGACTTGCGCAACTCATTGAAATGCACCTACCGCTTGAATCTAATCACCCCAATCTATCAGCGTCTATAGCAGTAATGCCGAACCTTGGCACCCCAGATGTTTTGAACTACATATCCCATGATGCTCAACTACACTGCAGAGTGCATGAGCATCATGGGAAATGTAGTTCCAGAACATCTGGGGTGCCAAGGTTCACCATCACTGGTCTATAAACACACACAATGCCCAGCAAGCCAGGCCCCTGCATGCTCCTTCCTTCTCCGAACAATTTGACTGACAGAAGCAAGTCCTATAGCCCCACTGCCTTTAGTATCCCCGCCCCCCTCTGCAACCTGGGAGATCAGGGATGCAGCTCAAATTGTCCTGGACCTAGCAGCAGTGACAAGGGCCGCAGGTAAGCGCTTGGGGGATGAGGGGGTATTCTACAACCTGGGACATCAGGAAAGAAGCTCAAAATGTTCTGGACCTGACAGGAGTGACAAGGGGCTATGGGTAATTGTTTTGGGATGGGGGACATAGAAATGTACTGGGGCATTGTTTTGCCTCTATTATTATTATTATTATTATTATTATTATTAATAATAATAATAATAATATTAATGCAGATAATGCAGTATGAAAAAAAGCCTAGCATTTAATACCACTTTAAACTGCATCTTTTTTCACATGAAGTAAATGGTAAAATGAACTTCTAAGAATAAATGTTAAAGTTTCTTAGGAGAGCTCCAACAAACATACGTCCATTTAATGCTACAGGCTGCCAGCTCTGCCTTTGTTTCAGCATACGATAACCATCAAACAGCAATCAGGAAACACAGAAAAACTCCTGTTAGCAATAAAAATTTCACTTGACTGTAAAATACTGAAGCAGAAAAAAAAATGGGTGTACTTTCTAAAGCTGTTTTTGGCAACTCTGATGGCAAAGGCTTTAGCAGCTTAGTTCAAAATGAAAAAGAAAAGGAGAAACATTTTTGTGGAAAGATTCTGCCTCCACAAACAAAAACAATAACTCCCAATGATTAAGACTGGCTATTCTACAAAGCAGTCTCGAACACAAGAGCTAGAATTAAAGTGGACCTTTTCAGCAACTATTTTTTTCTTAATTGAGGACTGGCAGATAGTTAGAAAGTTCTTAGAAAAAAAAAAGAATCTGAACCCCCATAGATCTGTTTTTAATGTACCGCTGTCATGACCAAAAATCTTAGCAGCAGTGCAGCTGTTACAGCCTCATCTAGCGTAAATAATGTAATGGCT
Organism: Aquarana catesbeiana; assembly: GCF_042186555.1. Lineage (NCBI taxonomy): Eukaryota > Metazoa > Chordata > Amphibia > Anura > Ranidae > Aquarana > Aquarana catesbeiana. The sequence goes on along the minus strand of NC_133334.1, from coordinate 87,149,373 downwards.
TGTAATTTGTCCACCCCAAGGCAGCCTATACATTATGCAATTTGGTTGAAAGAAAAAAAATGCCTCGATTCTCCCATCCACACATTGATTGGATGGGGAAAGCCCTCTCGCTGTGGTATTGTATTCTGACAGTGGGGAGCCTTCCTGCCATCAGAATACAATGATCAGTGTTTCCAGCTATAGCCGGAGGCACTGATCATTTGTGAAAAACCCAACTGGCTGGTTGTACAAAAGTCCATTGATAGATCGACTTGTGTACAACCAGCCTGTCCATATATGGATTGAAATTCGGCTGGTCCCTGCTGAATCAAATATCGGTCCAAGTATGGCCGCCCTAAGGAGATTTTCTGTGACAGGATTATTAATTTCTCAGGTCAGCTGCCTGCAATGCTCTTTATTTACTGCATGTAATATAACCTGATAAAGGCCCATGCACACTGGGCCCAGAACACAAGAAGTCTGTGTTTTGGGAATTCAGGGCTAAATGTCCATTGTGCATGAGGCCTAATGCAAATGGAGAAATGTTTTTCATCATGTTCAGTTGCTGTTGACTACTTAAAATTATAAGAGCACAGTGAGTGAGTTACCATGAACTTCAAACCAATCCAAACATTTTTTTGAATAGAGGAAGTATGATTTAGAAACTCAATCAGGTTCCTATTGCTGGTGGTTGGAGAGGGATAGAGCAGTAATCATATGGAAATACCAGAATAATGTATTGCCTTTTTGACTGTGCTGAGCACAAATAAAAATTAACCCAGTTTAGGGTAGAATTGCCACCTCATCCCTTTAAACCTGAACACATATGAATTACACAGGTTCTGAGGCTAATTTAATGCAGATAAGACACCAAGTGAGTTTAATTACCACCTTAATCAGCCACAGAACCTGTGTAATTAATACGTGTTCAGTTTTAAAGGGATGGGGTGGCAACCCTAGTTCAGGGGCCCCCCTTCATCAGGGCTCTGTACAAGGGGAGTTGGCAAGAGGGAAAATGGCCTTAAAAGCAATGAAAGTATATTATATGTGAATTTGCCTCCAATAACATGAGCACATGTGAACTATCCTTTCCACAAACCCAATCCTTTATTTAGTGGAGTAAATGATGGATGCACCATACAGGCCCAACTGCAAGCCATATTTCTTATTTGTCAGGTAAAACCATGAAACAAACTTCAGAGTGATGTGAATAACTCTACATTTGCTTGGTGTTCAGATTTTATGTGTTTGTTTTGTTGCTTTGAGCAGTCTGTCCATGATAAATTATCTAAATGGCATAGTTACTCTGGTCCAGGTTGGCACAATATAAGTATGCGTATCTCAAACCTGATGCTCCCTGGGGAAGCTGATAATTACTGTGGTGGTTGGCACCACTACAGAGATAGCTCCGATCTTCAGGGTTCTTTGCAAGCTGCTTCCCTGCTGCACACTGACCACAAGGGCGGCTTTCTCAATACCACTGCCATTTAAAGAACTCCTTTTTTTAATGAATGCAAGGCATTCTCTGATTGGATGAGCTGAAGATTGTGAAATCCACTCTTCCTCAACCATTTAAAGAATGGCTTGTATTCACTGAAAAATATACAAGACACTCTACGAATGGTAACAGTGCCAAGCAAGCAACCCCGTGTGATCAGTGTGCAGAGGGGCAGCTGCTTGGTACAGGATTTGAAACATATCCTGGCCACTACAGGGATTGTCAGCTTTCCCAGTGGCCATTTATGAGTTATGCCTACTTACATTGTGCCAAGCTGGGCCAATATAAGTATGCAATAAAGTACATACCTAGAGTGTAGCTATACGTACTGTCAGACTTATTTATCAACATGCATTGAAAACAATGAAATTCACATTTGCATCCTCAAACATATTTCAGTGTCAGTTCATTCCAGTGTCATTCCTCTGGCTGTGTGATAATACTGAAAGTTTTCATTTGAGATCTGAAGATAATGAAGCCTGGCATGCAATAAACCTCTAAGGCTCCATGCACACTGGGTTTAAAAAAATGTCTGTTCTCTTGGCAGTAAAAAAAAGCTCATATAGAGAATTTTTTGTACAAAGTTTAGATGGGTTTAGGAGAGTTTTACGTTTTTTCTGCCAGTGAGCTCCAATCAGAAACGCAAACTAGAAGGGTTTTTTTTCTGCCTCGAAACGTTGAGCTCAAAATATGCCTCTAATCGTCCTAATGTGCCTGGACACATAGGATAACATTCAGCTGCTTCTACAGGCAGAACACAAAACTCCTGTAGAAGCAGCGTTTTTTAAGCCAGTGTACATGGAGCATAAAAGGATTAAAAAAACTGCCAGTCACAAGCAATAATATTCTCCCTTTCATACTTCAGTTGCAGTATGCAGCAGTGAAAGGAAAAATCTGGTTGCTATGGACAACATTCACTGACCAACCCCACTGTACAAGTTGTGGCTACAAACAGCACCTTATTCTTCTGGGTGAAAGCACAGCCCATTAACCAGGAAGACATGACCGGCCTGTCGGGCCATGTAGGTTTCCTGCATTTGGTCTTTCTCTCTCAGGACATGTGTGCAGTAAATATGCTGCCAATTTCCTTTCATCATCCTTCCCTTGTCCCTCTCTTACCTCAAACACCCACCCTGCTCTTTTACCAAATCAATCAAACTGAGTTAAAGGGGAATTTGAAGTAAACAATCCCCCTCCCCCCCTCGGCTACTCTCCCGGAGGAATGCAGGAAGCAACAAAGAGGGTCTTTGTGGGACCTAACTCACTGAACCGATGTCCCCCCATTCTGCCTCCTGCCTGGGTCTTCCTTTTCTTCCCTGCCAACTTTACCGGGAAGGATACACAGGGCAGGAATGTGCACAGTCAGCACAAGCTCCAGAGAACAAACTCTTATCAGCTGTTCGTGGGGATGAAAGCTCGCCTCTTTCTTCATGTTTTCTACTAGAGACAGCTGTCACCCCTAGAGGATTAAATACGCCACACTTTAAATGATGACATCAGAAATGAAAGTTTAAAGCAGAAATAAACCCTGTAGATTTAACAATTTCCAAAAAAAAAAAGTTGCGTTCGAAGGCATCAAATAGCTAGTGTCGTAATTGATCACCTGTGCAGCACCATAGCAATTGCAGAACAAACAGAGACTATGATGGCAACTTCCTCGGCTGTAAGGCCCCTTTCACAGCAGGAGACCAATCAGGTCCACCTGTCTGTTTTTCAGGTGGACCTGATCTGACCACCCATTATTCTCTATGGGGCTGTGGATGTCAGTGGACATATGTCCGCTGCCACCCGATCCGGCCCACTAAAAACAGATGGATGGGGATACGTTCCCCATCCATCCGGCAGATGGGATGACAATCGGATGAAGCAATCTGTTTCCATCCGACCTCCCCATATAGAGCAGCGGGCTGTGCATAGCGCAGCGGACACAGCCTTGTCATCTGCCTGCTCAGCAGGGTTCAGCGGAGAGATGCCCCACTGACCAGGCGGATCCGCTTGTCGGATTCTGCCCCCTGTGAAAGAGGCCTTACTAGTAGGAGGGTTTAGTGCCACTTTAGGTTAGCCACGTACCCACATCTAGAGACTACAGCAGTACCCATCTACACTGTATATTTTAGGGTAGTGGCTAGGGGTATTCACCCCCCATCACCCATGCCAGATTTGTGCATGACCTCACCACTCCTCCATAGTTACCATTTAGGGCCTGTGTCCACAGGCTTTTGTCTGCTTCAAGCAGGTTTTGCTTTCCCATACATGTCTATGAGAATGCAGAACCCACTTGAAGCACGTCAAATGCATGTCAGGACATCAACTGCAGGTCAAATGCACCTGTTAGTGGATTCTGAATGGTTTCAGAAGCATCTCAAACTGTTGCCATCGACAGAAGACCAAAGCCTGTTGATGCAGACCCTAAATTCTCTGGCACACTAGTGTCTCAAGAACGGAAATGATTCTAATATATTTATTATGTGTCAGTCACACTGCCGTGCAGCAGAGATGCCAGCAATCCCATTTTACAATAAGGGACAAAGTTAGGTGAAAGCAGGGCATCAGCTAACAATATTCTAGTGCAGGAGTCTCCAAACTTCGTAAGCAAAGGGCAGTTTACTGTCTTTCAGAATTTAGGGGGGCCAGACTGTGGCCCGTGGGAGTAGAAAATGCTCAATCATTGATTTAAGTGGAGGGAATAGCGCCCAGTTGTTGGCATCTGTGGGAATAATAAGGACCCATTGTTGGTATCTGTGGGAGGAATAACAGCCCATCATTGCCGTCTGTGTGAGGAATATTGCCCCATCATTGGTGTCAGTGGGAGGAATAGTGCCCCATTATTGGTGTCAGTGGATGGAATAGTGCCTCAAGGGCCAGATAAAGACAAGCAAAGGGCCACATCTGGCCCCCAGCTGCAGTTTCCGATTGCAACAGATGTAAACCCAATTACTATAATCTCATGGAAGATTTAATATGTTAACACTTTCCTGTCCAGCCCCATTGTGCCTTTATTGGGTCCATACTCCTGGAAGGCAGGAAGGATCAGACAATCTTGTAACCACTGTGATTGACTGTTAGAATGGTCACACGATCAGGAGCTGGTCCTGCCAACTCCTGATCATTAGTATGGACCAGGAGCTCCCAGCTTGGTCATTGTGCTGAGAGTTTGCAGTGAGCACACTCTAAGCACAGAAAGCTCTGCCACCCATGGATGCATATGTGCAATGTGTGACCACCCTTTTTGCTGCCACATATATGTGTGTGTTATGTGAGCAGCAAGAGGTTAATGTAGTGTAAAAGTCATACATTTGCAGTGCGTTTGCGATGTGTTTTTCAGGCATTATTAACATTTTTTTTTCTGAGTTGCATTTACATGTGTTTGTGGTGTGTTTATATGCAAAAAAAATGCAGCATTTTGTACTTTTTGTTTTAAATGCACATAAAAAAGCACTGCAATGGTGTAAACTAGGATAATTGAAATACACTCTTCTTTTGCATATGTGTTCATACTGAGTTTTAAAATGCATTTGACTGTAATTGGTGTAAACAAGCCCTAAATCTATAGCTTTCATGAAATAATCCCTGGAGATACTGCCATGAAGTACCTTGCTCAAGAACTGTTATGGGCTGACAACCCTGTCCATGTCTCTCAATTATTTTGTTTTGTGTTGTCACCCTGTCTGGAGACTAAAGGGGGCCCAACCATGGTCACCATCAGGAAGCCAATCCTAAATAATGCCAGGCAGTCATAGCTAGAGTGCATGCATGTAGATAGAAAGTGTCTGAAAAAGTGTTTGCAGTAGATCAGCAGTGCTGATATTCAACATAGGATAAATATATATATATATATATATATATATATATATATATATATATATATATATATATATATATATATATTTTTTTTTTTTTTTTTTTTAAATTGCTTGTTTAATGATACACAGAACTTTAACAAATGAAATGCCATTCAGCATTTACATCTACTTTAAGTTGCAAGACCCACGCTCCCATCTGACATCAGTCTTAAAGATAAAAGAAAGAAATAACTGGATTTCACCATGACTGATGTTTTTTATTAGCTGAGGATTGCAGGTTAGGGACATTGGGGGAACAGAACAATATTATCTCCTGAAAACAAAGGGTGTCTCTGCTAATAGTGTACAGCTGGCAATCCTACTGTGCAAACAAGAACTGCTTCTACTCCCACCACTGATGGCTGGCTTTGCAACGTGTACAAGTAGAATGCCAGACAGTTATGGCTTGTTGAGACCAGACTGCTTGCTAAAACACTTGTGCACTGATGTGCATTGCGAAGGGCTGGGGGGGGGGGGGGGCAGAGTGGCGCAATGCATTAATACAGCGCATCACACTGTTCACTTTTTTTATTTGTTTATAACTTTATTGAAGATCCTTCTAGTCTTTTGGACGCAGTGTGTTGTGACCAGGGATGTGGCTGGTGAGGCACTGGCTAGTGTCAGAGCCAGATACACACAGGTTACATATGCCGCGATTGTTAGAGCGAGAGCAAAAATTCTAGCACTAGATCTCCTCTGTAACTCTAAACATTTAATCTGGAAAAAAATGTAATGTGTCGCCTATGGAGATTTTTAAGTACTGAAGTTTGGCGCCATTCCACGAGTGTGCTCAATTTTAAAGCGTGACATGTTAGGTATCTATTTACTTGGAGTAATATCATCTTTCACACTATACAAAAAAATCGGGTTATGTTTTTTTTTGTTTTTTTATCCATGTTTTTTTCCCAAAAAAAAGCCTTTGAAAAATTGCTGCGCAAATACCGTGTACCATAAAACGTTGCAACGATCACCATTTTATTCTACTCTACTCTATTTTTTTACTGCCCTTTATAGGGCAGTAAAACCATTTTACTATTCTTTCAAAACATTTTTATCTTTTTAATTTGGACAGCAAATCATTTGTGAACTATTCAAAGAACAGAATACATGGTCTTTGACCCTCTATGGTGCAAATAGGACTATAAGACTAAATTGGAAATTCATAGCTGTTGATAGCCCCTCAACATTCCATAGCTGTTGGTGGTCCATCCACATTAAGGGCTGGTTCACTCCAGCAACCACAGAATACTGATCAATTTTAATGAAATGTTACAAAAGATCATTTCATTTGTCTTTATTCATGGCAGCAGAATGCAATGTTGTGTATTGTGATGCAACACTCTAAAAAAAGTACAGCATGTCCTACTGAACTGGAAGGCCTTGTCTATATATTGGGACTACATTTGGCAAGGATGCCCAGAGCAGCCCAATACATGTGGTGTGAAGGGGATCCTAATGCACCTCTTAGGCCCCTTTCGCACGGGGCGGACTCCGATTAGGTCAGCAGAGGATCTGTCCACTGATCCCCTGCTGATCAGAGCAGAACGGGGAGATGACAGGTTCATGTTGCTCAGTTTATGCTAAGTGGACAGAGACAGATCCTGCTCTGCGGATGGCCGTTGTCTATTTACACCTGGCTGCCTCCGCACTGGTCTGTCCAAAGGGAGGGGGACTTATCCCGAAAAGAGATAGTCCCGCAACTCCTTACTTGCTCTTCAAAATCTTCAAAATGTATTGTTTCTCCATAAAAGACACAGTATCAGACAGCAAATGTATTTGGAGATAGGCGGGAGTAATTGGACACAATTCCGTTTACACTCGCCGGTCCATAGGGGTGATGGAGGGTCCAAAAAGCTGACAGGCAGACCTGATCATGTGAAAGGGGCCTTATTCACCAACGCTTCCCCCAACACCAGGATCAACCATCCAACATTAAAGCCTCATACACACAATTGGATTTTCCGCAGACAAAGCATCAGACTTATGTCTGAAGGGCGAGTGCCAGGAACTTGTTTTGCATACAAACGGTACACGATTGTCGGCCAACAAACACGAACGTAGTGACATACTACATGGAATTCCAGCTCTTGAGCGCCACCCTTTGGGCACCATGCGTGTTTGTACTTTGGACGTTTGTGTGATGGACTTGTGTACACACAATCGGAAAATCTGACAACAGACCGTTGTCCGCTGAAAATTTACTAAACCGCCATCCATTTGTTGGCGGAAAGTTGCCCAACAATTGTCTGATGGAGCATACTAATGGTCAGATTTTAGGCGAAACAGTCTGTCATCACACAATTCCCGAAAATTTGATTGTGTGTATGAGGCTTTAGAATTCTGCATGGTCTCCCAGTGCTGAAAACAGAACGGAGTAGTTGATGGGCCACAAGACAATGTTAATTTACAAGTGTTGGTTCACTTAAAGTAAATGGACTGTTCACTTTGCAAGAAAAATTTCCCTAAGCTTAGAAAATGAGGTGGAATTCTGCTGACTTCCATCATTCAATCATATGCAAGCAAAAATAGAATTTTTTTTTTAATTTTACATGCATGGGACTGGGATTTTAATTTTTATTTTTGCAAAGTGAATTTTAACCTCATTCTCTAAAAGCTAAGGAAAATTTTGTAAAATGCAAAATGAAGTCTATTTGTCTATAAAAAAAAAACCCCATTGTGCCCTGCTCCAAATTTATCAACCAAACCATTAAAGTGTTGACTTTGCCAACATTTGGGGCTAAAGCCTAGTTTTTTTTGTCCCCCCCCGACGGAACACTCCGGTCAATACACTCAGCCATTGGCTGAGCCGATCAGCAGACCTATTTTTCGGTCATGCCCCTTCGACAGGCCGGCTTCTGTCTGACCCACTCTGACCCACTCCAGTACACATGGGCCGAATGTCGGCCAGTTTCTATTGAACCGGCTTATGCCGCCTGACATTTGGCCCGTGTGTACTAGGCTTAAGCCTCACCCCTTCTAAAACTAAGCCTCATACCCCCATTCAATGAGAGTTCCACATTGATCAATAAGTGTGCCACCAAAGGACAAGATTAGTATTTGGTGGGGCTTTGCTCTGAAAAGTTTAGGCGTTAGTAAAAAAAAAAAAAACAATTTTGGTAGGGTTTTTGCTTTAAAGCCAATGCGGGCAAAAAAAGTGCAGTGCATGGGGTAACTGCTCCTTTTTGTCTAGTAGAGAAGAGAAAGGGGATATGCTTACCTAATTCTTCGATCCTTTCAGCACAAGACCAGTCTGGAACCCCCCATGCTCCAATGGTCTTGAATTGTTCCTGACGTCATCAAGCCCAGAGCAGACTTTATAGACTGGGAACAGTCCACTGCTTGACCATAGGGGAGTGCCATTTTCCGGTGAAACAAAGAATCCAGTGAGTATAAGCTTTCTCCTCACCCCTAGACAAAACAAGAAGTTGACCAATGCAGTGTGGGTTCAACCCCACTGCATGGGAAAACATTTTTTTTTTCCCCCAGTTGGGCTTTAAAAAAGTTTAATATGGCTGACAGATTGACTTTAGCACGAGGCTCTGACTTTGTAAGCACAGTCCTAGCACAGGCGTCTGGAGCAGACTGGGATTTAATTTTAATTGAATATTGCTTTGATAAACAGGGCCAAGTCAGATATAATCTGACACCGAGGGTAACACAACAGGCTAATCAATCATGATTCAATGTCATTGTGACATACTGTCATAAGAGTCATATGTGAAACTCTTAGCATAACAACTCCAGCTATGATATTTATTTAAACACTGCTAAACATTAACGTGGTTTTCATGGACAGCTGACACTGGCGCTGAAGAATTCCAGCGCAGGGTGGGTTAAATTCCTAGAGTGATAAATTAAGATGTTGAAACTATGTCTGAAACAGAGGGTTAAACTGGACACAACTACAGCAAACCCTTCTCCGATATGTCCCGGCCTGTTTGTGATCTTCTCTGTAGATTCTTCTGTTTGTTTCTTAGCAGGGTGCCAACCCTAGAAACACTACACCACCAGCTGTTTTCTGTGACATTTCATATCCGTTAGTATTTGTTTCATGGTAATCATGCAGAGTTTTGTTAAAGCCTATCTGAACCCAATTTTTTTTTTTATATATTATGGCTTACCAGTCCTTAGATGTGGTGGCTGCATTCATTTTCCCTTTTTTAGGCTTTTTTCCCAATTCTCACTCTGCAATCCTATCAGTATTACACTTCCTGTCCTAGGGTGACAACATTTACTCACCTATACACCTATACCTATACACCTATATAGAATATCAGGACAACAGAAACAGGACAGGACTACAGGACTCCACCCATCATAGATTGGTGGGGTTCTGTAGTCCTTAGAGTTAACTAGTAACTGATAATAACTGAACACAGGAAGTTATTGGCTCACTAGATTTATGATCTGATCAACATGTATTTTTTTGCACTTTTCAGATATAACAATACACTTTCAATGGTATATATTTAACAGACCAAAAGGTCATTATTAAAGCTTGCATAGCCTTTAATTTGTGAATAAACACGATACATGCAATGGTGAAGAATGACATGAAAAATGATGACAATGAATGATGAAGATTGATGAATGGATGGGTACTTACTGTAGGCTGACTTACCGAAGTAGAAGCCTCGGTCTCCACACACAAATTGCAATGTGTCTACCAGTTCTCCACCACAGAGGGTTTCACCCTGGCATGAAACTATTGATGACTCTGCTGTGTATGCTATGAAGGTGTAGAGGAGTAGAAGGGCATGTCGGGGGACTGGCACTCCTGGCACCTGGAAGTGTAAAAAACTGAAAAAAATTAACAACGGAATTTCCCAAATATTATTTTTACAGTACACTAAAATTCAGCCCACTGTAAAGAACAAATAACATAACAGTATGTATGCCACTGTGCTAATGCTGGTTCTGATTCTAGATTTAATCTACAGGCCCCCCTGCTGGTGAAACCTTACATTTTCACTATTGAGAAAGAACAATTGAGTACTGCTCATAATACTTTTTTTTTATCTGCACTAACATCCAACTTTTCGGGACAAGCTTTCAGGCTGCACCCCGTACCCAAAGTTTTAGCAGAATGTTAAGTAAGACAATCTCTCAGGGAAAAAAAGAAAGGCACAAACATACACAGCAAATGTAATTAAACTTGGGTAGTTAGCAAAATAAGGCAGGGAGAGTAACAATCACAGAGGTGAGGATGTTTGTAAAACTGTTGGATAGTGATTTAGAAAACTGAGGTCCACATGTAGTCTCTTATCTTTTGTGTCAAATATAATTATCATTCTTAGTTGAAAAGTTTTCCTTTCCTGAGTAGGTTTGAAGTTCCATTCAAGAACCAGAACATTCATGTTCCTGCCCTTTCACACCCTTAAAATGTCATTCCACTTTTGCAACCGAATTGAAATAACACCGATTTACTTATTGGTAAATGTTCCCATAGATATATGAATTTTTTAAAAATATTTAAAAATTGCTGCTCGCCCTTTTATATACTTTTTCTCTGAAAACGCTGGGACTGAAAAATCCCACATAGTTCTTGCTTTTTATGTAATGTTTATAAGGGGGCTGTGGAGTTGTGTTTGCTATAACTAAATCTATCTGTACTGGACTGGCAGATTCCACTATCAGTTTTATCATATATGTGCATGACTCTCTATCTAACAAGGGGTTAAAGATTTCAAGGCTTGGGTTGTGCATTGTATGTATCTCAGTCTATCCCTCCAGTCTGTCCTTTGTCTCCACATTGCCATCTAGTCAAAGCAATATAAGCTGCCTATAGTGTCATATGTATAATCCTGGTCCAAAGAAACAACCCCCAAAAAAGTAAGCAATATTTATTATTATTATTGTTATTATTATTATTATTATTATTATTATTATTATTATTGTAACTGCATACCACCCAACGGGGGACTGAGGGACATCTATTAAGAAAAGTATATAGGCATAAATTGTGCATTTTTTATACAACTGTATGTATCAGAACAAAATGAGGGACAAATGAAGAGGGAAGAAGGACAAAGGGACTTTGTTCCAAATCAGGGACAGTCCCCCGAAATCAGGGACAGGTGGGCTATGTAACTGGGGGCATTGCAGGGATATATCCTTTTGCCCATACACTGAAAGCTGTCCCTCTCAGAAAGTTGGAAGATATGTGCTATCCTTGAATGGGAGAGGATATGTTGACTTGAGCAAGTAACAGCAAGAATGGAATGGGTGTTCATTTCCATCTTTATTTAGCTACACCATGTAAGGCCTGTAAAGCCCAAGCCCAGTTCACACACTGTATACACATAGCACAAGAAAGACTCTTATCATTCAAATGACTGATGCACCCCTTACTTGGAAAAAATTTACCCTGAACTCTACCACTAATATATTAACACAGCAAGCCTTAATACAAAGGCAGTGACTTCACTGGAAACAATGCTGTTAATCCTCCCATCTGTTTACTTTACACAAAGGAAATGTCTTGTAGGTCTGGGTCTTTTTTATCCTGGTAATTTTGTAAATGTTTTAAGAAGATACAGATAGCCATAAATGAACTGCCATGATAGTCATGCAGAAACAGGAAACAGAAAAGTGCCCTGCAAAGTATGGATGTTATATTGTTCCGTTATTTATTACACAAGCTTTACACACTTAATCCACAAACTTCTGAACCCTAGCAGTGCTCGGCCAGATAAATTTAGCTACCTTCTCCAACTTGCCATTTTTTCTATAAATACCCTAGGAGGATACAAACCTTTCCAAGTACTTGGGCAAACATTTACATTGTTCTCATAAATTTGAATTGTCAGCCTTCAGCTGACTGTTCTGATTTATTGCAGTTCATGTGCAACCTTCACACTGATTGTAGGCTATGTACACATTGGTGCTAGATAAAGAAAGACACCCGATGCTTGTGTAAACCTTTAGTTGGCACCGTCAGACATTATTGGGTGCTAAAGATCAAAAAATGAATAAAAATGCATCACTGGGCTTCGTGCTCATTTTAATTGGACACAATATTTAAAGGTGATCTCCAGGAAGATATAAAAGATGTAAATGAATGGGGTTCTGTATTCATTAATAAATGATTTAAATGATTTTTAATGCAACTAAGTGCAAGAATTGTATTAGCCTCTTATAATGTCCTATACAGCAGTACTCAGACTGAGAAAGTGAGGAGCATGACTGGGAGCCAGTCAGGTGTGCTGCATGAAAATGTATTGATTAGGAACATGCTAATAGGAGAAGAGAGTTAAGTGAGCAGAAGGATGACTTTATCAGTCTCCTGCTATCTATTTAGCAAGCTGGGGGTGAAGAAAAGACACCACTCTATTCCCTATTTGTAGGTTGTGTCATCCGCCTGGTTGTACTGTAACTATCATAAGAAAAATGGCAGTGCACATCACATCTACCACGCCAAGTTGTTCTGCTCCCATGCCCAGTGGGACATGGAGGGAGCACAAGACAGGATGCGAAATGATGGTGCTATCAAGCAGGAAGAGGGATAGTTGGTAACTATGCTACCTCACCCCATCCTTTAATAATTCAGGCTCTTTAAGTGCATTGTACCTTCTTGAAGAGCAGTCTATAGTGTCTATAACAATAATATTTAATTTTACCTAAAATCCTAGTGACTATTTGGAAATAAACAGGAGAATCTGAATGGTTGCTATGGGCAACACAGACACTTCTATTTTTAGTGACTTCTCATACATGTCCCCCCCCCCCAGTGCTTTCTGATTGTAACAGTTAAAATAATTCAAAACAAACCCCCATGACGTACAGTAGAGTCCTTACCCCTGCACAAAAGACAGGAGCACAAAAAATGCAGCATAACAATAACAAAAAACACAATTATAAATCCTAGAACAATAAAAATAAATTATCAGCGCTGAAACCTGCGTGAGCAGCATACAGATGTCTTTCACTTGGCAACGTCTGCTAACATGCATTTTTTTAAATACAAACTATACCTTTAAGCACTTAGAAGAATTATACAGTTCTCAGCAGAAGTGAGTGACTTCAGGTTTAAATAAACAGGACTGGGTCCCAGTAGGTTAGGAGGCCTGAAATTACTTCCTTAAATCAATATCTGTGATGCAAAGCTAAATCTATAGAGAATTTCACAATAATATATGTGACCCAGTAAAAATGTAAATAAACTGATTTAAATTTGGCTTAAACTGAGTAAATGACATCTAGAGCTACGTGTTTGCAAATGGGATAGTTAAATAGTACATTCAAGTTTAGTAATTCCAAACATACTGTGTTTTTCACTAAAGTTAAAGTGGCTATAAAAGCTTAAGGCTTTTAAGAAAAAACTATTGTCAGCTCCCTTCAGCCCCCCTATCCCCCCAAATACTTACCTGAGCCTGATCTCGATCCAGCTCTGTGTCCAAGAGCGACATTGCTACTCTCTCTCTCCTCATTGGATATGGAGGAAGCAGTGGGAGCCATTGGCTTATGCTGCTGTCAGTTAAGTCCTGTGAGGATGCAGCGGGATGGGGGGAGTGGCTGAGCTGCACTGTGTGTGTCGAAAAGACACACACAGCCTAGCTCAGGATCCAGCCTGCATAAGTGCCCCCATAGTAAGTGGCTTCCTATGATGCCACAGAGAGAAGAGGAGGAGCCAAGAGCACTGGCGAAGGACCCAAGAAGAGGAGGATCGGAGCTGCTCTTTGCAAAACCATTGCACAGAGCTGGTAAGTATGACATGTTTATTATTAAAAAACAAAAACAAAAAAAAGCAAAAATAAAAAAAAATTACAATCACAGCCCACCCACATTATTCAGACACGCATACCTTACTGACCCTTACCTATACTGTTCTTAGACTATCTCTGGAGCTACAACTACAGTACAGACCTTTCTGCACATAGATTCCCAGATCCACCCACCTTTCAATACTATGACAAGAGAGCCTCTTTTCTGTTCTATTATGGAGAAAGCAGCAGGGAGATGGAGATACCAAGGCAGGTGTAGGGTCAAGGCATCCTAAAAGTTAAAAGAAGCCAGTGGGGAAAACCTTTCCAGCTTTCTAAAACAAGATATAAGGACACCCTTAGACCCAAAATCTGTGAAAAATATAATTCCTTGCTAAAACTCTTCATTGTTTAATTCTTTTAAGTGGAAAGGAAAAACAGAAAGTCCATCAGTATTTTAGAAAACAAGACTTTTAGGGCATTTTTTAGACATCTGCAATGATGGACCTTAATAAGAACAAAATGTTCTAAAAAAACTTGAACAGATAGACCCATATCACATTGGCCATTTTGTAGCAGAATTTAATTTCATCTACTACAGCAGTCCTTCCACTTTGCATATTTCTTGCTAGGAACAAAGGATAGGTTAGTTATCAAGACGTCTATGTCACATACATTCCAAGCGATTTTTAGCTTAGTCTCTAAGTGATTCTGTTTTTTGTAGTTGGCTACAGCTTTAGGAGCAACTCATGTTACCTAAATATAGCTGATGATGACCATGGCAAGCCAGCAATATTTATCAGCCTAAACTCAGATTGTACTCAGCTCAGAGAAAACAAGCAAATTTGTTTTTTAACTGCCACATATAAAGTTGCTAAGGTGACATGACCTTAAATTTCCAAGGCAAATGCAGAAGAAGCTGCTATGGTGAAAAATCTCTATTTTTCTGTTATACTATTTGAAAATGTGAAACACTTGAGCACAAAGAGGTACGGGTATGGAACAATGGGGGACATGTTTTGGTCCAAAAGTTAGAACTGCACCTTTGGGGCCATCCACATTTAGTATGAGCAGGTAAAGCCAATATGATTTGTCACATTCAGTCCATTCAGTGATCACTCGGCATGCTTTATGTTATCATTTGCAGAGTTGATCTCCAACAGAACACTGATGCTGTCATAGTTATTATTCAAGACAATCCAGAGCAAAGAAAAGAGCAGACTCCATCTAAACTGCCATATGTTACCCTGCAAGGTCCCTGTGGCTGTGTAATTGACCAATGTAGTCATCATGATCAATGACTCATGTATTCAGTTCTAACAATGCTGCAGGGTATTTTATTAAAAGAATAAGCCACATAATAACCTCAAAAGCAAACGGCTATATGTACAAGCCCTTGTGTATTTTGTTTATACATTGAATTAAAAAAAAAAAATGATCTCAAAAAGTAGGATTCTTTTCTTTTAAATGTACATTTCCCACAAACTTAACGCAAGACTAAACCCTCCTACTCTTTATAGCCAAGGAAGGTGCCATCTTAGCCTCTGTTTGATCTGCAATTGCCATGGTGCTGCACCTGTGATCAGTTATGACACCAGCCATTTGATGGTTTGACAGTTTGGTTGAGAGCACAAGCAAATGTGACAAATAGCGTTTCTGGCATTCCAGGAATGTAGCTGTTCTTTTAAACCGTTAAATCAATGAGTTTAGTTCTGCTTTAATAGTGTGTAACTTAAACTCACTCATTGGGCTCAGCCTACTTACTGAGAGAGAATCCAAAATTTTGAGTTGGCAGACAGGAAAAAAAAAAATCTTCAGGTGGGTTCCAGTGAGTACTGTCTAATGCCCTGTACACACGGTCAGACATTGATCGGACATTCCGACAACAAAATCCATGGATTTTTTCCGGCAGATGTTGGCTCAAACTTGTCTTGCATACACACGGTCACACAAAGTTGTCAGAAAATCCGATTGTTCTGAATGCGGTGACGTAAAACACGTACGTCGGGACTATAAACGGGGCAGTAGCCAATAGCTTTGGTCTCTTAATTTATTCTGAGCATGCGTGGCACTTTGTGCGTCGGATTTGTGTACACACGATCGGAATTTCCAACAACAGATTTTGTTGTCGGAAAATTTTATAGCAAGCTCTCAAACTTTGTGTGTCGGAAATTCCGACAACAAGGTACTATCACACATTTTCCATTGGAAAATCCTATCGTGTGTACAGGGCATTAGAGGAAATTTCCCTTGCTTTGGCAAAACTTTGTCTCACTTCTTGTTGTGTCTACATGTCTACAGGTCTACAGGTCTACAGGACATAAAATGAAGGATAATCTCCTTATGGGATACAGACAGCAAATAGAAATCTGACTTTTTGAATAGAAATGTGTTTAAACTGTCTTCCTGGAAATCTGTACCTGGATGCAAAGGAAGGTTAAAGTCCTCGTTTTCTGAATATTTCTGATTATGAGCTTGTAAACAAGGTTCTAGAGACTATTACAAGCCTTGACAGCCTGAGTCAAGTCTGCAATGCACAGCTCTAATTGTGGACATGGATGGCCCCTTTGGCAACATCCAGTCTGACAAACTTTGATTGAAAAGTTGAAGAAGCCATGTATAAAACTGTCAGCCAAACAGTGACTGCATCAGGTGCAGTCACTGTTCAGATATACAAACTGCCATGGGTGCTGGTTGTGTGAATACAATAGCCAGCAGGGGATCATAAAGAAATCTGTACTTGTATGGATAGCCTAAAGCTGTCAATACATTGTTAAATTTGTTTTGTTTAGCCCAAAAACAGATCCCCCCTGCCAGGATATTGTATTCTGAGAGTAGCACCTGCCGCTGTCAGAACACAGGGATCAGTGGCTGCAGCCACTGATCAAGAAACGTTTTGCAGCATGTCCCTTTGACAGAAGGTGATCAAACAATTAACTTCTGTTGAGCATAGATGGCCAACCAAATGGCTAGCTTTAGTTAGAAGAGGCTACAGCCTTGATGAAGCAGAGAAAAAAAGCAAGTTCACTCAAGCTGCAATAGATTAAATACAGTGGATTTACTGACTTTTAGAAATGTTTCTTGGACAGCATGGAGGGTTTACTGAACTTTAGCGTAGCTTCTCATTCTCAGTATTGCAGTAGTAGGTGGTCATGTTGAATAACAAAGCTAGCTAGGCCAGCAATTAATCCACTAAGGTCACAAAGCTCCAGGGTTCACTCTGGGATACCATTCAATACTTCAGCTAACCTCTGTGGCTTTCCCTTTGAGGAACCTGAAGTTTAGTCCTAGAACATAACGAGAGAATTTCAGAACAAAGTAGCTTTAAAAAGTTCTCTTCCCTAACCTCACATGATTCATATTTGTGCTTCAGATAATTACAATAATCAGATCCTGTCAAACTTGAAGAGGTGCGGGGTAACTTTCCTCATGCACGTTGTTATTTCTACAAATTCTGTAATTGGCTGGCTTTAAACTGTATTAGAATGTAGAAGAGAAAAGGCACAGTGTCCAGAGTGGAGCTCCGGAGGGTTCCTATCCGGTGAAATGAAAGGACTTTTAGATCTCTGCAACTGCAAACAATTACCTGCAACCATAATCTATAGTTCATACTATCCTGAATTAACATGAATGAATGTCAGTGTGGAGATCTGGATAATTAATTTCTTGTGTGCCTGCTTAAAAAAACTGATTCAGTAATAAAAATAAGATCACTTGCCTGAAAAACATACATTGAAGTTTAGGGATTCATCTCACACTTCCTTGCAGTTTATTTGCTCATTCCAAGAAACCCCCCTCAAAACAGACATTTGTGAGGCTAAAAACAGCCAAGTAGGTAACATTTTCAGAAGTGGGGTCAGCAAATGGCAGCCTGCATATCTTTCCCAGTACAGGTTTTCTTAGATCTGAAAATGCTAACTGTTTGGCTGTCTGTGCTTTAGTATTTTTTGAGACACTGACGGGGTATGCAGAGAACTCACGTTAAAACTTGATAAATGCATAGTATTTACAGATCTGTACTGAAAACTTTGGATCATTACACCCAGGGAACTAGTATTTTCAGAAGAATGCAACACAGCCTCCATGCTCCGTCAGTAGAATTTTCTGTTAAAGTGTAACTATACTCAAAATGAAAAAAAAATACATCTATTATTTGCAGTCTGCCAATAACATTAAAATAGCATAGTTCGTTTTTCCAAGTCCCCCCTTTATTACCTGTTCATCCTGCCAGTAAATCCTTTATTTTTCCTCTTTTTGTAACAGGCCGAGCTGTCCAGGAAAGTGGAAGCTCTGGTTATAGGAGGCCCCAGCTCAGTTGCTAAATGTAAAGTACCCAACTGAAAAATGCACTGCCAATTTAACTACCAAAACTGTTATACAACACTAAAAATTTCATGTATGCTCTAAATTATTATATTTGCGGGTTTAACCAATTATTTTTGTGTATTCATTATTTATGGTTCAAGTAAAGTGGGCATGGCATGGTATGTCCTTTGTCTACATGCTAAAAGGTCACAGCAGGTGTTAATCAACTATGAAAACTGATTACTTTGAGATGAAAGCAAAGGGTGACCATGGTCCACTCCTGCAGCATTGGGTGCTGGTTGCCACCCAATTTAAAAAGGGTCTCAGAGAGAGCAGAAACCGGACGTATCAATAGGTATTTATTATTATAGATTATTATCATACATTTACTCACATAAGTAAAAAAATGCACAACTACATTTAAGAAGCAAATGGGAAACTTATTATACAATTTTAAGTCAGCCATAGATGTATTGAAATCTGCAGGGACCAGCAAAGTTTCAATGCATCTATCGATAGGCTAGTTGTACAGAATTCGATCTCTCAATCAGCTTCTGTACAAACAGCCTGTTGGGTTTTTTCCACTCGATCAGTGCCGCCAGTTATAGCCAGCAACACTGATTATTGTATTCTGATGGCGGGGAAGTCTTCCCACTGTCAGAATACAACTGGAGAGGAAATTCCCCCATCAACATCGAATCAAATCATTTTTTTTTCAACCAGCCAACTGAATGAAAGAAAAAAAATCATCATCTCTGGCCTGCCTTATTAGCATATAGCGTATTTAGATTTATATTATTTTTATTACTATATTTTATGAATTATTTTATATTTTATTTATTACTTTATTTTATTACTAGCGTATTTGGATTTATATACATTCTGAATTTCTGGCATTCTGAGACATTCATGTGGGCCTAAGAGCACCACAGATATGATTTCTGTAGCAAAGATTAGCTCTACTGATTGTTATGTGTCTAAAACATGCCACATCTAAGTTGGCACTATAAACCTGAGATGCCAGTGTACCAGGGCACCATTTTTATGGTTGAAGAGGCTCTGTCAGAGTCTAATGAATGCCCACCTCCAGGCCTGCTTATACTCACCCTTTTTGTGCTTATTTGCCTCTCAGTTCCTCTATTAAAGCCAAGAGTCAAATCCACATTGGTTGGTATCAGAGCCTACACAGGGTAGATAGCATGCTCTTAAAGCCCTATACACACTATCAGATTTTCTGCTGATTTTTGTCTTCAGATTTACCAAAACCATGTAGTGTAAGGGCCTGCCTGATTGCATACACATTGACACTCCTAAGGTTTGACCTCATATTATATGGTTTTGGTAAATCTGAAGGAAAAAATCAGCAGAAAATCTGATAGTGTGTGTGGGGCTTTATTGTCAGAGTTCAGGCTTGGCAATTGGTTGCCTAGGCCCTAGCACTACATCTTGTGAGGGGCTCATTTGCTCCCTCCTAACCAAAAGCCCCAGTGAGTGAGTGCTTCAGTGGATCAGTGGAGAGTTGGTAAACATAAGTGGATCAGGGATGAACTTTTAAGGGAGTTTGCTTAAATAAGCAAAGTCACTTAAGTGGTGACCATACATGCTTCGATACATGATTAATTTATTTTCCGAACAATCACTTCCGGATATAGGAATATTGGATCTATAGTCAGCAACCCATTTGACTGATACATCACACACAGGAAAGTGGATTTTGTTCGCTATTTGGACGATGCAATTGTAAGTTTTTGACTATATCTCTTTTTTCACCATGCAAACTCGTAATTTGATCAATCAAAATATGATAGGATTCATGACCACAGTTATGCACATGCAATTGTTGATTCAAACTTTTAATTAAATCGCACATCAACCAAACAATAGAATTGAAGCATGGATGGTCAACATAAGGCACATGTCATCTTCATAGAGCAAGTCATAAAGTTGACATCTGTATACATTCCTTTGGACTTGCAGCAATAGAAGAACTTTTTTGCCTCTGTTTTACAAGTTCATTGGTTCTGGCTTGTTTATTTTTTAGACGCATGTAAATGACGTAAAGAAATGATTTGATATTCCTTTGATTTAACAAAGTGTGTGTTAAGCAGTTTAATATAATTATTCATCTTAATTCTTCACTGGCATATGGGTCAGTTTTCGAAAACCACTGACTGTATGTAATTATCAAAGCTTTGAAACCAGCGATCAGCAAAAACCTTGCGTAATACAAGGAACACCTGTAAACTGTGCAGGTTAAATACTAATCAAGTAAACAAACTATGCAATAAAAGCAAGCACATCTGTTTTGCAAGTTAATTCGTCTATACTAGTCTGCTTTTCCATAGTAGTGATGAGGTTTTGGCCTTTTAGCATGTGATTATTTGGTAAACTCTATTGGTAAAATGTGCTGCTGGATGCAGATGTGTTTCTTTTTTTTTATACACACATTACTACTTTTCCACTTTACAGCCCACCAAACAAGAGAAAGAAGAGACGGACTCACATTTTCAAAACTATAAAGAGTCTTTACACTCCTTTCAACATCCCCTTCCCCCTTTACAATTATCTTACTGATTGAGCCACAAATGTCCAGTACGTCCCCCTCCCTTTACCCTGCTGGGCCAGAAAATGCCCTGCGATTATTATTTGGTAAATACAGCCCAGGCTCAGGACAGGAAGTCTCCTGAGCATTCCACGAATACGTAGGGTCACCTCTGTCAACCTTGCAAGTTTATGTGAATCACTAGATCTATCCCTTTTACTTTAGTATAGTCTAGTATCAATTTTGTCTCTATTTCTGGAACTTGGAAGGCTGTAGAAATGCAAATAGGCCGATGTCCTAATCCAATAAAACTGCCTGCATTCCCAAGTAGAGCTAAATCATGCACAAGGCAAACTAGGTAAAACCTTGGAACCCAGTGGATGTGCAGGTGGTCCAGCCACAAACTTTGAGTTTCTGCAACAAACCAGGGAGCTATCACAAGGCCAAAACTGTGCATCTGCCTGTCAGTTCTCAGTGGAGGATGCACTTGTAGGCAGTTGATGTCTTATGTGGCGGGTCATGCCAATACAGGCAGTGCAGACAGGGTGGCTTCTCTGCAATTAACTGGATGGGGACAGCAAAGTCTTGCCTAGTGCCCCATTCTGACTTTTCTCCCACTTCAAGGGTAAATTCAGAGTTGCAACTCGCTTTACCTAAGAGGCAACATGTCAACTACCAACATTTTGGGTCCACACAGGACCTCTGTATCAATATTCAAACAGAAATGGCAACATGTAGATTCCTAAGTAGAGTTTATTGGATTATATAGGGGGGGAACAAAGGCAGTCTGAGTTCTCAGTGACTTACTGTATTTTGCTGACTATGCTGGAATGGGACTAAATAACATTTCTGTGCACACTCTTGCCATGTAAAGCTCAATGCCAGAGTAAAGTGTAAGTATTGTACCAAGGGAAGTAAATTATACATACAGCTCCAATCATTTTTTTCAATCTCTATTAATAAACAAAACAAAAACAATTTTGCCCAGCAGCACAAGCTTTGGAGCTATTTTTGTAGTATAGAACTAAAATTGAACAAAGGATTTCTCTGACAGGGGAAGAGTGAAGAGCAAACTTCATTGCCTCACGTAGCCAGAAATGAAGATGAAATCACAACTTACCTACTGACGCAGTCAT
The DNA here is from genome assembly GCF_042186555.1 of Aquarana catesbeiana. NCBI lineage: Eukaryota > Metazoa > Chordata > Amphibia > Anura > Ranidae > Aquarana > Aquarana catesbeiana. The sequence continues at coordinate 87,127,369 of NC_133334.1, read as the reverse complement.
TAAGATTATAGTACTGAGTCATTCACAGATTAATGATAATTAGTCTTGAAGAGGTAGAAAAAAAAACATTCTAACTCATGCATGTTATGATGGCAAGAGTAAAGCCATTGACGTCAAAACATCTTAATTACACAGCCCTCTGTTAGTGGTGTCTCCCCTAATATTTTAATCATATAATGTAGCTTTAAATATAATAAAAGGAGTGTTCTTAAAATGCACTGAGCTGAGAGATTGCTATTTTCCTGGTTCCCAGAATGCGTTAGACTAAGGTAGGCTCAATTCTGCCATTAAAGCAGGATTGTAGACAACAAGCTACCATCAAATAATAATGATAATACAGTGTCTACAGAGGCAAAACTGAACTAAAGACTAAAATGTAAACCTGGACATCTCCATAACTCATCAGAACGCAACACATGATAACATTGTCTGGGAACTGAACCATTTTCAGATCTATGTGTCCTAACTGATGCTCTTCGACAGTGGCTCCCTTTACATAAAGTGAACTGACAGGTGATATCTTTAGTACAACTATGCCACACTCTTGCCATACTATGGCTTTCTCTATAGCTTTCTCCTCACTAATGTAAAACAACCCTTTGCCTGCTATAAAAATGGTTCAAGTTTTAACTTAAAACCTACTAGACTGTAGGACTGTTCTAACCCTACTACATTCTATACAGCAAGTAAAGAGGTATGAGGAATGAGAAGTGCCACTTTCACAGGTTACAGTATGAGCGTACACCTGATAATAAAAAAAAGAGGGAACAGTTATGGTTGGGCCCATTCTAAGTCACTTTTTTTTGGATGCACACATTTTCTCTTCTTATGCACCAATAATTTGGTGAATTATAGATATGTACCATAGATCGGTTTTGCAAAAATTGTTGTTACATCATTGCTTTAATATCACTACTATTCTAACTATAATTTCATTCTTTTAACATCACTGCTATCACAGCAATATTGTCACCACATTATTATAATATTTATTGCCAAGACTGTATACATGTTTCTAGAATACGGTTACTATTTTGGGTTAGGTTGAGACTTAGTACAGGTAAATTGAGGTTTGGAAGGTTACGTTGAAATGGTATGGTAAGACTACGCCTTCTACATTTTATATCACAATACTGTAAAGCTAATGATGACATCATACAAGACATGGCCTTTACAAGAATGATAGGGATTTGAGTTGTGTACATAGGGTGGTAGTGAAAAATCAAATGATATTCCCTCAAATGTTTGAATAACTCTACGTCATTTCAACAGTGTAAATGTTACCTACTGACACATAAAGCATTAATACAATTAATAGGTAAGAACATAAAAGCCATCGCAGGCCCTAAACAGTTGTCTCTGGACAGTGTCTAAGTGCCTATTCCTTGTAATGTTTCCCTGTAATACCATTTGGCTTGTCAACTCACCTGTCATATTTTGAATCAACCATCAAAAGACTTTTACTCTATAAACACATTTATTGTACTGAGTTCCCTTTGTGTATGGATTGTGTATGGGATTATGGATGGTGTATATGTGTCACCTAGGTTTCTCACATACATACATACAGAAAACAAACTTTTTCAACCTTAATAGTTTCTGGGCTGGGTCCTGGAGCTCAGAGAATTTGTAGATAGAGATTTGGGATAGAGTCTACAATCCTCGGTCCACATCTTATCTAGTAGCCAGTCCTTATGTTTAGTCTCAGCTGTCCATGGGCCTTTATGTATGCAAGATTACTGATGCTCCAGGCTCTCTCTCTTGCTCTCCCTGCCGAAGGACCATTTTTTTAGGGAAAAGTCTGAGTGCTGAAAAAACGAATAAAAGTACAAGTGCTGCTTGTTTGTGTTGGGGAACCCATTAAGGTGCACCCTGTTGGTGAAGAACTGACTTAAATTTAGTTAACGGCTCAGGTGAGCAGGTGTTTTGCTTGTTTGATGCTATTGACTTGCTGTACAAAGCCCCCTTGCATTGATAATGTGTTTATTTGCTGCCTTGCTATATAAAAGTGCAGGACAAACCTGCTTGGACTGTTCCTGGGTGTCTCTGTCTTGTGCATTGTTTACCACTGCCACTATCAGTTGAGCATGTTCCCCTACAATATACAACATAGTAAAGGAATGTTTGAACATCTACATCAACTTTGCATATACCTTTAAACACATAACATAAACTTGTTTAAGTGAAATAGGTTTTATCAACATTACAAAGCAATTTCAGCCAAATTTCAGAGACCTTCTTGTGTGTGGGTGTATCTGCTTCATGAATCTGTGCTGTGGACCATTTATAGTTCCTGTTCAGTGCATCACCAAACTTTAAAAATGGGTTTTAATCTGATTTTTATTTTACTTCTCCATTCCATATCTACAAGAAAAAGGGTCTCCCACTCCATAAGATAACCAAAAAAAAAAGGACTGGTGTTGGCTGGTACCATACAGCTATGTCTGAATAGAATACAGTATGCTAGCTTTCTTGCATACATTTAAAGAATCCTTTCTCAACTAAGGTTCCATAGAACCCAAGGGTATCTTCTAGAGGTTGCTAGAGGTTCATTGACAAGGGAGCATTGGTGGACTGATCTCCTGTGTAGTATCTACACTGAACAACATAAAGGGAACATTTTATACTGACCATCAATGTACGATGGCAACTTTTTTCTACAATTTACTGGTCTTGTTATTATACAATGAAATTTAGATATAATAATTTTAGCTGAAGTTCCCTGAAACTTGAAAATAATTTCAAGGGTACCTCTGATGAAAAAAGATTGAGAAAGGCTTAAAGTGTTACTAAACCCAGGACCCTGCACTCATTATATCTGGTCTCCCACAGTACATACAACATGGAAATGCAATTATTTTAGTAAATATAAAATGCTAAATACCTTTTCCTATCAGCAGTATATAGCAGTCTTGTGACGTCTATCAGTGTCTGGTTAAAGCTTGTAGGAGGAGTTTTCATTCTCCTCTGACTGTCCTATATGGCTGCAGGATCCCTGACCCTCTGTCTGGACAGTGCTGATTGGCCCTGTGCTGATCACATGCACCCTCCCAAGAAAAAAAAAACTCTCTAGCAACACACACCAAACTGAGCATGTGCAGAGCGACCCCAAAGGCTCTGCCATATCAGGAGATGGGTTGGGGACATTGTAAGAAGGGGAGGATCAGAGAAGATAGGATCAAACAGCCTTTTTACACAATGCGGAAGATTAACCCCTTAGGTTCCACAGTGAGTATAACAAGAATTGTATACAATTTTTGTACAATTTTATTAGCTTTATCAACAGCTATAAAAATTGAAGGTCTATTTTACCAATCTGTTCAGTTTGTATCATGCCAGCAGACAGGCCCTTACACAACATAGTCTTTGGCAGATCTAAAGTAGGTTGTACAACCAGATTGCAGCATCCTTGGTCAGCTTTAGGCTTAGTGCTCCTTTAAGTAGAAGATAAAACAATCTCTCCCCACTACCTACAGCTAGGCCTGACTGTTGTTAGCTGAAAAGTCAATGCACATCATCTTTGTTTCTTCTGATTCTACCTCTTAGCAGTCCTGGCTCTACAACCCAAAACTTTTTCTGGATCAAATCATCCCATCTGCTTTTTGTTTCCAATACACAGTTAATTGGGTATTTTAAAGGTGTAGAGCAGTGGACTAGAGGGAATCAGCAACATCTGCTCACTTGCTGCTACTTCTCCATGTTAAAAGTTCCCTCACATGCCCCCTATTCCCTGTTGCTCAACAATGCAGAAGCCTTTCCAACTCTGCTCTCTCTCTCTCTCTCCTTCTCCAAACAATCACCTCGGAGAGAAGGCAACTGGGAGAGAAAGAGGAAGAAAAACAGAATGAAACAAGCAAACAACAGACTTTTACAGCTGGCCAGGTGCCACCACTTAGCTCTCTATTCTGGCTGCTTTCACTTGTTTTGCCTTAATATTCTGTCCATAGGGACACTAATATGATGAAGGGGTGTTTTGTTTCCAAACGTGCATTTACGGTCTGCCTCCCCTTTCATTCTCCACTATAGTGCTTGATGTTTCTCTGTCCGTTCCCCCCAAAAGTAAAAGGACACACTGTACCTTCCCAAGTAACACACAAGTAAAACCAATCTGGAATTATTCATTTAAGAATTGCTCACTAAATATTAACCCACTCAGTCATCAAGGACAATTCTAAATTGCAACTTATAGGGGTAATGTTTTACTTTGTTTTAGAATTGGGCAGCCCATGGCTGTCGGGGTGGCTGGACCAGTGATGGCCAACTTTCTAGATATAGGCGGCCTAACTGCAGCCCCCCCAAAGAGTTGCACATAATATTTGGAGTATGTAACACTACAAAAACTGTCATGTGGAAAACTTATTACACAAAATAGTCATAGTCTGCTGACAAGAAACAGGAGATGGTCAGAGACTGCAGATGTGATTCAAGTATGGCTGGAGACCAGGAACATGCTACAAGAGATGGACAGAACCTAAGGACATGTTACATGCGACAACGAAAGATGACTGCCATTAAACCCAACCCCTTACTGCCATGCTGCCATGTTTGCATCCCCTACATCAACCTTTAAAATCACGGTCACCACATTTGATATTTACATCATCAGAATCCATTACAAAAGCTCAAACAACAAAAACAAGAATAAGAGCAAAGCAAATCAATAGCACATTCTTATCAGGTCTGAGGAAACACCTGGGCAGGTTGCTAAGGTCTCGAGGCTGCACAATGAGCTCCAAAAGGATGCATGCGACTAATGGGCCATGGGTTGGGCACCAGGGAGCCAGACGGACATATTATCTATGTTCTTACGTCAATGTATTCTCATAAGGAATAACAGTAGGCAGCTTGACTGGAGAATGACAGCTTTGCTGAATACAAATGATACACCAGACAGCACAAACAGAAATAGAGTCAGAATAATAATGTGCTTTTTAAGTCTTTACTCTAATGTAAAAGGCTATGTGCTATCTCTGATATGTTTTGTGCCTAATGTGTTACTAGGCTAATCCCTGTGAGGTTCTCCTGCCGGAACAGAACAGGCTAACTCAGTTTAAAAGGTGGTATGTGCTGTTCTAGAAGACAGAACTGCCTGTAATTACTCAATGAATTTCACCTTCTGTGACATATATCGATTACGGCTCTCTGTGGATATCTATGCAAACAAAGGGATATAACCAAGTTCTGAAGCTTGTAACATGTTCCGCTTGCCAGCTGTAGGCCCGGCCACACAAAAAGACATAAAGCAGTCTGCAATATGAACCCAGAAGAGCAGGACATTCTGCCCACGTATAGTTAACTCAGACCCAGGACGTGATTTACTACAGCAAGTTAAGTTTACAACATGCCAGAAAACCTGTGTTCACTTTAAACTACACTAGGGTGGACTCCCAGGTCCTCTAAGCCAAAGAGATGCTGGAAAAGACTAAGAGAGTACAGAGAGAACTAATGCTGTATCGATCAACTGCCTCGTAATCAATTATAGCTTTGTATTTGTGGGGTATTTTGCTGTGTGATCTGATGTATTCATTTACTCTAACAAAAATGTAATCCACAAAAAAATACTGAATGGTATACCTCTGGCCATATAGTGTCCAGACTTTGTTCTAACTTATTGCTGGCACTGCCTTGCATTTTGTTATTTAAACTGTAATTTGAGGTGAGTGTTATCCAAATACACTTCCACTGCCGGATCTCATTAAACATATGATGTAATAATTTAATATCCCTGTGAGGTCTCTGGAAAGCTAGGGGTACAAACAACAAAATTCCTTGACAAGCCTGATTTAGAGTTATAAAATTACCAAGTGTATACATCATAGGGATGATTTACTAACAACCTTGACCCCCAGAAGAGTATTCAAAACCAATAAAGGTAAAATACGTTTTTTTGTTGGCCTATAATCCATCAGGAAAACTAGATCTGCTCAACTCTTTTAATATACACTTTGTAATATATGCAAAAGTTGACTCAAATCCAACCACCAAACCATATCTCTTTCATTTTGCAGAATCAAGGTGCTTGGTTCGAATCCCAAATAGTATACCACCTGCATAGAGTTTGCATGCCCTCCCTGTGCTTGTGTTGGTTTCCTCTGTGTACTTTGGTTTCCTATCACATTCCAAAGGTATATTGGCTTGTGTAAGTATGCATGTGAGATAGGGACCTTAACTTGTAAGCCCTTTGAGGGCAGAGAATGATCTGAATCACAATATGTAAATCACTGCTTAACCACTTGCCGACCGCTACACACTGATATACGTCGGCACAATGGCAGTGGTGGGCAAATAGGCGTACCTGTATGTCCCCTTTAATTGGTAGGGCTAGCGGGTGAGCGCGCCAGCCACGTACAGTGTGACTCGATGTTCGCTGGTCTCCCAGCGATCGTGTCACGGAGCCGCAGAACAGGGAGATGCCTATGTAAACAAGGCATTTCCCCATTCTGCCTTGTGACATGACAGAAATCACTGCTCCCTGTCATCTGGAGCAGTGATCACTGTCATGTGAGTGGTAGCCCATCCCCCCAACAGTTAGAATCACTCCCTAGGACACACTTAATGCCAGTGTCATTTACACAGTAATCAGTACATTTTTATAGCACTGATCGCTGTATAAATGACAATGGTCCCAAAATAGTGTCAAAAGTGTCCGATGTGTCCGCCATAATGTCGCAGTCACGATAAAAATCGCAGATCGCCCATTACCAATAAAAAAAAAAAAAATCATAAAAATGCCATAAAACTATCCCCTATTTTGTAGACGCTATAACTTTTGCGCAAACCAATCAATACACGCTTCTTGCGATTTTTTTTTTCTTTACCAAAAATACGTAGAAGAATACATATCAGCCTAAATTGAGTAAAAAATTTGTTTTTTATATATTTTGGGGGATATTTATTATAGCAAAAAGTAAAAAAAATTGTGTTTTTTTCAAAATTTTTTTGTTTATAGCGCAAAAAATAAAAACCGCAGAGGTGATCAAATACCACCAAAAGAAAGCTCTATTTGTGGGAAAAAAAGGACGTCAATTTTGTTTGGCTACAACGTTGCATGACCACGCAATTGTCAGTTAAAGCGACGCAGTGCCGAATTGCAAAAAGTGCTCTGGTCATGAAGGGGGTAAAATCTTCCGGGGCTGAAGCAGTTAAAATGTTGGTACTATAGTCTGTAGTAAATAAATACATACATTTTGCCAGCCAGAACAGCCGTATCATATGTCAAACGGACACTGCAGCTTGTCCATGTTTATGTAATGAGATTACTGGACTGTCTTTATTTGACCAGAAACAAGTGAAATTTACAGGTGGGCAAACTGTTCTGAACTTAAAGCAGAGCTCCGCTTGTCTGCATCCTCTACCCCTCCATTGGTACCTTTCGGGTGGGAGCAGGTACCTGGTTTTGGGTATTTGTAGCTGCTGACTTCTATTTTTGTTTTTTGAGGGGGAGCAAAACTCTTTAAAAGTGTATCTCTAAGCAAAATCTTTTATTTTTATATAGAGTGGGCTAAAGTTAGACCCTTAGCAAGAGGTACAGGCAAAGCTTACAATAGGGAAATCTACTGTATTCTGGGGACAACTGTTTGAGATGGGAATTCCCCTCACATAGAGATATTTATTTTTACACACACAGATCCACGGTCCTGCTCTGTTAACGGGCAATCGTGGGTGCCCGGCGGACATCGTGGCCACTGGATACGTGCATCGGCTCCCGAGTGATGCGGCGGGGGCGTGCGCGCACCTCCCAGACGGCCAGGAAGCCCAGGACCATGATGGGAGATCCCTCCTGCGGACATCATATGATAATGGGCAGGATGGGAAGTGGTTAAGGTGTATCTATTGTCAAAACTTTTTTTTTTTTTTTGATAGAGTGGGAAATTGGTAACACCTTCATCATTGTTTTTGCTGTCCCATTGAGAAGAATTCCTTACTTTCTGTCCCGAAGACACAACAGGAAGCAAAAATAAATCTCTGCAAAATGATAGAAAATCTCCTAGACATCTACCAGGGGAACAGGTATCTAAGAGGGTAAGGTTGGAAATTTACCCTTCACTTCCTGTCTCAGTGACAACCCAAAAATTGTGAGGTTCCCATAACTCTGTCCCTGTGACAATGGTCACTGGGGCAAACAGAAAGAGTGACTCCCCACTAGCAGAGACACAGACTGCAATAAAAATCTGTAAGAGCCTCTAATCCTTCTCCACTCTATCCAAAACTAAAAAAAAAAAATCCTTGGCTAGACTTCTATTTTAAGTAGCCAAAAGCACTCTGCGGCAGTCTTATGTGATTAAAGCAAGGGTGTTCTATAGATATTCTAGATACACTTTAATTCGTAGCTAAAGAATATCATCAAACCCTCTTAAAGATTACCCATCTTTAGGACTACATTTCACTGAATAATAATTTATTGACATCAGTGAGACACAAAATGCCCTATGCCACTGCAATAGCAGTGCTTTCAAATGTACAATGCTTCAATAAGCAAAATATTTGCACCGCTACAACTGGTCGGGTCAACAACTGGCCTGGTCTAAGCAGACAGGACTGTTATTCTGTCTTGGGGAAGTTTGTGAAACTAAATTCCTACACATTCCATTTGATACACAGCGCTGGAGGTGGTAAAGTGAACATAACTGGCCCTGAGTATTATATTTCAGCCTAGAAGTATGTGTAAGCTAGTAACTATGCATACACTATACATAACATTACAACGCAGATGCCAAGATAATAACCCAGGAAAGTTAAATTACTTTGCTCGCAGTGTTCTGCAAACACATCCAAATGCATGTTGTAAATTCTAATTTGAACTAGGGGAACTGTGTGTTATTTTGAGCCCAGTGCTAAGCAGATGCTTACAGAGCAATGTATCTAGTACTTTCAGGACTGTGGTGGAATATAGGTACTGGAGTCACTCCATACTTTCTTGACTGGCGCAGAATTTAAGAAAGCTATTCTGTGTCATTGAACCTTTAAGGACAGCAGGGAGAAGCACAGAATGGTACTATAAAGCAGAACAGAACACAACAGGTTATAAAAGATTAAGCTAAATAATGTACATGTGTGTTTAATGCAGATGCCCATCTAATGACTTTGTGAATCTTGGTGCACCTTTTCCCATGTTTTACAAAGCATTGAATCTAATGAGGACAGCACCACCAATATGACTTACAATGTTTGTAAACCCTACACTGTAAAAAATATTGTGCTGGGTCTACTCAAAAAAATTGAGGCAACTATTAGCATCAGCTTTTTTAAGTACTGTCAACTGAACTTATTCCTGTCCTACTCATTAGACGTTTCATGTCTTGTTTTAACTAAAGTCAACTCAGTTTTTTTCAGTTTATAGACTATAGTGTTTTAAGTTAGGAATACATTCCTTAACTTGTCTGGAACTATAGTTTTAAGTAAAGCCAAGTCAAATTTTCCAATTTATAGACTGTAAAGCCAACTCAATTTTTCCAGTTTCTAGAGTAGACCTTAGGTTCAAAGCCTACTTAATTTTTTTCCGTTTCTAGACCATAGGTTTAAGTTAATGCCCTGTACACACGACCGGTTTTGCCGTCGGAATAAACTCCAAAGGTTTTTCGGACAGAATTCCGACGGAATTCTGCTCAAGCTGTCTTGCAAACATACGGTCACACCAAATTCCGACCGTCCAGAACGCGGTGACATACAACACGTACGACGGGACTAGAAAACGGAAGTTCAATAGCCAGTAGCCAATAGCTTCCGTCTCGTACTTGCTTCAGAGCATGCGTCGTTTTTGGTGTGTCGGAACAGCATACAGACGATCGTTTTTTCCGATAGTAATTTGTTCCGTGGGAAAAATATAGAACATGTTTTCTGTCTGAATTTTCAACAGAAAAAGTCCAATGGGGCATACACACGGTTGGAATATACGCTGAAAAGCTCCCATCGGACTCTTTCTGACGGAAATTCCGCTCGTGTGTACGCGGCATAAGAATACATACAGTAACTTATTGATTTATTTTGGGTACGTATATAGCACTGTCAATTTACACAGCACTTTACATACATTCACATCAGTCCCTGCACTCAAGGAACATACAAGCTAAGATCCCTAACTCACATTCATACATACACATACTGGGGCCAATTTAGACAGGAACCAATTACTCTACCAGCATGTCTTTTGAGTGTGGGAGGAAACCCATACAGTCACAGGGAGAACATGCAAACACAATGCAGATAATGTAGTGGTCGGGATTTGAACCAGCAACCCCTTTGCTACAAGGCAAAAGTGCTAACCACTACACCACTGTGCCAACCATTAAACCATTAAACCACTAAACCACTACACCACTACACCACTTGTCTGGAACCATAGTTTAAAGTTGGAATTTACTCAATTTTTTTAAGTTGGCAAAACTTATTTTCCAAATGTATTTGATATATGTTTGGAGGTTTTTTTATTTAATATTGAAACAATGTTATATTTAAAAAAAAGGAATAGTCTCATGAAACAGGGTTTCAAAGCAAATTAATATTTATCATTTATAATAAAGAAGACTGCCAATAACCGACAAATCCTGTTTAAACTGTGATCAGCTATGATTGGACACAGATGGTCACATGGTAAAGAGCCCCTCTGGTTGGCTCTTTACACCGATCTGTGAACAGCTGTGTCCAAAGGACACAGCTATAGCATGGGTGGGAGGTGGTTAAAGTGGTTGTAAACCTCAGACATGAAATATAAACAAAGCACACCCCTCTATCGTGTGTACTTGTCTCAATTAAAAGCACTAAAGCCCCATACACACTATCAGATTTTATGCTGATTTTTTCCTTCAGATTTACCAAAACCATATAATATGAGGTCAAACCTTAGGAGTTTCAATGTGTATGCAATCAGGCAGGCCCTTGCACTACATGGTTTTGGTAAATCCGGAGGAAAAAATCAGCAGAAAATCTGATAGTGTGTATGGGGCTTAAGTGTCATTTCTGTCTGCTGCTTTGTTCCTCTGCTATCAGTCACTTTTGACAAGTTTTCCTGACACCAAGAGAAAAAAGGTGACTGGGAGGGATCTCCAGCACACAGCATGTGATTGAAAGCCTCAGCTCTGTACCCAAACTAAATTTTTATCATTTTTTTTTATCATTTTCTTCCCACAAATAGCGCTTTCTTTTGGTGGTATTTGATCACCACTGGGTTTTTTATTTTTTGCCAAACTAGAAAAGACCGAAATTTTTGAAAAAAATATGTTTCCTTTGTTTCTGTTATAAAATTGTGTTTTATCCTTCACTGACAGGCACGATGAGGCGGCACTGATGAGGTGGCACCGATGAGGAGGCACTTATATGCAGCACTGATGGGCACCAATAGGCAGCACTGATGGGTACTGATGAGGAGCCACTTATATGCAGCGCTGATAGGCAGCACTGATATGCAGCACTGGTGGGCACTGATAGGCTACAATGATATGCAGCACTGGTGGGCACTGATAGGTGGCACTGACAGGCAGCACTGATGGGTGGCACTAATGGGCACTAATAGATGGCACTGATAGGCAGCACTGATGAGGAGGAACTGATAGTCATTACTGATTACTGTGAAGGGCACCAACATACGCTACTGATGGGCACATTTTGGCATTTTGATGGGCACTGATTGGCACTTTGATGGGCATTAATTGGCCTTTGGTGGGCACTGATTGGCATTTTGGTGGGCACCTCTGATGGAGGCTGCGCTAATAATCAATGCACTGATTATTAGCGCAGAAACCCCCCTCTGTCAGGAGAGCCGCCGATCGGCTCTTCCTGTCAGCACAAACAGTGGAAAGCCATTTACCGACATGTCCTGGTTACCGCTGTGATCAGCTGTTATTGGTCACAGCTGATCACATGGTTAAGAGCCTACATCATAGGCTCTTTATTACAATCAGAGATGCGGTGTGTCAGAGTGACACACAGCACCACAGATTGCTGCGCTGCACGTCCCCGGGGCGGCTTATCCAGCTGGATGTCATATGCTATCATATCAGTGTATAAATGAAATTTGGGGACTGCAAATCACCTCCAACCTATGAGATGGAAGGTTCTCTGTAGTCCTGTCTGAGGGAGACAACACTGCTCCTATATAGACACCATGTAGCAGGTAAGAGTTGTCACTCTAGAACAGTATCCTCAGGTTAAAATAAAAAAGCCTGAAAAAAGAAAACTAATGCAGCTACCCTAATCTAAAAACAGATAAGCTGCATAGTATTACATTTGTGTTATAGGGCTTAAATATATTTTAAGACCGCAGTGTTTGTTTTAGCATAGCTCAGATGTACACTTCACTGATCCTCCATCTGTACTGAGCCCAAGGAAGAAGCCAATAGGTACACAACCTTTGGAGCCCAAATGAGTATCCACTTTCTAGGGCCACCTCTTTTGCACAGGGCATTTTCTTGTGTTATTGTTCCTTACCCAGTTTAGAGTATTGGGACTGGGCAAATAATCTTTAATAGATGCCAGTATTTTTAATGATGTTGGAGAAAAAAATGTGTGTCTCAAAACCCTAAAGATAAAAGGAATAAAGCCTCCTCTTCGCCTATGCTTCTTACTGTGCCTAATATTAAATCAAGCCCTGACTGAGCTTCTAGGCTTAAAACCCAAATGAGGCTTAAAACCCAAAAAACAAAAAACCCATCAAAACAAAATTTATGCAAAGGTCTCACAGTTCATTTTCTTTAGAAAACAGCCACAACCTTGGTGAAAAAAATCTAACCACCAGCAGATTGAGAATGATTGTCAACAGAGTCAGGTTATCGGAGCAGTTAACCCTTTAAATACGCAAACTAGCCACCACCACAAGTTACACTTCTATACTTTTAGAAATGCATGTAACATTTGCTGCCACGCTCATACGGGAATGTAACAGTGTTACAGAATGTTTTATTATGCTCATCAGATACACCCATACTGCCAACTATTCTAAATGCATCTTTATTTCCACCTGACAAAATTTTACAATCCCAAAAACAACCTACCATTTAAGAAGGTGAAATTAAAATTCTTTAAAGACCAAACATGACATGGATAAAAACAACCTACCATTTAAGAAGGTGAAATTAAAATTCTTTAAAGACCAAACATGACATGGATATTATGTACATCTCGCTTAGGAGGTCTTTTGGACCCTCTAGTATACGGGGGTTTGGTGTCTAACTGATTGCCATCTTTCCATACTATATTGTGACCACTTTTTGCGAAGGTAACTCTATCACAGCAGAAATTATGGATTATGGCTTAAGTATGATTCTGGTAGTTAAAAATAAAAAAAGACTCAAGAAATATATTGCTTCTACATTGTTTATGAGGGGCCATTTAACAACAAGGCCTAATTAGAAGTCGTTTGCAGAATCTGCTATTGGAGGTTTTATGATGCCTCTGCATTCCATATAATTTTCTCTGTAATACTTCCAGCTTAGACTGTCTTCTGTTTTCTGTCATTGACTTTGTGTTAGCAGGGTACCCACAGGCACTGGGGGGCAAAGAGTATTGGGGGGAAATAGGGATTGGACAAGTTAGAAAATCATATCCAATAAGTATTGTTTTTTACCCAATGAGCTGGCAGCAAAGGTGTTGTAGCATGCCTCCCCTGAATCTATCTAGACATACAGTATATCCCAACTGTCCCTCATAGGGAGGGACTGTCCCTCTTTTGGAACTAAATTATTTGCCTTGTTCCTCCTCAGCTGTCCCTATTTCTGGTCAATGCACTAAACCAGGGGTAGGCAACTTCAGCCCTCCAGCTGTTTTGAAACTACAAGTCCCATGAGACATTGCAGGACCCTAACAATCACAGGCATGACTCCTAGAGGCAGAGGCATGATGGGATTTGTAGTTTTACCACAGCTGGAGGGCCAAGGTTGCCTACCCCTGGTTTAGGTAACCTTCAATCAGCCTCTAAATCAGCCGCTCCGTAGAACACTTGACCTGTGGCTAATTGACTTCCCGTCTGATGGTGCTTGCATAGTTCAGGTCTAACGTCACTTGGCAGATCCAGCAGCATGATATCAATTATCTTGAAAATCAGCACTAGTGGCTTAAACCATTGATATGTTGTGCAATCTTTGTGTTCCACGTAGCTGGGGGTATGGCAGGAGTGCGACCTTTGCCTATGTATTTTGTGCTAAGAGCTGTCCCTTCTACTCATCTCAGAAAAGTTGGGGGGTATGTATAAGTCATACTACTTTGATCTTGTTAAGTACCTCTTCTTTCAGGTTCTTTCCCTGGTTTTCTTATACAGTTTATCTTGGTACTTGATCCACACTGCAATTCAGTGAGCTAGTAGACTTTACATATAGTCCACATGGGTGCTGCGCATATTAGCAATATTGCGCTAGACTAATGCATAGACTAATCATGAACGGTCACTGGCAGCAACCGTTTGTGTATTGGAATGCATTGCTACCATATTCAATCGCCCTCTAGTGTCTATGGCCAGCTTGCATGTTATTCCAGCCCTTTAAACCTGTCTTTGATTTAAAGTGGTTCTAAAGGCTGAAGGTGTTTTTTACCTTCATGCATTCTATGCATGAAGGTAAAAAAAACCTTCTGTGTGCAGCAGTCCCCCCCAGCCCCCCTTTTACTTACCTGAGCTCCCTCTCGATCCAGTGATGTGCACGAGATCATCAGCTCTTTAGGGACTCTCCGTCCTTATTGGCTCCCTCTGCTGTCGATCACAGCCAGACAGCCAATGAGGAGAGAGAGGGGTGGGGCCAAGTCGTGGCTCTGTGTCTGAATGGACACGGAGAGCAGCACTTTGGGAGCTCACCTGCTTGGGTTACCCCATTGCAAGCTGCTTGCTCTGGGGGCACTCGACAGTAGGGAGGGGCCAGGAGAGAGACATGAGAAGAGGAGGATCGGTGCTGCTCTGTACAAAACCGTGGCACAGAGCAGGTAAGTATAACATATTTGTTATTTAAAGCGGAGTTCCGCCCCCCCCCAGCAAAAAATTAAAAGTCAGCAGCTACACATATTGTAGCTGCTAACTTTTATTATTAGGACACTTACCTGTCCTGGGATCCAGCAATATCAGCACCCCAGCCAATGTTTCCATTGGCTCTTGGGTGCTGCCGCCTCCATTCGTTGTAAGGGAAACTGGAAACTTTAGGCTTCTCCGCTAGTTCCCTACTGCACATGTGCGAAGTACGCTGTGCTTTATGAATGGCCCGTTGGCGGGGGAGGAAGAGGGGGACCAATTTCCGAGTGATCTCGCCATGGCAAGCTCTCTCAGAAGTGGGGACAGGTACCTGTCAAAAACAGGTACCCGCCCCCCCCCGAAAGGTGCAAAATGTGGAACCAGAGGAGGGAGGAGGCAGATAGCATCTGCCACTTTTGGGCGGAACTCTGCTTTAACAAAAAAGTTAATTAAAGATAGATTATTATTAAAGGTGTAACCATCAGATTCTTAATATGACTATAACTGATATTATTATTATTATACAGGATTTATATAGCGCCAACAGTTTTCACAGCACTGTGCAATCTAAAGGAAGACTGTACAGTTACTATGTAAAAAGATAGAAGAGGTTAAGAGGGACCTTCTAGTAAGAGCTTACAATCCTGATATGAAGGGTTCTATACACTAAAAAAAAAAAACTTTAAATATAAGTTTAGGATATACATCAGTGAAAAGTTCTCATGCATGCCCGTATGTTTACGGTGGTTATACATCACATGCATTATGTGGCCTAGTTAGAATAGACTGTATAGTCAGGCATGCTCATCCCATAGGTGCATGCATGTCTATCCCGCACTTAAAAAAAAAAAAAAACTAGCCCCACATTTAGATTGCATACACACATCCGACCTCCTCCTCCCTCCTTTATCCCCTTCCATAAATTATCCTCCAAATGTCATTATTCTTCCCCTAGTCAAACTGTACGTACAGCCCCTCAAAGACCACCTACAAACTGAAGCAAAACAGAAGATGATGGGTTGAAAAAAGAGACCTCTCTGGATTGAATTCCCAAACATTTCCCAGAAAGCTCAGAGAGAAAAAAAAAACTCTTGCTGCTAGAAAGCGTCTGGCAGGCCGGGGGTTAATCGGCTGCAGGGAATAACCCGTAGACAGATCTGTGCCATGTGTTTGGTGTCTGTGTGGGAAGAGCTCCCTACTAGGAATCTTGAGTCAGCAGTTAGCAGAATCTGCGTGCATGTTTTATCTGTGACACTCACAGTGTAACAAGCATGCTCTGTGCAGACACGTCACAAGGGCTCACAATCCTTATACAAAGCAGCACTTCAAAGGGCAGAGAAAACAAGCGTTTTCCTAGAAATGAATTAGCCAAGGGGCCCTCAATCCACTCTCTCTCTCTCTCACACACACAGGCTCTCAGATCAGCTGCAGTTCACGGTACACACAGCCTCAGGGAGGCAGGCGGAGAGCACGGCGGTTCATTTACAGGGGAAGAGGTGGGGTGCCACCAATTTCCTACCTGCCCCTTGAAAAATACTGCCTTACAAAGTGTGGGTCACTTATGCGCCCATTGTAAATTTGTTGTTTGAAGTAGAAGTGTGGCCTAAACTTTATTTTAAACATTTTATAAAACCAAAACTTTTTACTTTAGTTTTGGATAGAGTAGGTGGGATAAGGCGTTTGCCATTTTTTTTTTTTTTTTGCAGGTAGTATAAGGCGCCCGCCATTTTTTTTTCTTGTTTTGTTTTACTATTGCAGGGGTAGGCAACCTGGGGCCCTCCAGCTGTTGCAGAACTACAAGTCCCATCATGCCTCTGGGAGTAACTGCCAAGCCTTGCAATGCCTCATGGGAAATGTAGTTCCACAGCAGTTGGAGGGCCCCAGGTTCTACCCCCGGTCTATTTTATATCCGATTGAGAGGATGTTCCTTCACTTTCATTCCCAAAGAAATCCACTCTAAGGCCCCATTTACACCTGCTCATTCCGAGAAAACATGCAGAAACACTTAGAAACGCATGAAAAATACGTGTCGCACTTGCAGTGCCATTAATTCTTAATGGCACCCCAAAAGCAGTCAGCAGATGCGCATTTTGCCGTGATATGCAACAAACATGCCAAAATGCGTGGTAAAAAAACACACAAAGCTCTATGCCTGAAAAGGTTTGGGAGCTTCTTTGGTAGGATTGGGCCGCCCTATACATGACGCACGTAAAATGTGCAAAAAAACGCACACAATAATGTGTAAATGGGGTCTTAATTGTCACCAGAACAAATGCGCCTATTGGAAGCTTTCTCCTTTCCTTCTGTCCAGTGACAACTCAACAAATGTTGGATTTCCCATCACTTTCTGTACTGGAGACAATTGTCACCAGTATGAATAAGGTGAATCTCTCCAGCGGGAGCAAAGACAGCATTAAAAAACTAACAGGGACCAATTGAAATTCAGTTCATATCAGCTAAATACATTCCAAGTACGTCAAAATAAAAAGTGTGCAAAGTCTTATTATACTATGCTTCTTTAGAAAGCAGCTACAGCTGAGTTGAAAAACCTGTCCCCTGCCAGCAATCTTTAACATTCCTCAGCTAACCAGCTAACAAAAAGTTTGGGTGGGGAGAGAAACGCTTTAGGTTTTATATAAAGCAGGGAGCTTCTATCAGGTTTGTATTGCTTTTTGTGTCTCTGGTAGGGCTGTTGATGGGTGTTTAGTACAGCGTATGAGCTGCATTTGCAATGGTCTGCACTCATCACTGCAAGAGTGCCCCCACCTGCTTCACATAGGAATCACTGAACCTTATAGGAACTGCTCCCATAATGTACACATACACTGGCACAAGATGCTTTGTAATGCGCGGTTCAATGCAGATGGGGCTTGGACAGCCTCTTAAAAGTTAGTTGCCATCACCCAAACAGGAAATGAGGGGAAACCTTCCAAACAAGAACACAGTTAACGGTAAAAAGCAGAGTCTAATCCTTACCAAATCTAAGACCCCTTTCACACTGAGGTGCTTTCATGCTTAAAAAAGTGCCTGAAAAGCTCACGAAAACCTATTGCCATTAAAATCAATGAACGTTTTCACACTGGGGCAGTGCACTGGGCAGAGGTGAAAAAAACACCCCTCTTCATTGGAATAAATGGAAAGATCTTCAAAAGCGCCTGAAAAACTCTTCAAAAGCACCTGAAAAGCTCTTCAAAAACGCTCAGTGTTTTACTGGCAGTTTAGAAGCGCCTCAGTGCAAAAGGGGCCTAATTAAAGTGTTTTATTGTTTGTCTTTTTTGGTACATTTCCATACCTCCCAACTTTTTAAGGTGGGATTGAGAGACACACCCCTTGCCAGGCCCCCTTAAAGGAGAATTATACGAAAAACATGATTAGGTAAACCCACAAGTGCTTTTTTTTACCGCTACTATTCCTTTATATTGGCTTTTGAAATTTACAAATGCAACCATTTAGAAATTGGAATAAGAGCCCTTGCACACTGGGGCGGTTTGCAGGCGCTATTGCGCTAATAATAGCGCCTGCAAACCGCCCCGAAAGTGCCGCTGCTTTCATTCCAGTGTGAAAGCCCCGAGGGCTTGCACACTGGAGCGATGCGCTGGCAGGACGGTAAAAAAAGTCCTGCCAGCAGCATCTTCGGAGCGGTGAAGGAGCGGTGTGTGTACCGCTCCCTTACCGCTCCTGCCCATTGAAATCAATGGGACGGCGCGGCTATACCGCCGGCAAAGCGCCTCTGCAGAGGCGCTTTGCGGTGGTATTTAACCCTTTCTTGGCCGCTAGCGGGGGGTAAAACCGCCCCGCTAGTGGCCGCATACCGACGGTAAAATGCCGCTAATAATAGCGGCGTTTTACCACCGACGCCGCCCCCCGCCCCAGTGTGCAAGGGCTCTAAAGGTTTAGCACTTGGAAACACTTTTTGAAAGATACATAGTGCTTTTTATATACAGTGAAAACCTTGAATTGCGAGCATAATTTGTTCCGGAAATATACTTGTAATCCAAATAGACCATCCTCCGCACCGCTGCCTCTCACCGTTGTCAGTCTGCAATGGTGACCAGGAAGACTACTCTGCAGTAGAGCAATCTGAAAGCAAGGCTTGAACCGCTCATGGAGCACAGCGTGGAAGGGATGTGGCAATGTGGAGGATGGCCTATGTGGACAGCTTTGCCCGGATGCCTACATACTTATAGATGTGCCTGTTTTAATCATCAACCATGTGAGTTGCTAAATGTTGTACCTTCATTAAATGTAACCATATTGCTACACCTAGAGGCGCCTCTCTTCTTTTTTTATACTCAGTTGTGACATGATGCTACTTGCATATCAAGACATCATTTCAAGTCAAAATGTATTAAAAAAATCCTGCTTGTCTTGCAAAATGCTCTCAAACCAAGGTACTCTCAAATCAAGGTTTTACTGTACAACTATATAGGTCAAACCAAAATGAGGGACAAATGAGGAGGAAAGAGGGACAGAGGGACTTGGTTCCAAATCAGGGACAGTTGGGAGCTATGCATTTCCACCAACTTCCTGTCCCAGGTGAAACCAAGGAAAACAGAGAATACTGACAGCAGTAAAACCTGGCAGAGACCCTAACCCTCCCCACAAATAAAGGAATTCCCTCCACTTCTACTTTAAGTAACCAGATGCACATCAACATTCTGCAGCAGCCTTGTATGATTTCAGCAATGGTGGCATCACATTAATAGTATCCCTTTAAGAAAGTGATTTATGCAATGCAATATTTTACGAACATTAATACAATGCAAAAAAAGAAAAAAGTCTGTACAATTCTCGGTTTGGCAGCAACATTTAACACACTCCTTAAAGGCATCAATCACGGTTTCAATATGCAGAGTCAGAATCTGCTGAACACATTTGAACATTCACTACATTTACATTTTGTAAGTTTTGCTTCAGAGCAAAAAGTCAGATTTCGTTAAATGCCCGCGGCTCTGTCGCCCCCCAGTGGACAATGTGTAGAACGATGCTAGAGCCTGGGTACACATTATTGCTGATCTGTCTTATTTTCTGCCCATTCCCAATCTCTTTCCTCATTCCAAGACTACAGAGAGCAGCACCTGCGCTGCAAAGCATCGCTCTCCGCAACCAGGTCCTATTTAATGGCACCGCTAATTTACCAGGAGCCACAATCAGCGTCCCCCCGAGAAACTCACTGCCATCACTGCAACTCTAACTATTGCCTTTGCCTATGATCCAGCACTGCTGAACTCAATGGTGTCACAGTCAGCCAGGAGAGGGTTAACTCAAGGAAGGAAAACATACACAGATGACTCTTCTAATTACAGCATGACATCATCGGAATAGCTCTGTGATGCAAAATTAATTCTATGGGCAGGCATCTGTATGTGTGTATTGTAGAAACACTTGCCTGCAGCTCTGTGTATTTGAAACATTGTAATGACATAATAAAGTTACAGTGTTACATTGCATGGACAAAAATATTTAATAACCTTAACCCCAGAGAGGAAAACACACTCAGATGAGTCTTCTAACTGGGACAAGTTGCAGCGATGATGTCACTGTAACTACTATGTAATGCAAAGTTCATTATATAGGCATAGATCTACATCAAACATAGATTCAAAAACAGATCTGTGAGCATTACAATAAAAACAAAAAAAATTAGAGTGTTCTAGTTAGTCTTTCACCCTGATCACAGATCCCCATATCAGCATATGCACCTAGGTGACACTAGTGTGGTGCTGTCGGTGACGTCACAGCTTTAATGCGAACAGATCCGTATACTTTGAAATTAACAACTACACACAAAAAAAAAGATTGCATGCACAGCTCTCTCTAATATTCCTTCATAATTTATAATCAGGTGCCCTAGTCAGCCAGGTGACGTCACTACTGTAAAGCCGTGGGTGACGTCACCAATGCTAACAGGTCTGTGTCCTTAAAATATATATATATATATATATATATATATATATATATATATATATATACTGCACGAAATAAGGTTGCAAGACATGTACATATCTCTCTACAACCAGCCCCATAATCAGTATACAGCACGTTTATTAATGTATTATTTATAAGTACAGATCAGCCTATGTCATTAGAGGGAGACTGCCGGTGACGTCACGTCACCGATGCTAACAGGTCTGTGCGCTTTAAAAACATCAACTACTCAAGGAAAGTCTTGCATTGCATGCAAACTTCTATCAGTATACATATTTATTGTATTCTTTGATCATATCTGATCACAGATCCCCTGATGTCATGCTCTCGCTGACATCACAGCAGCAATGTTAACCAGGGCTGTGCACTTTAAAAATATCAACTACACAAGAAAAAAAACGTCTTGCATTGGTTGAACGGTTCGGTCTGGGATCAATATTACGGAATTCTCATAGTTTCATTAGGTATGATCATTTCTGATCACAACCCCCCCGATCAGCCTAGGTTAGGGTGTCGGTGACGTCACATTACCAATGCTAACAGGTCTGTGTACTTTAAAGATGTATATATATATATTAGTAGAAAGAAAGTGTTGCAATGATTGTGCACTTCTTTCTGTAATCAGTATAAAGTATTTTTATTGTTTCATCTTTTCTGATCACTTGTGATCAGTGATGTCAGGCTGCTGTCGGTGACGTCACATCTCCAATGCTGGGATGGGGGGGATCTCCTCTCTCCTAGCAGATGACTGTAGGATTGACACTTCCTTGTACTGAGGGTCCATGATCTGCCATAGGGATGGGATGAATATGTATGCAGAGCAGAGGAACTTTCCTCCAGTGTCGGGCTCACTCACCTGTGTCCTCCTGCACGGCGGGGCCGGCCTGCTGCAGCTGCTGTGACACCTTAGTTGCTCCATGTTCCAATGTGAGAGTGTTCTGAGTGTTCCTGGTGATGGATGGATGAGGACGGACTGCTGCTGGTGATGATAGAAGTGGCCTCTCTCTCCCGAGCTCCGGTATTCTTATAGCTGCTCCAATCCTAGGGAGACAGGCTTAGAAGGCAGGCTGCCCTTTCTTTTATACACCCGACCCCCCCTCTTCTCTTCCAGTGGGCGGCATACTTCTGCTGCATCCCACCCCCCTTCCCCCCCTCCCCCCCCCCCCTCCCAAAAGAAAAAAAAAATAAGTGAAAGTTGTTTCATCAAAAGCGAACCTGACAAGAAGCCTGACAGCCAATGTTGGCGCTTCATTCATATGTTTTCTCCTGACACTGGGCTGTGCTGGGAGAGTACACCGCCGGCTCCACTCTGCACCCAGCTTATCCCGACACCAGCACCGGGAACCTCACCCCACTCTGATAGGGGGTCACCCGGGATGATTAGCTAGAAAAGTCTCTATACACTGTGCATAGATCTACTCTTATCACTCTTACCTCTATCGATAGAAATTCACATGTTTATTTAGAAAGAATCAATAAATGTGTAATACCCATACTACATACATACTACATACAGTACACCACATACAGTATGCTACATATATACTGTATACTACATACATACTACATACAGTACACCACATACAGTATGCTACATATATACTGTATACTACATACATACTACATACAGTACACCACATACAGTATGCTACATATATACTGTATACTACATACATACTACATACAGTACACCACATACAGTATGCTACATACATACTGTATACTACATACATACTACATACAGTACACCACATACAGTATGCTACATATATACTGTATACTACATACATACTACATACAGTACACCACATACAGTATGCTACATACATACTGTATACTACATACTTTATACTACATGCAGTATACTACATACATACTACATACTGTATACTACATACATACTACATATAGTATACTACATTATGCTACTCTGGGTCAAGTCCTAGCAACATCCATAGCTACTAACTGTCCCTGATTTCGAGGGACTGTCCCTGATTTGGAGCAATGTCCCTTTGTCCCTCTTTCCTCCTCATTTGTCCCTCATTTTGCTCTGATCTATATAGTTGTATATAAAATGCACTTTTTATCTTTCAAAAAGTGTTTCCCAGTGCTAAACATTTCATTCAAATTCTAAATTGCGGCATTTGTCAATTTTAAAGGCCAATATAAAGGAATAGTAGTGGTAAAAAAAGCCCCTGTGGTTTAATTAACCTTTTCTTTGGTTATATCTCCTTTAATGGGGTGTGGCAGGAGGCGTGTCCTGTGCCTACATACCTTTGCTAATAGGTGCCCCTCATTCCCATCTGAATTTGTTGGGAGGTATGGAACATCATTGCGCTAATCCATGTCTCTGTAAGAACTCTTTTATCTACATTTGAAATGTGAATGTTTCTGTTTACCCTCTTTTTATTCAAATTATTGTTTTAAAAGATATCACACTATGTGGAACCTTTCTTTAATTTTTGGTTTCATCGTGTGAGTACATAGATATCCTTTGGTCCTCCTTCCCTCCATGTGAACTTCATCCGTATGTTTTACTCTGAACTTGGCAATGACCAGTGCCATTTAGTCCCAGAAATGTGATCGTGGTGACCTGGATCTGTGATTGTTTCCATTTTTAATGGTGAATATCACCACAAGCCTGCATGACTTAAGAGGTATATACCCCTTTAAGTCCACTGTTTCAGGTAAGCCGTTTACACAATTGGTGGTGGTTCCTCTTGCAAGATCTCCTTTCTGTCATGTTTTCATTGATGCCTCCCGTTCCCACTGATGCCTCTGCGATCTCAACTCACTGACAGTGTCTATCGATACCAGGACTTTTTGATTCAACCCATCCCCTCCTGTTTTGTACACTTTTTTCACATTGGTGGACATTATTTATTCATTCATTTTTTGTTCTTATATCCCACTTGTGTTTTCACACTCATATTGTGTTATATTTGGTCACGCATATATTATCATTATTTTTCAACTGTATATGTAAGCGCTGCATTTTCTTTTTGGGTTACATACATACTACACACTATATACTACATACATACTACATACAGTATACTACTTACATACTACATACATACCGTACATACAGTATACTATATACCATATACTACATACATAATACATATAGTATACTACATTATGCTGCTCTTTCTGATAATAAATTTGGGGTATGCACTAACCTATCTTTCTCCCTCTATCTATAGCTCCCTTTCTCTATCTATCTTTGTATCCAGCTCTGTCTATCTATATTTCTTCCTGTTATCTGACTATCTATGTATCTACTTTCATCTATATATCTATTTTGTGTATATTTTTCTACAACCTTTCTATCTATTTCTATTCATTTTTCCTATACTCTATCTGTCTCCATCTTGTCTAGTTATTTGATCTATCCTGCTTTCTGTTATTTCTATCTTTAGCTCTATTATTTCTATCTATCTATCTATCTATCTATCTATCTATCTATCTATCTATCTATCTATCTATCTATCTATCTATCTATCTATCTATCTATCTATCTATCTATCTATCTATCTATCTATCTATCTATCTATCTATCTATCTATCCATCTATCTATCTTATCTATCTTGTCTATTTATTTTATGTATCTATCTTGTCTATTTATTTTATATATCCCGCTTTCTTTCTATTATTTCTACTTGTGTTGTATTATTTCTATCTTATATTATCTATATATCTATCTAGAAAGGCAGGTTGTTGCAGCATACCTTTTACTCCTCTATCTAGTGAATGAAGTAGATGACTTCCTTTGCATCCATAGATGATGACCGCAGCACACAGAGAGGAATGCTGATTTATCATTTATTGCTTACATCTAATGCCATAAGCTTTTACCATTGATCGTTAACACTTGATAAAGTTTGCAGGATGTGGTTTAAGCTTGTGGTAAATGAAATCGTATATAAAACTCATCTACCTTGGCTGCATTCCCTTTTCATAAATAGATAGATAGATAGACTGACATACTTGGGTTTATTTACTAAAGCTGGATAGTGCAACATCAGACTCACTTCTGCATAGAAACCAATCAGCTTCTAACCTCAGCTTGTTCAATTAAGCTTTGGCAATAAAACCTGGAAGCTGATTGGTTTCTCTGCAGAAGTGATCCTGATTTTGCACTCTCCAGCTTTAATAAATAAACCCCACTGTGTATAAAGGGCCTGATTTATTAGCGTTGAATCCACACTATTATTTCTCTTTGCCTGGCCAGTAAAATTATGTTGACATTTTTGTGTCTCCTGCACAGGCACCTTTCCGCTCTCCTGAACACACATGGTCACACTCGGTGGTTGTTCTCTGATTTTCGGGCTCATGGCTGATGAGTTAATAAATAAATATAGAGTTCACTATAAATTCATTCCAGAACTTTTGGGATATCACATGAACATTGTGCTAAATGTACTAAAAGGTAACCAGTAGATAGGAATCCACTTCCCATATTTAATAGACATAGTGTAAAGAAGACTCAAATCCTGGGAATCAGATCACAAATTTACCACAGCAAAATCAGAGAGAGATCGATATGTATATTTATACATGTATATAACAAATGAAGAAAGAAAGAAAAATAATGAATAAAAGTGAAATAGAGGGAAAGGAAGAAAGAATAAAAATAAATAGAGGGAAAGAAAGAAAGAATACAAGAAAAATAGAGGGAAAGAAAGAAAGAAAGAAAGAAAGAAAGAAAGAAAGAAAGAAAGAAAGAAAGAAAGAAAGAAAGAAAGAAAGAAAGAAAAAATTAAAGAGAAATAGAGGGAAAGAGAAAATAGAAAGAAATAAAAAAAAAAACAAGAATAAAAGAGAGAAAGAAAGAAAGAAAGAAAGAAAGAAAGAAAGAAAGAAAGAAAGAAAGAAAGAAAGAAAGAAAGAAAGAAAGAAAGAAAGAAAGAAAAGTAGAGGGAAAGATAAATAGATAGATAGATAGATAGATAGATAGATAGATAGATAGATAGATAGATAGATAGATAGATAGATAGATAGATAAGATGATAGAAAGATAGATTTTGGAAAATGTTCAATAATGAATATTAGACATTATTAAAACCTAACCTTTGTAAATTTACAAACAAAAGTCCTGAATCCAGTATAAATATATAAATAAAACAAATAGCACATTAAGCACAGAAGTTGTGCTAACAGGGTCATTTAGTAAAGCAACAATATTATTTAAAACAATTTATGTTATCTAAGATAAGGGAAATGGATTTATTTTCACATTTCCTTTATTCTGTTACTACTACTGAACATAATACCGGAAATATGACAGTATCTGATATTCCTCATTGTAGACAACATTATGTTGAATCCATTATATAGATGCTCACTTTGAACTCAGTATATATTTTCTTTGCATATTTCTGCATATTAGCATTGCAAATTTTATAAGCGGCAAATAATTTATCCTACAGTTCATCAATAATGCATTTCTGACTTAGTTTACAAGATCAGCCATCATAAAGAGGAATGATATACACGTACTAGACTCCAAGGCTGGAAGCTTTTGGCAGGTATGTTTGTACAAGAAGACTTTTTCTTTTTAAATTTAAATGATCATCAAATGAAAGAAATAATTGAAAATTATCCCAAAGAATAATTTACTAAACAGGAAAGCCGTATAGCATGTTGGTGGCCTTACTTAAAAATGTTATCAGATATTAGTACATTTGAAAATAAAATATACGCAGCCTAGCCCAACTGTCCTTTATAAAACACCTTCTAGTATCTTTCCCTAAAGCTGAATGAATTGCCCAAAGCTGTTTAACAACTACATGCTAATAGAATAACCCTGTTGGACAAGCACTCTAAGACCTATAAATTATATTACCTATGTTACTTTTAGGAAACAGTTTGAAAGGCTTAAAGTGACACTAAACTCTGGTTGGACAAAAACATTTTTTATTCGAGTACGTGTTTTTAACCACTTGACCTTGATATGGCACTGCGCTACTTTAACTGACAATTGCGCGGTCATGCAACGCTGTACACAAATTAAATTTATTTATTTTTCTCACAAATAGAGCTTTGTTATGGTGGTATTTGATCACCTGTGCATTATTTTATTTTTTTTGCGCTATAAACAAAAAAAGATCGACACTTTTGAAAAAAAAAAGTTTTACTTTCTGCTATAAAACATATCCAATCACTTTTTAAAAAAAAATCTAATTTCTTCATAAATTGAGACCAATATGTATTCTGCTATATATTTTTGGTAGAAAAAAAATCCCTATAGGCGTATATTGATTGGTTTGCGCAAAAGTTATAGAGTCTACAAACGACGGGATATTTACTGGAATTTTTATTTATTTATTTATTTTATACTAGTAATGGTGGTGATCAGCGACTTGCGATATTGCGCCAAACAAGCTGAAGCTAACACACTTTTTGACACTTTGTGGGATTCAGTGATACTAATACAGTGATCAATGCAAAAAATATGCACTGTCACTGTACTAATGACACTGGCTGGGAAGGGGTTAAACATCTAGGGCGATTGAAGGGTTAATTGTGTGCCTAGCCAGTGTTTGTTTATACTATGTGTTCTGCTTTCACTAAGGGTTGTGATAGATTTCCTTTCCCTGCTTTACTTTCCCCTAGTGGTCAAAAGGCGAACCGACATACAGTTACGTTGGTTCACCCAGGGGAGCCAACGTGCCGCAGGACAACTGCGGCGGCTGGTCGGGAAGGGGTTAAAGAACAAGATACCGACTGATTTACTAGAAGAGTAGAGAATGTTTACTTTTAAAAAGTTAATGTTAGCTTAGTTTCTTTATCTTTTAAGGGTTTGTGCAAACTGGCCTAAAAATCGCTGCTTCCACAGGAGTTTTGCATTTTGCCTGTAGAAGAAACACAATGTTATCCTATGTGTCCATGCACATTAGGACATATTTTAGGCTTCGCATTTAGAGGCAGGGAAAAAAAAAACCTTCCGGTTTGTATTTTTGACTGGAGCTTTCTGGCAGAAAAAAATGCTAAACTCACCTAAACTGTGTACAATAAAAAACTCTAGATGAGCGTATTTTTCTGCCAGGGGAACTGTCATTTTTTTTTTAAGCCTAGTGTCCAATCCTAGTGTTATCTCTTTCCTGGAAGTTCAGAGAAGCAGCACTGAGGGATCAGAAACCAGCAGCATTAAAGTGGAGTTCTGCTAAAAAAAAAAAAAAAAAAAATTAAAAGTCAGCGGCTACAAATACTGCAGCTGCTGACTTTTAATAACTGGACACTTACCTGTCCCAGGGTCCAGCGATGCGGGGGAGCGAAGCCCCGCTCCTCCCCCCCTCCTCTCTGTGGCACTGGCATTGTAAGTGTGGGCACCCGGCTGTGGCTTCACATCCGGGCACCCACTGTGCATGGACCTGTGACGAGAGGGAGGGGGGTAGGTGATCTTCCTTCCGGTGCCACGGTGCGCTGGGAGGAAATGGGAGCTGGGACCCTCTGAAAAGAGGGTACCGGCTCCGTCCCCAAAAAAATGACATGCCAAATGTGGCATATCAGGGGGGTCACCTCCCTTAAAGCGGAAGTTAAATTTTTGGGTGGAACTCCGCTTTAAGGTTGTAAGTGCTGTGGTAAGAGTTTGAACAAAAAGTGTTCTGTAGAATGTTTCTTTTAAATTGCATAATGTGTTAAGCTAAAACATGCTATGGGTCTTATACTATTTTTTTTTTTGTTAGAACTTACAGTCTAAGATATGACTGCCTTTATTGTATTTTAGAATTCACTGCATTTTTTCAGTGCGCTACACTGCATTTTTTTTTTTTTTTTGTTTAAATATTTTTATTGAAGAAATAGCAGGTTACAAATAATACGACATTGAACTATACGGCATATATACTTGTAATACATCATTATCAACAAAAACAGGAACATGAACCAAAATGCTACATATATAATTCTCTAGGATACGTACATCTGTGAAACAATGTTTAGGACTGAAACTAAGGCATAAGGTCCGTAGTTTTCCCTAGGGACCGGGTGTTAAACCTATGCCACACGCACCCCCGACGGGAACTAACTGTGCGTGGGTGAGGTTGGAAATACCTTAGGAGCATGCCTTTAACTAGCCGGTCTCTCTATTATGGTCATCTTAGTGGTAAGTCCTATTGTTGCTATGAATAGTCGATGTGATATCCTTTTACTAAAATCTGTCTATGGGGATAGTGAATGTGTGTGGGGATGCAAAGACTAAAATAAAGAGGGTGTTAGGAAAGGAAAGAAGAGGTGGGGAATTCAGGATCAAGTGTGGGGTTTGTATGTGAGGTAATATGTACCGTCTCGACCCCCAGGCCAAGCTATGAAGCTTTCAACATAATGCTGTTATATTCTGTCGTTTCTTTAAAATGTAACCAGCAAGCCCATGTTTTATAAAATTTAGTCAGTGTATCCCGAGCTTGATGTATTAAATCTTCCATCTCAGCTATTTTCCCTATTTTACGGAGCCATTCAGAAGTGTTGGGAGGGGAAGTAGTCCGCCAGTGCGTGGGAATGCAGAGTTTCGCTGCATTTATGAGGTGTAGGGTAAGAGATTTTTTATAGGTTGATTGTGGTATAGACGTATGGTGTAAGAGATATTGGGCCGGCATGAAGTCTGGGGTATAGGTTGTGATCTGCGATGTAAGTCGGTGAACTTCTGTCCAGTATGGTTGGATTAGGGGACACTCCCACCAGATGTGTAGTAGAGAGCCGTGAGTGGTGTTGCATCTCCAGCAAAGTGGAGATGTCTGGGGGTGGAATATGTGAATTCTGTCTGGGGTTCTATACCATCTGGAGTATATTTTGTACCCATTCTCTTGTGCGGTTACATTTATAGATCCTTTATGAATGTGGGTATATATGTTATGCCAGTCTTCTTGTGTAAGGTCTGTGGATAATTCTCTCTCCCATTTTTGGCGTGTCTCATCTTCCATGGACGGTGTGTCGGGGAACATTAGAGAGTACATGGCTGAGATGACGTGCCTCTGAGGGCTGTGACTTGTGCATAGGGCTTCGAACGGTGTATGGTCTCTATACCATTTGGATTGTGGATTCGAGCTCTGTAAAAAATGACGAATTTGGAGATATTTGAAGAAGGGTATGTCCGTGTCAGGAAGTCGGGTGAGGATGTGTTGGAAGGATAACAATTTTCCTTTATCAAAGAAGGATTCTGCTCTTATGGACCTCGGCGTAGATCCATCATCAGTGTCAAGGTTTATGATGCCCGGGGGAAAGTCCGGGTTCCAGTTAAGTGGGGTCAGAGGACCGGGTGAGGAGGCAATGTTCATTTTTTTATAGACTGTGCGAAAAGCCTGTCAGGGGATGTGATTTGTTTTCTTGTGGTGTTTTGTGTGGGCTTATCCATGGCAGGTGATGAATAGGCAGGGAGGAGAACTTCCCCTCGATGTCTATCCATGCTTTAGTCCTGGAGTGTCAGTGCCAGTCTATGATTCTAGCTAAGTGGCACGACCAATAATATTTTTGTATGTCAGGGAGGCCGATTCCTCCTTTCAGTTTTGGGATCACCAATTTTCTCCAGTTTATACGTGAATGTTTGTCGGCCCAAATAAATTGTAGGCAAAGCCTTTTATATGTATCAAAGAATGTCTGCGGTAATTTAATCGGGATTGTTTGTAGTAAATAGAGGAGTCTGGGGAGGATGTTCATTTTTATAATTGCTGCTCTTCCGAACCATGAAAAAGTGCCTCTGTTCCAGTCTTGGATGTCTTTCCTTATTGTTTCCAGAATAGGAGCATAGTTTTTAGGATAGAGGTCAATTAGGTTACATGGAAGCTGAATCCCTAAGTAGGTTATGGCTTGAGCATCCCAACCAAACGGAAAGTTGGCTTTACAAAGGGTCACTGTGGGACCCGGTAGGGATATGTTAAGGGCTTTAGATTTGGAGAACTTTATTTGGAGGTTGGACATTTTCTTGAAAAGGGAGAAGTCTTTTAATAGATTGGGAAGTGTGGTGATGGGGTCTGTTAAGAATAAGAGAATGTCATCGGCGTACGCTGCAATTTTGTATTGTTTGTTGGCTATTTTGACTCCTTTGATGTCCTGGTTTGACTTAATCCTGCGGAGTATTGGTTCCATTGTGAGTATAAATATGAGGGGGGATAACGGACATCCCTGTCTGGTTCCGTTCGACACGGAGAAGGCATCCGACAGAATACCGTTAACCCTGATTTTTGCAGTTGGGGATGAATAGAGGGCTAGAATGTATTTAAGCATACGTTCTTTAAACCCCAGTTTGCGTAAGACTTCCGTCATGTAGTCCCAGGCCACCCTGTCGAATGCCTTCTCCACGTCCAGGGAAAGGAAGAAAAACGGGGTGTTGGAGGACGACAGCCAGTGGTGAATATTAAAAGCTTTCAGGGTATTATCCCTGGCTTCTCGACCGGGGATGAATCCCACTTGAGCTAGGGAAATCATCGAGGGGAGTAGGGGAAGTATACGATTTGCCAAAATTTTTGCGTAGAGTTTCATATCTACATTTATAAGCGAAATAGGTCTGTAGTTGGAAACTATGGTAGCGTCTTTACCCGGTTTCGGTATCATCACAATGTGGGCTTCGAGAAGGTCCCTACATTTGTCAGGTTGGGTATATAGTGAGTTGAAAGTGCTTAGGAACTGTGGTATGAGTGTCTCTGTGAAGGTTTTATAGTAACTGACAGGTAGACCATCTGGGCCAGGGCTTTTGCCTGGTGTCAGTTGTTTAAGGGCTTCAATGGTTTCTTCCCTTGTGAAAGGTTTGTCTAACTCGTTGGCTTCTTCAGTGGTGATGGGGTGTGGGCCAAATTGTGATAGGAAGTCATCTATCAGTTTTTTCCTGTCATCATGTGGGTCAATCGTTGGTTGAGTCTTTAAATTATATAATTTGGAATAAAATTGTTGAAACTGGTTTGCTATACCGATTGAAGATTCTATTTTGTTCCCTTGTGGGTCTAAGATACTGTGGATAGTCGAATTTGCTTTTTTGGATTGGAGGGCTCTGGCGAGCATTTTACCAGATTTGTTCCCGAATTCATAAA
This sequence comes from Aquarana catesbeiana, assembly GCF_042186555.1. NCBI lineage: Eukaryota > Metazoa > Chordata > Amphibia > Anura > Ranidae > Aquarana > Aquarana catesbeiana. The sequence goes on along the minus strand of NC_133334.1, from coordinate 87,095,493 downwards.
AAAATTTTTGCGATAAGGCAAATTTACGTCTGGTTGATTTCCCTATTTCCTCTAGGAGATCTTCCCTGGCTTTCAATAATTCTTGGAGGTTTTGATCTGCTAACGATTGCTTGTGCTTCCCCTCTAGAGATTGAACTCTGTCCGATAGTTTGTTTAGAAGTATTTGTCTGGCTTTGCGCTGTTGCGCGGTTATTGAAATTAATTCACCCCTAATGACGCACTTATGAGCCGCCCATAGGGTCACCAGGTTGGTGTCGGAGGATGCGTTTTCTTGAAAGTAATGCGACAAGCAATCGTTAAGTCTCTTCTGGTGTGCAAGATCTGTGAGGATAGAGTTATCTAATCGCCAGTTCGAATGTCTCGTGCAGGAAGCTAGGAATGCAGTGGTGATGGAGATGGGATGATGGTCCGATATTACCATTGGATCAATTGTAGCAGTCAGAAGTGAGTCTAATGCCGCGTACACACGGTCGGACTTTTCGTCTACAAAAGTCCGACAGCCTGTCCGACAGACTTCCGGCGGACTTCCGGCGGACTTTCGGCGGACTTGCAGCAGACTTTCTAACGAACGGACTTGCCTACACACGACCACACAAAAGTCCGACGGATTCGTACGTGATGACGTACACCGGACTAAAATAAGGAAGTTCATAGCCAGTAGCCAATAGCTGCCCTAGCATGGGTTTTTGTCCGTCGGACTAGCATACAGACGAGCGGACTTCGGGGTCCGTCGTACTTACGACGTAAAGATTTGAAGCATGCTTCAAATCTAAAGTCCGTCGGATTTGAGGCTAAAAAAGTCCGTTGAAAGTCCGGAGAAGCCCACACACGATCGGATTACCAGCCAGCTTTAGTCCGTCAGCGTCCGTTGGACTTTTGTAGACGAAAAGTCCGACCGTGTGTACGCGGCATAAGTCACGTTGAGACAGTATTTGGGTGCAATGTGCGCCACGCGTCATGTAGAGCTAGGTTGGCTAGTTGTGTTTTTATTGCACGGAGTGCACGATAGGTAATAGAGGATGCACCTGAAGATGTGTCCATGGAGGGGTTGAGGGCTAAGTTGAAGTCGTCCCCAACAACCAGCAGACCCTTGGAAAACGTGGTGAGGTTTTGTAGGGTGTCGCGAAAAAAGGGGACATGCTGTTTATTGGGAGCGTAGAGATTGGCCAATGTGATAGGCTTGTTGTGCAATTTGCCCTTCAGAAAAATGTATCGTGCGTTGCTGTCAATCATTGTGTCGTGTATCTGTATGGGACAATTTTTGGAAATTAGGATGGAAACTCCCTTGGATTTGGCTTCTTTATTGGTGGCATGGTATACCGTTGGGTAAGATGAATGAAAACGTTTCGGAATAGCGTCCGATCTGAAGTGTGTTTCTTGGAGAAAAACCACATCTGCTTTGGCTTTTCGTAATAGTAGAAGTAGAAGTCTTTTTTCGGGGGTATTAAGTCCTCTTATGTTTAAGGAGTATAGCTTGACCTGGGGGGTATCACCTTTTCTAGGAGGTGGCATATCGCTAACGGGTGTTTACACAGTGTGTATGTGGAAGAGGTGTAGTTGTTGCGTGATAAAGTGTGGGGGAGGGGGTAGGTGTGGGGGGGATATGGGAAAGGGGATAGAATAGGAGGCTGATACTCCTAAACCATAAACCGAGCAGGTCTGGGATCTGGGATATCCAGTACCTGTATTAGTAGGTTCGGTAAGGTACAGAGTGAGGACAAAGAGAACATATCTAAGAGAGGCCCTTTCCGGTCCAAACTGCTGTGTGAGGGTTGAGAAAGTCTACACGGGAAAGATGTAAAGTAAAGTAAGATTGTGGTAAACAGCTACTTTTTATGCCAGGGACGGGTGAATGTATGCGGTTGGGAAGCGTTATTTGCGTTTTTGTCTCTTCTGTTTTGGTTTTCCTTACGCTTTCATCTTTGGTGCCGGATATGTGAATGATGTAGATGGATATATTTCAGATTTGGTAAGTCGGGCAGATCGTTTAGGTCAGGGAGTAATGATCCAACATAGGTGCTCAATATTGTTGGTTGCTATACGTGTATATATGTAAGGCCGGACCATTCAGGTAGGTCTGGTATAATGGAGTTCATACATTGAAGTCTTGCAGAAACAAAATCAGCAACTGGTAAAACAGTAAAACAAACATAGACTGGTATGTAGCCGATAGCGGACCTCTGTATTCTAAGAACGTAACCTGAACATATGGATGTCTTGAGGTTTCTGACTCTCGTCCTAAATGTGACCATAAGCAGGAACCCCTAGATCTGGGGCATCTCTATGTTATGTATGGGGCTAAGGGGTGTTTACGATAGAATGAGGTATATAAATGCTCCTTGTTTTTCGGTGTGTATGGGGTCAAAGTCGATCATGGGAGAGTTATGCTATAATTCCCTATAGTTCTTATGACATGTCTTCATCTGTTGAGTAAATTATGAAGCATGCCCTGTTAGTCAGTGTGTGTGAAACAAGGTCAAACTGAAGAAACAAAATGAGCTAGCCTCGGTCTCCTCCACCGCCATTATCGTCCCCAAGTAGGCGAATTATAGATAGAATGGGAGGGATGGTAGATAGGTGATGTGCCAGATAAGGCGCACTAGTCTGAGATAAGCGGGCTTCTGTCAGGGGGTTTCTTAAACATGGAAAGACATTAGGGGCAAGTTAGAAGGGTGATTGGCAGTGAGGAAGCCCCGGCCAGCTCATATTAGCATACCCTCCATATACACTCCTGTCTTATTATGTATGGCAATGCGTTAATAACATTAGGTCATTTAAATTCAAATTTGTTGTATGTAGAGATCATGAGTAACATACCATGTTTAGTGTCTAAAAGCAGATTGATTAGTTTGGGCAAAACAAGAAACAATCCCAATGTAAAACCTGTTAGATTGATCGGGATGAAGGCGTTGGAGCAAATAAGTCATTCAATTTTTAAGGTAAAATAGCCTTGTAATGTGAGATTCACTGTCTCAGTTAGCAGATGTAAAATGTGCAGAGACTTTTAAGTGGTAAGAAATTTGAGTTCTCCAGAGTGAGAGAATGTTTCTTACCTATTCAGATTTAGAGGTCGCAGATGTGAACGATGGGAACTGTCCATCCTAAGAATGCATGTGCTTAAACGGTACTAAAAGAAAGAAGAGAAAAAACGAAAAAGGGAAACAAAAACACCTTGTAACTTTTCAGCGATTGTGGTGAGTCTCTGTTCAGGTAGATGGAGAGCAGTCGTGAGTCGGGCCAACATCACGTCTGGCTCTTCTTGATCGCGGAGAATCAGACGGGCTGGTGTCGTTGCGGTTTCCTCTGGATGATGTGTGCAATCTGTTGCCCGATGCTGACCTGCGTCTGCGATATCTGACTTCTTGCGGTTCCATGGGTTCTTCGTGGCGTTGATCTCTCCTGGGTGGAGGGAGGCGGAATTCGGCGTACCAATTTGGGACTTCCATCATAGGGATGCCCATGGCGTTGCAAAAAGATGGCAGGTCTTCGGGTACTCTTAGTAGTGCTGTGCGGCCGTGATAGGTAGCGGAAAGACCAAAGGGGAACTTCCATCTGTATGGTATGGCTTTGGTGCGAAGTGTGTCTAGGAGTGGTTTCAAATCTCTGTTGTTCTGCAAGGTAATGCCAGAAAGATCTTGGTATATGTGTATCTCTGAACCACCATGTGTGAGTTGGATCCTATTTCTTGCTTTGCGGAGTATGTCTTCTTTCAATTTGTAATCCACCAGGCAGCACACTACATCTCTGGGGGGGTCAGATTCTCTACCTTTGGGTCTGAGTGCTCGGTGGATGCGCTCCATATCTATGTTGGTCTGTGCTGGCCTGTCCAATATGTTGTTGAATAGGGCTGTAATGGCAGCAGGAAGCTGGTCATTTTCAACAGATTCAGGCATTCCTCTGACACGGAGGTTGTGTCTTCTGCCTCTATTGTCCAAATCTTCCACATGCCTCTGTAGGTCTCTCAATTGAGTTGTGTGGGCATCCATCTTGTGAGTCACTCTGCGGAGGACTGTGTGGTGCTGGGCTGTAGTATTTTCCACATCTTGAACTCTGTCAGCAATGGCGCGGATATCAATGCGCAGGTCGGCTATGGCCGCTGACAGAGTATCTTTGATGTCTGCCGCCACCGCTCTGAGATCTAGGAGGCTCGGGTGTTGCTGTGTGAGCGCGCTGTGGGCTACGGAATCCGAGGTGAGGAGGCTAGAAGTCGCTCCAGGCAGTGGCGGTGTTGAGATCTGTGAGGGAGTGTGGCGGGACGCCATCCATGTTCGTTCTCTGAGAGCGGAACAGTTCAGGGATGCTCTGGCTCACACCGCTCTGTTGATGTCCTCTTGGTGAGCGGGAGCGGGAGCGGGAAGCGGAGGATGTCCGTGAGGCTGTCCCCATCTTTCGGTGTCCGGCAGTGCGGTCGAACGCTTCCCTGGAGCGGAGAGGCTCTGAAGTAGCAGGAGCTAGTCTCCTAAGCATCCATCTTCCCGTGCAGCCAGGCCACGGCCCCCATCTTGTACTATTTTAACTGCTTCAGCCCCGGAAGATTTTACCCCCTACCTGACCGGAGCAAACTAACTGAAGGGGGGAGAGGACTGTGTAGGGGAAGAGATAGATTGCTGTTCATACTTTGTATGAACATAACATCTGTCACTTCTCCCCTCAGAGAACCCGAAACTGTGTGTTTACACACACAGATGCCGATTCTCTATGTGCCCGAGCGATCATGGGAGTCCGGCAGTGATCGCGACCGCCGGGCACTCGCATCCGCTCCGTGGGCGAGCAGGGGGTCCCCCTAGTGGCCACAGAGCGAAGCGACTTTACATAACGTCGTTTTGCCCAGCCGAGCCATTCTGCCGCAGTACAACTGCGGCGGCTGGTCGGCAAGTGGTTAATGTATTGTATGCATGGTTTTTACCTGTGAAGACAACATAAAGCCCTAAGACTGCTGCCATCTTGAATGTGATGTCAGCAGCCCCAGCAGACTCATTGCTGTCACTTAATTGACACTCTATACCAGGGGTAGGCAACCTTTGAGAGGTGGAGATCTACCTGAACAACATGAAAGAGATCAAAGATCACAAAAGTTCAGGTCCTTTAAAAAAAAAAGAAATTAGCTAGCAAGGCTGAACTAAATAGTAAGGAAAATTTAGAAAAATATAATAAAACAAATGTCACTGTAAAAAAATAAAGGTATCCTACCTAAAAGTGGCAGTGTCAGGCAGTAGAGCAGTGGACAGTGTCAGTATGAGCTTCATGTTTATTCACAATGTGAAGCATAGTAAGTACAGTTTACTATGCTTCAGTTAGGAATGAACACAGTGAGTGATTAGTACCGATCGCTCACTGTATTCATTCAAAAAAAGAGGGGGCCAGTAAATTACATATTAACCAGCCTCTCTCCCCACTCTCCATCCTGAAACATCCCCTGCAACAGATGGCGGGAGAGAAGGGAAGGTGAAACAATTTTGGGGAGGGGGGGCAGGGGAGTACACAGGGGGCCCAGGCAGCAAAAGGAAGAGGAACCTGGACAGGAGAAGTGGCAGGGGTGGCATTTACTGGAACCGATCCCCTTTCCTCCTGCAGCAGCTGAATGCTGGCAGAAGGGAAAGAAGGAGAAGCAGGCTTGCAGCTGCTGCAGGAGGGAAAGGGGATTGGTTCCAGTAAATGTCACTGCAACTCCTGTCCAGGTTCTAGGGGTCAGCAAGGAATGGACGCAATCTACCCATCACCTGCCCACGATCGACTGCTCTATACTATTCCTCCTTCACTCCTCCCCCCACAGTTGCATAAAAGGTTATGTAGGGGGGTAGAAGAAAGGAGGGGCAGAAGAGCTGAGTCAGCTCAGACAGTAATTTAGACACTCCCAGAAAAGGAAGGAGGGGGCTGTGCTAGGGAATTGCCTCTCCTGGAGTTGCCAAACTTCTGTAGTTAGCAAGTTCAAAGGCACATGGCATGTGATTGAAAAAGGAAATCCTTTATGGCACATGTGTCAAACACAAGGCCTGCGGGTTAAATCTGGCCCTCCAGGAAAATTTAAAAGGCCCCCACACCCCTCTTGCAGCTGCGGCATCCCCCTTGTCTCTGCTTCTCAGCAGTCTACAGCAGGAGGAAATTGCTGAGAGGCATGTTGACCCCATTGAATATTTTTTTTTTGTCCCAAGTGATTGAATAATGACAAAAAAAAAATTTTTTTTTACAAAAAGTTGTCACTAAATGATATATTGCCCACACATGCCATGGTTATATGTGGAATTGCACCCTAAAATACATTTAGCTGCTTCTCCTGAGTACGGGGATACCACATGTGTGGGACTTTTTGAGAGCCTAGCCACGTACAGGGCCCCGAAAACCAAGCACCGCCTTCAGGATTTCTAAGGGCGTAAATTTTTGATTTCACTCCTCACTACCTATAACAGTTTTGAAGGCCATAAAATGAAAAGATAGCACCCCCCCCCCAAATGACCCCGTTATGGAAAGTAGACACCCCAAGCTATTTGCTGAGAGGCATGTTGAGTCCATGGAATATTTTATATTTTGCCACAAGTTGCGGAAAAATGACAAACTTTTTTTTTTTTTGCACAAAGTTGTCACTAAATGATATATTGCTCACACATGCCATGGGCATATGTGGAATTACACCCCAAAATACATTCTGCTGCTTCTCCTGAGTGCGGGGATACCACATGTGTGGGACTTTTTGGGAGCCTAGCCGCGTACGGGGCCCCAAAACCAATCACCGCCTTCAGGATTTCTAAGGGCGTAAATTTTTTATTTCACTCCTCACTACCTATCACAGTTTTGAATGCCATAAAATGCCAAGATGGCACAAACCCCCCCAAATGGCCCTATTTTGGAAAGTAGACACCCCAAGCTATTTGCTGAGAGGCATGTTGAGTCCATGGAATATTTTATATTTTGCCACAAGTTGCGGGAAAAAGACAAACTTTTTTTTTTTTTGCACAAAGTTGTCACTAAATGATATATTGCTCACACATGCCATGGGCATATGTGGAATTACACCTCAAAATACATTTTGCTGCTTCTCCTGAGTGCGGGGATACCACATGTGTGGGACTTTTTGGGAACCTAGCCGCGTACGGGGCCCCAAAACCAATCACCGCCTTCAGGATTTCTAAGGGCGTAAATTTTTGATTTCACTCCTCACTACCTATCACAGTTTTGAAGGCCATAAAATGGTAAGATGGCACAAACCCCCCCAAATTACCCTATTTTGGAAAGTAGACACCCCAAGCTATTTGCTTAGAGGCACGTTGAGTCCATGGAATATATTATATTTTGCCACAAGTTGCGAGAAAAAGACAAACTTTTTTTTTTTTTTTTGCACAAAGTTGTCACTAAATGATATATTGCTCAAACATGCCATGAGCATATGTGGAATTACACCCCAAAATACATTCAGCTGCTTCTCCTGAGTACGGGGATACCACATGTGTGGGTCATTTTGGGAGCCTAGCCGCGTACGGGGCCCCAAAAACCAATCACCGGCTTCAGGATTTCTAAGGGCGTAAATTTTTGATTGTAAGAAAGATAGGGGGCGCTAGATACCATAATATTCTATTTTTTTGGAGCACTTGAATATTATGGTATCTAGCGCCCCCTATCTTTCTTACATTCCTTTTTTTGATTATCTATTTTTTTGATTATTCAAAAATTGGGGAGCAGCTTACACTGATTGTTTATATATTTCCACAATTTTTTTATTGTTGGGAATGTTTTCTTACTAGATGTACCACCAGTATATGTAATTCATATATATTATCTGCTATCGACACCACTGGCGCGAAGGTTTCTATTAATTTCTTCGTAAATTTTTGATTACACTCCTCACTACCTATCACAGTTTTGAAGGCCATAAAATTACAAGATGGCACAAACCCCCCCAAAATGACCCCATTTTGGAAAGTAGACACCCCAAGCTATTTGCTGAGAGGCATGGTAAGTATTTTGCAGCTCTCATTTGTTTTTGAAAATGAAGAAAATAAAGAAAAATGTATTTTTTTTTCTTTTTTCAATTTTCAAAACTTTGTGACAAAAAGCGAGATCTGCAAAATACTCAACATACCTCTCAGCAAATAGCTTGGGGTGTCTACTTTCCAAAATAGGGTCATTTGGGGAGGTTTGTGCCATTTGGGCATTCCAAGGCCTCCGAAACTGTGATAGGCAGTGAGGAGTGAAATAAAAAATTTACACCCTTAGAAAGCCTGAAGGCAGTGATTGGTTTTCGGGGTCCCATATGTAGCTAGGCTCCCAAAAAGTTTCACACATGTGGTATCCCCATACTCAGAAGAAGCAACAGAATGTATTTTGGGGTGTATTTTCACATATACCCATGGCATGTTTGAGCAATATATCATTTAGTGACAACTTTGTGCAACAAAAAAAAATTGTTCTTTTTCCCGCAACTTATGCCAAAATATAAACTATTCCATGAACTCCACATGCCTCTCAGCAAATAGCTTGGGGTGTCTACTTACCAAAATGGGGTCATTAGGGGGGGTTTTGAACCGTCCTGGCATTTTATGCACAACATTTAGAAGCTTATGTCACACATCACCCACTCTTCTAACCAAAGCCCTTTCTGACACTTTTTGTTTACATGAAAACATTTTTTTTTTTTTTGCAAGAAAATTACTTTGAACCCCCAAACATTATATATTTTTTTTAAAGCAAAGGCCCTACAGATTAAAATGGTGAGTGTTTCGTTTTTTTTTTACACAGTATTTGCGCAGCGATTTTTCAAACATTTTTTTTGGAAAAAACACCCTTTTTTTTATTTTAATGCACTATAACACACTATATTACCCAAATGTTTGCTGAAATAAAAAAGATGATTTTAGGCCGAGTACATGGATACAAAACACGACATGCTTTAAAATTGCGCACAAACGTGCAGCAGCGACAAATTACATACATTTTTAAAAGCCTTTAAAAGCCTTTACAGGTTACCACTTTAGATTTACAGAGGATGTCTACTGCTAAAATTACTGCCATCAATCTGACCTTCGCTGTGATACCTCACCTGCATGGTGCAATTTCTGTTTACATATGATGCCAGACCGACGCTTACGTTTGCCTTTGTGCGAGAGCAGGGGGGGGGCAGGGGTGGGGGTTTTTTTTAATTATTTATTTTGCTTTTTTTATTTTATTTTTAAACTGTTCCTTTCATTTTTTTTAATCATTTTTATTGTTATCTCAGGGAATGTAAATATCCCCTATGATAGCAATAGGTAGTGACAGGTACTCTTTTTTGAAAAAAATTGGGGTCTATTAGACCCTAGATCTCTCCTCTGCCCTCAAAGCATCTGACCACACCAAGATCGGTTTACATCCGGCGAAATCTAAGTCATGAAATGCTCGTAGCTTCCAGTTTCTTAGGCCAAAGAGATGATTGCAGCCATTCTGGTCTCTGATCAGCTCTTTGGTCAGCTGGCGGAACCCCCGGCTGTATTCTCAGGTTCCCTGTTGGGACAGGAGAGCCAGAAAAAACCATGGAAGACGGTGGGAGGGGGGGGACATTCCCTCCCACTGCTTGTAAAAGCAGTCTAGAGGCTAATTAGCCGCTAGGATTGCTTTTACATGAAAGGCGACCGCTGGCTGAAAAGAATGATACCAAGATGTTACCTAAACCCGCAGGCATCATTCTGGTATAACCACTCAAAGTCCAGCAACATACCCGTATGTTGCTGGTCCCTGTTGGGCATATATTGTAATCTTTTTTTTCATGCAGCCTGTGGGCTGCATGGAAAAAAGAGATTGATCGGTGGGTATGCCCACCATTAGAATACCTCCCTTCATCCACCCATTTCTAATGATGGGCATACATGCACCCTTTTGTTTTTAACTGTGGTGGTGAAATCACCTCCTACAGTGCTGGATTCACGGCTTTATGTATCATGGAAGCAAACGCTGTTGCTGTCAAGATAAATAAATCAGTGCTGCAGCTGAATGGCCTAAAAAACATATGCCGAAGCATGGGGGCATCAGCCCCAAAATTTAGGAGCAAATCGCTCCTCCACCCCTGCTGCCCCCTGCTTCGGAATATATGCTCTTTTTTTTAACTGTGGTGGTGAAATCACCTCCTACAGCTCTGGAGTCACGGCTTTATGTATCGTGGGAGCAAACGCTGTGGCTGTCAAGATAAATAAATCTGTGCTGCAACTGAGTGGCGTACCTGCTAAGCAAATGATGGTTAACAATAAAACAAAGTAACATTACAGTATAACAGTAATGCCCTGTACACATGGTAGGACATTGATCGGACATTCCGACAACAAAATCCATGGATTTTTTCCGACAGATGTTGGCTCAAACTTGTCTTGCATACACACGGTCACACAAAGAAAATCCGATCGTTCTGAAAGCGGTGACGTAAAACACCTACATCGGGACTATAAACAGGGCAATAGCCAATAGCTTTCATCTCTTAATTTATTCTGAGCATGCGTGTGCATCGGATTTGTGTACACACGATGATCGGAATTTTGAATTTTTGGCCTAAAAAATATATGCCGAAGCATGGGGGCATCCGCCCCAAAAGTTAGGAGCAAATCGCTCCTCCACCCCTGCTGCCCCCATGCTTCGGGATATATGCTCTTTTTTTTTTTAACTGTGGTGGTCAAATCACTTCCTACAGCACTGGAGTCACGGCTTTATGTATTGTGGGAGCAAACACTGTTGCTGTCGAGATAAATAAATCCACGCTGCAGCTGAATGGCGTACCTGAAAACAAAAAATGGTTATCAATAAAACACAGTAAACAGTAAAGTATAAAAAAATTACATAACTGAAAAGCAAACATGATAAAACATAATAACAATAAAACATTGCAGAATAGAATACAGTAAAAAAGAGCAGAACAATAGAGAGAGAGTAGAAAGTGAGAGAACAATAAAACGACAACTATTTTTGTTTTTTTTATGTTATATATTTTTTTGTTTTTTTTGTTTTTTACATTTTTATTTGTAACTGTAATGGTTCGGTTCCAGGTTCGGGTCTCTCAAAATGCAATGGCATCTTGGGAGAACCTGTGAAAGTGTGCCTAGTCTGTGCAGTGCTGTACCCTACGCTAAAACTCAACTAGTGTATGGTAGCTTTCAAAACATTCACCAATGCAAAGACCCGGATTGTCAGGACAGGAGGGACAATAATAGCGGGTGTCACGCCTATATCCGCGCTTGCTACAGACACAACATCTTCTTTGGGGGGCTCGTTGGGAAGGGGTACTCAGGAGGACATACGGAAAATGCCTCTCATGCAAGCGGCTTACTGCATTTGGATTGGGAAGATGAGGTGGAGCACCGTCTGGAAACGGAAGGGCTCTGACGATCTCTTCCTGGAATTTAAGGAAGGATCCAGTACATCCTGAAGCTCTGTATAGCACATGAGCGTTCAGCAAAGCCAATTGAAATAAGTATACAGACACTTTTTTATACCAGCGTCTGGCCTTACGGGCAACTAGGTACGGCGCCAACAACTGGTCGTTGAGGTCCACCCCTCCCATATTTTGGTTATATTCGTCTCCACAACACCAGTCGCCGTAGGAATTTGGACCGTCGTGTCTGCATGAAGGGAGGACAGAACAAAAACATTCTTATTATCCCTGCACTTCACAGCGAGCAAGTTATTATACTTCAAGCAGGCTCTCTCCCCTAGCCTAAGACGGGAATCTACAAGCCTCTGGGGTAAGCCCCAGCGATTAGATCGCACGGTGCCACATGCGCCAATCTGATGATCAAACAAGTGACTAAAAAGTAGCACGCTCGTGTAATAATTGTCCACATACAAATGGTACCCCTTTCCGAATAAGGGTGACACCAAGTCCCACACAATCTTGCCAGTGCTCCCTATGTAATCTGGGCAGTTCGGCGGCTCTATACATCTTAGCCCGTATCTGGCACGCTTGCTGGGAAGATAGTGTTTGAAAGACAAGCAGCCAAAAAATGTAATCAGGGACTCATCAACGCAGACAACTTGATGGGGAGTAAACAAGGCTGCAGAACGTTGGTTGAAGTGGTTTACGAGGGGCCGAATTCTGTAGAGTCGATCATATCCAGGGTCTCCACGAGGAGGACAGAGTTCATTGTTGTTGAAATGCATGAACCGCAAGATCTACTCGTATTGTTCCCTGGCGGCAGAGAACAAGGGCAAATGGTAAATTAGGTCAGTGGACCAATATGACCGCAACATACTCATTTTAACTATGCCCATGTCGAGGGATAGGCCCAGAAAGGTCTTAAATTCTGAAACCGTAATTGGTTTCCAATCTCTGGCAAGGGAGGACTGGGGATTAGCGGCAATGAATTGACCAGCATACAAATTACTTTGGTCCACAATAGATCTATAGAGATCTTCCGTGAAAAACAGTGAATAAAAATCAAGTGTCGTAAAATCAACTGTTTCCACCTGAATTCCGGGTTGGTCAGTGAATGGGGGAAGTACGGGTGCTGCAGAAGTGGTGGGCTCCCAATTAGGATTGGCAAATTCTGCAGGAAGGACACTATGGGCACGACGGGCCTGTCTTTGTCTTCTTGGTGGCGCTACTTGTACTTGCCACCTCACCAGCTTGAACTGCACTTATGGGACTCACCCCGTCACCACGTGATACTGCAGTGCTGGATGTAGGACCAGGGTGTACTAGGCCACTGGTGCTTGCCAGTTCACCAGAAGGATGAGCGGCACTAGTACTTCTCTGCTCCATACGAGAGCCCTGCATTTCTTGCACCTCAACAACTGCAGAAAAAGATCGGGGTCTGGTACGCCTGACCTTGACAGGGACAACAACTCCGTCGTCAGAGCTATCTGTCATGGAGCCGCTGTGGTCTACAGGATCGTATTCTGACCCTGAATCTGACAGATGAGTGACTTCCTCTTCACTATCTGTCATGCTCAGAAACGTGTAGGACTCTTCACTACTGTACCTTCGATTTGCCATTTTGGGCTCTAAATTTACTGGTACAGTAGTGAGACTCACAGGTAAAAAAGCTCCTAGGCTGTCAGCAACTGTATCAAATGCTACCAAAAGAACTGTTAGCGATCGCAGGGATCAGGCCTGACTCTGCAAACGCTGCAGTTATGGGTTTAGTGTTTTGTAAGTGACAGTGATCGATCGATACTGCACTTGGGTGGGCTGGGCTGGGCTGGGCTCGGCGGAGGGGCAAAACGCAGGTGCTAGATGGTATCTGGGCTGATCCCGCTAACACTGCATTTTTAAGAACCTTAAACTGCTGGGGACACTAGTATAGATCTGATCAGATCAGATATTGATCCGTTCAGACACTATACCACTAAGGGAGGTGTATGCTGCGTGCGTGGGTGTTAGCGGTACTGGCACTAATCTGACGCTGCCTGGGGGGACGCAGACCCTGACTGACACTAAAACCTATTTGGTATCACCTGCCAGGCGATGAGGGGGTTAAACCTTTATTGAGTAATAAACGGCGGGTATAAAAAACTAACTAACCAGCGTCACCCGTAACAGTTATACGGTGATCACTGGTGAAAGGGTTAACTAGGGGGAAATCAGGGGGTTAAAACCTTTATTAGGTATATGGGGGTACCTGACGTTATAAAAAGCTGACGGTGAACCTAAATAACTAACTGGCTACCTAGCCTCAACCGTGACACTTATACGGTAATCACTGGTGACAGGGGGTGAAAGGGTTAACTAGCAGGCAATCAGGGGGTTAAAACCTTTATTAGGTAGTATATGGGCGTACCTGATGCTATAAAAAGCTGACAGTGAACCTAAATAACTAACAGGCAAACTAGCGTCACCCGTGACACTTATTCAGCGATCAGAAAAATGATCGATTAGTGATACTGGCGACAGGGGCTGAAAGAGTTAACTGGGGGGTGATCAAGGGGTTAAACCTTTATTAGGGGGGTTAGGGAGGTACCCTAGACCTAAAGGGGCCTACCACTAATTGCCCTAACACTTATAACAGTCAAAAAATGACACAAATGCAGTGATCAGTAAAAAAATCAAAACTGCTATTGGTGTCACTGTGACGGGGGGGGTGATTGGGGGTGATTGGGGGGGTAATTTGTGTGCCTATGTGTACTGGTGTTAGTGTGCTGTTGGTGCAAACTCACATTGATGTCTTCTCTCCTCGGGAGCCGGAACGAAAAGGCTCCACGAGGAGAGATGACATCACTTCCTCTGCTTCTGTTTATATTTCAGAAGCAGAGGAAGCTTTCCATTCGTCAGGAGCGATCGTGAGGGAGAGGCCATGAATCAGTGGCCTCCCCCTCAGGACAGATCGCTCCTGCAATGATGCTGACCGCCTCGGGCACCCCTACCATTTCTGTAAATATTTTATTATAACTTTTCACGTGACAACACTGAAGAAATGACACTTTGGGAGTGGGTACGAATAAAAAAAAGTTTTTTTTTATTGAAGTGAAGAATAATATATACAGTATCTCACAAAAGTGAGTACACCCCTTACGTTTTTGTAAATATTTTATTATATCTTTTCATGTGACAACACTGAAGAAATGACACTTTGCTACAATGTAGAGTAGTGAGTGTACAGCTTGTATAACAGTGTAAATTTGCTATCCCCTTAAAATAACTCAACACACAGCCATTGTCTAAAATGCTGGCAACAAAAGTGAGTACACCCCTAAGTGAAAATGTCCAAATTGGGCCCAATTAGCCATTTTTCCTCCCCAGTGTCATGTGATTCGTTAGTGTTACAAGGTCTCAGGTGCGAATGGTGAGCAGGTGTGTTAAATTTGGTGTTATCGCTATTACTCTCTCATACTGGTCACTGGAAGGTCAACATGGCACCTCATAGCAAAGAACTCTCTGAGGATCTGTAAAAAATAATTTTTACTCTACATAAAGATAGCCTAGTCTATAGGAAGATTGCCAAGACCCTGAAACGGAGCTGCAGCACGGGTGGCCAAGACCATACAGCGGTTTAACAGGATAACAGGACAGGTTCCACTCAGAACAGGCTTCACCATAAAAATGTCCCACAAAGTCCATTCTTCTTCTTCTCCCACTCCGCCGATGGAATGGAGTTCGTGGGACATTTTTATTTTTTTGTTTTTTAATAAATGACTTCTCCCAAGCCGTGTCTTGTCAGTTTTACCATTTTAACACTTTTTTTGTGAAATGGTAGGGGTACATTTGTACCCCGTTACCATTTCACACAGTGGGGGAGGCCAGGATCTGGGGGTCCCCTTGTTAAAGGGGGCTTCCAGATTCTGATAAGCCCCCCACCCGCAGACCCCCACAACCACCGGGCAAGGGTTGTGGGGATGAGGCCCTTGTCCCCATCAACATGGGGACAAGGTGCTTAGGGGGGCTACCCCAAAGCACTCTCCCCATGTTGAGGGCATGTGGCCTGGTACAGTTCAGGAGGGGGGGCGCTCTCTTGTCTCCCCCTCTTTTCCTGCGGCCTGCCAGGTTGCGTGCTCAGATAAGGGTCTGGTATAGATTTTTGGGGGGACCCCCACGCCATTTTTTTTTAAATTTTGGCCCGGGGTTCCCCTTAAAAACCATACCAGACCTGAAGGGTCTGGTGTGGATTTTGAGGGGGACCCCCATGCCATTTTTTTTTAAATTTTGGCTCTGGGTTCACCTTAATATCCATACCAGACCAGAAGGGCCTGGTATGGAATTTGGAGGGACCCCCATGCAATTTTTTGTTTTTAATTTGGGTTTGGGGTTGACCTTAATATTCATACCAGACCCAGAGGGACTGGTAATGGACTGGGGGGATCCCATGCTGTTTTTTTCAATTACTTCTTTTATCTGTATTGCCGGGACCGACAATTCATTACAGACGCGAGTACTTTTAAATTACTTTTTTTCCTTTAGAAATGGCATTTTGTGCAGGGACTGTTCTAAACACGGGAAACATGCGCCACTTTACAGGCATACTATAGACACCCTCCAGGTACAAAATTTAAAGGAATATTTCACTTTTATTGTTTCACTTTAAGCATTATTAAAATCACTGCTCCTGAAAAAACGGCTGTTTTTAAAACTTTTTTTTTGCATTGATACATGTCCCCTGGGGCAGGGCCCAGGTTCCCAAACACTTTTTATGACAATACCATGCATATAAGCTTTTAAAATTTGCACTTTTGATTTTGCCCATAGACTTTTAAAGGGTGTTCCGCAGCTTTTGTATTTTCCGCGAACACCCCAAGTTGTTCGCTATTCGGCAAACAGGCGAACACCCAATGTTCGAGTTGAACTTATGTTCGACTCGAACATCGGGCTCATCCCTACCCAGCAGTGATGCCAGTTAGTGCTGCCTTTCAGTGCCCATCAGTGCCTGCTCATCAGTGCCCATCAATGCTGCCTATCAGTACCCATCAGTGTCACCTATCAGTGCTCATCAATGCCACGTATCAGTGCCCATCAGTGCTGCATATTAGTGCCTCCTCATCAGTGCCACCTCATCAGTGCATTCTCATCAGTGCCCATCAGTGCCACCTCATCAGGCTCCATCAGTGCAGCCTATCAGCGTCCGTCAGTGCAGCCTCATCAGCGTACATCAGTGAAGGAGTAAAATTACTTTCTGTTATAAAATTTTGTAAATAAGAAAAACTTTTTTTTTTTCAAAATTTTAATTTTTTTTTAGCAAAGAATTAAAAACCCAGTAGTGATTAAATACCACCAAAAGAAAGCTCTATCTTTCTTAAAAAAAAGATAAATTGCATTTGGGTAAAGCATTTCATGACCAAGCAATTATCATTTAAAGTATGACAGCACTGAAAGCTGCAAATTGGCCTGTTCAGGAAGGGGGTAAATTTGCCCAGTAGGCAAGTAATTAAAAAGAAAATCAAGCTAAATTTCCTCTTTAAAGAAAACCTATACTGATATAATGAAATATGAAGACTGCCATTGCCACTATCTCTTTGTGAAAATGCTAGTTGTCTGGTTGTCATACCGATCCATTGGTGTTAGTACATTATGAGTTACTAAGATAGAACAGTTATGCAGATCAGGAGTCCTGACATCACACTGAACTAAATTGTTGCCAGTGACCCAAAGTATTGAATGAAGTCAGAGACAGCTCAGCAAAGGTAGACTAAGTATTTGGTTTCTTTTAGCCAATCAGCATGATTTCAACAATGGTCCTCAAGCTTAAAGGATAAATTCACCTTTTGTAACATGTTACATGTTACCCCTCCTACTGAAAAAATAAATAAATAGCTATAATCGCAAAGTGGATCGACAAAGTAAATTAGACAAGGAGGGTGAATCTCCTCAATGGGGGCACAGACTGCAAAGGACTGCAACAAAAACCTTACAGGGGTTCTAATCTTCCTCTACTAAAACCAGTTATGCTTCGGTTTAGGTTGTTGGAGTGTGCAAATCCTTTTGCACAAGTCTCAAAGGGTTTCTGTTGCTAGGTGTTAGTTATAAAAGTTTGTGGTCAATTTGATTTAATTATGTCTTTGAATCTTTACAAGCCTTTAAAACAATTGTTTATGCAAAATGTTCAGGATGGTACGCATAAAGTATTTAAGAAATAAAAAATAACTACATAGATGAGTTTTTGCTGGAAAAAAATATTTTAAGCAACAAACAGCATGGATTCATGAAAGACAGAAGTTGTCAAACAAACCTGATTTCTTTTTATGAGGAGGTAAGTAAAACCTTGGACAGAGGGGTGGCTGTGGATGTGGTATACCCCACACAGGGCTCATGAATTCAGAATTCAGAGAGTAGTGGTTAATGATTCTTACTCTGAATGGTCTAAGGTTATCAGTGGTGTACCCCAAGGTTCAGTGTTGGGACCCTTACTTTTTAATATCGTTATAAATGATATAGGGTCTGGGATTAAAAGTACCAAGCACCAAGCAGAACTCAATGCACTGTCTAATTGGGAAACTAAATGGCAAATGAGGATTAATGTTGATAAATGTAAAGTTATGCACTTGGGGGCTAAGAATATGCATGCATCATACATACTAGAGAGAGTACAATTGGGGGAATCAAGGGTGGAGAAGGATCTGGGGCAGTGGCGACTGGTGAAGTTTTAGGATTGGGTGGTGCCAGACCCCGCCCTTCATTTTTCGACCCATCCCACTTCTCATAAGCCCCACCCCTTATAGAATCCACCCACTTCGTCCCCTGTATTCCACTTGCTTCCACCCATAGTGTTAGGAGTATACAGCTCAGCATCACAGGACAGAGTATACAGCCCCAGCATCAGAGGACAGATTATACAGTCCCAGCACCATAGGACAGTGTATATAGCTCAGCCCC
This sequence comes from Aquarana catesbeiana, assembly GCF_042186555.1. Taxonomy (NCBI): domain Eukaryota; kingdom Metazoa; phylum Chordata; class Amphibia; order Anura; family Ranidae; genus Aquarana; species Aquarana catesbeiana. The sequence goes on along the minus strand of NC_133334.1, from coordinate 87,077,246 downwards.
ACAGACCAGTGAATATATCTCAGTCTCACAGATCAGGGTATACAGCTCAGCATCACAGATCAGGGTATACAGCTCAGGGTCTACAAATCAGCATCACAGATCAGGGTATACAGATCAGGGTATACACCTCAGCATCACAGATCAGGGTATACAGATCAGCCTCACAGATCAGGGTATACATCTCAGCATCCCAGATCATGGTATACAGACCAGGGTATACAGCTCAGCATCACAGATCAGGGTTTACAGCTCAGGGTATACAGCTCAGCATTACAGATCAGGATATACAGCTCATCCTCACAGATCAGGGCATACAGCTCAGCATCACAGATCAGGGTATACAGCTCAGGGTATACAGCTAAGGGTATACAGCTCAGGGTATAAAGCTAAGGGTATACAGATCAGGGTATACTGCTAAGGGTATACAGCTCAACCTCATCACAGATCAAGGCATACCGCTCCGGGTATACAGATCAGGGTATATAGCTTAACACCCCACTTGTAGAACAGGACTCACCTCTGACAGCAGCAACAACACCCCCTGCAGGTCTTGTGGCTCTGATAGCTCCCCCCACGGGTCTGGAGGCCCCGACCTGACAACAGCCCCCCAGGCTCTCGTTGGCCGGTGGCTCTGATGGAACCAACCCCCCCGCGGGTCTCGTGGCTCTGACACAGCAGCAGCCCCCCTGGGCTCAGGGCTCTGATGGCACCCCCCCACGCAGGTGGCCTGGCAATTACCGCCGGGCTATCATCTTCAGGTGCTCTTGCATGTGTCTCCACCAGAGCAGCAGCGGCAGCAGACGGAGGTATCCTTCCTCCTTTCCCCAGTCCAGCGCTTTACTCCTCTGCTCGTGCCTCCTCTTTCTGACGCTTTGGCCAATCTGGAAACAGGTCTCACTGACCTGCCTACTGATTGGCGGGGAGGAACGTTAGTGTGAAAATAGCGAAAATTCATTCGCTATCGTCACACAATTGGGTGGGATCGGGGTGCACTCTCTGAGCCCCGAGCCCACCCTACTTTGAAGCCTATTAGAGCCTCTAGTTCTAATCAGGTGCTTAAAAAAAAACACTCCTCCCACCCCGCCATAGGAGTCCATGCGTCTGGTGTCCTGAAAGGGGCCGGGCGCACAATCACAGGCCGCCACTGATCTGGGAGTTTTGGTATATCATGAGCTCAATAATAGCATGCAATGCCAAGCTACAGTTTCCTTTCTTGTATTAAGAGAGATATGGACTCCAGAGAGAGATATATCATTTTGCCCCTCATTAGTATCATTAGTAAGACCTCATCTGGAATTAGAGGAACTGAATTTATTCTCTCTTGAGAAGATGAGATTAAGGGGGATATGATCAACATGTACAAATACATAAGTGGTCCATATAGTGAACTTGGTGTTGAGTTATTCACTTTAAAGCGGAGGTTCACACAAAAATTGAACCTCCGCTTTTCAGAACCCTCCCCCCCTCCGGTGTCACATTTGGCACCTTTCAGGGGGGAGGGGGGTGCAGATACCTGTCTAAGACAGGTATTTGCACCCACTTCCGGGCATAGACTCCCACGGGAGTCTATGCCTCTTCCTGTCCCACTGCGCTGTCTGCTGGGACACACATGGGTCCCAGAGACAGCATTGACCATTCAGATTGAGCTGCGCGACTTGCGCATGGGCAGTAGGGAACCAGGAAGTGAAGCCAGGTGGTCCCGCCCCCTCTGGCGCATGGGGACATGACGGGACTTCCCTGTGGCATTCCCCGTGACGCCACAGGGAAGTCCCGTCAAGTCACCCTGAGTCAGTGGGGGGCGGGGTCACCGGGTGACCCCCCCCCCCTGTTATTTAAGAACCTTCAGAAGAGGAGAAGCGTTACACAGCGGGAGCCTCCCTCCATGCCAGCATGGATGCGGAGCGGCCCGAAAAGAAGATGAAGACAAAAAGATGAAGAGAAGAAGATGAAGAGAAGAAGATGAAGAGAAGAGCGGGAGACTCCCTCCATGCCATCATGGATGCGGAGAGGCCCAAGGAGAAGAAGGGAAGAAGACGCCGACGCCGCGGAGGAGATGCTGGACGAGAACACTGGAGGAAGAACCAGAAGAACCAGAAGAAGAAGAAGATGGAGGACGAAACCGAAGGAAGATAGAAGAAAGAAGAAGCATTTAAATAAAGGAATTGTCAAAAACTGTCTCTTGTCATTTTTAACATTTTTGACAGTTTTTACTTTTGTACCCCCTTACCATTTCACACAGGGGGGAGGGCCGGGATCTGGGGGTCTCCTTGTTAAAGGGGGCTTCCAGATTCCAATAAGCCCCCCTCCCGCAGACCCCCACAACCACCGGCCAGGGTTGTGGGGATGAGGCCCTTGTCATCAGGCCATGTCATCAACATGGGGACAAGGTGTTTTGGGGGGCTACCCCAAAGCACCCTCCCAATGTTGAGGGCATGTGGCCTGGTACGGTTCAGGAGGGGGGTGCTCTCTTTGGCCCCCCCTCTTTTCCTGCGGCCTGCCAGGTTGCGTGCTCCGATAAGGGTCTGGTATGGATTTTTGGGGGGACCCCACGCCATTTTTTTTTAAATTTTGGCGCGGGGTTCCCCTTAATATCCATACAAGACCTGAAGGGCCTGGTATGGAATTTAGGGGGACCCCCACATCATTTTTTTTAAATTTTGGTTCGGGGTTCCCCTGTGGGGAATTCCCATGCCGTTTTTATCAATGAACTTCTATGTGTATTGTCGGACCGGCAATGCATTAATAGCCACAAGTAGTTTTAAATGACTTTTTTTCCTTTGAAATGTCATTTTGCTGTCAGACTGTTCTAAACACGGGAAACATGCGCCCCTTTACAGACATACTATAGACACCCCCCAGGTACAAAATTTAAAGGGATATTACACTTTTATTGTTTCACTTTAAGCATTATTAAAATCACTGCTCCCGAAAAAACGTCCCTTTTTAAAACTTTTTTTTGCATTGATCCATGTCCCCTGGGGCAGGACCCAGGTCCCCAAACACTTTTTATGACAATAACTTGCATATAAGCCTTTAAAATTAGCACTTTTTTTATTATTCATGTTCGTGTCCCATAGACTTTAACGGTGTTCGCGTGTTCGAACAAATTTTTTGCCTGTTCGCATGTTGTGGTACGAACCGAACAGGGGGGTGTTCGGCTCATCCCTACTGTCCAGATACAGTGAAATCTGTCCTGACTGTCTAGAATTTTTTCTTCTATTGGCAGGGAATCTCATCTTATAATTCCCTCCTCCCTATCTCCATAAGAATGGGACCCCTTATGGGTCAGCGTCAGGTCATTATAAAAAGCTATGAGGTAGCATCTGGTCTTCAATGTGCAGAACCTCTCTGATAACACAGGAGTTGTTTGTACAAGATCCCAATGATGTTTGTTTTAGATATACAAGTTCTAGGAAATGTCTTTGTATTAAAACTTACCTTGGATTGATCAGTTGCTAAAGCAAACCTATGGAATACTGTGGACCCTACTTTCGGATCCCCTTCTTTGGTCCTTATAAAAAATTGTAGGAAGTAAAGCTTTTTGACAGAAGAAATGTTGAATGTTTTTTATTCCAAAAAAATCCTCTCCCTTTCTCAAAGTAATTATTTATGTGTACTGTATACGGTTCAAGTGCATACACTGTTGCACTATGAAGTGTATATCCTAGCCCTTGAGAACAGAGCCAGCTGTTGGGACAATGCAACATTAGCTCACATGTTCAGCAGTTGTGTCATCAGCAGCCACCCATTGGTCAAAGAAAGAAGATGGCTGACACGTACTTCGTATGTGAGCCTGACGTGCAGGTTCCCAGATCACTGGAGTTGAGGACAGTGACCGTAGGAGCACAGCGGGGTATGAGTGCCTGGTGGATTCTCTGGAACTGGAGATGATGTCCACTGGAAGACACTGGAACTGGCTGGAGTGCCGGGTGCAGATAAGCTGGATACAAGTCAGCAGGCTGCAGGCAAGCTGGATGCAGGTCAGCAGGATGCAGATAAGCTGGATGCAGGTCAGCAGGGTGCAGGTGAGCTGGATGCAGGTCAGCAGGGTGCAGGTAAGCTGGATGCAGGTCAGCAGGATGCAGGTAAGCTGGATGCAGGTCAGCAGGATGCAGGTAAGCTGGATGCAGGTTAGCAGGGTGCACACAGCAGGCAGAAGCAAGGTCAGACAAGCCGGGTCATACACAGTGGATCAGTTCAACAGAATCGGCAGGCAAGGAATAGTCAAGTTCAGGCTGGTTTCTGGTAACAGGAGATCAGGCAGGCAAGTAAACAGAATCAGAGTCAGGGAAAGCCAAGGTTCAGGATTGGAGACAGCAGCGTGGTCAGAGAGCCAGGTCAGGTGACCGGATGCTGATTACAGGAACAGGTCACAGGTGAAGCTGCAGATCAAATAGCAAGAGCTGAATGGTGGAAGCCCCTCTTAAAGGCCACTGGGCGCCAAAGCCTTGTCACTGTGCGTGCGATCTCCGCGATCGGCACATGCGCATTGGCGCACGCCTGTTCATTACTGGGAACCTGTTGGTGGGGATGCGCCTGAGCCCTGTTGCAGGTCTGGAAGTAGTATGTCCATGACATTGCCCCCCCCCCTGAAGGGCAACCTACAGGTGCCCAAAAGAGCTCTTTTCTGAGGATGTCTGCAGAAGAAGGCCTGGATCAGTTCTTGAGCATGCACATTTTGCTTAGGTTCCCATGAGTTCTCCTCTGGTCCATAACCCTTCCATTTGGTTAAAAATTGAAGTTGGTTACCTCTCCTCCTGCAGTCTACGACAGCCTCCACCTCATACTCCTCATCCTTATTAATAATAACGGGTCTGGGTGGCCCCGATCCTCTGTCCCTGAAAGGGTCGGGTACTGTGGGTTTAAGCAGAGACACGTGAAACACTGGGTGCACTTTGAGCGACTCAGGCAGGGTAAGTTCATAGGAGACCTCATTCAATTTCCTTTTAACTGGGAAAGGGCCAATGAATCTGGGTGCCAGCTTCTTTGAAGGGCAAGCCATCTTGAGGTTGGTGGTAGATAACCACACCTGATCACCTAGTTGGAGACGTAATTCACCTCTTCTCTTCCTGTCATAAAGCCTCTTGTTGGTTGCCTGCGCCTTGGCCATAGCTTCTTGCAACAGCTTGTTGTTGCGACCCAGGAACTCAACAGTGCTTTGTACCGTTGGAACAGGAGATTCCGGAATAATGTTAGGCAGGAAGACAGGATGGAACCCATAGTTCGCAAAGAACGGTGACTGACCTGTGGCTGAATGGCTGGCATTGTTGAAAGCAAATTCCGCTAGAGGCAAAAGTGCTACCCAATCATCTTGGACAAATGAGGTAAAGCAACGGATGTACTGTTCCAGGGTTTGGTTCGTCCTTTCAGTTTGTCCGTTAGTCTGGGGGTGGAAAGCAGATGACATGGAAAGTTCAATTATCAGAATTTGGCATAGTGACCTCCAGAAGCGGGAGGTGAACTGGGCTCCCCTGTCAGATACAATGTTGGTTGGTACCCCGTGCAGCCTTACGATCTCCCTGATGAACACCCGGGCGGTTTCCAAAGCAGACGGCGTACTCTTTAGGGGTATGAAGTGGGCCATCTTAGACAGACGGTCAACCACCACAAAGATAGCTGTATGTCCTTCAGAAGGGGGTAGTTCCACTACAAAGTCCATGGCAATCATGCTCCAGGGTCTGTCAGGAATTGGTAGTGGTCTGAGGAGGCCCCAGGACTTGGTCCTGGCAGACTTGCTTTGGGTACAGATGACACATGACTTAACATAGTCCTTGCAATCTTGCTCAAGCCTTGGGCACCAAAACATGCGCTGGATTAGTTCACGAGTCTTGTGAACCCCAAAATGTCCGGCCAGCGGGTGGTCGTGACACAGGCTCAGCACTTCTGTCCGGCAACTTTCTGGCACAAAAATTTTGCTGTCCTTCCAAAGCATCCCAACCCTGGGTATCAAGATTGATCCTGGAGGACCGGACACCCCCTCTGAGGCTTGTTTTAGACCGGACATCAGGTCGGTCTGGAAAAGCAGAAAGTTGCCCTCAGATAAGATGGTGTCCGGAACTGAAGTTTCCTTGGGGTCATCGTACATCCGAGAGAGAGCGTCAGGCTTGATGTTCTTTGATCCTGGCCGGTAGGTGATGTGAAATGAAAATCTGGAAAAGAATAACGCCCATCGTGCCTGATGCGGCTTCAAACGTTTGGCAGTTCGTAAATATTCCAGATTTTTATGATCCGTGTAGATAAGTATGGGATGTGCCGCTCCCTCTAGCAGGTATCGCCATTCTTCGAGTGCGGCTTTAATGGCCAAAAGTTCACGGCCCCCCACATCGTAATTCTTCTCTGCAGACGAAAGCTTCCGAGAGAAGAAAGCTATGGGGTGCATGAGATCCTTGAGTCATTGGCGCTGAGAAATAACTGCCCCCACAACTGTTTCTGAGGCATCAACCTCGAGTAGCTAAGGAAGAGAGGGATCCGGATGGCTCAAGATGGGGGCAGAGGTAAAGAGTCCCTTTAGGGTAGAAAAGGCAGCTTGAGCTTGGGGATTCCACTGGAATCGGACGTTTTGTCTTGTTAGCTGGGTGATCGGAGAGATAATTGCAGAAAATCCTTTGATGAACCTTCTGTAAAAATTGGCGAAGCCAACAAAACGTTGCACCCCCTTTTTATCTGAGGGTGCAGGCCAGTCCAGAACAGCTGTGACCTTTTGTGGGTCCATCTTGAACCCTTCTGTGGAAATTACCAGGCCCAGAAATTGGATACTCTGCCGCTCGAATTCGCATTTTTCTGGTTTGGCGTATAAGCCATGCTGACGGAGTCGGCAGAGTACCATTTTGACGTGTTTCCGGTGCTGATCCAAGGATGAGGAAAAGATCAGGATATCGTCTAAGTAGGCTATGACGAAAATGTCCAGATAGTCTCTGAAGATATCATTTATCAGGTGCTGGAAGGTAGCAGGGGCATTACACAGGCCGAAGGGCATCACCAGATATTCGTAATGGCCAAACCTGGTACGGAAGGCCGTTTTCCACTCGTCCCCTGCACGAATGCGAACCAAATTGTAGGCCCCATGAAGATCGAGTTTGGTGAACACAACAGCAGTTCTTAATCTTTGAAAAAGCTCAGGTACCAGGGGCAAGGGATACCGGTTCTTGACCGTGACCTTGTTTAGCTCACGGTAATCCACACAAGGACGCAATGAGTGGTCCTTCTTCTCCACAAAAAAATCCCTGCCCCAGCCGGAGAGGTGGATGGCCGGATGAACCCCCTCTTAAGGTTTTCGTCAACATATTCCTTTAAAACCTCCAACTCCCGCTCAGACAGAGGGAAAATTCGCCCAAAGGGGATTTCAGCTCCGGGCAGTAACTCAATCGGGCAATCGTAGGAACGATGAGGAGGAAGTGTCTCTGCCCCTCGTTTACTAAAAACGTCTAAGAACTCATGATACTGTTCAGGTACTGCTGAGCGTAATTCTGAGTCAGCTTCTAGGCACAGCAAAGGGCCAGATATCTTGGAAGGTAAGGGCAGACAATGTTCTTGACAGTAGAGGGACCGAAACCTGATTTCTCCGGAGCCCCAGTCGATTTGTGAGTTGTGGGCCTGAAGCCACGGTAGACCCAAGATGATCGGGAACAGAGGGGAAGCAATAGCATCAAACTTAAGCAGTTCCTTGTGGTTCGAGACAGTAATTACAGGCAGTGGGGGAGTCTCTTGAGTCACCTGGCCAGATTTAATACGGGATCCATCTGCCAAGAAAACGGAAAGTCCTTGAGTCCTGTGCTGGAGTGGAATGTGTTGTTGGTTGGCAAAGTTCAAATCAATAAAACAACTGCATGCACCAGAGTCTATTATTGCAGTAACAGACACAGTCTTTCCAGAAAACTGAAGGGTGATGGGAATAGCCAGGTGAGTAGAGATAGCTGGGTGACTGTGTGGTGGGATGGATGAAGATCTACGGTACTTGGCAGGACACGAATGTACATAATGGCCCCGTCCCCCGCAGTACAAACACAGGTTGAGCTGTTGCCGACGTAGACGTTCCTCGGCAGACAATGCGGGTCTCATTAGTCCGACATGCCCAGATTTATGAAAGTCCGGTATTAGTTTGGTTGGTGCAGGATTAACTGGGACCGGTCTAAGGGGAACAGGACGAGAGGTCGTAGGCACTTGGGGTAACATCCAAGTTGGTTGAGTCTGCTGGGTCACCCTCTCCATCCTGCGTTCCCGAAGATGACGGTCTATCTGAATAGTTAGGGTCATCAAGGATTCCAGGGAATTTGGTACACCGACCCGAGCCAGTTCATCCTTTAGTCCTTCTGACAAGCCTAGGCGAAACTGGTGCCGTAAAGCTGCATGGTTCCACTGGGTATCCGCGCTCCAGCGTCTAAAGTCCGTTATATAATCTTCGACCACTCTGCGGCCCTGCTGGAGCGTGCTAAGAGCAGCTTCGGCAGTGGAAGTTCGTTGGGGGTCATCATATAAGAGTGACATTGCGTCGAAGAAGGATGACAAAGAGTCCAGAGAAACATGGTGTTCTTACAGCAGGTGATGAGCCCAGGCTTGTGGTTCTCCCAGCAGAAGTGAGACAACAAACCCCACCTTGGTGTTTTCCCGCGAAAAGGTTAAGGGTAGTAAGGAAAAGTACAGCTCACATGCATTACGGAAAGTCCAAAACTTGCTTCGATCCCCAGAAAACTTCTCCGGAATTGGGACCCTGGGTTCTGGAGATAACATCATTACAGGGAGTGCGGGGGAAGCCTCTGATGACAACCCACTGGAAGAAAGGTTTGTAATACTCATCTGGGACTGCACTTGTCTCACCAGGTGTTCATAGCTGTCCTGAAAGGATTTCACCTCTTGAGTGAGGACGGAGAGTAATTGGCAGATTTCATCAGTAGCAGAGGTCTCTCTTGCAGGCTCAGGCATGGCCGTTTGATACTGACACGTACCTCATATGTGAGCCTGACGTGCAGAGGGAGACCTCTCATACAGCCCTGGTTCCCAGATCACTGGAGTTGAGGACAATGACCGTAGGAGCACAGCGGGGTATGAGTGCCTGGTGGATTCTCTGGAACTGGAGATGATGTCCACTGGAAGACACTGGAACTGGCTGGAGTGCCGGGTGCAGATAAGCTGGATACAAGTCAGCAGGCTGCAAGCAAGCTGGATGCAGGTCAGCAGGATGCAGGTAAGCTGGATGCAGGTCAGCAGGGTGCAGGTGAGCTGGATGCAGGTCAGCAGGGTGCAGGTAAGCTGGATGCAGGTCAGCAGGATGCAGGTAAGCTGGATGCAGGTCAGCAGGATGCAGGTAAGCTCAATGCAGGTCAGCAGGGTGCAGGTGAGCTGGATGCAGGTCAGCAGGGTGCAGATGAGCTGGATGCAGGTCAGCAGGATGCAGGTAAGCTGGATGCAGGTCAGCAGGATGCAGGTAAGCTGGATGCAGGTCAGCAGGGTGCACACAGCAGGCAGAAGAAAGGTCAGACAAGCCAGGTCATACACAGTGGATCAGTTCAACAGAATCGGCAGGCAAGGAATAGTCAAGTTCAGGCTGGTTTCTGGTAACAGGATATCAGGCAGGCAGGTAAACAGAATCAGAGTCAGGGAAAGCCAAGGTTCAGGATTGGAGACAGCAGCGTGGTCAGAGAGCCAGGTCAGGTGATCGGATGCTGATTACAGGAACAGGTCACAGGTGAAGCTGCAGATCAAACAGCAAGAGCTGAATGGTGGAAGCCCCTCTTAAAGGCCACTGGGCGCCAAAGTCGCGTCACTGTGCGTGCGATCTCCGCGATCGGCACATGCGCATTGGCGCACGCCTGTTCGTTACTGGGAACCTGTTGGTGGGGATGCGCCTGAGCCCTGTTGCAGGTCTGGAAGTAGTATGTCCATGACAGTGGCACTCATTATAAGCCAGGAGCTGGCCATAGCTCAGGGCCCTTGTTAGAAGATAAGTGTGTGCCCCAGCAGGAAGGGGAGAGTTGATCCACTCGGGAGAAAAGACTCCATTTTGGAGAGATTCCTTACCCATAGGACTAGGAGAGATGGGACAGTCTGCAGCAATGAGAGAGCTGAGGCAACTAGCGAGTCCAAGGGACAGGAGGATTCTGTAAGTCTCAGAAGAGTGAGAAAGCCTGAAATGTCAGGAGAACCCCTATGTATAGGCCAGGTGAATGAGCACACCAGCTCTAGCTGGTGTCTCGTGTCCTGATTGGATAGATTGATAGCAGCACAGCCAATGGCTCCCGCTGCTGTCAATCAAATGCAATGATACGGCACCGGGGGTGGGGCCGAGTCCTGCATTCTGTGAATGGACACAGATACAGGACTCGGGAGTGCGCCCACACGGGTGTACACCGTAGGAGAGAGCTTCTCCAACGTGGACACTGGATGCAGGGAGGAGCCAGGAGCTGTCTTTGTGACTCCGGGGTCACAAGGAGAGGCATGGACCAGCCAGAAAAAGCAGAGAGAACAACCACAACATGTAAAACATGTTAACAAATTACTAGAGATGTAACAGAAACATCTCACATGAGTATATAGAGATAAAAAAACTTTTTTTATATCAGAAATCCATGACCTTAACAGCCATTTGAAGCTTATTGTATTAACCTAAGGTATAGGGATCCTTGATTTGTAGGTTTTTTAGAAAGAAATTACAGAAAATAATTTTTTGAATAATTCAAAACAGTAAAAATAAATGAAACTTAACTGCTATAGGGGCAATAGATACAGACCAAGTAAAACAGCATCAAAAGGGGTCCCCTATCAGTTAAACAGATAGACAATAACAATAATAGGGGACTTTGGGTGATTATATTGGAGCCAGTAAGATCACAATATGTGAGCGAGACCAGGGACCTGTCCTTGTAACCGGGGCTTTTTTGCCCTCCCATGTGGCCACACAGCACTGCCCACCCTGTAGTTTCCTTGGCTGGGTGCGCGGTGACTGGTAGGGCTGCTGGTCCTTCATCGGCCCTCCTTCTGGCTCGCCCCTGTCGCCGCGCTATTGGCCATTTGCTGCCGTGTCAGCGGTTCCCCTTGGCACATGCGTGGCGGTTCTGGCATCACCTGACCACTGTCATTCCTTTGGAATGATGTTTCCCATCCGTAGCCATGGGAGGGCCTTTGCGCTCCTTCCGCCCCCCTTTCCCTTACTTTGTAAGTATCTATTTCTATGTAATATACTTTATAATATTCGATCTGATACTCATATTTTTTTTTATTTTTTTTTAAGTTACCATATATATCGGTGTATAACACGCGCCAGTGTATAACACGCGCCCCAATTTAAGAGGCACGTTTCAGGAAAAAAAAACTTTTTTTTTAAATAAACCACTTTTAAGCAAAATAATGGTGAGTGAGCATCAATGCAGCCTGATTAGTGCCCATCTGCAACCTCAATGCAGCCTAATCTGTGCCCATCTGCAGCTTTAGTGCAGCCTGATCTGTGCCCATCTGCAGCCTTCTATTGTTATTCTGCTCTTAACTGACCCCAATGAATTCCTTATGAATGCCCATTAAGTGTTGCAAGCATTTTGGTGTGACTTGCCTCTCAGCTGTTCCACCGCAATCCAGCAAGAAGCCGTCAGCTCCTGCTGCCTTGTGTACAGATGTCATCTTGGTGCGAGCCGAGCGCTGAGCCGAGCACTGAGCCGAGTGGAGATGACGGCTCAGTGATTTCCAGCGGCACTCATCTCCCTCCTTCCCCTCCGAGATACGCTGTCGGCGTATAACACACCCCCCCCCCATTTTTCCCCTATTTTCAGGGGGGAAAAGTGCGTGTTATACGCCAATAAATACGGTAATTTATTTTTTGTATATGGGGTTGTGTCCCCTTTTTGCTCCGTGCCCCCCCCGGTGGTCACTGGATTTGGGCTCCTTTCCTGCTAGATGCCATTGAAATGACCATTTCTCTATTTATATTGTTTTTGTTTTTTGTATTGGATATTATGCTATACTTATTTGATGTTTTTTTACATGTTCATTAGATCTGCAAGTACCTGAAGAAGCGCAACTGTGCGCATAATATGTAGAGCGAAAAAAATATCTCTGTGACCTCACATTGTGACTCAACTACTCCATGCACCTTATTCCTTTTGGATGCTGCTACTGGTTATTTCTAATTACATCGAATTGGATTAGAATATAATATTTGGAGGTGTTATTTGAGTCCCTGGGGTCATGTATTATTATGATGTGTTTTCTTTTTATTTTTGTCAATCACAATTTTAACTTTATCCAATTCAAATTTCGAATATTTTTTACCTTATGTGTGTGCCTATAAAGTCCATTTTCGCAATTCCAAAAAATCTTTTCCATTCAATATCAGGACATTGGCATATTGTTACTAGTGTGTCCACAGTGTCACCCTGTGAGGATGCACGTTAAATTCCCAAACTTTTTGACATAAATATAATATATACTGATTATATATATTGTGACCGTATGCGAGGTGAGGTAATGGATAATCGGTATATTATACCTCGCATGCGTTCTGTTGTCAGAGACTGAACCGAAAATCCGGCCCGGGTTTTTCCAGCCTCTGTGGCAGGCTTGGTTCCGGTCCAGATGTTGTGGTCCACTTGAATCCACGCTCAGGTTGACTTTAAATGAGCAGGAAGAGAGCACAGTATAGCCCTGGCCTGAGAATCAGAAGGGAATCTCAGAGAGAGCTCTGTTTGAACTTAAAAAGAAGGTTTGCTTTACCACATGCTTTGTGGGTGTCAGGGACCAGCCCCACACCGTATAGAGAGGAAGTCTGTTGTATAGTTTAACGCCGGACGGCAAGGATTTGTTTTATTATTGTTTTGCTTTAATATTGTTTTTTTACTATTGTTTTGTTTGTTTGCAAACCTCTTCTAATTAAAGTTGGCAACCCGCCAGATTTTAAAGAAACTGACTGCACGCTGACCTTAATTTCCAGAAAAGGTGATCCCACGAGCTAATCTCGCACTATATATATATATATATATATATATATATATATATATATATATATTATACAGTATGTGGGTGTAACCCAGACTTTAGCTAATAACTGCTGTGGAACAATGGAAAAATCCCATGCTCCATTGGATTACAATGACTGTTTGTTAATCTGTTGCCTGCTAGAAACTGTTGTGCTTTCTTCAAGGGTCCCAACTTTGCCGGACAATGTGTTTTTTTTTTTTTTTTTTTTTTGTTTGTTTTTTTTTCATCAGTCACTGGCCAGTGTGACAAAATGGGGGGGGGGGGGGGGTTATAGCAATTTAGGATTGTCTTTATATATTGTTACCGCTAGGTAAATGCAGTTCAGTTCTGTAATTACTGTTACTCAGAATACTGCAGGTATTTAACCACTTGATGTCCGCGCTATAGCCGAATGACGGCCACAGTGCGGACCTGAATTTCCGGCCTCCCCTTTGCACGCACCCCGCGTGTCCTGTGATCACCGAGTCATTGAGACTCGGGTGATCACAGATCCGAATAAGGGGCCGGTCCCGATCACATGATGTAAACAAAAGCTCGGTAATACTTTTTTTCTTTTTTTCTCCCCACGCTGACAGCGTGAGGAGAAAAAAAAGCCGATCACCGGCTTATGTGCAAGGGACATTGGTCCCGAAGAGGCAATTATGCCTCATCTGTGCCCACCAGTACCCCCTGCCAGTGCCACCTGCCATTGCCACCTGCCAGTGCCCACCAATGCCCATGAATGCCACCTATTAGTGCCCACACGTGCCACCTATCATTGCCCACCAGTGGTGCCAATCAGTGCCACCTAGCAGTGCTGTCTATAACTGCCACCCATCAGTGCCCATCACTGCCACCTATCGGTGCCCATCAGTGCCGCGTCATCAGTGTACATCAATGAAGGAGAAAAATTATCTGTTTGCAAAATTTTATAACAAAATATAAAAAAATAAAAAAAAACACATTTTAAAAAATTTGGTCTTTTTAAATTTTTATTAACAAAAAATAAAAACCGCAGAGGTGATCAAATACCACCAAAAGAAAGCTTTATTTGTGGGAAAAAAATTATAAAAATTTCATTTGGGTACAGTGTAGCATGACCGCGCAATTGTCATTCAAAGTTCATCAGCACTGAAAGCTGAAAATTGGTCTGGACAGGAGGGGGGTTTAAGTGCCCAGTAATCAAGTGGTTAACCATATCTCTCAAAGTAATGTTATTGCCCTATTAATTATTTGTATAAGAGCACTTGCTAATTCTTTCTTATTTTAGACTATGCTTGGCCTAAGATAGATAGATAGATAGATAGATAGATAGATAGATAGATAGATAGATAGATAGATAGATAGATTGTCAGGGTTTTTAGAGGTCAGGGCTGGGTGACTCGTCCTGGCAGCCCTCTGGTGCCTCCCCCTGGTCTGGAAGGTTGGAGAATCTTCTAGAATTAGAGGGCAGGGGTTAGGAGGAGCTGCCATGCATATCTATGAGGACTCAGCCAATCCCCAGTAGTGGGCTGGCAGGGGACTGAGACAACCTCATAAATAGACATGGGCCATGGCAGCAGGGGCAGTCAGGTGGAAGATGGAGATGCAGTGTTGAGGAGGCTATCAGTGGCCATAAGGGGTACCCTCTAGTCTGGGGAAGGGGGTGATCTGCCTTGGGCCAGGGCTCGGGTGCTGGGGAGATCCTGACAAAGACACAATGAAGGACTCTTTCCTGGAGGCACGGGAGGACAGAGTGAGTAGTTCAACACTGGTGGGGACCAACAAAGGGGGTAGACTGCCACATGTAGCCAGTCTCCCTTGAAGACAGCAGTGGACTTCAGTCCTTCCCCTGAGAGATCTTCTGAGGGTCATCCGGGTGGGCTAGTAAAGAGTCAAACTAGTGGACTGGTGTGAGAGTCAGCCAGGAGGGCTGGGGAAAGAGGCAGCTGCAGCCAGGTGGGCTGGCAGGGCCCGAAGAGGTGGTGCTGGGATCAGTGACCACAAAGCAGAGGGCAAAGTTACATGCTGTGTCACTCCACGTGTGCTATTGTTAAGGGACTGCAAGTTCCTGCCTGTAATGGGCTGCTTTTATTATCTGTTTTTTTATTGCTTTTACTAAAGTAATTATGCAATATTTTTAAACTTGCATTAAAAAAACTGGACACTTAGGAATACAAATTTAAAGTGCAAACCTCACCTCTGTAGGAATACAAAATCTGCACAGTAATAAAAGTAAAAAATGCTGAGTAGATTGTATTTCTATGAAAAGCAATGTGGGAATCGTTTTGTTTTATCTGTTCGTTCAAAAGTTCAGGTTAAGAAATTGCAGAGTTAATGTTGTTAAACATTTCCTGAAAAGCAGCAGTGAGTTCAGAAGAAAGGTTATGTAGGGCTCATTTACACGGGTGCATTGGCCCATACAGCATGGAAAGCTGTTTATCTGTTCTGAGCAGTGCTGAGTTGCACGCAGTCATCCTGTTTTTGTCAGTTGAGATGAAGCAGCTCACCTGAAGCTCCGATTTTGACGGGTATTCAGGGACGGGTGCACAGATCCTGATGCAGACAGTGTGCATCTGAGTTGCCAGTGCAATAATTGACATTTTTCTTTTTGCACACAAAAAACATTTCTTAAATTGAGGAAGGTGGGCATATCTGGGAACCAAGGTGCACAGATACATAGTTCTAGGGTTGCTACCTGTCTGGTATTTTACTGCCTTGGCTAGAAAAAGGACCATAAAGCTCATAGTCTCACTGCCAGCTATAAACATATGTGTGGGTAGGTTCACTTATTGCCATATAGGCGTGTATAGTGGCCTTCGACATTGCTATATAAAAAAAAAAAAAAAAAAAAAGATAAGATGTATCATCTTTCAAGATGCGCAGGCATTAGGAAAATGTATTGAAGTATTTGCTTGTTTTTCAAGCATAAAACAATGTTAAACTGATAGCTTTGTGTCATGTTCAGTGATGTAGATGATGTAAGGTGGTGAGCTATGTAATCTTCACCTGTCAGGATCTTGTCTGTAATAAGGATTGCCTGTGCAAGACTCCACTGTGATGTCTACGTCAGTACTCTGAAATGACATGTTCAGGAATTTATAAAAAACAAAAAAACAAACGCTGTCTATTTCCAGTAGATGGGGTTCTGTAATGATTTCTACAATATCAGAGTGGGCATGCACTGTATATTTTTTTTGTAGCAATGGAATTGATCCAGTATCTCGGGCAATGTAAGAGTTAACCAGTGCTTGTTTCTGATGGAACTCCTCAACATCAGAGATTTCCTAAAATTATATATATTGTAGTATTGCAGAGATTATACTCGTGTGCCAGGTTCTTTTTCAATGAATTGCACTAGTCGAAACTGTATTTTAGTGCGTGGCAGCCCACTTTTATTAAATAAAATGGAAAGTTCACATAGACATCAGTTGCTCACACAGGTGTTATTCCACATCAATATGAATAAACAAAAATACTGAGCCAACTAGCTCACTGGTTGGCAGCGCCACTGCTCTTCTTGCCAGTCCCTACGACTGTGTTGTCCAGCACTACCAGATCACTTTTGTTTGGGCGGCAAACAAACCAAACGCTGCCCCCCAACGCTCGGTTGGTTGATCTCGGTGAGACCTTCTGTCCCCTGACTGGGGCACCTCAGCTATGGTCCCTGGATGAGACCTCCTGTCTCCTGGCAGGGGTTTCTCTAACCCCTGAAATGAGTCCTCCTGGCCCCTGGCTGAGCCACCTCTGACCAATGGATGAGACCTCCTGGTTGCTGGCTGGGGCACCTGTGACCCCTGTGTAAGAGATTCTGTCTCCCACACTGGGAGCTGTCTCCAAAATGGGAGACCTGAGCTATCTGTAGACCTGAGTATTTAACAATCCTGAACACCTGTGTACTCAGACAGGTTGCAGGCACCTGGTAAAGCCCGGACACAGGAATGAAAGTTCTGATCCAGAACTACAGAATCTGGAGAAAAACAAAAACACAGCTTTCTCTGCTCAGAAATGATAGTCCGGAACTTCACATTAACCCTTAATGCGAATCCTGTGTCACATTCTCCTCCATTTTCACAGTGACAGGGTCTCACTCTGTCACAAAATATATATATATATAATTTATTTATTAGTTTGGGATAGAATGAGTAAGGAATGTTGTTTTCTTCTGTAGAAGATCAGGTTTTAACCAGTGTAATGATTATCTTAGGCAGGTCTCCCAGGAGTGGTGGTCGAAGGTTGGCTCTTAGGGAATAGGGACTAGGTGAGCAAGGTGGAATGGTTTAAATGCAGAATGTATGATGTCCAGGTTTATTTATTTTTTATTAAGAATACAATTTCTTTTGTGAGTTCATACTGTATAGTCCTCATCATCAGAGTTTAGTACTGTTAAACAAAGCGTGTACTGGACTGATAAAATTAGGGGGTTCCAAAGGATAATTATTATGATTGCTCCAGATGCCAGTTAGGCAGCCAGTCGAACGACTGAAACACATTGGCTTTTTATGACACAAGATTCTGAATAAAATTTAATTTGGACTATTAACATTCTGCTTTTTGCACACCTAGGTTTTTTTTTTTTTTATTGTTGTCTTTGCCCCTGTTGGGAAAATTGGCCTAGTAACCATTTTCACTGAAAGTGAGTTGTAACAAGAATAGATATAGAGGGGAAATCTTTCAGTGAGGACAGGTGTTTTTTAATGCCAACTATCTAAAAGGCAATAAACCTCCCTTTGGATACATTTTACCCTCAAGATAATTTGCCTTTGGGTCACCTCCTTTTTATGTATGGACACTGACAATAGGCTGAGTTCTTGTATACATACACTATATTACCAAAAGTATTGGGACACCTGCCGTTACACGCACATTAATGGCATACCAGTCTTATGCCCCGTACACACGGTCGGATTTTCCAATGGAAAATGTCCGATCAGAGCGTGTTGTTGGACATTTCCGACCGTGTGTGGGCTGCATCGGACATTTTCCATCGGAATTTCCGACACACAAAGTTTGAGAGCAGGCTATAAAATTTTCCGACAACAAAATCCGATCACATCAATTCCGACCGTGTGTGGCCAGTTCTGACGCACAAAGTGCCACGCATGCTCAGAAGAAATTGGAAGAAGACGGAAGGGCTCGGTCTGGTAAAATTAGCGTTCGAAATGGATACAGCACTTTCATCACGCTGCAATGTAAAAAATGGTTTAAGACAGCGCACTCTCTTCTTCTTTATAATGTGAGAAGAATGAAGTAGTTTTGCTGCTCATATTCACACAGACTTCTCACAAACTTATTTCTTTATTATTTATCGGGATTCCCTCAATATATTTTGATTTGTCACATATGACCAATTTTTTTGTTGTTTGTTTTTTTTTTTAATTTTTTTTTACTTTTTAATCCAGAATATTTTTGCATGTGTTTTGTGTGTCAAGTTACCACAACACCATTATTATCTTGTATTATTTAATCTCAAGGAGATTGTTTGGTGTTGGTGTCCCTTGTTAATTTCACATTGTATTTTTGAAATGTACCTGCCTCCTCACCAACAAACTGTTTTTTTTTAAGGAAAACACACATAGGCGAGTATAATTGAGCCAAAAATTCCTTTATTAAGGGCTCACAACCAAGCAAAGAGGGAGGCAACACTGGAGAAACAGCTGAAATTGGTGTAGCCTTAGACCCCCAGGGAACACATCAATTATTTTCAAGCAAAATTGGTGGCCTGAGGAGTCCATATCTAAGGGAGTGCAGTCTGGTCCAGAAGTCTCAGAGATCTGGAAAGCAGCAGATGACATCTGTGTCCCCAGGCTGTGGTACTACAAGAGGCTTCATCTTTTGCCAGACCAGACTGAACCCAGGGCCATCACTCTCTGGTCCTCCTTCCACGCTTCCTTCCATGCTGTGGCTCTGGTGGTGGAGTTGTCAGGAGGAGGAGGAGGATGGTCCAACTCAATCACGTTGGTATTGGGTGTGATTTCGCCACTCACCCCCTTAGTTAGGACTTTATAAATAAGTTTCTCACACATGAGGTGTTGACCCTCCTGCATGCCCTTCAGTTTGGTGGCAGCCATGCAGGCAAAGGCCTCTTCAGGAGTGGATAAGGCTCTGCGGGATGCAGAAGCCTCCTGAATGAGCCTGAGCGCTGAATCCTGAACGTGACTCCCCTTCCTGGGTCTTTTGTATGGAAGGCGGAGAGGAGGGACCTGCGATTCGGT
The DNA here is from genome assembly GCF_042186555.1 of Aquarana catesbeiana. Classification (NCBI taxonomy): domain Eukaryota; kingdom Metazoa; phylum Chordata; class Amphibia; order Anura; family Ranidae; genus Aquarana; species Aquarana catesbeiana. The sequence continues at coordinate 87,058,113 of NC_133334.1, read as the reverse complement.
CAGGCTTCGACTGGTCCCAGGCTTCTCCTGGCTGCCACTAAGCTCCGCCTCCTCCTGGCTGCCACTAACTCCCGCCTCCTCCTGGCTGCCACATTCCACAGCCTCCTCCTGTGTGCCACATTCCAGAGCCTCGTCCTGGCTGAGGTCTTCCTGTGTATAAAAAAGGTACATAGTTTGAGTTTTTGATTCATAAATCACACACAATTTTCATCTCATGACTGTTGCAAATTGAATGTTAACAAATATAACAGACTATCCTTCTGAGCCCAGCATTTTTCATTCTTGTCCCAATTATTTTTGCCCACTACTGTCTATTGATATGTAAAACACTTTATTAAATCAGCAATTAGTGATCAATAATAACATCTAGTAAACATAATTTATTTATTGACCAGAAATCTGTAGAACAATGCTATGCCTGGCTTCATCTGGGCTCCTCCACTTCTTCCTGGCTGGAAGTCCCAGGTTGGACATCGGAAGCCTCAGCTGGGGTGGAAGGAAGAGTGGAAGGAAGGGTTGAGAGGGATTCCCTGACTTCAGTGTGGTCTGACAGAAATCGCAGTCTCTCATAGTACCACAGCCTGGGGACATAAATGTCATCTGCTGCAGCTCTGGATCTCTGGGAATCTGTGACCTTCTTGCACTCCCTAAGATAAGTGCTCCTCAGGCCACCAATTTTGTTTTTTAACCTCTTCAATACCGGGCCAATTCTGACACGTAATGTAAAAATCATAATTTTTTTGCTAGAAAATTACATAGAACCCCCAAACATTATATATGTTTTTTTAGCAAAGACCCTAGAGAATACAATGGCGGTTGTTGCAACTTTTTATCTCACACAGTATTTGCGCAGGAATTTTTCGAACGCGTTTTTTTGGGGAAAAAAACTGTTTTGTGTTTAAAAAAAACAAAACAGTAAAGTTAGCCCAATGTTTTTGCATTTTGTGAAAGATGAAGTTACACCGAGTAAATAGATACCTAACATGTCACGCTTCAAAATTGCACACGCTCGTGGAATGGCGCCAATGTTCGGTACTTAAAAATCCGCATAGGCGACGCTTGAAATTTTTTTACTGGTTACATGTTTTGAGTTACAGAGGAGGTCTAGGGCCAGAATTATTGCTCTCGCTCCAACGTTCGCGGCGATACCTCACATGTATGGTTTGAACACCGTTTTCATATGTGGGCGGGACTTACGTATGCGTTCGCTTCTGGGACAGCGGCGCTTTAAAAAACTTTTTTTTTTTTTTATTGTTAATTATATTTTATTTTTTTTATTTGACACTTTTTTGAAAAAAAAAAAAAATGGATCACTTTTATTCCTATTACAAGGAATGTAAACATCCCTTGTAATAGCAATATGACATGTCAGGTGCTCTTAATTGTGAGATATGGGGTCAATAAGACCCCATATCTCACCACTAGGCTGGGAAGCCTGAAATTAAAAAAATAAAATAAAACGATTGCCGCTTCCAAGCCGAAGCGGCGCCGTTTTTTTGAATGGAGAGGCTGGGCGTGACGTCATAACATCGCGCCCGGCCTCCGACTATCATAGAGACTCCGGGGACCATCTGGTCCGCCGGAAATCTCTATGATCTACATCCGGCGCCGGCGGATCTACTCTCCGCCTCACCGATCGTAACGGTGAGTCGGAGCAGGCACCGGAGGGCGGCAGGAGGGGGGGGACTTCCCCTCTCGCCTCCCATAGGAACGATCAAGCGGTGGAATGGCCGCTATGATCATTCCTATGGTGTAGAGATTCGCCGGCTGAAACCGGCAATATCTGAATGATGTCTGTAACTACAGGCATCATTCAGATATACCTGCTCAAAGCCCAGGACGTCATATGATGTCCTTGGTATTGAAGTGGTTAAATAGGGGATGGTTGCTGTGGGGACCACCAGCGTCACCAACTTCAGCAGTTTCTCCAGCGCTGCCTGCCTCTTTTGTTTATTAATGTAATGTGGATGTTTCACCTGCCACAGACAGGGCAGCTCCCTGTACTTGTCTATGAACAGGGGGAGTAAGTTGTGGTGATTGAAGCCATCCATTTTATCTGCAAAACACAACACGAGACAAACCCTAAAGTCAGGCAAAACTCTCCTAATCTTGTTACTATATAGGCCTCTATCTAGAAGCAGTATAGGCCCAAGTTTAGATCTTACCTTCGTTATCACGATCGGCGCCTCCGATACTCCTTCCTCCGCTCACAGATCGTACGTACTACGCACGCGTGTCATGCTTTATACACATTGCGCATGCGTGTAACTCTGCCCGCCCCTGACGTTCTTTCTAGTCTATGCCCCGCCCCTTTTCGTTCGGCGCAGTGGGGGAAGAGCACATGGCGGAGACACAGCAGGTGCGTGCTAATTATAGCAACGAGGAGGAGGGGGAGGAAAGCCCAGAGGCGGAAACGTCTGGATCCAGAAGGAGAAGATTTAAGGCATCAAATATGTCCTTTGGGGAGATGTTGGAGATGGTCGACATCCTGAAGAGGGCCGACTATGACGGGAAGTATGGACCTTACCCCAACCCCAATGTCAGAAAGGCCAAGATCATGCCGAAAGTGGTCAAGAGTCTGCACGGGAATTTCGGGGTACGACGATCGAAAGATCAGCTCAGGAAGCGGTGGTCGGACCTGAAATTACGAGAACACGAGCAGTACAGAAAGATCCGGAGAGTGCTGCAAAAAAGTAAGTAGTTGTCCTGTGTTCCTATTTTTTTTTATGTTTCTTACATTCGTGCTGCTCCATGTGCTTTTCTTAAAACTGTTATCCAGTTCAAAATGTCAATTTTCATGCTCATGGGCACATTATTCGTTCGTATCAAACATTTTTCTTTCGGCCTATAAAACGCCATTGTTTTGGCCATATGCATTTGACCACATTTTTTAGGGCCTACTTGTCTGAAAATAATTTGGTTGTGTAGATGGGTTTGGTACTAGAATGAAATGCAAACTAGATTCTGTGTAAGGAGAGGACACTCAGCAGCTGTTTAGACATCTGGACGCTGGAGCACTAGTGTGGGACACAAGAACACCCTTTTTATTAGGGGGCCCACACAGGTGCTCCAGTGTATACTATAGGGGTGTCTCCATCTGTGAAGCTTGTACTAAACAGGTAAAGTATTGAAGCTTGACAAAGGCCACTAAAAATTCTACATCTTGGAACTCTGCCAAAACAGACAATTGTACCCCACTTCCATGTTTCATATTTATAGTTCTGCCATCAAATGTCTGTGTGCTAAGTATACCATTTTTTTATTACATAGGGGAGAAAAGACTCGGAGGACACCCCTCATCCGAGGAGACCAGAGACCCCCCACCTCTGGAAGAAGGGGAAATCCCCCAAAGACAAGAAGATCAGGAGGAGGAAGACGTGGTGGAAATTGGCACCACAACAGGTGAGTGTCTGCGACCACAGGCTCAGGTAAGAGATGGATGCCTGCATATTTATAATACATGTTTTTTTTTTGGTTTCTATCTTTTTAGGTGATCGTGATGTTGTGGATCCAGGGCATTTCACCTCGGAAAGTGCACAGATCCTGATTGGGAGATCATGGGGTGTAATAGGGACTTGGAAAACATCAAGAAAAGCATCAATGATGTTCTTCAAAAAATAAGAACATCATTGATGTTTTGGGGAGAGTTTAAAACCCCTCCAAAGCCCTTTCTTTTATGGCGTGCTACAATTTGAACATTTTTTGTCTAATTGGAGAAAAGCCAAATTTTGAGGATGCACACAGTGTGTCAACATGTGCTATCTGCCATCACGGGAGATCAATGGACGCGTTTTGGGGGTGCAACCCCTTCCTCAATAATAAAGTAGCTGTGAGGAAGGGGTGGCTCCCCCAAAACACGTCCCTTGATCCCCCATGATGGCAGCTAGCACATGTTGACATTCAGGTATTTGTGTGCATCTTCAAAATTTGGCTTTTCCGGGGGTGACTTCACCCCATCTGAAAGCAATATCAAACACAGTTCCTAAATACTCATGTCTGATATTGCCTTCAAGTTATACCAAATGTGAACTTTGTTAGTTCAAGATTTGTGTCTTTCTTGTTGGTTTTAAACATGCCTGTTTTATCTTAAATGGACATTTCTACTTTTTCTAATGTGACCCCAAAAATTGTTATACAACAAACGTGTTGGTTTTTTTAAAAAAAACCTTTTCTAAATGCTTATGTGATTGTGCAAGTATTAAAAAGATTGTTAATCAAGAATGTATGGATTATTGTTTCAACGCTACAACACTTTTGTTGTGCTCTAATTGGTGTTTTCAGTGACAATGTGGGTTATTTCCTAAGGGCAAATCCACTTTGCACTCCAAGTGCAGTTTCAAGTGCACTTGGAGTGCAAAGTGTCTTTGCCTTTAGTAAATAACACCCAACAATGCTTTGTATAAGGTTACACAATAACGCCATTTTCAGGACTCACCACATTTCTGTCCAGGGTCAGCTAAAACAAACACAAGCAGTAAATGTCACCAAAGATTTGCTTAACGTTTTTTTTTTATTTGATAAGGTTTCACACATTGTCTGGCATATTGATAGCCCCCCTACCCACAAAGAAATCAAGGTATCTTAGCCGGACATCACGGGCACTCAGGGAAGGCAAGCCAGGACGGCCACTTTCAAGCGCCGTCAGGGTTGGTTCATTTTGAATTCCGGCCTCAGGCCCAACTGAGCCAGCATGGTTGGCAGAATGTTGCCATAAAAAGTTGTGTAGAACACAGCATGCCAGGATAATATGATTCAGTTTGTACTCCGCCATGTGTATGGGTGTAAGAAAGAGGCGGAACCGGCTGGCCATGATTCCAAACGTGTTTTCCACCACTCTTCTGGCTCTGGCCAGCCGGTAATTAAAGACCCTCTGGTCCAGGGTGAGGGTCCTCATAGGGAATGGCCGCATAAGTTGGTCCCCCAGAGCAAAGGCTTCATCTGCAATGAAGATGAATGGGAGTCCTTCCACATTGTCTTCTGGAGGTGGCAAGTCCAAGCTGCCATTCTGGAGATGCCTGTAGAACTCGGTCTGGGCGATTACTCCACCATCGGACATCTGGCCATTCTTCCCACGTCCACATACAGGAACTCATAAGTAGCCGACACCACCGCCAACATCACAATACTATTGAACCCCTTGTAATTATAAGAGTATGACCCCGAGTTGGGTGGTGGGACGATGTGGACGTGTTTTCCATCAATTGCCCCTCCGCAGTTAGGAAAGTCCCACTGCTGGGCAAAGTGGGAGGCCACAGTCTGCCATTCCTGTGGCGTGGAAGGAAACTGTTGAGGAAAACAAAAATAATTAGTCTTTTTGCACATAAGCATGGAAAGCAGATTAGACACAAACATTCTTGGCCAACATCAAGATAACATTTATTTATGGGAATTTTTAACCACCAAAGTATAAGGTACACCTATCATATTCCCCCTCCCCCCTCTCATGGGCCATTTCTAACATTATAGGGGGGGGAAAGCTCTTGGACAGGTAACCCTCTCCACTTCATTGAGAGATGAATGCCTAAATAATGTGTATTACTTTGAACAGCCCCTCCTTAGTTACACTATTGGCAGCCTACTGGACAGGTAAGAAGTGTCATAATACAAAGATATAAATACACACTGTACACATTTGAGCACATTTGGACATTCTGCTATTACCTAGCAAGATAATAATAGTATACAGAAACTTGAAACAGTACCATTTGAAAGTATACAGGCAGGCCCTTGCACTACATGCTTTGGGGAATTCATCCATAAATCTGAGCACAAAAGAGGTGGGTATAGTGTGTATGGGTTTGGCAAAGTCAGCAGATAGATGATTGAGGATAGATAGAGAATTGTTATCAGCTGACTTAGCAGTTGGGGGGAGAGAGGGTTCAAAATGACTTGGGGACCCCCAAAAAAGCCTCTGGCACTCTGCCTGAATTTAAAGCACAAATCACATTTAAAAACATTTTAGGGGGTGTTTGGGGTAAAGCACTACTATGGAGCTGATAAAATACATTGTTAAGTGACTACATGAGGTGAATATAGGGCCAGGAGAGCATGCTGGGGAGGTAAGTGAAGGCAAATATGTATGAAGGAGAAAAAAAATAATTACATAAAAATCCAGCATGCATGAGGACAAAGGGGACATTCACAGCATATTACAATCATGGTAATTAGGGAATGAGGAAAGAAATACAATATATTATCAAACATTATATACAATTAAATGTGATATTAAAGGATAAAAATCTTACCTTCATATACTCCTTCTGCAGGACCTGTATGATGGCAGAACAGGTCTCTGGGATAATGATCCCCAGAGCCTGGGGGGAGATGCCTGTCGAGAACTTCAAGTCCTGCAGGCTTCTCCCCGTCGCCAAGTACCGCAGGGTGGCGACGAGCCTCTGCTCCGCAGTGATGGCTTGCCTCATGCAGGTATCCTGCCTGCTAATATAGGGGGTCAGCACAGCCAACATACGGTGAAATACGGGGTCCGTCATCCGGAGAAAGTTCCTGAAATCATCAGGATTATTCTCACGGATCTCACGGAGCAAAGGCATATGACAGAACTGGTCACACTGGGAGGGGACTTCAATACACCTATGGATCCACTTTTGGATTTATAAACATCCCGTTCCTCTATATCCTTCCCTAAAATACGGGCCCTAAAACGTGCCATTTACAATATGCATCTTGTGGATATATGGCGGATATTGTACCCAGAATCACGAAACTACACACACTTTTCCAACGTGCACCGATCGTACAGTCGTTTAGAGCATTTTTTGGTCAACCACAGCTGTCTAGATTGGTCCCCAAATTGCGAAATAGACCCTATGGTTTGGTCCGACCACTCTCCTGTGTTCCTGTCACTTACAGTCCCCTCTACGCCAATAAAAGAATGGACATGGAGGTTGAATGACTCGCTTCTGACTGAGCCAGGGTTCGATACTCAGATAGCGGAGACTATTTCAAATTTTTTTACAGACCACGCCTCTGATGACACCTCACCACCCATTAAATGGAGGCATTTAAGGCGGTCTTACGGGGTAGTTTCATCCAAATAGGTGCCCGCATGAAGAAAGAACGCTCGGCTGCTATAGCCACGGCTGTACACAAACTCAGGACACTAGAGACTACCCATAAACGCTCCCTGACTGTAGAGGTGCTTGCGGAGGTCTCTTCCGCTCGCTCTCAGCTTAGGGAATTATATGAGGCTTCAGCCCGTACATTTGCGAACAAACTAGCCTTTCACCAGTACAAATTCCGAGATAAATGTGGTAGATCACTAGCTCGCACCCTACATACCAAACAACCTAACACCTTTATACCCCATATACGGGACAGTTCTGGGAAAGTTGTCTCGTCACCCTCTGAGATGGGACAGGTTTTCCGGGACTTCTATCAATCCCTCTATAACATACCTGTAACAAGCCCCACTGATCCCCTTTATTCTAGAGCGGACACGCAAGCCTCATATATCGCACAAAACGCATTACCTACTCTAGATGACGAAACGATAGAGGACTTGGAAGCTCCGATATCGGAAGATGAGGTTGCCCGTGCCATTGCATCTACCCCATCTGGTAAAAGTCCGGGCCCTGATGGCTTTACCCCGAAATTTTATAAACAATTTGCTCCCCTTCTCACCCCCTTCTTAACAAAAGTATTTAATTCAATCTCTGAGCAATCGGTATTCCCACCGCAAACTCTAGAGGCACATATCACTCTCATCCCAAAACCAGACAAAGACCTGACTATATGTGCTAACTACCGACCCATTTCGCTGATAGGGGTTGATCTGAAAGTGTACGCGAAGGCGCTAGCTAATAGACTACAACCGTTGCTACCCCGAATCATACACTTAGATCAAGTGGGCTTTGTGAGTGGACGAGAGGCACGAGATAACACCCTGAAAACACTTCTCATTGCAGATTATGCTCGAACCCACAATGTCCCATTGTGCCTCCTCACGGTGGATGCGGAAAAGGCCTTCGACTGTGTCGACTGGCAATTTTTGCATCTATCACTACAACAACTGGGTCTGGGCCAAAATATGCTTTCAAGAATAATGTCCCTTTACACTTCTCCCTTTGCCAGGATTAGACTAAATGGATCTCTAGCTCCAAAATTCACTATCCACAATGGAACGCGACGGGGTGCCCCTTGTCCCCCATTCTCTATGTTCTTGTTATGGAACACCTAGCCATTGCCCTTAGAAACAACCCGGCTGTCCACGGTGTTAGTATAGGCCCCATACATACTAAACTTGCCCTATTTTCAGATGACTTACTCATCTTTGTGACCCAACCGCAAGTCTCATTACCCTCCATTATGCAGGAGTTTCAGAGATATGGAGATGTTAGTAACTTTAAAGTTAATCATAGTAAGTCAGAAATACTCAACATTTCACTCCCAGAAACAGCTCTCAAACAACTTGCATCTTCCTTCCCTTTTAAGACAAATTCCACGTCTATTCGTTACTTAGGAATTCATATCCCAACAGACGCTTCCCAATTATTCATCAGCAACTTTACCCCCCTACTTCTTAGAACGCAAGCGGATCTGACCACATACGCATCTAAACAGCTCTCTTGGTTGGGTAGGGTGAATGTTTTAAAGATGGATGTCCTCAATTCCTCTATCTTTTCCAAACCTCACCTATTCACATTCCCGCCCCGTTTTTCAAAAAGCTTCGCCAGATTTTTTCTAAATTTATATGGCAAGGAAACCGCCCCAGGATAAAATATGACACAATGATTCTTCCGAAGGCCCAGGGGGGGCGGGGGTCCCAGATGCTTCTTCCTACCACAGGGCAGCGGTTCTCACACGTATTGTGGATTGGTTTCACCATTCCTCCTCCAAGATCTGGGTTCAATTGGAGGAACATCTCAATGAGGCTGATCTTTGCGCCCTGCCGTGGACACCTACGGCTCGGCGTAAAGGTGGTACCCTCTCTACTGCCCTTACCCATCAGACCCTGCAGATATGGGACCGACTGCTATTAACGAGCAAATTATCTAAACCCTGGGGCCCGATGACTCCTCTCTTTGGGACTCCGGCCTTCCCCCCGGCGCAGGCTGAGGAGAGATTTGGACCCTGGAATAGGGATAGTCATAGACGTTTAGCACAGGTACTATGCGCTGACCCATCTTTGAGACCGGACATACCTCCCCAGACGAGCGCGGGGCACCCAACCATGTGGTTACAAAGGAGTCAATTAATATCGTACATACGTACTTTCTCCCCCATCTCAAAAATCCTAGACGACCCGACAGACTTTGATGAGCTGTTCTTACAGCCAGATCCCCCAACACATGTAGTATCACTGTTATACTCCCTTCTATTAAATGTATCTACCCCTGACCTTCCAACATACACGCGAAAATGGGAAACAGATCTACAGCATTCCATCTCCCCTGCTGATTGGCAAAAAAGTTTTATTTTAACACATAAGATCTCTTTGGCAACTAAGAATCAAGAAAAGGGGTTTAAGCTATTAACATGGTACAGATGCCCGGTGACTATCCAACGATTTAACCCCTCTATCTCAGGTACTTGTTGGAGATGCCTGTCCTCTAGTGGGACAATGCTCCACATATGGTGGGCATGCCCTCCAATTCGGAAATTTTGGCAAAAGGTCTTTGATATTTACAGCAGGCTGATGGCGACCTCAATTAAGCCCACACCAGAGATAGCCCTACTATCTATGATTCCGGGCCCACTCAAGCTGATTAAAAAGGACATACTGCGCCACTTTTTGGCCGCGGTCAGGACAGTGATCCCCAGACATTGGAGAACAATAGATGTGCCTTCCTTGGGAGATTGGGCTGTCGAGGTGGATCGGATAAGAGATCTGGAACGTTTGCTAGCGCAGGAGGCAGGGAAGGAGGAACAGTTCTCCATTACTTGGACCTCATGGTCGACGTTTCGATACTCTGATGACTTCCTTATATGGATCAGAGATGCCCCGTCTTTGCCCGCTGATTAGCCATGTTGGGGTGCTCCCCAAGTCTGTTGTCATCCCCTATCTCTCCACATGCTCTTACTCATCCCTTTTTCTCTGTTATCTTTCCTTAAGTACTGATCCAGTCACTCAAATTGATATATAAAAGACTGTATTTCCAGAATTGCTCAACAACTTAAATATCTATAACAAATGATTGAATGATCTATACAGCGTTTCAGCCCGACAAGGAGGAATTTCCTGATAACACAAACACGCAAAAGTTTAAAGGTGGTTATAGGTTGATTCCCCCACACTTGTCAGTGTACTAATTCATTACAAACCACTATGTCTAGTGTGCTAATACAATATTCTTCTTGTTATGTATATAATGTATACAATATTATACCATACGGTACTTTATCTTTCTGTTATATCTTTATTTTGAAATAAACTAAGATTGAAAAGAACTGGTCACACTGAAGCAACCAATTCTTGGTCCATGAACTCCTCCCCACCCTGTTCATGGACTGGACTTGTGTCAAGGTAAGGACCCCAACACCAAGCCCCCGCACAGCACGAACTCTATGAGGAGTACGCAACAAGGCTAGAAAACGGTCGGCTGCTCAGAACGAAGTAACAGAACACACTGAAGAACAGCAAGGCCTGTGAAGAGCGACCTGAAAAACAGTAACGAACGAACAAGAACACAATGACAAAGTCACGCGTAGCTTGCTTGCACGCACTGAAGAGCAGATACAAACCCACAAGCACAAACTGAACAGAAGAAAACGATCTGAAAACCACGAGTCTGAAAAAGCGTGAATCGTCTCTCACCAAACTTTTACTAGCATGAGATTAGCAAAAGGAGCCCAAGGGGTGCCGCGCTTGGTTCTGAACTGCCCTTTTCTAGTCTCGTCGTACGTGGTGCATGTCACCGCGTTCTTGACAACTTTGTGCGACTGTGTGTATGCAAAACAAGTTTGAGCCAACATCCGTCGGAAAAAATCCTAGGATTTTGTTGTCAGAATGTCCGATCAATGTCCGACCGTGTGTACGGGGCATTAGTCCGTAGGGTTCAATATTGAGTTGGCCCACCCTTTACAGCTATAACAGCTTCAACTCTTCTGGGAAGGCTGTCCACAACGTTTAGGAGTGTGTCTATGGGAATGTTTGATCATTCTGCCAGAAGCGCATTTATTAGGTCAGGCACTGATGTGGCCTGGCTCGCAGTCTCCACTCTAATTTATCCCAAAGTGTTCTATTGGGTCGAGGTCAGGACTCTGTGCAGGCCAGTCAAGTTCCTCCACCCCAAACTCACTCATCCATCTCTTTATGGACTTGGCTTATGCACTGGTCTAAATCATTTGGTGGAGGGGGGATTATAGTGTGGGGTTGTTTTTTAGGGGTTGGGCTTGGCCCCTTAGTTCCAGTGAAGGGAACTCTTAGAGCATCAGCATACCAAGACATTTTGGACAATGCTCTTTGAATCTTTGTGGAAACAGTTTGGGGATGGCCCCTTCCTGTTCCAACATGACTGCGCACCAGTGCACAAAGCAAGGTCCATAAAGACATGGATGAGCAAGTTTGGGGTGGAGGAACTTGACTGGCCTGCACAGAGTCCTGACCTTAACCCGATAAAACACCTTTGGGATGAATTCGAGCGGAGACTGCGAGCCAGGCTTTCTCGTCCACATCAGTGCCTAACCTCACAAATGTGCTTCTGGAAGAATGGTCAAACATTCCCATAGACACACTCCTAAATCTCGTGGACAGCCTTCCCAGAATAGTTGAACCTGTTATGGCTGCAAAAGGTGGGCCAACTCAATATTGAACCCTACCGACTAAGACTGGGATGCCATTAAAGTTCATGTGCGTGTAAAGGCAGCCCCAATACTTTTGGTAATATCGTGTATAAGAACTGGTCTCTGCATGCTTCTTGCAAAAAAAAACAGTTTTAGAGTGGCTCATCAAGAATTCAATAAATGCTTGTATCAAGGTAGTTTTCAATTTAAGTGATTTAGCACTTTAAAAGATATGTAGGATGAAAGCATATTTTTGATATAGCTATTTTGTAAATACTGTAGGATCATTTTTTAATGGCATGGGATCATCTTGCACCCATTTTATATCCCCTGCAGTCTCCCCCAGGTTATGCACCCTTTCTGGCATGGCACTGGAATTTAAATAATGGAGGTTTTTCCTTACATATGTACTGTATGTATATTTAATACACCTCTAATGGCAGCTCCAGATATCCTTTCCATATGACTTCTAAAGAAGCAGATTTCAGCATATCTGTGAAACGCATCAAGAATCTGCCACCACCCACTTGCGAGCATTGTAATAACTTTCACTGAATATGTGTATATTTCATCACTGGCTGAGAAAGTTTAGTCCACATTGATAGGGTAATCTGTGATATGAATGTGCATTTGTTGTTATACTGTATCCATTTAAGGAGCCTGCTTTTTTATATCCTATGTGATATGTTGGGGGGGTTTACTGAAGTGTGAGCTCACTCTTGAGTACAGTCCACGACAGATATGCTGTTTCAGGACTTGTTGTCCCACTTTTATTCAAAATGAAAGCAAAAAGTTCGAGACAGAACAGTTTCCCACACAGGGGTTCCTACTATCTCTTCAAAATATGGGAAACAAAAATAAATTGCTTTAACCTCCTCCTGGCTTTGTTTCACATCACTGCTGCTCAGGCCCTACCTCAGGCTTCTTGCTTGGTCCACAAACCAGCTTCCAAAAACCCGTGCACTCTTGTACAAACTCTGTACCTTCGTCTCTAGAACTTTCTGTCTCCTGTAGCTCCCTGCTGACCTAGGCCTCAGGCTTAGGGCTTCTGTCTGTTCCACCACTGACTGCTCCTGCACTGTGTAAACATTCATACCTCTGGCTGCTCCTGTGCAACCTCATGGATGCCTGGGGAGGTTGGAGAAATTAACTACTGTCAGGTCCTAGATTATTACAGGTTTGCACACTCAGCCTAATGGTCTCTGGCAAGACTTGGACACAGGATTGAAGGCTTCTTCCTACCCAAAGCTCTTTGAAGCCTCCAAGCTTCAAACCCTGACATGGGAATGACAAACCCGGAGAAAACCAAAAGCTTATTTTTTTACCTGCTCTAAACAGACTTTTACCACAATTTGCATTCTTGAGAAACCTGTGTACCTTTTGGCTTTTTTTCCCACAGTGGCATGGCCGAGCACTGTCACACATACCTCTCTTTTTTCATACATGTACAGTAAAAAAAGAGTTTTATTAAGACTTCAATTCTGTAGTGATTGTATATTATTTTGAAACCTAAAAAGTCTCTTATAAAGTACATCCGTAAAGTATTCACAACGCTTCACTTTTTCCACATTTTGTTATGTCACAGCCTTATTCCAAAATGGATTAAATTCATTATTTACCTCCAAAATGATACAAACAATACCCCATAATGACAAGGTGAAAGAGAATTTTTATTGTAAATCTTTGCAAATTTATTAAAAATAAAAAACAAAAAAATCACATGTACATAAGTATTCACAGCCTTTGCCATGACACTCAAAATTGAGTTCAGGTGCATCTGTTTCCACTGATCATCATTAAGATGTTTCTACAACTTGTTTGGAGTCCCCCGGTGGTATATTCAGTTGATTGGACATGATTTGGAAAGGCACACACCTGTCTATATAAGGTCCCACAGTTAACATTGCATGTCAAAGCACACACCAAGCCATACAGTCCAAGAAATTGTCTGTAGACGCCTGAGACTGGATTGTATCAAGGCTCAAATCTGGGGAAGGGTACAGAAACATTTCTGCAGCATTGAAGGTCCCAATGAGCACAGTGGCCTTCATCATCCATAAATGGAAGAAGTTTGGAACCACCAGGACTCTTCCTAGAGCGGGCTGCCTAGCCAAACTGATTGATGGGGGGAGAAGGGCCTTAGTCAGGGAGGTGATCAAGAACCCAATGGTCACTCTGACAGAGCTCCAGCATTTCTCTGTGGAGAGAGGAGAACCCTCCAAAAGAACAACTATCTCTGCAGCACTCCACCAATCAGGCCTATATGGTGGAGTGGCCAGACGGAAGCCACTCCTCAGTAAAAGACACATGACAGCCTCCCTGGAGGTACCTGAAGGACTCTCAGACCATGAGAAACAAACTTCTCTGGTCTGATAAAACAAAGATTAAACTCTTTGGCCTGAATGGCAAGTGTGATGTCTGGAGAAAACCAGGCACCGCTCATCACTTGGCCAGTGCCATCCTTATAATGAAGCATGGTGGTGGCAGCATCATGCTGTGGCAATGTTTTTAAGCTGCAGGAGCTGGGAGACTAGTCAGGATCAAGGGAAAGCTGAATGCAGCAATGTACAGAGACATCCTTGATGAAAACCTTCTCCAGAGCGCTCTGGACCTCAGACTCGGGTGAAGGTTCATTTTCCAACAGGACAACAAACCCTAAGCACACAGCCAAGATAACAAAGGAGTGAGGAGACAACTCTGTGAATGTACTTAAGTGGCCCAGCCAGAGCCCAGACTTGAACCCGATTGAACATCTCTGGAGAGATCTGAAAATGGCTGTGCACCGACGCTCCCTATCCAACCTGATGGAGCTTGAGAGATTACATAGTTACATAGTTAGTCAGGTTGAAAAAAGACACAAGTCTATCTAGTTCAACCAAAAAATAAATAAAAAATACAATCCCATATACAAAGTCCTTCACCCACAGTTGATCCAGAGAAAGGTGAAAAACCCCAGCAAAGCACGCTCCAGTTTGCTACAGCAGGTGAAAAAAATTCCTTCCTGATCCCCCCTGGATCTTCCCTGGATCAACTTTACCTATAAATGTTAGTACCCAGTTATATTATGTACATTTAGGAAAGAATCCAGGCCATTTTTAAAGCAATCTACCGAGCTTGCCAGAACCACCTCTGGAGGGAGTCTATTCCACATTTTCACAGCTCTTACTGTGAAGAAACCTCTCTGTATGTGGAGATTAAATCTTTTTTCCTCTAGATATAAAGAGTGCCATCCCCTGTGATGACCTTAAAGTGAATAACTCAACACCAAGTTCACTATATGGACCACTTATGTAGTTGTACACGTTGATCATATCCCCCCTTAATCTCTTCTTCTCAAGAGGGAATAGATTCAGTTCCTCTAATCTTTCCTCATAGCTGAGCTCCTCCATGTCTCTTATCAGTTTGTTTGCTCTTCTCTGCACTTTCTTCAGTTCACCGATATCCTTTTTGAGAATTGGTGCTCAAAACTAATTCCAGATGAGGTCCTACTAATGATTTGTACAGGGGCAAAATGATATTTCTCTCTCTGGAGTCCATACTTCTCTTAATACAAGAAATAACTTTGCTCGGTTTGGAAACCGCAGCTTGGCATTGCATGATATTATTGAGTGTATGATCTACCAAACCCCCAGATCCTTCTCCACTATGGATTCCCCTAGTTGTACTCCCCCTAGTATGCATGATGCATGCATATTCTTAGCCCCCAAATGCAAAACTTTACATTTATCAACATTAAACCTTATTTGCCACTTAGTTGCCCAATTAGACAGTGCATTGAGATTGGAGACACCCTGTAAGGATGTTATTCCACTGCATAGCTTAGTGTCATCTGCAAAGACAGAAACGTTACTTTTAATCACAGACCCTATATCATTTATAAAGATATTAAAAAGTAAGGGTCCCAACACTGAATCTTGGGGTACACCACTTATAACCTTGGACCATTCAGAGTAAGAGTCATTAACAACCACTACTCTCTGAATTCTGTCTTTTAGCCAGTTTTTTATCCATTTACAAATTGATCTTTCCAAGCCTGTAGGCTTTACCTTACAAATGAGCCATGTGTGGGGAACTGTGTCAAAATTTTTGCAAAATCCAGGTATACCACATCCACAGCCACCCCCTTTACTTACCTCCTCATAAAAAGAAATCAGGTTTGTTTGACAACTCCTGTCTTTCACAAATCCATGCTGTCTGTTGCTTAAAATATTTTTTTCCAGCAATAACTTTTTATCAAACTCTCCAGTATCTTCCCGACTTTAGAAGTTAAACTAACAGATATATAGTTACTTGGTAAAGACTTTGATCCCCTTTTAAATATGAGCACTACATTGGCCCCACGCCAATCCAGTGGTACCATTCCAGTCATTAACTAGTCCCTAAATATTAGAAACAATGGCCTGGAAATGACAGCGCTCAATTCTTTTAGAATCCGTGGGTGGATGCCATCTGGTCCAGGTGCTTTATCCACCTTTATTCTGTCTAAATATTTCTGGACCATATCACTTTTGAGCCATTGTGGATCATTTGGGCCTGTGTCACTACCACCACAATTACGGATATGAGCTCCCTCATGCTCCTTTGTATACACAGAGCTGAAGAAAGTATTTAATAAATTTGCCTTCTCTTTGTCCCCAGTCGCCCACTCTAGATTATTTTGTAAAGTGCCTACATGCTCAGGCCTGACCTTTCTACTATTAATATATTTGAAGAATTTTTGGGGGTTTGTCCGACTATCTTTTGCAATCTGTCGTTCGTTTTGAATTTTTGCGTATTTGATTTCCTCTTTACATATTCTGTTATATTCTTTGTAACATTTAAAGGATAATATTGTTTCTTTTTTTCATTGTTATATTTTTTAAAAGCTCTTTTTTGATATTTATAGCCATTTTAACTTTGTCTGTGAGCCACATAGATTTTATTTTAGCCTTTTAAACTAATTGCCCATGGGAATATACTTTGCAGTGAGTTTACATACAGTCACTTTGAAGAATTCCCATTTCTGTTCTGTGTCCATTGATGCCAATATTCCCTCCCAGTCTAAGTCCTGGAGAGCAGCCCTCATCCTTGGAAAATTTGCTCTCTTAAAATTAAGTGTTTTTATCTTACCCGTATGTGTTTGTTGCTTACAGCTAACATTAAATGAAATCATGTTATGGCCACTGCTACCCAGATGTTCTTTTATATGAATATTGGTAATAAGCTCTGCATGGTTTGAGATTATCAGGTCCAGCAAAGCGTCATTCCTAGTAGGGGCCTCAAAAAACTGGACCATAAAATTGTCTTGTAATAGGTTTATAATTGTTTGCCGTTTAACTGTGCCAGCAGTGCCATTACTCCAGTCAATTTCTGGGTAGTTAAAATCCCCCATTATTATCAGTGCCCCAGCCCTTACAGCCCTTTTCATCTGTGCAAGGAGCTGAGTCTCCACCTCCTCATTAACACTGGGAGCGCTATAACAAACTCCAATGATAACCTTTGTAGTATGCACACCCATGTACCATTCCACCCATAATGCTTCAGACTAATCACACTCTCCATCAATTAGGTCCTTTTTCACACTCACTTTGAAATCACTTCTCACATAGAGACAGACACCACCACCCCTCCGTTTTATCCTGTCTTTCCGAAAGAGAGCAAAGCCAGGAATATTATTAGCCCAGTCATGAAAAGAATGAAGCCAAGATTCAGCAATACCAATTAGATCATAGTTCTCCTTGTGCACAAGAGCTTCCAACTCACCTATTTTGCTTGGCAGACTTCTGGCATTGGTGAACAAACACTTTAATTCATGGTCCTGCAAAGAAGAATGGGAGAAACTGCGCAGAAATGCCTGTGCCAAGCTTGTAGCATCATACTCAAAAAGACTTGACTCAGATGGACTCAGAGAAACCAGTGACTTCACAGATCTATATTAGAACCAGCACTGAACTCTTCTCATAGAGGAACAACCTGAGAGCAGTTGCTGCTTGGCAGTTGTATCCTGTTTTAAGCCCTGATGAAGGGGGGTTGTGTTACTCCAAAAAAGGGTTGGCTGTTTTTATATAACTTTTTTTATCAATTATAATTATTTTGAACTCTTATCCTATTTTGGTCTAGTGCTGCTTTCTATATTTTCATGGCTTGAGCTAATGTGGAATTGCTCATCAAGAGAAGCCTTGCTGTGTGGGAGCTGCCTGAACAGAGCTATGAAGCTTGTTTGATGTTTTCCTTCATCTGACCACACTTGCAAGTGATCTGTTGTGTGTTACCAAGCTACATTTTGCGTATTAATAAACGGGGCATTGAGTCGTTTATAAATTTAGAATGTGATAAATTTCAAGCAACTTGGATTGCCCCTCTGACTTTTATTGGAATAAAGTTGTATTGGACTTCTTAACAATGGTGTGGCACTTTGGTTTCCATTTTTGTTACATTATACTATTAGCCAAGGAGACCATGGAGATGCCCTGGAAACAGATTATTTATACCAACATTAATACTTTAAGATAGCAATACTAATAGGATAATCTTATGGGTCCAGTGCTAATTTTCCACTTTTCTCAACAAAAACAATATGTACCAATAACCAGATATTTTTTTGGATACTTCTTTGATGCCATTTGGCGTGGCACAATGCTGGTCCAATAGCTTCAATTCTGTCTTAGCCAATGACAAGGAATAAGTATTACGATAAAATGTTTTGACTTCACTCTGACTTTCTAATCTGCATGCTTGCTCCAGGTCAGTGACTCAGAACATTTTGAAGTTGAAGACAGGAAAGCAGCTAGCATTCTTGGAGCAACATTGACAAAAGCAGCACCCATTTTTATCTACAAGTTTCCCTTAACTGTGAAACATATGATGAACAATCTGTACCCTTACCCATGGAGAAAAGTGAACGGCTGCCCATAATGGTGAGGGCAAACTTCTGGAATGATGACTGTTTCTAATAATTTTGCTCACAATGGTGTCTGCTGCACTACTGCATTTACCAGAAGGGAGGCCAATGTGAAAAGCCTAATATGCGAACCCTAGCGATCTACAGGTGATTTCCTGTTACATTTCTATACTTTGAACTAGACTACTGCGCATCTCCCTGTAACACTGGCATATCACCCTGCATGAAACTATGCACTTAACAAAAAAGATCATACAATTTGTTCTGTCACTGTTCTCCTGCTGAATACATAGTAAAATAAGTTATAACATAACAACCATCTATGACGGCCACTGCAGACAGGCACAATTTGTTATAACTATTGTCGGTGACATAGAAAGTTCTTAGAAAGTGAACTTGCTATTCGGTAAACAAACATGGATTATTCAATGTAACAGTATCCTTGAAATCCAAGACCAAGTTCGGTACATTTATATTCATATGCCAAGATGACTGTTCATATTAAAAAGCCTACTGGCTTATGGGATACATTCAATAATTAGGTTAAATTAAAAATTGTTCTTGAATAAGCAAATTGCTGTCTTTTCTAGGGATTAAATCATTTTTTTCCTGGCTTATGTCCTGCAGTCATGACTTTTCCTTTGGCATCCCTTTGTAAAACCTTCTACATTTAGCTGTAGAAACACTATGAGGAGGCTCCTTGTTATTTAATACTCGCTCAAGGCATTAAAAGAAAAAGAGCATAAAACCAGTCTAAGGATGAGTGTATTCTAGCAACCATGTTCCTGTTTTCCACTCCCTTGAGTTTTGTTTACTGCATGATGGGCTTATGTCAGCTGGAACAACAAATTGGGGTTGGTTTACTAAAGAAGAGGAGACTGCTCACTAAATATAGCTAAAGCTATGTTCCTTACAAATATCCACTATAGTGTGAGAGAAATTAAAACTTTAAATTTTTTTATTCACATTCTGAAGTTTTCCATAGACACAGAGCTTACATCTTTTGCTTGAAAACTTCAACACATGACATGATGTAAGAGACCTGTAGTATGTTGATATATATATTATATTGTTTTCAGTTATGGATATTATCATATTGATGAATATTAATATATTTTGTTTATTGTAGAAATGAATACTCTTTGATATTCCTCTTAAGGAAGTGAAATTGTCCACAAAACATGTTGGATTATGAATTTAATAAATTTAATGTACATCTGCAAACATGTATTTATTTAATGAGCATAACAATATCCCTGTTACGATAGGAGATATTAGTATGAGCCCTATATTAGGTTCTTGAAGTATGTTTTGTATATAGCACTTTTTTTTAGACATTTGTTACTTTATTTAAACAAATTATTTTGTACTGAAAAAATAGATTGGGTTTTATTTTTTCCCAATGATGTAGACTACTTGTATACCTACCTTAAAAGTCTCATTCATTCTCAATAGTATTTGTTTTTGTGTTAAAGGACACTGTTGTAAAGCACTGCGCAAACTGTTGGCGCTATATAAATCCTGTATAATAATAATCATAGTTATAATTTTGGGTAGATTAAGCCTAACAGACCTCCTCGGTCTGCCCATGCTACCTACTGTATACCTCATTGTACTTGTCTAAAATTAGCAGGTGACCTAGTTTAGAAACTGAGACCCAAACTAGGCAGTACTCCTGCCCTCTTCACAGCCAGCAGAGCTGCGCATGTCTAGCCTGTTCATAAGACTTAATGTCAGCTACTTAAAAGCTTTCAGAGAAAAATGTTCCCATTGGGGCAAAGGGGAATAGACTGCATATGCAGTACTGTACAGATCCACAAGGCTTCTGAACCCAAAGATTATGCTTGGTGGAGCATTGGGTGCCTACACAGTGAGAAGCAAGCTCCCTTATGACCTAAGTTCCATCTCTTACAAGTCAGTAGGCTTACGTACAGTATATGTGCTTTTTCACCATTTATTAAACTGATCAATCACCCTCCACGCTTCTGTCTATAATGTAGATGTCAGTATTTGGTGGACTGGCCCCATGATAAATCTTTTAGTTCAGGTCTTGGTAATTTTTTTTAGAATGGATCTCTTTGTAATTTGGTCTTTTGGCACAGCATTTTTTGGTGCTTTTCCCATGGACATCTTGTGTGTTTTCAGCATTTGGTTTTGCTCAAATAAACTTAATCTGTTTCTGATGTGGTGCACTCTAACAAGCATGCATATCAGTAATTCACAGAAACAAAACATCACAGTTTAAAAATTTAAAGTAACATTTGTAGGAAATATATACTATTTTACCCAAAAATGTATTAGTCCTTGTCATTAAAATCAGAAGCAAGGAAGACTCTGATTATAAGCTTGCCAGTATATTGATTTTCATAACCAAAGCAGAGCAAAGAGACAGTGTCTCTGCAAAGGTCCCTTCCCCACCGCCTTATACTCACCTTGCAGAGAAAAGGACACTGAAAAACAGTCAAAATCTTTACTCTATACGCATATAAATTGTCCATTGAAAAATAATCCCTCCTGTGCAGGAATGAATTAATGTGCATCTTCAAAACTAAAACCCATTTAAAGTTTTTGTAGACCAGGCATGTCCAAAGTCCGGCCCGTGTTCCGGTTTCATACGACCCCACTGGTAATTTGGAAATTTATATCTTTTGTGGCCCCCAATGAACGCTGCATTGGAGGGCCACCAAAGATATATATATACCGTATTTATCGTTCCTCGGAAAGGAAAAGGGAGGAGGCGGGATGAGTGCCTTCAGATTACATACAGGAGAATCTCCTGTTTACTCGGCGAGATCTGTAATGGGCTGGCATTGGACGACTGTTCTGTCTATCATAGGAGGCGGGACTTTGTATTAAAGAGGCCGTTTAGTAAACAGGAGATTCTCCTATATGTAATTTGTTGGCGCTCATCCCGCCCCCCTCCCTGTCCCCTCCGAGGCTGCAGATGGACATGGATCAGGCTATGGTGAGTCTGCATTCATGGCACTTGTGAGGCTGTATTCATGTCAATGGTGAGGCTGCATTCATGTCAATGGTGAGGCTGCATTCATGTCAATGGTGAGGCTGCATTCATGTCAATGGTGAGGCTGCATTCATGTTAATGGTGAGGCTGCATCCATGTCAATGGTGAGGCTGCATTTATGGCAACGGTGAGGCTGCATTCATGGCGATGGTGAGGCTGCAGATGGGCGCTAATTAGGCTGCATTGATGGGCACTGATCCTTATTTTGCTTCACAGTTCTTTATTAAAAATTTAATTTTTTCCCTGAAACTTCCCTCTTAAAGTGAAGGTGCGTGTTATACGCCTGTGCGTGTTACACGCTGATAAATACAGTATATCCAAATAACACTCCTGAGCTCATCCTTAGTCCTGATCGATACTCGAGGATTCGTTGGGGGCCACAAAGAGATAGATAGATATTTTCACTTTAGATATAGATAGATATCTTCACTTTAAGAGGGAAGTTTCAGGAAAAACTTAAATTTTAAATAAAGAACTGTGAAGCAAAATAAGGGTCAGCGCCCATCAATGCAGCCTAAACAGTGCCCAGCTGCAGCCTCACCATTGCCATGAATGCAGCCTCACCTTTGCTATGAATTCAGCCTCTGAATGCAGCCTCACCAGTGCCATGAATGCAACCTCACCTTTGCTATGAATTCAGCCTCTGAATTCAGCCTCACCAGTGCCATGAATGCAGCCTCACCAGTGCCATGAATGCAGCCTTACCATTGACATGAATGCAGCCTCTAAATGCAGCCTCACCATTGACATGAATGCAGCCTCATCATTGCCATCAGTGCAGCCTGATCCATTCCCATCTGCAGCCTCGGAGAGGAGGGGGGGCGGGACGAGCGTCAACAGATTACATACAGAAGAATCTCCTGTTTACTCAGCGGAATGTGATGTCCTTTGCTAAATACAAAGTCCCGCCTCCTATGATAGACAGAACAGTCGTCAATGCCAGCCCATTACAGATGCCGCAGAGTAAACAGGAGATTCTCCTGCATGTAATCTAACAGCACTCGCTGTCCCCCTGCCCCTCCCTGTCCCCTTCAAGGAATAATAAATATGGTATATATCTTTTGTGGCTCCCCAACGCAGCGCTTGGGGATTCATTGGGGGCCACAAAAGATATTTATATATCCAAATTACCAGTGGGGCCGTATGAAACCGGCCGTATGAAACCGTGGGCCTGACTTTGGACATGCCTGCTTTAAAGTGTATGTAGTGTTAAAGAATAGAACAGTACAATATTTCATGGACAGCATCAGCACCCTTGTATTTTGACACCATGCATTTTGGATGTGTAATTGATTTTTTTTAACTTTACTTTTTTATTTTACTTTTTTACTTTTTTTTTTACTTTTACATTAGCTAGTGTTTAATACAGCAGGAGCACCCCAATCTGCTTTATTTCAAGTAAGGAAAAATTGTTTTGGCTACCACACCTGATTTTTCTTGTTCAGTGGTAATTGGCCTGAAATGAATGGTGAAAGCGGCAGCCATAGCAGGTCTAAAAGCTACAGGAAAGTTTACGCTTAAAAACATAAAGCTTAAGATCTAAAAATTGTACAAATTGGCCAGTGGCACAGTAGTTTAATATTATAGTTTTGAGTTTCCTTTCCATTCCCCAATCCTCTCCCATCCTTGTATTTCCAATTTTTCCCAAAATATTAAAAATATAGACTTTAGGTATGTGTTAGGTAGAAATTGGCTAATGTCAGGACAGGACAAGCACAAAAGACAAAATGCAGGTTTTATCTTGAAATAAACATTAGAATGTGTTATTTGAGAGACATTAGCCACAAATATTGTTCAGTGGCTGGACAGTATGTTAGCAGCTTGGTTAGACCACAACATAAGATAAAGAAACAAGACAGGTTTTATCTTGAAATAAAAAATAAAAAGGGTATTATTTGAGAGAAAATATCCACAAATATTATGCAGTGGCTAGGCAATCTAGCCTCAGATGGTAACAGGCTTCAGCTGCTATCTGGGCCCACAAAAAAAGCTACATTTATAGCAATCCCCAACTCCTGTGGTCTGAGCCCACTTTGTTCAAGCTCTTTGCACTGCAACCCCTTCCCTTTATAATCTAGTGGACATTTCCTGACCAGTATGCCAGCTTGGTACTTCAACTGCTTCCATACCATGTCCAACATGCCATTAAAAAAAAATTAAAATAATCTATCCTCCATAAGGTGATCACTCACCTGGTTAAGCAAACATGGACAGGAACATCAAAGCTGTAACTAAAATGTTAACAAATGTTCATTCCAATGAACCATGTGGTTAGAATATACCTCTGCAATATGTTGGAGTACATTTTCACAGGATTTTAGGCACCAAGCTATCCCAGGAGGAAGTGGTGAGGCGTAGGGTTGTCACCCATATCTCTTGCAAGCCAGGCCAAAGTAAGTCTTTTTTAACACATTTACTGTAGGCACACTATTTATTACTTCTCAATTTATGTGTAAATATATATATCCTCTCACTGTAACAACTATTCAAATCTTCTTTTTTTTCCTTTTAACAATACATCCCTGTTTTCCTCCTAATATAGGCACAACATTATCTTAAAACAAGCATTTCTTCTCAGCAAGCACGTTATTACTTTATTTTAATCCTTTGCACACCCCACATCTTTTCCCTCAACAATTCTCAATCCCTTCACACAGTCTTGGTAATTGTTCTACGATCATCTTGCAACTACTTCACTGTCAACACCTACTGTAACCCAAGGGTGGCCCCTTAAGTTATTTGGCATTCAGTCGCAGGTCACAATGAACTATGATGTTTTACACCCTCTAAACCGTAAAAATGTAAACAAGCCCTTACTGTCCTGAGCCCCTTATAAGGCTGCTTTCACATTAATACGCTATTGTTTACCCGTACTTCTATTATATTTTGCGGGTGTGGTGCTTTTTCTGAAAGCGCACCAGAACTCCTGCATTCAGGAGTTTTAGTGCACTTTCAGAAAGTGCACCAAACCAGCAGGATATAATAGAAGTCTACGGCTCTGTGCAGCTAGCTTGCAGGAAAGCCACAAGTGCACTGTGCTGCACCCGCAGATCAGTGTGAAAGCAGCCTAATTACCCTTTTTAATAGGTGCTAATATTGCCATTGCCAAAGTGCAGTGTATATGATGTTTATGTGATTTGTAATATACAGCTTCTGCTGGCATCACTCTCCAGACTGCTAGAAAGGTCCAAGGTGAAGTGCACTTGGTATCACTTGGCCTAGGACGGAGCCCGCACTATAGAGAAAGCATCGGCTAATGTGGCTCCTTCACAGCCCCCTGCTTCCTCTGCTGCCAATGCCAGTTTCTTGCATTTTGATGCTTTGGGATGGATTGTCGGCAACCTGTTGAATGCGATCTGAGCTTGCCGACCTGCCATCCCAGGACATGCCCTTCCCTGATTTGAAGTTGTGGGCCACATCTGAGAGCTCTGCAAGCCACAGGCCATGGGTTGAGCAACCCTACTGTAACCTATTAACACAATATGTTTTCTCCAGCCTACTAGGTTCCCTCTGTTCAGGACCGCTGATGGGGGGGGGAACTGGCCACTGGTCCTCTTGTAGGGGGCCCGAGTACACAGAGGGGCCCACACAGGGAGGGGGATTAGTGAGGAACGATATTTGTGTCTCTTCCTCCAGCAGATGAAAGCTGGTCTCTCTCCCTCTCCCTGCTGCCAGCTTTCAGCTGCTGGAGGAAGAGAGACACAATTGTCGTCCGTCACTAATCTCCCTCCCTGTGTGGGCAGGGGGCTTTAATGTTAGCTCTGCTAGGTGAGTTTGGTATCTCTGTAACTTTGTTCTCTCCCTACAGTTCTTCCTATACTCCTTGTCCCAGCCTGTATATTTTTTCCTGCTCTCTCCCCGGTTACTCTGTCTCCCTGACACAGTCACAGCTGATCAGCTGAATTCCCATGGGGTGAAGAATTTACTGTTACCCCGGGTTCCATAGCTGCCTTTTGTCTTGATCCAGTGCTTAGTGTGCTTTATGTAGCTGGGCTTCCCATTCCTCTCCCCCAGACTACTTCCTGACCTGTGCAACTTTGCTTCTTCTTCCCTACACTGTCAGTTCCTGCTGCAAATCCATGTATCAACTCCTTCTATTTAACCATTTACTAACAGATCTAGCAGTAGTAAACTCAATTTTCTTTTATCTACAGGTAAGCCTATAATAGGGCTTACCTGTGGGTACAGTGAATATCTCCTAAACATAGCAGCCAGTGATAGTTCTGATGCATGTTGACTGTGTTCTCACTGGACGGCATACCATCCATTGAGAGAGCTGAGCTGTGACCATGACTCCCACATACATGCGTGGGAGTTACATCATCGCAGTTTGGATAAACGTCCAGAGCCAAAGAACCCAGAGAGAGGACCAGATGAACATGGAATCCCTCCCAGTAGTGACAGCATGCCGCTGGAGAGATCTGTGTTTTAGGTAAGTCTGTTATAATAATATTTCACAAAAGCCCATTCTGTTTCCCCCTCCCAACAGGGTTGTTTTAAAAAAATGTTAGAAAAATATAATTAAGGGCTCATTCACACAGGTACTCTGGCTGTGTCAAGGAGGGGTTTGGGCTGGAGCCACCTCTCAATCTATGAGGATGCAGCGACTGTACGGACACAGCCGCATGCCCTCATTTAACAGGTGTGCAGGTGAGTGGCCCCCAAATGCACAGTGTCTGTGTTCAGGCTGTACACCTTCATCCCCACGCCTGTCAAATTAGGAACTGTAGCTGTGTTTGTACAGCTTCAGGTGGCTCAAGCTACATAAATGAACCACTGATTGACACTGTACAGATCACAGCACCCATGTGAATGAGCCCCAAGACCTTATCCAGAAAGAGCTTTATTTATTAACTCAGTTTTATCTTTTATATTTAGCAAGAATTCTGTGAGTTATGTTGTATTTGTGTTTGCTAACAATGATTTTATTGTATTTTTATCAAAATATAGCTTTAATATTTTCTTGGGGGGGGGGGGGGGCTGGGCCCTGTCAGGTAGTCCGTGATTTGTATCAGCAGCCCTGCCTCTGTTAACATCCTATGAACATCATATGTTTATGTCACGCTATATACTCTCCTGGTATCTGGCCTTGGCTTCCACTGTTCACTCATGATTATTCACTAAACACCTTCAAATGCCTGCAACTTCTGATCTCCACCCCCTACACTCTCAACCTCTATTCTCTCTGGTACTTTTTGCCGGTATATATTAAAAGGTAAGCAATGTTAATGGTTCCTACAACAGCACTTAACAGCAGCTACTGATTTTTTTTTCATTCTACAAGCTCTGCACTATGGGGTTGATTTACTAAAGGCACATTGTGAACTTTGCAAAGTGCAGTTGCTCCAGAACTTAGTAAATGAGGTAAGGCTTCACTTTTCAAATCACGTACAAAGAAAATAAAAAAACAGAATTTTTTCTTGAACAGGATCGGATGATGGAAGTCAGCAGAGTTTCTGCTCATTTACTAAGCTGTGGAGCAACTGCACTTTGCAGCATGCACAGTCTTTTTCCTTTTAGTAAATCAACTTTTATATGTCTATAAAGGTTATCATCTTTCCAAGTCATGGTATATCTAGTAATGGTTACTCCCATTCAATTGGACTTGTTCTGTAATGTTGCAGACATTTCGTACCTTATCCAACCACTGCTTTAGTCCTCATAATAAACTGAAGAAGTGGCTTTGACAAGCTACGATACATCTCCTTCAATTGAATTAGTATTGTATCAACACATAGTGGTAATGTGGATACATATAAAGTACCAGGTGCCACATCCTAAGAACATTGTATACATAGAGGTAGGTTTGGGCTTTGGACTTTTTGGGCACAATAATCACTATAATATATAAAAAAATTGAATTTATTCAAAATTTAGTTTAAAAAGTGAAAGTACAAAAAGGACAGATACAGGAATCAGTTCATAAAAACATAATTACAATTATGCACTCCATACATAGCTCAACATTATAGAGATAATTAATAAGGAAATGGGATACCCATCCTTTCACCATGAGATTGTTAGATAGTTGTAACAGAGCTATGCAGTTGATAATGATCGGTGTCTATAATTTGCTCAACATGTTGCACGCCAGGGCGCTTCTTGAGGAGCATAGAACAGATTACTGAAATATATACAAAACATACAGTAAATAGGATTCAAACAGAATAATAAGCAAACATGACAATATCCAAACAGTAACCAAGTTTTGCGAATTCGATATCACTGACAAGGGAACCCACGAAAAGGTGCTAACCGAGCAGAACCTGGGTAGTATTCATACACTATGGGGACGTGTGTAACATGATAATAATGGAAGTAAGTGAAAGTAGTATATTTAAAACAGTAGATAGATGTAATTGCTAATGTAATGACATACACTGAGTAGTTGCAGAAACAAAAAGAGCAAACATGAGTCAAGGGGGAAAGGGGAGGGGGGAGGGGGAGAAGAAGGAAAAGGGGGAGAGAGGAGGAAAGGGGGGGAGTGGGGGGAGGGGGGAAAAAATAAGAGGGGAAATAGAAAAGAAGGGGCAAGGAGGGAAGAGGGAGGAAAATAAAAATAAAAATAAAAAGAGGAGGAAATAGGGCAAGTGAGAGAGAAATGGGAAAGGGGGGAGGAGGAAGGAAAATAAAAATAAAAATAAAAAGAGGAGGAAATAGGCCAAGTGAGAGAGAAATGGGGAAGGGGGGAAGAGGGGAGGAGGGGGGAAGAGCAAGGGGGGGGGGGGGAGAAGAGGGGGGGGGATGGACAAGAGGGAGAGAGGAGAAGAAGAAAAAGGGGGGGGAAATGGGATGAATGAAGGAAACTGGAGAATTGAGTAGGGAACTATTGAACTGGTATATAAATTATTCTTTTGATGTGTATATATGTGCATGAGCCTGGTTAAATAATGAAAAGCCTATGCCCTGTCCATCAATAAAAAGTTATATTGGATATTATTAATAAGTAATAAAAATTAATTAATGTTTATTTTTATATACATAGTGCATCAGTTGTAAGGGTCCTATGATTACATAATAAATTGTATTGTACTGTCCTTAAAGTGCAAGTGATAATGCACATGTTATTCAAATGAACATACATGGCTGTAACGGTATTCATGGAGTCTCCCTGGTGGCTAGTGCTAGTAAACTGGTAAGTAATTGATAACCAGAACATTGTAAAATATCCATACACATTAATTATAGATTTGAATATAGATATTAAATAAAGAAGTCCAGCTGGATATCAAGCTGGTTAATTACCGGTAGAAAATTATTAGTGTAGAAAGCAGTTCTACTTACCATTATCATGTAATGAAATAAATGAATATATGAACAGCAGTTAATAAAAGAATGTGTTCAACAGATATTTAGCATATTGCCAAAAGCAACCGTAACACCAGCCAACAGCGGAGAAAAGAATGTAATACGTCAGTTATCCATCTAAGCTAATCTTAGTAAATTAGATGTCCCGTCAGCGTCCTTGTATATGGTGTTAGAGGGTAATTCAGTGTCCAGACCGTTTGGCTGTAATACCGGACCTGTTGTGATGCAAACTAGCAACACATATAACAATCATTTAGCTGTAATGTTCACATAGAGATTGCCTCCTAATTGAAAAAGGGAAAGAACACAGAGGAAATAGGTTGTGGCCAGATAAGAAAGTGTTGAGATAGCATAGGGGGAAGTGCTAGTAAAAAGTCTAAACATATTGCATCTACTGTGCAGGCACATACCTGTTAGCAATCCAGTGTACATACAATGGAGCGTGGCCAGGAGCGGCATCCACACAGCCGCTCGGGTAAAGAGCTTATGGGGCTTAGGTAGAGAGACGTTACGTGACGTCTCTTGTACACACGCCCCGCTTGTAGTCACCAATCGGAGAAGCCAATGTGACGTCATCCAAGCTGGGTGCATACTGCGCATGTCCCTGCTCACAGCATCGGCAAGGAAACCGCTCGACGCGTGAGACAGGGAAAGAGCAGCTGCAACCCCAGGTATACCGGATACCCAGTAGTACCAGATTGCGCCTATCGCCCTGGGAGGGGGCGTGGCGCTGGGCGGCCGAATAGTGACGAAAGTGAACCCAAGGCAATGCAAGGTACACCCATCACAGGTTGCCAAGCCAGTAATATCACCAAGTTCGCCATTGAAATAAACGTATATAGAGCTTAGTAGACAGATATAGCATAATAATCATATTAGAAACGGCTATTTTGGGGTATCAATAATCAGGATTATTTTGACAGCAAAGCAAATAGAAACAGAGCAAAATATAACAAAACACAGAAAAGATCGACAATATCTAAATCACAGTCACCAAGGCAAAAAAAAAAAAAAAGGTTGCCCTAAATTAAAACCCTATTACCTTGAATGATATAGGAGCAGTAAGAAGCTAGGGATGGGAAGGGGAATGGAGAAAGGTTTAAGATAAGGGATTGAAGAGAAACAGAGAGGGATACTACAAAAAGGGCTTGTATGTGTGGGCTTCATTGATGCCAGGGGGGTATGTAGCCCCCAGACGTTCTATCCACATGGTTTCTTTTTGACAAATATGTTTATCCCAGTCTCCACCTCTGGGATCTTTAGGGACCACTGTTAATACAATAAATGATATCAAAGATACATCAAACTTTTCAAATCCGTGCAAAGAAAATAAAAAAACAGCATTTTTGCTTGAACATGATTGGATGATGGAAGTCAGCAGAGTTTCTGCTCATTTACTAAGCTGTGGAGCAACTGCACTTTGCAGCATGCACAGTCTTTTTCCTTTTAGTAAATCAACTTTTATATGTCTATAAAGGTTACCATCTTTCCAAGTCATGGTATATCTAGTAATGGTTACTCCCATTCAATTGGACTTGTTCTGTAATGTTGCAGACATTTCGTACCTTATCCAACCACTGCTTTAGTCCTCATAATAAACTGAAGAAGTGGCTTTGACAAGCTACGATACATCTCCTTCAACATTATAGTAAACGTCCATTTGAATGTGACTAACTACTACTAGATTTCTTCCTTGACACTTTGTGATACTGTCCAGCACTACGAATAAGCCACCTTTCACACCAAATCCGACTTTGAAATCCTGTAACTTCACTTGAAATCGCACAATTTTAAAGCAGCAGGTCAGTGCGACTTCATGCACAGATGTCTATGCAAGTTGCACCGGAAATCGCAAAAAATAGTGCAGTAGCCTTTTTTAAATCAATGAGGCACTGCAAAGTCAGCATTGCACCAATTTAAACAGTTCCATTGCTGACATTAGGGTGTGACTTGTCATTTGATTTGGATCTGTCAAATCATATGACATGCCACACTGGTGTGAACGAGGGCTAACACTGTTCTCTGCTTATTAACCGCTAATTTTTCTGTATATCTTTTCATTTCAAAATCCTCAAATCTTTTCTCTTTAACAATGTATGGGCTTTTGTCTAGTGTAATCCATAATGATTTTCTGTAATGCTTTTGAAAAAGGAAAAAGGAATGCTTTTGAAAAAGGAAGTTCAATGGCCAATAGCCAATAGCTGCCCTTGCATCGTTTTTGGTCCGTCGGACCAGCATACAGACGAGCGGTTTTCCCGATAGGAACTGATTCCGTCGGAAAGATTTGAAACATGTTCTATTTCTAGGTCTGTCAGAATTTAAGAAAGAACAAGTCAGATGAAACCCACACACGATCGGAGTGTCCAATGGAATGATTCCGTCTGACCTTTTCTGCCGGAAAGTCCGGTCGTGTGTACGCGGCATTAGCCTTGTCACTGCGTACCTCTCCTACCTTGCAGGGTGTTCAGGTAGGTAGTCTTATAGAAAAAAAGGCTTTATATGTTCATGATTTAGTTCTCTTTTTGCGTGATGCTGGACCCTCTCTTCAAACTGCCTTGTCTATTATGGATACCTTTTCTGTGGTTTCAGGTTTACAATTCAGTTGGGCTAAATCCAAAGTACTTTCATTATGCTTCCATTCAGGTTCAGTGACCACTGCTCCGACTATCCCTCTCCAGTGGGTGATGCAGATTAAATATCTAGGCTTGGTCAATACGAATTTGGTCTCCAATTTCATCTTATTAAATGTTCCCTCACTCCTCACATCTTCTCAAAAATAGGTTGAATGCCTAGAAAAATCTCCCACTCTCGGTAACTGGTAAAATAAACTTAGTGAAAATAAAAATTTTGCCCCTTTTTTTTATGTTTTTCAGAACTCCCCTGTGTGGATCCCTAAATATGTTTTTAAGTCCATAGACATGTTTTCATCTACTTTTCAATGGCATGGTTGCAATCCTCACATCAAAATGGCAATTTTACAGAAGCCTTGGAGGGAGGGTCGATTGGCCTAGCTCAATATCTTTAAATGTTGTATGGCAGGTCAATTGGTGTTTGCACATCATTGGCTAACAAACCCATTTGATAACGTAGCATTGTCCCTGAAGGCAGCCATTCTGGCATCTAATGGGGCCTTAACCAATCTAATTCACGGAGGT
This sequence comes from Aquarana catesbeiana, assembly GCF_042186555.1. Taxonomy (NCBI): domain Eukaryota; kingdom Metazoa; phylum Chordata; class Amphibia; order Anura; family Ranidae; genus Aquarana; species Aquarana catesbeiana. The sequence continues at coordinate 87,026,006 of NC_133334.1, read as the reverse complement.
CCGAAATTTCCCTATAATTTTACTTGCTGTGTTCACTCTGTCCTTAAGGCACCTCTCACGCTATTCCCACATACTCCCTAAGGGAAAAACACTACCTTAGGGCACTTTTATTCTTACCTTGATCCGGTTGTCTGGAACAAGTTTGGAATAAAAACGATTCAGCATGTGGTTAGGCAGGGGACTCTCCTAACCTTTGATGAGCTTAAAACATTATACCACCTGCGAAATTCTCAACTATTTCAATACCTGCAATTTAAGCCTGTCTTTTATTCCCAATTTAGTGATGGCCGAGTTACTCTGCAATCTACTAAAATTGAGCAATTGCTGAGGAATGATTCTTTGACTAAAGCGCTTTCCACTATTTACAAAAAATCTATTCCCAGACACCACTACTCTCAGCCATGTATGTCTTTTTGGGAAGCTGCTGCTCCTGGGTTAGATAGAGATGACTGGGATGATATCTGTGAGGTTCCTGTCACCCATTTAGTGACTGCCAGAGACCACCTAATTCACTACAATTTTCTCCATAAGATATTTTTTATTCCAGCCAGGCTTGCTAGCATATACAGGAATCAATCTTTCTGTTGTTGGCGCTGTTCCTCTGCCTATGCCAATTTCCTGCATACATTTAGGAATGTCCAGCTATCCAACAATTCTGATAGGACACCCTGGCATGTATTACTTTGTTTATGATTATTTTCATAGCTCCTTCAGTTTAAGTTTGCTTGTTGAGTTTGGTGGATGCTCTGGCTCCCACAAATCCTATAAATAGGTTTAATCAAGCAAAAGTGAGACAGTAATCCTCTGGGATATTCCATTATGTAGTGGTTTGTAAGAACAGAATGGCTAAAAATGGTAGCTCCAAACAAGCATCCTCTGACACTAGAAAGGGGAATAGGTGTCTGCATGCAGTGTCTGTACTGTGTTAAGAAGGAGGTTTGGGCTGCTTTTTGTGGCTTGGTACCGGTCTCTCCTCAGCCACCTCAGTCTCTCCGTTCTGTCTCCTGCTCTCCCCCTCATGCACACTCCTCCCCTCTCCTTTTTCCCGGGCTACAGGCTGTTCCACCCCTTATTTCCTGGCTTGCTGGGAGCTGTAGTTTTCTGCCCATTAAATCCTATGGGCTGTCTGGTCTCTGGGACTACATGTCCCATCATCCTCCTCTGGCATTCTGCGATTGGTTCCTCCCCTTGACCAATGGGAGGGGAGGAGTACTAGAGCTTTGGTGGCTGGGATCCACAGAGCCAACCTCTTTGTCCCTTCATTCTTTTGCGCTGTGACAGGGGACGGGGGGGGTTGATCAGGGGAGGACGATGAACTGACAGCCCGCGCTCTCCGCTTGTCACAGCGTGGCAGTGATCTGGCCAGCGGACTCGAGCGGGAGGGGACAGAGGGAGCAGCGGGTGGGAGAGGAGACATACGCCCGCAGCTTCACCCTCCCTCTCCTTACAAGCAGGTCCTCCGGTCTTCTGCTGTGGCGGCACTCTGAGCAGAGGGAGAAACCTACAGCTGCCCACAGCACAACCGCACCAGTGTCCCCCTGCTGCTCTTCTCTGTTTTAGGGGGGCTCTGCAACCCTACTACACTAGGAAATTAATTGTCTTATAATGGTAAGAACATCAGTACAGACTTTAGCAGCTTGGAAGTCGCTAGTGAATAGGGCTACCCTCTTTACAAGGTCACATATTCCAGTAGAGGAGAATTTCATAAATTTGCCAAAGTCTGGGGTGGGTGGATTTCCTCAACTTCCACTACTTTGGACTGAGTTTCTTTATTTTACGGGGGGTTAGAAGGGATGCACTATTTAGCGCTCATTATTTTTAAAGCTCCTATGTATTGTATTACCCTTTTCTATGCTGGAGTTGACTGTCATTAGTTTTGATTGTGTCATGTTTTGTGAAATTTGTACGAATTGTCTCATTTATTATGCAATATATTGCTGTTGCTTGGGGCGGGGTGAGTGGGGTGTGCACATGTATCCTACATTTATTGTAATTTTATTTGTGGAGATTGTACTTTAATGGTCACAGACTTCATTTTGTTGTATTTATGCCTGCTCATTGGCGAGTAATGTTTTGTTTTTCTGTTTTATTTTCCTCTTTTTCTTTTTGCTGTTTTTTCGATTTTTTTTTCATGTAACATGAAAATGTCTAATAAAACAGAATTTTACAAAAGAAAAAAAAAAATTTTTTTAAATATATATATATATATATATATATATATATATATAATTTACTCCAATTCTATTAGCAAAACACCTTTTACAGCAGGCAAACTATCCACCCCACTGCCACAATTCTCAGCTTTTTCTTTCATGCCTATTTTGTTATAGGAAAGCCTGTTCAGTCAGACTGGATAAATATTTGAGCAGTTCCTAATATGTGACTAGCCATACTTTAAAGATTACTTTAGACATTTTTTTTCAAGGGCCACACGTGTAATTTTGCATCAAGTATTCTTCAACAGATATTGGAGTTTGGACTACTGAAAGATGCAAATCTAAACATTTTGATAAATAACTTAATTATAAACTCTCTAAAAATGTTTTCAGTCCCAAAATAACCCCAGACAGTCACGGTCCACCTAAGGGTCAAATGTATTTTTGCTAACTTGCAGGTGAATTATTGACTGTGTCACTGAAGTTCATAAGGGTATATGTACAGAATCATGGCAGCTCTGAGCCTTATACAGTATCACAAAAGTGTGTGCATCCCTCACATTTTTGTACATATTTTATTATATCTTTTCATGTGACAACACTGAAGAAATGACACATTGCTACAATGTAAAGTAGTGAGTGTACAGCTTGTATAACAGTGTAAGTTTGCTGTCCCCTCAACATAACACAACACACAGCCAATAATGTCTAAACCACTGGCAACAAAAGTGAGTACACCCCTAAGTGAAAATGTCCAAATTGGGCCCAAAGTGTCAATATTTTGTGTGGCCACCATTATTTGGGCATGGAGTTCACCAGAGCTTCACAGGTTGCCACTGGAGTCCTCTTCCACTCCTCCATGATGACATCACAGAGCTGGTGAATGTTAGAGACCTTGCGCTCCTCCGCCTTCTGTTTGAGGATGCCCCACAGATGCTCAATAGGGTTTAGGCCTGGAGACATGCTTGGCCAGTCCATCACCTTTACCCTCAGCTTCTTTCTCAAGGCAGTGGTCGTCTTGGAGGTGTGTTCGGGGTTATTATCAAGTTGGAATACTGCCCTGCAGCCCAGTTTCCGAAGGGAGGGGATCATGCTCGGCTTCAGTATGTCACATTACATGTTGGCATTCATGGTTCCCTTAATAAACTGTAGCACCCCAGTGACGGCAGCACTCATGAATCCCCAGACCATGACACTCCCACCACCGTGCTTGACTGTAGGCAAGACACACTTGTCTTTGTACTCCTCACCTGGTTGCCGCCACACACGCTTGACACCATCTGAACCAAATACGTTTATCTTGGTCTCATCAGACGACAGGACATGGTTCCAGTAATCCATGTCCTTAGTCTGCTTGTCTTCAGCAAGCTGTTTGCAGGCTTTCTTGTGCATCATCTTTAGAAGAAGCTTCCTTCTGGGATGACAGCCATGCAGACCAATTTGATGCATATGGTCTGAGCACTGACAGGCTGACCCCCCCACCCCTTCAACCTCTGCAGCAATGCTGGCAGTACTCATATGTCTATTTCCCAAAGACAACCTCTAGATATGATGCTGAGCACGTGCACTCTACATCTTTGGTCAACCATGGCGAGGCCTGTTCTGAGTGGAACCTGTCCTGGTAAACCGCTGTATGGTTTTAGGCACCATGCTGCAGCTCAGTTTCAGAGTCTTGGCAATCTTCTTATAGCCTAGGCCATTTGTATGTAGAGCAACAATTCTTTTTTCAGATCCTCAGAGAGTTCTTTGCCAGGAGGTGCCATGTTGAACTTCCAGTGACCAGTATGAGAGAGTGAGAGAGATGACACTAAATGTAATACATCTGCTCCCCATTCATGCCTGAGACCTTGCAACACTAACGAGTCACATGACACTGAAGAGGTAAAATGGCTAATTGGGCCCAATTTGGACATTTTCACTTACTGGTGTACTCACTTTTGTTGCCAGCGGTTTAGACATTATTGGCTGTGTGTTGAGTTATTTTGAGGGGACAGCAAATTTACACTGTTATACAGGCTATACACTCACTACTTTAGTGAGTTAGTTGTAGCAAAGTGTCATTTCTTCAGTGTTGTCACATGAAAAGATATAATAAAATATTTACAAAAATGTGAGGTGTGTGCTCACTTTTGTGAGATACTGTGTAAATACACAGTATCTCACAAAAGTGAATACACTTACTCTCTCATACTGGTCAATGGAAGTTCAACAGTGCTGGAAAATATTGGTGGCCACACAAAATATTGACAATTTGGGCCCAATTGGGACATTTTCACTTAGGGGTGTACTCACTTTTGTTGGCAGCGGTTTAGACATTAATGGCTGTGTGTTGAGTTATTTTGAGGGGACAGAAAATTTACACTGTTATACAAGCTGTACACTCACTACTTTACATTGTAGCAAAATGTAATTTCTTCAGTGTTGTCACATGAAAAGATATAAAAATATATTAACAAAAATGTGAGGGGTTTACTCACTTGCTGATTAGACAGTATGATTATTGCACAGGTGTGCCTTAGGCTGGCCACAATAAAAGGTCACTCTAAAATGTGCAGTTTTATCACACAGCACAATGCCACAGATGTCACAAGTTTTGAGGGAGCGAGCAATTGGCATGCTGACTGCAGGAATGTCCACCATTCAGAGAATTTGGCAGTACATCCAACCGGCCTCACAAACGCAGACCATGTATAACCACACCAGCCCAGGACCTCCACATCCAGCCTCTTCACCTCCAAGATCATCTGAGGCCAGCCACCCGGACAGCTGCTGCTACAATCAGTTTGCATAACCAAAGAATTTCTTCACAAACTGTCAGAAACCGTCTCAGGGAAGCTCATCTGCATGCTTGTCGTCCTCATCGGGGTCTCGACCTGACTGCAGTTCATCGTCGTAACCCGACTTGAGTGGGCAAATGCTCACATTCGATGGTGTCTGGCACTTTGGAGAGGCATTCTCTTCACGGATGAATCCCGGTTTTCACTGTACAGGACAGATGGCAGACAGCGTGTATGGCGTTGTATGGGCGAGTGGTTTGCTGATGTCAACGCTGTGGATGGAGTGGCCCATGGTGGCGGTGGGGTTCTGGTATGGGCAGGCGTATGCTATAGCCAATGAACACAGGTGCATTTTATTGATGGCATTTTGAATGCACAGAGATATCGTGACGAGATCCTGAGGCCCATTGTTGTGCCAATCATCCATGACCATCACCTCATGTTGAAACATGATAATGCACGGCCCCATGTTGTGAGGATCTGTACACAATTCCTGGAAGCTGAAAACATTCCAGTTCTTGCATGGCCAGCATACTCACCGGACATATCACCCATTGAGCATGTTTGGGACTCTCTGGATCGGCGTATACGATAGCATATTCCAGTTCCTGACAATATCCAGCAACTTCACACAGCCGTTGAAGAGGAATGGACCAACACTCCACAGGCCACAATCAACAACCTGATCAACTGTATGCGAAGGAGATGTGCTGCACTGCGTGAGGAAAATGGTGGTCACACCAGATACTGACAGGTTTTCGGACCCCCTGACCCCCCCCCCAAAACAGTAAAACTGCACATTTTAGAGTGGCCTTTTATTGTGGCCAGCCTAAGGCACACTTGTGCAATAATCATGCTGTCTAATCAGCATCTTGATATGCCACACCTGTGAGGTGGATGGATTATCTCGGCAAAGGAGAAGTGTTCACTAACAAAGAAAGAAAAAGTCATAGATCTTTGAGTTCAACTCATTATAAATAGGGGCAAACACAAAAGTGTTGCGCTTATAACTTTCTAGATGTATTGATATAGATATATAGATATATATGTACATGTATATGTACAGTGCCTTGAAAAAGTATTCATACCCCTTGAAATTTTACACATTTTGCCATGTTACAACCAAAAATGTAAATGTATTTATTGGGATTTTATGTGATAGACCAACAAGTGGTACATAATTGTGAAGTGGAAGGAAAATGGTTTTCAATAACTTTTACAAATAAATATCTGAAAAGTGTGACGTGCATTTGTATACAGCCCCCTTTAATCTGATACCCCTGACTATAATCTAGTGGAACCAATTGCCTTCAGAAGTCACCTAATTAGTACATAAAGTCCACCTGTGTGTAATTTAATCTCAGTATAAATATGGCTGTTGTGTGAAGCCTTTAGAGGTTTGTTAGAGAACCTTAGTGAACAAACAGCATCATAAAGACCAAGGAACACTCTGGACAGGTCAGGGATAAAGTTGTGGAGAAGTTTAAAGCAGGGTTGAGTTATAAAATAAAATATTCCAAGCTTTGAACATCTCACGGAGCACTGTTCAATCCATCATCTGAAAATGGAAGAGCATGACACACAGGGCCGGATTTGTCACAAGGCCACTGAGGCCAGGCCTCGGGGCGGCAGTGGTGCAGGGGCGGCGCCGCTTCTGAGGCGACTCCGCGGCCGCCCCCCCTTTCGGGCAGCCCATTAAAGCCTATTAGGGGCACTGGCACTGATGCCCGTAGAAAAGATGGCCGTGAGCCAACCACGCAACTGCGCATGCGCTGTTCCGAAGCCGGCCGGGCTTGGTAAAGCTCGTACGCGCTCAGCCGGGCGGCGCATGTGCAGTAGCATGATTGCGCCACCCGGCGCCATTTTTGAGTGGCATTTTTGAGCAGCGTGGCAAGTGACATCCCCAGCTGGTGGCAGGCAGCATGGCAAGTGAAATCCCCATCTGATGGCAGGCAACGTGGCAAGTGACATCCACAGCTGGTGGCAGGCAGCATGGCAAGTGACATCCCCATCTGGTGGCAGGCATAGTGGCAAGTGACCTCCCCTATCTGGTGGCAGGCAGAGTGGCAAGTGACATCCCCATCTGGTGGCAGGCAGCGTGGCAAGTGACATCCCCAGCTGGTGGCAGGCAGCGTGGCAAGTGACATCCCCAGCTGGTGGCAGGCAGCGTGGCAAGTGACTTCCCTATCTGGTGGCAGGCAGCATGGCAAGTGACATCCCCATCTGGTGGCAGGCAGCGTGGCAAGTGACTTCCCCATCTGGTGGCAGGCAGCGTGGCAAGTGACTTCCCCATCTGGTGGCAGGCAGCGTGGCAAGTGACATCCCCATCTGGTGGTAGTCATAGTGGCAAGTGACATCTCCATCTGGTGGCAGGCATAGTGGCAAGTGACATCTCCATCTGGTGGCAGGCATAGTGGCAAGTGACATCCCCATCTGGTGGCAGGCATAGTGGCAAGTGACATCTCCATCTGGTGGCAGGCATAGTGGCAAGTGACATCCCCATCTGGTGGCAGGCAGCGTGGCAAGTGACATCTCCATCTGGTGGCAGGCAGCGTGTCAAGTGACAAGAGATGGTGGCAAGCGACACGCTCAGGACCCCCAATGATTCTGCATTATGGTGAGTTGAACTATTTCATTTTACATTACAATGTAATGATGGAAATAATGTTTTTCAATCATCCTGACACCATACCAACCATGGTGCCGGGGATGATTGAAGCACTAACACCAGCCATTGCCCTGAAAAATTGCCCACGAAAAATCCTTACCCCTCGCGTGCTTACCCTGAAGTATTTTACTTTATACATGTAAGATTCTTGTTGATTTGTCACGGCAAGCAGATTTGTTTGTCACTGTTTTAATAAACCAGGTTTCTTAACCCTATCTAGAGATCTAGGCTAAAAGTGTTCTTCTCTCGCACTCTGTTCCTGACCAGTATACTGTATCCCATACTTGTATCTCTTTGTTTTTTAAAGTCTTAGTTCCGGAACTTCTTTTGGGTGACACGCAATCCGCGATTTTGCTTGTGGGTTCTTGCTGTAATTTGTCGCATGACAATTGTGGCAAAACCACACAGTGTTTGGGGTGCCCTTTGAATAATAATGGCATCACAAACGCATCCCATGCAGCCGCAGTTGTGGAATTGCATGCAGGATTGCGGTGATTCTGCCCGCGATTCAAATCACCTAGGTGTGAATGGAGCCTAGGAGTTGCAGTCTGAAGGGCTTCTTTAAGACTTCTGTTGAAGGCTTCTCTCAATCGCTCAATACATTATAGGCATGTGCATTGCGTTTCGTTCCGAATCGAAATTTGGACGAATTTTTCATTATTCGGAAATTCGGATGCATCCGAATTTCCGAATGACAAAAGTAAAGAATTTAAACGAATCCGAAAAAAAACGAACGAATTCGAAAACATATTCGAATCGAATTCGAAAACATATTCGAAAACATATTCGAATCGAATTCGAAAACATAATCGAATTAAAAAAAAATAGAAAACGTTTTTCTAAAAAAAACAATAAGGTAGAATATAAAATAATAAAGCAATAGAATATGTATATATATATATAAAAAAAATTTATTATTCTCTTCTATTGTTTTTTTATGCTTTTCTTTTCTGTTATTTTATATTCTATAATAGTATTTTCAATTCAAATTCAAATTCATTCTATACGAAATTCGAATTTCGGAACATGGCTTCTGAAGTTTGAATTTCGTATAGAATGAATTCGAATTTGAATAGAAAAGATTAGAACAGAAAATAATAGACTAGACAAACAATAGAACAGAATAGAAGAAAATATAATATATATATTATATTTTCTTCTATTCTGTTCTATTGTTTTTCTAGTCTATTCTTTTCTATTATTTTCTATTCTATTCTAATCTTTTACATTCAAATTTGATTTCGGTCTATATGAAATTAGAATTTTGGAAGATGTTTTTTATATATATATATATATATATATATATATATATATATATATATATATATATATATATATAATTTTCTATTCTGTTTCATTGTTTTTCTATGCTATTCTTTTCTATTCTATTCTACTTTTCTATTCGAATTTGAATTCATTCTATACGAAATTCAAATTTCTGAAAGTGGAATTTCGTCTAGAATGAATTCGAATTTGAATAGAAAAGATTAGAATAGAAAATAATAGACTAGACAAACAATAGAACAGAACAGAATAAAATATAATATATATAATTTATTCTATTCTGTTCTATTGTTTTTCTAGTCTTTTCTCTTCTACTCTATTCTAATCTTTTCTATTCAAATTCGAATTCATTCTATACGAAATTCCACTTTCAGAAGCCATCTTCCGAAATTCGAATTTCGTATAGAATGAATTCAAATTCGAATAGAAAAGTTTAGAATAGAATAGAAAAGAATAGCATAGAAAAACAATGAAACAGAATAGAAAATTATATATATATATATATATATATATATATATATATATATATATATATATATATATATATATATATATATATATATAAAAAAAACATCTTCCAAAATTCGAATTTCATATAGACCGAAATCAAATTTGAATATAAAAGATTAGAATGGAATAGAAAATAATAGAAAAGAATAGACTAGAAAAACAATAGAACAGAATAGAAGAAAATATAATATATAATATATATATATATATATATATATATTATATTTTCTTCTATTCTGTTCTATTGTTTTTCTAGTCTATTCTTTTCTATTATTTTCTGTTCTAATCTTTTCTATTCAAATTCAAATTCATTCTATAAGAAATTCAAACTTCAAAAAAATTCAAACTTTCATGTTCCGAAATTCGAATTTCATATAGAATGAATTTGAATTGAAAAGACTATTATAGAATATAAAATAATAGAAAAGAAAAGCATAAAAAAACAATAGAAGAGAATAATACAAAAAAATTACTGTATTTATCGGCGTATAACACGCACCGGCGTATAACACGCACCCCAAGTTTAGGAGGGAATTTTAAGGAAAAAAAAACTTTTAGGAGGGAAGTTTAAGGGAAAAAAACTTACATTTAAATGCCCATCATTGCAGCCTTCTCAGTGCAGCCTTGCCCCAGTGCAGCCATGTCAGTGCAGCCTTGTCAGTGCAGCCTTGTCAGTGCAGCCTTCCCAGTGTCCATTGCAGCCTTATCCCAGTGCAGCCTTGCCCCAGTGCAGCCTTGCAGCTCGCAGTTTGAAAATCCTGTGATCCCCTGCAAACCTGAGCTTCAAAAGCGCCGACCGCGATTTGAAAATGGTGCCGCCGGTGCCAAAATACACAGACCTGGTGAGCGGAGCTATCCGAACCTAGCCGAGTACACTCGGCTAGGTTCGGGCGGCGCTCGAGTGAAGCCGAAAGTGGCCGAGAAGAGCCGAGGACCGGCTCTGTGTATTTCGGCGCCATTTTCAAATCGCGGTCGGTGATTTTGAAGATCTGTCAGCTCAGGATCGCAAGGGATCGGCGTATAACACGCACCCATGATTTTCCCCTGATTTTAAGGGGAAAAAAGTGCGTGTTATATGCCGATAAATACGGTATATATATTTATATATATATTTTTTATTTTTATTTTTTTTCTATGCTGGTCTATTGTTTTTCTATTCTTTTCTATTCTTTTCTATTTTATTCTAATCTTTTCTATTTGAATGCGAAATCATTCTATACGAAATTTGAATTTCAGAAAATGGTTATACAGAAACAGAATGAAATAGAATGAAATCGAATTCTAATAGAAAAGACTAGAACAGAAAAACAATAGAACAGAATAGAAAAAAAAAAAAAAATATATATATATATATATATATATACACACACATCTTCCAAAATTGGAATTTGGTACAGAATGAATTCAAATTGAAAAGATTAGAATAGAACAGAAAATAATATAAAAGAATAGCATAGAAAAACAATAGAACAGAATAGAAAAAAATATAAAATATTCTATTCTAATCTTTTCTATTCAAATTCATTCTGTACCAAATTCCAATTTCGGAAGATGATTTTATTTATTTATATATATATATATATATATATATATATATATATATATATATATATATAATATTTCTTTCTATTCTGTTCTATTGTTTTTCTATTCTATTCTTTTCTATTAGAATTTGATTTCATTCTATTTCTATATAACTATTTTCCGAAATTCGAATTTTGTATAGAATGAATTTGAATTCAAATAGAAAAGATCAGAATATAATAGAAAATAATAGAAAAACAATAGAACAGAATAGAAAAAATATTTTATATATATATATATATATATATATATATATATATATATATATATATATATAAAACCATCTTCCAAAATTCGAATTTCGTATAAAATTAATTTGAATAGAAAAGATTAAAATAGAGTAGAAAGAATAGACTAGAAAAACAATAGAACAGAATAGAATAAGATATAATATATATATTATATTTTATTCTCTTCTGTTCTATTGTTTTTCTAGTCTATTCTATTTCCATTCTAATCTTTTCTATTCAAATTCGAATTCATTCTATACGAAATTCTAATTTTAGAAGCCATCTTCTGAAATTCGAATTTCGCATAGAATTAATTCAAATTCGAATAGAAAAGTTTAGAATAGAATAGAAAAGAATAGCATAGAAAAACAATGGAACAGAATAGAAAAAAAATATAATATATATATTTAACCATCTTCCAAAATTGGAATTTGGTACAGAATGAATTCGAATTCAAATAGAAAAGGTTAGAATACAATATATTATATTTTTTTCTATTCTGATCTATTGTTTTTCTATGCTATTCTTTTATACTTTCTATTCTATCCTAATCTTTTCTATTGGAATTCGATTTCATTCTATATGAATTTCAAATTTCGCAAAATGGTTATATATAGTTTATTTTTCAAATTCAGTTATTGTTTTTTTCGAATTTTATGTGGTAGAAATTTTTCGAATTTGACAGTTTTTTTCGAATGTGGTAGAATTCTTTCGAATTTGATAGTTTTTTTCGAATGTGGTAGAATTTTTTCGAATTTGATAGTTTTTTTCGAATGTGGTAGAATTTTTTCGAATTTGACAGTTTTTTTCGAATGTGTTAGAATTTTTTCGAATTTGATAGTTTTTTTTCGAATACGGTCGAATTTTTTCGAATGCGGTCGAATTTTTTCGAATTCGAATACGAAACGAATTAAGTTTAATAATGAATCGAAACTAAACTAAACTAAATGAATTTTTTCATCCTGCACATGTCTAATACATTAGCCTCCTAGTACAAAACTAATCTCTGGGGAAAATGAGAGCAACTTGCAAAGTGCACAGTTTATTTGCCTTAAAGTGATTGTAAAGTCTTGTTTTTTTTCTTTTTAAATAATAAACATGTTATAAGTACCTGCTCTGTGCAGTTGGTTTTGCACTGAGCAGCCTGAATCCTCCCCTTCTCAGGTCCCTCTTCGGTGCCCCTGGCCCCTCCCTCCTGTTGAGTGCCCCCACAGCAAGCAGCTTGCTATGGGGGCATCCGAGCTGAGTCACAGCTCCCTGTGTCCATTCAGACACGGAGCCATGACCCAGCCCTACCCCTTCTCTCTCCTGATTGGCTGACTGATTTTGATAGCAGCGGGAGCCAATCGTGCCACTCTGCTGTCTCAGCCAATGAGGAGGGAAGTCCCATGCAGCTTAGACACTCCTGCAACATTGCTGGATAAAGACGGACTCAGTTTAGAATGCATTAAGATAAAAAAAACCTTCTGCCTTTACACTCCCTTTAAGTAAATCACCAGGATTTGTCCAGAAGCCTGGAGCGGCAGATGTCTCAGCCTCCCATCCAGTTGCTCCCCCCATGCACAGCCCAACGCTAGAGAGCCGGTGATTGACAGTCATCGGCTCTCTGCAGGCTGACCGAGAGCTGAGTTATCAGTGGTGTTTGATAGCTCAGTTCTTGGTGTAAGAGGTGGTGGGGGACAGCTGCAGCTGGGATCAGTGCTGCAGCCATCTAGGGGAGTATGATGAAAGAAAGCCGGCAGCTCGATCTTCCACAATGAATACATTTATGAAGGCACATGTGGTACAAAATAATACAGGGCTTAACCATTGATGGCTATGATTAAGGCTACATGCTGAAATGCGTAATCCCTATTTTATTTTATGGAAAAACAATATAAACAGCGCTTGCAAAAAGTGAATGATAACAATTAATACACCATAATATACATGATTTGCATGAATAACTGTGTAAATAAAGTAATAGGTGCTCAAAAATGTGCCCAAAAAGTGCATAAGTGCTTCAATGTTATTGCTGGTGCTCCACAATTAAACGGTGCCGTGTGCCACACTCCCCTGTTGTGACCTCACTCACCAAATGGCAAGGACCCACAGCTTTGCAGTCTGGGGTAAAAAAGGCTTGGATTCAATCGGATCAATTAGGAGACAAACGTTTTCTCTGGAGATTCTGCCATCAGCAGTCATGGAAATTTTTACATTTGTTAATAATAGAAACATCAATGCTGATGACTTTTTTCACAAACAAATGGCAATATGGACATCAACCCAGACTTTAAACATCTTAGGAGTGCTTTGGACAAACAAATCAAAACCTGGTGGGATTTTTTCACTCTTGGCAAGTAGATCAAAGATAAGATCACTCCCAGACACCTTAGATGGGATTTAGCCCCCAATGACGGTCTGGTGGGTAAGGATTTTGAGGATGAATGGTTTTCTTTTTTAATCATACTGAAAAAAAGATTACTAGAAATTCTTATAGCTAGGAGAGAGAAGAAATTAAAACTATTAGAAGCTAATATTAATGCCATTAAATCCAAACGTGGTCCTCTAATAGAAACAGGAGAGTATAAAGACAAAATGAAACAACTCCAGGATTTTGTAGATAAACTTGACCAGGAGACACAAAAGAAAAAATTGAAAAAGTATATTAGGGACACCAACGATTATAAAAACAATAAAGTATATCGATGGCAAGAAGTCAATGATGACCAGATCGCTGACTCTAGAGCTTCTATAGAAGAAAGGGAGCTTGTTTCCATCAACCCCAAAACACCTATCAGATCCAATGAAGGGTCGCAAAGAGAGAAAGGTGACAATTATGGTGGGGGAACCAGCAGCATTTGGCCTGGCACTCATCATTATGGAATCCACACGCATAATAGATACGAACCGTTCAGGAATGATTACCATCCCCCACCTGCCAGAGCTTCTTATGGCCCTAGGGGCCATGATCAGAGGGCTGGTTATGGTGGTCCTCCTTGGACCCCTAATCAGTACCAGCATTACCCTCCCACTAGGGGATGGGGGGGTCATCCAGGTTATCACAATTATAGAGGAGAACATAAACAGTTTGAACAAATACTTAAAAAGCATTGGTTTCTGTTGCTCAAAGATAGGGAACTAAAAAATATCTTACCGGCTAAACCACAGTTCACCTACACAAAACCACCCACACTCCAACTATAGTTGGCACAGAATTGTATCAATCCCACCCCCAGGAAACCATTTACGTAGATCAAATGTGTTATGTGTAGAACTTCCAAACATAGACAAAGGAAAACCACTACATTTTTTTCACATTCCCGGGGCAGATCCTATGAAATTAAGAAATGTATCACCTGTGGGACCACACATGTTACATACCTTCTGTCCTGTCCCTGAGGTCTCCAGTATGTAGGGAGGACCACAAGGAAGCTAGGGATCAGGCTGGGGGAGCATGTAAAGAGAATGAAAAAAGGATTCAAACATCACAGTTTGTCCAATCAATCAGGTTGTTCCACAATTGAGACCCAAGGGGTCTGACTTTTTGTGGAATCGATAGGGTGGAGGGACACTGGAGGGGATCCAATCTCAAGAAAGCTATCTCACAGAACGAGACCCAGCGGATCCATAAGCTTGGTACTATGAGTCCGCTGGGCCTCAACATTGCATTGGATCTCAATTGTTTCTTGTCCAACTGGTAATATCTGCTGTGATGTAATATCTGCTTCTTGCACTGCCATTCATTCAGAAAATTTCAAGATCAATTTTTATCACATTTCTATTGGGGTTTTTCTTTATTTTCATTCTCATTTTTTATATTCATTTGATTTTATTCATATTTCATTCACATTTTTTTTTTCATTTTCATTTTTATTTTAATTTTTATTATTTTCATTTTAAATTTATTTTTATTTTATTATATATATTTTTTCAATTTTATTTTTGTCTTTTCATTTTTTCACCACACAGATTTTCATATTTTAACATGATCAATTCAATATGGTATATGATTTTAAGATTGTCTAGAGATATTTGTAATTTATCTATTTTTTGTTAAAGTAATTTTCTTGGTATTATTCTGTGTAAACATTGATTGTATTAAAAGCTTTTTTTGAATATACATGATGGTAACAGGGCATGATGTCATATGAAGGAAGTTGATGCTTTGACACCTAAGGAAAATTGGCTATTTCCTATTGGATTGTGCTAGAGGAGGGACCCGTTCTCGGGTATAAATTGTATTATACAAAACCAGAAATAATGTCCTTGATGATGCCCTGGGGATGGGTGAAACGCATTAACGCACTTCCGGTCTCCTGAACCACTGACATCACTTCCGCCCTCCGTGGAACGCACGCTGACCAGCGTCGCACCCGGGGTTCCATGTTGATGCCTGTTTTGATCTCTTGTAAGTAGCGCCTAGCCAGCGCAAATTTTAACTTTCAATACAGTACTTCACTATCGGTTATTTCTCTGTCTCCCACATGACCATGATCGAGTACCTTTGAATTGACTTATGGAAATCAGCACAGTCAGAATCTCCAGAGAAAACTCCTAGTTGATCCAATTGGATCCAAGCCTTTTTGACCCCAGACTGAAAAGCTGTGGGTCCTTGTCATTTGGTGAGTGGGGTAACAACAGGGGAGTGTGGCACACAGCACCATTTAATTGTGGAGCACCAGCAATAACATTGAAGCACTTATGCACTTTTTGGGCACCTTTTTGAGCATCTAGCACTTTATTTACACAGTTATTCATGCAAATCATGTATATTATGGTGTATTAATTGTATTCATTCACTTTTTGCAAGCACTGTTTATATTATTTTTCCATATCCCAGGGTCTAGCACCCATGTGATAGCTGTTGCAAAATATTGTTTTTTATTGTTTTCACTGTTTATTGCCCTAAGAGCCGGTTCACACAGGGGCGACTTGTCACGCAACCTAGCCGCCTGACAAGTCTCCTCCCCTTCTGTACAATGGAACCGTTCTAATAGGAGCGACGCAAGTCGCTCCAGCATTAGAAAAAGGTTCCTGTACTACTTCGGGGGCGACTTGGGGCGACTTGCATAGACTTCTATACAGAAGTCGTTTTGCAAGTCGCCGCGGAAGTCGTTTTTGCAGGTCGCCTCGCTGAGGCGACCTGCAAGTCGTGCCACCCCTGTGTGAACCGGGGCTAAGGCTTTGTTGCTCTATATCCTACAAGTGCTGTTTATCCTACAAGAGCAATTTTTTTGCACCTATTTTATTTTGTACAACACCTGGATTAGTAAATGTATTCATTGCGGAAGATCAAGCTGCCAGCTTTCTTTCATTGTCATGTTTGTTTGTTTTGTTTGTAATTTAATCTTTTATCATAGGTTTTATAGATATACATACAAAAATCATATAATCACAACTTTACATTATATAATATGTCTCATATATCAATTTTCCCCCCTTTCCCTCCCTTCCTCCCTTCTTGATCTGTCATTCTTACATCCTACTACATTAACCTGTTTCTATAATTGCCTGCGAATATTTTTCTGACATTTTAAACATTCTCCATTTCTCCCAGGTAGCCCTATAATTTTCAATCTGTCTCTGCTCCGCGCTGCATAGGTACTCCATATTGCTAATGTGATCTACTCTGTGTAACCACTCTTTAATGCTTGGCTTCTTGACGGGCAGCCGTTTTTTAGGGATAAGGCCTTTAGCAGCGTTGAGCAGGTACAGAACCAAGGTTTTTTTTATATTGTTTCCTTGTTTTAGTTGTTCCATGGAACAAACAGTTCCAGGGGTTTTGAGGAATCCTTTCTCCTGTTATTGCCTGGATGTTTGGATGCTAGGAGAACACTACAAGTCAGTGCATCGACCGCTCACCACCTTGAGGCATTACTACAGGTGCTTTCTACTATATTTAATCTAGGTGAGTATGATTGCTTTTTTTTTTTTATAACCCCATACTTCTCTTTTAAAAGACCAAGCTATCCAGACAAAGTAGCAGTTAGAGGGTTGAGACAAACCATTTACCACTGACAGGGGTGCCTACAATGATCAGATATTGTTTATTTATGCAAAACTTTTATCCCAAAAGGAAAAAAACGGTTTGCTGTAACTGCTTATAAAGCATTAGTTGGAGATCAACTTCAATTTATTAGTCAAATCCATCTAAATCTGCTAGTATATCTAACACTACCCTCTCCCCAGACTTGCAATGCTGCTGTCCAAAGATGTCTGCTTTATTACTTCATCCAGAATGCAGACACCCTAAAGCTGACCATACATTATTCATATTTCTTATTCAATTTCCTTTAGATTTACCTTCCACGCTGCGCTCCACAAGCGCTTCAAGCCTCACTTTCATATTGCTCTACTGCAGGGTAGTCTTCCCAGTCACAATTGCAGACTGACAGCGGTGAGAGCTGGCGGTGCGGAGGGCGGTCTTTGTGGACAGCTTTACCCTTGATGCCTGCATACTTCTTTTAATCATCAACCATGTGAGTTACTAAATGTTGTACCATCATAAAATGTAACCATATTGCTACACTTATTATTATTATACAGGCTTTATATAGCACCGACAGTTTACTCAGCGCTTTACAACATTAGGGCAGACAGTACAATTACAATACAATTCGATACAGGGGGAAATCAGAGAGCCCTGCTCGTTAGAGCTTACAATCTCGGAGGGAGGGTCAAGTTATACAAAAGGGTAATAGCTGTGGGGGATGAGCTAATGGAGAAAATAGTGCAGTTGTTAGATTGAGACAGGATAGGCTTCTCTGAAGAGGAAAGTTTTCAGGAAAGTGGATAAATTTCAGTCTGACAGATTAGGGTGCAAATTCCAGAGGACAGGCGAGGCTCTGGAGAAGTCCTAGAGGCGGATATGGGAGGAGGTGATGAGGGAGCTAGAGAGCAGAAGGTCTTGGGAGGAACGAACAGGGTGATTAGGTTGGTATTTTGAGACTAGGCAAGTGATGTAGCTGGGTGCAGAGTTGTGGATGAAGGAGTAGACCGAAGGAATAAGTTGAGGGGTGGAGAGATATTTTTGTGTGTCGTCTGCGTATAAATGATATTGAAAGTCGTGAGAGGCTATCAGCTGACCCAGTCAAGAGGATTGAAAATAAAAGAGGTCCAAGAACAGAACCTTGGGGGACCCTGATGGAGAAGGGAAGAGGAGTGGAGAAAGTAGAATTGTAAGTGACACTGAAGGTGCATTGGGATAGATAGGATGAGAGCCACTGAAGAGCACAGTCACGGAGACCAAGGGAGTAAAGTTTTTTGAGGAGGAGGGGGTGGTCAACCGTGTCAAAGGCAGCTGAAAGGTCCAGAAGTAGGAGTACAGAATAGTGTCCGTTGGTTTTTGCAGTTAGTAGGTCATTTTTGAGTTTTAAAAGAGCAGTTTCTGTGGATTGTTGAGGACGAAATCCAGATTGAAGGGGATCAAGAAGGTTATTCTTAATGAGGTGGTCACTCAGTTGGTTGTAAACCAGGTGTTCAAGGAGTTTAGAGGAAAAGAGGAGCAAGGAGATAGGGCGTAGGTTGTTAAAGTTGGTGGGGTCCAAGGATGACTTTTTAAGTATGGGGGTGACCAGTGCATGTTTTAGAGCATTGGGGAAAATGTCAGAGGTGAGGGAGAGATTGAAGATGTGAGTTAGAGAGTGTAGGATAGAGTCAGAGGGCGACCGTAGTATTTGAGAGGGAATAGGGTCCAGGGGGCAGGTGGTTAGGTGGGCGTTAGAAAGGAGTTTAGCAACTTCGTCTGTAGTAGCAGATTTGAATAAGGGGAGTGTCAATTGTACCTGTTGATATGGGGTCTTAACTGGGGGGGATACCTGTAGAGTAGAGATTTCATCATGGATTGTATCAATCTTGTTTTTGAAGTGATTAGCAATCTCCTGGGCAGTGAGTGAGTTAGTGGGTGGAGGGTGTTGGAGGACGGAGTAGAGAGTTGAAGGTAGAGAAAAGTTTACGGGGACTGGATGAGAAGGTGTTAATAAGAGTTGTAAAATAGGTCTGCTTGGCAGTGTGGAGGAAAGAATAGTATTTTTGGAGGGCAGATTTGTATTGGTTGAAGTCTTTGAGAGACTTGGTCTTGTGCCACAGACACTCAAGAGCGCGACTACGTTTTTTGAGAATTTTAGTGTCATCTGTTTGCCAGGGTTGTAGGGGTCGAGGCCTGATTCTGCGTGTAGTGTGGGGAGTGAGCTTGTCCAGGGTGGAGGACAGGGATTTATTGTAGATCGAAGTGGCTTGGTTGCGGCAGGACAGGGGAGAGATTTTGTCATAGAGGTGGTCAGTAACAGAAGAGAGGAGAGAAGAGTTGAAGTTGCGAAATTATTTTTTTTGCAAAAGCTTCTAAATGCAAACGCTGCTAAACACGGCATGTAAATGCGGCTAAACGGATGTTTTTAGATGCCGGTTTCTAGCTGTCAAGTTAAATCGTTCAGGAGAAGTTGAACAACGTCCCGTGTACATGAAGCCTTATACTCTGTAGCTCCTGCTAGATTTTGCTTCTAATCCCTTATGGTTATACAATCTATCACATACAGTATCTTTTTATATTGACTATAAACTGAAGGACTTATAAATAAATGGTTGTGGAACAAATCATCAGAGTTTCCATTATTTCTTATGAGGAAATTCATTTTGATATACGACTTTTTTTCTGGAATGATTTATACTCGCAATCCAAGGTTTTACTGTACAACAGGGGCGTTGCTAGGGGGTGGCTTTTGGGGCTATAGCCCCAAATCTGGGGCCCATAGCCCCGAGTCTCTCTGGGACAGCCGTGGTCGTGGCCTCTCTGCAGCTGGGCTGCAAGTGTGGCGGGCAGCAACAGAGCACGGGAGAGCCGGGCGGGAGAGAGAGCAGAGAGATGACATCATGTCTCACCACCCACCCTGCATCACTGCTGTTCTGCTCTCACTGTGGAGCCACGGGCAGCAGAGAGATGACATCATCTCACTGCCTGCTCTCTCTCTGGTGAGCCTGATGTAAGGAGTGGCTCTCTGGGGACTCTGTGGTAAAGAGGGGCTCTCTGGGAACCCTGAAAGGGGCTCTCTAGGGACCTTGATGTAAAACGGAGGCTCTCTGGGGACCCTGATGTAAGGGGGAGGCTCTCTGGGGACCCTGATGTAATGGGGGCTCTCTGGGGACTCTGATGTAAGGGGGAGGCTCTCTGGGAAACCTGATGTAAAGATAATATATGTAATATACCGTGTGTGTGTATGTGTGTGTGTATATATATATATATATATATATATATATATATATATATATATATATACACACATACATACACACACACGTATATTATATACATGTGCATGCCCGCCCAAGCGTATGCCTTTCTTTACTTCGCTGCTGTGGGCTCTAACCCCAGATCTTTTGTAGACCTAGCAATGCCCCTGCTGTACAATAAAGTAATATAATAATCCTACTGGAATACAGTACATTAAAGATAACACAAAAGGAACTAAAGGACTAATGAATGCTGATCACACTGCATAACTAAATATTGCTTATAATAAAATCCTGTGGCATTCCATCCTCAGCCACCTCCTTTGGGATACACTGTTACTTATTTTTTTTTTGATAAATATGATTTTCCTCACTGGATTTTTGCTATTATATGAGTGTTTAAAGTGGATGTAAACCCGATTCATGAAATTTGAGCTGGGCATATATATCTGCAGTGTTTTGTTATCTCTATTCAAAGCCCTGTGTTCCATAGTGTCTCCTGCTCCATTCTTCTGTTATCAGCTTGATAACTCCTGACACGATCTCATCACATATGATAAAAGCAGCCTGAGTTTTGTGTTGGGGAGGATGCTATAAATAGATTAGTAGAGTGCTGAACGATTCAACGAACAGAGCTGAAAGTCTCTACCTATGATTAGAGGGGGTGTGTGCCTTTCCTCCTATCAGCTGTCTTGGCTGTATGCCCAGGCTTCCCTGCAATGCTAACCAGGAAGAGAAAATCTAACATTATCTGAACTTTCTAAACAGTATATAAAGCTGAAGACAGCATATATGCATGTAAAACTTATGTAGGGAGATTTGTTTTATCCCTGTGTATCAGCTGAGTCTGTGCACTTCACTGGGTATATGTGAGGGTTTACATCCACTTTAACAGGGGCTTCATCGTTAGCTAGATTTGGTACCAAAAGCACAAGTCCGTACGCTGTCCTGCTAGAACACTATCCCTCCTGCTGAGGCCGAACCTTCCGCCATCTTGTGCCCCACTCTGAGAGAGGCCTCCACACGACATTCCCGGCTGTTGACCTTTACATTCCCAAAGGAAAGAATGTCCACACATAAAGTCATTGGCAGCCATCTCCTTTTAACATTTTCTCCTCCACCTGGGGTCATTAGTACTCACAGGACTGTGCTCCCTGTAGTCCTCTTGTTCATAGGTACACCTCTCCTGGGACCGCCCGGGGAAGCATCCTCACTCAGGGAACTTTTGTAATCCGGTCCGACATGGCTTCCATGCCCCAGATGACATCAGTTATGACAAAACGCATAAGCGGAGCCTGCTGTGATGTCACAAGGTTGATACTGGAGGCAACTGGGAAGCTTCTTTGTGTGTACCCACGGATTTCAATGTGAAAAAAGTTTTTTCTTTGGAAGATATGTTAGTATTATTACTTTTCATTCAATAAATCACATCTATATAGCGTTATTCTATGTGGGGCAACGCTGTGTCACTGGCCTAGGCCGGCAGTACTTTGCAGAGGGCAGCACGGAAACAGTCCCTGCTGGCTTGTGCTACACTGTTAGTGTAGCGCCAGTCTTATGGGGTGGACTGGTCTGAAAGGCAAATTAGTTTAGCGCCCCCATAAAGCGGCCGCACTGCTTCCGGTATGCGGGTGGCCAGCATTCCGAAACTGTGGGGGGGGGGGGCGCTGCTTCTAATTTTGAATGTCTTATCATCCTGGACCACAAACCTTCCTCACTGTGCTATGTTTTCTGCTGCACCATTGGCATGTTTATATCTTTTTAGTCCTCTCCATAAAATTATTAGAAATGTGTGCTTAAAGAACTATAGGCAACACTTTTTTCTAATTTTGGATAGCGTAAGGGAGGGTTATAGCCCCTGTCAGTTTATTTTTACCAACCATGTCCCATTGCAGAGATAGCCCTTCACTTCCTGCCCCATAGCCAAACAGGAAGTGAGAGGAAATCTATGCAAATTAAGGGAATCTATTGCTCCCCCTGGCCCTCAGAACTAGTGTCCCCACTCAAAAATTTCAGGGCAGGTCTTAAACAGCAAGGGGTGTGGCCTTGACAGGAAGGGTGGGTCGTATTTAAATTAGGGGGTACACGAGTTTAGTCAGGCCTTAGGCACCTTTCACACGGACAGCTATTCTGCCGCAGTTATAAGCATGTTTTTTTTCTGTGAAATTCAAGACTCCAGGCACTGCGATCAGCTGCATTTGCACAGTGCGATTAGCTGCGGTTGCGTTTAGCTGCGGTTTGCTATTTCCATGGCAAACCGACAGGGTACCAACTCGTATTGAACGGGGATCCGACTTGGATCCCTGGCACTGTTTGGTATGAATCTTGAGGGGGAACTCCACGCCAAATTTTAAATAAAAAACCAGCATGGGTTCCCCCTTCAGGAGCATACCAGGCCCTTCGGTCTGGTATGCATTGTAAGGGGAACCCCCTACGCCGAAAAAAACGGCGTGGGGTCCCCCCAAAATCCATACCAGACCCTTATGCAAGCACGCAGCCAGGGCGGTCAGCAAAGGGGGTGAGGACGAGCGAGCGCCCCCCCCGAATCGTACCAGGCCGCATACCCTCAACATGGGGGGGTGGGTGCATTGGGGGAGGGAGTGCCCTGCGGCCCCACCACCCCAAAGCACCTTTTCCCCATGTTGATGAGGACAAGGGCATCTTCCCGACTTTGGGGGTCTCTCCGGTTCTTCTTTTATTAGCGGTGTCCCGGACTTCTGCCTTCTGCCTTCTTCTCTTCTTGCCTCTTCTCTTCTTCCGATGTTGACACGACGCTCTCTCCGGCTGGAATGCTCTCTGAGCGCCCCGCTATGACTTATATAGGCGGTGACCCCGCCCCCTTATGCCGTCACAGTCCCTGGGCATGCTGGGACTGTGACGTTTTAGAGGGCGTGGTCAACATCACCCGGTGACCACGCTACCTTATGACGGCACAGTTCCAGCATGCCCAGGGACTGTGACGGCATAAGGGGCAGGGTCACCGCCTATATAAGTCAAAGCAGTCATAGCAGGGCGCTCAGAGAGCATTCCAGCCGGAGAGAGCATCGTGTCAACATGGGAAGAAGAGAAGAGGGAAGAAGAGAAGAAGGAAGAAGAGAAGAAGGCAGAAGGCAGAAGTCCGGGCCACCGCTAGCAAAAGAGCGGCAAAAGAGCAGAAGATAGCGGAGGAGCCCGGCAGAAGAACCAGAGAGACCCCTGAAGTCGGAAGAAGACCCCCGGAGCTGTCTAATAAATTACTTTAAAAACCTGTGTAGTGTGTTTTTTTATTGACACTTTTCCCTAGGTGAATGGGTAGGGGTACGGGTACCCCATACTCATTCACATAGGGTGGGGGGCCGGGATCTGGGGACCCTCTTATTAAAGGGGGCTTCCGGATTCCGATAAGCCCTCCGCCCGCAGACTCCGACAACCAACGGCCAGGGTTGTCGGGAAGAGGCCCTTGTCCTCATCAACATGGGGACAAGGTGCTTTGGGGTGGGGGGGCCCACAGGGCGCTCCCTCTCCCAAAGCACCCACCCCCCATGTTGAGGGCATGTGGCCTGGTACGGTTCAGGAGGGGGGCGCTCGCCTGTCCCCACCCCCTTTCCTGACCGACCGGGCTGTGTGCTCGGATAAGGGTCTGATATGGATTTGGGGGGGGGACCCACGCCATTTTTTCGGCGTAGGGGGTTCCCCTTACAATGCATACCAGACCGAAGGGCCTGGTATGCTCCTGAAGGGGGAACCCACGCCGTTTTTTTTTTATCATAAAATAGTTTATTGAAGAAAATGAAGCATATATAAACATACATGGGTGCAGATAGGATCTGATATACATCAATCAACTGGTATCAAACTTAAAATCAAAGTCGTATCTAACACGTCCGTGAGTCATAGCTATGCATTCTGACAATAAAACATACTGTCTTTAGATTAGAACTTCTGTGTGTTGAGGAAGCTATGCCCACCTCTAAGTATCTTTTTGAAATCTGCATTTGTTTGATGAGTAGGGTAAAGAACAGAATGGAGATAAGAAAAGAATAGGTAAGAAATCTAGTGAAAAGGATAAGTGTTATGTCCTATAAGTCACAGTGATGTGAGGGAGTAATTTAGAGCTTATTGGGTTCTAACGTCTAATGTACTTTCTTACATTCAATATAACAAGACAGTTCAGGTTATTACATATTTGTGTATTCGATTAAGTAATGGTAAGTATTGACCAGTCATTTAATCAAGTTTTCATATTCTTGGGAGTATCTATATATGAACCAAGGAGACCAAGTTTTGTGATAACGCTCAACTTTTTCCTCTGACTGTGCCCGTGTGTCTTCCATTTCACAAATATATGACATTTTGGTCCACGATATGTGTATTCAACCTCCACCGCACCACCAGTGATAAGAGAAATGCTCGCTTACCAGATGGCAAGCAAATTATGCTTGCGGCCTAAACCCGGCCAGGGCCTTTAGCCAATATAGGGACACAGGAAATCTCCAGGGGAACCCGTCTAGGAGGTCAGCAAGGGATCGCCAAACTCATCACCCAAGGACCATGACCAGGTAGGATACGGTGATAATCAGATGTTCCCAGAATACAAAGGAATGACCATAGCGTAACATTGTTTAAGCATCATTTATTAAAAAAAGAGAAAAGCCACTTACAATATATTGTAGTAATAAAAGCAGTTCAGCCGGCCGGCTTGTACGGACACCCGTCCCTTCGAACACAGCACGCGAGATGTCAGCACGTCAGCTCCTCCTGACGCGCGTTTCGTCGTATAATTATAGTTTGTTTAGCGCTGCTTTTTATTGATTAACATTTGTAATGTGAAGCAGGCAGCATGTGCATTAGAGTTCCTTTCTCTTTGTTGCACCTCCAGCATGTATCAGGCGACTGGGGGAACCACTTGTGAATCTTTGCTGGGGTTGCATACCAATGAGTGAGCATTTTATAAGCCGTCTCCTGCATTCTCGTGCTTAAGGAGCATTTATGCGCCATGATACAGGCTCTCTCCCATTGGGTATCTGAAATCGTCATGTCAAGGCAGTCTGACCATCTCTCTCTGAGCCCATTAGCTGTGGGCTTTTTTGAACTCTGTAACCACTGATAAGCGGCTGATGTGGTCTTTACAACCTGTTCCCCCTTTAAGCACACCGACTCCAACTCAGTAGGTTCTCTAGTGAAGTGTCTCTTACGGGTAGCATTGTTGACGTAACTTCTGACTTGAAAGTATGACCACAAGGGAAGGGAAGGTATATTGTTGTCAGCCTTAAGATTAGTCAAGTCCTTCATTATCTTGTTGTCGAAGCAGTGGGACGTTAGAAGTGGTTGTTTTTGATCAGAGGAGCGCAAGACGCGGTTCCCCATTCCAGGTGGGAAGTCTGGGTTGTTTTGCAATGGGGTGAGAGGGCTGAGAGGAGAAGAAAGTTTGGGTTGTTTAGCTAGATGATGAAAGATTTCTAAAGTGGTCCCTATCAAAGGGTGGGCTCTCAGATTCGGGGGGTATTTGAGTTTTGGTATCCAGGGGGAGAACATCAGGGGAATCGGGCTCAAATCATTTTCCAACGACACCCAATCCTTTATGCCGCCATGGCAGTGCCAGTCTATGATCCTGGCAATGTGCGTGGCATGGTAGTACATTTTAAAATCCAGTATCCCCATCCCACCCACTTTTTTGGCTCTTGTTAGTAGGGAAAATTTAATACGTGGTGATTTGTGTGCCCAAATGAATCGCATTTGAAGGGCCTGAAGCGATCTAAAAAAGCTTTGTGGAATTTTAATGGGAAGTGTGCATAATAAATATAGAATTTTAGGCAGTATGGTCATTTTGCAAATGGCTACCCTGCCAAACCACGAAAAGAACCCAGTATGCCAGGTTTGAAAATCCTTTTCTATAGTTTTGAGAAGGGGAAGGAAGTTTCGGGAGAAGATAGAGGACAGCTTAGGTGTAAGCCATACTCCCAGGTATTTGACGGCCTGTGATTTCCACTTGAATGGACTATTGTCCTGGACTGTCTTTAGTGTTTGTTCTGGGAGTGAAATATTCATCGCCTCCGATTTCAAATAATTTATCTTAAGGTTAGAAATATAACCATATATTGCAAACTCTTTCATAAGGGGGGGGTGGATATATGTGGTTCAGTCAAGAAGAAGAGGAGGTCATAGGCATATGCCGCTACTTTGAATTCACGCCCTGTGACCTTAAATCCCTTTACAGCTTTATTTGCTAGGATTCAAATGGTTCTAGTGATATTATGAATAGCAGGGGCGACAATGGACAACCCTGTCTTGTCCCATTGTTTATGCTTACTTTGTTTATTTTGAGTCTGGCTGAAGGGTTTTGGTAGAGGGAGGTTATCCAGGCCATCATTCCTGGTCCCAAGCCTATATGTCTGCAAGTTTCAAACATGTAGTCCCAGGCTACTCGATCGAAGGCCTTCTCTACGTCCGTAGACAAGAGAAGACCCTCGATCTTTCTTCCATGGGCAGCATGAATCAGGTTTAGGGCTTTGGTGACGTTATCCCTTGCCTCTCTTCCAGGCATAAAGCCCGCCTGTCCTGGTCCTATCACATTATGTAGTAGAGGTTTCAGTCTATTGGAGATGATTTTGGCCAGTATCTTCACATCTAAATTCAGTAGCGATATAGGCCTATAGCTAGAACAGTGAAGCGGATCTTTATCTGGCTTGGGTAACAGGGTAATAAAAGCTGATAAAAACTCTGGAGGGACCGTTCTTGGCTTTGATAGGGAATTTAATGCATCTTGGAGGTGTGTAGATAATGTGTCGACGAAAGTCTTGTACTATATAGCCGTGAACCCGTCAGGACCCGGGCTCTTACCGTGTTTTAAATCTTTAATAGCGAGTCTGAGTTCCGGCAAATCCACTCGAGCGATGCGGCGTCCTCCGCTGTAAGCAAAGGGAGGCCGGAACCCCTCAAGAAATCCTGCATCACCTGGAGCCTTTCTCCCTGCAAATCATGTGGTCTATGTTGGGTTGGGAGATTATATAAATTTATATAAAATTCCTGGAAGTGTTGTGCTATTTTGTCCGTTGTTCTATCCACCTTACCACCCTTATTTTGAATGCCTGAGATGTTATATTTGGCAGTGGGTCCCCTCAATGCCCTGGCAAGCAGATAGCCAGGTTTGTCATCTTGTTAGTAGTATATTTTTTTCCTAAAAAAAGGAAGCATTTCGTTTTGGATTCTAGAAGCTGTTTAAGGGTCAATCTCGTCTCGAGAAGAGTAGTCGCCGATCTGGATGTCAAGGATTGCTTGTGTAAGGTTTCTAGATGACGGATTTTTTGCGTTAATTGGAGAATTTCCCTTTCTTAATCTTTCTTTTTTTGTGCACCCATCCTAATTAGTTCTCCCCTGATGGAGCACTTGTGGGCTTCCCAGATCACCAGTGGGTCCATGCCCGGGGTCACATTATGCCTGAAGAACTCTTTTTTAAAGCTGCGGTCAGTGTGGACAGCAGAACTGGGTCTGTTAAGAGAGAGGAATTTAGTCTCCAAGTTCCCGATCTGGCCGAGGTATCGGTCAAGTTTAGGCCAATGGAAACTGGGGCATTATCAGAAATTGTCTGTATCCCTATGTTGGCCTCTCTGATTGTATGGAGATCCCTCTGTGTGATAAAAAGGTAATCGATCCTGGAGTGGCGATCATGTGGGATTGAGTAGAAAGAGAAATCTTTGTCCTCAGGGTGTAGGAAATGCCAAGTGTCAACTAGGTCTAAAGAGTGGAGGAGAGTTTTGATTTTTTAAAATATTTTATAGGTAATGAAGGTTTTTCCTGTTGAAGTATCTACTAGCGGGTTTAGGGGAATGTTAAAATCTCCCCCTAAGATTAAGCGGCCTGTGCTGAAACCCTCTAACTCCCTCATCAGCTTTTTGCAAAAGGACAAGTGGGAGGTATTAGGGAAATAAACATTCGCTAATGTGGTGGGCACCCCAGAACATTTCCCTTTGACAAAAATATATCTCCCCCTGGATCAACCAATTTGTCTGTGATCTCGAATGAGGCCTCCCTACTGAGCAGGATTGTCACTCCTTTAGATTTGGAGCTGTCGTTTGTGGCGTGGTGTGCCTCTATGAAGTAGGAGTCGGTGAGCCTGGGAACCTGGTTTGTCTTAAAATGGGTCTCTTGCAGGAAAACAATTTTAGGCTTACCTTTTTTTAATTCCCGCAAGAGAGTAGTGCGTTTCTCCAGAATGTTTAGGCCCTTGACGTTGTGAGATACCACCGTAGGGGCTCGACCTAAGGCAAAGTAAGCCATTGTTTAGGACCAGAAAGAGACTGCAGACAGTACCTGTAATCACAACTATAAAAAGTACTTGTTAGAATTTAAATACTTAAACGTAGTTGTACCACCTCAATCAGTGACTAAGAAAAGTGGGGAGAGGTAGACAGAAAGATATGAGTATAGTAAGAAATTAGAAATAAGAGTACGGAGAGTGAGATTTACAACCCTCCCAGACAATTACAACGTCTGAGTGGATCAATATTTAGTGTGTGAGAGTGGGTCTATAACCCCTCTGACACACTCTGTGGGGACGCAGGAGGCACGCGGTCAGATATCAGTCCCAACTTAACAAAAAGTAGAAAAAATGAAATGATCTGTCAGGGACTTAGGACAGCCAGACCTCGGCCCATTTTAGCAAGTGGATAGTGCCTGATGGTCTTTTCTGTCGCTTGGACTGTTGGAACGGAGCTCCAACCAAGGAAACGGAACGGAACAAGCAACAACTATAATAACTTGTAGAAATATATGGGGTGGTGGAATCAGGATGTGAAAGGCATATTTGCCTCCCCACCCGCCCCTCCCCTTCCCGTACGGGAGTCACTTAGTGCAGGAACCAAATACTTGTAAATAGGAAAAAAAAAGGGGGAAGTATAAGCAGAAACTCAACATTTAACTAAGAGTCCCCATCCGGCTTGTAGTGACATTAAAAGTAGATAGGAGGTAAGAGAATCTTGCTAAGTCTCTAGGTAAGCCGAACATACACCATGGTCCATCTGGGCTTCTTATAGAGACAAACCAACCAGCAAGATGTGTTGTGTCTTCTGAGTGGGATGCGTAGCAATACCCTGGGCTGAAACTTTGTCTCCTAAGTTCCCATTAAGCTGACAAGGTCTCCGTGAGTGGAGCAAAAGTCAGTGTGATTCACTAAAGGGATCTTGTAAGACCCCTTGGTAAGGTGGTTAGGTGGTTCCCAGGTCTCTGCTGAACAGCCAACGCTATCCCTTCCAGGAAAAAAAAAAAACTGTGAACAAGGACGACACTAGTAATAGTAGATCTTTTCCTCCAAGTGTCGAATAATCCGGAGTGGGGAGTCATTGCATGAAAACGTAACCGTAAAATTAACAGAGTACCTGCTCAATTAGCACACATGCTAAGGTGGGAGTTGAAACCTGAGCGAAACAGAACATTGGTAGATGATAGGATTCTCGCGATCATGCATCCAATAACATCCTGGAGGAGTGCGCTTTGCCCCGTGGAGTGCCAGCGATTGAACCTTCCTGCCAACTCTGCTTCTGTTTCTTTGCGTGGTGCTTCTCTGGGGTCGCCATAGGGGAATGTGGTGGGCTTCTATCTCCGGATGGGAGTAAAAACTCCTGATACCACTCTGGTAGTTCAATCACTCCTAGCTGCAGGGCGCTGCAAAACTCCTGAAGGTCACTTGGAGTGCGGAGAAAGTGTTGTTTGCCATTGTGCGACACTGAGAGGGCAAAGGGGAAGGTCCACGTGTACCGGAGATCTTTTGCCCGCAGCACCTCTAACAAGGGTCGCAGGGTACTGCGATTTTTCAGTGTAATTTGAGATAGATCTTGAAATAAAGTTATGTGAGCGCCTTTGAACACAATCTGCTCGTTTCTGCATGCCTTGTACATGATCTCCTCTTTAAGGGAAAAGCTTTGCAAGCAGCAAATGATGTCACGAGGGGGAAGTGTATCTGGGCCTCTGGCTCTTAGAGCTCTATGCGCTCTGACAAATTCAATGTCCGTATCCTCTGGTCTCTCTAAGAGGCTGTTAAAAACCCTCTGCAGGACAGGAGTTATTTGGTCTGCATCAACTGACTCTGGTATGCCTCGAACTCTAATGTTGTTCCTTCTCCCCCTGTTATTGAGATCTTCCAGGTGTCTGTTCATCTCGATAAAATGGAGTGCATGAGAGGAAACCACCCTGTGCAGCCTATTTATGGCTTTGTCTCTGTGCTTTCCTGCTGTTTCGGCGGTGGCCATCTTCTCTGTGAGAACTAACAGGTTGGTTTTGAGGTCCGTGATAGCTGCAGAGAACGAGGCTTTGATGTCAGCAGCAAAGCCTGACATATCTGCATAGGTAAGGGGATGATCAGGACGTGCACCTCTCCTACCATTGTCCTCTGTAGCAGACAGGGAGTCTTCGCTGAGATCCTCCTCACGCTGCACCGGTGCCATCTTCCCTCCTGCAGTCACTTTCTGTATCACGGCTTGGTTCTTAAAAATCTCCGAAATGTTCCTCCTGGCTGATGCAGCGGTAGAGCGGCGAGATCGAGTGTGCTGTGAGAAATGATTCTGCCTGCTCATCGTCGGTTGCTGTGTGGCAGAAAGACTAGTTTGGGCCGTTGGTCTGACAGAGCTCCACGTTTAGGCTGCCATCTCCATCGCGCGCCAAGCCATGCCCCCCACGCCGGTTTTTTATTTAAAATTCGGCGTGGAGTTCCTCCTCAAGATTCATACCAAACAGTGCCGGGCATTGGTGGGGATCCGAGTCAGATCCCCGTGCTTGTCGCTCATTGGGAAAGGAAAAATGATTTTTCCTTTCCCGATGAGCAGCTCGGCGCTGTTATCCGCAGCTGACACAGTGCACTGCGATTACCTGCGGTTATGTGCGAATAGCTGCGCTAAATCGCTCCTGGACGCAGTCAATTCTATTTTTTCTATCTGCACGGAACCGCATGTATCTAAATCGCAGCTAAACGCAGTGTGTGAATGGGGCCATAGGAAAAGATTGTGTGCTTTTAGCTGCGGTAGAAAATTAGAAAATCTGCAGCTAAAAGCACCATTCTATCTGTCCATGTGAAAGGGCCTAAGGCAGCACAAAACCTAAATACACTACTGATGTGGGGTCTCTCTATTTTTAACATATGCATTGCAGAGCATCCAGCCATCGGGGTGTGCAGCGATATTGCCCATGACGGTTTACCATTATCGAGGATCTAATGAGATTGTCATATTACATGCTTTAATTGACCATCTGTAGTGGATGGTCAATGTTATCCGGTAAGCCTTGTGTTGATTACTGAGTGGAGGTCTAGACACAATACATCCTTCTATTGGAAGTTGTTATTGCACTTTTGATTTCTATCACTTATCACGGCGTAAGATCGGATCACTGGGACTGTTGTGGACTTTAAATTTTCATTACTTTTCTTTTTCCTATCATTGATATGTGATAGGTGGTCACATGTTATTATATCACATGGTATGTTACAGCTGTTTACTTTGAAATTGAGTTTAACTTAGCGCAGTTTTCGTTTCTATGACACAACTTTTGCAATCGCCCTATCCCCCACCTACATAAGGGACAGAAAGACTACAGCCAGCTCCTCCTGGGCGCAAGTCTACTTCTCCCCAGCCCCCTGCCCTGTCCAGAGCCTACACATTCTGATGGTTTGGTGTGTTTGGCACCCATGCCCCAAGGGTACTAGGGCTCCTTCCAACCTGGCTTATAACTGGGCACTGACTCATGACATCACTGCAGGAGGGCTCTATTTAAAAGGGGCCTAGCATCTGATGGTCCTATTGGCTATAACCAGACATTATTCTGGCGCAGAGCCACCTAGTGGCAGAGTAGATAATTGCACCTGCTTACAAGTGGACAGTCTGGCTGGCCTCTACCTTGGATGGGGTGAAGTATATTCAGCTGGCTCTGACTATATGGCTTTAACTTGGCATTAAATGCTTTCCTGTTACAGAGTTTGATGGATGTCAACATAATCGGGTACGTTAAATGCTTCTGAAGATCATAGAATTTTTTTATTAATCCCAGCAGTTTTTTGATTATAAGTTTTCGGGGTTTTTTTTTTATTATATTTATTGAGTTAACAATTCTACAGATTGGTTCCTACCAGGGGATGTGGGTCATGTCTATTATTTAAATTATTTTTAACTCTGGGATAGGCTTTTTGAGCACAGCCATGTGAATCAAGATATTTTTCGTACATTTATACAGTACATTGATTGAGTTTTTTGTTTTTATAATTTTTTTTGTGGGACAACTGAGCTTCATACTTTTTTGCTTCCATTGATAAATTATCACAGTAACTTGGGTTAATAGATATATAAAGCACGATACATCGCAATAAAAAAAATGCTCTTGTTTTCCTAAAAGGCATACAAAGTTTTTTTTTTAGGATAGGTTTAGCAGCATTATCGCTTAAATTCATAAAATAGATTACCGTATGTGGTTAGGGGAATTTTCTGATCATTCTCCATTGGTAATAAAACATAAAAGTAATTTCAGGGATATTTCTAACTTTTGGAGATTCAATCCCTATTGGTTAAAATTGTTTCTAGCATCCTACCCTATCCACTCTGACTTTGACAACCTTTTAAAGGTGGAACAATTCCATGACTTCCTCAATAATATTTTGGGCTTTTTGTTAAACAACTCTCACAATTTTATTGGTTAACCTCCCTGGCGGTATGATTATTTCAGATTTTTGGTGCATGGAAATTTGGCATTTTATATTGAAGGCCTGTAATTCTTAGGAATAACTCACTTCAATCTGTCCAAACAAGAGTCTAGTAGACATCCCGGGTATGATAAAGTTTGAAACACAAAATCATAAATTATAATATAATAAATAACTATAAATAATTATACCAAATAATAATATAATAATAATAAAAATTATTCAATAATGTAATCAAATCAAAAACACTAACATTTGCTCAGTTGCAGAATTGTCACTGTCATTACTTTTCGGTGTTTGATGACGGATCTCCCCACAAATCACTATCGCGCAATTCTGCGAGTGATTCTAATTTATTATCGCTGTTTTCTAGCTGGTCTAAAACCCCTTTTGATGTAAAGGGATGGTTTTGGTTGCTATGGATGATCTCCAGTTTCCAGGCAGAAAGAACAGTTTTTATAATATAAAACTGCATGCAGGGCACTGGAGAAACTAGGGACAAAAGGGAGATGAAATAATTTCATACAGTAATGTAATCTGTAAGATTACAGTATACTGTATGTATTGTGTGTGTTTCACTTTTTGAATTTGGCGCCGTTCTCCGTCCCCGTGCGTCACAATGCTCGCAGGGAACGGAGCTCGGCTCCGTGATGAATCGAGTGGAGGACGAGCCGCTCACACTGCAGAGAGACATCGCAGGATCCAGGGGACAAAGTAAGTAAGCTCTTCCTGGATCCTGCGATGCGATCCCGAGTCTGGCTTGGGGGTTACCGCTTTTGGTTCTGAAATTCCACCCCGAGCCAGGGAGGTTAAAACAATTTATTAGTTAAAATTGTTTCAAGCATCCTACCCTATCCACTCTGACTTTGACAATCTTTATAAGGTGGAACAATTTCATGGCTTCCCCAATAATTCGGGCTGCCTTGAAAATGTATTTTTAGGCCCCTCTCACACTGTCGGGCCGTTCGAGTCCGCCTGTCAGTTTTGACGGCAGACCTGACCGGGCACGCCATGTTAGTCTATGGAGTGACGGATGTCAGCAGTGACATGTCCGCTGACATCCGACCCAGTCTGATACGCTAAAAGCAGACAGATGCCCCTACGTTCGCATCCATCTCTGGCGTATCGGGTGATATCTATGAAAACGGACGTGCTGTCCGTTTTCGTCCGATCTCTCCATAGGAAGCAGTGGCGCTCAACAGGCCCCTCAGTGAGCAGAGAGATCAACGAGAGATCTGCCGCTGAGCTGGCGGACAGAGGCGGACTCCGAGGCAGCGGATCCGCCTCGTGAGAATGATGCCTTAGGATTTCTTGTGAAACTAAGTTTGGCTGTTAAACTAACAATAAAGGAATGGGAGAATAATTTGATAGTGTTAGTGATTAGAGTGGAGGAAGAAAGGAATATACTCTATTAATAAGAATGGTGTTTTATTTTTAAAAAATTAGGAAGTTGCATTGAAGAAAGCAGAAAACAGAGGGAAATACAGTGGGGCATTTATTAGCAAATAGAACAGCGACTCAACAATCATCTTTATATAGTGGGGAAATAGAGAAACAAATGGGTGTAACGGTTTATTCCATTCCTGAAGTTGTAGATACATTTTGTTGACTTTATAGCATTTATATGCCTCTAAATGGTCATATTCAGATCTATAGTTACATCATTTTTTGCAGCAGATATCAGTACCAGGTTTAGAGTTTGAAGATATGAACTATTTAGATTCTTGTTTTACTTTAGAGGAGTTACACAATATAAAATAACAATATGGTTGCGCTACTGAAAAA
This sequence comes from Aquarana catesbeiana, assembly GCF_042186555.1. Taxonomy (NCBI): domain Eukaryota; kingdom Metazoa; phylum Chordata; class Amphibia; order Anura; family Ranidae; genus Aquarana; species Aquarana catesbeiana. The sequence continues at coordinate 86,991,147 of NC_133334.1, read as the reverse complement.
AAGAGAGAGAGGGTGTATAGCAGCCAGCATCAACAAAGTAGTGACAATGTGAACAGTGAAAAGAAAAAACAATGCAGCGCTATACATAAAAATCAACACAAATGTGACTATCAGCTGTGCAGCATGATAGTAATTAACTAAATATAAAAGATGCAGGAAGCCAAATGCAATATTGTATTATTATAGTGAGTCCATGATCATATTAACGACCAATAACGTGAACATTATGGTCATATAAATGTTCAACAAAGGTGAACAGTATAAATGTAAGATGAGTGAGAGGTATCTCAAGGGTGCTACGTGGTTTCACAGAGGTGGCGTTCCAATACTCAGTATCCACAGCAAAGAATGAATGGAACAAATACGCTTACCGGAACAGGTGGACACGTTTGCCGGACGGCTAGGTGTCATACAGGCTTAAGGATCGATCGATCCAAATAGATGTTTGTTGTAGAGGCGTATACGGCAGGTTCCACTGGTTCCTTTGTAGCAATGGTAAACGACCTAAAGACATCAGATGTTCCAGGTCTGGTTGTACGCACTTCTCCGACAGGTGTATATAGGAGGAATGCACCTTTCACAAAGCCATTATGGGGACATGGAAAAGGAAAAAAAGGCTCCACATAGTGCTTAAATCCAAAGAAGCAGGATTGGATTTAAGCACTATGTGGAGCCTTCATGTCCCCATGATGGCTTTGTGAAAGGTGCATTCCTCCTATATACACCTGTCAGGGAAGTGCGTACAACCAGACCTGGAACATCTGATGTCTTTAGGTCGTTTACCATTGCTACAAAGGAACCAGTGGAACCTGCCTTATACGCCTCTACAACAAACATCTATTTGGATCGATCGATCCTTAAGCCTGTATGACACCTAGCCGTACGGCCAACCGTGTCCACCTGTTCCGGTAAGCATATTTGCTCCATTCATTCTTTGCTGTGGATACTGAGTATTGGAACACCACCTCTGTGAAACCACGTAGCACCCTTGAGATACCTCTCACTCATCTTACATTTATACTGCTCACCTTTGTTGAACATTTATATGACCATAATGTTCACGTTATTGGTCGTTAATATGATCATGGACTCACTATAGTAACACAATATTGCATTTGGCTTCCTGCATCTTTTATATTTAGTTAATTACTATCATGCTGCACAGCTGATAGTCACATTTGTGTTGATTTTTATGTATAGCGCTGCATTGTTTTTTCTTTTCACTTTAGAGGAGTTCTTAAAAATGTTAGAGTCCGCCTAATATTAAGGCACATAAGGGGGATGGTCTCCCAGCAGAGAACCTTATAACACTGGAGTCACAGGAGATACTCATGAATGCTGTGGATCACAAGAGCTACACAGCAGAGGTGCCTCTACAACTAGTGGGAAGACTTGCTTGAACCTCAACCAACGTGCCAACTAACCCAAAAGTACCTGGTCTAGGATTAGTTGCAGTTCCAGTGGAATCGGGAAGCCATCGGTCGTGCTCAGAGGAGAAGACCCAGTGCTGGGATGGGGCACAGGCAAGTGTAAAACTAATTTCCTCCTTTAATGATTATTTTACACAGTGCAAATCATGGTGTAATTTTCCTCTATACTCTGCACTCTATAAGTAGCAGATCTAACCTTAAAAATTTGATTTATATGCCTTGATTATTGTATGAACTTCATAATTCACCAGTGTGGGATTCTAAAGAGCATTTTTCTAATAATTAATTGTATTTTAGAGATCTTCTAAAAAAATAATAAAACTCATCGATTACATATAGAAACATTACAACATCCCCGAAATGAGGGAGATATAGTTACCCCTAACTCATTGATATAATATTAGCTGCACAGGTGCAACACTTTGTGGGTTGGGGTAAAGGGACTTAAGGCTCGTACACAGTATAAGAAAGTCAGACGAATATTTTCGTCCAAAGAACTTTCGTATGATTTCCGTCTAGTGTGTACACAGCTTTCAATAGCCGATTCAGAATTTTCGTATGAAAATCTCCGAAGGGACAAACTCCAAAAAAAAATTTGTATGGGAACAGAACAAATGATTTTTGTTTAATGTGTACCGTTTTTGTATAATTTTCATACAAGAAAGTCAGGAAAGACTGCGCATGATCAGAAACAATAAACAACAAAAAAAAACCTTTGTCATATGTGAATTTTCGTATGAAATTTCGTTCATCGGTTCCGATTTGCTGTGAAACAACAAGGAAAATCAGACGATCGTTCGCCCGATTTTCTTATAGTTTGTACCCCAACTTACCCTTTGTATAAGTTACTGGGTATATGTGTGAGAGAGATGGCTCTTTTGGAGAATGAGGATCTTTATATATGGGGGGGGTCCCCTTATTTTTTATTTGAGAGGTAAGGTTTGGAGAATGACCAAAGATATATTAGGGATAAAGGGGTTTGCTGCTTCTACACCTATTTGGGGTAACCCTGTATATAAGGAAGTGGCAATGTTGTGAGATAAACACTCCATACACACTATACAACTATTGTTGTCCGATTTCCTTTAGATTTACCAAAACCATGTAGTGAAAGGCCCTACCTGATTGCATACAAATTGAAACTATTAAGGTTTGCCCTCATATGATATGGTTTTGGTAAATCCAAGGAAAAAATCTACAGAAAATTGTATAGTGTATATCCAGTTTTAGGCCCCATATACACTTTTATACACTATTAGATTTTCTGCAGATTTTTGTCTTCAGATTTACCAAAACCATGTAGTGCAAGGGCCTGCCTGATTGCATAGAAATTGAAACTTTTAAAGTGGTTGTAAACCCTTTACAGCCACTTTTTGCCCCAGGTAAGCCTATAATAAGGCTTACCTCTAGGTACCCTGGATAATGTCATCGGCACATGCGCACTGAAGCAGTGGCACGTATGTGCTGTTCCTTCCATTAGACTGTGCCGTTACCTGCAGCTCACGTCTGCATGCGCGGGAGTGACATCATCGTGGCCGTGAACGAGGACCACTGTGGGGGCTTCGATCTAATGTAAGTAATACATAATGAGCTAGGATGCTATGCATCCTTGCTCATTATGCCTTTTGTCTTGCAGGTTGTTTTTTTTGTTGGTTTTGTTTGTGGGTTTACAACCACTTTGACCTCATATTATATGGTTTTGGTAAATCTGAAGTGTGTATGGGATTTTACTCTAGAAACAACAGGTTGTTTTGAGTGTAACCAGGTACTGGACTACAGAAACACGGAGAAAGAGACATTTCCCTCTTTACAATCAGTTTACTTTCACTTTCTACAGAGATACTGATGTTATGACATACCATTTTCCTCTGGTCAGCAGGGGCAGAGCTAAAGCCAAACAACTCTATAAATTTCAATGCAGGGCACTTGAAATCCTGGGAATTGTGGTTAAAAGCAGCAGCTATATAATACAGGAAATTTTCTTAACTATAGATTCCAGAGGAAACAGGAGGAGTTAGGAAAGGATTTTTTTAAAACTGCCTGGGAAAAGTAGGCTGTCTTGGCCCAGAGGAAAGCAAGGAGAGCACATCTGCTGCAGGCTGACAGACTGATGACAAGCCAGACCCCCGGGGATTGTCCCTGAGACCCAGGGAGAGACACCTAAGATGCGTAGCATAGACCACAGCGATCAAACTTGTGCCACTGCAGCAGGGAGATAGGAGTGTATGTAACCCTCTTCTTCTCACTGCTGATCATCAGAGGCATCTGGGAGAGAGAGGGGGCCCCCTTTCACACCGAAAGTTTGCAGCTGTACCACTGGGACTGGTGAGAGAGCTCATCACACCATTCACACTGTTAACAGAAACTGGGCCACTGGAGACAGGATATTACATCCACACTGCACCTGGGCAATACATATTCAGCATCTATACCACATCCATACTGCATCTATTCGGCACCTATACTAACTGTATACCGCATTATACTGAACCTTTACTACACCTGAATCACATCCACCCTTGTACCTCTGCCAAGACTGTATCGTACCTACACTGTATGCAGGTTAACTGGGGACTGTTGTTAAGTGCAGTGATGCTCTTAAAGGGCCCAATAGTCAGCAGAAGAACATCTCAAAAGACTGCCCCTCCCATAATACTTATCCTGCAAGCCTCTTTGTTCACCTGCCCCCTCTGCTACCAATCCCAATTTATTTTGGACAGTGCAAACCCGGTCAGTCTAGGACTAGCATCACCACCATAAAATGCCCTCTGGCAGTATAGTTCCAGCACTCAGTAGATTAAGCTTTATTACTGCCCACTGTTGCACTTTAGGTGACCTTGCTACTGTTTATGTTGATTTGATGTCAACTGTCATCTTATGCCTAGTCCTTATTACTAATCACTCTGTATGCTAAATGTTGTTATTGTCTTTGTTAATCCATTTCCATGCTTGCCTCTTTACCCACTATATCAAGTTACAATATATTCATTTTGTCTTTACTAACTGGTTCAGTGCCTGTTTCTTGGACATGGTAGTATTAATGGTTATCAGATATTACTTTCAGTGATTTGATAAAATATACCCTGAACGGTAAAGAGTGGCAGTCTTGAGACATAGGAAATATAAAAGATGAGTGGTCAAATGTCTTGGATAGAGATGATTCCCCTTGTCTCGATATCAACCTCTTAGATATTTAGAACTCCCTGCTCAATATATAGAGCAGTCTTCAGACAAATTCTTATTGTATTAGATGTGATCAGGTCGCAGGAGATTTTATTCATCTAATCTGGAGATGCCCTGAGCTGGTAAAATAATGGGGATAATAAGTTGTGTAATATATTAACAATATTTTGAAAAGTGGTATTGTAAATTACACATATAGGTGAAATTTCAGACATCTAGATGTTCCTGAAAATCAAGCTAATGTGAGATATGGGCATTGTTTCTTGCTAAGAAATATTTTGCACAAAAGTGGATTTGACCACATCCACTGGCAGTGAGTTTATGGCTAATCTGAATTTGAAATGAGAGCAAATTACTTTTCAGGGTAGAATGTGTAATGTTGTAAAATATGCAATGTCTTGGAGTTGGGAATTTTTTGGTTTGGTTTTTCTTGCCTATTTCCTATTTAAAAAGGCAAGAAATTTCCTATTGAAAACACCAGCCGTCACTGCTTTCTTGTGTAAATCTTTAGGGAGAACCGTATTAAAAAAGTTACATTTCATTACATCTGGAAAGAGTTTATATATAAAAATCTGATCTGTACAGTATTGTGTGGCTAAAAAGGCCTATTTAACCTTATGGGATAGTGTAATGAAATTGGCACATGTTTGGAATCTATCCTCTCTAATACTAATACTAAAGATGGCACATTTACTAAGATCCAGATTTTTTATACATGGTAGATACTCCAACTGTACAAGAAATAACCTAAAAAAGTGAGATTTTATGGGCAATAATAAAAAAAGTGGGATTTTATGGGCAATAAAAAAATATACATATAAAGAACTTCACATATAGAAAATTTTATTTATTGTAGAAAAATTGTATTAAAAAGTCTCATGGTAATATTACAAAACATCATGAATATCATTATCAGCATTGCACACCATATGAATAAAATTTGCAAACGTTGCACTTTTGGCTGTTTAAACCATGGAGTAGCAATCCCAGTCTACTTGCTGTTCCCTTAATCGTGATTTCTAATAAGGAATGCTGCAGAGAGGGATTTCCAACGCGTTTCAAAATTATTGTTATAAATCTTTTTTAGGGAATAATACCACTTCTGAAAAAGACAGCTTTGAAGTAGTAAAACATTGATACGAATTCATACCTAGCAGTGTGCATCAAATTAGTATTAAAACATAAACTTACAAAAAATGTGCATATATTAGCAGAGGCATTCCTCCAGAAAACATGGATGTCCTATCGCGGCCATTAAAGGCCTACCCAAGGTGGATACCAGAAGTTCACATCCAGAAAATGCCAAGAATGGATTGCCTGAGGACATTGGAATATGGGTGCTGTGGGCTGAAAAGAAGCAAAAAAAGATGATAAATCCCCAGGAAGAAAATGAATCTCAATTCCATGGGAAAGGGATCAGCCTGGAATGTTATTCCCCCTAAGGCTGGCCCCATACCTAATGAGAAAATGCTTACTTGAAATGTCTTATAGATCAAAGACAAACAGATCAAAAGGTCCTATGCTTAAATGTTGAAATAGCCCAAAAGGGGAATTCCCAAGGATGGCAGTCAGGAAACAGGAGACAGTGTGGCTCCACTGTGAACAAACCAGGGAGGAATGGCGCCAAAGGACGCAATGGCGTCCTTGATATAGTACGCATGTGCGGGAGGAAGTGATGCAACATGCATCGTGTCACGCAGCCGCGTCACTTCTGCTTCTGCGCAGATGGTAGTACAAATGCGGAGGTGACACAGCACACATCAATAGACGCGGCCAGGCATCCTCTGCAGAAGCCAGCCCAGACAACATCCGGCCCCACGGAAACAAGCATCCGGGGATCGGAACGGAAACTAAATGGACAATTTTAGCAAATAACCAATTGGAAAAGAGGAACATCCATGTTTGTGGAAAAAGATGCCCATGCCATTACAGATTATATGCAATGCAAAAATATAATGTAAATTACATAAAACCATGGAAAATATAACATATAAGAAAACCCAAAGGATGAATCATCTCATCCAAAATAGACAACTCATTTTCTAGGGAGTCTAAAATATGACAAAGGATAGGAGGAGGAAAATAAACTTCCATAGTCCATAGATTACCATTTATACACAAGTGACATTGAATTGTGATTAAGCATAAAACAAAAGAAAGGAGAAAAAGAAAAGAAAAAAGAAAAAAAGAGGAAAAACAAATTGAATCCACCTTGAAAGGTGGAATTTGTAAGATAGTGAGGCGAAAGAGACCCAGAGAAATGTGCTTTCCCTATTAATTAATCAGTGTTGCCAGAGAAAAAACGTCCATAAAAGGTCTATAACTTTCACATTCATTACGACCCGGAGGTGTGGTTGCCCCAAGAGACCTGATCCAACGCATTTCTCGCTGGAGCAATATCTTGTTCCAATCACCACCACGGGTCAGAATGTGTATTCTATCCAGGACAGTAAAATTGACTTCAGGCATCCTGTAATTATGCTCTTTGGCCACATGTCAGCCAAGTGGCAAATAGAGGTTACCAATATTCATACTGTGCATTTGTTTAGCGACTTGTTGACGTAATTCTTGTTTAGTTTTACCTACATAAAAAGGCTCGCACTGGCACTACATAAGGTGCACCACCCCTCACAACCTGCAGTTGGCAAAATGTTCACCTGGAAGAGATTACCATTGAGCAGATAAAATTGTGTCCTTCTTCCAATTGTAGGGCACTGAGAACAAGACACACATGGAAAAGTTCCCCAGATCTTACAGGGGTCCCCCCTCAAATCCCCTTTGTATTCACTCTGAACAAGTTTTCCACCAATCGAACCTGCCTTTTTAAAGGTGATTTGTGGATTCTTGGTAACTAAACTTCTCAGTATAGGGTCCTCCGTTAAAATTGGCCAGTATTTAGTAAGAATTTTCCTTATTTTTTCATGTTCATTTTAATATCGTAGAATTATCCTGGTTGTATTTGTTTCTTCCATACTGTTATTTTTACTCCTTTTGATCTTTTTATTGAAAATGAGATCATGTCTTTCAATGTTTGTGACACGATTGAAAGCTTTTTTTAGGATACTCCAAATGTAAGATCTCTCTAATTCCTTACTCTGCCTTAGTCCACTTGGGGGTTTTTAGTGTTCCCATCCACCTTTGCACATTCCAATTTCTCCTATTGCATTCAGCATAAAATGAATAATCCAACAGGGAGATAATGTCCCACAATAGACATAGCGTATCCAGATGTTGGAAGCCCTGCCCATGGTGTAGTAGACTTTACAGCTGGAAAAACTCAGCTTCTGCATGGTTACACCAATTGTTCCATTGTCATTGCCCATGGTGTAGTAGACTTCATAGCTGGAGTATCTCTGCACCTGCATTTTACCCCAAGTGTTCCATTCTAGAACCACCTGTCAATGTCCATTGAGGGATACGAGGCTTAATCCCTGCTTCCTTCCCACGCAGATTCCTTTATGTTTTTATGTGCAATACTTTTTAACTAATAAAAATTTAAAGCAGTTGTAAACCTAGGAAAAAAAAAAATCTGCAAGAAAAAGGCATAATGTTCTAGTATTCATCACATACTAGCATATCATGAAATACTCACCTTATAACGAAGCCCTCTCAGCGGCTCCCAGTCACGCTGAGAGGGCTGATATCTTTCCTGTCCTTTCTTCCAGGATCGCAGGCTCTCGGTGTCGGCAAGAAGCTCTGAAATTCCGGCACGATAAGCCAGACCTTCAGAGCGCATGTGCCATTGACATTAGTGCAGGCTGAATATCTCCTAAATATCTCCTTATTATAGGCTTACCTGTAGGTAAAAATCTCAAAGTGGGGTTTACAACCACTTTAAAACAATACACTATGCTAATGCACTTCTTGTGTACATTGATAGTTTTCAGTCTTTGGATCTTCCTTTCATCTTCACCATCAGATGAACCTGCTCTCATCTGTGAAAAGCACAGGACGCCAGTGGCGGACTTGTCAATTCTGGTGTTCAATGGCAAATGCCAATCAAGCTCCACAGTGCTGGGCAGTGAGCACAGGACCCACTAGAGGACCTCGGGCCCCCAGGCCACCCTCATGAAGTCTGTTTCTGATTGTTTGGTAAGAGACATTCACATCAGTGGCCTGCTGGAGGTCATTTTGTAGGACTCTGGCACGGCTCATCCAGTTCCTTCTTGCACAAAGGAGCAGATACAGGTCCTGCTGATGGGTTAAGGAGCTTCTACGGCCCTGTCCAGCTCTCCTAGAGTAACTGCCTGTCTCCTGGAATCTCCTCCATGCTCTTGAGACTGTACTGGGAGACACAGCAAACCTTCTGGCAATGGCACGTATTGATGTGTCGACCTGGAGGAGTTGGACTGCCTGTGCAACCTCTATAGGGTCCAGGGCCTCATGGTACCAGTAGTGACACTGACCCTAGCTAAATACAAAATTAGTGAAAAACAGTCAGAAAAGATGAGTAGGCCTCCACCTGTAAAATTATTCCTGTTTAAGAGGTTGTCTCAGTGTTGCTAATCTAGTGCACCTGTTGTTAATTTCATTAACACCAAAGCAGCTGAAACTGATTAACAACCCCGTCTGCTACTTAACTGACTTTCAGGATCACTTTTGTGCTCCTGCTCCTCATTCCAACATTTTTTGGGTTTTGGGTATTGCATTCTCCCTGTCTGTGTCCACCTAGTGTCCACCTGCTAGGTGATTAATGTGGTCAGTCACCTGTTATAAGCAAGCCAATCGCTCAGTCCTTTGCTTGTGATAGAGACAGTATACCTGCATTTATCCTGTTCGAGCCCCCCTGTTTGTCTGCCCTGGTTTGCTAGTTTGGATTTCCCTGTGTATGACCTGGATCGGATATTGGACTATTCCCTGAACTCAGCCTGTCTTTTGCCTGGACTGTCATAGAACCATGCTATCTGTCTGCTAACTGCAAGTACTTTGTTTGCTCTGTTTGCATCTGCTCTGGCGTGGTGGCCAGTCACTATAGCAATGTGTATAAGTCCTGGGGGCAACCAAGTATCGATAGGCCTGCTTGCCTTAAGGGAAAGGGGGCAGCTATAGGTGAAGCACACAGTAGCTAGCTATAGTGTCTGACCACCTGCATTGGGGTAGACGTGACATTATCACAAGCCTTTAACAAAAAACATTTCTGTCAAGATGGACTCTACACAGGCTCGCTTATTTGCTGAGGAAATGTGCAAACTGACACGCCAAGCCCAGGAACTGTCTGTGCATGTAAATGCACCTCCAGCAGTAATGCTGGAGCCAGAGCCCAAAGTTAACCCGCCTGACCGTTTTTGTGGTGACCCCCAAATCTTTTCCAACTTTAAAAATAGTTGTGTGCTATACCTTAAGCTTAAACCACACTCTTCTGGTTCTGAAACACAGCGGGTCAGCCTGATTATTACATGGTTGCTGGGGGATCCCCAGTCTTGGGTGTTTAGTCTCCCCACAGATGACCCAGTCAGAGGTTCAGTGGAAGCTTTTTTCAAAGCCTTAGGTTTACTGTATGATGATCCTGACCGTGCCCATTCAGCTGAAGCTAACCTTAGGTCATTATGTCAGTATAAATGCACCGTTGAACAATACTGTTCTGATTTCCGCCATTGGGCACCTGATTCGGGGTGGAATGAACCAGCTCTAAGAAGTCAGTTCAGGTTAGGCTTCTCAGACCCCATCAAGGACTCCTAATTAAACTACCCTGAGCCAAAGTAAATGAAGCCATGAAGTAGCCATCCGTATTGACAGGCGTTTACGGGAAAGGCGTACAGAGAGGTTTGTTTCTTTGCCCCCCAGTACGCTGCCCACCTCTTATTCTTTTTTTTCCTGAGCCCTCTCAACCCCTTCAGGAGGATGAGTCCATGCAATTTGGTGCTTCCCATTTATCTCCTGGGGAAAAGGCTTTGAAGGAGATCTCAGGGACTCTGCTTATATTGTGGCAACCACGGCCACTTTGTCGCTGGCTGTCCTAATAAGCCAGGAAATGCCCAGAGTCTAGTGCAGGTGGGGTCCACTTCTATAGTTCATACTGTGTCTGTTTTCCTCAGAGATAAATTATTTGTTCGAGCACAACTTAGCTCTGCCAAGTTTTCTCATCACCTCTCAGCTTTCATTGATTCTGGTGCTACTAGCAATTTCATTGATAGGGACCTAGCACACCGTCTACAGATTCCAGGTACTAAGGTGCACAGACCCTTCTCAGTCTTAGCCGTTGATAACTCTTCCTTGTCCATGGGCCTGGTGACCTTGTGCACTGTACCTATTTCCCTGACCACTGGAGAATTTTATAGGGAGACAATCAGCTTCTACTTGATCTCATCTCCTGCTTATCCTCTTATCTTAGGGTATGCCTGGCTTAAACTTCACAACCCGCACATAGACTGGGCTGCAGAGGAGATTTGGTCCTGGTCCCAGACCTGCATCCAGAATTGCATTTAAGACTGTCGACCAGTTGCCCTGTCGCTAAACTCCCTTGGATGCATGGCCAGGCTAACTTGTCCAAAAGTTCCACTGTCGCTACATCTGGTGATGTGATTCAGACAGTCGCTACACCTAGTGATGCTATTCGGACAGTTGCTATGCCTGCCGATGCGATTCAGACAGTCGCTACACCTGGCGATGCGGCCCATTCGCGCCACTGCATCAGTTATGCCAGTCCAGCCCATGCCCATTAAACTTCCTCCTTTTTCTTATTCAGGACTTTCTGTAACCTGGCCTCACCCTACTTCTACTACACCCATTCTAATTCGTCTAAGAGGTTCAATCCATCCTTTGGATAAACTGCCTCATTTAGCCAGGTGGGGCTTTCAACCTTTTTTTCAGGGCACTCTGCATTTACTTGTGTTTCAGCCATCCGGCTTGACTCCTGTGACACGTCCCCTGCTAACCAACCCAGACTTGTGGATCCACTGACCTCTACCCAGTCTGATTTTCTTGTGCTGGATGTCCAGCTTGTCTTTGAGGGTCCGGGGGGCCCTCTTTAGAGGGGGGGTAATGTCAGGATCACTTTTGTGCTCCTGCTCCTCATTCCAGGATCCAGGCTTTGGGTATTGCATTCTCTCTGTCTGTGTCCAACTGTTAGATAATTGATTTGATCAGTTACCTGTTATAAGCAAGCCAATCCCTTAGTCCTTTGCTTGTGAGAGAGACAGTATACCTACATTTTTCCTGTTGAAGCCCCCCATTTGTCTGCCCTGCTTTGCTAGTTTGGATCACCCTGTGTATGACCTGGATCGAATATTGGACTATTCCCTGAACTCAGCCTGCCTTTTACTGGGACTGTCATAAAACCACACTATCTGTCTGCTAACTGCAAGTAGACTGTTTGCTCTGTTCATATCTGCCCTAGCGTGGTGGCCAAGCACTATAGCATTGTGTATAAGTCCTGGGGACAACCAAGTACCGGTAGGCCTGCTTGTCTTATGGGAAAGGGGGCTGCTATAGGTAGCCAGCTATAGTCTGACCACCTGCGTTGGGGTAGATGTGACACTGACCAGATCAATATCCCAGGAGTTTAACTGACTTAATGCTATACTCTGATTAAAAAGCGTTCCTTTCATTTTTTTTGAGCAGTGTATATACACACACACCGGCCACTTTATTAGGTACACCTTGCTAGTACCACCAGTAGATCAGCAGATTTGCAATACTCAGACCAGCCTGTCTGGCACCAACAACCATGTCACGTTCAAAGTCACTTAAATCCCCTTTCTTCCCCACTCTGATGCTCAGCTTGAACTTCAGCAAGTTGTTTACCATGTCTAGATGCTTAAATGCATTAAGTTGCTGCCATGTGATTGGCTGATTAGCAATTTGCGTTACCAAGCAATTGAATAGGTGTGAATAATAAAGTGGCCAGTGAGTGTATATAGTATGTATGTATATGTGTATATGTGTGTTTATATTTCTGTATTACTTTCTTCATTATGCTGATACCTTTGAGTGCCATTTACAGTAGGTTAACCTGTAGCCAACTTTTTAACCAAGACTATAAATGTTATAATATATTTAATATCAAACACACCTATCAAAAGTCTTCAAAACTGAATAGAAAAGGATTGTCAGCAAGAGAGGAGATTACATACATCAGCAAGTCAAATAAAGTATAAAGGTGTCATAAAAATCTTTTCTTTCAAAGAGAGAGTGAGCATGTCACATTACATGTATGCTGCCATATGTGACCTTTTGATTAACTTTTTTACTCTTACTCCAATTATAGGTTGGCTGTACATGGCAAAACAGGCAATGCAACTGATTGGATCCCTTGACTCTATCGGGCCCTGTAAAAGTGCAGTAATGAGCTGAAGTAATGTTTTTTGCAATAACAATCTTTTTTTTTTAACTTTGACGTCTTTTTATAAGGCTGCAGTAATGTTACATATTCATTGGTAATGTCTGAATCAGCATCTCATCATTTCTGTTTTTCATAAAATCTGGAATGTGCTTGTGCATTTATGACAAGTTTCCCTTTGTAAAGTGTAATGGTTGCCCTATACAGCTGTGTCATGAGTTTGTTATTTTAAAAGTTGCATGAACAGGATATGCAGCAGAAAGTTCAGGTGACTTGGAAATAGCCAGGGTATATATGAGGAAGGAATTTGCCCGCTTTTAACTTGACTTTTTGCTGCCTTTCCATGTGCTATTTCCTGGTGTCTGTTTTTGGCTGTTTCATTACATTGCTGGGAGTGTTGGTGAACACTAGCTTTCATTTGGTATGTTTGATGTGAAAAAATTAAACTTACCACATTCATTCAAAAATAAACAATTGTCACTTATGTACATAGACACCTAAATAGACACACCTGCATATTGACCCCGCTTTTCATTTAAGCACATCAACATAGCAACTAATGGCAAAGCAAATCACCAAGCAACACCAATAAATGATACATTATATCACCCAGTAAGAAACTCAGACTGCAATAAAACATTATATCACCCAGCAAAATCATTTTATACTACAAAAGCACATTATAAAAACTAAAATTATTGAACTATATTCACAAGAAAACAGCACAATATACAACAGACAACTGATCTCCAGGCTCCTGATGCACAGCCATCTGTATATTCAGGCACCGTGACCCTTATTTAAGTAAGGATCCTGCTTAAATTCATCCAGGAAATTGCCATAATAAGATTTTGAAAAAGGCCAATTGTGTAACAGGGAACTCTACACAAACCATCAATGTAATGGGGGATCCTACACTGACCACCCATGTAATAAGGGGGATTCTACACTTTTGACCACTAATATAACAGGGAATTCTACACTGATCATCAATGTAATTGGAATTTACACACTGACAACACTAACATAAGTCTTCTACTCTTACCCCCAATGTAATGCGCAAGTGTCCCTGTAACATTAAGAAATTCTTTCGCCTACTGAACACCAATGTAAGGTGCAGTCTTCCCCCTGTTTAAAGACCAATGTTGTGTAAGTGTTTACACAAGGCTAATAATTTGCCCCCCCACCTAAAGTTTCCTACAGCTGATAATTGGCTGCTCGGGTACCAAGCACTGCATTGTGGGAGGAAGGAGAACAGGTCAAATGATCCCCCATACCTGGAACGCCTGGTCTAGGTTTAGAGACTCATCTGAGCTCCTGACCTGGGTTAAAGGAAACTCTGTCACTGTCTCTAATCAGCCATGATGAAGTGCCCCTGTTAACTATCGTCTCCCAACCCTAGCCCTTATCTCTCTTCTCCTCGACATCCCACCTTTTCTTTCCCCTTTTTTTTTCTCCTTCCTTTCTCTTTCTCTGCTCTCTCCTTCCGATTATATTTTCTCTGCGTTTAGCGAGCGATATGCACCTTGATGTGATCCCCAAAGCAAAAGCAGAATATACGACTATTTAAATCTTAACTATAATTTTTGATTCTACTAGGGAATGTATACACTTGACTTACAATGGATATACACCGATCAGCTATAACATTATGACCACTGACAGGTACAGGGAATATTTCGTTACAATGGCATCTGAAAATTGGTGGGATATATTAGGCAGCAAGTGAAAATATTGTCCATGAAGTTGATGTGGTGAAAGCAGAAAAAAATGGGCATCGCAGTCTGTTGTGTATGGGGCTGTGAAGCCCATGGTGACCCATGTCCACAGCCAAAAGCTTCTACAATGGTCACATGAACATCAGAACTGGACTATGGAGCAATGTAAGAAGGTGGCCTGGTCTGATGAATCACGTTTTCTTTTACATCATGTGCATCACTTACCTGAGGAAAAGATGGCACCAGGATGCGGTATAAGAAGACAAGTTGGCAGAGGCAGTGTGATGCTTTGGGCAATGTTTTGCTGGGAAACCTTGGGTCCTGTCATTCATGTGGATGTTACTTTGGTGTCCATGCCTCAATGGGTCAGGGCTATTTTAGTAAATTGAAATTTTCCACATTTTGTCATGTTACAACCAAAAACATAAATGTATTTTATTGGGATTTTATGTGATAGACCAACACAAAGTGGCACATAATTGTGAAGTGGAAGGAAAATGATAAATGGTTTTCCAAGTGTTTTACAAATATCTGAAAAGTGTGGCATGCATTTGTGCATGCACCCCCTTTACTCTGATTCCCCTAACTAAAATCTAGTGGAACCAATGGCCTTCAGAAGTCACCTAATTAGTAAATAGAGTCCACCTGTGTATAATTTAATTTCAGTATAAATACAGCTGTTCTGTGAAGCCCTCTGAGGTTTGTTAGAGAACCTTAGTGAACAAACAGCTTCATGAAGGCCAAGGAACACATTAGACAGGTCAGGGATAAAGTTGTGGAGAAGTTTTAAAGCAGGGTTAGGTTATAAAAAAATATCCCAAGCTTTGAACATCTCACGGAGCACTGTTCAATCCATCATCCGAAAATGGAAAGAGCACGGCGCATCTGCAAACCTACCAAGACATGGCCATCCACCTAAACTGACAGGCCAGCAAGGAGAGCATTAAATCAGAGAAGCGGCCAAGAGACCCATGGTAACTCTGGAGGATCTGCAGAGATCCACAGCTCAGGTGGGATAATTTGTCCACAGGACAACTATTAGTCGTGCACTCCACAAATGTGGCCTTTATGGAAGAGTGACAAGAAGAAAAACATTGTTTAAAGAAAGCCATACAAAGTCCTGTTTGCAGTTTGCAAGAAGCCATGTGGGGGACACATCTAGGCGCTCTAGTCAGATGAGATCAAAACTGAACTTTTTGGCCTAAAAGCAAAATGCTATGTGTGGCAAAAAACTAACACTGCACATCTCCGGGAACACACCATTCCCACCATGAAACATGGTGGTGGCAGCATCATGTTGTAGGGATGCTTTTCTTAAGCAAGGACAGAGGAGCTGATCAGAGTTGATGGAAAGATGGATAGAGCCAAATACAGGGCAATCTTAGAAGAAAACCTGTTAAGTCTGCAAAAGACTTGAGACTGGGGCAGGGGTTCACCTTCCAGCAGGACAACAACCTTAAACATACAACCAGAGCTACAATGGAATGGTTTTGATCAAAGCGTATTCATGTGTTAGACTGGCCCAGTCAAAGTCCAGACCTAAATCCAATTAAGAATCTGTGGCAAGACTTAAAAGTTGCTGTTCACAGATGCTCTTCATCCAATCTGACAGAGCTTGAGCTATTTTTGCAAAGAAAAATTGGAAAAAATGTCACTTTCTAGATGTGCAAAGCTGGTAGAGACGTACCCAAAAGGCCTTGCTGCTGTAATTGCAGCGAAAGGTGGTTCTACAAAGTATTGACTCAGGGGGCTGAATACAAATGCACGCCACACTTTTCACATATTTATTTGTAAAAAAAATTTGGAAAACCATTTATTATTTTCCTTCCACTTCACAATTATGTGCCACTTTGTGTTGGTCTATCAAATAAAATCCCAATAAAATACATTTACGTTTTTGGATGTAAAATGACCAAATGTGGAAAATTTCAAGGGGTATGAATACTTTTTCAAGGCACTGTAATTACTAACAGAATGGGGTGGGGGAATATAAAAGGAAACCTGTCACTTTTCTCTGAATGGGCATCCCTAACCCTTCTTATTTTAATCAAATGCTTTGTTGCATAATAGCAGGTATTCTTAAACAAAGGTTTGTGCAGGAACTGGAACTTTACAGACCCTAAAAACAAAAATAAGTCAACATTATGAATAATGAGGTTGGTAAACAAGTACAGACATGTCAAGCACATTTGTTGTTTGCAACCAATTGCATATGTTTTCTTTTGTTTCTAATCCTTAAAACATGTAATATTATGTAATTCTGTAGCTGGCTTGTGTTACAAGTAAGTATTGATGTAAATCTATTCAGACATGCCAATTTTTACTGTTGTTTTTCAAGTCTCAGAGATTTGTTACGTGTGCAGTGCTGTGGTTTCATCAATTAAAAGCAAATCTGTCTGAGGCCCTTGGCGGAAATACAATTAGAGTTTGGACACCACACGTGGATTTTTGGTATCCAGCTCATATCTCACATTACACTACCACTGTGCCTAAATGCACCAGACGTCTTCTAACTTATTTTTACCTTTGTGTTTAAAGTGTAAGTTTACCTTTTCAGAAAAAATAAGAAGGTGAACTAACACTGTACACCCTCCACACCCCCCTGGTCCCCACTGTACTAACCTGTGATCCGAGGATTTGAAATCCCTGCTTTTCTCCCTCTTCTTTCTGCAATGCTTCCAGGACAGATCAGAGCAATTCTGACTGGTCAGCGCTAGCACAGAGCATTGCTCGCAACTATCCTGGTAATGCTGCAGAAAGAAGAGGGAGAAGAGCAGGGATTTCAAATCCCTGGGCTGCTGCACTCCCTGCTGGGCTCTGACAGCACATCAGCCACACATGTAAGTACAGCAAGGGCCATGGAGTGGGGAGGGTGTACAGTGTTAGTTAACCTTTTCATTTTTATTGAAAAGGTGAACTAGCCCTTTAAATCTGAACTCTGGTCTTGCGTAGTAGCTCCTCTCCTGTACTGAAATTGCTTACTCTAACTTTACTGCACACCGTGAGCTTCTTACAGTGTGCCTTAGAAGCTGTAGCAGGTCAGATGGAGCATGCCACATTTGCTGGCTGCAGAACGTCCAGTATTATCTAGTTAAAGAGAAAGGCCACCTAAACTCAAACCATAGCAAAACTCAGTCCCAATTTATGCAGAAAACAGCAAAAAGAATTTTGCCCACGGGACTTTTGTGAGTGGTGCACCTCTTGTAATCTCCTAGGACAGTGATGGCGAACCTTGGCACCCCAGATGTTTTGGAACTACATTTCCCATGATGCTCAACTACACTGCAGAGTGTATGAGCTTCATGGGAAATGTAGTTCCAAAACACCTGGGGTGCCAAAGTTCGCCATCACTGTCCTAGAATATACGCCATCATTTTTGAGATCCACCTTTTTTCCCTATTATAGGGGATTTTGCAGCTTTAGTTTTCCTTTGTTATCTGGCCCCGGGTCCCTCCTACACCATTAGCTCCCAGTTGGAACCATCCCTATGAACTCCTTTCCATAGTATTGTGATCCTGATGTCAATACACACATGCCAATTGATCCACACTATTTTGTTCATCTTTGATTCGGTGAACATTGACATGAGTATATAGTGCCTTGGAAAGAGTATGGCACAACTGCAAACCTACCAAGACATGGCTGTCCACCTAAACTGACAGGCCAGGCAAGGAGAGCATTAATCAGAAAATCAGTCAAGAGGCCCATGGTAACTCTGGAGGATCTGCAGAGATCCGTAGCTCAGGTTGGAGAATCTGTCCACAGGACAACTATTAGTCGTGCGCTCCACAAATCTGGCCTTTATAGAAGAGTGGCAAAAAGAAAAAAAAAAAAAAAAGAAAACAATTGTTGAAAGAAAGCCAGAAGAAGTCTCATTTGCAGTTTGCGAGAAGCGATGTGGGGGACATAACAAACATGTGTGTACACAATTCTGACGCACAAAGTTCCACACATGCTCGGAATCAAGCAGAAGAGCCGCACTGGCTATTGAACTTCATTTTTCTTGGCTCGTCGTACGTGTTGTATGTCACTGCATTCTTGACGTTCGCAATTTCCGACCAACTTTGTGTGACCGTGTGTATGCAAGACAAGTTGGAGCCAACATCCGTCGGAAATAAACCATGGATTTTGTTGTCGGAATGTGCGATCGTGTGTACGGGGCATTATTGTCTGCAAAAGACCTGAGACTGGGGCAGAGGTTCACCTTCCAGCGGGACAACAACCCTAAACATACAGCAAAAGCTACAATAGAATGGTTTAGATCAAAGTATGTGTTAAGCCTCATACACACGATAGTACTTTGTACAAACTTTCCCGTGGATTTTTGTACAAAGGGCGTTGGCCATAAGTTTGTATTGCATGCACACGGCAGAACTTTTTCAGCCAACTTTCACCAAATCACGTGTTTTTTCAGCTCTTTACCACCACCCTTTGGTCAACTTTTGTATTGTCTGATATTGTGTCAATCTCGCCACTTTTAAAAGCGGCGAGATTGACACCTTGCGAGCCGGGTTCACACTGGTGCAGGGATCCAACTTGGATCCCTGCCAATGCCAGGCACTGTGTTTGGTATGAATCATGAGGGGGAACTCCACGCCAAATTTTAAATAAAAAAACGGCATGGGTTCCCCTCCAGGGGCATACCAGGCCCTTAGGTCTGGTATGGATTTTAAGGGGAACCCCCTACGCCGAAAAAACAGTGTGGGCTCCCCCCAAAAGCCATACCAGACCCTTATCCGAGCACGCAGCCTGACCGGTCAGGAAAGGGGGTGGGGACGAGCGAGCGCCCCCCTCCTGAACCGTACCAGGCCACATGCCCTCAACATGAGGGATGGGTGCTTTGGGGGAGTGGGGTGCCCTGCGGCCCCCCCACCCCAAAGCACCTTGTCCCCATGTTGATGAGGACAAGGGCCTCTTCCCGACAACCCTGGCCGTTGGTTGTCGGGGTCTGCAGGCGGGGGGGCTTATCGGAATCCGGGAGCCCCCTTTAATAAAGGGGTCCCCAGATCCCGGCCCCCCACCCTATGTGAATGAGTATGGGGTACATCGTACCCCTACCCATTCACCTAGGGAAAAAAGTGTCAATAAAAAAACACACTACACAGGTTTTTAAAGTAATTTATTAGGCAGCTCCGGGGGTCTTCTTCCGACTTCGGGGGTCTGTTGAGGGCATGCGGCCTGGTACGGTTCAGGAGGGGGGGCGCGTGGATGCGTGCTCGGATAAGGGCCTGGTATAGATTTTGGGGGGAGCCGTTCCCCTTAAGGTTTCCCCTTAAGATCCATACCAGACCTAAGGGCCTGGTATGCTCCCAGAGGGGAATTCCCTCTCGCGCTAGCTGCAATAGAAAAATGTGTTTTTCCTATTGCAGCCAGCGCGAGATGTACAGTACCCTGTCGTCGAGAACCAGAGCGATGGGATCGCACTGGAAACATTCTCGCGGCTGCGTACTGTAGTTTGTACAAAAGTCCGATGGCTTTGTGTATACACGATCGGACTTTGCTCCATCGGACTTTTGTTGCTGGAAAGTTTGTGCGTTCGCACAGCCAACAAAAGTCTGATGAAAACATAAAAAGTTTGTCCGATGGAGCGTACACACGGTCGGATGTTACTCCAAAACAGCTAATTTTCATGTTTGTCAAAAAGTCCGATCGTATGTACGGGCCTTTACAATGGCTCATGTCAAAGTCCAGACCTAAATCCAATTTGGAATCTGTGGCAAGACCTGAAAATTAATATGTTCACAAACGCTCTCCATCCAATCTGACAGAGTTTAAACTATTTTGCAAAGAAGAATGGGCAAAAATGTCACTCTCTAGATGTGCAAAGCTGTTAGAGACATCCCCAAAAAGACTTGCAGCTGTAATTGCCGAGAAAGGTGGTTCCACAAAGTATTAAAAGTGTTTGAAATGTGGTAGCTCTACTAAGAGTTGAAGGTCATGAATACTAGAAATGCTGTGGGATATTAAAGTGTCAGTGTCATTATATAAACATAAAATTGACTAAGGCAAATGTGATTAAATGAAAGATCATAAATAAACAGTGCATGCAAATAGAAATCCAAATAAAAAAATATGGCAAAAAATGTCACTCTCTATCTGTGCAAAGCTGGTAGACCAGCTTAACCATTTATAATTTTCCTTTAACTTCACAATTATGTGCAGCTTTGTGTTGATCTATCACATAAAATCCCAATAAAATACATTTACGTTTTTGGTTGTAAAATGACAAAATGTGGAAAATTTCAAGGGGTATGAATACTATTTCGGGGCACTGTATGTTTTATACATAGTCTGGAACTGCATCTCTTAACGGGATGTATTCTCGTAACTTAAATGCACCAATTCCTATTTAATTGATGTGTCCCCCCCCCCCCCCTTTTTTCATAACATGGCTTTTTCTGCAGATATACTCATACAAAAAATGTTATATCTGGGCTGTCTCCTGAAGAAGTGGGCACTGCCCCATGAAACGCGTACTGAGCCTTCATGAACTGTTTATTACATGCTTCAACCAATTATGAGTGTTATGTTGTATTTACATGTCTGATATGTGCATATTGATGATGTAATTGAACTATAGTAATGTCTTTTTGTTAGTCATTTTAAATATTTGTGTAATAGATTTTGTACATTTTAAATATTTTGTTTGACCTTTTTTAGCACCACTCACAAAAGTCCCATGGGCCAGTATTATCTGGCTCTTTCCTCCCCAGTTTTACTGTCCCTTATTGAGGGTCAGAATTACATGTTAACATTACCTAGGGCAGTCTGCATGCAAAATGCAGCCTGCCTAGGAAAGCCCACTCCTTCACACTGACAGCCACCCATTCAAGAATTTTTATATTTGCATAAATCCTCCCAAGAGCCAGCCCACTATTTGCATCAGAGCTGAGGGCCTTTGAGGTGAGTACTGAGCTTGGATGCTCAATATTTTCATTAAGCATTGTACACCACCTTGCTAGCCCCTCCCTTCAGACATGGCCTGCCTACATCACACAGAGAAGCATAGAGACCCAGTCATGATATTACTAGATGTAAAATAAGGAATAAAGTGAAAATGTAAAGGTGTTTATTTAAAATAGTCATCATGTTAATGAGGGGGGGAGGTGAACCCAGGAAGGGCAATTCACAGATTAATCTTCAGCTTTAAGTCTGGTTCACATCTATGTGGTGCATTTTAGGTACATTTTAAGTGTAATCCAGGAACAATGGGGGAAGGGAAAGAGATCACCGCTCCAGGTGGAAATGTAGATATAGAACTCTCCTCAGAACTGGAACACCAGGTGCCAGCTAAGCATATAGCAACATGAGGCAAAAAGGAAGTTTTGGACAGCCGCACTCCGGAATATAGCCTTTATTAGTAAAAAGTCCAACAAATACAAGCCATAGCAAAAAATGGGACAAACGATCTGTGTTTTACACTTAACAGTGCTTAGTAATAGAATAGAATAGAATGTGAAACGCACCAGGGTGCGGCTGTCCAGAACTTCCTTTTTTGCCTCATGTTACATTTTAAGTGTGTTACTATAGCATACAGGTGTGAATGTGGCCTTAACCACCCTGGCGGTATGATTATTTCATATTTTTGATGCTAAAAGCGGTACCATTATTTTGCATGGAAATTTGGTATTTTATATTGTAGGCCTGTAATTCTTAGGAATAACTCACTTAAATCTGTCCAAACAAGAGTCTAGTAGACATCCCGGGTATGATAAAGTTTGAAACACGAAATCATAAATTATAATATAATAAATAACTATAAATTATACCAAATAATAATATAATAATAATAATAAATTCAATGATGTAATCAAATCAAAAACACTGAAATGTGCTCAGTTGCATAATTGTCGCTGTCATTACTTTCAGTGTTTGATGACGGATCTCCACACAAATCATTATCTCTCAATTCTGCAAGTGATTCTAATTTATTATCGCTGTTTTCTAGCTGGTCTAAAACCACTTTTGATTTAAAGGGACGGTTTTGGTTGCTATGGACAATCTCCAGTTTCCAGGCAGAAAGAACAGTTTTTATAATATAAAACTGCATGCAGGGCACTGGAGAAACCACTAGGGACAAAAGGGAGGTGAAATAATTTTATACAGTAATGTAATCTGTAAGATTACAGTGTACTGTATGTATAGTGTGTGTTTCACTTTTTGAATTTGGCGCTGTTCTCCGTGCATCGCAACGCTCGCAGGAAACGGAGATCGGCTCCGTGATGAATCGAGCAGAGGACGAGCCGCTCACACTGCGGGGAGACATCGCAGGATCCAGGGGACAAGGTAATTAAGCTCTGCCTGGATCCTGCGATGCGATCCCGAGTCTGGCTCCGGGTTACCACTTTTGGTTCTGAAATTCCACCCGAGCCAGACTCGGGAATACTGCCAGGGAGGTTAAAGTAAACTGTTACAGACTTGGGCAATACGCGTGAAAATGCATCAGCAGAGGTTATATTCAGTGAAAAACAATTGTCAAAACAATCACTTGATCTAGACAGAGGAAACTCAAATTGTATACAACTTTTTTTAAGTAAAACTCATGCTTGGCCCCGCCCACTTCTGCCTCTTGCGTCCCTCTAGTTGCAGTTAAATATAATGGCTTGCCTTACTGAACAGTAGGAAGGTTCAGGATTTCGGAAGAGGCATGTAAGTGTTTATAGCACTTTGACCCCTTTTCTTTCACCAAAGTATGCAGCTTGAGTCTGGTCTTGTGATTAGAAGAAATCTTCCTCCAGGCTAGCGAAAGGAAGCTGGTTACTGAATGGAGAAGGAGTTCTACTAAGGCAGAAAGTGGGAAAACCTATTCCCTAGAGGTAAGAGACAACTAGGTCCTCCATGTGAGAGTCCTCCTGGGGGAGATTAAGAGCTAGGAGCATATTTCCTCAGGGTTACTGAAAGGTGAGCAAAGGAGGTTGTAATAGACTGTGATGTGATGATGCTACACCCCAATAAACCAACTGATGACTCCCAGGGTCCCACGAGGAATGATGTTGGGACTTTGTTTTACCACATTCAACCATGGGCCTGATCTTCATATCAAAGAGGATATTTATTTCCAAAACTCTTTCCTTTTCAACTATGTTAACTGTTGTAAGCAAAGAGCAGTGACAGAGTTCCTTGTCTTCAGCTGTGCTGTTAAAGGATTTGTGAGCAGAGTTATGAAGTGAGTATTGTACAGAAATTATAGGATGGAATAGACAGTCACCTGAAGTGGCAAGGTAGGTGAAAGGACAGACACTGTTTCAAACTGTGTTGAGTTTAGGTGGACATTAGTGACTGATACTTCGCAGTCCCCATTAATGCCTTCCAGGGGGACCTTCTGGGTTATGCTGGCCATACACTATACGAAAAATCGTTCAAATCCATTTTCGAAAAACAAAAATTCGGCAGTAAGAGCAAATGATAGTACCATCATGTAATAAACGATAAATCGTTCAATGGACATAAATGAATCATTTTTTTGTTCGTTTTTTCACATATACCTAGTGCAAACAGTTTGGACGGGAAACACATAAATTGAAAAGTTAATCGTTCGTTGGGCAGAAAATTTCCAAACTTGTCCTTGGTTTTTTCGGTTCAAAAACGTCCAAACCGATTACCAATTTGTGCCCATTAACTGGCCAAAAAATGAACGAACTGTCTAAATGACTGAATTTCGGCTGATTTTTTGTATAGTATATGGCCAGCATTAGACTATAAAACAGGGGCCCTCCCTAGAATAAATAGTGACCCAACCCCGCAGGCAGGGCTAAGCTCAAGAGTTTCAGAAACAGTTAAGGTATGATTAAAATGTTAGCACTTTGTATTTTTTTGATCTATTGATTGTTTTGAAATTCAGTTTGCACTAAAGGTTACCTTTGCAATTTTTTATAATATGCCAAGTTTGAGTTGTCCAGTTTTTTGACAGGTCTGTTGTAAGGGGTGTATTTATAAAAAAAAATTCCAGGGCTTTTTATCCTGCAAAACTGCACGTTCATTCGTTCTGTGCGAATGCCCACAACAGCCTGTTTTCTCTCCATGACAAATGCTCTTGTGTGAATCAGAAAAATAACATGAACACATGAACAATCAACAACATCAACAAAAAACTATTTATTTTATTATTTTAGACTTCTTGAATATTCTTCATGCCTATGATAACTCATATTTACCTGTGGTGAGATTTCTCAAGACTTAAAGGGGTTGTAAAGGTAAAAATTTTTTCACCTTAATGCATTCTATGCATTAAGGTGAAAAAACTTTTGACAATACCACCGCCCCCAGCCCCCCCGTTTTACTTACCTGACGCCTCGAATCTTCGCTGCTCGTTCTCGTCATCTCCACTGCAGCTCAGCCTGGTCGCTGATTGGCTGCAGTGGATGGATTGAAAGCAGCGCAGCCATTGGCTCGCGCTGCTGTCAATCACATCCGATGACGCGGCGCGCTGGGGGCGGGGCCGAGTGATACAGCGAGCGGCTATAGCCGCCGGCTGTATCACGGGAGCGCGCCCGCAAGCACTCACCACCATGCGAGGGAGCTCGCATTAAGGGGGTGAATGCTTGCGGGGAGGAGCTGAAACAGCCGCCGAGGGACCCCAGAAGACCAGGTTCGGGGCCACTCTGTGCAGAACGAGCTGCACAGTGAAGGTAAGTATAATATGTTTGTTATTTTTAAAAAAAAATAATTTTACCTTTACAACCCCTTTAAACATAGCACTAAAATTACGTAAAATCTAATTTTAATGATCTAAACATTTAAAAGCTAAGATCTTTAAAGTGTATCTATACACAAAAATGTAATATATTGCAGGTTATCAATCCATAATAGTGGTGGATGCATTCATTCCCTTTTTAGGCTTGTTTTTCTTTATTTTCAACAGTTGATCCATCCAGTAAATTTGTTATTTTCCAATTTCCTTTAACAGACCAAGTTTTCCAGAAAGTGCCAAATGGCTTCACAAGCTGCCAACCATTACATTTTTATTTTTGGGTTTAATACTGTTTTAATTTAAAGTTTATTATTAATGACAGAACCGTCCTTTTAACCCCAGTTCAGAGTAGGCTGCTAGGTAATTTTAGTTGGCTCCTTTGTAGAAGTGGAGATGGGGCTGATTATTTAGGGCTGTTCAGTGTCCCACAGGCTGCTGTTCTGCCACCACCCCCCCATGTCTTCTAGAGAGTTCTGGAAGTATAGTGGGAGGGCGAGCAGGGCAGGCAGCCTCAATATTTATGGAACTCTGGACAATCCCTGGAGAGGTGTGCCCAGAAGGTGGAGAGAGAGCCCATAATTATTCTGAGGTCTGGCAGCTGGAGAGAAAGCCAGAGGAGCCATTGAAGACACTGAGGTCCCAGCTAGGCATAGCTGGGGGGCCTACTGAAGAGAGCTATATTCAGAGCCAGGGGGGAGTTGGTGGGAGGAAGCTTAACCATTCTGGGACAGAGTGATCAACTGAACATGCTGTACAGAGGAGAAGTGACCGTGGAGTGACCTACCCCCCCCCCCCCAAGCAAGTGCAGTGCAGCCAGGAGTTGTACAAGAAAGTCAAAAGCGCTCAGTACAACTAGAGGTTGTGCAATACAGCCTGCATTTTTGTACACAGCAGCCAGAAGCTTAGCAGTCCTCAAATTGTTCTACATGCTCCCCTATCAATATCCAAATGACTGTTCTAATAAAAACCCTAAAAGAAACCCAGGAACCCCTAGATTGATCTTTGAGCCAGAGGAAGAAGAATTCTGAAAATCCTGTGTGCTTGGCTGTGTAGGCTGTGAGTGGGGGAAATAGGCCCAAATTACCAGCGGTTCCTGCAGGGGCGCCCTGCATGTTGTGATCTTGTCTGGGATCCCCCCCCCCTAATTTATACTGTTGCTGCCAACAGCAACCGGCAGCAAACAAGAAATTGGAGGACTGTAAGTGCATCCAAGCAGGGAAGGAGTCTCTGCAATACTGCCATCTTGCACAAAGAAGATCAGAGACAGTGTTGTTTCCACTAAATGTACCCAACTGTTGCCAATAGCAACCAAGAGCAAAACAGCTTAAAGGCTGCGGTGCTCTGAGCGGGAGAGACTGTGACTGTGCTGTTTCCAAGGGATTACTCAACAAGGAAGGCTTAGGGGTAGCACCTTTTCTTCAAACCAGAAGCAACACAGAATTGAGAAAACTTTCTTGTGGCACAGTGAGAGCTAACAGTGACGCGGGAAGTTCCTGTAATACAGAGGAGGAGATTGGCGCCACTATTCCTTTGGGTGGAACTGAGACGCAGGTCATGGAAGAGTCACCCAACACACATGTGAGAGGAGGAAGATGGTGACGCATTTGTGGCTCTTTAGCTACAGGGCCTCAATGGCTGTAGTGCAGGACCATTTGAGCGAGAGGCAAGAACAGACGGTGTCCAGTTTGTCCACATAGGAGGCTTGGCACTGGGCATGGTCAGAAGAGCTGAGAGACTGTGCCTGGTGTGTGCTGGATGCAGGAGACCCACAGATGCAGTGAAAGCGTTGTCAAGGTGCGAGCATTAGGACCCCCAGTGACCTACACTGTTAACGCGCTCACGGGACTGTGTGTAGAGGTGACGGAATCAGCCTCCGGCCGGCTGGAGGGCTGTGGGAGGAGAACAGCGGGATTGATCCTGTGCAACAGGTGAGAGTCAGCAGGGGATCATGGGCATTCACCCGTGGTCACGGCAGGACACCTGCGACTATCATCACTTGGAAGGAACTGAAGTCTGATCAGTCACCAGGTGAGCTGCTGGGGAGTGGCAGTGATGGGTCGATAGACCTTGGGTCCCCAAGAGTGAGAGCTTGTTTTGAGTCCCTGGAGGCAGGTGTGGAGCTTCCAGCTCTTCGGACACCAAGTGGGACTGGGGGGATACCCTGGGGAAAGTGAAGAAAGACTGTCTGCAGGATTGCAGGAGGAGTTCGGCAGTTCTGATGTAGCGGACAGGGTAGCTTTTTGCTAGAGAGTGACTGGGTGTTAAAGATGGACTGGGCATATGCAGAGAGCCAGGTTCAATTTGAACCTCCCACTTCTTGGACACAAGTGTTGGCACAAAATGTGTCCTTTAAGGAACTAATAATCAGGTCACCCGAATCCTGTGTGCCGCCTGTAAGGGGCAATATCAAGAGAACGCCTCAGTTCTTGCAATTTCCAGGAAATAAGTTAGGCAGAAGAGAGTGGCTCTGGAGTGGGGCCTTGACTACCCTTATGTTCCAAGACACATATTGGATAAAGTTGAAGTACAACATTTCAAATGGGAAGAGGATCTCCTTTGGAAATATTTGCCCGGGGCCCAACAGAAGGCCACATTACCTTAACTTATAGACCCGTTTCCAGGGCATTGAAAAAGAATGGAGCCTGGGGGAAGGACTGAGTAGTGGTGGTAAAAGCTGGAAAGTCAGACTGTCACTACTCCAGCAACATCTGGGGGCCTGACAGGCATATGGTCCAGGTCCCAGATCCTAAGTTCCTCTGCTGAAGCCGGACTGACCTACCCATCCTTGTTTATCTTTCTGCTGCGCTGTTGTAAGGGACAGGGTTTTCCTCATTTCTAATGGGGGCTGTTGCTGGGACTCTTAGCCTCCAACAACAAAGAAGAGTCTTAAGGAAGACATTTCCTCCTTGCAGAGAGGATCCTCTACTTTGTCCTCGGACATGGCCGATTGATTTGTTTAGCCTTTCCCAGCGGAAGAGTGTTTCTAAGTTAAGAGAAGTGGGATTGCCCGTTCTTGTGACTGTTTGAGAGGGTATAAGTTCCCCAAATATCTCCTCCTAAGTTCGCTAAAGTACTTGGACCTTTTCTTTTCCTGGCAGCAGGAAAATACTGTTGTGCAGGGTGTGCGGATACATTTTTTCTGTAGAGAGGATTGTAAGATAGATAGGTAGGATGTGTCTTTCTGTGTCCTATCAGGGCTCTGGAAGAGAACGCTGTGTCAAGAGTTGGCTACCAGGTGACCTACATTTAGTAGTAAGGTTCATGGAGCTTTCAAACATGTATAGCATAGGCAATGTTGTTGCGGGTGAAGGATCATCTCCTAGGAGGTGATGCTCCTACCCAGGGTGTATTGATTAATGTGTTTATCATTGGTTTTCCTTTTCAAGCAAGAATACCTGGAGATATCTCTTTATGTAACGTTAGAGGTAGGTAGGGCTATACCTAGTTAGGAGGTGTAGTCACTGTGAATATTGTTAATAATACAGGTCTTGGGGTGGTTCTGATCTATTTGGAGCTGAAAATTTATCATAAAGAATAATATACTTAAATACTGTATATTTTGATACTGCATCTACTTACACCTAACAGATTTATTTTGCTATTACTGTTGTTTTGAAATGTCTTTATTGTCATGTGGAATGCCACATGTTTTGTTGTTAATTCTCTTTTTCCTCCCCTTTTTACATGGGATACCAACGCTTCTGGGATCAGGAGTATTTTTCTGCCTTAGTCCATTAGGACAGGGCCTTCTTTGAGGGAGCGGGTGGATGTAGCACCCTCCTAGTTCAGAGTAGGCTTACAGGTAAATTGGACCAAGCAATGGACTAAGGGTTTATTACATAGGGCTGTTTAGTGTCTCACAGGCTGCTGTTCTGCTACTCTCCCTGTCTCCTAGAGACTTCTGGAAGTATAGCGGGAGAGAAGGACAGGACAGGAAGCCTGAATATTTATAGAACTCTGGCCAGTTCCTGGGTAGGTGTGCCCAAGAGGTGGAAGGGGGGGCATACATATTATGAGGCCTGGCAGCCAGTGTGCAGTGTTTCTGGGTCCAGTCCTTCAAGAAGAGAACCCTGCACAGGGGCTCTGCCCCTGGGGCAAAGAGAGACAAAGAGGAAGCCAGAAGAGCCTTTCAAAGCATTGCGATCCCAGCTAGGCATAGCTGGGGGCCTACCGAAGAGAGCTGTATCAAGAGACTAAGTGGAGCCAAAGGGGAGTTGGTAGGCGGAAGCCCAACCATTCTGGGAGTGAGTAACTGATCCTACTATACAGAGGAGAAGTGAGTGTGGGGCGGTCTAACACCACCAAGCAAGTGCATTACAGCCAGGAGTTGTGCAAGACAGCCAGGAGCAGACAATACTACTTAAAAAAATGTGCCCAGTACAGCCAGGAGTTGTACAAAATAGCCAAGAGAGCACAGTGCAGCCAGAGCTTGTGCAATACAGCCTGCATTTTTGTACACAGCAGCCAGAAGCTTAGCGGTCCTCAAGTTGTTCTACAGTTCCAGGGAATCCCATGCACCCCATCCCTACCCAAGTTACTGTTCTAATAAAAACCCTAGAAGAAACCCCTAGACTGATCTATGAGCCAGAAGAAGAATGCCAAAAATGCTGTGTGCCTGGCTATTTTGAGTGGAAATAGGTCCAAATTACCAGCAGGTCAAAGATCAAGTAAAACTGATGAATGGTCTCATTTTTTGTTTTCTCTGTACAATATCAAAGTGCTACTGAGTTGCATAAGAACTATTTAAAGTAATACTAAAGTCTTGTTTTTTTTGTTAAAAACAACAAACATGTTATACTTACCTGCTCTGTGCAGTGGTTTTGCACAGAGCAGCCCAGAGCCTCCTCTTCTCGGGCCCCTCCCTCCTGTTGAATGCCCCCAGAGCAAGCAGCTTGCTCTGGGGGCACCTGAGCTGAGCCACAGCTCCCTGTGTCCATTCAGACACAGAGCCGCAGCCTGGTCCCACCCCCTCTCTCTCCTAATTGGCTCACTGACTTTGATTGACAGCTGCGAGAGCCAATGGCGCTTCACTGCTGTCTTAGCCAATGAGAAGGGAGAGTCCCGAACAGCCAAGTCTCTCGTGCAACATCACTGGATCAAGATGGGGCTCAGGTAAGTATTAGGGAGGCTGAAGGTGGCTGCTGCACACATAAGGCTTTTTATCTTAATGCATAGAATGCATTAAGATAAAAAAAAAACGTCTGCCTTTACAACCACTTTAAACAAATTATTGGTGACTAGAGAGTGTTGACAGATGGGATGGAAATCCTTTGGGGGATTTTATTTTTTCTTTGCTCATTAAAACGTGACCAACTATGGAGAAATTGCTTACTGTCCACTGTCCAGTGGATGTTTGTATCAAATAAAGTTGAACTTTCCATTCCTGATGGAAAGACTGAAGAACTAATGTATGGCCAGTTTTCCAGAATACTCACTTCACTTGTTCCAGAAACGTCTCTGGATTTTTATAGGAAATGTAATATAAAACAAAGAAACAAATTAAAAGCAGAGCAGTAAAACAGTAGGAGTGCACAAACATAAAACATTACAGACCAGGCAGGAACAAAAAGACAAAATTGTCCATGTTGTGACTAAATAACAGAGCAAGCAATTACAATTACTATTTCTTATGTCTGCCACCAGACAAAACAAGGCCTTATTTATTGCCATAACTTCAAAAACACCCTCCAGCAATTAAAAAAGGAACAGTTTCTTTTGGCACCATATGTCCATAAAATTATTATTAACTGTGTACCCACTTGAATCTAATTATTAGATACTGTACTATTTACATGAGATCTGGGAACACAGAAACAAATATAAATTATATATTTTAATATATGCCAAAAAGCCAAAAACATGCATATAAAAATATTCTGGAACCCCATCAAATTTAAGAAATTATATAATGAATAATAATAGTAGAACTCCTTTACATTATAAAAGCTCTAAGACTCATTCTGTTCTGGCTTTTGGTAGAACTAATCCATTTTTTAGTCCAGACTAACTGTGTAGTTCAAGTGGAGTTTCACCCAAAAGTGGAACTTCCGCTTTAAGGCCTCCTCCCCAGCACCTGTTTGTGAAACTGAGCTTTTGGGGAGGAGGGGGGAGCAGGTACCGGATTTTGACAGGTACCTGCTCCCATTTTCGTTCTGGTTGCTTTAGCCGGTCGAAAGCGGAAGTTCTCCCTCCCGAAGTCTCTTGGGACACATGACAGGTCCTAGAAGACTAGTCAAGGAGCGCAGCTCTGCTTGCACATGCACAGTGGGCACCCGGCTGTGAAGCCACAAGCTGTCAGGTGCCCATAGTAGACATGCTGGCACCGAAGAACACAGGGTGGGTGAGTGCACCGCTGGATGGTGGGACATGTAAGTAGGCTGTTAAAAGTCAGCAGCTACACTTTTTGTAGCTGCTGCCTTTAAAAAAGAAAAGAAAATATGACTGGAACTCCACTTTAAGCTTTAGTTGGGTTGTGATTTTTCACTGTCGCTGTGGTGGTCAAGCATTTTTATGTCAATAACGCTTGACCCAGTCTTCTGTCGTCACTTACCATAAGTCTAGAGGGACATTTTTGTATGCACTAAAGCTTAGGCAATTTACAGGTTCTTTGTATGTATCTTTTTCTATACATTTTATACATTGTTTTAAGAATTGCTTCATGTAAGGTGTTCCACTGTAGTCAGGGGACAGCCGTATTCTGGGAAGGGGGTATTTATGGGACAGACGCCATGTTCTAGGGTTCGTTTTACAGCCACCTGCTGGCCCTCCTGGCCGACAGGTATGCGTTAAGGAGCTACCTCGTGGTCCTCCGATCGGGAGGCCCACGATACAGCGGCGCAGGGGTGGGTCCAGAGGCTTGTCTGGAGCCTACCACCGCGGCCGAGGAATGGTCCTGAGCTGTCGGTCCTGTGTGACGAAGCTGGACAGCCGAGGAGATCCCAGTGGAGGACCCGTCTTGGAGAGATCATACAGCGTGCTGGTCTATAGAGGGGCCTGGTGACTCGGTCGAAGGACGCATCCAAAAAGAAGTAACTATACAGCATAGTGTTGCC
Organism: Aquarana catesbeiana; assembly: GCF_042186555.1. Classification (NCBI taxonomy): domain Eukaryota; kingdom Metazoa; phylum Chordata; class Amphibia; order Anura; family Ranidae; genus Aquarana; species Aquarana catesbeiana. The sequence continues at coordinate 86,958,796 of NC_133334.1, read as the reverse complement.
GGTTCGGCTTGAAGGTTCAGGCACTGTGACTGACTTCCACTGCAGAAAATCTGATACATCCTGTGGCAGAGGATTGTGCGGATTTACCCCCCAAACAAGTCTGTGGCAGAGACTTTTGATTCGTGCTGCGTACTGGCTGCTAGACCGGTGAGAGAGGCCCATCCAGACGAGCAAGGAGTGTGTCCCACAAGGGGAGCGCATTCCACCTAATTATCTGAATTCTACCAGGACATTTGTCGCTAAGATTCTATAAGAAGATATTTGAGTTTCTCCTGAAAGTTTCCTTTTCTGCCTCTTTCCTGCTACTTCCTAAAGTTTGTTTGTTCAATAAAGCATTGAAAACGTACTCCAGTGTTGGTGCGTGTGTTGTCCAGAAGTAAACTCAACGGAACCCCTAGACCCGGTGCCGGTAAAACCAAGGGAAGCAAGGTGAAGGTAACAGACCCGCTTAAACCAGCAGCTCCACCATGAGTTAGTGCTACATGTGGAGGTGTCGTCCGGGATTTGTTGACCGACAATTGTTGCAACCCAGTGGAGTGTTTTACCGGGAGTTTACAGAGAGAGCTGGACTTTGAAAAAAAAAATCTTTTCAGGAAGAGGAAAGGTTAAACTGCGGGACTTTGCTTTTGAGTGCAAAGACGTTGGGCACCAGAAGAGGCCCGGGAGCTACGTGACTGAAAGAACAAGTGGGAGGAGTTACCCTACTTGCTACCGCGTGGGATGCGTGTAGTGTGCTTGGCGCCAGAGGAGAAGAGAGGCCTCGTGATCGTGCTGAAGGATCAGAGTGTGGCCATGTCTTTTCCGGCGTTGCAATCGGTTGTGGGACCCAGAATGTTCCCTGCAAGCACCGTGATGAATACTATGCAATCTGGAACTTTGCTCACGGATACTGGAGTTCGAATGAAGCCGCAGGGGAAGTTTGTCCTGTATACCTCGGGAGATGTTGAGGGACTGGGCATGACCTGCCACCGATGTGGAGGATTGGCCGTGCATCTTCGTCCATTCGGCCGATGTCCGCAGTGTGGAGAGTACTTGTTTTTGGTGGAGCCACCTACTATGCCACCCTGTGCTTATCGGATGGATTGGGTGACAGGTATCGCTACAGTGGAAGCTGCTGCCGCTACAGAGAGAAAGCGACGGGCCGCTACTTTGCCTGTTGCTACTGACAATGTTTCGGAGAGAGACACTGTTGCTGCAGTTTCATCAGGAGACATTACTTTGATTTCTGAGTCCACTACGCCTGTTCCTGTGGTGCCTACTCAGAAGAAGGTGGGCTATGTGAAGGCTTTCCGCGGCCATGGTCGAGGCATACCCCAGAGGTTACCTGAGCCGGAGCTACCAGAGTCTACGCCTGGAACGGGTAAGCCACTGTTGGGGACTGTAAATAAATATTTGCCAGCAGAAGAATTAAGAGACTCGGAAATAGAATCCATGTCGGATCTTTCCGGGGATGATGACTTGTTTGAAACCATGTCGCAAGAGCTATTGTGGTCACAAGGCGAGGATGTTGCCTCCACAATGACCCTTCCTGAATGGACTGCCATGGGTTCTAGGAAGACGTCACCCTGTGTGGAGAAGCACAGTGCCGTTGCTGAAACTTTGTCAAAAGTTATTGATTAGCTACAGACACCTGCTGGGTCTATGGTGAAAAAGTCATTGGATTCCTGTGTACCGCCTGGTATGGGGAGAGACAGATCTTTGCCAAAACTTGCTCACTTGCAAAGGATGTTAAACAAGCGTGTGGCTGCCGAGTATGGATTGGAGTTCCCCTATGTGCCCCAGGATGTCATGCGGGAGATTGAAGCTAATCGGGAGTTTTGGTATAGTGACGCTATTTGGGACTACTTGTCTGTGCCTGGGCCTTTTGGAGGGACTGGATGTTCTGTCCGGATGGATGAACGCTTCAACAGATGCTTTGTACATTGGAACTATGGTCGGCATATCTATGCTAATAAAGTGATAATTTGCAGACCGGGAAAGGACAATGCTGTTTATTTTATTACCACTGTGGATAAAGAAGGAAAATATGTGACTCTGCAGATCCTCGGTTTTACTGGTAATTATGGACACTATCGCTTTGAAGTTATCTAGTTAGATAGCGACAGGGTAAAGAGATCTGCGTGGTCAAGATCTACAGATCCTGTTCTGTGTTTAAATCCAAGGACTTCTGTTTGCTAGCCGGATTTCTTTTACAAGAAAAGTTCTTGTGCAGGGATGGACTCCAAAAGTATATATTTTCTCTAATATAAATCATAGGAAGAGAGTCTCATTTTAAATGAGGCTTTGCTCCTGGTGTTGCGCAGGATGTATATATGTGTGTTTAAATATGTTTTTTTCCAGGGATCATCGGATCATATGTATAGCTGGGAGGCTTTTCAGCTAGTTAGTTAGTGAGGAAATTATATTGTGGTTTTGGCTGCGAACATAATGTTTTATAAGATGTAAGTCTCATAATGTCTTTAAACTGTCCTTTCTCTCTCTCTCTTTACCTATCTAAAGTTATGAGAAACTCAAATGCTACTCTCAGGCTTGAGAGTTACTGTTATGCCCCGTACACACGGTCGGACATTGATCGGACATTCCGACAACAAAATCCTAGGTTTTTTTCCGACGGATGTTGGCTCAAACTTGTTTTGCGTACACATGGTCGCACAAAGTTGTCGGAATTTCCGATCGCCAAGAACAAGGTGACGTCAACCACGTACGACGAGACTAGAAAAGGCCATTTCAGAACCAAGCGCGGCACCCTTTGGGCTCCTTTTGCTAATCTCGTGTTAGTAAAAGTTTGGTGAGAGACGATTCGTGCTTTTTCAGACTCGTGGCTTTCAGATCGTTTTCTGCGGTTCAGTTTGTGCTTGTGGGTTTGTATCTGCTCTTCAGTGCGTGCAGTCAGTTCGTATCGGAGTTTTCTGTGCGATCTTGTCCGCTCGTTGCTGTTTTTCAGGTCGCTCTTCACAGGCCTTGCTGTTCTTCAGTGCGTTCTGTTACTTCGTTCTGAGCAGCCGACCGTTTTCTAGGCATGTTGCGTATACGTACTCCTCGTAGAGTTCGTGCTGTGCGGGGGCTTGGTGTTGGGACCCCGTATTTCACCATTTGTTGGCTTCGCTGACCTCCTATATCAGCAGGCAGGATACCTGCATGAGGCAAGCCATCACTCCGGAGCAGATTCTTGTCGCTACCCTGCGGTACTTGGCGACGGGGAGAAGTCTGCAGGACTTGAAGTTCTCAACAGGCATCTCCCCCCAGGCTCTGGGTATCATTATCCCAGAGACCTGTTCTGCCATCATCCAGGTCCTGCAGAAGGAGTATATGAAGGTAAGATTTTTATCCTTTAATATCACATTTTATTGTATTTAATGTTTGATAATATATTGTATTTCTTTCCTCATTCCCTAATTACCATGATTGTAATATGCTGTGAATGTCCCCTTTCTCCTCATGCATGCTTGAATTTTATGTTTTTTTTGTTTTGTCCTTCATACATATTTGCCTTCACTTACCTCCCCATTATGCTCTCCTGGCCCTATATTCATCTCATGTAGTCACTTAACAATGTATTTTATCAGCTCCATAGTAGTGTTTTACCCCAAACACCCCTAAAATGTTTTGAAATGTGATTTGTGCTTTAAATTCAGGCAGAGGCTTTTTTTTGTAGTGTCCCCAAATCATTTTTATTAACCCTCCCTCCCCCAACTGCTAAGTCAGCTAATCCCAATTCTCTATCTATCCTCAATCATCTATCTGCTGACTTTGCCAAACCCATACACACTATACCCATCTCTTTTGTGGTCAGATGTATGGATGAATTCCCCAAAGCATGTAGTGCAAGGGCCTGCCTGTATACTTTCAAATGGTACTGTTTCAAGTTTTTGGATACTATTATTATCTTGATAGGTAATAGTAGAATGTCCAAATGTGCTCAAATGTGTACAGTGTGTATTTATATCTTTGTATTATGACACTTCTTACCTGTCCAGTGGTCTGCCAACAGTGTAACTAAGGAGGGGCTGTTCCGAGTAATACCCATTATTTAGGCATTCATCTCTCAATGAAGTGAAGAGGGTTACCTGTCCAAGATTCCCCCCCCCATAATGTTGGAAATGGCCCATGAGAGGGGGGGGAGGGGGAATATGATAGGTGTACCTTATACTTTGGTGTAGTAAAATTCCCCTTGATAAATGTTATCTGGATGTTGGCCAAGAATGTTTGTGTCTAATCTGCTTTCCATGTTTATGTGCAAAAATACTAAGTTTTTTTTGTTTTCCTCAACAGTTTCCTTCCATGCCACAGGAATGGCAGACTGTGGCCTCCCACTTTGCCCAGCGGTGGGACTTTCCTAACTGCGGAGGGGTAATTGATGGGAAACACGTCGACATCGTCCCACCACCCAACTCGGGGTCGTACTATTATAATTACAAGGGGTTCAATAGTATTGTGATGTTGGCGGTGGTGTCGGCTAATTACGACTTCCTGTATGTGGACATGGGGAAGAATGGCCGGATGTCCGATGGTGAAGTCATCGCCCAGACGGAGTTTTACAGGCATCTCCAGAATGGCAGCTTGGACTTGCCACCTCCAGAAGAGAATGTGGAAGGACTCCCATTCGTCTTCATTGCGGATGAAGCACTTGCGCTGGGGGACCATCTTATGCGGCCATTCCCGATGAGGACCCTCACCCCGGAACAGAGGGTTTTTAATTACCGGCTGGCCAGAGCCAGAAGAGTGGTGGAGAACACATTTGGAATCATGGCCAGCCGGTTCCGCCTATTTCTTACACCCATCCATATGGCGGAGTATAAACCTAATCATATAATCCTGGCGTGCTGTGTTCTACATAACTTTTTACGCCAACTATGCTGGCTCAGTTCGGCCTGAGGCCGGAATTATAAATGAAACATCGGACCATTCCCAGCTGACTAGCGGCGGCTATCTGAAGAGCGAAGGTGACTCACAGACTCTACCCTCGCTGACGAAGTCCATCTGGATGTAACGCCGTGTATGGGGGGTGGAGTCTACCTGTGACGTCACCCGCAGCCTTCTCAGCTGTTCGGACGCGAACAGCTGAGCGTCTTTCTCGCTTGGAAAACATTGTCACTGTTTTTACCCTGCACCGCAGCGGTAAAGGTTGCAAGTGTGATTAGAACAACATATAGAACTTTTATGTGCTTTTATACTGCACTTCATAGCACTTTTTATGGATAACAATTTTGTTTTTTTGGAATAAAGGAGCATTCAGTCTACACTTAGAGGACTTTGTTTTCTTTTATCTTCTTGGCTTTTTCACCTATGGTGTTTATTATACACTTATCTGTACAGGATCTGACTGAGGAAAATTTGATCGCTGCAATATGATTTACACGGTCTCCTGCTGGTAAAAGGCTATGGTGGATGAGGACAATTATCCAGGTGATCCAAGTCGTTCTGTTGATGGTTTTTGGTTATCATGCCCGTATGACCTCCTATAATTTAGAGGTCCAACAGTTCTGGTAAGCGCATTTTCCTACAGATTTAGTGTGCAAGAGATCTGGAGAAGAGTATATACGTCCTTCTTTGATCGAGGGTTGAAGTTTAATCCATTTATGAATTATTAAGGACTTTTTTTATTTATGTCCTTATGCTGATCATATTGCGCTGCACTTATCTTCCATAATATAAATGAAACAACCCTGACGGCGCTTGAAAGTGGCCATCCTGGCTTGCCCTCCCTGAGTGCCCATGATGTCCGGTTAAGATACCTTGAGTTCTTTGCGGGTAGGGGGGCCATCAATATGCCAGACAATTTGTGAAGCCTTTATCAAATAAAAAAAAGGAAATCTTTGGTGACACTGCTTGTGTTTGTTTTAGCTGACCCTGACAGAGTCCTGAAAATGGCGTGATTGTGTAACCTTATACAAAGCACTGTTGGGTGTTATTTACTAAAGGCAAAGACACTTTGCACTACAAGTGCACTTGAAACTGCACTGAAACTGCACTTGTAGTGCAAAGAGGATTTGCCCTTAGGAAATAACCCCCATTTTCACAGAAAGCAGCAATGATATCACCACAAAAGTGTTGTAGCGTTGAGATAATAATCCACACATTCTTGATTAACAATCTTTTTAATACCTGCACAATCACATGTGCATTTAGAAAAGGTTTTTAAAACAAACCAACATGTTTGTTGTATAACAATTTTTGGGGTGGCATTATCAAAAATAGAAATGTCCATTTAAGATAAAACAGGCATGTGTAAAACCAACAAGAAAGACACAAATCTTGAACTTACAAAGTTCACATTAGGCAGAACTTGAAGGCAATATCAGACATGATTATTTAGGAACTGTGTTTGATATTGCGTTCAGATGGGGTGAAGTCACCCCAGGAAAAGCCAAATTTGGAAGATGCACACAAATTTACCAATGTCAACATGTGCTAGCTGCCATCACGGGGGATCAAGGGACGTGTTTTGGGGGAGAAACCTCTTCCTCTCAGCTACTTTATTATTGAGGAAGGGGTTGCACCCCCAAAACGCCTACATTGATCTCCCGTGATGGCAGATAGCACATGTTGGCACACTGTGTGCATCCTCCAAATTTTGCTTTTCTAAAAATTGCTAAAACATTTTGAACTTTGTAGCACACAAAAGAAGAAAGTGATTTGGAGGGGTTTTAAACTCGCCCCAAAACATCAATGATGTTCTTATTTTTTTGAATAACATCACTGATGTTTTTCTTGAGGTTTTCCAAAGCTAAATTACACCCCATGATCTCCCCGGGGGCTCTGGTCTTCTCGGATGAGGGGTGTCCTCAGAGTCTTTTCTCCCCTATGTAAAACAAAAATGCTATACTTAGCACACAGATATTTGATGGCAGAACTATAAATAGGAAACATTGCTTGGAAGTGGGGTACAATTGTCAATTTTGGCAGAGTTCCAAAATATAGCATTTTCAGTGTCCTTTGTCAAGCTGCAATACTTTACCTGTTTGGTACAAGCTTCACAGATGGAGACCCCCTATAGTATACACTGGAGCACCTGTGTGCCCCCCCTAATAAAAATGGTGTTCTGGTGTCCCACTCTAGTGCTCCAGTGTCCAGATGTGAAAACACCTGCTCAGTGTCCTCTCCTTACACAGAATATAGTTTGCATTTCATTCTAGTAACAAAGCCATTTACACAACCAAATTCGTTTCATACAAGTAGGGCTTTAAAAATGTGGCCAAATGCATATGGCCAAAACAATGATGTTTTATAGGCCGAAAGAAAAATGTTGGATACAAACGAATAATGTGCCCATGAACATGAAAGTTGCCATTTTAAAATGTTCACTTTTAAGAAAAGCACATGGAGCAGCACGAACGTAATAAACATAAAGAATGGGAACACAGCACAACTACTTACTTGCAGCACTCTCCAGATCTTTCTGTACCACTCATGTTCTCGTAATTTGAGGTCCGACCACCGCTTCCTGAGCTGATCTTTCGATCGTCGTACCCCGAAATTCCGGTGCAGACTCTTGACCACTTTCGCCATGATCTTGGCCTTTTCTGACATTGGGGTTGGGGTAAGGTCCATACTTTCCATTATAGTCGGCCTTCTTCAGGATGTCGACCATCTCCAACATCTCCCCAAAGACATATTTGAGTACTTAAATCTCCTTCTGGATCGGGACGTGTCCGGATCCGGGCTTTCCTCCTCCTCGTTTCTGTATTTAGCACGCACCTGCTGTGTCTCTGCCATGTGCTCTTCCCCCACTGCGCAGAACGAAAAGGGGCGGGGAATAGACTAGAAAGAACATCAGGGGCGGGCGGAGTTACACGCATGCGCAGTGTGTATAAAGCGTAACACGCGTGCGTATTACGTACGATCTGTGAACGGAGGAAGGAGCATCGGGGCGCCGATCGTAATAACGAAGGTAAGAGCCAAACTTGGGCCTATACTGCTTCTAGATTGAGGCCTATATTGTAACAAGATTAGGAGAGTTTTGGCTATTAGGGTTTGTCTTGTGTTGTGTCTTGCAGTGAAAATGGATATCTTGAATGATACCGACTTCATGGCAATATTCATTGACATGTTCAGGGAGCTGCCTTGTCTGTGGGAGATAAACCACCCACATTATAAGAACCAAACAAAGAGGAAGGCAGCCCTGGATCAATTGTTTGAAATTGTGAAGCAGGTGATCCCCACGGCAGACATCACCTATTTGAAGATCCTAATTGGTGGCCTGAGGAGCACATATGTAAGGGAGCGCAAGAAAGTCCAGGATTCGCAGAGATCCGGAGCAGCAGATGACATCTATGTCCCCAGGATGTGGTACTATGACAGGCTGCATTTTCTGGCAGGTCAGACTGAACCCAGGTCACCACTCTCCAGTCTTCCTTCCACGCTTCCTTCCCCCCCAGCTGAGGCTTCTGACACCCAACCTGGGCCTTCCAGGCAGCAACATGTGGAGGAGCCCAGCTTGAGCCAGGTATAGCATTCCTATAAATATTTCAGGTTGTCCAGTCAATGATGTTAACTAAATGTTAGTTTTGAGTACTAATTTATGATTGTGATTGATGATGCAAAACATTACAACCATGTCCCTTTTTCATACACAGGGAAGTCTCAGCCAGGAGGTGGCCGGGCCGAGCAGGCTGCCTGATATGCAGGTCCCTCCCCTACACCTGCAAAGAGAACATGGCAGGAAGAGGAGTACCCTAGAGGAGGCTGCCATAGGCCTCTTTTGGAAGGCTACAGAGGCCCTGGGAGCACCCCACACTGTGGAGGAGGACTTTGCTGGCATAATTGCCTGTAAAATGCAGCGGATGGAGGAGGGCCAACAACTCATGTGTGAGTCATTAATGTTGGAAGCTCTCAATAAGGGGTTGAGGGCCCAAATAACATCTGCTACCCACATTTGTGACCTCACACATGGTCCTTCTCCTCCTCCTCCAGGTCCTACTACTCCTCCTCCTCCTCCTCCAGGCCCTACTAGTCCTCCTCCAGGTCCTACTCCTCCTCCTGCCACATCTCCAACAGCAGAGCCACAGCCAGGAAGGAAGCGTGGAAGGAAGACCAGAAAGCGATGACCCTGGGTCCAGTCTGGTCTGGCAAAAGATGCAGCCTCTTGTGGTACCACAGCCTGGGGACATAGATGTCATCTGCTGCTTTCCGGATCTCTGGGACTTCTGGACCAGACTACACTCCTTTACATATGGACTCCTCAGGCCACCAATTTTGATGTTCAAGAATTGATGTCTGCCCTGGGGGTCCAAGGCTTCGCTAATTTCTGCTGTTTCTCCAGCGTTGCCTCCCTCTTTGTTTGGTTCTGAGCCCTTAATAAAGGATTTTTGGTTTCATTTATACTTGCCTATGTGTGTTTTCCTTCAAAAAGGACAGTTTGTTGGTGAGGATTCAGGTACATTTCAAATATACAATGTGAAATTAACAAGGGACACCAACACCAAGCAATCTCCTTGAGATTAAATAATACAAGATAATAATGGTGTTGTGGTAACTTGACACACAAAACACACACAAAAATATTCTGGAGTAAAACTAAAAATAAAATAAAACAAAGATTAGCCTTGGAAAAAATACAAACCTAAAATAAAAAAAAAATCTGCCTTTAAAAAAAAAAAATATTTTTGTCAGATGTGACAAATCTAAATATATTAAGGGAATCCCGATAAATAATAAAGAAATACGTTTGTGAGAAGTCTGTGTGAATATGAGCAGCAAAACTACTTAATTCTTCTCACATTATAAAGAAGAAGAGAGTGCGCTGTATTAAACCATTTTTAACATTGCACCGTGATGAAAGTGTTGTATCCATTGCGAACGCTAAGTTTACCAGACCGAACTGTTCCGTCTCGGAATTTGTAGTGGGGGGAGTATGTAGCGCTGGTAGATTTGCAATCTACCACAGGTTAGGTAAATTTAGTAAATTATGTGTTAGGAAGGTTAAAAGTTTGCCTCTGTTCCAGCTTGGCTGACGTTGTGTGTGTTTCCGTGCTGACCGGTGGGTGTCGCTGTTGCTACTAGTCAGTGTTGGAAAGGCAACGTGTCGAAATGTATAGATGCTCCTCTGTCTCAGAGACAAGCTCGGTGGAGGTGGTCCTCCGAGTTGCATTCTGGGAAGGGGGTATTTACGGGACAGACGCCATGTTCTGGGGTTCGTTTTACAGCCACCTGCTGGCCCTCCTGGCTGACAGGTATGCGTTAAGGAGCTACCTCGTGGTCCTCCAATCGGGAGGCCCACGATACAGCGGCGCAGGGGTGGGTCCAGAGGCTTGTCTGGAGCCTACCACCGTGGCTGAGGAATGGTCCTGAGTTGTCGGTCCTGTGTGACGAAGCCGGACGGCCGAGCAGATCCCAGGGGTGGACCCGTCTTAGAGAGATCATGCAGTGTGCTGGTCTATAGAGGGGCCTGGTGACTCGGTCGAAGGACGCATCCAAAAAGAAGTAACTATACAGCATAGTGTTGCCGGTTCGGCTTAAAGGTTCAGGCACTGTGACTGACTTTCACTGCAGAAAATCTGATACATCCTGTGGCAGAGGATTGTGCAGATTTACCCCCCAAACAAGTCTGTGGCAGAGACTTTTGATTCGTGCTGCTTACTGGCTGCTAGACCGGTGAGAGAGGCCTATCCAGACGAGCAAGGAGTGTGTCCCACAAGGGGAGCGCATTCCACCTAATTATCTGAATTCTACCAGGACATTTGTCGCTAAGATTCTATAAGAAGATATTTGAGTTTCTCCTGAAAGTTTCCTTTTCTGCCTCTTTCCTGCTACTTCCTAAAGTTTGTTTGTTCAATAAATCATTGAAAACGTACTCCAGTGTTGGTGCGTGTGTCGTCCAGAAGTAAACTCAATGGAACCCCTAGACCCGGTGCCGGTAAAACCAAGGGAAGCAAGGTGAAGGTAACAGACCTGCTTAAACCGGCAGCTCCACCGTGAGTTAGTGCTACATTTGCATGGTGCAGGACATGGACCCCATGCCCCAGAGGACGTTAATTCGAAAACGAAACACGACGGGTGGAGTCCATGTCCATGAGGTACCACGCACACGACAATCCTGTATACTGATGCTTGTTTTTACGGGATTTCTGTAAGTGTTAAGCACTGATTTCTTTTAATAATCTGTTAAGCAGTTTTACACTATAAGGCTGTTTTATCTTTCCTTTGTGGGCCCTACTATGGAGTAAACTTTACCATCAGCCATGACAGTACCACATTCTGTAATATAATAGAGGAAGCTCATTGGATCTTCTATACTTGCATATTACGTCTGTCTAGACTAATTTGGAGTCTAGACCTCTGGTAAGGAGGAATTTTATATCAAAATCAGTGGAGGTGCACTTGGGTGATCAAAATACACATCAATTATACTCATTGTTACTGGATGTTCATCAAAGAATTCATCTGCACTATTTAGAACAGCAGCAGTTGTTCACACTTTATGGACACTTGTTTAATCAATATCTATGTTTAGCGCAGCAACATTTTTTATTGTTTATGTCAGGGATGGACTTTTAAGACAAGTTCCTAGTTTTGCCTTTGCACTTAAAGTGGTTGTAAAGTCAGTGAGTACCATTACTGCCAGCCCGTCTGTTAAAACAAGGTATAAAAACACAGTGTCAAAGTTATTTTAAAATGATGCTCCTAACTACTTTATTTCAGAGCACCTCTGTGCGGTCACGTGACCTCCTGATGTTCTCCTCCCCCGATCTAAGGACTACAGCAGGAGGGGCTGAGATTCCCCTCTGATGTCAGCCAGGAGGTCACATGACTGCTGTGTTGTCTGCTCAGCCCCTCCCGTTGTAGTCCTTAGATTGGGGGGAGGAGAGCGGTGGGAGGTCACGTGACCACACAGTGGCGCTCTGAAATAAGGTAGTTAGCAGCATCTTTTAATAAAAACATTGACACTGTGGGGGTTATATACTAAAGGAAAATCCACTTTGCACTGCAAGTGCACTTGAAATTTCACTGAAAGTGCACTTGGAAGTAAAGTCGCTGTAGATCCGAGGGGGGCATGCAAGGAAAATTAAAAAACAGCATTTTAGCTTGCACATGATTGGATGATAAAAACAGCAGAGCTTCCGCTCATTTCAGATCTCCCCCCTAGATTTAGAGCAACTGCACTTCCAAGTGTACTTTCAGTGCACTTTCAAGTGCACTTGCAGTGCAAAGTGGATTTGCCTTTCGTAAATAACCCCCTGTGTATTATACCTTGTTATAACAGAGGGGCTGTCAGTGGTATTCACTGATTTTACTGCCACTCACTGACTTGGTGAGGGGAGGGGCAGGTTTTGGAGATCGCTTACACACTAACACACTAGGAACTGACAGGCAGGGAAGGAGGGGAGAGAAGAGAGACTCTAACACAATGGGATAATGGATCAGCAGCCATGATTACCATGATAAGTTCACATAGGGGACACAGGAACAAGCGGGATCAACCAGGTATTTTACAGCATAGAATGGGACAAATTATAAAGCATGGCACAAGCAACATTCTGTTTAACATGTTTTAAAGGAACGGGATTTTTTTTTTTAGGGTTAAAACCTTTTTAATTGAGGAAGAAAGTGTTAGTATCCTGGGGGTGTGGCTTTGCTCCAATTTAATCAGTATTGCTGCTGTTTATTTTTCTGTGTATCTTTGTCATGAGCTCGCTCTCATCCCCTGGGCTGAGGCCTGGGGAGATCCTGCAGTATGTATATCTGCTGGTAGATCCAATAGCTTGTTTGGGGCCTATTATTTACTGAAGTGGTCCTGAAGCTGTCCTGCCTTATGTGGAGGAAGCTGTGCCATGGAGAATATCCAGGGAAGGCTCCTTACTGGAGAAAGCCAGGAACAAGGCTGGTTTATTACAGGGCCTGGTGACTCACTTGGAGGAAACACTGAAATTTGGGAATGTGCTTACAGTGTTGCCGGGTCATCTTAAAGGTTATGACACTGTGAAGTTGGACATTGAACTGAATCTGGAGAGTTTGGAAATTATCTGCTATGGTAACCAGACCCCTAACCCCCATCTCCTTCACCTTCAACATTCTGCAAAAAAACTATTAAAAGACAAAAGTGACTGGCACCACCCAATGTTCTGTCCCCCATTTTAGCCATGTACTCAGCCCTGAGGAGAAATGCTAGCCCACCCAATGAAACAGCATTACTACATGCAAGTCCACATACTCCGCTCTCACTGCTACATTTTTATAGGTCAATGCAGAATCCCTGCCATACTGCTGGACTGGCTCCTGATCACCCCTCATGTGCATACAGTGCACACAGGTTGGCTCACTGGAGTCCTTTTATTGCTGCACTGCTGTACCTTGCTGGAGCCAAGATAGCATGGTAATGTAAGGTCAAAGGCCATGATGCCCAGGCATGATGATGTTACGCTGTCTACGCATCTAGTTCGCTCCCCTGCCGTGTTTTTCTTAACAACAATATGGGGCTTGTTTACCAGGCTTTTAAAGCTTCACTACTAATCCATACTCCATGTTGCCAGTAGAGGCCTCCCTTTCTAACAAATGACATCACTATTGTTGTATGTCAATCTAGCAAATATCCTCAGGACATTTTTAAAGTAGACCCAACCATTTAACAACCATTTATACACAGCAGATCGGTGTCTCTTCTAGATCTACAAACACATTACCAAACAAATCTATGGGCCTCGGAAAACTTGCAGGTTTAATTCTAGGTTTAGTTCTTTTGGTGCCATAATGTCCACTTTGTATATCCACATTTTTTTCTTGTAGAGGAAGACTGTATTAAAGTCCCCCCTCCGAGCAGATAAATTAAGGGCAAAAGTGCCCTTAACCTTTCACCTATCGGGCCTTCCGCCATGGATAACCACAAAATGTTGTGCTAATGGGCTGCTGTTTTCCCATATTTAATACTGCCAATGTGTTCTCCAATGGGGACACCTTAACTGGCGTTAGGTTTTGCCAATATAATTTTGAGGGCATGGACAAATCCAGCATGTAAATGTGCTACTTCTAACTGTAGTTATTACTACAGTTTAATAAATTGCCAGATTTGGAGTGTGTATGAATGGTCCACATCGGAGCCCTGCCAGAGTACCAGGGCATCATCGATAAACCTCAGCCAGAGGGCTATGTGGCTGATGTACATCAAGGACCGAAAAAACACTTCCTCCTCCCACCAGCCCAGGTGCATGCAAGCATAGGCTGGAGCCCATATATATGGGATCGATGTGTATAGGAACTCCACATCGATACCCATAACAACACTCCTTCCAGGACCACCACCTGCTGAATCTTCAAAATTACATCTTGTGTATCCTGGTCATAGGAGAGCAAGTTCACCACCATCTCCTTAGTTCGAGCATCTATATATTTACATATTTGTTCCAACGGGCCCTTCATGGTGGAAATAATGGGCCTGTCTGGTGGTTTATGTCAATTCTTGTGGATCTTCGGGATAATGTGGAAGGTTGGAGTATTATATTCCCCCACCCTCAAAAAATCTAGCTCTCTCTTGGCAATCCAATTTGCTTCAAATGCCAGAGAACATTTGTGATTCAAAGAGTTGACATAGGCAGGGAATGGATTTCCAGGCAGCTTTCTGTATGTAGTGGCATCCCCTAACTGCCTTTTAACTTAATTTACATACATCTGTTCCATTAGTAGGATTACTTTTCTACCCTTGTCGCTCTTCTTAATCACCACTCTCTCTCTCTATGTGCTCTTCTTTTTTCTAAGGGTAAGGTTATAGCTATCCATCCTATTCCAGTTGAACTTACTTAAATCCTCCTGTGCTAGCTCTTAGAACAGGCTAATCTGTTTATTTTTATTGAGAGGGGCATCCTATTTGATCTGATTAAACAAGTTTTCCCATCATTTCCAGGCTTGGAGTTCCTCCTCCTCAACTGAGGAAAACCCCAATTTTCCTGCAAGAGAAACACCTCCAGTGCCGTTGTCCAATTCATCTAGAGAAATAGTAGCTCTGAGGGCCTCAGATTTTGCATTATTATTGGAGTGCAGGAGTCTATGTAGGACTTGTGCTTCCTATTCGTGGGGGAAAACAACATACCCTTCGGGAGCAACTTAACATGTCTGTCTTTTACCTCAAAATTAGAGAGATTAATAATTCCCATATCTTGCATATAAATCTTGCTTCTTTTGGCCAACTCAGGATTCATTATTTATTCTGGCTCTTCGTTTTTCCCCACCGTTGTATCTCCCCCGGCCTCCCTGCTCTCTTTTAAGTCATATCTCCTTCCTTGGTGGTTGCCTCTAGCGATGGGCAAATGATTCGGCCCGAGCATACGTTCGACGAACAGCCGAACAAACAGGTAGTTCAACCGTTTGTTTGCCCCCCTGAACCGACCAAAATGCATTACGGTGCTGAACAGTGCATTGCAAGCCCTGATTGGCTGAAGCAGTGAAAGCTTCAGCCAATCAGGGTACAGAGCACTGTCAGAGTCATGATTGGACACTGTCATCATGACTTTATCCAATCATAGCTCATTCCCGCCCCACAGTATAAAAGTATTCTTTCAATGGCAGCCATTTTCAGTCCGATTTCGGCATGGAGAGAGATAGAACAGGGCTCTGTTCAGTGCTATCAGTTAGTGTTCTATACTGTGCTACTTTGCTTCAATTGTCACTGTAGAATATTAGTTTAGTGTCAGTCTAGGGATAGTGTGAGTGTAGTGAGAAGGACCATCATTCAACTTTGCATAGTGTGCAGCTAGAGTATGGACAGCTCAGATAGTTTCACTGTAGTGTAGTGAGACCCTGTCTTTTATACATACATTAGTGTGGAGTAGGGACTGCTCATATAGTTTCAGTGTAGTGTAGTGTAGTGAGACCGTGTCAGTAATCTTGACATTAGTGTATAGCTAGCTAGAGTAGGGACAGTTCAAATAGTGTCAGTGTAGTTTAACACGTTTATTTGATTGTGTTACTGCCAGTTTAACGCCATTTACTTTTGTGTGCGTTAATGGCAGTTTAATGCCATATCGTTTTGTGTGCGTTACTGCCAGTTTACCGCCATATAGTTTTGTGTGCATTACTGCCAGTTTAATGCCATATAGTTCTGTGTGCGTTACTGCCAGTTTAACGCCATATAGTTTTGCAGGCGTTACTGCCAGTTTAACACCATATAGTTCTGTGTGCATTACTGCCAGTTTAACGCCATATAGTTTTGTTGTTACTGCCTGTTTAATGCCATTTACTTCTGTGTGCGTTACTGCCAGTTTAATGCCATTTACTTCTGTGTGCGTTACTGCCAGTTTAATGCCATATAGTTTTGCATGCGTTACTGCCAGTTTAACGCCATTTACTTCTGTGTGCGTTACTGCCAGTATAATGCCATATAGTTTTGCATGCGTTACTGCCAGTTTAACGCCATATAGTTTTGTTGTTACTGCCTGTTTAACGCCATTTACTTCTGTGTGCATTACTGCCAGTTTAATGCCATTTATTTCTGTGTGCGTTACTGCCAGTTTAATGCCATATAGTTTTGCATGCGTTACTGCCAGTTTAAGGCCATTTACTTCTGTGTGTGTTACTGCCAGTTTAACACCATATAGTTCTGTGTGCATTACTGCCAGTTTAACTCCATATAGTTTTGCATGCGTTACTGCCAGTTTAACGCCATATAGTTCTGTGTGCGTTACTGCCAGTTTAATGCCATATAGTTCTGTGTGCATTACTGCCAGTTTAACTCCGTATAGTTTTGCGTGTGTTACTGCCAGTTTAATGCCATATAGTTCTGTGTGCGTTACTGCCAGTTTAACGCCATATAGTTCTGTGTGCATTACTGCCAGTTTACTGTCATATAGTTCTGCATGCGTTACTGAAAGTTTAACGCCATATAGTTCTGTGTGCGTTACTGCCAGTTTAACGCCATATAGTTCTGTGTGCATTACTGCCAGTTTAACTCCATATAGTTTTGCGTGTGTTACTGCCAGTTTAATGCCATATAGTTCTGTGTGCGTTACTGCCAGTTTAACGCCATATAGTTCTGTGTGCATTACTGCCAGTTTACTGTCATATAGTTCTGCATGCGTTACTGCCAGTTTAACGCCGTATAGTTCTGTGTGCGTTACTGCCAGTTTAACGCCATATAGTTCTGTGTGCGTTGCTGCCAGTTTATCGCCATATAGTTTTGTTGTTACTGCCAATTTAACGCCATTTACTTCTGTGTGCGTTACTGCCAGTTTAATGCCATATAGTTTTGCATGCGTTACTGCCAGTTTAACACCATTTACTTCTGTGTGCGTTACTGCCAGTTTAAACGCCATATAGTTCTGTGTGCATTACTACCAGTTTAACGCCATATCGTTTTGCGTGCGTTACTGCCAGTTTAACGCCATATAGCTCTGTGTGCGTTACTGCCAGTTTAACGCCATATCGTTTTGTGTGTGTTGCTGCCAGTTTAACGCCATATAGTTTTGTGTGTTACTGCCAGTTTAACGTCATTTACTTCTGTGTGCATTACTGCCAGTTTAATGCCATATAGTTTTGCATGCGTTACTGCCAGTTTAACGCCATATCGTTTTGTGTGCGCTACTGCCAGTTTAACGCCATACAGTTCCTTGCGTCACTGTACGTTTGGCTCACTATTATAGTGTATCCATGGAGTGTGTCTGTGTAGCTTGAGTACTCAAATTAAAGTGCGCCAAACACCTCTTTAAATTGATTAAAGTGCATCTACGTACATATTTTTTCTCTGTTACATTTGCTTATAAGCACTGCCCTCTCCATCCCAATAATGTCTGGGAGGACAACAAGGAGAGGCAGACGTTCCCTTGGTACTGTAAGGGGGCCAACAATAAATGTGTCCACAGGCAAAGGTGGACGTGGTGGTCACTCCTCAGGCAGGGCATCATTTCCTCTGTTTAGTGAGTTTGCTCATACTATCCAGCCACAGCATGCAGAGGAGATGGTGGACTGGCTTACTAAACTTTCCTGATCCTCCTCATCCTATGTCACTCAAGCAGAGACAAGTGTGCGGTCCCCTGCAGTTGCCAGAGTGGATAAACCTGCCTCCTTGTCCACATCTATTCCTGCCATAGCCCCAACATCAGCCATTGAGGAGCCAGCTGAGTTATTTGACCACAGCGTCAGCCACTTGCGCCTTGATGATGCCCAGCCATTATTGGATTCAGCTGTTGGTTCTGAGGTTGAGGATGATAGGAACATGAGCCTAGAGAGAGGGAGGAACACTGGTAGATAAATTGGCATTCATTTTCCCCAAGCCGCAACGTATTGCCAAGTTGTCTCCAGTGGTGATGATAAAGATGGAGGAGATGAAGATGATGATGATGAGGTCACTGATGCAACTTGGGTACCAGATAGAGCAGAGGAGGAAACTGAAGGTGCGGCGGCACAACCCCAAGGAGGCCGACATCAAGAAAGAGTAGAGAGCAGCCACCCTATTCCATCACATTCTGCAGCTGTTATCTCCCAGGCCCACTCCCCAAAGCTCAGCTATCTGGGCCTTTTTCAGCACATCTGAAGCAGATCGCACTGTTGCTATCTGCAAACTGTGTCTCAGGCACATCAAATGTGGCAGAAAAAACAACCATTTGGGTACCACATGCCTAACAAGGCATTTAACGTCCAACCACTCAGCCCGTTGGCAAGATCACCTAAAAGCCACACAAAAGGGGCACAAATCTGTCCTTCCTCCTCCACCTCCTCCTTACCCACTTCAGTCTGCCCCTGTTATACCGAGTCATTACCTCTAAGCAGCCTCCACTGACAGGGATGATGGTATAGCACAGGTGTCCCAGGTCCTAGCAGCACATCTGCCAGCAGCACACCACCAGCTGTAGACTGTAGCTGGAAAATTTCTCTGCCCCATCTGCTGCAGTGGAAAAAAAAATACAGTCCCTGCCACCCACATGCCCAGCGTCTAAATGTAAGTTTGTTAAAGATGTTGGCTCTCCAGCTTCTGCCTTTCAGCCTGGTGGATTCTACCCACTTCCATGAAGTCACACAATGTGCTGTACCACAATGGCAGGTTCCTAGTCACTACTACTTTTCACGTAAGGCCGTTCCATCTCTCTACCCTCACGTGGAAGGGAATGTTCTGGCATCGTTGGGCAAGGCAGTCAGCCATAAAATCCACCTTACTGCTGACACATGGTCCAGCAAGCATGGGCAGGGACGATATATTTCGTTCACAGCACACTGGGTAATGCTGTTTGCAACTCGAAAGGATCAGGACAGGGCTCGGTGCTGCAGCTTGCTGTGCCACCACGTGTCCATACAGCTGGTGGTGATGATGCCAGACCTGTGAGCTCTGCCACCTCCATGCCAGAATTGTCCTATGAACATCAGGTACCCCCTAAGCATTCAAAGGGCTATTCCATGATTTAGGCTAAAAGGTGCCATGCAGTGCCTCAGCTGGTGTATTTAGGGGACAGGAACCACACCAGAGCAGAGATTCTTGCAGCTCTGCAGGGACAGGCACAGAAGTGGTGCATACCACGCCAGCTGGAGCCAGGAATGGTGGTGTCCGATAATGGCTAAAACCTCCTCTCAGCCCTTAGACAGGGGAAGTTGACATTTGTGCCATGCCTGCCACATGTCCTCAATTTGGTGGTGCAGCGTTTCCTAAGTACGTACCCAGGGTTGCAAGATGTACTAAAACAGGCCAGAAGAGTTTGTAGCCATTTCGGGCGATCATACACAGCCAGTGCTCGGTTGGCTGAAATTTAGCGGGAATTCCACCTGCCCGTAAACCGCCTGATTTGTGACAAGCCCACCAGGTGGAACTCGACTTTGGCAATACTGCAGTGGCTATACATGCAGCAGAGGGCCGTCAACGAGTACCTGTGCCAGTACGGCACGACGACGGGCTCAGGCCGTCTTGGCTTTTTTTCCCCACGCCAATGGCTGATCATTAAGGATGCATGCACTCTATTGTCATCATTTGAGGAGACCACAAGGATGGTGAGCAGTGACAGTGCATGCATCAGTGATACAATCCCTGTTGTGTTCCTGCTGAAGCAGACTCTGCGTGGCATTATGGACAGGGCACTGGAGGCCAAGCAGCAGGAGGAAGAGGAGGACTTCCTTTCCTCTCAAGGCCCACTTTATCCAGACACCATCATTCTTATGTCACAGAACACACAGGAGGAGAGAGGGGAGGAGCAAGGGGAGGAGGATTCTGGCACTTTCATAGGCTTCGAAGAGGAGGAAGACATGCGTCAATCGATAAGCGATGGCTTTCCAACCCCAGGACTCTTGGGAGTAGTACGTGGCTGGGAGGAGGAAGTTCCAGATGTTGTCATCCTGAGTGACCCCGAGGAGTCTGCTTCTCAAGCCTCGGCAAATTTGAGGCGCATGGGCAACCTCATGCTTCAAAGCCTGCGAAAGGACCCAAGCATAAAGGAGAAGGATGATTACTGGTTGGCAACCCTCCTTGACCACCGTTATAAGGGGAAGGTCTCAGAACTCATCCCGTCCTCACAGAGAGTGCAGAAGATAAAATCTCTTGAGGACACGTTAAAGAGGATTTTTTTTTACGTTTTTCTTGACTCCAGTAGGTCACAGTGTGGTGGGAAACGTCATTTTGGGTTTTCTATTGGTCAAGAGAGGAGCGTTGGAGAAGGCGTCCCCCTAAGTGAGGCATTTCAAAATTTTTTTAGTTCTCACCGCCCAGGGCTGTCAGCTTCCACATCCCATCAGCAGCGTCTGCATCACATGGTGGACGATTATCTCTGGGGCAAAACAGAGATGGAAAGCTTTCCAGCTGATGATCCACTGACTTACTGGGTCTTGAGAATAGACCACTGGCCAGAACTTGCCCAGTATGCTAATGAGTTGTTGGGCTGCCCTGCATCCAGCGTGCTTTCAGAATGGGCATTCAGTGCTGCAGGAGGTTTCGTTACTGATCATAGAACGTGTCTGTCCACAGACTCCATTGACCGTTTAACTTTTATAAAAATGAATCAGTCCTGGATTACCAGCTATGAAGCCCCTGATGTCGATGTCACTGATTAAATCTTTTTGGGATGTGGAATCTCTGCAGGACTTCGAGGCTGCCTAGCTTTAACGGTGTTCAATCATTTCATCTGGAAGAATATGTTTGGTATACGTTTCATGGGCACAATTAACACCCAAAAAAATATTTTTCTGCACCTGTTTGACAGGTGTAAATCATTGCAATTTTTCACAGCAAAGCCAATTCTTGCTTTCATCAAGATTACCTCTATAGGGTTACGGTGGGAAGGCGCCACCAACACCCAAAGACCAATTTTTACGCACCTGTTACTTCTATCCAAAGTCAAAGTGACACCAGAATGTATCAAAACAATCTCTAATCTTGTTCCCAGTGCACTACATTGAGGGCTCATCATTCACACTGGCTCCCCAGCTGTTGCTGAGCAAAATAAAGGCAGCTTGCAGGTAAAATGTATTTATTTGGCTTTATAAATGCAATTATTGCTGCAGCAGATTCTAGACATGGTACAGATGTACCACTTTACAGGTAGACTAAGGGGGCCCCCCAGGCACTGTATTGGAAGGATTTTTTTATTGTTATGCTTTCACTTTAAAAATAAAAAAATCACTGCTCATTTTAAAAAGTGAAATTTTTTACAAACTTTTATATTGATTCATGTCCCCCAGGGCAGGACCCGGACCCCTATAACCATTGTATGCCCAATTACTTGCATATAAGCCTTCAAAATGGGCACTTTTGATTTTTGACATTCGGGTCCCATTGACTTTTTTAAAGGGTTCGTTATTCGGGTCCGAACTTTCGCAGTGTTCGGAAGTTCTGGTGCGAACTGAACAGGGGTCTGTTCGGCCCATTCTTAGTTGCTGCTTCTAAAAGACTTCAGTCTCTTCCTCACTCTCTGAGGCTGTTCGACCTCCCTTCGATGATATCTGTGAGTGAAACCATCTTCCCTTTGATCTACTACTACCCCGAGAAGTTGTTAAGTAAAAGATTTCATCCTTCTCCCAGTCCTCAAGATCACGTGTAAATTTTGTTTGCTTTAGTTATGCATACATTTCCTTGTTCTCTCAACCTCCTTTTTCAGGAGGTCATTATACTTTCCAAACTCAGGTCTATTCTTATATGGTTCCAATTCCTTGGTGCTTTCCTTAATGCAGGCCTGTATGTCCATCAACTATATCTTCTCCTCTTCCACAATCAGACGCATGACCTCCAGGCCATGATCGATGTACTGTTTCCTCCACTTGGATAAATACCTTCCAGGATGGAGGTGCTCTGTGGGGAGTACTTTTTCCCGTAGACCCCAAGGGACCACACCATTACTTATATAGGACTCCAGAAACAAAATGTTCCATTTCAAATTAAGACACTTAATAGTTAGCTTCTTCCCTTTCATGACTAAGCCTATTTTTGAAATTTGGTGTTTACAAGTTAAAATCCATATTTTTTGCTAGAAAATTACTTAGAACCTCCAAACATTATATATATTTTTTTAGCAGAGAATCTAGAGAATAAAATGACGATTGTTGCAATATTTTTTATCACACGGTATTTGTGCAGCGGTGTTTTAAACGCAAATTTTTGGAAAAGTGACACTTTCATGAATTTTAAAAAATCCAAACAGTAAAGTTACCCCAATTTTTTTGTATAATGTGAAAGATGATGTTACGCCGAGTAAATAGATACCAAACATGTCACCCTTTATAATTGTACGCACTCGTGGAATGGCGACGAACTACGGTACCTTTGAATTTCCATAGGCGACGCTTTAAAAAATTTTTACGGTTACCAGGTTTGAGCTACAGAGGAGGTCTAGGGCTAGAATTATTGCTCTCGCTCTGACGATCGCGGCGATACCTCACATGTGTGGTTTGAACACCGTTTACATATGCGGGCGCGACTTCCGTATGCGTTTTCTTCGCTGCGCGAGCTCGCGGGGTCAGGGGCACTTTAAAAAAAATTTTTTTTTTTAATTTATTTTATTTATTTTTGTACTTTATAAATTGTGTTTAAATTTTTTTTTTTTTTTTTTTTACTTTTATTGCTGTCACAAGCAATGCAAACATCCCTTGTGACAGTAATAGGTGGTGACAGGTACTCTTTATGGAGGGATGGGGGGTCTAAAAGACCCCCCATCCCTCCTTTACACTTCAAAGTATTCAGATCGCCGAAAACGGCGATTCTGAATACTGTGTACTTTTTTAAATTCGGCGCCATTGGCAGCCGAGTAAACGGGAAGTGACGTCATGACGTCGCTTCCGCGTTTACAATTAGAAGGCTGGAACGAAGCCGCTCGCAGCTTCGTTCCGGTCCGCCCCCAGCCGCCGAAGGCAGCGGAACGGACACCGGGCCTCCCGATCGCACGGGAGGCCCGGTAACAGCGGCGGGAGGGGGGGGATGTCCCCTCCCTCTCCTCCGGTATAACAACCGAGCGGCTTTTAGCCGCATCGGTTGTTATACTCGGGTAGCCGATCGCCCGCTGAAAACAACGGTACCGGGATGATGCCTGCAGCTGCGGGCATCATCCCGGTATAACCCCGGAAAGCCGAGTACGCATATATGCGTTCGGTCGGCGGGAAGGGGTTAAACAATTTTTTAATTATATCCCCATCCGATCTAATTTCTGCCTCTATTTCCTTACTCAGCACACTTGATTTGATTGTAGCCGTATTAGTGCAATTGTGACAGAGAAAATTGAGTACTGTCCGTGATACTTTTTTTATTTGCACTAACATACAATTTTTCAGGACAAGCTTTCGGGGTATGTCCCCTTCTTCAAGGTCCAAGCAGTACTGATTCACAAATTTTTAAGCAGAATGTTAAAGAAGAAGAAAAAAAAAAAAAAAGAGAAAACCAAACACATACAAATCAATGGTAATAAAGATAGCAGCAGAGTTAGTGAGATAAGACAGAGGGAGAGCTAGGGGGGAATGCAGGGGGGGATGCTAGTCACAGAGCGGTCGTAAAACTTTAGCATAATGTGTAAGGAAACCAATATCTAAATTCAGGCCATTATTCTTCGTGTCAAAAAGAATTATCATTCTTAGTTCAAACGTTTTCCTTTCCTGGATAGTTCTGAAATTCCCTTTAAGAACTAAGACATTGAGGTCTTCTATAGTGTGGTCCGATTGTGAGAAATGATGTCCCACAGGTGTGCATAAACTGTCTTCTTTATGTTCTTTGATGGTATGTCTGTGCAAATTCATCCTCGCTTGCAACTTCTGTCCTGTTTCACCAACATAAGATCCTTTGCTGCACCTTTTGCATTGGATGAGGTACACAACATTACTTGAGGTACAGCTGTAAGATCCCATGATATTGAAGGTCCCATTTGTGTGTGTAACACTTTTGGATAGATTTATCTGGTTGCATAGTTTGCAGCGTTTTTTATTGCAGGGTTTGCTACCATTATTTGTGACTTCATAATCAGAGTGAAGAGGTTGGGTGGTTGTCTGAAAGCCAATAATGGGGGTTGTTGGAATATTCCTTTCAGAGTTTCATCCTCTGTTATAATGGGTTGTAAATCTTTGATTATCTTTTTGATCCCTTCAAGTGCTGGGTTGTATGTGGTGACTAGAGGTACTCAGTTATTTGTTTTTTTCTCCGTGTATTGGAGGAGATTTTCTCTTCGGGTTTTCAAGGCTGTGTTTATGCTGTTGTTGATGGTTTTATCTTTGTAACCTTTCTTATGGAAGGAGTCTGCAAGTGTTCTGAGATGTTTATCTCTGTCTTCTGGGTCTGAACAAATTCGGTGGTATCTGATGGCCTGGCTGTGTATGATGGCCCGTTTGGTGTGTTGGGGTGAAAACTGGAACTATGAAGATAGCTGCATCGGTCAGTCGGTTTTCTGTATATCGACGTGTGTAGCTTGTCATCCCTGATGTATACTGTAGTGTCCAGGAAGTTGACATCTGTGTTCGAATAGTCCATTTTTAGTTTGATAGATGGGTGAAAAGTGTTGATCAATGAGAAGAATTGGTTTAGATTTTCTTCACCTTCAGTCCATATCATGAATATATCATCAATATAGCGATAATATCTGTATGGCTTTTGTTGTATGCTGTTCAGAAATTTGTCCTCCAGGTCAGCCATAAATAAATTTGCATATTGGGGTGCCATTTTGCTTCCCATAGCAGTACCCATACACTGGAGATAGATGTCATTATTGAAAGTGAAGTAGTTGTGTGTAAGAATGAATTCAATGAGCCGTGTCACATCCTCAGCAGTGTATTTGTGGTCTGGTGAGGATGATAAGAATCTGTGACATGCCGCCAACCCATCCTTGTGAGGGATGTTACTGTACAGAGATTCTACATCCATAGTGACTAGAAGTGTATTAGGTGGTAATTGTTGTATATTGTTAAGCTTGTTCAGAAAATCAGTGGTGTCTTGCAGGAAACTTGCAGTGTTCATGACTAAAGGTTTTAACATGTTTTCTACAAGGCCTGAGATATGTTCGGTAAGTGTATTCATACCTGTTATAATGGGTCTGCCTGGATTTCCTGGCTTGTGGATCTTGGGCAGCATGTAGAAGTCTCCAATTTCTGGATTATCCGGAATCGCATTGATGAGTTCTGAATGTAGGTGGCTTGGTATTGTCGCAATGAGACCTTTTAATTGCTGAGTAAAATCCTGGGTCGGATTATAATCCAGTTTTTTGTAGTAAGTAGTATTTGCCAGCTGCCTCTGGCCCTCTTGTATATATTTGTCTGTATCCATCACAACGACTGCTCCCCCTTTATCTGCTGGTTTGATGGTTATGGCTTGATTATTGCGCAGATCATGTACAGCTCTTCGCTCCAGTGGTGAAAGGTTGTATAATATTTTCTTTTGCTGGGTGGATATCAGGGATGTAACTCGCAGCCTGAAGCTGTCAATATAGGTATCCAGTTTGGGGTTGCGTCCTTGTGGAGGTGTGAAGTTGCTGTTCTTTTTCCTTTTGTAATCTCCTATTGTCCTAGGATTCCTTTCCTTACTGTCAAAATATTCTTTGAGCCTTAGTCTCCTAAAGAATTCCTCCATATCTGACCATACCTGTAATTTATCCAATTTGGTGGTTGGGCAGAATGTGAGGCCTTTGGAGAGGACTGTTGTTTCTGGTGTAGTAAGTTGATGATTTGACAAATTTATGATTCCGAGTTCCTCTGTTATATCCACATTTTCTGTAAAGTCAGCATTTACACAAGGGATACCTTGGGATTCTGGATTGGCTTCCAAGTTGCTGATAGCAGGAGTTATAGAAGTTGTGTTTGTTTTGTGTTGTTTAGGTTGTATCCAAAAGGTCTGCTCTTAGTGTAGCTTTTGGAGTTTTTTTTGCTTCCTGTTCATAGCAAGTTTTTGCAGTTGTCTTTGTAAGGTTTCAATTTCATTCTTAATTTGGTTGATGCTTGTGGGGTCCAATGGTGTTGAGGTTTCAAACACCAACTGCTTTTGTTTCTGGATTGTTTCCCTTTTACTATAGAGTTTATGAATGAGGTTGTTCCTTAACCTTTCGCTGGTACGTCTGCAGAGTCCTTCTGCATAAGGAGAGTGCAGTGTATTTGCACAAGGATTTTTAATCCGGAGACCCTGTGGTATGAGATTCCTCTTTTTGCATCTTGAGAGAAAGAAGATGTCGCTGTTGACCTGTGTTTCCTTTGTGATCAGGTTGGTTAACTGCTTCTTTATGCGGCTATATGCAGTATCTTCCATCATACTTGATTTGATTGTAGCCGTATTAGTGCAATTGTGGCAGAGAAAATTGAGTACTGTCCGTGATACTTTTTTTATTTGCACTAACATACAATTTTTCAGGACAAGCTTTCGGGGTATGTCCCCTTCTTCAAGGTCCAAGCAGTACTGATTCACAAATTTTTAAGCAGAATGTTAAAGAAGAAGAAAAAAAAAAAAAAAAGAGAAAACCAAACACATACAAATCAATGGTAAGAAAGATAGCAGCAGAGTTAGTGAGATAAGACAGAGGGAGAGCTAGGGGGGAATGCAGGGGGGGATGCTAGTCACAGAGCGGTCGTAAAACTTTAGCATAATGTGTAAGGAAACCAATATCTAAATTCAGGCCATTATTCTTCGTGTCAAAAAGAATTATCATTCTTAGTTCAAACGTTTTCCTTTCCTGGATAGTTCTGAAATTCCCTTTAAGAACTAAGACATTGAGGTTTTCTATAGTGTGGTCCGATTGTGAGAAATGATGTCCCACAGGTGTGCATAAACTGTCTTCTTTATGTTCTTTGATGCTATGTCTGTGCAAATTCATCCTCGCTTGCAACTTCTGTCCTGTTTCACCAACATAAGATCCTTTGCTGCACCTTTGGCATTGGATGAGGTACACAACATTACTTGAGGTACAGCTGTAAGATCCCATGATATTGAAGGTCCCATTTGTGTGTGTAACACTTTTGGATAGATTTATCTGGTTGCATAGTTTGCAGCGTTTTTTATTGCAGGGTTTGCTACCATTATTTGTGACTTCATAATCAGAGTGAAGTTTCCTGCTGATTAGTTTGTGTCTGAGGTTGGGTGGTTGTCTGAAAGCCAATAATGGGGGTTGTTGGAATATTCCTTTCAGAGTTTCATCCTCTGTTATAATGGGTTGTAAATCTTTGATTATCTTTTTGATCCCTTCAAGTGCTGGGTTGTATGTGGTGACTAGAGGTACTCGGTTATTTGTTTTTTTCTCTGTGTATTGGAGGAGATTTTCTCTTCGGGTTTTCAAGGCTGTGTTTATGCTGTTGTTGATGGTTTTGTCTTTGTAACCTTTCTTATGGAAGGAGTCTGCCAGTGTTCTGAGATGTTTATCTCTGTCTTCTGGGTCTGAACAAATTCGGTGGTATCTGATGGCCTGACTGTGTATGATGGCCCGTTTGGTGTGTTGGGGGTGAAAACTGGAACTATGAAGATAGCTGCATCGGTCAGTCGGTTTTCTGTATATCGACGTGTGTAGCTTGTCATCCCTGATGTATACTGTAGTGTCCAGGAAGTTGACATCTGTGTTCGAATAGTCCATTTTTAGTTTGATAGATGGGTGAAAAGTGTTGATCAATTAGAAGAATTGGTTTAGATTTTCTTCACCTTCAGTCCATATCATGAATATATCATCAATATAGCGATAATATCTGTATGGCTTTTGTTGTATGCTGTTCAGAAATTTGTCCTCCAGGTCAGCCATAAATAAATTTGCATATTGGGGTGCCATTTTGCTTCCCATAGCAGTACCCATACACTGGAGATAGATGTCATTATTGAAAGTGAAGTAGTTGTGTGTAAGAATGAATTCAATGAGCCGTGTCACATCCTCAGCAGTGTATTTGTGGTCTGGTGAGGATGATAAGAATCTGTGACATGCCGCCAACCCATCCTTGTGAGGGATGTTACTGTACAGAGATTCTACATCCATAGTGACTAGAAGTGTATTAGGTGGTAATTGTTGTATATTGTTAAGCTTGTTCAGAAAATCAGTGGTGTCTTGCAGGAAACTTGCAGTGTTCATGACTAAAGGTTTTAACATGTTTTCTACAAGGCCTGAGATATGTTCGGTAACTGTATTCATACCTGTTATAATGGGTCTGCCTGGATTTCCTGGCTTGTGGATCTTGGGCAGCATGTAGAAGTCTCCAATTTCTGGATTATCCGGAATCGCATTGATGAGTTCTGAATGTAGGTGGCTTGGTATTGTCGCAATGAGACCTTTTAATTGCTGAGTAAAATCCTGGGTCGGATTATAATCCAGTTTTTTGTAGTAAGTAGTATTTGCCAGCTGCCTCTGGCCCTCTTGTATATATTTGTCTGTATCCATCACAACGACTGCTCCCCCTTTATCTGCTGGTTTGATGGTTATGGCCTGATTATTGCGCAGATCATGTACAGCTCTTCGCTCCAGTGGTGAAAGATTGTATAATATTTTCTTTTGCTGGGTGGATATCAGGGATGTAACTCGCAGCCTGAAGCTGTCAATATAGGTATCCAGTTTGGGGTTGCGTCCTTGTGGAGGTGTGAAGTTGCTGTTCTTTTTCCTTTTGTAATCTCCTATTGTCCTAGGATTCCTTTCCTTACTGTCAAAATATTCTTTGAGCCTTAGTCTCCTAAAGAATTCCTCCATATCTGACCATACCTGTAATTTATCCAATTTGATGGTTGGGCAGAATGTGAGGCCTTTGGAGAGGACTGTTGTTTCTGGTGTAGTAAGTTGATGATTTGACAAATTTATGATTCCGAGTTCCTCTGTTATATCCACATTTTCTGTAAAGTCAGCATTTACACAAGGGATACCTTGGGATTCTGGATTGGCTTCCAAGTTGCTGATAGCAGGAGTTATAGAAGTTGTGTTTGTTTTGTGTTGTTTAGGTTGTATCCAAAAGGTCTGCTCTTGGTGTAGCTTTTGGAGTTTTTTTTGCTTCCTGTTCATGGCAAGTTTTTGCAGTTGTCTTTGTAAGGTTTCAATTTCATTCTTAATTTGGTTGATGCTTGTGGGGTCCAATGGTGTTGAGGTTTCAAACACCAACTGCTTTTGTTTCTGAATTGTTTCCCTTTTACCATAGAGTTTATGAATGAGGTTGTTCCTTAACCTTTCGCTGGTACGTCTGCAGAGTCCTTCTGCATAAGGAGAGTTCAGTGTATTTTCACAAGGATTTTTAATCCGGAGACCCTGTGGTATGAGATTCCTCTTTTTGCATCTTGAGAGAAAGAAGATGTCGCTGTTGACCTGTGTTTCCTTTGTGATCAGGTTGGTTAACTGCTTCTTTATGCGGCTATATGCAGTATCTTCCATCATACTTGATTTGATTGTAGCCGTATTAGTGCAATTGTGACAGAGAAAATTGAGTACTGTCCGTGATACTTTTTTTATTTGCACTAACATACAATTTTTCAGGACAAGCTTTCGGGGTATGTCCCCTTCTTCAAGGTCCAAGCAGTACTGATTCACAAATTTTTAAGCAGAATGTTAAAGAAGAAGAAAAAAAAAAAAAAAGAGAAAACCAAACACATACAAATCAATGGTAACAAAGATAGCAGCTACACACGTCGATATACAGAAAACCGACTGACCGATGCAGCTATCTTCATAGTTCCAGTTTTCACCCCCAGCACACCACACGGGCCATCATACACAGCCAGGCCATCAGATACCACCGAATTTGTTCAGACCCAGAAGACAGAGATAAACATCTCAGAACACTGGCAGACTCCTTCCATAAGAAAGGTTACAAAGACAAAACCATCAACAACAGCATAAACACAGCCTTGAAAACCCGAAGAGAAAATCTCCTCCAATACACAGAGAAAAAAACAAATAACCGAGTACCTCTAGTCACCACATACAACCCAGCACTTGAAGGGATCAAAAAGATAATCAAAGATTTACAACCCATTATAACAGAGGATGAAACTCTGAAAGGAATATTCCAACAACCCCCATTATTGGCTTTCAGACAACCACCCAACCTCAGACACAAACTAATCAGCCGGAAACTTCACTCTGATTATGAAGTCACAAATAATGGTAGCAAACCCTGCAATAAAAAACGCTGCAAACTATGCAACCAGATAAATCTATCCAAAAGTGTTACACACACAAATGGGACCTTCAATATCATGGGATCTTACAGCTGTACCTCAAGTAATGTTGTGTACCTCATCCAATGCAAAAGGTGCAGCAAAGGATCTTATGTTGGTGAAACAGGACAGAAGTTGCAAGCGAGGATGAATTTGCACAGACATAGCATCAAAGAACATAAAGAAGACAGTTTATGCACACCTGTGGGACATCATTTCTCACAATCGGACCACACTATAGAAGACCTCAATGTCTTAGTTCTTAAAGGGAATTTCAGAACTATCCAGGAAAGGAAAATGTTTGAACTAAGAATGATAATTCTTTTTGACACGAAGAATAATGGCCTGAATATAGATATTGGTTTCCTTACACATTATGCTAAAGTTTTACGACCGCTCTGTGACTAGCATCCCCCCCTGCATTCCCCCCTAGCTCTCCCTCTGTCTTATCTCACTAACTCTGCTGCTATCTTTATTACCATTGATTTGTATGTGTTTGGTTTTCTCTTTTTTTTTTTTTTTCTTCTTCTTTAACATTCTGCTTAAAAAATTTGTGAATCAGTACTGCTTGGACCTTGAAGAAGGGGACATACCCCGAAAGCTTGTCCTGAAAAATTGTATGTTAGTGCAAATAAAAAAAGTATCACGGACAGTACTCAATTTTCTCTTACTCAGCACAAAAGCCATCAGGAAAACACTGATCCACCAACACACACTGCAACTTATGACAACTGGAGGTCAAAATGCAGCCTGTCTAAGTACCAAGAGAATATCTCTCCAATATCAAAAAGATCCAAAGGGGATCTATTACGCAAAAAAAATAAATTAATATGTGAGAGTTAAAAATAACCAACATAGTAGTAATAAAAGGAATAATTCCCTCGTCATTGAGACTAGGGTTCACCGACTCACCACTATTGTTTGGCTGTAGCTCATGTAATGGAAAAACCTGTACCAGAAAAAACAAGGTTAAAAAAAAGTATTTTTTGGAGACCGCCAACCTTTCTCAATCTTTCCTTGCGGTTCCTTGAGAAAGATTGGCTATCTCCAATCGAAACATGTCAGTATAGGTAGGAGGTGATGTCACCAGCACAGGGGCATTGCTATGGAGTGTGCATTGTCATCAGAGTTTTTTTACTATTGCATACATGAAAAACTTGATCATAGGTATAGTTTAGGTTGTTAGTAGCTTTTTGTTCTGCAAGATACCATAATTTTGCAGTTGAACTTACCTAGATGCTACTCATTTTCAAAAGATCCCTACCTCGCTTTTCTTTGTTTTGTTCTTTCTAGGTTTTACTTCTGTTAGGCCCAGTGGTGTATTTTGGTTTTGTGCTGCCCTAGACGAGATTGAAATTGGGTACCCCCCCATCTAAATTTTTTTAACCCCTTCCTTCCTATGTGGGGTCTCTGGTTGCTATGTGGGGTCTCTGGTGGACTGTGGGGTAGTAACCCCCTCCCCACTAGCCTGCCACAGTGCAACCCCTCCCCCCGCTAGCCTGCCACAGTGCTCCTCTCAAATCCCTTACTAGCCTGCCACAGTGCTCCCCCCACCCGCTAAGAGAAGAGATAGGAATAGGAAGGATAAAGAAATGGGGGACATGGAAAAGGAGAGAAATGGAAGAAGGGGGGGAGGTGAGGGGAGAGGGAGGGAGGGAGTGAAAGAGAGGGGGGTTGAGAGAGAGGGGGAGAAAGAGAGAAAGGGGGGTGGGAGAGGTAGAGAGGGGGTGAGAAAGAGAGAGAGAGGTGAGAGTGAGGGAGGGGATGAGAGAGGAGTGAGAGAGAGATAAAGAGGGAAAAAGAGGTGGGAGAGAGCGAGGGAGTAAGACGGAGGAGGTGAGAGAGAGAGGGGCTAGAGAGGGAGAGGGGAGAGAGGAAGGGGGGGAAAGAGGTGGGGGAGAGAGAGAGAGGGGGTGAGAGAGAGAGTGGGTGAGAGGGAGAGG
This sequence comes from Aquarana catesbeiana, assembly GCF_042186555.1. Lineage (NCBI taxonomy): Eukaryota > Metazoa > Chordata > Amphibia > Anura > Ranidae > Aquarana > Aquarana catesbeiana. The sequence goes on along the minus strand of NC_133334.1, from coordinate 86,926,396 downwards.
GAGGGGGAAAGAGGTGGGAGAGAGAGGGGGGGAGAGAGATAGGGGTGAGCTAGAGAGGGAGGGGGAAAGAGGTTGGGGGAGAGAGAGAGGGAGTGAGAGAGACACTCCCAGTGCCCACAGTCACCTCATACATCCCCAGTACCCACACAGTGCCAAAAATAAACCTCTCTTGTAATGGCCATAGCAGGTAGACAATACCTGCTGAAGTCCATGAAATTAGGTTCTGAACTTTGGATAGCTGGATAGCTTTGCAAACCAGGGATATTTTCAGGAACAAACTTTCACAATCTAAGGAGAGGGCAGGTGACGGTCCTTAGATGGAGCTCCATCTCCTCAGGTTCAGGCTGCTCCTCAGCAGGGCTGGCAGTTCCCTCTGCTTGTTGCTCGCAGACACTATGGCTCCAGCACAGGGCAGGAATGGCAGCTCTGGCGCAGGACACACTGCTCTCTGGCTGCATCTTTCTGCTCCTCACCTGCCGCCCCGCAGTAATACTGCATCTGCCGTGTGGGACATGATGGTGACAGGCTCAGTGCATGCAGAATGACTCAAGTCTCACCTCAGCACCCGGTTTGCAGGAGGGGCCCGGATATTGCCTATGATGGCAGCAGTTCCACTTGTCAGGGCCCCCCCCATGTGACATAACGCCAGGGTCCGCTCGCTGAGACCCTGGTAGTTCGGCCCCTGCTCGGCAGCCTAATTTAGCGGGGAGGCACAGCTTTCTTCCTTGCTCTTCTGTGACACTGCTCAAGATTTATTTCTAAACACTTGCACGAATGTCGAGGAGATGGGGGGGCAGGGCCACCCCCCTGAAATACGCAGTCCAGGGCAAACGCCTTGTTTGCCTTGCGGTAGATATGCCACTGGTTGGGCTCTTTGCACTCTGGCATTATCATTTACTGATATTCACTCAGGAACTTATTGACAGAAAGTCCCTGAGTAAAAAAAACTTAAGTAGTGTATAGAGAGTATAGACGTATAAAGGTGCATATTAACAAGTAAAATTCTCCTTCATTGCCAGCAGAGGCGTAACTAGAACCTTCAGGGCACCGGTGTAAGAAACCATGAAGTGCTCCCCTTCAGTCAAAACCGCATGACAAAATGTGAGCATGACTAAGATTATGAAAGAACCTGGGGCACCCTGGGAAACGTGCACTGCAGCGAACAGTGGGCATAGCCATTGGGATGGTCTTAAAGCGGGGGTCCACCTATCTATCATTTTTTTTTTTTTTAGTTCATTCACAAACTTTTCTTCTCAGCATTACATACTCACATATTGTGTGTAATATGTCCACCTGTGTCAGATTTCGTCGGAAAGAACTAATATTATTCACTGCAGGCGGTTTCCATCTTCATTGTGGGCATTTGAAGCCCACAAGCATTTATTTCCTGGATGTGGTGAATGCTGTGCTCCCAGCATTCACTGCTCGTTCCCGCACATGCTCAGTGGCATCCTGGGAAGCCTGAGACTAGCTCCCAGGAGTCTGGGAGAGGCTAGAAACACGCCTACTCCCACGGGAGGAGAACCAGGAAGTGCAAAGAAGAATAGAAAAATAAAAGGTAATTACGGCGATTTAAATTTTTTTAAACGGCATGTCAGCATCTAGGCAAGGAAGAGAATACATACAGATATTGTTCAAAATTTGGGTGGAACCCCGCTTTAAAGGGGGATTAAACAGAATCTGAGCCTGCATTATATACTGCACCCATATACCAAATTCCTTGAACCCATATTACTAAGGGGCAGTTTGGAGCATGTAAGGGGGCACTCTGGAGGTACTAAGTTAGTACCTTCAAAGTTCCCCTTTACATCCTCCTCTAGAGTGCCCTCTAAGTTAGTGCCCCCTTTTGCCCCCCCTTCTCCTCCAGAGTGCCCCCAAAGTTAGTCCCTCCTTATGTCCTGCTCCTCCAGAGTGGCCCCTTAAGTCCTGCTCCTCTAGAGTGCCCCCTAAGGTAGTGCTCCCTTATGTCGTCCTGCTCCTCCCAGAGTTCCCCGAAAGTGTGTGCCCCCTTATGTCCTCCCCCTTCTGAGTGACCTCTTTTACATACTTTCTGACTTGGCTGCGAACGACTGGTGGTAAAACACTTTAGGAAAAAAAAAAATCCTTCTCTGCGCCTGCGACTCCGACACTGAACTGCGCATGCGCAATTTCTGGAGCCAGCCAATTAGAGAACTGCTGGGCTCGGCCTCTACTCATGTGGTGGGGCATGTAAATAAAAGCCACACCCCACTGCTCAATCTGAGGCCATGCCCAGCAGTTTTCTAATCGGCTGGCTCCGTTTCTAAAGTGTTTCACTGCCACCCGCTCGCGAGTCACGGGCTATCTGGGCAGGGACTAACAAACAGGTTTTTTAAGGGCACTTTTCTCCTGTCTATGGACAGGAGAAAAGTGCCTGCTTTGTCAACACTAAGTCTAGGGCCCCCCACGGTGGCGGAACACATGGGCCGGTCACAATTGTGACCTTTGAGATCCTGGTAGATCCGCCACTGATTGCCATTGTTGGAACATATTAATGTATACTTGAGTAAACATGCTTATAGATCCATAAACACAGGTACTGCACTCAAATGTAAAATGTTCTATTTCTTGGTCCATATGCATCGCTGTATTACTGATTTTTACTTGACATTTACATGACATTTTTTACTCCCATGTACAGCAGTTTATTGTTCCTGCTTAGCCTGCTCAACTTTCCTACCCTAGGATACCTGGATCTACTGGCCTAATGGACTTGAAAAAGTGTGTCTCCACAGTTGTCTTAGGCCAGCCATAGATTAAACAAATTTGCTTCCTGCAACCATGGGCCGCAAGAAAGAAAAAAGCTTGATTTCTCCATCCACACAGACAGTGTTGACAGGTGAATCCCCCCCCCCCCCCCCCCAACGTATCTATTGTGATCTCTAAGCAGGGGGTCAGGGGAAGCTGTACACCGGGAGAACACAGTGATTATTGTTAGCGGCTATAACAGCTGTTGTAATAATCGCATGTAAAATCCTGCAGGCTGATTGTACCCAAGTTGATTGATCAGTCAACTTGAGTACATTCTGCTTGCCCATACATGGTTAGAGTCTCAGCCGTCTATGGCCAGCATAACAGCGTAACGTTGTGTAACACATCATAGAAATTCTCATTGTAATTGTCAGGAGTTAAAAACGTTCCCACATTAAAATACCTATGAGAACAGCAACAGTGATTTGTATGTTTCCACTAAGATATTTTCTTTTTCTCAATTCTTATATTTTTGTTCTACTGATTGAATATGGCACTTTATTGTTAACTGCTTTCGGTGTACTTTTCCACCTTTATTCCTGGATGAACTATGTAGTGTACAGTCACTGTGTTCTTCTTAACTCTTTGGATGATTTAATTAAACAGTAAATCCACCCAATAATTATTTTAAAGGAGGAGCCTATTGGGCTAAAAGTCGAGCACTGGATTGTCATACTCCAATAGGACTCTGTGTTTCTTTAAACTTCAGTTGCTCCTGGCCACCTTTGTGTGTCCCATTTCCTTGTGTTCCAATTTCAGGGAGAGTAGGACCTCATAATGGCCACAGCAGGTGTATCAAACCAGTAACTGAAGTACACTGATCTTACCTATAAAAACATGGCACTTGCTTAATACTCTAGCATCTGCTCAATATTAAAATATCAGTTTTGTGCAGACTGACCCTTTAAACTTGATGGCCTCAGAATACCAAGAATGTTGTTGCTCTCAGACTCAAATATCTATTGGAAAACATGGGGTTTCTATTTGCATTGTTAGTTTTAAATACAAATACATTCAATTTGACAAAAAAGTAATTCAACTTAAGCAAACCCAATATCTTAAACATAATTATAAATTAAACTGTTGGACATCTATACAGTTAGGCTCGATGCACATCTATGCATGTTGCTTTTGTGTGTTTCTGCAGTGCTTTTTGCGGTGCTTGCCACGTTTTTGGACACATGTTTTTACCGTGATTTGCGTTTTTTTTTTACACTATATATAGCTGGTTGCTAAAGAGGGGGGCCGGGAAGCCGGCCGCCGCATCCTTAACAACCGATGAGTCATCAGTTGTCAGCCGCTGAATGTAAAAAAAAAAGAGTTAAGAAAAAAACCAGCGTGGGGTCCCCCCAGGTCTATACCAGGTCTTTGAGTCTAGTATGGATTCGGAGGGGACCCAATGCCCAAATTTTGTTAAAAATGGCGTGGGGGTCCCCTCAAAATCCATACCAGACCCTTATCCGAGCATGCAGCCCGACAGGTCGGGAAAGGGAGGGGACAAGCGAGCGCCCCCCCCGAACCATACCAGGCCGCATGCCCTCAACATGGGGGGATGGGTGCTTTGGGGCAGGGGGGGATCTACGCCCCCCACCCCAAAGCACCTTGCCCCCATGTTGATGGGGACAAGGGCCTCTTCCCGACAACCCTTGCCCGGTGGTTGTCGGGGTTTGTGGGCGGGGGGCTTATCGGAATCTGGAAGCCCCCTTTAGATCCCGCCCCCCAGATCCCGCCCCCCACTATGTGAATGAGTACGGGGTACATTGTACCCCTACCCATTCACTAAAAAAAAAGTAGCGTAATGTTAGAAAATACAGTAGACCGTTTTTGACAAGTCTTTTATTAAAAATCTTCTTCTTCTTCCTTCGGTCTTCCTCCATCTTTTCCCGCATCTTCATCTTCCGGTCTTCTCCTTCTCCCCCTGCTTCTTTTTCCGCTCTTCTTCTATCTTCTTTGTCTGGTGTTCTTCTTCCTCTGCTGCCACTCCAGCCGACGACCCTCCTCCGATGCTGCGTCCCGCTGATCTGTCGGCGCCGATGTCCTGCACTTCTTAAATAACGATGGGGGTGTGGCTATCGTATTACGTCATCCGTAGGCCACTCCCATTTGTGACATCACGGACCCATCATGCCCCGGGCGGTGATGTCACAAGGGGGTGTGGCCTCTGGATGTCGTAATCCAATTGCCACGCCCCATCGTTATTTAAGGAGTGCAGGACATCGGCGCCGACAGATCAGCAGGACGCAGCATCGGAGGAGGGTCATCCAATCATCACGATTTTTTTTTAAAGCCGGCATTTGTTCACATTGAGCGGGAAGCCAGCTGACAACTGATGACTCATCAGTTTTTAAGGACGCGGTTGCCGGCTTCCTGGCCCCCTCCCTAGCAACCAGCTATATACAGTGTAAAAAATAAATAAATAAAAATGCCAAACGCAAATCGCGGCAAAATCGAGGTAAAAACACGGTACTTGCGTTTTGGATGCGGGTCCATTGACTCCTATTACATGCAAAATGCTGCATTTTGTGGGAAAAAAGTCTCCGACCCTTTCCAAAAATGCAGAGGCACAAAAATGCATTGATGTGAACATGTTCCATAGGAACCCATGTTAAAAAATTTCCCTGCATTTCTGCAAAATGCAAAATGCATCAAAAAACGAATTAGTGTGAATCAAGCCTAAGTTGAACATTATAAAAATGCATCAAACCTTCATTTTCAAGTCTGATTAAATGTGATGCTAAAGCAAACAATGACTACAGAATTGGTAACAATTACTCTTGCCCCATTTGTAGGGATGTGGTTACCAATATTTTCATCATTCTCAACATTAGACTCTCAGAGAAGCTTGGCACAAACAAAAGATGGCAGTGGGACATGTATCATTTGTCTGGTGGTTGAAAAATCAATGTAATGGATAGAGATTGTGCAGACACCTCCGGAGCCATTTTATCTGAAGAAAACAGCCAGACATAGTCAAGTTTGGCCATCACCTATTCCACCATGAAATATTGAACTGAGGTGTCAACTTGTACCCACAGAGCCTTGTCATTTGTGGCAGTAATAATTTTCAGTCTGTGGGTATCTCAAGGCTTCATTCCAGATATACTGTTTCTAATGTAGAAAAAGGTATTTCTTTTATATTACATTAAGGATTTCTTCTGGCTTTGGATAGTGTAGAATAGGTTTTTATCTCTGTTATTCTTTTTCCTTTGCTGTTCAGTTATGAAGACTTCCCCTCACTTACTGTCCAAAAATAACTCAACAACTATGCGAAGTAAGGTGAATTTTCTCCTTAGACATTTATCACCAAAACATGCCATCCCCAACCACACTGGAGGATTCCCTCCCACCTACCATTCTAGTGAGAACTGTAAAAGTGTGAATTTCACATTACTTTCTGTGCCAGTGGCAATGGTCACTGCGAAAAATAGAGATGGTGAATCCCCCAGCAGGATACAGACAGCAATAAAAACCTGACAAGAGTTTTAACTCTTCTCTACTCTACTCTCATGAGAAAAAGAAAAAACAAACGTACACTTTCAGGTGGCCATAAACTTATGAGAACAGTCAGCAGTACAGGCATAATTTATTTGGCTCAAAACATGTCTACCAGAGGACTAGCCCTTGAACATAGTTAACTTGGGTCATTTGCACATACACATTTAAGGGAATAAAAAGGAGAAAAGTGATGCAGCTGATGCAGATTAAATGAATTGTATCTGGTGACAATCTCATATCTGTTACCTGCTTTATTGGTTGTTCACAATGCTTTAATGCATTAGACACAATTGTGCATTGCTACACTTTGACCCGTTGGCCTGGATTTTCCTATTCTGGTCAATTCAATGTGGTCATTCATATTGCATGTAAAAATTTGCAAACAATAACTAAATCATTTATTAACACAAATTTTACATGTATAGAGTATACTGTACAACATGATACTTCGTACAATAACATCCGTGGATCATTTTATGTTATTTCATGTTTCTGCTCAGAAAGGTGATTAAAGCTGGTATGAATGGCAACATACTTAATGCCAGAGAACTTTCAATTTATTGCCTCTTCATTATAACCAGCCAAGTAGGACAGGGGCTTAATTCTGTCTCTCAGACTCCCAGTGTAGTCAATTGTCCTGTGTGTGAGCGTGTGGTCAGGTCTTGTAACCCCTGCTGCTGCAGGGGTCCCTCTCCGCTTTGTGTTCATAAGCTCAGGGCGGCCAGGATAATGTGCTTCCTGAATAGCCTATAATAAAGAGAACATAAAGGAATCTATTACAGAGAGTAACAGCAGATATCCTAAAACCTTCAGGCTTGTAAAGCAGCAGCTAATCTTCTGGAGGAGGAAGCACTTTGACTCTGAGAAAGAGCATAGTGCAGTGCCTTTAAGGTTACTGTTCTCTATGCTTGCTTACAGCCAACCAACATGGGTGATTTTGGTTTTCTTATAGATCGATTAATTAATTAAACGCCCCTAAATGAACACCCAAGATGATCATTAAGGTATAGTACAATTGGATTTGTACAGTGAAAGCTAGTATGTAACATTCAAATGTAAGTAATCATGTATGACCGCATAATGTTATTGCGGTTTAATATTGCTTGTCTGACCAATGTCTTACTGATCAACAGTGGGCAACTGCAGTTGTTCTGCAGTTGAACAACTAAAGATCTTCTGTGTAGCTTAGCTCTTAAGTAAATTGTATCACTTTTGGAAATAAAACTATGTTCATATTAACCCATTAAAAGATATTCCCTCTAAGCTCTATTTGCACTCAAGCTGCAGTTTCTGAAAAGCAACAACTCTTTATTGTGAAAAGAACACAATGAAAAATAGGGCCCTTGACTGACCAGTCTTCCACTTCAGCATTCCATAGTTGAGTAGATCAAAACCAAAACAAAAAGTTCAACTGCCAGTATGCAGTATTAGCTTCCCCTGTTCTGCTTTGCATACGTAGTGCTGTCTATCATTATAATATAGTGTAGTTGGTTCATATAATTACATTATTTTACAGATTGTCAGGTGCTACACTATACAATATATAATCTGCTTTCCCACTGCAAACAAAGCATATACAAATAATATATTGGCCTAAGGTAATTAAACATGCCCTCAAAAAGCCATTAGCAGGTGTGGTCATTGCTTTTTAATTTAATTACCTTAGGATGGTAGAATAGAAGTACTTGCCCATACCGTGGTGGGGGTGTGAGGTGGATATATAAAGGTGATGAGTTGGTTAGTGTACTAATAACTGGTGAAGGGATAACTTTGTCTTAAATGTGATGCTGTTTTCGATCTGTGATGATCAAATACATGGAAACAAGTGATACATAACTGCTGGTGGACTTTGGTCCTTCCCCTATTTCCCCATTAGAGCACACACAGCCAGGCACATAGCAGAGTTAAAAGCTACACACAATCACCTTCCTTCAGCAGTGGGGGTCATCTACTCACTTAGCCACAGGATCACCAGTTGCCTCCTAACGATATCCACCAGGCATTTCCTAGTGAGGGAGATGTAGACACAAACCACCATAGGACAGCTGGACTCTTTCCCACCAACTTCCTCCAGACCCAGCTTAATCCCTAGGCACGGATCTGTGAATAGGCAACCTAGCTAAGCCTAGCTGAGACCTTGGTGTGGTCCTCAAGCTTCCCTCTAGGATCCTGCACCAGGGGGCAGAGCACCTGCACAGGGGTCTCCTCCTGCAGGACTGAATCCAGGAACACTGCATTTTCTGCTCAGGCCTCAGGCTATTTATGGACTCTCTCCACCTTCTGGGCACACCTCCCCAGGGATTGGCTGTGAGTTCCATAAATATTCAGACTGCCTGCTCTGTCCTCCCTTCCACTATACTTCTAAAATCCTCTAGAAGACAGGGTGGAATAACAGAACAGAAGCATGTGAAACACTGAGCAGCCCTAGATAATCAACCCCACTAAATTTACTTAGCAGCCTGCTGTTAACTAGGAGGGTGCTATATCCACTATGGTTGCAAAGGTTACAAAAAAGACTACAAATACCTCTGGACCAGAAGAGGTTAATACTGAAGTAAACAGAGTTTGTGTGCATATATTTCCAAAGCTTGTGGCTCTTATCAAGTAGATGGCACCTGTGAAAACTTTACACACTCCTCCAACGTAGCAGATGGAATCCTTCAACCTCCTCTAACCCTTAAGATAAAAATGCAGCACACTATATAAACTATGCTGGGGAGTGCAAGCTAGTAAAATATAGAAATTATGAGGGGTCTATTATTACAAATAAGATTATAATGGCCTCATCTGCTCCCTATCAATACAAATGTGATTTAACCCTTTAATATCACTGCAAGACTTTTCATTAAGGCTGGCTTCATACCATTGTGTTGCAGTAACACGTTACATGCGATGGTGTGTTGTGGTGCCAGTAATTTTTCAATGGCACCCAACGCACCCCCACAACACACCTGCGTTGTAGCCCACTACAATGCACAGTGAAGAACTGCAGAAAAAAAAGGTGCAGGTGTGTAATTTTTATGATTTACATGTTTATGTCAACTCTGGACCAACAGCTTAGTCCAGGAGGTAGCTATTGACCATGGATAATGCCTGAACAAAGATATCTCCATCCTTCTGGAGAGAAACACATTTTAACATATATTCAATTTGAAAAATGTTTAAATTGTGGGTGAAATTTGTGTAAATCTTGGGTGAAAACATTGATAAATAGACTCTTCAGGCTTACAAAGACTCAACTTTCTACAGAAACATTGCTTATGACAAAATCATTATTACTGTACCATAATATCACAACAACCACAAAATATTTGTTTGTTTTACTGTAAATGTGAGCTCCAGAAGTTCTTCTTTTTAATTCTCTGGTACCTCCTTCCCCCCCTCCCCTTCATTTTTTGCACAAGAGACACATGGACAGGAAATGAGGTAAATTCTCAGTAATTTTAACTCTTCCCTGATCTGTTCAAAATTTGAAAAAATTTTAGGTTTTAAAGCCAAAAAACAAGAAAAGATATAGACACACGGCTTAATATAGTTAAGCATTCATGAGGCACTGCTTCAGCCCCGGAAGATTTTACCCCCTTCCTGACCAGAACACTTTTTGCGATTCGGCACTGCGTCGATTTAACTGACAATTACGCGGTCGTGCGACGTTGTACCCAAACAAAATTGACCTCTGCGTTTTTTATTTTTTGCACTATAAACAAAAAATAGTGACAATTTAAAAAAAAACGCATTATTTTTTACTTTTTGCTATAATAAATATCCCCCCAAAATATATACAAAAAATATTTTTTCCTCAGTTTAGGCCGGTATGTATTCTTCTATATATTTTTGGTAAAAAAAAATCGCAATAAGCTTATATTGATTGGTTTGCGCAAAAGTTATAGCGTCTACAAAATAGAGGAACATTTTTATTTTTTTTTTTTATTAGTAATGGCGGCGATCTTCAATTTTTATCAGGACTGTGACATTATGGCGGCCGCATCGGACACTTTTGACACTATTTTAGGACCATTGCCATTTATACAGCGATCAGTGCTATAAAAATGCACTGATTACTGTGTAAATGACACTGGCAGTGAAGGGGTTAACTACTAGGGGGCGATGAAGGGGTTAGTTGTGTCCTAGAGAGTGATTCTAACTGTGGGGGGGATGGGCTTCAAGTCACATGACAGCGATCACTGCTCCCGATGACAGAGAGCTAGGGTGCCCACGTGTCCCGGATTGCCCGGGACTATCCCGTAATTGTCCCTGGTCCCGGGCAACTTCATTCCGGGACAATACAGTGTAGACATGTGCACACTGAAATATTTCATTTCGGAATTTCGTTTTCGTCTCAAAAATAAATTTATTTAGTTACTCCCGAAATTCGTTTTTATTTATTTCGTTTTTCGTTAAAAATTGCATTCGTCCGAAAATCCAAATTAAGGTCGAATCTGTCATTGAAGGCTTATGGTGTCTGTCGAATGTTCAAAGAAGATTCGACGGAGCAGCTAAACTGTACAATGCCGTATAGTTTACCTGCTCCGTCGAATCTTCTTAGAACTTTCAACAGACACCATAAGCCAAAGTACGTGTGTACTTAGTTCTAGCTATTTTACTGCTCCACCTCTTTGGTTACAATCAGCCAATAACATTCATCATCATCATTATTTTTATTTATCTTTTCTCCCCTACGTGGAATCTTTCCTGACAGACTCCATGGCAGCCTACGTGTGGGTTAACCCCGCCTCCTCTCCAATGCTATAGGACCCCATTCCCATAAATGAGTACTCACCACTAGCTACTGTGTTCCTTTTTTGTCCTCCTCTATGGACCTACACATGCTGTTCGCATCAGGATTGAATGGATCCAGGATTGGCATACTTATGCGGTGCAGCTCAAAAAGCCCAGCCATGGGTGGGCGAGTAGCTTAAAGAGGCTTGAATGTTTCCCCTTGGTGGATGGGTGGTCGCTTCTGTATGCCCGGCGGACAGTTTTCATCAACGGCTGGCAAGGTCTGTGGCTGTATTTCATACTCCATGGCAGTGTTTTTATGTGTAGTCTGTGTTTCCCTGGTGGTCCAGTGTGTCCTGTCCCCCTCATGGCGGCTGGTTCGCGTGCGTTCCAGCCCGCCATGGCACTTCCAGGTTGTGGCAGTCTCCGCCGCTGGCACCTGCGCTGTAGCCACCTTGAGAGCGAGGCTTGGCTCGCGCATGCGCAGTACGGCGGTTCGTTCGTCGTCCGCGCAGGCGCCGTACGGTGGTCTCCCATTGCGCGTGCGCAGTAGGAGATAATGACGTCACGAGCGGGGAATTTAAATTCCACCCTCCTGTCCTGCCGTGTTGGGATCTCCCTTGGTAGGGAAAGGAGGAGCGGATCCCTGCTGGTCTCCAGGTGAGTGGCTGAAACCTCTGCTTGTCTTAAAAAAAAAAAAAGGGTATATATTTATATATGAATAGACTAATGATTGATTTTTTTTTGTGGAAATAATATTCTTAAAAAAAAAAAAAATATATATATATATATATATATATATATATATATATATAAATAAAAAATTTTTGTAGAAAATAATGGAAAGTATTCTTTCATAAATATCATTATATATATATATATATATATATATATATATATATATATATATATATATATGCGGCAGGAAGTTGTTTCTTTTTTGCCTTGAATATGTGTTGATACATGCTTTTTGTGCATTTTTAAAAAGCAGAGTTTTTTCCTAAAAACCTCCTCATGTTTGGTGCCTAGGTTTTCTTAGACCATTATCCCTGCAGACTATTAAAGTGACATTCGTGTCCTAGGTTATGGACAATTCACCGCCTTTAAGTGGCCAGCCCTCACGCACAAGGTATGTGCTCGTGAGGGGAGGGGATGAGATTTATGCACAAATGTTGTCGTGCTGATACCATGTTCTGCTTTTCTTCTCTCCCCTTCCCCTATTCTTTTTTCTCCAGCCCTTCTAGGTCGGACCCACTAAACGCGGTCCAGAATGCCAATGACCTTGCCAAGCCACAATATAAATCATCTTCATCCAGACGAGACTCCCAGTCCGGATCTCACCAGGGGAGACGCTCTCGTTCCTCCTCAAGACATCGCTCCCACCGCCATGACAGCCGCTCAGACCATAGAGCCTGCTGGGGATGTAGGACACGAGTCCCGGAGGGCAAGTCCTTATGTGACCGTTGTTTTGCCCGTGCGGTTGGGGAAAAAGAGACGGAAAACCAGCGTTTAGAGTCTCTTGTGAAACCAGTGGTGCAGCAATCCCTAATGGAGAGGGAGGCACCTCGCACATTGAGTCAGTCTACCACCGTGTCTGGCCCACCGGCTGAAGAGGCCCGTGATGATCCGGGTACTTCTCAGCCCTATGTTGCCTCTCTTGACTCCTCAGAGGACGAGTCTATTAATGAGGAGGTCATTGGAGGGTTCGACTTCGCGATGGTTTCCCCTTTAATCAAAGCTATCAAGGAAGCCTTGAAGCGGGAAGACCATTCCACTCCCCCAGCCAAGCAGAAAAAATTCTTCAAGCACCTGGGGAAAGAACATGCAAACTTTCCGCTCCTTCCGGAGCTAAAGGAAATCACTGAGGAAGAATGGAGTAAAACAGAGAAAAAGTCTTCCATGTCTAATAAAACCTCCAGATTGTACCCCTTCAAGTCGGAAGAAGTAAAGAGTTTGGAGAATACTCCCCTTGTGGACGCAGCTCTTATGCGTCTGGCCAAACATGTGACTCTTCCTCTAGAAGACGCAGTATCTTTCAAAGATGGGCTCGAGAGGAAGATAGATCTAGATCTAAAAAGAATCTATGGGCTCGCTGGTATGGCCTGTAAACCAGCCCTGGCACTAGCGGCCATGTCCAAGGCCATGGAGGCCTGGACGGAGAACGTGGAGTCCTTCCTTAAGGGCGTATCAGAAGAGCTGGCCGGAAGTTCAGCAGCCGCAGAGCTGAAGCTTGCAGCGGTCTTCCTGGGGGAGGCGTCCATTGACTTGATCCGCCTTCTGGCTCGTATTATGCTGTCCTCAGTTACGGCCAAGAGAGCCCTCTGGTTGCGTCCCTGGCTTGCTGACCCAGGTTCTAAGCAAGCATGGTGTAAAATAACGTTTGAGGGGTCCTCACTGTTTGGCAATTAGCTTGACGATGCCATTACGCGAGCCACAGGTGGTAAATCGGGTTTTCTCCCCCAGGACAGGCGCATGCTGGGTCGAAAGAAGCCCCAGTTCAGAAGACGAAGCCCGGAGCGCTCCAGGGAAGCACGCTCCTACAAGCCTGGCAGGGACTTTAGGAAGAATTGGAGCAGAGGGCAGACATCCTTCCGCAAACCTGTTAAAAATCAAACGTCCAGTGCTCGTGATCAGGCTAAATCTTTTTGAGATTACGCCCGCCCAGGCGGGCCGGGTGGGGGCTCATCTGCTCCTCTTCCAGCACGTCTGGGTGGCCTCGATCTCAGACTTCTGGGTCATAAGGACGGTCTCGTCAGGCCACAGATGGGCCTTTTCCAGTACTCCTCACCCAAGGTTCGTCTCCACTCTTCTCCCTCGGGCAGAGGATCAGAAACAAATTTTGCTGTCCTATGTGGACCTCCTGAAAACTCAAGGAGCAGTGGTACATGTCCCACAGGACGAATGTTTCCAGGGGATATACTCCCCTCTCTTCCTAGTGCAGAAAAAGGGGGGCTCTTGGCGCCCAGTCATAGACCTCACATATCTCAACAAATTCATAGAGAACGGAAGGTTCAAAATGGAAACCTTGATGACCATTCAGAAAGCTATACAGCCAGGCGACTGGATGTTATCGATCGACCTGAAGGATGCGTACTTCCACGTCCCAGTGGAGAAAGATGTACACAAATACCTCCGTTTCCAAATAGGGTCGGATCATCTACAATTTATCTGCCTCCCCTTCGGCCTGACGACATCCCCCCGAGTTTTTTCAAAGGTCCTTCTGGCTACGGTGGCACTCATAAGATCAAGAGGGGTACGTCTTTACCACTACCTCGACGACCTGCTGGTGCTATCTCAGAACAGGGAGCAGTTGCTGGTCCATCGGGAACAAGTGATTTCCACGCTGTCCAACTTCGGGTGGCTCCTAAACTTAGAAAAGAGTCAACTGACCCCAACTCAGCGTCTAATATATCTGGGAGCTCAGTTCGATACAGTAGCAAACACTATCTCCCTTCCGTTACAGAAAATTCCTACGGTTCGAGACAGAGTCTCTCGGGCCCTACATGTCCGGCAAATGAAAGTCTCTCAGTGCCTGAAAGTCGTCGGCACGATGGTTTCTACGACTCCCATGGTAAAATGGGTCTTATGGAGACTGCGACCCTTCCAGGCAGGTCTCCTTCAACAATGGAAGTCTGGAGACAAGAATCAGGTCATCCGCATAACTTCTACAATGAGGAACAGCCTCTTCTGGTGGCTTCAGCGCAAAAGCCTTCTGACCTGCCATTCTATCGCTCCCATCTCTTGGGTGACGGTCACGACCGATGCCAGCGGTACCGGTTGGGGAGCCCTCTGCGGGTCGAATCTGGTTCAGGGCAAGTGGGGTGCATGTCTTCCCAACCCAGGGTCGAACATCCTGGAACTTCGAGCGGCCTGGTGTGCCCTTCAGTCCTTCTCTCATCTCCTCATAGGGGAGTCAGTACTGTTAAGGATGGACAACACCACAGCGGTGTCGTATGTGAAGAGGCAAGGGGGCACTCGGAGTCCCACTCTCCTGCGGGAAGTCGAGCCCATCCTATCATGGGCGCAGAAAAACCTTTCCAACATTTCGGCAGTCTTTGTCCCAGGGGTCCAAAACACTCAAGCGGACTTCCTATCACGGACCGAGTTGGACAACAACGAATGGTCTCTTCACATAGAGACGTTCAGGTGGATCTTGTCGCTCAAGACCGATCGAGAGGTTGATCTGTTTGCTTCCCCCTGCAATTGCAAGCTGAAGAAATTCTACACCAGGGGTCTCTGCAGTCAAGCCATCGGGACAGATGCTCTGACGGATCAATGGAGATTCAAGCGTGCATACGCCTTTCCGCCACTGCCAGTCATGCTGAGATTCCTGCAGAGGCTCCGAGCAGAGCCAGTGGAGGTGGTGACAATAGCTCCCTACTGGCCGAACAGGCCTTGGTTCCCTCTCCTGGTCCAGCTCAGTTGTCGGGACCCAGTGCCTCTCCCTCTCAGACCGGACCTTCTTTCTCAAGGGTCAGTCCTGCACCCTTGTCCTGCAGTGCTGAGACTGATGGTCTGGTTCTTGAGAGGGAGAGGCTGGAATCCCTAGGTTGTGCCTCAGAAGTAATATCCACTCTCATGAGCTCGAGAAGATCTAGCACAAATAAAGTCTATGGAAGAATTTGGTCCAAATTCGTGGGGTTCTGCTCTCCCCAGGGCAGGTCTTTTAGACATCCAAAAGTCCAGGACGTTCTCAGTTTCCTCCAAACGGGCCTAGATTTACATCTATCTGTCAGCTCTCTGAGGGTCCAAGTTTCGGCACTTTCGGCCTTCTCCGGCACTTCGTGGGCAGTTCATCCTTTGGTTAGACAATTTTTTCGAGGTGCATCGAGGCTCAAGCCCCAAAGAAAGCCTAGGTTCCCCAAATGGGACCTTCCATTAGTCCTCGACTCGATCTCTGGACTCAGTACTATGGGGCCCTCCCCGCTCTCTATCAAGGTCTTTTCAGCAAAGGTGGCCTTCTTAGTAGCCATTACCTCAGCCAAAAGGGTCTCTGAGATTGCATCATTTGGTCATGAAGAACCCTTCCTAACGTTTTTCCCGGACCGGGTAGTCCTCATCCCTATGCTGGGTTCCAACCCGAAAGTGTCTTCGGTATTCCACGTCAATCAAGAGATCGTTTTACCTACATTTAGGACCCCAGGGTCCACTGAAAATCACCCTCTAGATGTAGGCGAAGCTATTAAAGAATATCTCAAAGTTACTTCTCCCTTTAGACGTTCTAGTCATCTCTTCGTGCTTCATTCAGGCAGCAATATAGGGAAGAAAGCCTCAACCAGGACTATCGCGTCCTGGATCGTACAGACCATACAACAAGCATACAGGGCTAAGGGCTTGGCTCCTCCAAAGGCGGTGACAGCCCATTCCACCAGGGGAATGGCAGCCTCATGGGCAGCAGCTCGACACGTGGCTCCAGATACCATCTGCAAGGCAGCTTCATGGGCTTCTATTAATACCTTCATGTTGCATTATTGTATAGAGCCTGCCTCACTATCCTCTGTAAACTTTGGGTTACAAATCCTATCGACCGATAGGACAAATTAAAATTTATGTTTGTTCAGCATACCCACCCGTGTGGTTGGCTAGTTATTTCCCACACGTAGGCTGCCATGGAGTCTGTCAGGAAAAAGGAAAATTTATTATCAAATACTTACCGTAATTTTCCTTTCCTGATGGACTCCATGGCAGACGGAGTTCCCACCCATTGGTCAACGAGTAGGCTAGTTACGGAACGCAGTAGCTAGTGGTGAGTACTCATTTATGGGAATGGGGTCCTATAGCATTGGAGAGGAGGCGGGGTTAACCCACACGTAGGCTGCCATGGAGTCCATCAGAAAAGGAAAATTACGGTAAGTATTTGATAATAAATTTTCCTTTTTCCTCCCCTACGTGGAATCTTTCCTCCCCTACGTTGAATCTTTCCTCCCCTACGTCAAATCTTTTCTCCCCTACGTCGAATCTTTTCTCCCCTACATTGAATCTTTACTCCCCTACGTCGAATCTTTTCTCTCTACGTCGAATCTTTTCTCTCTATGTAGAATAATCTTGGACTAATAGAGCTAAGGTTAGGCACATTCGACCACAGGTTTGATGGACACAGATTGTTATTGTCATCATCATGTCGAATCTCCTATCTATATCGAACTGTTGTAGCAACGAAAACGAAAATAAAGCATTTGTTTATGTCGGATCTTTCGTTTTTCGGACTCTGCACTTTCGTTATCGTTTGTTAAAACGATAACGAAAATACCTGAAATTCGGACGAAAATGCATTCGGACGAAAACGAATGCACATGTCTAATACAGTGTCCCGGAATGAAACTGACACTGGGAACATTCAGGAATTCATGGGACAAGGGCAGACTGAGCAGCCTAGCGTCTAGCAACCAGCGATGTCATGGCTGTGACTCCCTCCCTGCCCAGCATTGAAAGCGGAGGAGGATTTCACTTCCTCTGCGCTAGTGCTCCTGGGGCCCAAAGCAGCTGCCCTTTGAGCTGAGCCCTTCTGCCAACCCTTTGTCATGTTATGAGCCTAGAGAGTGACAGTCTCGCTGTTCTAGTAACGGCGGGCTACAGGGCAGCGGAAGCGATGCTAAAGCCGGCACCGACAGCAGCAGCATCTTGAAACAGCCAGCGGAGGCCCCGGTGAGCAGCACGAGGCTGGCTAGAACCAACAGCCTAGGAGGGAGTGGGAGAAGACCTCACTGCCGGCCACCCTGACCCTAGCAGCAGTGGGTGCAGCATCCTGAGAACCTCCCAGAGCCTGCACACTTTCTCCAGCCTCCTCTCCTAGATGTCACTGTCATCAACCAGAAGGAAGACAGGCTGACCAAGGTCCCAGAGGACGAGGATGGGCGGGAGGGAGGTGCATCACGCACATACCTACCCACAGACAGGGGCTGGGACAGGGGGGCACAGGAAGGACTGCAGGCAAGGGATAGGGGGTCACTTTCACCCACCCCCTCTCACCCACCCCCTCTCTCTCTCTCTCTCTCCCATCCCCCTCCCCCTCTCCCCCCTCTCACCCCTAACCCCCCTCTCTTTCACCCCTCCTCCCCCTCTATCTCCCACCCCCACCCCCCCTCCCTCTCTCACTCACCCCATCTCTCTCATCCTCACCCACCCCCCTCACCAACCCCCTCTCTCCTCCCAAGTGGACACTGACTAACAGGTGAGCGTTAGTTATCCCATCCCTCCTCAAGCACTGCCACTCATCCACCCCCCCCCACCCCCACCACTGACCTCATCCTCCTAATGAAGGATTACAGGTCCCAGCATGAACCCCTCAGAGATGAGGATGTGACAAGCTCCCCAGTGTAGAGATCAGGTAGGTCAGTGTAGGAATCAGATAGGTTAGTGCAATGGTCAGTGTAGGGATCAGGTAGGTCAGTGTAGGGATCAGGTAGGTCAGTGTAGTGGTCAGGTAGGTCAGTGTAATGGTCAGTGTAGGAATCAGGTAGGTTAGCGTAGTGGTCAGTGTAGGGATCAGGTAGGTCAGTGTAGGGATTAGGTAGGTCAGTGTAGCGGTCAGGTAGGTCAGTGTAGGAATCAGGTAGGTTAGTGTAGTGGTCAGTGTAGGAATCAGGTAGGTCAGTGTAGTAGTCAGTGTAGGAATCAGGTAGGTCAGTGTAGGGATCAGGTAGGTCAGTGTAGTGGTCAGGTAGGTCAGTGTAATGGTCAGTGTAGGAATCAGGTAGGTTAGCGTAGTGGTCAGTGTAGGGATCAGGTAGGTCAGTGTAGGGATTAGGTAGGTCAGTGTAGTGGTCAGGTAGGTCAGTGTAAGAATCAGGTAGGTTAGTGTAGTGGTCAGTGTAGGGATCAGGTAGGTCAGTGTAGGGATTAGGTAGGTCAGTGTAGTGGTCAGGTAGGTCAGTGTAGGAATCAGGTAGGTTAGTGTAGTGGTCAGTGTAGGAATCAGGTAGGTCAGTGTAGTGGTCAGTGTAGGAATCAGGTAGGTCAGTGTAGTGGACAGGAAGGTCAGTGTATGTCCAGTTTTTACTCCAGATCCCTCAGGTTATTTGCATTCCCTTTGTAGTATAAAGTACTGGGTTTTATATACAACTTTAGTACATTGGTAATAAAAAGCATTTGATTCATGTATGTTAGCCCAACATTGTAAGAACAATTACACTCTGTGACTCTAAGTGGCCCCCTGCAATGTTGGGCTAACATTCATGAAACAAATGCTTACATAGGTAAGGAACAGGACCACCCAGCGATTTCACATGGTGGCCCCGCCCCCTTGTGATGTCACCGACCGCTGCATGCTGAGGGATGTCCCTGAATGGCAGTTTGGAAATGTGGTCACCCTACAGAGAGCAGTGATCTCTGTCATGAAACAAGACAGAATGGGGAAATGCCTTGTTTACATAGGCACTTCCCCGTTCTGAGACTCTGACACGATCGCAGGCACGGTTACGCTGTACGTGGCGGGCGCGCACGTGCCTGCTATCCCCGCCTCTTAAAGGGGACGTACGGGTACATCCATTTGCCCACTGCTGCCATTGTGCTGATGTATAGCGGTGTGCAGGGGTCGGCAAGTGGTTAAAGGAGTTTTATGGTCACAGTATACACTTTCATTTTTTTTTTTCATTTTAACATCAGCATTGTAATAACAATACAAACAATGGTTATTTTTGAAAATCGAATATAAGCTTACTTGGAAAATACAATTTCTTTTTTTTTTTTTTGTAATTTCTTTATATAAAGTTGCATTTTCAAACATGTGCAAAAATAGTGCATAACAAGGTCACATGAATAGACAGTCATGCAAAATCAGTGGCAATGCAATAAGGTCTGTACAGCATCAATGAGCACCCAAAAAAATGACAATCTGCAAATCAAGCTACTATCGACAAAAAACATGGAAGTCTCACAAAGATGTGACAGGTGAGAGCATCCAACATGTACAGATGAAGAGCAGCATAAGAATGCAACTAGTTTTAATTAAAAAAAAGAAAAGAAAGAAAACAGAGAGACCCTGGAGGCCATTGTGACCCAGGCAGAGCCTACAACCTAGAAAAAGCAATCTCTCTCCTCCAGGGCCAAATAATAACCACAGACCCTAGGGGCTTACCCGGGTTGTGAGATCTCCTGCAACTAGGCATCAGTGTGCACAAAATATTGCCACAACCTCCATGTGTCACAAAAGATATTCTCCCAGTTATGTAGAGTAGCTGTGAGGTCCTCCATGTACCTAAGTTCATTGATTTTAGAAAAGCAGAGAGACTTCAAAGGTGGATTCACAGACCTCCAGCACAAAGGGATCCACATCTTTGCCACATTCAACAAGTGAATTGTAAGGCCCCCTTCACACTTGTTAGACTTTTCCTGCGACTTTGGACATCAGAGTTGCATTACAGGTCGTACCCCATGATTCCAAATGATAACCATTTATATCTGTGCTACTTCAAGTTGCACCGACTTCAAAGAAGTCCCTGTACTACTTTGGTCCGACTTTGATGCGAGTTGAGGTCCATAGACCTGAAGTTTACACAGGCATTCCCTCAAACTGTGGCAAAATCGCACTAATTTTGAGTCGGCAGTGTGAAAGGGGCCTAAGGGAAGCCTTATATTTTATAATGAGTTGTTCCGTGGGGTGCAGCAAGCATGCTGCAGGCTTCCTCGCCAAGTCAACATATGTCAGGTGTTTAACAATCCTGGCCACTGCTTGACAAAACTGTGTAATTTTTGGGCAGTCCAAAAAAATATGAAGCCTGTCTGTTGTCTATCTCTTTCCACAACATCCTGGATTCCCTGCATGCTTTGCAGTTTCTCCGCTCCTGTTTACTTTCAATTTATAAGGACTACATATTCCATGGTACCTTGCTGTCTGTAAGAGCCCTTTCACACTGAGCCGTCCCGGGGCATCGACGGTAAAATGCAGCTATTTTTAGCGGCGCTTTACCATCGTTTTTGCGGCGCTATTCGTCCGCTAGCGGGGCGCTTTTAACCCCCCCACTAGCGGCCGAAAAAGGGTTAAAACCGCCCGCAAAGCACTGCTACAGTGGCGCTTTGCCAGCGATTTGCCGATTTCAATGGTCAGGGGTGCTTTAGGAGCAGTGAGTTCATGCGCTCCAAAGAAGCTGCTGGCAGGACTTTTTCTGATGCCCTGCCAGCGCACCGCTCCAGTGTGAAAGCACTTTTATTATTTTTTATTTTTTTTACTTTTATTATTTTTTATTATTTATTTATTTTTTTACCAAAGACATGTAGCAGAATACATTTTGGCCTAAATGTATGAAGAAATTCAACTTTTCAATTTTTTTTATTTTTTGTTTGGATATGTTTTATAGCAGAAAGTTATAAAGCCAACATTTTTGATCTTTTTTCGTTTATATAATAAAAAATAAAAAAGCCAGTGGTGATCAAATACCAAAAAAAGAAAGCTCTATCAGTGTGAAACAAATGATACAAGTTTTGTTTGTGTACAGTGCTGCATGACTGTGAAATTACCAGTTAAAGTAGCACAGTGCTAAATAGCAAAAACTGGTCATGAAGGAGGTAAAATCTTCCAGAGCTCAAGTGGTTAAAATTAAGAAAAAGTCAAATTTAGAGAGGAAAAAAAAAAGACTTTTGAGGTGCCAATAATGCAACAATATATATAAAAAATATACATTTTATTATTACAAAAAACATAAAATTACAATCTTAAAAACATGAAACATGTTTGTGCAAAAAGAACCTCCCTTGAAAGCCTCCCCTGGAATATATGACACCAACCCATAATCACACAAGGTTACATAAAAACACAATCCTTAATCTAAATTGATAGGTGGGTGTCCTCCATGGGACGGCAGTTGCTTAATTCCTCAACATGTTTCGCGGGAAGAACCCGCTTCTTCAGGAGTGAGGGGGGCTAAGAAGAATAAAACAAAAAATGTAAAGTACCAAGAACATTATTAGAAATATTAAAGCTGGATTCCGGCCAGGAAATTTTTTTCTTAAAAGTCAGCAGCTAGCGACCTGTCCCTCGGCTCTCGGGTCCCAGCACTGCCATCCTAACTAAGGGAAACAGGCAGTGGAGCCTTGCGGCTTCACTGCCAGTGTCCTACTGCGCACGTGCGAGCGGCGGGGCGCTCTGTGAATGGCCCCGTGGTTTTCTGAGAACACACACAGTTCCCAGAAGGCAACAGGGCCGCTCACCGAGGAGCAGAACACGCCGTGGAATAGGAAGAGGCAGATTAGGAAGACTGCCTAGCAACAAGGGTTCAGGTAAGTTTAAAAAAATTTTTTTTTCAAATGTTTATTGTTTTTTTTGTTTTTTTTAACGATTTTTCATGCTATTTTTTATTTTAGGGTGGCCCTCCACTTTAAGTTAGTATGAAACTCAAAATTGATAAATGACTCACCAAGTCAGCAAGGTCCTGCACCAAACAAACCAAAATGAAGAAATGTGCATTATCAACTACTAAATAACTAAATACAAATAACATCAATGTACTTAGTGTTTCAAGCTGAAACAAATAATCCAGTGTATCATGGGTGGAAAATTATTATTCATCATGTTTGGAAGATGTGTATTTACATTTATGATCATGGCTTGAAATCAATTATCACTTTTTTGTTTACTGCATGCATATGTACTTTATTTGTTTGAGCTTCAAACTGGTTGACAATGCACATGGTTTCTTCATTTTAAAATGGCACAATCCTTTTATATTATTTTGTTGTTTGTCACTTTTTGCCTGCAGCTCACTCATTTTCTTTTATTCTGCGCTAGATTTTTTGGGGGTATTATTTATGCCTATGTTGAAACCTCCATGTGCAATCTCTAGCAGAAGCCCATATAAAAGGGTGACAACACAGGAGCACAAAGGAAAAACAGGGAGAGAGCATTGTCACCCTATACCAGGAATTGCCTGAATAATGACCCTCATGGCAGGATCACCAGGTGTTATTTTAAATCCTATGTGTACTTTAACAAAAATATCAGAACAATGGATATTACTAGCGATGGGCCGAACACCCCCCCGGTTCGGTTCGCACCAGAACACCTCGAACAGGCAAAAAGTTCTAAGGAACATGCAAACCCTATTAAAGTCTATGGCACACGAACATGAAAAATCATAAGCCTCATTTTGAAGGCTTATATGCATGTTATTGCCATAAAAAGTGTATGGGGACCTGGGTGCTGCCCTAGGGGACATGTATCAATGCAAAAAAAGTTTTTTAAAATTATCGTTTTTTCAGGAGCAGTGATTTTAATGATGCTTAAAGTGAAACAATTAAATATTTCTTTAAATATTGTGCCGGGGGGGTCCCCTTAGTCTGCCTGTAAAGTGGCACATCTGTGACATTTCTAAAGGAAAAAATGTAATTTAAACTTGCTCGCAGCTGTAATCTAATTCCGGCTCCCGGCACTATAGATGAAAAATCAATGAAAAAAACAGCGTGGGGTCCCCCCCAGTCCATACCAGGTCCTTTGGGTCTGGTATGGATTTTAAGTGGAACTCCACGCCAAAATTTTAATATATACCAGACCCTTATTTGAGCATGCAGCCTGGCAAGCCAGGATAGGGGGGGATAAGCGAGCGCCCCCCCCCCCCCCCCCCCGAACCATACCAGGTCACATGCCCTCAACATGGGGAGGGTTCCCTCAACATGGGTAGGGGTACATTCACCAAAAAAGTGTCAAAAAGTAAAAACCGCAAGAGACAGTTTTTGACAATTCCTTTATTAAAAAAGATTTTTTTTTAAAAAGAGCCCTGCGATGTAAATCCACCATCAATCATGCCACCTGATGGACCTGAAAAATAGAAAGACCAAAAAAAACTCTGCCTCAATGGGAGGCCTTCCGGAGAATGCTGTCTTTTCGCTTTGACAGCTCTTAAATAGGCAAGGGCAAGGCCACACGCTGACGGAACCGGATGACCCTGCCCCCTCTGATCTCACATGACGTCAGAAGGGGCCGGGTCACTCAGTTACATCACCGGGTGGCCCCGCCCTTGCCTATATAACATCTGTCAAAGCCAAGAGACAGCAGTTGCCTGGAAGCCTCCCATCGAGGCAGAGCTTTTTAAAAAAACTTCTATTTTTCGGGTCCATCAGGCAGCGTAATTGAAGATGGAGGGACATCGCAGGACACTTTTTTTTTATCTATTTTTAATAAAGGAATTGTCAAAAACTGTCTCTTGTGGTTTTTACTTTTTGACACTTTTTTCGGTGGTGAATGGGTAGGGGTACAATGTACCCAATACTGATTCACATAGGAGGGGGCCTGGGACCTGGGGGCCCCCTTGTTAAAGAGGGCTTCCAGATTCCGATAAGCCCCCCGCCTGCAGACCCCGACAACCACCAGCCCAACCAGACGGGAAGAGGACCTTGCCCCCATCAACATGGGAACAAGGTTCTTTGGGGGGCACCCCAAAACACCCTCCCCATGTTGAGGGCAAGCGGCCTGGTATGGTTTCGGAGGGGGACGCTCGCTAGTCCCCTCCCTTTCCTGGCCTGCCAGGCTGCATGCTCAGAGAAGGGTCTGGTATGGATTTTGGGGGGCCCCCACGCCAATTTTCTTTTACATTTTGGTGTGGAGTTCCCCTTAAAATCTATACCAGACCCAAAGGGCCTGGTATGGATTTTGGGGGGGACGCTATGCCGTTTTTTTTTCTCAATTCTGTAATAGGGTTCCCCTTAACCACTTTAATACACTGCATTATATACTCTGCACTATATACCCTGCACTGTATTATATATACTACACTGACTGCACTATATAGTCTCCACTGTATTATATATATATACTACACTGGCTGCACTATATATTCTCCACTGTATTATATATACTACAATGACTGCATTATATACCCTGCACTGTATTATATATACTACACTGACTGCACTGCACTATATAGTATCCACTGTAATATATATATATATATATATATATATATATATATATATACTACACTGACTGCACTATATACTTTGAACTGTATTATATATACTACACTGACTGCATTAAATACTCTGAACTGTATTATATATACACTGCACTATATACTCTGCACTGTATTATATATACTACACGGACTGCACTATATACTCTGCACTGTATTATATATACTACATGGACTGCACTATATACTCTGAACTGTATTATATATATACTACACTGACTGCACTATGTACTCTGAACTGTATTATCTATACTACACTGACTGACTGCACACTACACTAACTACCTGCCTAATCTATATTCATTCACTATATACAACAGCAGCCTTATAAAGTGTGGGGTGTGGACTTAGCCTCTGAGCCATGATTGGCCAATCATGGCTCTCACAGCACATCGCGCTGTGATTGGCCAAAGCATACAGGTCAGGTGCATGCTTTGGCCAATCAGCAGCTGTCAATGCACTGCGATCTTGCACTCCATGACGGGCGAACTTCCCATGAGCGCACCATATTCTACGAACAAATGAACACCCAATGTTCGAGTCCAACTTACGCTCGACTCAAACATTGGGACCATCCCTGGGTATTACTTAGCTTCAATGTGATGTGTCCTGTGTGCTGCTATGTCCTGGTTTAGCATAAATCCTCCAATGCCCCCTCCCCAAGTTAACAGAACTAAGAAAGCTTTGACAGCCTCTCATTATTAGTGCCTGACTATGCCCACCCTTTCTGCCCACCTCTGCCATTCATAGAAGCAAGTCGTACAACTTCCATGAATGAAGGATGGGTGGATATTTTAAAGGTCCGCCCCCTTCATTCATTGACTGTGTTTCATTAACAGAAGCTGTAGTACTGGCTTCTATGAATGGAGGAGGTAGGTGAAAAGGGTGGGAAAAATTGGGCACTTTTCACGAGTGTCCACCACAGCGCCCTTAGTTCTGTTAACCCACCCCACACCCGAAGAAGAAGTAGGCAATGGTGGGGGGTGGGGGGCATTGGAGGATGATGATTTCTGTTGAACCAGGACAGAGCAGAACAAGAGACATATCACATTGAATGTAAATAACATCCCTTGTGCTGATTTTTTATCTTTTTTTGTAAGCTTAGGCTTTAAACAAAGCAAATTTAATTACATAGAAAATGTCTTTAAATTACATTAACATATTAAGGCTTATATTTGATTTCAGTAACAGTCTACATATACGAGGGGCATCTCACAGCCCGACATGGAAGGAGTGACCATAGCTCCCGCTGCTGTCAATCACAGCCATTTAGGAGGGAGCTGGGGGACACACAGAACAAGCTCGGGAGCAAACCAGCACAAGTGCTCCATAGCATGTGATGTGTCTTGCTATGGTGGGCACTTTAGGAGGGGGGGAGCCAGGAGCACCAGTGGGGGACCCAAGAAGAGGGGGATTGAGGCTGCACTGTGCAAAACCATTACACAGAACAGGTAAGTACAACCTGTTTGATATATTTTTTTTAAATAAGGGTTTACAATCACTCAAATTATTTAAACTTTAATAATTGAGTTTTAATAATGTTATAAAAAAGGTATTATCATTTAATAATGTAAGCTTTTAATAATTGAATAATTGTGGTTTAAATACTATTTTAATTTGTACTAATAATTTGTAATAATATTTAATTTTACACATCAATTTTCACATTATGACTCGATTTCTTATAAGCTCTAATTGGTCAATGCTTGTATTTGTAGTCATATGCAGTCTCTGATTGAAGCAGCTACCTCCAACTCATGTTTGTTAGCAATGTAAAAAATCTGTGCAGTACATGGGTCAGGGTATGGATACTTCTGTCACAGCCTAATTACATAAGCGTTTTGCTTCATAACATTGTTCCTTTATACTGACAGAATCAAAATGATGTTAAAACTGGTTCATTAAAAACCAATGACTTTCAACTCAGTTCTCCAATTTTATCAAAACATGTTTTGAGGGGTGTTTTAGTGGCTCAGCACATTTTTTCACATTTTCTGTTGCTGGATTTAATTTTACAATAACAGGAATGAAACTTCGGTCACTCTTTGTGAACAACAGTAGGCTAAACATCACTTCCAAATATGAAACAAAGAAAAATCTGCTCGCACTTAGGAAGCCCTAATTCACAAAATTTTACTGGCCAAAGACAAATCTCAAAAAATCATATGTCCCTGGAAATCAGCAGCTGGGAAAAGCTGAAAGCGTGAAGGATTGAAAGCGACAAGTGTTTAACCAGATCCAAATGGATTATATAAATTATTATTATTATTATACAGGATTTATATAGCGCCAACAGTTTGCACAGCGCTCTACAACATGAGGGCAGACAGTACACTTACAATACAAATCAATACAGGAGGGATCAGAGGGCCCTGCTCGTTAGAGCTTACAATCTAGAAGGGAGGGTCCATTGGAACAAAAGGTAATAACTGTGGGGGGTGAGCTGATGGAGAAAATGAAAATACAGTTGTTAGGTGTGGGTAGGGTAGGCTTCTCTGAAGAGAAGGGTTTTCAGGGATTGTCTAAAAGCTAATAGAGTAGGAGATAAGCGGAAAGATTGGGGTAAGGCATTCCATAGGATTGTAGAGGCTTTGGAAAAGTCCTGGAGGTGAGCATGGGTGGAGGTGACGAGGGAGCTAGAGAGCAGGAGGTCTTGAGAGGAACGTAGAGAATGGGTAGGTTGGTATTAAGAGACTAGGCTAGTGATATAGCTGGGGGCTAAATTATGAATGGCTTTGTAAGTAGTTGTTAGTATTTTGAATATAATTTGTTGGGTGAGTGGAAGCCAGTGGACAGATTGACAGAGAGGGGTAGCAGACACAGAGCGATTGGTAAGGTGGATGAGTCTGGCAGCAGCATTTATGATGGATTGAAGAGGTGATATACTATGTAGAGGTAAGCCAATGAGAAGGGAGTTGCAGTAGTCGAGGCGAGAGATGACCAGCGAGTGAATTAGGAGCTTTGTTGTGTCATTGGTTAGAAAGAGGCATATTTTGGAGATGTTGTGGAGGCTGAGGCGGCAAAATTTGGACAGTGATTGGACGTGGTGCTTAAAGGAGAATTCAGTGTCCAGGACTACACCTAGAACCTTGGCATGCGGGGATGGGTTTATAGTTGTGCCATTGATTTTGACAGAGAGATCAGGGGAAGGGAAAGGGGCATATGGGGGTGGAAAAATTATAAGTTCGGTTTTGGATAGATTGAGTTTGAGGAAGGGGTGTGATATCCAGACTGATATATCTGATAGTAAATTAGTGATATGTGAGGAGACAGACGGAGTGAGCTGAGGGGTAGAGAAATAGATTTGGGTGTCATCAGCGTAGCGATGGTATTAGAAGCCATGGGAGGCCATCAGCTGACCCAGCTAGGAGGTGTAGATTGAAAATAGAAGAGGTCCAAGAACAGAACCTTGGGGGACCCAACAGAGAAAGGAAGAGGAGGGGAGGAAGTTCAGTTGTAAGAAACGCTAAAGGTGCGGTTGGATAAGTAGGAAGAGAACCAGTGAAGAGTACAGTCACGGAGACCAAAGGTGTGGAGTTTTTTGAGGAGGAGGGGGTGGTCAACCGTATCAAAGGCAGCAGAGAGGTCCAGGAGTAGGAGTAAACAATAGTGTCGATTGGTTTTGGCCATTAGTAGATTGTTTGTTAGTTTTAGGAGAGCAGTTTCTGTGGAGTGTTGAGAACGAAATCCAGACTGAAGGGGATCAAGAAGGCTATTATCAGCAAGGTGGACGCTCAGTTGGTTGTAGGCCAAACGTTCAAGGAGTTTGGATAAGAAGGGGAGCAAGGAGATGGGGCGTAGGTTGTTAAGATTGGATTGGTCCAGTGAGGGCTTTTTAAGTATGGTTCTGACAAGTGCATGTTTTAGAGAGTTGGGGAAGATGCCAGAAGAGAGGGAGAGATTGAAGATGTGGGTTAGAGAGTGTAGCATAGAGCCAAAGGGTGAACATAGCATTTGCGAGGGAACAGGATCCAGAGGGCAGGTGGTAAGGTGGACATTATCAAGTAGTTTAGCAACCTCGTCTATAATGGTGGGGTTGAAAGAGGGAAGTTATGATTGTACCTGTGGGCATGAAGTGTAAAGCGTGGAGGGTAGTTGAACAGTAGCGATCACCTCACAAATTGTATCAATTTTCTGTTTGAAGTGATTGGCTTATAGTGTATGTAAAGGCAAAACTTTTTTTTCCTTTTCAGTTTTGGATTGCATGGTGAGAGATTAGATCAAGCTGTCGAGTTTTTATTACATTTTAATTTTGGTGACAATTGATGACCCTTGTCACCAAGACAGAAAGTAAAGGAAAACCTCAAATTCTAGAGTTGCTATAAGAGCATCAGGTGAGGGGAAGTAATTAAACATGAACCAATGTTTAGGTGATAACTGAACTGATTTAATAGACTGCATCTCAAGTTTAATTCTCAATTTATACTAAATTTGTACAGTATATTTACAACAACTCCCATCCCTAAAAAGCAGGAATCTCAAGGTATCTACTAATTCCATTATGTGGGTATCAGGACTGTTGTAAATTGGAAGAGCCCCAGACCTAAGTGAAAATGCTCAATTTTGCTCATTGAACTGCTTTGGCAATTTGGCTTGTGTGTTTTTTTGTTTTTTGTTTTTTTTTTTTGGTGGTGGGGGGGTGCATCTAGGGTAGTTTACTTTAGCATTCTTTGTATTTTTATTTTTATTTATTTATTTATTACAGGTTCTTATATAGTCCCGTCAATTTACGCACTGCTTTACATATACAGGCTCGCCTCACTTAACAACCAGGTTCTGCTCCAATGACCAGGTCATTAAAAGAATTGGTCGTTAAATGAGGAGCCACAAGTAATCAATATTTTAAGCATTCTTAACTGCTGTACTGTACTGTATTGTGAAAAAAAGGTCTAAACACAAAACTCCAGCTCATTAACGTTGTTTTATTTTGCATAAGTACAGAACACAAAAATTCTGTACTGTACCGTACAATACAATGATGTATAGTGGGTCGTTATGGTGGGGAGAGCTGGTCATAACTCCAAGTGGTCGTTAAACAGGTAAGTCATTAAACAAGGAGTATCTGTACTGTATATTGCACATTCACATCAGTCCCTGCCCTCAAGGAGCTTACAATCTAAGGTCCCTAACTCACATTCATACATACACATACTAGGGCCAAATAAGACAGGAGCCAATTAACTGACCAGCATGTCTTTTAGAGAGAGAGAGAAAACCAGGAGGAAACCCACGCAGGCACAGGGAGAACATGCAAACTCCAGACAGGTAGTGTTGTGGTTCACGGTAGGCTCAGACAAAGTGTTAGCTCTCTGTTTTTATTCTGTTTGGATTTATGCATCTGTGATGAGGCATTAATGTTCCCCCCCTTACTGCCTTTTGTAACCCCTAAATACCTGCACCACCACGCCACAACTGCATGGTGAATGGTTACATTGATGGAAGCGCCTGCATGCCTAGTGCAACACCCTGTGTAACTTTTGCCCCCGTCTGCTGCCTTTGCAGCCTACAGGGGAGCAGTTGGGGGATGGTAAAAATGCAGCTCAGCCGTGAGCTGAACACCCCTAGAAAAAAAAAAATTACCTACGGCCTTGCTGACATCAATGTTATTTCTGGCCTCTGAACTGTGGTCAAGTGGCTTACAAGGGCCAGTCATTGGGATTTTCTTATGGGCCAGCCCCTCCTTATAAAAATCAGGGTTCCCAGAAGCCTTTGCCCATTGCTTGTTGGAGGAGTAGTTATGGAAAGATGATAGACTTTGTAGGGAAACCTAGATGCTACTGATGCTGATTGCTTGAAATGTCTATCTATGTTTACATTGAGCCGCAGACACATTTACAATGTGTTGTACAGTCCTATCGCAGATTAAGGAGAGATTGCAAAATGTTTCCAGGGAGAGTTAGATACTGCTAGTGTTTGCTGAATATGTTTATACTGAAACTGAGTCACAGACACAGGCAGGGGAATTTATTAAGAGTGTCTTCAACAATATTTAGAATTTGAGTGTGCCTCTAAGTGTCAGTGTGAGTGACAGATTAATTTACCTGACGGAAACAATTACATGAATTTGGGATAAGCACCACCCACATGTGGAGGTGCACTGAGACCAGAGTGTCTATATCTTCTGTGCAACTGAGCACCGTCCCACTGTTGCAGACAGGGCCATCTTTAATGTTGATTGGACCCTGGGCAAACATTTTCTTGCAACTCCACCTCTCGCATGCAATTTCGCTCTCCTGCCTCCCTGTTCTGAGACATACAATAAATAGCAGCTAGACTCAAAATCAGTATACTGAATCAGATCAGGCAGTGATTTTGATTGGTTGCCAGAGGTTACAGTGTATCATTACTGCTCACTGACTGGCTGCTAGAGGTTAGAGCACACATTATGCCTCACTAATGATTTGCTAGAGATTACAGCACATGACTGCTGCTTGTTGATTGGTTGCTAGAGATTACTGTAAATCAATACTGCTCACTGATTGGTTGCTAGAGTTTATTGGACATCCTTAACACTCATTAATTGGTTGCTAGGGGTTACTGCTCATTATTACTGCTCATTGATTGGGTGATAGAGGTTACTGGACATCCTTACTAGTTACTAAGTGGTTGCTAGAGGTTACTGCATATCCTTACTGTTCAATGATTGGTTGCAAGAGGTTAGTGCACATCATTACTGCTCACTTATTGGTTGCTAAAGGTTACAGCACATCATCTCCTCACTGCCTGCACACCATGGACTGGGGAGTTGAGAGGACCCATCAATAGACAGAAAACTCCTAGGGATCCTAGGACTCCTTGGAACATGCGTGGCAATGCTGGGGGAGGGGGTGGGTGATCAGTGGCAATGCTGGGGGGTCGATGGGATTAGTGGCAGTGGTGGGGGGATGGGATTAGTTAGGAGGCAGTACTCTGTGGCAAATTCTGAATCATGTGTAGAGCAAAGCTGGAAAATCTTTGGCAAATATATAGTGGTGGATTCTACACTGACCACCAATGTAATGGGGAATTTACAATGACCACCAATGTGAGGAGGGATTTACACTGACCAACAATGCAATAGAAGCTTTCACAGTAACCACCAATTTAAGGAGCGATTTACACTGTCCACCAATGTAAGGGGCAATTTGCTTACCTTTGCAGAACAGGCTGATGTTAGGCTCAATGACCACAGTTGTAGACAGGACTTTACAGTATGCCCCTTTACTCCCCCAGTGAGCAGCAATCAGCAGAGGTAGATATGGTTTACATATTAATGCAGCCACTATTTACATATCAATGCATGTTATTTACATGTAAAACAGGGTCTGCAAGTGAGTCACCTGTACACAGCAATACGGCAGAGCTGGGCAGCATTATTAACAGAACTTCACACTGAGCTATCGGGACACAGCACAGGACTAAAACTTCAAGGGACAAGGACATTTATACTGGAATAGTTGTCAACTATGAGGCAGCTGCTTTGGGCCCCACAACAATGACGGGGCCCAGGGCAGCTGCCCCTTTTGCCTTGCCTTAAAGATGGCCCTGGTTGCAGATGTCACACAGACAACACAGCAGCTGAGGAGTTTGGTAGCTGGAAGGCAAAGCCTGATGGAGATTCAGAGGCGCTAACTACACTGTAATATTGTTTTTTTTTTTTTCATTAAAAGCTGGCTGCTGTAGGTCCTGTTAAAAAAGTGGCCTAGTCAAAGTGTTTAAAAACTGCACTTACCCACAAAATATTTTATGCTATACTTGAATTTTACAAAAGCATTTGACACAGTTCCCCACTCATGGCTAATGTGTACGTTAAAATCTACAGGCTTGGGAAGTTTAGTTTGTAAATGGATAGAAAACTGATTCAAAGATTGTAGTCAGAAAGTAGTGATTAACGATTCTTACTCTGATTGGTGTAAGGTACCCTAAGGTTTCAGCGCTTGCAGATGACACCAAGTAATGCAGGATGTCTCCAACTTACAACCCAATCTCAATGCACTATTTATTTGGGAAACTACAGAATCTCACAAAAGTGAGTACACACCTCACATTTTTGTAAATATTTTATTATATCTTTTCATTTGACAACACTGAAGAAATTACACTTTGCTACAATGTATAGTAGTGAGTGTACAGCCACAGTGCTGCAGCTCAGTTTCAGGGTCTTGGTAAACTTCCTAAAACCTAGGCCATCTTTATGTAAAGCAACAATTCTTTTTTCAGATGCTCAGGGAGGTCTTTGCCATGAGGTGTCATGTTGAACCTCCAATGACCAGTATGAGAGAGTGAGAGTGATAACACCAAATTTAACTGCTCCCTATTCACACCTGAAACCCTGTAACACTAACGAGTCACATGAGACTGGGGTGGGAAAATGGCTAATTGGGCACAATTTGGACATTTTCACTTAGGGATGTACTCACTTTTGCTGCCAGCGGTTTAGATATTAATGGCTGTGTGTTGAGTTATTTTGAGGGTACAGCAAATTTACACTGTTATACAAGCTGTACACTCACTACTTTACATTGTAGCAAACTGTAATTTCTTCAGTGTGAAAAGATATAATAAAATATTTACAAAAATGTGAGGGGTGTACTCACTTTTGTGAGATACTGTATGTGGCAAATAAGGCTTAATGTTGATAAATGTAAAGTTATGCACTTGGGGGCTAAAAATACACATGCATCATACATTCTAGGAGGAGAACAGCTGGGGGAGTCAATGGTTGAGTAGAATCTGGGTGTCCTGGTAGATCATAGATGTAATAATAGCCTCCAACTTCAGGCTGCAGTTTCTAAAGCTAGCAAAATACCTTCTTGTATTAAAAGAGCTGTCCACTCCAGAGAGAGAAGCATACAGTAATTTTGCCCCTGCACAAATCATTAGTAAGACCTCATTTGGAATATGCAGTTTAATTTTGAGCACCTGTCACACAAAAAGGATATCGGAGAACTAGAGAAAGTGTAGAAAGGGCAACCAAACTGATAAGAGGCATGGAGGTACTCAGCTATGAGGAAAGATTACCTGAACAGAATGTATTCTCCCTTAAGAAGAGGAGAAAATGGGGGATGTGATCACCATTAGGGATGAGCCAAACACCCCCCGATTCGGTTCACACCAGAACCTGCGATTGGACCGAAAATTTGCGCAAACTTTAGAACCCCATTGAAGTCTATGGGACTCAAACGTTCGAAATCAAAAGTGCTAATTTTAAAGGCTAATTTGCATGGTATTGTCCTAAAAAGGGTTTTGGGACCCGGGTCCTGCCCCAGGGGACATGTATCAATGCAAAAAACAGTTTCAAAAACGGCCGTTTTTTCAGGAGCAGTGATTTTAATGATGTTTAAAGTGAAAAAAAAAGTGAAATATTCCTTTAAATATCGTCAAATATCATACCTGGGGGGTGTCTATAGTATGCCTGTAAAGTGGCGCATGTTTCCTGTGCTTAGAACAGTCCCTGCACAATATGACATTTTTAAAGGAATAAAAGTAATTTAAAACTGCTTGCGGCTTTAATGTAATGTCAGGGCCCGGCAATATGGATGAAAATCAGTGAGACAAACGGCATGGGTACCCCCCCTCCCCCAGTCCATTACCAGGTCCTTTGGATCTTGTATGGATATTAAGGGGAACCCCGCACCCAAATTAAAAAAAGGAGAGGCGTGGGCCCCCAGGCCCTATATACTCTGAACAGCATTATACAGGCGGGGCAAACAAGACAGGGACTGTAGGTTTGTTGTTAAGTAGAATCTATTTGTAATTTTGAACTGGTACATTTTTAAAGTGTACCTCCAGCCAAAAAATCTATTTTAAGCTTTTTGGAAATGTAGGGAAGGGTTATCACCCCTGTGACATTTGTTTTGCTGTCTGTGCACCTCTTCAGAAGATTTCACCTCGCTTTCTGTCCCAATGACAAATGTTTTTTTGACAATTTGGGGTTTTTAGTGAAACAAGGATTGTTGATAAAGCATCAGTGAAGAGGAGACATGTTTTTCCCATATTAACTCTTACAGGAGAGAATTTCCCTTCCTAGGGGTAAATTTCATCTCACTTCCTGTTGTCTCCTTCCGTTTGCAAGTAGGAGTCGTTTGTAAGTTGGAAGTTTGAAAGTAGGGGCCTGCCCTATATACTCTGCAGAAATTTGGGCCTTAGGTGTTGGTGTTGCCACAACACTGTAAGCCCACACAGTTACTCTTGGTGGGCGCAGGGATGGGTCCTGCTGTGAAATATTAGATCAAGAATTGTAATTACATGCCCCTGTTGAACAGGATCAGAAAAATTGGGCCTTTGGTGGTGGTTGTGGTGGTGCTGGTGCCACAACACTATAAGTCCTCACAGTTACTCTTGGTGGAAGTAGAAATGGGCCCTGCTGTGAAATATTAGATCAAGAATTGTAATTACATGCACCTGTTGAACAGGGGCAGAAAAATTGGGCCTTTGGTGGTGGTGGTGGTGGTGGTGTTGCTACAACACTGTAAGTTCTCACAGTTACTCTTGGTGGCCGTTGGAACAGGCCCTGCTGTGAAACATTAGACCAAGAATTGTAATTGCATGCACCTGTTGAACAGGGGCTGAAAAATTGGGCCTTTGGTGGTGGTGTTGCCACAACACTGTAAGTCCTCACAGTTACGCTTGGTGGGAGCAGGAACAGGCCCTGCTGTGAAATATTAGATCAAGAATTGTAATTACATGCGCCTGTTGAACAGGGGCAGAAAAATTGGGCCTTAGGCACTGGTGCCACAACACTGCAACCCCTCACAGATACTCTAGTTGGAGCGCAGGAACGAGTCCTGCTGCAAAGTATTGCATCAAAAATTGTAATTACACACCCCTGTTAAACAGGGGCTGAAAAATTGGGCCTTAGGCACTGGTGCTGGTGCCACAACACTGCAACCCCTCACAGATACTCTAGTTGGAGCGCAGGAACGAGCCCTGCTGCAAAGTATTGCTTAAAAAATTGTAATTACACAACCCTGTTAAACAGGGGCTGAAAAATTGGGCCTTAGACACTAGTTCTGGTGCCACAACACTACAACCCCTCACAAATACTCTAGCTGAGCGCAGCAACGAACCCTCCTTGCAAGATATTGCATCAAAAATTGTAATTACACGCCCCTGTTAAATAGGGGCTGAAAAATTGGGCCTTAGCCACTGGTGGCGGCGCCTAGAACCAAAAATATTCTTACAAGCTATCAGCATGATCATTGAGGAGGAAGAGGATAGTCACTCAGCATAACAGGATAGTCACTCAGCATCAGCATAGGCAGTCTTGAAGGGATCTGACATTTCAAAAAAAATTATTCAGTTACAGCAGCATCAGGTGCTTGGTAGCTGGTGGTGATCCAAGACTGATTAATTTTTATGAAGGTCAGTCGAACGACCGAGTCAGTGGACAGGCGCACTCTGTGATCGGTTACAAAGCCTCCAGCAGCACTGAATGTGTTTTCCGAAAGAACGCAGGATGCAGGACAGACCAGTAGCTCAATTGCATACTGTGCAAGCCCTGGCCAGTGATCCATCCTCAAGACCCAGTAACCCAGAGGATTTTCGGTGGGAAAGGTGTCCAAGTCAGATTTTGCCCCTAGGTATTCCTGCACCATGTAAAACAGACGCTGGCAATGGTTGCTGGAACCGATCATACCTTGGGGCTGCGGACTAAAAAATTGTCTGAATGTATCGATCAGATGGCCACCTTCTCCACCACTCCTTCTTTGACTGACCGAAGCCTCAGCAACACGTTGTCCAGGAACAGGAGTTTGTAACCTCCCAGTCCCTGGGAACGCGTTGCACAGACCTTTCTGCAAGGCCTCCCAAAGATGTTTCATCCTCTGCTCCCTCTGCGATGGCAAGATAAGTTCCGCAACCTTACCCTTGTAAGGAGGGTTGCCAGCCAGTAACAATCCCTCTCCTCCTCTCCTTGATACCACAAATACGAGGATCCTTCCGCAGGCTTTGCAGGATCAGGGAGGCCATGCAGCGTAGGTTTGCTGAGGCATTCGGTCCGGAGTCCTATGGGTCACTAAGGACGACATGATCCACAGCCACCTCCTCCCAGCCACGTACAAGTCCATGGGTTTCTTGGCACTGTAAATAATCCCTTGAAGACTGCTGCTGATGCTGAGTGCCAGGCTCCACCTCCATGCTGACATAATTCTCCTCCTCCTCTTCCTGTGTGATCGGCGGGCATGCAGGAACACTGTCTGGATAAAGGGGGCCTTGAGAGCTAAGGAAGTCCTCCTCTTCCTGCCTCTGTTCTGCCTCAAGTGCCTTGTCCATTATTCCACGCAGCGTGTGCTCCAACAGGTGGACAAGGGGGACAGTGTCACTGATGCATGCACTGTCACTGCTCACCATCCTCGTGGCCCCCTCAAATGATGACAGGACAGTGCATGCATCCCTGATCATGGCCCACTGGCATGGGGAAAAAAAAAAGCTCCCCTGACCCTGTCCTGGTGCCATAGTCGCACAGGTACTCATTGATGGCCCTCTGCTGCGTGTGCAGCGGCTGCAGCATGGCCAACGTTGAGTTCCACCTGGTGGGCATGTCACAGATTAGGCGGTTCTTGGGCAGGTTAAATTCCTTTTGGAGATCAGCCAGCCGAGCACTGGCATTATATGACCGGCGGAAATGCACACAAACTTTCCTGGCCTGCCCCAGGACATCCTGTAAGCCCGGGTACCTGCCCAAGAACCGCTGCACCACCAAGTTAAGGACATGAGCCAAACAGGGCGCATGGGTCAGTTGTCCCTGTCGGTGGGCGGAGAGGAGGTTGGTGCCATTGTCGCAAACCACCATTCTGGCTGAAGCTGGCATGACGTCAACCACCTCTGAGCCTGCCCCTGCAGAGCTGACAGAATCTCTGCCCCAGTGTGGCTCCTGTCCCCGAAGCACACCAGCTCAAGCACCGCATGGCATCTTTTGGCCTGCGTACTTGCGTAGCCACTTGAACGCCTATGGAGCACCGCTGGTTCCGAGGGCAAAGCACTGGAAAAGGCCTTGGAGGAAGAAGAAGAGGAGGGGTGGAGGAGAGAGGTGTGTCAGAATCACCAGTAGTAGCATTTTGGAGGCGTGGTGGCAGAACAACCTCCAACACTACTGCACCTTGTCCTGCATCCTTACCAGCTGCCAGCAGAGTCACTTAATGCGCCATGAAAGATAGGTAACGTCCCTGTCCATGCCTGCTGGTCCATGAGTCAGCGGTAATATGCACCTTACCGCTGACCGCCCTGTCCAGCAAGGCCAAGACATTGCCTTCCACATGTCGGTAGAGAGCCGGAATCGCCTTCCGTGAGAAAAAGTGGCGTTTGGGAACCTGCCACTGGGGAACCGCACATTCCACAAACTCACGGAAGGAGCAGAGTCTACCAACTAAAAAGGCAGCAGTTGAAGTGCTAGCAATTTAGCCAAGCTAGCATTCAACCGCTGAGCATGTGGATGGCTGGGAGCGAACTTCTTTCGGCGGGCAGGGAAATTTTCCTGGTACAATCTGACGTAGGTGTACCTATAGCATATTGCCCGCAAGTACTTGGCTGTGACACACCTAATTCTACACCTTCATTCCTCTCAGTGCAGGTCTCAGAGAGGACTGAAGGTATAGTGGGGTTGGAGATCCCAGCTGATGAGGAGCAAGGAGAGGTCCTCTTTGTTCTTTGGTGTGGGTCTATTAGGTACGCTTGCCAACGAACTGCATGGCAGTTCAACATATGTCTGGTTAAGCATGTGGTGCCCAAGCGGGTGATGTTTTGGCCACGCGAGATACATTTGAGACATATGTTGCAAATAGCAGCACTGCGATCTGATGCACTTGTCTCAAAAAAGGCCCACACCAAAGAACTTTTGGAATAACGCGCAGAGACAGCAGCGCCCTGCACATGCGGAGCTCTGCGGTGTGATGCAGTCGGTGTGCTGCCCTTAAGCTGGCCCTTGGAGGGCATCCTGCCTCATTGGTGATGTGCCTCCTCCTCCTCCTCTCTCCTATCAGGCACCCACGTGGAGTCGGTGACCTCATCATCCCCTCCCTCCACATCACTGGAGCAAAGCTGGCAGTATGCTGCAGCTGGGGGAACATGACTGCCAGGTTGCTGTCCTTCTTGGGCACCCCCTCTGTCTGGGCTCACTTTACTGCCTTCCTCTAGCTGAGTACCATCATCGGAGCCTTCAAAACACTGGGTATCCTCCTGGAGCATGTACCCAACACTGTGGTCAAACAGTTCGGGGGACTCCTCAGGAGGCCATGGTGGGGCTAGGGAAGGAGTGACTGATGCCATTGAGCCGAGGGAAGAGGCCGCGTACCCTGAGCCTGGGTGAGAGAGGATGAGGAGGATGAAGATGGCTTGGTCATCCACTCTACCAAGTCTTCCGCATGTTGCAGCTCAACGCGGCCAGCTGCCAAAAAAAAGGACAAACGTGTCCCACGGCCACATGCTGATGAGGATGCACCGTGTCCACGACCAGCACTGTTGCCTCTAGACACAGAGCCTGCTTGCCCTCTTTTATTGGCTTGTGACTGCCTGCCTCTCCTTGTTGGCCTTCCAGACATACTAATGGCCTGCACTGCAATGAGATGTAGCTGCACAAAACTGGGTTGTATATATATACTGATTATACAGCAGCTAGCAGAATGCCTGCCTGTGGTATTAATAGGATCAGAAGAAGCACACTAGCACTTGTCTTCAGGTAGCTATAGGTGCAACTGTGCAGGGTACACAGTACACTAACTGTAAATACTTCAAGAGCCTGCCTGTGCTATTAATAGGATCAGAAGAAGCACACAAGCACTTGTCTTCAGGTAGCTATAGGTGCAACTGCGCAGGGTACACAGTACACTGAATGTAAATACTTCAAGAGCCTGCCTGTGCTATTAATAGGATCAGAAGAAGAACACAAGCACTTGTCTTCAGGTAGCTATAGGTGCAACTATGCAGGGTACACAGTACACTAACTGTAAATAGTTCAAGAGCCTGCCTGTGCTATTAATAGCACAGGCATATATGCATATATATATACACAATACACCGTAAGTGCAGCTAACTGACTCGACCTGCCCACTCTATCCAACTTAAATCAAATGACACTGTCTCTCTGTCTATCTATCTCTCTCTGCCTCCACAACACACTACACAAGGCCGCCACGCAGGCGGCCTTATATAGTGTGGGGCGTGTACTAAACCCCCTGAGCCATAATTGGACAAAGCCACCCTGGCTTTGGCCAATTACGGCTCTCTGTACACACGGCACTGTGATTGGCCAAGCATGCGGGTCATAGTGCATACTTGGCCAATCATCAGCCAGCAATGCACTGTGATGCCGCAATGAATTATGGGCCATGACGCGCCACTCGAATTTGCCACGAACGGCCCATATCGTTCGCAATTTGACGAACGCTCATCCCTAATCACTATGTATAAATACATAAGTGGTCCATATAGTTAACTTGGCGTTGAGTTAACTTTCAGGTTATTACAGAAGACAAGGGGGCACTCTTTATGCCTGGAGGAAAAGAGATTTACCCTCCCGTACAAAGATCTGTGAAAATGTGCAATAGACTTCCTCAAGAACTAGCTCTGGCCAACTCAGTAGATTGCTTTGAAAAAAGAACTGAATAAATGCACAAAATATAACTGGATACTAATATTTTTAAGTAGTAACACCAGGGGTACTTGATCCAAGAAATATCCAATTGCCTCCTGGGGGATCAGAAAGGAGCAAATTGGATCATTCTTTATTGTTTTTTTTTCTTTCCTCTGGATCAATTGTGGGTATAGGCTTGTGTATATAGAGGTTTTCTATTTTTTTTTTCCATTGGTTGAATTAGATGGACTTCTTTTTGCAACCTGACCAACTATGTAACTATGTAACTATGTTTCCTGAGCCCTTCCTGCTCTAAATGTTGGGACATTGGGAAAATCTTCACGTTCCCGATACTTTAAGTTGATCACCTACTGAAAGCAGCAGCCACGAGCTTGTTTTAACCCCTTGAATATTAAGATGTTTATAAACCACCTTATCTAATATAATATACCTTGGTAGACAAGGAGTTAAGCAGGAATGTTCCTAGTCTAAATTTAGATTGTACCTAGTGTCTCAGAGTGCCTCAAATTTTTATAGACAGTTTAAGAACTGGAATGGTACCAGCTGATTGGCGTAAGGCCAACGTGGCACCTATTTTCAAAAAAGGGCAAAGATATATACAGCGCCTGGAAACTTCAGGCCATGGCAATGTGTAAACTATTGGAGGGGAAGATAAGGGACTATATCCAAGAATTTGCGCATGAAAACAGTATCATTAGTAGTAATCAGCGTGGATTTATGAAAGATTATTCTTGTCAGACCAATCTGCTAACATTCTATGAGGAAGTGAGCTGCCATCTAGATAAAGGGAGTCCTGTGGATGTGGTGTATCTGAATTTCACAAAGCATTCAATACAGTTCCCCATAAATGCTTAATTCACAAATTAAGGTCTGTTGGCTTAGACCATTGGGTATGTACCTGGATAGAAAACTGGTTACAGGGTGCGATTAAAGGATGGTGATAAATAGTGTGTACTTACAATAGTCTAGCATGGTAAGTGGGATAGCCCAAGGCTCTGCCCTAGGACCAATTCTGTTTAATTTATTCATAAATGATAAATGATAATGTGGTGGGCAATTACATGGCAAAAGAGGTTTAACTTTTTTGCTGCCAGGTCCTGCGCTCCACTTTTAAACTTAGCTGGCCAGACCATTTTTGCAATTTTTCCATTGCTTTTTTATTTTTCCCTTACAGCTTTCAGAGTTTCTAAAAGAACCCCCAAACCATATATTTTCTGAAAGCACATGACCAGTAGAAAAAAAATAGGATGCTACAAATTTTTAGGGCACAATGATATTTGCGCAAATGTTTATCAAATCAATATTTTCGCTAAAACTCCTACTAAATATGAAGGCTAACCTGAATTAGGTTAATAAATAATAAATATTTGTAAATATTTGTAAATTTTAAATTGTACCTTTTTGCGAAATGGTGAAAATCGAACCTATGCAAAAATATCCAAAATTTCTCTAAAAATCTAGAGGTTTTCATCTTTTACTTGCAGTTTTCAGAGTTTGTTAAAGACCCCCCCAAACCATATATTTTCTGAAAGCACATGACCTGTAGAATAAAAAGAAGGTACTACTGATTTTAACACCCTGCGATGTTTGCGCAAAAGTTTATCAAAACAATATATTCGCTAAAAATACTATAAAATCATTATTAGCAGAAAGAAAAACAATTTTACAAAATTCCTACTAAATAGAAAACATTAACCTGTATTGCGTTAATAAACAAATATTTGTAATTTTTAAATTACGCCTTTTTGAAAAATGGTGAAAATACGCCTTTTTGAAAAATGGTGAAGATGAACGTACACAAAAATGTAAATAACAAAATTTCTAAAAATCTGAAGGTTTTAATTTTTCACTGCTAAATTCCTAATAAATATAAAAGCTTAACCTGTATTGAGTTAATAAATCACAAATATTTGTACTTTTTTAATTGCACCTGTGAAATGGTGAAAATTGAACGTACACAAAACTATAAATAACCAACTAAAAAAATCTTGAGGTTTTCATTTTTCACATACAGCTTTCAGAGTTTGTAAAAGACCCCCAAACTATACATTTTCTTAAATCATAGGACCAGTACAATAAAAGGAAGGCCCTACTGATTTCTAAGGCCCCGTGATATATGCGTAAATGTTTACCAAAACAATATTTTCACAAAAAATGCACTAAAATCATTATTAGCAGATACAAACACAGCAAATTTTACAAAATTTCTGCTTAGTTTCTTCTAAATATAAAAGCTAAACCTGTATTGAGTTAATAAATAACAAATATTTGTACATTTTAAATTGCGCCTTTTTGAGAAATGGTGAAATTTGGACGTACGCAAAGATCTCTCTAAAAATCTGGAAGTTTTCATTTTCACTTACAGCTTTCAGAGTTTTTAAAAGACCCCCCAAATCATATATTTTCTGAAAGCACATGGCCAGTAGAAGAAAAAGAAGGTGCTACTGATTTTTAAGGCACTGCGATATTTTCAAAAATGTTTATCAAAACAATATTTTCACAAAAAATACACTAAAATCATTAGTTGATTCATACATGACAACATTTACAAAATTCCTGCTAAATTCCTACTAAATATAAAAGTTAAAACTGTATTGAGTTAATAAATAACAAATATTTGTACATTTTAAATTGCACCTTTTTGTGAAATGGTGAAAACTGAAGGTACTCAAAACTGTACATAAAAACAATTTACTCTAAAAATCTAGAGGTTACCATTTTTCACTTACAGCTTTCAGAATTTTAAAAGACCCCCCCCCAAACTATACATTTTCTAAAAGCAAATGGCCTGTAGAATAAAAAAAGTGCTACAGATTTTTTGGGTCCCGCAATAAGTGTACAAATGTTCATCAAATAGCTATTTTCACTAAAAATACACATAAATAATGATTAGTGCACATAAACACAACATAACTTAACAA
The DNA here is from genome assembly GCF_042186555.1 of Aquarana catesbeiana. Lineage (NCBI taxonomy): Eukaryota > Metazoa > Chordata > Amphibia > Anura > Ranidae > Aquarana > Aquarana catesbeiana. The sequence goes on along the minus strand of NC_133334.1, from coordinate 86,883,026 downwards.
AATTCCTGCTAAATTCAGATGTGGCTTACTAAAGTGTACGCACAGGAATGCACGTGTTTCCTGCATCCTTGTACAGGCAGTCCCAATTATATCAATTGGAATGCAACGGCTGCACAGGCATAGCTGTTGCTCCCAATCTGACATCCGTGTGGGTGTGGGTACATGACCCCGAATGCAGACAGTCTGAGCTCACGGACATGAACCCGGACCTACATGGATGTCAAATTGGGAGCAACAGCTCTGTTTGCGCAGTTGCTACACCCCAAACATCCCATCAATAGGACTGCCTGCACAGGGATGCACAGAACAGCTGTGCATCCCCGTACAAGTAAACACGGCCTTGCAGGGGTGTATACTTTGTTTGCCCCTTGTGAACAAAGCCTTAGGCCCCTTTCACATGAGCAGATCGATTGGGTCCGCCTATCTGTTTTTCAGGTGGGCTCGATTGGACCACCCATTGTTCTCTATGAAGGGGCTGATGTAAATGGACATGTGTCTGTTTAAATTCGCCTGCATCCGATCCGGTCCGCTAAAAACAGACAGATGGGGATCCCATTCCTCATCCATCTCGCAGATCGGATGGCATTGAATGGAAATGGATAGGCGGTCTGTTTCCATCCGACCACCCCATAGAGAACAGCAGGTTGTGTCCGTGTCTGCTCTGCATCAGCGAAGCAGGCACGGACCTGTCATCTGCCTGCTCAGCGGGGATCAGTGGACAGATCCCCCACTGAGCAGGTGGATCTGCTTGATGGAGTCCGCTCCATGTGAAAGGGGCCTTACCATGTAATTTTTATACACTGTATATATCTTTTTAAATTTTTTTACAATCATATTTTTTAATATTTTGTATTATTTTTTTTTTTGGTCTTTGGTGAGATATCAGAGGTCTAAACAGACCCCAATATCTATTTTTTTGAGGCAGAGAAAGGAACTGAATACAATCCCTTTCTCTGCAGCCTGAGCTGCACATTACATGAATGAATAAGGAGTCATTGCTATTCATTGATAAAATGACACATAGTAAACACGGTTTACTATGCTCGTTTATCAGTGGACACAGGAGCAATCGGTAGTGCCCCAGAGAAGCTCCAGAACTTTTTTTGGAGAGTAGTATGGTGTGTTACCACAGTTTTTGTGCACATGGCGCACTTGGGTAGCCTTTAACATGTAATGACAACACAAGCACGATGCACATTTACAGCGTTTCTGAAACGCATGGCAAAGCGCTCATTTTCTGTGCAGTTTGCCATGCATTTGAAAACACACAAATGTAAATGGAGCCTCATTGTTCTTGTGTAAATGCACCATTTTCACTTTCAGGCCCCATTCACACCTAGAGTAGTGGGAGTGCATGATTTTTGGCTCATTTTTCCAGTGACACACATAGGGCAGCCCATTGATTTAAATGGGCTGCGATTCACATTTTTGCATGGTGCGAGTTGCACGTTTTTATTGTGTTTGTCACCTGTTTTTTCATGTGCCAAAATGTATGTTTGCTTCTGTGTTTGGTGTGCCATTAACAATTAATGATACTGAAAGCACAACTAGGAAATTTTAGGTGTATACATGTGGACATACACTATACAATCTAATTGTACAATCTCTGTACAATCTCCTTTCTATTCAATCACTCTGTATCCAATCCAGCAGGCCCTTGCACTACACCAGGGGTGTCCTGTGGGCTGCATGCAGCCCCTGGGAGTTTAGCATGCACCTTGAGCCCGTCTGAAAGAACGCTGGGTAAGCCAGGCAAATGCACATGTGGAGAAATGCCAGGGACGCTGTGAAAGCTTAATTGTTGGGTGAAGGGTGTGTGCTAATGAGGTCAGCTGGTAAACTCCTTCCTGTGTCTTAGACCCGGTTCACACAGGGGTGACTTGACACCAGCGACTACATGCTGTACGAGCGCATGTACTCCTCTACGGACGCCGGTTCCCCCACCCTCCTCACAAGGGGGGGCTCCATTGGCTCCCCGGAGGGGGAACCTCTCCCCTCCGGGAACCAGGCTGGGCTTCTCTCCAAGCTCGAACAGGAAAACTCCTTCACTGACCATGTGACCCGGCTTTTATATGAGAGTCCCGGGGCATTGTCAAACAAATTAATGATTGGCTGGAACTCGTACACAAACTACCTGCCACTCAAATCCCAAATGAACAAACAGGCCTCCTATAATGGTACAAGCCTGCCTAAATTTACCTGAAACTATAAACTAACAAAAAGGTCACATACTTAAAAGTAGGTGCCCGCTACATACAGTATCTCACAAAAGTGAGTACACCCCTCACATTTTTGCAAATAGTTTATTATATCTTTTTATGTGACAACACTGAAGAAATGACACTTTGCTACAATGTAAAGTAGTGAGTATACAGCTGGTATAACAGTGTAAATTTGCTGTCCCCTCAAAATAACTCAACACACAGCCATTAATGTTTAAACCACTGGCAACAAAAGTGAGTACAAAAGTGAAAATGTCCAAATTGAGCCCAAAGTGTCAATATTTTGTGTGGCCACCATTATTTTCCATCACTGCCTTAACCCACTTGGGCATGGCGTTCACCAGAGCTTCACGAGTTGCCACTGGAGTCCTCTTCCACTCCTTCATGATGACATCACAGAGCTGGTGAATGTTTGAGACCTTGCGCTCCTCCACCTTCTGTTTGTGGATGCCCCACAGATGCTCAATAGGGTTTCGGTCTGGAGACATGCTTGGCCAGTCCATCAACTTTACTCTCAGCTTCTTTAGCAAGGCAGTGGTTATCTTGAAGGTGTGTTTGGGGTCGTTATGTTGGAATACTGCCCTGAGGCCCAGTCTCTGAAGGGAGGGGTCAGTGCTCGGCTTCAGTATGTCACAATACATATTGGCATTCATGGTTCCCTCAATTAACTATAGCTTCCCTGCACTCAAGCAGCCCCAGACCATGACACCACCATGCTTGACTGTCGGCAAGACACTTGTCTTTGTACTCCTCACCTGGTTGCCGCCACACACGCTTGACACTATCTGAACCAAATACATTTATCTTGGTCTCATCAGACCACAGGGCATGGTTCCAGTAATCCATGTCCTTAGCCTGCTTGTCTTCAGCAAACTGTTTGCGGGCTTTCTTGTGCATCATCTTTAGAAGAGGCTTCCTTCTGGGACTACAGTCATGCAGACCAATTTTATGCAGTGCGCGGCATATGGTCTGAGCACTAACTTCCACCCCTTCAACCTATGCAGCAATGCTGGCAGCACTCATACGTCTATTTTCCAAAGACAACCTCTGGAAATGACGCTGAGCATGTGCACTCAACTTCACATGATACCAGGGAAAGAAAACAGCTAAATGGACCCAATTTGGACATTTTCACTTAGGGGTGTACTCACTTTTGCTGCCAGTGGTTTAGACATTAATGGCTGTGTGTTGAGTTATTTTGAGAGGACAGCAAATTTGCACGGTTATACAAGCTGTACACTCACTACTTTACATTATAGAAAAGTGTAATTTCTTCAGTGTTGACACATGAAAAGATATAATCAAATATTTACAAAAATTTGAGGGTGTACTCACTTTTGTGAGATACTGTATACCAGCAGCATAGTCAGCCTACCTTTTGGTTATTTTCATTTATTAGTTTGCAGGATTTTCACAATATATATAGTATATGCTGTTTTATACGTGCAAAATATGTGATTCCAGAATAACTTATCGCTGATGCTGTCCATGACGATCTACAACATCAGATACAGCTTAAAGGCAACTCCAAATCCTTTAACTGAAAAGTTTGGTGTTTTTCCCATGTCACTCTTAATGTCACATAAAACAAGGATGCCTCTTTTCCCTAAATGGGATTTTTTACAGGTCCCCCCCATGGTGGAAGCCCACTTCCCAGTGCAATTTTTGACATTCCTTGCCTGTTAGCTTTGAAAGTGGTCAGAACTAACCAGTGGTTTCAGCTGACTTCAATGGGAATTAGCCTAAAATTCATGTTTTGAGGATGGGTTTGATAAACGGCCATCAAATTGAGCCCAGATGGATTTGCTCATCCCTACTCATTGCTATACATTGTTTTAATTCAGCAGTGCATCTGTGCCACTAGTCAGTGTTGACCACATCCAAATTAAAATAAAACAATTACACAACCCTAGCCAACATGTTTGTCTTCTTTAGGTGTATACTAGTGACTTGCAATGTGTTTATTACCTCTCGATATATCACTGTTGACCATTAAACTACATTGCCACCCTCCTTGTTTGTAAAAGTACACATTGACTTTTATGGGAACAACACCACAGAGTGAGCGATCTTAGTTTTTGTAATCAAATGAGAGGAGAACAAGTGGGAAACAGGATAGATGTGCTTCTGAATTGAGACAATAATTAGCTGTTTGATCTGCTAATGGTTTGCTGAGAAGGTTTATTACAAACAGCTATGGGATTCTATGCATGCAGGGAGAAAGGGCGTTACTGACAGTGGAGAAAGAAATGGAAATAAAGCACATTCCATCTCCTCCCTACAATCAATGAATAGGTCATGACATAAAGCCAGGCCACACATTGTGTCTTCTGGTCATGGAACTTAGGACAAAATAGCTGATGTGTCTGCAAATCATTACCAACCAAACTCGCATTACTATTGTGGAGAGTATTGTAGAACCTTTTGGCTCTTCTCGCTGCTGTCTAACACCACTTACTTTGCAATAAGAGAGTATTTCTAATGGATTGACCTCCAATGTACACAGTTGTTTCCAAATGTCTTTTTCACATAACCGCATTATAGTTTCAGAATACGTACATATCCTACAGCCTGTTTAATTTGACAAACCATTATTTTTTATAGGGGAATAAACCTTCTAGACCAGAGGTTCCAAGGCTTTTCACGATAATAGACTCCTAATCAAGCCATTCATCAGACTGTCAAATCATCATCATCTCCAGTCCTAATAGAAAGCAGTGTGAATCAATGTCAATAGCTTGGTTTAAATTCACATATTGATAGCTAGAATAGAACAACTGAAAAAAGATCCCAAGGGCTTTATCGTATGTAAAAACAGAAAATCAGAAGAGCACTAACTAGACACAATTTGTGGGAATTTGTGAATTGAGTGGTTTTCTTTCCAATTACAACATGGAATCAGAAAACAATTACTGGCAACCTTGATTCTCCACTTTGATTTTAGGTTCAATAAAGCAGAGACTCCTGTTTCAATTACTTTAATTATTCAGTGATCAAGTTGCAAAACCCCATAATTTGCTGCCCCTACCCCCAGTTAAAATCTCTTGACCTGTAGGGCACTCCCAATTAGATTAAATAAAATAATGATAACTAAATTCCAGTCAGATAATAACAAATTAATTTGGCTAGACTCCCACCCACGTCTATCTAGAATAGTGTTATACAAATCACAAAAGAATGGAGGACTGGGCCTCCCAGATTTCTGGCTATATTACTTAGCTGCCAGATGGTCTCAAATTGTCCAATGGCATATCCACAAATCTAATGCCCTGTACACACGATAGGATTTTCCGATGGAAAATGTGTGATAGGACCTTGTTGTTGGAAATTACGACCATGTGTAGGCTCCGTCACACATTTTCCATAGGAATTTCCGACACACAAAGTTTGAGAGCTTGCTATAAAATTTTCCGACAACAAAATCTGTTCTCGGAAATTCCGATCATGTGTACACAAATCCGACGCACAAAGTGCCACGCATGCTCATAATAAATTAAGAGACGAAAGCTATTGGCTACTGCCCCATTTATAGTCCCAACGTACGTGTTTTACGTCAGCGCGTTCAGAACGATCGGGTTTTCCAACAACTTTATGTGACTGTGTGTATGCGAGACAAGTTTGAGCCAACATCCGTCAGAAAAAATCTATGGATTTTGTTGTCGGAATGTCCGATCAATGTCCGAACGTGTGTACAGGGCATAAGATCCCATGGGTCAGATTTGCGAATGATTCAATCCTTCCCTAGTCTATCTCAGGTCTATTATGGAGCAACAAGATCTCAAACCATACTCTAGAAACTCTCAATCATTTATGCCCTGTACAGGCGGTGGGATTTTCCGACGGAAAATGTGCGATCAGAGCTTGTTGTCGGAAATTCTGACCGTGTGTGGGCTCCATCAGACTTTTTCCATCGGATTTTCCGAAAAAACTAAATTTGAGAGCAGGCTGTAAAATTTTCCGACAACAAAATCCGATTGCGTCAATTCTGACCGTGTATGGACAATTCCAACGCATAAAGTGCCACGCATGCGCAGAAGAAATTCCAAGACGGAACTGCTCGTTCTGGTAAAATTAGCGTTCGGAATGGATATAGCACTTTCGTCACGCTGCAATGTTTTAAATAGTTTAATGCAGCGCACTCTGTTCTTCTTTATAATGCTAGAAGAATGAAGTAGTTTTGCTGCTCATATTCACACAGAGTTCTCACAAACTTCTTTCTTTATGATTTATTGTGATTTCATCACTATATTTTGATTTGTCACATCTGACTAAAAAATTTTAATTTTTTTTTTTTTTTTGGTTTGTATTTTTTTCAAGCCTGATCTTGTGTTTTTTTAGTTTTTTTAGTTTTTTTAACTCCAGAATATTTTTGGGTGTGTTTTGTGTGTCAAGTAGGGATGAGCTTCGTGTTCGAGTCGAACCCATGTTCGACTCGAACATCGGCTGTTCGATCGTTCGCCGAATTGCGAACGTTATGGGCCGTTCGCGCTAAATTCGTGTGGCGCGTCACGGCCCATAATTCACTGCGGCATCGCAGTGCATTGCTGGCTGATGATTGGCCAAGCATGCACTATGACCCGCATGCTTGGCCAATCACAGCGCCGTCAGTAGAGAGAGCTGTAATTGGCCAAAGCCAGGGTGGCTTTGGCCAATTATGGCTCAGGGGATTTAGTACACACCCCACACTATATAAGGCCGCCTGCACGGCGGCCCTGTGTAGTGTGTGTTCCGGTGTGCTGAGAGATAGAGAGAGAGAGAGACAGTGTCATTTGATTTGAGTTAGATAGATTAGGCAGAACAGTCAGTCAGTTAGCTGCACTTACAGTGTATTGTGTATATATATGCATCCCAGGTGTTGCATATATATATATATACACTGTATTCAGTTTAGCTAGATCCGTTCCTGTTATCTTCTATCTAGACTATTTACATTTAATGCAGTGCGTCCTGCTCACAGTGTTCAGCTAGATCCGTTCCTGCTATTTACATTTAGTGCAGTGCGTCCTGCTCACAGTGTTCAGCTAGATCCGTTCCTGTTATCTTCTAGACTATTTACATTTAGTGCAGTGCGTCCTGCTCACAGTGTTCAGCTAGATCCGTTCCTGCAATTTACATTTAGTGCAGTGCGTCCTGCTCACAGTGTTCAGCTAGATCCGTTCCTGCTATTTACATTTAGTGCAGTGCGTCCTGCTCACAGTGTTCAGCTAGATCCGTTCCTGCTATTTACATTTAGTGCAGTGCGTCCTGCTCACAGTGTTCAGCTAGATCCGTTCCTGTTATTTACATTTAGTGCAGTGCGTCCTGCTCACAGTGTTCAGCTAGATCCGTTCCTGCTATTTACATTTAGTGCAGTGCGTCCTGCTCACAGTGTTCAGCTAGATCCGTTCCTGCTATTTACATTTAGTGCAGTGCGTCCTGCTCACAGTGTTCAGCTAGATCCATTCCTGCTATTTACATTTAGTGCAGTGCGTCCTGCTCACAGTGTTCAGCTAGATCCGTTCCTGCTATTTACATTTAGTGCAGTGCGTCCTGCTCACAGTGTTCAGCTAGAGCCGTTCCTGCTATTTACATTTAGTGCAGTGCGTCCTGCTCACAGTGTTCAGCTAGATCCGTTCCTGTTATCTTCTAGACTATTTACATTTAGTGCAGTGCGTCCTGCTCACAGTGTTCAGCTAGATCCGTTCCTGCTATTTACATTTAGTGCAGTGCGTCCTGCTCACAGTGTTCAGCTAGATCCGTTCCTGTTATCTTCTAGACTATTTACATTTAGTGCAGTGCGTCCTGCTCACAGTGTTCAGCTAGATCCGTTCCTGTTATCTTCTAGACTATTTACATTTAGTGCAGTGCGTCCTGCTCACAGTGTTCAGCTAGATCCGTTCCTGCTATTTACATTTAGTGCAGTGCGTCCTGCTCACAGTGTTCAGCTAGATCCGTTCCTGTTATCTTCTAGACTATTTACATTTAGTGCAGTGCGTCCTGCTCACAGTGTTCAGCTAGATCCGTTCCTGTTATCTTCTAGACTATTTACATTTAGTGCAGTGCGTCCTGCTCACAGTGTTCAGCTAGATCCGTTCCTGTTATCTTCTAGACTATTTACATTTAGTGCAGTGCGTCCTGCTCACAGTGTTCAGCTAGATCCGTTCCTGTTATCTTCTAGACTATTTACATTTAGTGCAGTGCGTCCTGCTCACAGTGTTCAGCTAGATCCGTTCCTGTTAAATTCCTACTGACAGGCAGGCTTGTCTGGTTACAGTATATAAAGCTACCTGAAGAAAATTACAGGTGTTCTATTTGATCCTATTAGTACCACGGTCAGGCAGCTAGACTATTTACATTTAGTACAGTGCGTCCTGCTCACAGTGTTCAGCTAGATCCGTTCCTGTTATCTTCCTACTGACAGGCAGGCTTGTCTGGTTACAGTATATAAAGCTACCTGAAGAAAATTACAGGTGTTCTATTTGATCCTATTAGTACCACGGTCAGGCAGCTAGACTATTTACATTTAGTACAGTGCGTCCTGCTCACAGTGTACAGCTAGATCCGTTCCTGTTATCTTCCTACTGACAGGCAGGCTTGTCTGGTTACAGTATATAAAGCTACCTGAAGAAAATTACAGGTGTTCTATTTGATCCTATTAGTACCACGGTCAGGCAGCTAGACTATTTACATTTAGTACAGTGCGTCCTGCTCACAGTGTTCAGCTAGATCCGTTCCTGTTATCTTCCTACTGACAGGCAGGCTTGTCTGGTTACAGTATATAAAGCTACTTGAAGAAAATTACAGGTGTTCTATTTGATCCTATTAGTACCACGGTCAGGCAGCTAGACTATTTACATTTAGTACAGTGCGTCCTGCTCACAGTGTACAGCTAGATCCGTTCCTGTTATCTTCCTACTGACAGGCAGGCTTGTCTGGTTACAGTATATAAAGCTACCTGAAGAAAATTACAGGTGTTCTATTTGATCCTATTAGTACCACGGTCAGGCAGCTAGACTATTTACATTTAGTACAGTGCGTCCTGCTCACAGTGTTCAGCTAGATCCGTTCCTGTTATCTTCCTACTGACAGGCAGGCTTGTCTGGTTACAGTATATAAAGCTACTTGAAGAAAATTACAGGTGTTCTATCCCAGCTTAGTGCAGCTACAGGCCATTAGTATGTCTGGAAGGCCAAGAAGGAGAGGCAGACAGTCACAAGCCAATAAGAGAGGGCAAGCAGGCTCTGTGTCTAGTGCTGGTCATGGAGACGGTGCATCCTCATCAGCACGTGGCCATGGGACACGCTTGGCCTTTTTTTCGGCAGCTGGCCGTGTTGAGCCGCAACATGCGGAAGACTTGGTCGAGTGGATGACCAAGCCGTCCTCATCCTCCTCATCCTCTCTCACCCATGCCCAGGGTGCTTTGTCTGGCAAAGCAGCGGCCTCTTCCCTCAGCTCAATGTCATCAGTGACTCCTTCCCTAGCTCCACCATGTCCTCATGAGGATTCCCTCGAACTGTTTGACCACAGTGTTGGGTACATGCTCCAGGAGGATGCCCAGCGTTTGGAAGGCTCTGATGACGATACTGAGCTCGATGAAGGCAGTAACATGAGCACGGACAGAGGGGGTGCCCAAGAAGGACAGCAATCTGGCAGTCATGCTCCCCCTGCTGCAGCATACTGCCAGGTTTGCTCCAGTGATGAGGAGGGAGGGGATGATGAGGTCACTGACTCAACGTGGGTGCCTGATAGGAGAGAGGAGGAGGAGGAGGAGGAGGAGGAGGCGGCGGCACATCACCAACGAGGCAGGATGCCCTCCAGGGGCCAGCCTAAGGGCACCACATTGACTGCATCACACCCCAAAGCTCCACATGTGCAGGGCGCTGCAGTCTCTGCGCGTTATTCAAAAAGTTCTTTGGTGTGGGCCTTTTTTGAGACGAGTGCATCAGATCGCACCGCTGCTATTTGCAACATATGTCTCAAGCGTATCTCGCGTGGCCAAAACATCTCCCGCTTGGGTACCACATGCTTGACCAGACATATGTTGACCTGCCATGCAGTTCGTTGGCAAGCGTATCTAAAAGACCCACACCAAAGAACAAAGAGGATCTCTCCTTGCTCCTCATCAGCTGAGATTTCCAACCCCACTAGACCTTCAGTCCTCTCTGAGACCTGCAGTGAGAGGAATGAAGGTGTAGAATTAGGTGTGTCACAGCCAAGTACTTGTGGGCAATCTGCTTTTGGTACACCGACGTCAGATTGTACCAGGCAAATTTCCCTGCCCCAGCTGCTGCACCGCCGAAAGAAGTTTGCTCCCAGCCATCCACATGCCCAGCGGTTGAATGCTAGCTTGGCAAAATTGCTAGCACTTCAACTGCTGCCTTTTCAGTTGGTAGACTCTGCCCCCTTCCGTGAGTTTGTGGAATGTGCGGTTCCTCAGTGGCAGGTACCCAAACGCCACTTTTTCTCACGGAAGGCGATTCCGGCTCTCTACCGGCATGTTGAAGGCAATGTCCATGCCTCGCTGGACAGGGCGGTCAGCGATAAGGTGCATATTACCGCTGACTCATGGTCCAGCAGGCATGGACAGGGACGTTACCTAAGTTTCACGGCGCATTGGGTGACTCTGCTGGCAGCTGGGAAGGATGCAGGACAAGGTGCAGTAGTGTTGGAGGTTGTTCCGCCACCACGCCTCCAAAATGCTGATTGTGACACACCTCTCTCCTCCACCCCCTCCTCTTCTTCTTCCTCCATGGCCTCTTCCTCGGAACCAGCGGTGCTCCGTAGGCGTTCAAGGGGCTACGCTAGTACGCAGGCCAAAAGATGCCATGCGGTGCTTGAGCTTGTGTGCTTGGGGGACAGGAGCCACACTGGGGCAGAGGTTCTGTCAGCTCTGCAGGGGCAGGTTCAGAGGTGGTTGACGCCACGCCAACTTAAGGCAGGAATGGTGGTTTGCGACAATGGCACCAACCTCCTCTCTGCCCTCCGACAGGGACAAATGACCCATGTGCCCTGTTTGGCTCACGTCCTTAACTTGGTGGTGCAGCGGTTCTTGGGCAGGTACCCGGGCTTACAGGATGTCCTGAGGCAGGCCAGGAAAGTCTGTGTGCATTTCCGCCGGTCATATAATGCCAGTGCTCGGCTGACGGACCTCCAAAAGGAGTTTAACCTGCCCAAGAACCGCCTAATCTGTGACATGCCCACCAGGTGGAACTCAACGTTGGCCATGCTGCAGCGGCTGCACACGCAGCAGAGGGCCATCAATGAGTACCTGTGCGACTATGGCACCAGGACAGGGTCAGGGGAGCTTGGTTTTTTTTCCCCACGCCAGTGGGCCATGATCAGGGATGCATGCACTGTCCTGTCACCATTCGAGGAGGCCACGAGGATGGTGAGCAGTGACAGTGCATGCATCAGTGACACTGTCCCCCTTGTCCACCTGTTGGAGCACACGCTGCGTGGAATAATGGACAGGGCACTTGAGGCAGAACAGAGGCAGGAAGAGGAGGACTTCCTTAGCTCTCAAGGCCCCCTTTATCCAGACAGTGTTCCTGCGTGCCCGCCGATCACACAGGAAGAGGACGAGGAGGAAGAGGAGGAGGAGGAAGATTGTGTCAGTATGAAGGTGGAGCCTGGCACTCAGCATCAGCAGCAGTCTTTAAGGGATCAGTCCCAAGAAACACATGGACTTGTACGTGGCTGGGAGGAGGTGGCTGCGGACCATGTCGTTCTTAGTGACCCAGAGGACTCCGGACCGAATGCCTCAGCAAACCTACGCTGCATGGCCTCCCTGATCCTGCAAAGCCTGCGTAAGGATCCTCGTATTCGTGGTATCAAGGAGAAGGACCAATACTGGCTGGCAACCCTCCTTGATCCACGTTACAAGGGTAAGGTTGCGGACCTTATCTTGCCATCGCAGAGGGAGCAGAGGATGAAACATCTTCGGGAGGCCTTGCAGAAAGGTCTGTGCAACGCGTTCCCAGAGACTGGGAGGTTACAAACTCCTGTTTCTGGACAACGTGTTGCTGAGGCTTCGGTCAGTCAAAGAAGGAGCGGTGGAGAAGGTGGCCGTCTGACCGATGCGTTCAGACAATTTTTTGGTCCGCAGCCCCAAGGTATGATCGGTTCCAGCAACCATCGCCAGCGTCTGTTTTACATGGTGCAGGAATACCTAGGGGCAAGATCAGACTTGGACACCTTTCCCACCGAAAATCCTCTGAGTTACTGGGTCTTGAGGATGGATCACTGGCCAGAGCTTGCACAGTATGCAATTGAGCTACTGGCCTGTCCTGCATCCAGCGTTCTTTCGGAACGCACATTCAGTGCTGCTGGAGGCGTGGTAACCGATCACAGGGTGCGTCTGTCCACCGACTCGGTCGATCGGCTGACCTTCATAAAAATGAATGAGTCTTGGATCACCACCAGCTACCAAGCACCTGATGCTGATGTAACCGAATAATTTTTTTTGAAATCTCAGATCCCTTCAAAGACTGCCTATGCTGATGCTGAGTGACTATCCCTGAGTAATTATCCTCTTCCTCCTCAATCATCACGCTGATAGCTTGTAAGAACATTTTTGGTTCTGGGCGCCACCACCATTGCCTAAGGCACAATTTTTCAGCCCCTGTTTAACAGGGGCGTGTAATTACAATTTTTGATGTAATACTTTGCAGCAGGGCTCGTTCCTGCATTCCAACTAGAGTGTCTGTGAGGGGTTGCAGTGTTGTGGCACCAGCACCAGTGCCTAGGGCCCAATTTTTCTGCCCCTGTCTAACAGGGGCGTGTAATTACAATTTTTGATGCAATACTTTGCAGCAGGGCTTGTTCCTGCGTTCCAACTAGAGTGTCTGTGAGGGGTTGCAGTGTTGTGGCACCAGCACCAGTGCCTAAGGCCCAATTTTTCTGCCCCTGTCTAACAGGGGCGTGTAATTACAATTTTTGATGCAATACTTTGCAGCAGGGCTCGTTCCTGCGTTCCAACTAGAGTGTCTGTGAGGGGTTGCAGTGTTGTGGCACCAGCACCAGTGCCTAAGGCCCAATTTTTCTGCCCCTGTCTAACAGGGGCGTGTAATTACAATTTTTGATGCAATACTTTGCAGCAGGGCTCGTTCCTGCGTTCCAACTAGAGTGTCTGTGAGGGGTTGCAGTGTTGTGGCACCAGCACCAGTGCCTAAGGCCCAATTTTTCTGCCCCTGTCTAACAGGGGCGTGTAATTACAATTTTTGAAGCAATACTTTGCAGCAGGGCTCGTTACTGCGTTCCAACTAGAGTGTCTGTGAGGGGTTGCAGTGTTGTGGCACCAGCACCAGTGCCTAAGGCCTAATTTTTCAGCTCCTGTTCAACAGGGGCATGTAATTATAATTCTTGATCTAATATTTCACAGCAGGGCCCTGTGAGGGCTTACAGTGTTGTGGCCACAGCAACACCTAAGGCCCAAATTTCTGCTGAGTATATAGGGCAGGACCCTACTTTCAAACATCTAACTTACAAACGACTCCTACTTGCAAACGGAAGGAGACAACAGGAAGTGAGATTAAATCTACCCCTAGGAAGGGAAATTCTCTCCTGTATGAGTTAATATGGGAAAACAATTTCTCCTTTCCACTGATGCTTTCCAATCCTTGTTCCACAAAAAAACCCAAATTTTCAAAAAACATTTTTCATTGGGACAAAAAAGTGAGGTGAAATCTTCTGAAGAGGAGGAAAGACAGCAAAACAAATGTCACAGGGGTGATAACCCTTCCCTATGTTTTCCAAAAAGCTTAGAAAAGATTTTTTGGCTGGAGCTAAACACATTAAAAATGTTCAAAATTACAAACAGATTCTACTTAACAACAAACCTACAGTCCCTGTCTTGTTTGCACCGCCTGTATACTGCTGTTCAGAGTATATAGGGCCTGGTGGCCCCACACCTTTCCTTATTTTAATTTGGGTGCGGGGTTCCCCTTAATATCCATACAAGACCCAAAGGGCCTGGTAATGGACTGGGGGGTACCCATGCCGTTTGTCTCACTGATTTTCATCCATATTGCCATGACCCGACATGACATTAAACCCGCAAGCAGTTTTAAATGAGATTTTTTCCTTTAAAAATGACATTTGGTGCAGGGACTGTTCTAAACATGGGAAACACGCGTCACTTTACAGGCATACTATAGACACCCCCCAGGTACGATATTTAAAGGAATATTTCACTTTTTTTTTTTTTACTTTAAGCATCATTAAAATCACTGCTCCCGAAAAAACGGCCGTTTTTAAAAGTTTTTTTTGCATTGATACATGTCCCCTGGGGTAGGACCCGGGTCCCCAAACCCTTTTTAGGACAATACCATGCAAATTAGCCTTTAAAATGAGCACTTTTGATTTCGAACGTTCGAGTCCCATAGACGTCAATGAGGTTCTAACGTTCGTGCGAACTTTCGGTCCGTTCGCGGGTTCTGGTGCGAACCGAACCGGGGGGTGTTCGGCTCATCCCTAGTGTCAAGTTACCACAACACCATTATTATCTTGTATTATTTAATCTCAATGAGATTGCTTGGTGTTGGTGTCTCTGGTTAATTTCACGTTGTATTTTTGAAATGTACCTGCCTCCTCACAAACAGACTGTCCTTTTTGAAGGAAAACACACATAGGTAAGTATAATTTAAACAAAAATTCCTTTATTAAGGGCTCATAACCAAACAAAGAGGGAGGCAACGCTGGATAAACATAAGAAATTGGTAAAGCCTTTGGCCCCCAGGGCACACATCAATTATTTTACAGCAAAATTGGTGGCCTGAGGAGTCCAAATATAAGGGAGTACAGTTTGGTCCAAAAGTCCAAGAGATCATGAAAGCAGCAGATGACATGTATGTCCCCAGGCTGTGGTCATACAAGAGCCTGCATCGTTTGCCAGACCAGACTGAACCCAGGGCCATCACTCTCTGGTCTTCCTTACACGCTTCCTTCCCGGCTGTGGCTCTGGTGTTGGAGGTGTGGCAGGAGGAGGAGTAGGACCTGGAGGAGGAGGATGAGGAGGACCTGGAGGAGGAGGACCATGGATGAGCTGACAAATGTGGCTTTCGCATGTGAGTTGGCCCCTTAACCCCTTATGTAGAGCTTCTAAAAAGACAAACTCACATAAGAGTCATTTGCCCTCTTCCATTTGCAGCATTTTGCATGCTGTTAGGTCAGCAAAATCCTCTTCAACACTGTGGGGTGTTCTGAGGGCCTCAGTAGCCTTCCAAAATAAGCCAAGTGCTGCCTCCTCCAGGTTACTCCTCTTCCTGCCACTTTTTCTTTGAAGGCGGAGGGGAGGGACCTGGGTATTGGGCAGCCTGCTTGGCCCGGCCACCTCCTGGCAGAGACATCCCTGTGTATGAAAAAGGGACATGGTCTTAGTTTTTGGTTCCTCAATCACAATCAGAAATGAGTACTCCAAACTAACATAGATTTAACATCATTAATTTGAGAACCAGAAATATTTATAAGAATGCTATACCTGGCTCAAGCTGGGCTCCTCCACATGTTGCTGCCTGGAAGGCCCAGGTTGGACGTCAGAAGCCTCAGCTGGGGGGGAAGGAAGCGTGGAAGGAAGAGTGGAGAGTGCTGGCCTAGGTTCAGTCTGACCTGCCAGAAAATGCAGCCTGTCATAGTACCACAGCCTGGGGAGATAAATGTCATCTGCTGCTCCTGATCTCTGGGAATCCTGGACCTTCTTGCGCTCCTTTAGATAAGTGCTCCTCATGCTACCAATTAGGGCCTTCAAATAGGGGATGTCTGCCATGGGGATCAACGGCTTCACAAATTCCAGCAAATTATCCAGCTCTGCCTTCCTCTTTGTTTGGTTCTTATAATCACGGTGGTTCACCTGCCACAGACAGGGAAGCTCCCTGAACATATCTATGAATATGCTGATAAACTCCTGATCCTTCAGGATATCCATTTTCTCTGCAAGACACAACACAAGACAAACCCTAATGTCAGCCTAAAGTCTCCTAATCTTGTCACAATACAGGCCTCAATCTAGAAGCAGTATAGGCCCAATTTTAAATCTTACCTTTGTTATCACGATCAGCGCCTCCGATACTCCTTCCTCCGCTCACAAATTGTACGTACTAAGCACGCGTGTTACGCTTTATATACACTCCGCCCGCCCCTGACGTTCTTTCTAGTCTATTTCCCGACCCTTCTCGTTCGGCGCAGTGGGGAAGAGAACATGGTGGAGACACAGCAGGTGCGTGCTAATTACAGCAACGAGGAGGAGGAGGAAAGCCCAGAGCCAGAAACGTCTGGATCCCGGAGGAGAAGATTTAAGGCATCAAAAGGCCAAGACCATGACGAAAGCTGTGAAGAGTCTGCAGAAGAATTTTGTCCAAGGATCAACTGAGGAAGTGGTGGTCGGACCTCAAATTAAGGGAGCACGAGCAGTACAGAAGGATCAGGAGAGTGTTGCAAAAAAGTAAGTAGTTGTGCTGTGTTCCTCTTCTTTATTTTTCTAACGTTCGTGCTGCTCCATGTGCTTTTCTTAACTGTTGTACAGTTTAAAATGGCAACTTTCATGTTCATGGGCACATTATTCGTTCATATGAAACATTGTTCGTTCGGCATAGACAACACCATGTTTTGGACCTATGCATTTGAATACATTTTTGCTAGCCTATTTCTCTTAAAATAATTTTGGTGTCTAGATGGGTTGGTAACTAGAATGAAATGCAAACTAGATTCTGTGTAAGGAGAGGACACTCAGCAATTATTTACACATCTGGACGCTGGAGCACTAGTGTGGGATACAAGAACACCCTTTTTATTAGGGGGCCCACACAGGTGCTCAAGTATATACTATAGGGGTGTCTCCATCTGTGAAGCTTGTACAAAACAGGTAAGTATTCAAGCTTGACAAAGGGAAAAAATATTTCTTCATTTTGGAACTCGGTCAAAGCAGACAATTGTACCCCACTTCCAAGCAATGTTTCATCTTCCTATTTCTACCATCAAATATCTGTGTGCTAAGTATACCTATTTTTTTTTTAAATAGAGGCTAAAAGACTCGGAGGACACCACACCGAGGAGACCACAGACCCCCCACCTCAGGAAGAAGGGGAAATCCCCCAAAGCCGGAGGAGGAGGAGGAGGAGGGAGACGTGGTGGAAATTGTCACCACAACAGGTGAGTGCGACCACAGGCTCAGGTAAGAGGTGGATGCCGGCATATTTATAATACACGGTGTGTTTTTGTTTATATATTTTTAGGTGATCGTGATGCTGTGGATGAAGGTCATTTCACCAGTGAAAGTGCCCAGATCCTGATCGGGGAGATCATGGGGTGTAATAGGGACTTGGAAAACATCCAGAAAAACATCAATGATGTTAAAAACAAAATGAAGAACATCATTGATGTTTTAGGGAGAGTTTAAAACCCCTCGAAATCCATAATGTAGTTGGCATTTTTTCCAAAATAATTTGTTGCACCTTTTTTTACCTATTGTCGAAAAGCCAAATTTTGAAGATGCACACAGTGTGTCGACATGTGCTATCTGCCATCACGGGAGATCAATGTAGGCATTCTGTGGGTGCAACCCCTTCCTCAATAATAAAGTAGCTGAGAGGAAGGGGTTACACCCCCAAAACATGTCCCTTGATCCCCCATGATGGCAGCTAGCACATGTTGACATTCGGGAATTTGTGTGCATCTTCAAAATTTGGCTTTTCCAGGGGTAGGGATGAGCTTCGAGTTCGAGTCGAACTCATGTTCGACTCGAACATTGGCTGTTCGCAAGTTCACCGAACAGCGAACAATTTGGGGTGTTCGCGGCAAATTCGAATGCCGCGGAACACCCTTTAAAAGTCTATGGGAGAAATCAAAAGTGCTAATTTTAAAGGCTAATATGCAAGTTATTGTCATAAAAAGTGTTTGGGGACCTGGGTCCTGCCCCAGGGGACATGGATCAATGCAAAAAAAAGTTTTAAAAACGGCCGTTTTTTCAGGAGCAGTGATTTTAATAATGCTTAAAGTCAATCAATAAAAGTGTAATATCCCTTTAAATTTCGTACCTGGGGGGTGTCTATAGTGTGCCTGTAAAGGGGCGCATGTTTCCTGTGTTTAGAACAGTCTGACAGCAAAATGACATTTTGAAGGAAAAAACTCATTTAAAACTACTCGCGGCTATTGCATTGCCGACAATCTGGGGGTCACCTTGTTAAAGGGGGCTTCCAGATTCCGATAAGCCCTCCGCCCGCAGACCCCCACAACCACCGGCCAGGGTTGTGGGGATGAGGCCCTTGTCCTCATCAACATGGGGACAAGGTGTTTTGGGGGGCTACCCCAAAGCACCCTCCCAATGTTGAGGGCATGTGGCCTGGTACGGTTCAGGAGGGAGGGGGGGCCGCACTCTCGTCCCCCCTCTTTTCCTGCGGCCTGCCAGGTTGCGTGCTCGGATAAGGGTCTGGTATGGATTTTTGGGGGGACCCCACGCCGTTTTTTTTTTTTTTTTGGCGCGGGGTTCCCCTTAAAATCCATACCAGACCTGAAGGGTCTGGTATGGAATTTAGGGGGAACCCCACGTCATTTTTTTTTTTAAATTTTGGCCGGGGTTCCCCTTAATATCCATACCAGACCTGAAGGGCCTGGTATGGAATTTAGGAGGACTCCCACGTCATTTTTTTTTTTTAATTTTGGTTCGGGGTTCCCCTTTGGGGAATTCCCATGTCGTTTTTATCAATGAACTTTTATGTGTATTGTCGGACCGGCAATGCAATAGCCGCGAGTAGTTTTAAATGGCTTTTTTCCTTTAGAAATGTCATTTTGCTGTCAGACTGTTCTAAACACGGGAAACATGCGCCCCTTTACAGGCATACTATAGACACCCCCCTGCTACGAAATTTAAAGGGACATTACACTTTTATTGTTTGACTTTAAGCATTATTAAAATCACTGCTCCTGAAAAAACGGCCGTTTTTAAAACTTTTTTTTGCATTGATCCATGTCCCCTGGGGCAGGACCCAGGTCCCCAAACACTTTTTATGACAATAACTTTCATATAAGCCTTTAAAATTAGCACTTTTGATTATTCATGTTCGTGTCCCATAGACTTTAACGGTGTTCGCATGTTCGAACGAACTTTTTTCCTGTTCGCATGTTCTGGTGCGAACCGAACAGGGGGGTGTTCGGCTCATCCCTATCCAGGGGTGACTTCACCCCATCTGAACGCAATATCAAACACAGTTTATAAATACTCATGTCTGATATTGCCTTCAATTTCTAACAAAGTTGAACTTTGTAAGTTCCAGATTTGTGTATTTCTTGTTGGTTTTAAACATGCCTGTTTTACCTTAAATAAACATTTCTACTTTTATTAATGTGACACAAAAATTGTTATACAACAAACATGTTGGTTTGTTTTAAAAACCTTTGATAAATGCACATGTGATTGTGCTTGTATTAAAAAGATTGATAATCAACAATGTGTGGCTTCTTCTTTCAATCCTCCGAAATGTTTTTTTGTGGTAAAATTGGTGGTTTCTGTGACAATGGGGGTTATTTCCTAAGGGCAAATTCACTTTGCACTAAAAGTGCAGTTTCAGTGCAGGCTCAAGTGCACTTGTAGTGCAAAGTGTTTTCCTTTAGTAAATAACACTCAACAGTCTTTCTAATGTTACACAATCACGCCATTTTCAGGACTCCCCAAATTTATGTCAGGGTCAGCTAAAAGAAAGACAAGCAGTAAATGTCAGCAAATATTTTAGTAGTTAAAATTTGTTTTTTAGTTAAAAAATGTCTCAGACATTGTCTGGCATATTGATGGCCCCCTTACCCGCAAAGTATTCCATGTATCTTAGACGGACCTCGCTGGCACTCAGGGGGGGCAAGCCAGGACGGCCAGCTTCAAACGCCGTCAAGGTTGGTTCATTTACATGAATTCCGGATTCAGGCCCAACTGAGCCAGCATAGTTGACAGAATTTCTCCTTAAAAACACAGCAAGCCCGGATGATATGATTGAGTTTATACTCCGCCATATGTATGGGTGTAAGAAATAGGCAGAACCTGCTGGCCATTATTCCAAACGTGTTCTCCACCACTCTTCTGGCTCTGGCCAGCCGGTAATTAAAAACCCTCTGGTCCGGGGTGAGGGTCCTCATAGGGAATGGCTGCATAAGATGGTCCCCCAGCGCAAATGCTTCATCCGCAACGAAGACGAATGGGAGTCCTTCCACATTGTCTTCTGAAGGTGGCAAGTCCAAGCTGCCATTCTGGAGACACCTGTAGAACTCGGTCTGGGCGATGACTCCACCATCTGACATCCACATACAGGAACTCGTAAGCAGCCGACATCACAGCCAACATCACAATACTATTGAACCCCTTATAGTTGTAATAGTATGACCCCGAGTTGGGTGGTGGGATGATGTGGATGTGTTTCCCATCAATTGCCCCTCCGCAGTTAGGAAAGTCCCACCGCTGGGTAAAGTGGGAGGCCACAGTCTGCCATTCCTGTGGGTTGGAAGGAAACTGTGGAGTCAAACAAGAAAATAAAATTAATCATTTTGCTCATAAACATGGAAAGCAGATTAGAAACAAACATTCTTGGCCAACATCAGTATAACATTTATTTTAGGGACTATTTAAAGACAAAGGTATAAGGTCCACCTATCAGATTCCTCCCCCCCCCCCCCTCATAGGCCATTTGTAAAATTTTATGGGGGGGATGTTTTGGACAGGTAACCCTCTCCACTTCATTGAGAGATGAATGCATAAATAATGTGTATTACTTTGGCCAGCCCCTCCTTACTTTACACTATTGGCAGCCCATTGGACAGGTAAGAAGTGTCATAATACAAAGGGAAAAATGCACACTGTACACATTTTAGCACATTTTTACATTCCGATATTACCTATCAAGATAATAATAGGATACAAAAACTTTAAATAGTACCATTTGAAAGTATTCAGGCTTGCACTACATGCTTTGGGGAATTCATCCATAAATCAGACCACAAAAGAGGTGGGTATAGTGTGTATGGGTTTGGCAAAGTCAGCAGATAGAGGATTGGTATCAGCTGAGTTAGCAGTTGGGGGGAGGGAGGGTTCAAAAAGATTTTGTGAACCAAAAAAAAAAAAAGCCTCTGGCACTCTGCCAGAATTTCAAGCACATATCACAATTTTAAACATTTTAGGGGGTATTTATGGAGCTGACAAAATACATTGTTAAGTGACTACACAAGGTGAATATAGGGCCAGGAGAGCATGCTGGGGAGGTTAGTGAAGGCAAATATGTATGAAGGACAAAAAAATTACATTAAAATCCAGCATGCATGTGGACAAAGGGGACATTCACAGCATATTACAATCATGGTAATTAGGGCATGAGGAAAGAAATACAATACATTATCAAACATTCTATACAATAAAATGTGATGCAAAAGGATAACAATCTTACCTTAATATAGTCCTTCTGCAGGACCTGGATGATGGCAGAACAGGTCTCTGGGATAATGATCCCCAGAGCCTGGGGGGAGATGCCTGTCGAGAACTTCAAGTCCTGCAGACTTCTCCTCGTTGCCAAGTACCGCAGGGTAGCGATGAGCTTCTTCTCAAGAGTGATGGCTTGCCTCATGCAGGTACCCTGCCTGCTGATATAGGGGGTCAGCAAAGCCAACAAATGGTGAAATACGGGGTCCGTCATCCGGAGAAAGTTCCTGAAATCATCAGGATTATTCTCACGGATCTCACGCAGCAAAGGCATGTGACAGAACTGGTCACGCTGGAGCAACCAAATCTTGGTCCATGAACTCCTCCCTAGTTCATGGACTGGGCTTGTGTCAAGATAAGGACCCCAACACCAAGCCCCCGGACAGCACGAACTCTACAAGGAGTACATATACGCAACATGGCTAGAAAACGGTCGGCTGCTCAGAACGAAGTAACAGAACGCACTGAAGAACAGCAAGGCCTGTGAAGAGCGACCTGGAAAACAGTAACGAACGAACAAGAACACAATGACAGAGTCAAGAGTAACTCACTGCACGCACTGAAGACCAGATACAAACCCACAAGCACAAACTGAACAGCAGAAAACAATCTAAAAACCATGAGTCTGAAAAAGCGCGAATCGTCTCTCACCAAACTTTTACTAACGCGAGATTAGCAAAAGTAGCCCAAAGGGTGCCGCGCTTGGTTCTGAACTGCCCTTTTATAGTCTTGTCGTACGTGGTGTACATGACCGCGTTCTTGGTGATGGGAAATTCCGACAACTTTGTGCGATCGTGTGTAGACAAAACAAGTTTGAGCCAACATCCGTCAGAAAAAATCTACGGATTTTGTTATCGGAATGTCCGATCAATGTCCGATCGTGTGTACGGGGCATTAGTTTCACAATCATCAATTCTGGAAGCTACACAATAAGAAATATGAACTTATTTCTACCACACCCCCACACGCCTCCTTTATAGGAGATCCAAAATTCTGACCAAACCTGCACGAAAGCAGGGAATTTACATCGTGGATTAACAACAACTTGACATCCCTAACAAATTAGACACTTCTATAACACATATTTTCAAATAACAGGAACAAAAACACCCACATTTTATGAGAACATATGTCTGAAGTCACCTAGAGGAATAGGACTGATAACCAGATTTGAATATATCTGCGATAACAATGATAGACAAGGTAAACTTCCCTATATGCACACATGGGAACACGAATTTGATATCTCGCTTTCGACTGAAAAATGGGATGAATGTATCAATAACTTACACAAATGCACAAGATCAATTACAATCAGAGAGACGGCAATAAAGTTATTTACAAGATGGTAGTATACACCTGTAAAACTTCATGCCATTTTCCCCTCAGTACCTCAGACATGTTTGAGGGGTTGCATCTCCGCAGGTTCATTCTCACACATCTTCTAGGAATGTGGGAACGTTTCACAAATATGGAAGAAATTGGAAAACTTTGCATCCAAAATCTCTCACAATATTATACAGCTCACTCTCCACAACCGCCTTTTTATCCTCCCCGATCACAGGGCTATCCATCCATCACATGAGACTCATCCACACAATATGTACGGCAATACACTGGCTGATCAGCCCAATTGAAAGTAAGAATAAAACAATATTAACCTCATGGAAAAAATATTTCACACCCTACATAATACAAATCATTTATATTATAACAAATGGGACTCTTACTTCATTCACTCTAAACACGTCTTAAACCCCGAATAGTAATACATTTCATTACAGATCATTGAAGGACTTAAGTTACATCTTACATCTGTCATATACTGTATACATTTACATCATTTTCCTTACCTGTAAACCTTATGTAATGCATTTTTCTTGACATATGATTCCATATGTATAACACGCACCTTTTTCCCCTGAAAATAGGGGGTAAATCACGGGTGTGTGTTATACATTGACAGTGTACCTGGGAGGGAAGGAGGGGGCGAGCGCTGCCGGAATTCACCAAGCCCTCATCTCCTGTTTACTCAGCTCTAACTCAGCTCTCACGTCACACACACAGTCCCGCCTCCGTCACCAGCATTGAACCAGTGTTCTGCCTATCACAGGAGCTGGTCCAATGCCGATGGCGGAGGCAGGATTGTGTATGTGACTGCCGACTGAGAGCCGAGTAAACAGGAGATGATGGCTCGGTGATTTCTTGCACTGCATTGATGAGAGATGGTGAGGCTGCAGATGGGCATTAATCAGTCTGTATTGATGGGAGATGGGCTGCAGATGGGCGCAGATCAGGCTGCTGATGGGCGCAGATCAGGCTGCTGATGGGCGCAGATCAGGCTGCATTGAGGCTGCAGATGGGCACTAATCGGGCTGCATTGAGGCTGCAGATGGGCACTAATCAAGCTGCATTGATGGGCACTGACCATTATTTTGCTTCAAAGTGGTTTATTTAAAAAAATTGTTTTTTTCCTGAAACTTCATACTTAAATTGAAGGTGCGTGTCATACACTTGTGCGTGTTATACGCCAATATATATGGTAGTTTGTAAACAACAAAAAAAATCTCTTGCCCTGGACCCTGAACTATACAAAGTAAATGTTTCTACAAGATCTATAAAAAGTGTTTTGAGATGTTTTATGATTTTATTAGTTGGCTCTACTTGCGTACAGATTTATTTTGGAGAAGCAATTTTTAAAATGTTTAAGCTGTATGAATTGTAGACACTTCATTGGCTGTAGCACTGTAAAGCAAGGCAGTCATGATTAATGTGAAGCAGGAAAATTTTCACTTTGAGCCCCATTATAATAATCTTTAACAGAAAACATTTTATATTCAAGTAATCCTAGTGGTTTGGATATAGTATATATATCATTTCTTAAGGATCAAGTAATAATCCAAGCTTATAAAGAATGTGTGAAAATAGACTAGTTTTTAGGAATTTGCACATGCAAACCTCTCAGCAGCCTGCAAAGTTAAAATGAATTACGTAAATCCACCTGCGTGTGGTTTGGAGCTAAAACTCTGCATAACTCATACATTTTAATGCATTGCACCTCTGAACTAGGTGCATATGTTACTCTTGATTTTGAATTAAAACTGATTTAATTGACTTGAGTCACTGATCTGAACAAAATTGCACATAATGTTGAGGTGGAAAAATGAAGCGACATAGTTTTCCTGACTATTTTAAACTTAAAACAGAAAGTACTTTCTTCAAAAAATCCTTAGTAAGCTCTGGGGCAAGCATTTGCTTTCAGAAGTAAAGCCCCATGCACACTATTAGATTTTCTGAAGATTTTTGTCTTCAGATTTACCAAAACCATGTAGTGCAAGGGCCTGCCTGATTGCATACAGATTGAAACTCTAATGTCGCGTACACACGGTCGGATTTTCTGACGGGAAACGTTCGATCGTGTGTAGGCTCCATCGGACATTTTCCGTCGGAATTTCCGACAAACAAAATTTGAGATCTGGAACTCAAATTTTCCACCAACAAACTCCGTTGTCATAAATTCCGATTGTGTGTACAGAATTCCAATGCACAAAGTTCCACGCATGCTCGGAATCAAGCACAACACGTCACTGGCTATTGAACTTCATTTTTCTCGGCTCGTCGTACGTGTTGTACGTCACTGCGTTCTTGATGTTCGGAATTTCCGACAAGATTTGTGTGATTGTGTGTATGCAAGACAAGTTTGAGCCAACATCCATCAGAAAAAAACCATGGATTTTGTTGTCGGAATGTTCGATCGTGTGTACGCGGCATTAGGGTTTGACCTCATATTATATGGTATTGGTAAATCTGAAGACAAAAATCTGCAGAAAATCTAATAGTGTCTGTGGGGCTTAACTGTCAGTATTTAAATATAGTCCATCTGGAGTCACACTATCTCAAAATAAATACATCCGATTCTGAAAGGCCCCAGAGTTTGTAAGAAAATTCACACCAAAACAGCTCCAAGGACAAGTCCAAGAAAACTACAGTGAGGATGAGTTACAAAATAGAAACACAAACAATAAACAACACCAATCAATCACCTGCCATTAAATCCATAAAAAAAATTAAAAGAAAAAAAGAATATAACTATACCTACAGAGGGCTATCAAGCAAAATCCAGTGGTGGGGTAAGGTGCAAATTAGCTAGGGAAGCAATCTATAGGCTGGTGATCTCTGAAGGAACCTAAAAGATCCACAGGTAAGGTAGAAGAAAACATCCATGGGACAGCTATAACAGAAACACAATCTTTTTTAGAAGAAAGAAGGGATCTTAAAGGTGCATATTATACAAATAGGTTCGGTTCTCACTAGCCCGACTTCAAAGTCACGCAACTTTCAGTGCAACTTTGGAGTCCAACTTTGATACAACTTTGATGTGACTTTTTACACTCTGTGGTATTGAAGTTGTATCAAAGTCGGACCAAAGTAGTGCGGGAACCTTTTCTAAAGTCTATTTGTGTAGCATCAGTTATGACAGATCTCATAGGGAAACATTGAATTTCACGTCATCCGACTTGCTGTCTCACAAGTCAGATCCTATGTCACATCAGTGTCAACCACGACTTAATCTAAGACTTGCATTTTGAAAAGTAAAAACATTGCAATTTTATATCAATTTTTAAAATGCTAGTTAAACCATTATTAAAATCACACGGTCTCTTTTGTTGTCATTTCATAGTGGTAACAGCGATGTGGTTCCCAACAAGTTTTGCACAAAAAGGCTTCTTCAGGGAAATGCCGCTAACAGATTTCAGGTTAATTTGTATATATTTTCATACAGTCTGAAATTTGGTACCAGCATTTACCCTGAAGAAGCCTATTTCTGTGAAACATGTTGGGAACCATATCACTGTTACCGCTATAAAATGGCGACAAAAGAGACTGTGTGATTTGAATAATGTTTTCATTAACATTTTAAAATTTGATTTACCAATAAAACTGTAATATTTATACGTTTTCAAACACAAATGTTGGATTAATTGTATAATACACACCTAATATCCCTATAAAGTCCTTTATTTTCTTCTAAAAAAAAAACATTTTGTTGCAATTTGGGATGTGACGATTATACATTGGTACATTTATTGCCCACATACATGATTATTCTATAACAGAAACACTTCACAAAGATGGGCTTTATAAAAGAGAGATGAGATAAAAGCCATTGCCGAAACAGAACCTATATCAAGTCCCATTTGGAGTGCGCTGTCATACCATTCAGAATTATTGGGTTGCCATAAAACAGTACAAAAATGCATTCTGTGATTCTTTTTTTATGAAGGGTGTGTTTTACTGTGAAAGAAGTTGAGGCAGCAGGCTTAGTGTCAGTTGGGTCATGAGAGCAGACCCAACACACACTGAACTCCTTGTCTTTCTCTTGCGGTTTGCACATGCCCAAGGTGACTTAGTAGAGCTGGCGGTAAGTTGACGTATACAGGCTGAGTAATGAAATACACACTTGCTTTGTATAAAAGGTAACCATTTCTATTTACAGTATGGCAGCACAGAAACTGCAGCTATCCTAGTTTCTGCATTACCAAATGGAACAAAAGAGCCACCCACAATTTCTCATAGTGATTATTCATTCTGGAATGCAATCTGATCTGAGTACAGGTGTTCTGCAGTTCATAATAACAAAAAAGGAACAGCATGAAGGCATAGCCAAACATTTTATAGGATAACTGATTTTTCTAGATGTATGATAAAAAAAAAAAAACTGTTTTATTAATTTTGCCCTCTCTTGTGGGACCACAGGGAGACAGAACTGTGCCTATAACTATCTGATTTGTTTTAGCGCTGTTCAATAAATGACATCTGTCACCTTTTGTGTATTTCTTTGCCACTTGCTTAAATCATAGCAATTGTTCTCTAAATGACATAAAGAATTTGAGGCATGTGGATTCCAACTTGACAAAACCAAACTAATCAATGGGACATTTGTGTACCGAATGGCTATTTGGAGGTTTTGGCAAGTAAAGACGGAAAAACAGGTGAGGTACAGATAAATAAGTGTACTTTTCACAGCAAATACAATTCTGAAGGTCACGCTATGGGAGGTGAGCAAAACAAAATGCACAGAAATCCACGCAGCTACAGACTATTGGAAATGGTATTATATGACTTGGATACGTATTGAAAGCTGAACTCTGGTCACAAAAACTTTAACCACTTCAAGTTCAGACACTTTCACCCTCTTTCAGTCCAGGCCATTTTTCAGTTCTCAGCACTGTCACACTTTGAATAACAATTACTCAGTCATGCAACACTGTATCCAAAGGGTTTTGTTTTTTTGGGAGACAGATAGAGCGTTCTTTTGGTGGTATTTAATCACCACTGGGCTTTTATTTTTTGCTCTACTATATATGAAAAAATACTGGAAATTATCCAAAAATAACCACTTTTCCTAGTTTCTGTTATAAAATTTTACAAACCTTCTTCATACATTTAGGTCAACATGTATTTTGCTACATTTCTTTGGTACTAAAAAAAAAAAAAAAAAACCCAAATGAGCATCTATTATCTAGTCTGTATGAAAGTTATAGAGTCTACAAACTATGGTATACACAGTGCCTTGAAAACGTATTCATACCCCTTGAAATTTTCCACATTTTGTCATGTTACAACCAAAAACGTAACTGTATTTTATTGTGATTTTATGTGATATACCAACACAAAGTGGCACATAATTGTGAAGTGGAAGGAAATTGCTAAATGGTTTTCAAATTTTTTTACAAAAAGTGTGGTGTGCATTTTTTTTTTCAGCCCCCCTGAGTCAATAATTTGTAGAACCACCTTTCACTGCAATTACAGCTGCAAGTCTTTTTGGGGGATTTCTCTACCAGCTTTGCACAAAAGAGTGACATTTTTGCCATTCTTCTTTGCAAAATAGCTCAAGCTCTGTCAGATTGGATGGAGAGCGTCTGTGAACAGCAGTTTTCAAGTCTTATCGCAGATTCTCAATTGGATTTAGGTCGGGACTTTGACTGGGCCATTCTAACACATGAATATTCCGCCCCAGTCTCAAGTCTTTTGCAGACTCTAACAAGTTTTCTTCTAAGATAGCCTTGTATTTGGCTCCATCCATCTTCCCATCAACTCTGACCAGCTTCCCTGTCCCTGCTAAAGAAAAGCATCCCCACAGCATGATGCTGCCACCACCATGTTTCACGGTGGGGATAGTGTGTTCTGGGTGTTGTGTAGTGTTAGTTTTCCGCCACACATAGCATTTTGCTTTTAGGCCAAAAAGTTCCATTTTGGTCTCACCTGACCAGAGCACCTTCTTCCACATGTTTGCTGTGTTCCCCACATGGCTCCTTGCAAACTGCATACGGGACTTCTTATGGCTTTCTTTCAACAATGGCTTTCTTCTCGCCACTCTTCCATAAAGGCCAGATTTGTGGAGAGCACAACTAATAGTTGTCCTGTGGACAGATTCTCCCACCTGAGCTATGGATCTCTCTGCTCCTCCTCCAGAGTTACCATGGGCCTCTTGGTTGCTTCTCTGATTAATGCTCTCCTTGCCCAGCCTGTTAGTTAAGGTGGACGGTTGTCGGATGATGGATTGAACAGTGCTCCATGAGATGTTCAAAGCTTGGAATATTTTTTTATAACCGAACCCTGCTTTAAAATACTCCACAACTTTATCCCTGTTCACTAAGGTTCTCTAACAAACCTCTGAGGGCTTCACAGAACAGCTGTATTTATACTGAGATTAAATTACACACAGGTGGACTCTATCTACTAATCAGGTGACTTCTGAAGGCAATTGGTTTCACTACGTTTTAGTTTGGGGAATCAGGGGGATGAATACAAATGCACGCCACACTTTTCACATATTTATTTATTTCACATATTCAAAAAAAATGGAAAACCATTTATCATTTTCCTCCCACTTCACAATTATGTGCCACTTTGTATTGGTCTATCATATAAAATCCCAATAAAATACATTTACGTGTTTGGTTGTAAAATGAGAAAATGTAGAAAATTCAAGGGGTGTGAATACTTTTTCAAGGCACTGTATATTTGAAAATTGACCACTCCTGATGTACTGACTACCTGTCTCATTTATTGAGGTCCTAAAATACCAGAACAGTACAAATACCCCAAATTAAGCCTTTTGGAAAGCAGACGGATCAGGGTATTTAGTAAGAGGCAAGGTGAGTTTTTTGAAGTTGCAATTTTGTCACAAAGTTATTTTAATAAGATATTTCTCTCTCACACACACACAATAGGCATACATAGAATTACACCCCAAAACACATTTTGCTATGCCTCCCGAGTATGGACATACCACATGTGTGAGACTTTTTCACAGCCTAGATGTGTAAAGGGGTCCAAAATCCAAGGAGCACCTTTAGGCTTTCAAGGGACATAAATTACGCATGTAATTTCCTGTCTACCTATTACATTTTTGGAGGTCCTAGAGCACCAGGACAGTGGAAATGCCACCCCAAAAGGACTAGATTTTGGAAAGCAAATCTTGTTTGTTTTAAACCTTGAATCTTTTTCTGTTACCATGAACTTCCAATTAAAGCCATCCCTTTGCACTTCCTGTTTACTAGATTACTGTGCTCCCTCCAGCCAATATCTCTCTCTTGTCACTCCTGATGCCATCCATATCTTTGTTACCACTCGTTACCGACCTTTGGCTTGTTCCTTGACTATTCTTCTGCTTCATCCCAACCTGCAACCACTTGTTACCGAACTTCATCTTGTTTACTGACTACTCTTCGGTTTATCCTACCTGCTATATCTTCTACTGAACCCCGGCTTGATCACTTGCTGATGGGGTGCTCCTGAGGACTGTGACCTGGTACTAACATGCAGCAAAACCCATTTCCACTATCATGAGCTCTTTTGAACACCAGCTAGTTACTTAGACTCTGCACCTCAGGTGACCCTGTGTCATCCGTCAAGGTGACCTGCTTCTGTACTTATCCAGCTGTTCGGTGGGTGTCTCACTACTGCTATAGCTACTGGTCTCCGAGCCTGAACTTGGTTTACTAAAATTGGAGAGTGCAAATTCTGATGCAGCACTGCATAGTAGCCAATCAGCATCTTACTTCAGCTTGTTCAGTTAAGCTTTGACAAAAAAAAATGGAAGCTAATTGGTTTCTGTGCAGAGCTGCACCAGATTTTTCACTCTCCAGTTTTAGTAAATCAACCCTAGTGAGTCTTTTGAAAAATTTATTTTTTTCCACAAGTTTTTGGAAAACGCAAGAAAGAACATGAACATGTATTTGTTTTTTACACAACGTTGCCAATTACCAAGATCTTTCTAACACACATCATAGGCATACTTAGAATTACCTCACAAAACACATTCTGCTACTGCTTCTGAGTATAGTGATATGGCGGTACCAAATGTGTGAGACTTTCTTACAGCCTAGCCACACAGAGGGGGTCAAAATCCAAGGAGCACCTTCAGGCTTTCTAGAGGCATAAATTACACATCTAATTGCCTGACTACCTATCATATTTTTGGAGGCCCTGGAGCACCAGTACAGGTGAAAACACCCACATTTTGGTAAGTAAACGCGCCACAGCATTAAGAGGCATGGTGAGTCTTTTGACTTCATTTTTTGTCACAGGTTTTTGAAAAATGCAGAAAAAAAGGAAAGTTATTTTTTTACACAAGGTTGTCAATTGAATAAGATATTTCTCACACAGCATGGGTATACTTAGAATTTCACCCCAAAACACATTTTGCTACTCCTCCAAGTATGAAGATAACACATGTGTAAGACTTTTTCACTGTTTGGACTGATTATATACCGGGCATTGTATCTTGTGTATCACACAAATCAACCAATTGTATCAAAACCAATGTACTGTCATGGTCACCTCTATATGAATGATCAGGGAATATAGCTCAGTGTAGTATCACCTATAGCATCCCAGTTCCTAAAAACACTACCTGATCCTCATACCTGCTCTGTGTCAATGATTCATGAAGCATTAAAGCCAGAGGGTTGGAGCAAAAGCCAATCAACTAGCATAGAGGTCAGTAAAGTTTGCCCCAATTTTTCTCTCAAGAGTAAACACAGTTGCATGCTGAAGCCTTAATTCAGTTCACAATATTTGTAAATTATGATAGCCACACTTGTCTCCTACAGGCCACTAGCATTCACAAGATTTTATTGTTATCTGTATCTTATTTACATTATTTCTATAACTATAGGCAAAACTTTTTTCTTTTTTTCCATTTTGGATACAATAAGGGAAGGTTATAACCCCTGACAGTTTTTTGCCATCTGTGTCCAATTGGGGATATCTGCCTTCATTTCCTGTCACATAGCCAAAATAGAAAGTAGGAGGAAAACCCTGCAAAATAAGGAAATCCCTTGGAGCCCCCAGAACACCAAAAAGTAATAGAGGGGAAGATTCTGTTTAGCACAGCAGGGAAGCAGCTACAGAGGGCAGCTGCAGCCAATGTTTTTCTCACCCTCCATTCATAGCCAAGCATCTGACTACATCTAGTTGCATGGAAATAAACTAACATTGTGCTTACAGAAATTTTCTTGCCAGAAGTGTTCAGAAATCCACTTAAATTGACTGCCAATTTAGACAAAATAAAGCTGCTAACAGATATAATTTGCAGGCTGTTGGAAGTGAAAAAAATACCCAGAACTTCTGGGTATGGGGAGCGTGTGATTCACGCCCCTTCCTCTCATGTGAAAATATTGGTGAGAGGTCACTCTGGACTATCCAACAGGGAGAGGCTCCTCTCCCTGGTGTAAGCCCCACAGGTCTTCTGTTTGCTCTTAATGTCCAAAAATAATGGCAGGGGACTGAAGGGAATCTAAATATTTGTAGCCTTGGAGGGTGGCAATTAAGTGAATCTGTTGAGCAAATACTGGGCAGACGTAGGTTGACTTTAAAGGTACATTGGCTACATTGCAGAGGTTTAGCTGGAAAGAAAGAATAACGATTTTGGAATCAGACTGCAGTTAACTATTTTCAGTGATAGAAAACAAATTATTTACTTGAATTGAGTACCTCTTTAAAAAAAGGTTGAAGAATATCTATTCTTCTCTTTTGCCAGATTATTGGCCTCCTAAAACATCTCAATAAGCCTTTCTGTACCCTCCTATGTCATCCCTGCCTTTTCATATAACATCTTCATGTATATCCTATTAAACTAGGCTTTCTGTCAGATCTAAAACTTTCATAATAATGGTTGCCGTGTTTCCATTTTCTTTGACACAACATGTCCCACTGACTATGTGCATTGTTCTTGGATTTTGTATCTTTTTCATGTATTTGAGCATGCTGTTCCAACAGCAATATGCAACAAAACAGAAAATTGCCCTGGGAGTGAGGTGAGCACAGTTTAAGACAATAAACATAACAGCAATAAATACAGTCTAAAAATGTATTTAAAAAGGATCATACATGCATAAATAGCATAAATTAAATGCCAAGCCAATAAGAGGTACATATAGTATAGGATAGTAGTAAATATATAAAATAACAGTAAAATAACACACAAGCATCTAGCATACCCGAAGCGTTTCTTGAGACAGAGCTTGCTTCTTCAGGGGTGGATGCGTGTTAGATGTACCTAAGATGGACAAAGTAAATGTATATCATGATGTTAATTGTATAAACACATGGTAAGAGGGGTCTTTGTGTAAGGGACCCCATACTCACCAATGGACAAGGTCAGAACACTATATGCACAATTCCCAGAGGGCGGCAGCGACAAGTGTCTCGCCCGGGAGCTGAGGAGGTGGAACCAAACAAGACCCCACCAAGGGCCAACCGGAGGGCCAGCATGGCACTACTAAGAATGTGTGCCCCTAAAGGTCTCACAATGTTCATTGGGGATGTCAGCTGTAAACATAAGTATATACAGTTATGCTCATAGGTTTACATACCCTGGCAGAATGTATGATTTCTTGGCCATTTTTCAGAGAATATGAATGATAACACAAAAATATTTCTTATATAAAATCAATAAAATAGGGTAAGTGGCGCTCCCTCGTTGGGGGGGGGGGGGGGAGACACCATCAATGCTTGCATAGAAGAAAAAAAAAAAGGGACAAAAAGTGATAAAAAAAAAGGGGTATACATAAAAGGTGATAATCTACTATTAATAGCCCCCTATATTACATGACTATAACCAATCAAACCATTGAGTGCTGTATACATATCAATATTGGTGACTATTCACATCCATAAACTGTGCTATAAGTAACCATTAGACAGTAAAAAAGAGTTATAAATCAAAAATGGTAAAATCCGTGATAAATCAACTCATGAATAGTATGTGAGTACAAATTACACCAATTGTGATATGTGCATCATCCCAAAATTATATATATATATATATATATATATATATATACATAATCTCAAAAATATATATGCATAATGACAAGTCCAACTATAAAATATCCCAAAAAGATACAATAATGTCCAAATAATAGTGAAAAAAGAAAAAATTATATAAAGCAGGAAAAATTAGTGAAGTTCCAAAATGGCAAAAATGTTCAAACAATCTGGTGACTCTTGTGCTCAAGCTGAACAGGTGACTCTTGTGCTCCCCCTTATGGGTCCCCACTCACCAGCTCCTCATACCCCTACAGGGGTGGTAGGCATATATGGGTTAATGTGGATGGTCTCTCTTGGTAGCTCTGTCACTGGCCCGTGCTTCCACCCACTATATCAACACCAGGCGTCCAAGACGATCATCCGCTCAGCACACCTCCGTCACTATCTCCAAAAAGTAATCCAGTAGCTCTTCAGGGCTTAAGTCCGTTATTTTTCAGTATCCAGTGCCGTTATATGAGTTCAATTCTACTTCCTTCTGAGTCTAAAAGGCTGCTTAGTGTTACCTCAAACGTTGTATGCCTGTACCTATGTGTTCATTGATTTGTTTTCAGATTCTTCCTTCCAGATAAATGCATGTTTTATTTAAAAAAATACCCATTAATTGTAGAGCAGCGTATTTAAAATGGGGTGGTATAGTGTTTTTGTTAAAAAGATATAGCTTTCCCATTATTCTGTTCATGTTTTTTCTGCCAGCACTGGGAACCTTTGCAGACTCTTTGCACAAATTTCTGGTGGACATGGTAATGGTCCAGCAGAGATTCAGTTTACTGTGGTGACTAAAGTAGAATGTGCCAATGAACTGTGCATTGACATGGAAACTTGAAGCCAAACCCAAGAAATAGTAAAAACTCTGGAGATAGGTGTAGCAAGCACTGTCACTCTAGGAAAACATTTTTTGTAAAAACACCTTGCTAGTATGATTTAACGGAAAGCAAGACATGTTATAAAAAGGATTCAAACTTTTTGATACCATTGCATATTTGCAATAACATATTTGGCTTATGTGTGGGATAGCATGCACTTAAGCAGTATTTGCAAGCATAATTATGCAGCACACAGTATATCTAACACCTGTCCCTTAGTGCATAACTTTACACTTGCCTGTGATCAAGGCTATATGCCAAAAAGCGTTAGCCCCTTTGAACTGACTATTCTGTAGAAATAAAGATATTCTAATGGACTCTGAAGTTGCCTGCTATACAGTATTTGTTTTTAATGGACAGAGGCCATTCGAGCCGGAGCACTAGTGGAGAATTCCATCTCTTATCTGTGAGGAGTTTTCCTTGATGTGAGCGCTGCACCTATGTTTGCTTTTCATGTAAACTACCATTTTTCATTATGTGCACAAACACAAGTGCAGTGTTAATTACGTAGACAAAAATATTTTCATCCTAATTTTCGTCAGCTATGTGTTTTCAGTGACAAAAACTAAATGAAAATAAAATTTGAATTTACTCAAATGAGGAAAACTATGACCAGGGACGTTTACCCACCTGAACTTCGACTTTGCTGGGAGTTTCCAGAAAACAAAAAGAGTTCTCAAGCGCTAAAACTGGCAGTCATTAGAAACTTTTGTCATGTCATAATTATGCAAGGAATAGCTGGACACCAGTGCAGCTGCAAACTTCTGGAAGAAAAGTAGAAAACAAAAATAAACAAAAATGCAGCGCTCAATGGGACCAGTAGTAAAGAACTATTGCTGATGGTATAATCAATAAAATTTGTTTATTGGATGCATGCTGAGATTTGAAATTAAAAACAACTGTCAATGAAAAAATGAGATGATAAAATTATTAGACTTCATAAGCACAACTCATTATTATGGTTGAAGTAATCCGAAAATTAGTATATTACGATACCACCATGACTTTCAGATGACAAGGGGTTAATGTCAGCAAGTGTGCTCCAAGGATCGGAGCTTGGAGCACATTATCATTTTTTCATTGACAGTTGTTTTTAATTTCAAATCTCAGCATGCATCCAATAAATCAACTTTATTATATCATCAGCAATAGTTCTTTACTACTGGTCCCATTGAGCGCTGCATTTTTGTTTATTTTTGCTGGGAGCTTCGCCTGTCTGTTAAAGCCCCAGCCCCCTGATAAAGCTGTATTGGCTGAGAGACGCAGGCTTCCTCATTCTGCCCGCTGCTTGGGAGTTCTGGAACAATGCCCTGCAAACCACGTGGTGAGTGTTTCCCCTCCCAGCAAGGTAGCAGTGCTTAGCACTGTGTAAAATAACAGCCTCCCCAGACCAGTTCTATGCCCTGTCCACTCCCTCACTCCCATTTAATTCCTCAACCTCCCTACATGTTATTAGATTTTTACTCCAGGAGTATATAATTAATTTGGAAATTCTAGAGAAATGCTTAAATTATGTATTACAATTTACCTAAACCAATTTGATTTTAGTCGACCAAAATGTACAGGAGATTTTAGTCAACTACAATACCACTACAATTAAAACAATTCAGATGATTAAAATATGACTAAAACTAAAACAGTATTTTAGTCAAAAGACTATAGCTTAAACCAAATGCAAAGCTGACATCAAAATTAACACTGCGTGTGAACATATTTTAGGGCTCTCTTACTCTAAGACATATGGCAACATGTGACCCAGAGCAAAAATTACAGGTACCGCTCCAGTTCTCTTGCGCAACAAACTGCTAGGAGTACCAACAGGGATAGATCTCCGGGGCAGAGTGAAACACGTGTGTGTGTGTGGGGGGGGGGGCATGGCCTGGTTGGAGCCTGGGCTGAGGCTGTCATATACCTCCTCACTTGGTTTAGCTGTGATGTGCGACTTTTAGGACTTCCTTTCCCTATGGCAACACGTGTTCCCATACATTTTCATATATTCTGAACTAACATTTTTCAAGACAACCCAAGAAATGAGTTCAATGGCAAAAGTCAAGGCAAAACATTTAAAAGGAACATGAAGGACTTTTATTTTTTAATGCAACACAGCATGCTACTAGAAACAATGTCACTGTGATTTACAGCAAAATACAAGACAGCACAGCAGATAAGAACAAGTAGTTTGCAATTACCTGACTTTGTAAGAATTAGAATTAGAATGTTAGAAAGAGTAAAATAAACCAGCTGAAAAAACTTTGGAATACTAAAATATAATCACTTTAAAGTCCCATAGCATCCCCCTCCTTTTTTCAGAAACGTGCTCTTTAGGTCAAAAGTTAGTCATTTTGCTTGCCAGTGATGGACTTTCCTGGGATTTAGATCAATAGTTCACTGACACAGAAGTAGCATGAAAGTTTACACAAAGTAGTTGTCACCCTCTGCAGAACCATTCAAAATTCAAGTTTAAAAGCTTAATAATATGTTTTCCCAATTTTAACCTCTAAATTCTAAGGTACCTACAGTAAACAGTAGTGATGATGTGCTTAAGAATGATGGCAGTGTTACATAATGAGTTGAATATATAGTAATTGTAGTAATATTAAACTCTCACCAGAATATCTGACCCAGCATGAGTAAGAGTTAAATAAAGCTCATAGGTTCCAAAGCAAATGCATGTGGTGTATTTTATCTTCTCAAGTGTTTTCTTTAAGGCTCCAAGATAGTGTTCCCAAAAAGGAAATGAGCTATATAGTGTAATATGTGCACATACACCATACAATGAATATCTTTTAACCACTTGCTGACCGCGCTATAGCGTAATGACATCTACAGCGTGGTCGGCCAGTTGTGGGAAGGCATCATATGATGTCCTCCCACGGTCGCGCCCACCACGGTGTGTTGTTCTAAGCTCTAAGCTTTTTACCACGTGATCAGCTGTGTCCAATCACAGCTGTTCACGATGTAAACACACTTGCCGGTTATCAGCATTTCTTTCCTCAAGCTGTCACAGCGTGAGGAGAGATCCGGTAACCAGCTAGCTTGAAAGGGGACATCTGCACTGATCATCAGGGCACTGATCATCAGTGTCCTGATGATCAGTGCAGCCCCAACAGTGCCCATCATTGCTGCCTACCAGTGCCCATCAGTGATGCCAATCAGTGCTAATCAGTGCTGCCAATCAGTGCCCATAAAGTGCTGCCAATATGTGCTGCCTATCACTGCCCATCAGTGCCACCTATTAGTGCAGCCTCATCAGTGCCCACCAATGCCACCTCATCAGTGTCTATCAGTGCAGCCTATCAATGCTGCCCATCAGTGGCCTTCAGTGCTGCCTCATTAGTACCCATCAGTGCCACCTCATCAGTCCTGCCTCATCAGTGCAGCCTACCAGTGCCCATCAGTGCAGCCTCATCAGCGCACATCAGTGAAGAAGAAAATGTACCTGTTTGCAAAATTTTATAACAGAAACTTAGAAACGCATTTTTTTTTCAAAATGTTTGCCCTTTTTTTGTTTAGCAAAAAGTAAAAAACCCAGCAGTGATTAAATACACCCAAAAGAAAGCTCTATTTGTGTGAAAAAAAATGCTAAACATTTCATATGAGTACAGTGTTGCGTGACTGCGTAATTGTCATTCAAAATGTGACACCACTAAAAGCTAAAAATTTGCCTAGTCAGAAAGGGGGTAAAAGTGCCCAATAGGCAAGTGGTTCAGGTAATGGGCTCACATATATACAGTATGTGCCAAAATCCATTGTGCATCACCCAGTGTAAATAATTTCCCAGATGCACATGACAAAATATCCTTACCAAACTAGTACATTCTAGTATTCATCCATCCATCAATTAATCTCTTTTTCCCCTCTCTCGATCCAGGATATGGATATTGGCACATAAATGTGAGCACATTACCATAAGAGATATTGATTGAATGGTGTATGTGGACATATCACAGTATATAGTTATTTTTGTTTTTTGGGAACACTATCTTGGAGCCTTAAAGGAACACCTGAGAAGATAGAAGACACCGCATGGGTTAGATACTCCAGTGAGAGTCTACAATTACTACAAGAGTCCTGCATATTGATGAACAACAAAAGCTTGTTAGTGGATTATAGAAGCACTGGTGCCTTTTTGTATATTATTTTTCACATGGGGGCATACTTTCCAGCAGCTGAGGAACTTATTTCTATTCAATTAACTGTTTGGACATCTGAGTGCTGAGGACAAATTATATTAAGTACTACCAACAGACGGTAGGAAGGCTAGCTCCTTCACTGTCTCATATATGTGTCAAGGCTGGGTAGCCTTTTATGAGATAAAGATGTATAGCCGGCAGCTCGTCATCCAAATATAGTAGTCTTTAATGCAGGTAGAGTGTAGAAAAATACAGAGCCTTACGTGTTTCAGGTTGCAGCCTTAGTCATAGCCATAAAAGAGTAGCCTTTTACATTTGTGAGAATATTACAGTAAAAATGATTGAGGAATAGGATTTACATAAAGGGGCCATGTCAACTTATCAATCCTGTTGCTGGCAGAAGAGACCACTCATATGTTTATACAGTTAAAGTGCAATTTCGAGGAACAAATTCCCAATGTTTCTGACCCTAGCCATTCGTTGTTTTTTTTAAATAAATAACAAAAATAAAAAAATTTAAGCCCAAATATTACTAAACTGAGCCCACTGTCACGTGATGATGCACATCACCTCTTCCACTTACAGATGTGGTTACCAGAAGTTGAAAAGCCTGAGTCCACTGTCATGTAAAATCTGTGGTACCTTCTCCAGTCATGGAAACTGGCACTCTGCCCCCTGTGTTGTGACACTGCTGCTGCTGGTAGTTTGTTGGGGTTGTGTGGTCTGCTCACAAATTCAGACCTGTCTGTCTATGAGGCTGGGTGTGGAAGTTGTTATCTTTGACTTCGTACAAAAAAAGTTGTATTAGGTACAAATATGTGAAATATGAACAATTATTATTTAAATGATTTGAGGTATAATAAAGGCTTATTGCACATAAATGCGTTCTTTAATTGGAATTTTGGCTAAATTGCTTAATTATCTTATTTAAAATTATTGATTACTTCACACTAGTACTTTGAAAATCCCGCCAAGCTGGGTCCAAAAAATGGATAAAAATTGGATTTGTTTTAACAGCTAACCACAGTTTGCTTTAAAAATGTGAAAGGGAGAAACAGTTTGTTTACGGCAGTGGTACCCAACTTCAATCCTCAAGTATCCCCCAATAGATCATGAGTTTAGGATTTCCTTCACCTTGCACAGGTGCTTTAAATCAAAGGCAATGGCTTGATATTAATTAAAGCTATTTAATCTATTGGGAATTCCCAAAACATGGCCAGTTGGAGGCAGTTGAGTACTGAGGTTGGGAATCACTTATTTAGTACACCGCAGACAGTTTTCCTTTCAGACACTTTGATCTGCAAGGCTAGAATTGTGATGTCTTCAACCCCTGTCTAGCATTCAATGTTGCCAGAAGTGTGATTTGCTACTCCCCTTTCAGACCAGACCATTCTCTGATAAGCTCAGCATCCTGGTTTTGGCTGAGTTGTGCCAACAGCAGTCAGGGATTGTAGAGGGATTCTGAAGCTTTTAAACAGAGCCTAGATGTGATAAGGTCACTTTAAGCCACCACAACAGCTTTATGGCTTTGGTGTAGCTGTCATCTCTGTAACCTGCCTTGCTGACTGAATTATTTAAATCAGTAAGGTAAAGTGGCTCTAAATATTCATGAAGTGACATGACTTGCACATAAGCCTCAGCGGAGGAAATCTGATGATTTCACTAGACTCGTTTGCTTTGGAGATTTTCATGCACTGTTTACTTATTGTGCAATTTGGCAGAGATTGTAGTTCGCAGAAAGTACTGCTGGCCCTACATGCACTCAGAACGTGTGACTGACACATTCCAAACGGCACTCACTTACACAGAATTCATCATGAGCCTCAGCAGCATCTTCCTGTCTCACTTGTACCAAGTGTTAATATTTCCTAGTGCATCAGCAGAGTGTCAGTATCACATCTTTCTGAAGAAATGGTTTAACCCCAAAAACTATTATACTTTCATGGAATTATGTATAAAAATGTAACATGCTTAAAGACCTCCACTGACCTTTTTTTTTACTTTAAAAAATGTACTAAGATATACCATACCTTAAAATTCCCCTGGTAGAATTAGAAGAGGCTCAACGGTGTATTTTAACCTGAGCCCCAGAGGCTGCATGGAGTTCAGATTGCTACCTTCCTTGCAAACGCAATAGCATAGAGCAGTTTTTCTCAATCTTTTTTCAGTCAAGGCACCCTTAAAAAATGATGGACAATCTCAAAGCACCCTTTAAAATTATGAACAGTCTCTAGGTACCCCATTCTTTTTTTTTTTTTTTTTTTTTTATCTCTTTTTTTTTGCCACATTAGTGAGTTATGTTTCCGGGAGTAGTGTTTCAGTTGTTAAAGTTCAAAAACTTGTCCCATCACGTCGTCACATCATTGCTGCAGTTTTTTTGTTTTTTTTTCAAACAAATATATCGCATACAAAACCCTAAATACAATAAGCTTCCCTCGTTCGACACATCCTAGGGCACTCCCTACCCCACCCTCATCCCAACCCCCCAATCTCATCTCACTTGTTTCACCTCCCTCTCCCCCGTACCCACTCAGCTCCACTCCTATCTTCCCCGATATCCACTCATCGCACCCTGACTCACTCATTCTCCATCTCACTGTATCTAGACCACAAGACTAAGAGCCCCACACCTCGGCCGCTTTTAGAGAGTCTTTGAACTCCACCCATCTCCTCCACTTCGTCTCATAAACTTCCATATCCATCCCTTCACTAAACCTTAGGTATTCTAAGCCTTGTATTTCATTAATTTTGTTGAACCAGTCACACATTGTGGGTCTTCCTTTCTTTTGCCAATACCGGGGTATGAGGCTCTTAGCCGCGTTATTGAGCTGTGGTAATAATGTTTTCAGATATTTCTTTGTGGACATTTCGCTCTTATGAAATAGACACGCCCAAGGGTCATT
The DNA here is from genome assembly GCF_042186555.1 of Aquarana catesbeiana. NCBI lineage: Eukaryota > Metazoa > Chordata > Amphibia > Anura > Ranidae > Aquarana > Aquarana catesbeiana. The sequence goes on along the minus strand of NC_133334.1, from coordinate 86,841,140 downwards.
TGGGATAGCAATGTCGGTGACCTCTTTGATTATTTCCCTTACCTCCCCCCCAGTATTTTTTTATTTCCGAGCATCAGATATGTGCCATTGTCCCTTTTTCTTTACAACCCCTCCAACATAATTGCGAGGTTTCATTCTGAAATCTATGAACTCTGTCGGGGGTCATGTACATTCTCATCAGGCACTTGTAGTTCAACTCCACCATTTTGCAGTTGACCAAAGTGGCATTGATTCTCCTTAATATCTGCCACGCTTCCGAGTCTTTAAGCTTGCTTTCCAGTTCCTATTCCCATTTCCTGATATATAGTGGGATCCCCAGGCTCGGATTTACTCCCTTTGCCGCCCCAAGGCCGAGTCCTTCAATGCCGCCCCCCCCCCACACACACACACACACACACACACACACGCACCACCATTCACGTCCTTTATCGATGACTGCTACAATAGATCAATTAAAAACATATCTCCACACATGAGAACACTGAAAATAACTGGCTTTAATTGTACAGACTGAAAATAATTCAGGGTAAGCATGCGAGGGGTAAGGATTTTTCGTGGGCAATTTTTCAGGGCAATGGCTGGTGTTAGTACTTCAATCATCCCCGGCACCATGGTTGGTATGGTGTCAGGATGATTGAAAAACATTATTTCCATCATTACATTGTAATGTAAAATGAAATAGTTCAACTCACCATAATGCAGAATCATTGGGGGCCCTGAGCGAGTCAATTGCCACCATCTCTTGTTACTTGACACGCTGCCTGCCACCAGATGGAGATGTCACTTGCCACTATGCCTGCCACCAGATGGGGATGTCACTTGCCACTATGCCTACCACCAGATGGAGATGTCACTTGCCACTATGCCTGCAAGCAGATGGAGATGTCACTTGCCACTATGCCTACCACCAGATGGGGATGTCACTTGCCACGCTGCCTGCCACCAGATGGGAAAGTCACTTGCCACGCTGCCTGCCACCAGATGGGGATGTCACTTGCCACGCTGCCTGCCACCAGCTGGGGATGTCACTTGCCACGCTGCCTGCCACCAGATGGGGATGTCACTTGCCACTCTGCCTGCCAACAGATAGGGGAGGTCACTTGCCACTATGCCTGCCACCAGATTGGGATGTCACTTGCCATGCTGCCTGCCACCAGCTGTGGATGTCACTTGCCACGTTGCCTGCCACCAGATGGGGATGTCACTTGCCATGCTGCCTGCCACCAGCTGGGGATGTCACTTGCCACGCTGCCTGCCATCAGCTGGGGATGTCATTTGCCATGCTGCCTGCCATCAGATGGAGGAACAGCGGTGCGGGCAATGAGAGATGTCATCTCTCTCCCCCACCCGGATTTACTCCCTTTGCCGCCCCAAGGCCGAGTCCTTCAATGCCGCCCCCCCCCCCACACACACACACACACCACCATTCACGTCCTTTATCGATGACTGCTACAATAGATCAATTAAAAACATATCTCCACACATGAGAACACTGAAAATAACTGGCTTTAATTGTACAGACTGAAAATACTTCAGGGTAAGCACGCAAGGGGTAAGGATTTTTCGTGGGCAATTTTTCAGGGCAATGGCTGGTGTTAGTGCTTCAATCATCCCCGGCACCATGGTTGGTATGGTGTCAGGATGATTGAAAAACATTATTTCCATCATTACATTGTAATGTAAAATGAAACAGTTCAACTCACCATAATGCAGAATCATTGGGGGCCCTGAGTGTGTCACTTGCCACCATCTCTTGTCACTTGACACGCTGCCTACCACCAGATGGAGATGTCACTTGCCACGCTGCCTGCCACCAGATGGGGATGTCACTTGCCACCATGCCTGCCACCAGATGGAGATGTCACTTGCCACTATGCCTGCCACCAGATGGGGATGTCACTTGCCACGCTGCCTGCCACCAGATGGGGATGTCACTTGCCACTCTGCCTGCCACCAGATAGGGGAGGTCACTTGCCACTATGCCTGCCACCAGATGGTTATGTCACTTGCCATGCTGCCTGCCACCAGCTGTGGATGTCACTTGCCACGTTGCCTGCCACCAGATGGGAATGTCACTTGCCATGCTGCCTGCCACCAGCTGGGGATGTCACTTGCCACGCTGCCTGCCACCAGCTGGGGATGTCACTTGCCACGCTGCCTGCCACCAGCTGGGGATGTCATTTTCCATGCTGCTTGCCATCAGATGGAGGAACAGCGGTGCGGGCAATGAGAGATGTCATCTCTCTCCCCCACCGCCGCACCGCTGACATTACTACCTACGATTTTTTCAAAAATGGTGCCGGGCGGCGCAATCACGCTACTGCACATGCGCCGCCCGGCCAAGCGCGTACGAGCTTTCCCAAGCCCGGCCGGCTTCGGAACAGCGCATGCGCAGTTGCGTGGTTGGCTCACGGCCATCTTTTCTACGGGCATCAGTGCCAGTGCCCCTAATAGGCTTTAATGGGCTGCCTGAAAGGGGGGGGCGGCCGCGAAGTCGCCTCAGAAGCGGCGCCGCCCCTGCACCACTGCCGCCTCGAGGCCTGGCCTCAGTGGCCTTGTGACAAATCCGGCCCTGGGGATCCCTATGTTTCCCAATTCTATTAATACTTTATATATCCTTGAAAATCCCCCCTTCCTTTTTTTTTGCATACAAATTTTCTCCAATGGGAGTAATTTTTCTACTGATCTAATTGGTTGCGGAGGTGAGTCGATAAAGTGTCTCAGTTGGTTATACCTCCATGGGTCAATGACCAGGAGATTGTCCTTCTCTTTGAGTTCTTGGAATGTACAAATTTTATCCTGCCTCATTACATCCTTTAATTGGGCATCTTCCTCCAAAATCCATTTTCCGAACCATTCCTCCCTCCCCTGTGCAAAGTAATCGGTATCCTTAAGTGGAATTAAAGGAGAATTAAACTCCCAGTGCTCCCTTTTGTGCAGTGTGTCCCAAACTTTAAGTGTATGTCTTGTAATATCCTGTGTTTTAAAGCTAAGTTTTCTTAAGTGTGGTGGGATCCATACAATCTTATTCAACGTGGTTTCACTAATTATATTTTCCATTTTTACCCATAGTTTTTCTTCATTCTTTTTGACCCAGTCAATTACTCGTGCTAAGGCAATAGCCTCATAATAATTACAGATATCTGGTGCCCCCCACCCCCCCTTACTCGTGTCTTTAGATAACTGTGTGAAATTTAAACTGTGCTTTTTCCCTCTCCATATAAATCTTAAAAACATTGAGTGTAGATTTTTGAGGTACGCTTGAGGTAGTGATATTGGGAGCATCTGCATTTTATATGTGATTTTAGGTAATATTACCATTTTATATATGTTAATTCTGCCTCCCCATGATAGCTGACCTCTTGAGATTCTATTCAGCTCATGCTTTATTTCATTAAGAAGGGGCATAAATTTCGCCTGAAACAGGGTCTCTTTAGATGTAGTTATTTTGACTCCTAAATAGTTGAGTTCTTTTTTCACCCAGATGAATGGGAAATGTTTTTGATATGAGTAATCTCCAAGTTTGCTTTTGTTAATATCAAGCGTTTCCGATTTGGTCGAATTAACCTTAAAGTTGGAAAGCTTTCCATATTCTGATAATGTAGATATAATATTAGGGAGAGTAATCCTAGGGCGCGTGACATAAAGCAGAATATCGTCCGCAAAGGTGGCCAATTTATGCTTGTCCTTGCCGATCTTTATCCCGCTAATGTCCGGGCTTTGCCTAATCCTGGAGAGAAGGGGTTCGAGAGCCAACACAAATAGGAGCGGGGAGAATTGGCACCCTTGCCATTGAACATTTCGAATGGCTCCGAGAGTAGACCGTTAATTCTCATTCTCGCTGTGGGTCGGGAGTATAGAGCCCTTATCCATCCAAGGGCTCTACCCCCTAGTCCGATCCCCTCCAATGTGCACATCATGAAGCCCCAGTCTACTCTGTCAAACGCTTTCTCAGCGTCAGTTGACAGAAGTAGCCCTGGGGCTCCACTCTCTTTAATTTTCTGTACTACTAAAAGTGTTTTAATACCATTATCCCGTCCCTCTCTTCCCGGTATAAACCCAACCTGGTCTGGGTGTATGATCTTATTGATTATTTGTTTCAATCTTTCTGCCAGAACCTTGGCAAATAGTTTCGTATCTACGTTTAGGAGCAAGATGGGTCTATAGCTGGAGCAAAGTGTGCTATCTTTATCTTCTTTTAAAATGATAGCTATGTTAGCTTCTAATGCCTCTCTACTCATTTCCCCTTTCTCTCTAATCTCATTCATATAGGAACACATCTTAGGAATTAGGAGTTCTTGATATTTTTTAAACTATAAAACTGTCAGCCCATCGGGGCCAGGGCTTTTACCTATTGGCGTTTCCTTGAGGGCTTTTCTTACCTCCTCCTCTATTATAGGGGCCTCTAAAGTGCTTTGTTCAATATCCGTAATTTTGGCCAATCCGGTGTAGATAGTTTTTAATTATCTGTTGTTTTTGTTCCTTCCCCTCCAGGGTATCACTTTTATTAATTGCGTACAACCCCCCCGTAGTATTCTCGGAACGTTGTCGCAATGTCTTTATCTTTATATCTGATGTCCCCAGTACTTGTTTTTATTTTCTCAATATAATTGATATTTTTCTTTTTTCTTAGGGCCTTTGCCAAAAATTTACCAGGTCTATTACCCCCTAAGTATCTTTCTTTTTTCACCAGGTTGTATGTCTTTCGGGTTTCTTGTTCAATTAGGTCCCGCATAGCCTCTCTCTTCCTGAATAAGCCTGCCAAGACCTCCGCATCTACGGTTTTCTTATGTTGTTGTTCCAGGTCATATATTTCTTTTTGCAGGACTAATTTATCTTTCTCCTTTCTTCTCTTTTCCTCCCTGCCCACCATCATTAAGATACCTTTAATATATGCTTATGGGCCTCCCAGACTGTGGCTTCTGATGTCTCACCCGGAACATTCATTTTAAAATAGAGTTCTAACTCAACTTTGATTCGCTTATCGATGACTCTATCGTGGAGGAGATCCTTATTTAATCTCCAGCTATTACACAGATTTTTACTGAGACCAATTTTCAGCTGTAGGCTCACAGGCGCGTGGTCAGAGAAGGTAATTGTTCCAATATTTGTACCCTCAACCTCCTCAAGGAGCCAATGCTACACGAGAAAAAAATCCAGTCTAAAGTACGCCACATGGACGGGGGAGTAGTATGCGTAATCTCTTGCACTATGATGTTGCATCCTCCATACATCAACCAGTTGACATTGGCACAGCTTCTTTTTCAGTTTGTTCATCCATGCCCCTCCCGTCCCCCGTGCATGCGACTTACACAAATTGAAGTCTTCTGCTATTATGGCCCCCCCTTTCTTAAATTCCTCAAATTTTGCTAGGACTCCCAGTAAATATCCACTGGGGTTTCTTATTCGGGCTGTATATGTTTGCTAATGAGCAGTCTGACCCATTGAGTTTGCCCCTTAGGAACAAAAAGCGACCCTCTGGGTCGGTCATTCTCTCCTCAAGTTTAAACCTAACGTCCTTGGCGAATCCAATCACCACTCCCTTTGCACCTCTGGTCGGAGAGTCTCCATAATACCAGACCGGGTAATCCCTGGAGAAAATACTCCGACTCTTACTCAGGAATAGGTGTAACAGTCTCCTGTAACAGAGCTACCCCATTCTAAAATGTAAAAAACTGTTCTAATTTTTACATAAAGTTTTACATAATGCAGCAACATCCACACACGTAGAACACAGCATTAGAGGTGATTTATTTATCCAAAGCAAATACACTTTTGTACACTGGTACTGACTAGTATTCCAATATTTCTCCTCTCCCTCAGTTTCTCTCCATCTTCCCATCAACTCTGACCAGCTTCCCTGTCCCTGCTGAAGAAAAGCATCTTCACAACATGATGCTGCCACCACCATGTTTCTCGGTGGGGATGGTGTGTTCAGGGTGATGTGTAGTGTTAGTTTTTCGAAACACATAACATTTTGCTTTCAGGCTAAAAAGTTCAATTTTGGTCTCATTTGACCAGAACACCTTCTTCCACATGTTTGCTGTGTCCCCCACATGGCTTCTCATAAACGGCAAAAGGGACTGTTTATGGGTTTCTTTCAACAATGGTTTTCTTCTTGCTACTCTTCCATAAAGGCCAGATTTGTGGAGTGCACGACTAATAGTTGTTCAGATTCAGCCACCTGAGCTGTGGATCTCTGCAGCTCCTCCAGTTACCATGGGCCCCTTGGCTGCTTCTCTGATTAATGCTTTCCTTGCCCGGCCTGTCTATTTCGGTGGATGGCCATATCTTGGTGGGTTTGCAGTTGCGCCATATTCTTTCTATTTTTGGATGATGGATTGAACAGTGCTCCATGAGCTGTTCAAAGCTTGAGATATTTCTTTATTACCTAACCCTGCTGTAGCCACCCTGGTGGTATGATTATGTCAGATTTTTGCGTCTCAAAGCGGTACATTGTTTTGCATAGAAATTTGGTGTTTTATATTTTAGGCCTGTAATTCTTAGTAATAACACACTTAAATCTGTCCAAACAAGAGTCTAGTAGACATCCCTCTTATGATAAAGTTTGAAACACTAAATCATAAATTATAATATAATAAATAATTATAAATAATTATAAAAAATAATAATATAATAATAAGAAGATTAATTTCCCCATGATTCACTATCACTCACTATCACCCGCCCCTGGTGCCGCCATTCTGGGACGGGTGATCTGTCTATCAAAGTTCCCCTGACAAGGGGGAGGGGCTGTATGTGACGGCGCACAGCGGGGAACACACAGCTATTGAAATGAAAGCTGTGATGTTCCCGGCACTGTAATCAAACATGCGGCGGCTCTCCTCTCCCTTCACTGGCTGCAATGGGGACATTACTGGGGACACTGGCTGCACTACTGGGGACACTGGCTGCACTACTGGGGACACTGGCTGCACTACTGGGGACACAGGCTGCACTACTGTGGACACTGGCTGCACTACTGGGGTCATTGGCTACACTACTGGGGACACTGGCTGGACTACTGGGGACATTGGCTGCACTACTGGGGACATTGGCTGCACTACTGGGGACACTGGCTGGACTACTGGGGACACTGGTTGCAATTGGGACACTGGCTGGCTGCATCTGACGGACACTGGTGAGGCTGCATTGATCTCTTGTATCATGTCCCCAGTCTCTGACTCTCTGACCATGTTCCCAGTCTGTGACCATCTCCTGTACCATGTCCCCAGTCTGTGACCATCTCCTGTACCATGTCTGCAGTCTCTGACCATCTCCTGTACCATGTCCCCAGACTCTGACCATCTCCTGTACCATGTCTGCAGTCTCTGACCATCTCCTGTACCATATCCTCAGTCTCTGACCATCTCCTGTACCATGTCCTCAGTCTCTGACCATCTCCTGTACCATGTCTGCAGTCTCTGACCATCTCCTGTACCATGTCCCCAGTCTCTGACCATCTCCTGTACCATGTCTGCAGTCTCTGACCATCTCCTGTACCATGTCCCCAGTCTCTGACCATCTCCTGTACCATGTCTGCAGTCTCTGACCATCTCCTGTACCATGTCCTCAGTCTCTGACCATCTCCTGTAGTATGTCTGCAGTCTCTGACTATCTCCTGTACCATGTCTGCAGTCTCTGACCATCTCCTGTACCATGTCCTCAGTCTCTGACCATCTCCTGTACCATGTCCTCAGTCTCTGACCATCTCCTGTACCATGTCCTCAGTCTCTGACCATCTCCTGTACCATCTCTGGAGTCTCTGACCATCTCCTGTACCATCTCTACAGTCACTGACCATCTCCTGTATAAAAATATTTTTAAAAACAGTCACTTTCGGTATCGGTGTTGTTTCGGTATCGGTTTTCGGTTTTCGGGATCAAGGAAGATTTATTTTCGGTATCGGTTTCGGCACCAAAAAAAACATTCGGTGCATCCCTTGTATAAATGATATACAAGTGCATGCAGGACACTGGACAAAGCACTTGGGACAAAAGGGTTGTGAAATGATTTGATACAGTAATGTAAGCTGTAAGATTGTGTACTGTATGTGTTATAAATTTTGAACTTTTTAAATTTGCCAACGGGCTCCGCCCCCGTGCATCGCAATGCTCGCAGGGAACGGAGCCCGGCACACAGAGGCATCGGGCGGAGGACACAGCCCGCAAACACAGCGGGCGGAGGATCGCAGGATCGTGGGGACAAGGTAAGTACACTGCACCAGGATCCTGAGATGCAATCCCAAGTGTGGCTCGGGGTTACCGCTAATGGTACTGAAATTTAACCCCGAGCCACACTCGGGAATACCGCCAGGGAGGTTAAACATCTCCACAGCTTAATCCCTGACCTGTCTGGTGTGTTCCTTGGCCTTCATTATGCTGTTTGTTCACTAAAATTCTCTAACAAACCTCTGAGGGCTTCACAGAACAGCTGTATTTATACTGAGATTAAATAACACACAGGTGGACTCTATCTACTAATCAGGTGACTTCTGAAGGCAATTGGTTCCACTAGATTTTAGTTAGGAGTATCAGAGTAAAAGGGGCTGAATACAAATGCACGCCACACTTTTCAGATATACATTTGTAATAGATGTGGAAAAACATTTATCATTTTCCTTCCACTTCACAATTATGTGCCACCTTGTGTTGGTCTATCACATAAAATGCCAATAAAAAACATTTACATTTTTGGTTGTAACATGACAAAATGTATACAATTTTAAAAGGCATGAATACCTTTTCAAGGCACTGTAACCTAAAAGTGCAAAGTTGTGTTCTTGTGACATGATGTCAGGAGCCCACTACTATAGTGTTCATTTTTTTCTCCTTACCCATCCTTTATTTAAGGAGCTTGACAGCTTGAAGTTTCCTTTTTCATCATTATCGATAGTATTTCAAGTGTTTCTAGGGTTGGTAAATTACACTTTTAGCAAGAAGAATTAACTTTGAGCTTCAATGTGGGGAGGACAATGATAGCTAGATACAGAGATAATAAGGGTGGACATACTATTTAAAAATACTGTGCTGCTGCACAAGGGCCCTCTGGGAACCTTTAAACTAGTTGTGTATTGGACAGTTGCTTGGATGCTCTTTCATTGTTATGATGGAACCCTTTATTTGTGCTCCTGGTTTGTAATATGAAAGTGGTGTCAGCTAGTGGGCACATGCATCCTTACAAAGTGAGGGTGATTCCTTTCTTAGACAGTGGTAACCAGAACAGATGTCTTATTTGGAAGATTCACCTTTACCTCATGTTCTCCTGACAACAGTAAAATGTGGGATTTCCCATTGCATACTGTCTTTGTGACAATGATAACCAGAACAAATAAAGGTTGTGACTCTCCTCAGTTGGGCACAAACATAAATAAAAACTTTGACAGGTGCTCAAATTCTTTTAAAACCGTAGAAAATGTTTGACTATATATACTCTTTAACTCAAGGCCTGAGTTGTCACCAACCCGACCCAAAATCCTAGGCCCAGTAGATTGTGTCCTTTTTTACCCCTCTTGCTCTGCCACTGCAATAGACTTAAAAAAGAAGTTCAGGAATAAAAAAAAAAAAAACATCCATACTCACCTAAGTGGATGCAGCATCAGTTGGACTGCATCTAAGCCAAGCAGTCAAGGATTCGCTTGGTTCTCTGTCTTCAGTGAGCAGAGAGTCGGTGACTTCAGTCGCCTACTCTCTGCTTTGCCCCCTCCCTCACTGGAGCGTTTTACTGTGGAGGAGGTGGGTGTGGCTGGCTCTGTCTCCCAGCGGTTCGCTGAGAGGCTGAGCGAGTTGCTGCTCAGGAATCTGGATGGATACTGATTGCAGAGTCTGGATCACGCCACAGCCTGGACCAGTTCAGTGAAGTCAGCCGACAGTAGATCTTAGCCTACTGTCGTCTGAAAACAGGTCACAGGAGTACAGAACGAAGTGCACTGCTGTGATCTATAGAAGAAGTAGGACCAAAAGAACTTTGGCCCAACTTCTCTTTTATAGTCTCAGTAATCTTCAATGTTACTTTGTCAAACTCTTTTGGGATAGGGATCAGTTCTAAGGAAGAATGGATAGGGCTATTTTGCTATAGTATTAAACATATGAGGCTTCAGATGAGATGGGAATTCTACAAGATTTAAAGATATTGATGATAAATACACAGAACCATCAAGTATTTTAAAAGTATATTTGCAGCTCCCCCCCGCCCCGCACATCATAGCCATTTCCTCTTCTGGATGTGTCTAATGACTTTCTGTACTGGCCCAGCTCCTATACCCCTCCCCTTACCTCTCCACATAAACTTTTATGTAGCAGCCAGGGGAGGAGCAAAGGGTTAATACTATAGAATGTCACCTGAGTGACAGTTCTGAGTCTGCTGGGGTTTTTGTTGACATCACATCCAAAATAGGGATGCCTAGTAGCAGTCTCAGGCTTTCAAATGTCTACATAAGGCAGGCTATTACAGGTAACTAGCATGATCAAAATATAGTAAATGCACATATACATTTTTGTTGAAATTAATGGTCTGGCAATGGTTCTGTCAATGTCACTCCCTTCTGCTCCCTTTCTCTTTTTTCACATACCACTCTTGAAGCTTCATATAGTGAAAGCCCTGAACACATCATGTTCCTAATGCCAGATAAGGATGCATGCTGACACCCCTTATCATTGCAGTGTGTTCTCTGTAGTCTGTGTGCAGCAAATCAAACTTTAACCCCTTCACAAGGGCAAATTCTTTGAAATGTGGAGCAATCACTGCTATGTAAGAAATTACACAAGCTGCACTTTGACCACGCGATCATCACTTATCAAGTTAACCGTTCCCCTGCTATTGTAAAATATAAGGGTGTTTGGTGTTATTCAGAATCTTCATTTTTATACTTTGGCACCTGACAGCGGGCATCCAGTAAAACTCAGATGGACCTTCCTAAAATCAGCACACAGTAAAACCAGGTGGTCAGCGAAACAGTACACAATATCAAAATGTATGCAAATGTTTGTATGCTATGAGCAGCACTAAATGCCTCTTTTTGTTACTATCCTCCCATCTATTGTAAAAGACTTAAGAGCATTTTTGACATGGCTGTATATTTTATCTAGCTAGTCACCATTTTTTATTTATTCAAGTGTTTTATACAAATTATTCAATTTCATTATTTCATTTATGTACAGTATCTCACAAAAGTGAGTACACCTCTCACATTTTTGTAAATATTTTATTATATCTTTTCTTGTGACAACACTGAAGAAATGAAACTTTGCTACAATGTAAAGTAGTGAGTGTACAGCTTGTATAACAGTGTAAATTTGCTGTCCCCTCAAAATAACTCAACACAGCCATTAATGTCTAAACTGCTGCCAACAAAAGTGAGTTCACCCCTAAGAGAAAATGTCCAAATTGGGCCCAATTAGCCATTTTCCCTCCCTGGTGTCATGTGACCCGTTTAGTGTTACAAGGTCTCTGGTGTGAATGGGGAGCAGGTGTGTTAAATTTGGTGTTATTGCTCTCACTCTCTCAAACTGGTCACTGGAAGTTCAACATGGCACCTCATGGCAAAGAACTCTCTGAGGATCAGAAAAAAAGAATTGTTGCTCTATAATGGCCAAGGCTATAAGAAGATTGTCAAGACCCTGAAACTAAGCTGCAGAATGGTGACCAAGACCATACAGCGGTTTAACGGGACAGGTTTCACTCAGAACAGGCCTTGTCATAGTCGATGTATCAGTGCTGCCAGCATTGCTGCAGAGGTTGAAGGGGTGGGGGGTCAGCCTGTCAGTGCTCAAAGCATATGCCGCACACGGATCAAATTGGTCTGCGTGGCTGTCATCCCAGAAGGAAGCCACTTATAAAGATGATGCACAAGAAAGCCCACAAACGGTTTGCTGAAGGCAAGCGGACTAAGGACCTGGATTACTGAAACCATGTCCTGTGGTCTGATGAGACCAAGATAAACTTATTTGGTTCAGATGGTGTCAAGTGCAACCAGGTGAGGAGTACAAAGACAAGTGTGTCTTGCCTACAGTCAAGCATGGTGGTGGGAGTGTCATGGTCTGGGGCTGCATGAGTGCTGCCAGCACTGGGGAGCTACAGTTTTTTGAGGGAATCATGAATGCCAACATGTACTGTGACATACTGTGCCTGAGCCCCTCCCTTCGGAGACTGGGCCGCAGGGCTGTATTCCAACATGATAACAACCCTAAACGCACCTCCAAGACAACCACTGCCTTGCTAAAGAGGCTAAGGGTAAAGGTGATGAACTGGCCAAGCATGTGTCCAGAACCCTACTAAACCCTATTGAGCATCTGTGGGACATCCTCAAATGGAAGGTGGAGGAGTGCTAGGTCTCTAACATCCACCAGCTCCATGATGTTGTCATGGAGGAGTGGAAGAGGACTTCAGTGGCAACCTGTGAAGCTCTGGTGAACTCCATGCCCAAGGGTTAAGGCAGTGATGGAAAATAATGGTGGCCACACAAAATATTGACACTTTGGGCCCAATTTGGACATTTTCATTTAGGGGTGAAATTAGTGAAATTTTAATTTCACTTTTGTTGCCAGCGGTTTAGACATTAATGGCTGTGTGTTGAGTTATTTTGAGGGGACAACAAATTTACACTGTTATACAAGCTGAACACTCACTACTACATTGTAGCAAAGTGTCATTTCTTCAGTGTTGTCACATGAAAAGATATAATAAAAATATTTACAAAAATGTGAGGGGTGTACTCACTTTTGTGAGACATTGCATTCTTGATCTTTGATTTTGCTGCTGGGGCCAACATAATATTTTCTATAAAATTATAAATATGAGAAATGTTTAATTATAATTTCAATATATTTTTTCAAGAAAAAAAAAATACTAAACTAAAAAATAGAAAAATATTTACTAGGTTATAATAATGTTATTAACAACGTTAAACACAGTGAAGAAAATTAAGTCCTAATATGTTGCAATGCAATAATTGTGTTCTTTGCTTTTCTTTGGACATTGTAATGCATATTTACTCACAGTCTGCACTCTCAGGTCTTATTATACTTTATTCCCTGATGCAGAGTTTAAATATTTTAAATTGCATGTCAATTGATGGATTCTGTTAAGCCATTCTTGTGATCCAGCCACTACTGCCACACAGCACGGCCAAGACCTGGACCTTCCTGCATACTATCCAACCATTAAACAATACAGTCTGAACTTCCCTGTCCCTGTAATGGAAGCCTGACCTTCCCTGTAGCTGTGATGGAAACTTGACCTTCCCTGTCCCTGTGATGGAAGCCTGACCTTCCCTGTCCCTGTGATGGAAGCCTGACCTTCCCTGTCCCTGTGATGGAAGCCTGACCTTCCCTGTCCCTGTGATGGAAGCCTGACCTTCCCTGTCCCTGTGATAGAAGTCTGACCTTCCCTGTCCCTGTGATGGAAGCCTGACCTTCCCTGTGATGGAAGCCTGAACTTCCCTGTCCCTGTGATGGAAGCCTGACCTTCCCTGTACCTGTGATTAAAGCCTAATCTTCCCTGTCCCTGTAATGGAAGCCTGACTTTCCCTGTCCCTGTGATGGAAGCCTGACCTTCCCTGTCCCTGTGGTGGAAGCCTGACCTTCCCTGTCACTGTAATGGAAGCCTGACCTTCCCTGTCCCTGTGATGGAAGCCTGAGCTTCCCTGTCCCTGTGATGAAAGCCTAACCTTCCCTGTCCCTGTAATGGAAGCCTGACCTTCCCTGTCCCTGGGATAGAAGCCTGACTTTCCCTGTCCCTGTGATGGAAGCCTGACCTTCCCTGTCCCTGTGATGGAAGCCTGACCTTCCCTGTCCTTGGGATAGAAGCCTGACTTTCCCTGTCCCTGTGATGGAAGCCTGACCTTCCCTGTCCCTGTGATGGAAGCCTGAGCTTCCCTGTTCCTATGATGGAAGCCTAACCTTCCCTGTCCCTGTGATGGAAGCCTGACTTTCCCTGTCCCTGTGATGGAAGCATGACCTTCCATGTCCCTGTGATGGAAGCCTGAGCTTCCCTGTACCTGTGATGGAAGCCTAACCTTCCCTGTCCCTGTAATGGAAGCCTGACCTTCCCTGTCCCTGTGGTGGAAGCCTGACCTTCCCTGTCCCTATGGTGGAAGCCTGACCTTCCCTGTCCCTGTGATGGAAGCCTGAGCTTCCCTGTACTTGTGATGGAAGTCTGACTTTCCCTGTACCTGTGATGGAAGCCTGAGCTTCCCTGTACCTGTGATGCTTTATGAAGTATTGCTTTTATCAAAACAGGTACAGATACTTATACTAGGTCAATTAAAAATTAAATGTAATGATTTTTAATGTATACAAAAATGGATCAAATAGTGTTTTGATTACACCTGGAATTTAGCTTTATCTATTGAGAATTTATTTATGCATTACTGTAATAACTAGACTCCTAGCAATGTATCCATTACTCGTTCTGCACTGAAAATATAGAGTATTTCTTATCCAACCTTGTTTTTGAAAAACATTTGCCTTTCGCAGCTTTGGTGTCCTTACACTTGCCTGCCTTGTATTTATAATTTGTAAAAGAAACACCAGCAAATTCAGATCAATGTCATCAGCCCGGGCACATTCTATAGACAGGACTTTTGGGCTGATATACCGATCTTTCTCCACAGTAAGGATCGTTTTAAATGGTCTCATCTTTGCAAAACTTAAAAACATCTAATATCATAAACTTACTGTAATAAGTCATGGGGAAGGGGGGTGATTTAATAAAGGGATAGAAAAGTGAATTTTTACTTTTCAATGTGAATTTTCACAAATCCGTTGAAACATTATTCTCTTTGTAAAAAATACCCCATCATGTTCAAGGAAAATACAACATAAATAAAAAAAAACAAGAATTTTGCTTGCAGGATTAGATAAAATATAAAGAAAAAGAATTGCACTAGGTGCATAAACAATATATAAAAAATACTTACCGTATTTATCGGCGTATAACACGCGCCGGCGTATAACACGCACCCAAGTTAAGGAGGGAATTTTAAGGAAAAAAACTTTTAGGAGTAAAGTTTAAGGAAGAAAAACTTACATTAAAATGCCCATCAATGCAGCGTTATCAGTGTCCATCTGCAGCCTTGTCAGTGTCAGTGCAGCCTTGCCCCAGTGTCCATTGCAGCCTTGTCAGTGCAGCCTTGTCAGTGCAGCTTTGCCCCAGTGCAGAATTGTCAGTGCAGCCTTGCCCCAGTGTCCATTGCAGCCTTGTCAGTGCAGCTTTGCCCCAGTGCAGCCTTGTCAGTGCAGCCATGTCAGTGCAGCCATGTCAGTGCAGCCTTGTCAGTGCAGCAATGTCAGTGCAGCCATGTCAGTGCAGCTTTTCTCCAGTGCAGCCTTGCCCCAGTGCAGCTTTGCCCCCATGCAGCCTTGCCCCAGTGCAGCCTTGCCCCCCCGTGCAGCCTTGCCCCCGTGCAGCTTTGTGGGATCGCCGCGATCCCTGCCGTCATACACAGCCCTGTGTAAATTTAAATATGGCGCCGAGACTGCAGGGACTCGGCGGAGCGCTGATACACATAGCCGAGAGTCCTCGGGTTTTCTCGGCACCGCTTACAGTCCCGCCCAGTTCCGCCCTATGGGCGGGACTGTAAGCAGCGCCGAGAAAACCCGAGGACTCTCGGCTATGTGTAGCTCCGCTCCGCCGAGTCCCTGCAGTCTCGGCGCCGTATTTGAATTTCCACACGGCTGTGTATGTCGGCGGCGATCGCGGCAATTGCCGCGATCGCTCCGATCACACACAAATGGGGGGGGATCGGCCTATAACACGCACCCACGATTTTCCCCTGATTTTCAGGGGAAAAAAAAAAGTGCGTGTTATATGCCGATAAATACGGTATGTAAAAAAAACGTGAAGAGAGTCCTGCTGCTGAACACTATAACCCCGATATAAGAGCACAAAAGATAGATAAAGAATAAACAGTGCAGCGCTGGACGTATGCCACAAAATGTGAAATGTGATATGTCAATGAATAAGATAACCAACAACAGTGAATAACATCCAATGAAATGATGTCAGCTGATATATGATAAACCAAATTAAGTGCTCATAAAATATTGCAGAGACATGATAAAATATATAAAATAGTGAGGAAACAGTTCATATAATAAAGTGAAAGTGAAATAAAGTCCAAAAATTATGATATTCAATGCGTACCCCTGATGACGAAACGGCCGTAGGGTCACAATGTGAGCATGCATCTCGCATGCGCGATTTTATTTAAAACGGCAGTGGAGTCTCCAATACTATCCCTGCTAGGAATTTTATGCTATTTTATGCAATTGTTTTTTAACTTCAATAAATCAGCCAGAGTTTCTCTGCACTACTGGAGTCTTTTTTCTTTTGGCATTTATGGTTCACCTTCGCTGGATTTTTGGAAGCATACATTGATTGCTCTATGGGAAGTACTCCTGGGACTACATCTTCTGAAGTGCTCCTTGTTGTCGCTGATTAGCTGTCCAGGAAGGAAGTTGGTGAGATTTCAGCAGTGTCTCCTGCGGGACATCCCCTGTGGTCCATATATCTCTACTAAGCATGTTTTGACCCCCCTGAATAAGGGCGGTCGCAGGCTTTCCGGTAAGCCTCCAATACTTTATCACCAGGTGGTGGGCAGCACTAGCGGTGGAACACTGACCTAGGATCCCGCATTGAATATCATAATTTTTGGACTTTATTTCACTTTCACTTTATTATATGAACTGTTTCCTCACTATTTTATATATTTTATCATGTCTCTGCAATATTTTATGAGCACTTAATTGGTTTATCATAGATGAGCTGACATTTCATTGGATGTTATTCACTGTTGTTGGTTATCTTATTCATTGACTTATCACATTTCACATTTTGTGACATATGTCCAGCGCTGCACTGTTTATTCTATATCTTGCAGGATTAGATGTTTGAAGATAAAACATTTACCTCATCAATTCGTTTTCACTTAGCTTAGTGAATGAGGTGAAGTTGTGCTGACATTCAATAGTGTGCAAGTGAAATACCTGTTTTTGTTTCAATTCCACTTGCACATAACTTGGTACCCTTTGGAAAGCGAGTTTTTTTTTTACCTCATTCAGTTTACACAGTAAACATGCACTTGGAAAGTAAAAATGTCTTTAGTAAACCAGGGTCAATGTGAGAGACTACTTACACAAATGATAATTAGGATTACTAATGGTAGTTACTTTAAACATCTTATTGTTTTTGGTTGGAAAATTATTTTTGTTAGGCATGTAGATGAAAAATAGGTATTCTGCCACTACCACTTTGTGAAAAAAGGGAAATAACCTAGCTGCAATACTGAGAAAAAGAGATAACTTATTAACAGTTACCTGATAAAAAAAAAACAGTAATGCCCCGTACACACGGTCGGACTTTGTTCGGACATTCCGACAACAAAATCCTAGGATTTTTTCCGACGGATGTTGGCTCAAACTTGTTTTGCGTACACACGGTCGCACAAAGTTGTCGGAATTTCCGATCACCAAGAACGCGGTGACGTCAAGCACGTACGACGAGACTAGAAAAGGCCGGTTCAGAACCAAGCGCGGCACCCTTTGGGCTCCTTTTGCTAATCTCGTGTTAGTAAAAGTTTGGTGAGAGACGATTCGCGCTTTTTCAGACTCGTGGCTTTCAGATCGTTTTCTGCCGTTCAGTTTGTGCTTGTGGGTTTGTATCTGCTCTTCAGTGCGTGCAGCAAGTTCCGCGTGACTTTAATTAGTCATTGTATTCTTGTTCATTCGTTACTGTTTTTCAGGTCGCTCTTCACAGGCCTTGCTGTTCTTCAGTGCGTTCTGTTACTTCGTTCTGAGCAGCCGACCGTTTTCTAGCCATGTTGCGTATGCGTACTCCTCGTAGAGTTTGTGCTGTGCGGGGGCTTGGTGTTGGGGTCCTGACCTTGACACAAGTCCAGTCCATGAACAGGGTGGGGAGGAGTTCATGGACCAAGAATTGGTTGCTTCAGCGTGACCAGTTCTCTCATATGCCTTTGCTCCGTGAGATCCGTGAGAATAATCCTGATGATTTCAGGACCTTTCTCAAGGATGACGGACCCCGTGTTTCACCGTCTGTTGGCTTCGCTGACCCCCTATATCAGCAGGCAGGATACCTGCATGAGGCAAGCCATCACTGCGGAGCAGAGGTTGGTCACTACCGTGCGGTACTTGGCGACAGGGAGAAGCCTGCAGGACTTGAAGTTCTTGACAGGCATCTCCCCCCAGGCTCTGGGGATCATTATCCCAGAGACCTGTTCTGCCATCATCCAGGTCCTGCAGAAGGAGTATATGAAGGTAAGATTTTTATCCTTTTCTATCACATTTTATTGTATTGAATGTTTGCTAATATATTGTATTTCTTTCCTCATTCCCTAATTACCATGATTGTAATATGCTGTGAATGTCCCCTTTGTCCTCATGCATGCAGGATTTTTATGTAATTATTATTTTAGGTCCTTCATACATATTTGCCCTTCAATAACCTCCCCAGCATGGTGTCTCCTGGTCCTATATTCACCTCATGTAGTCACTTAACAATGTATTTTTTCTGCTCCATAGTAGTGCTTTACCCCAAACACCCCCTAAAATGTTTTGAAATTTTATTTTTGCTTTAAATTCAGGCAGAGTGCCAGAGGCTTTTTTTTGGTGGTGTCCCCAAATCATTTTTAGTAACTCTCCCTCCCCCAACTGCTAAGTCAGCTGATCCCAATTCTCTATCCTCAATCATCTATCTGCTGACTTTGCCAAACCCATACACACTATACCCATCTCTTTTCTGCTCAGATTTATGGATGAATTCCCCAAAGCATGTAGTGCAAGGGCCTGCCTGTATACTTTCAAATGGTACTGTTTAAAGTTTTTGGATCCTATTATTATCTTGATAGGTAATAGCAGAATGTCCAAATGTCCTCAAATGTGCACAGTGTGTATTTCTATCTTTGTATTATGACACTTCTTACCTGTCCAGTGGGTTGCCAATAGTGTAACTAAGGAGGGGCTGTTCCAAGTAAGACCCATTATTTAGGCATTCATCTCTCAATGAAGTGAAGAGGGTTACCTGTCCAAGATTTCCACACACCCCATAATGTTAGAAATGGCCCATGAGAGGGGGGGGGGGAATATGATAGGTGTACCTTATACTTTGGCGTTGTTAAATTCCCCTTAATAAATGCTATCTGGAGGTTGACCCATAATGTTTGTGTCTAATCTGCTTGCCATGTTTCTGATCAAAAATAGTAATGTTTATTGTTTTTTCTTCAACAGTTTCCTTCCACGCCACAGGAATGGCAGACTGTGGCCTCCCACTTTGCCCAGCGGTGGGACTTTCCTAACTGCGGAGGGGCAATTGATGGGAAACATGTCCACATCATCCCACCACCCAACTCGGGGTCATACTATTTCAACTATAAGGGGTTCAATAGTATAGTGATGTTGGCGGTGGTGTCAGCTAATTACGACTTCCTGTATGTGGACGTGGGGAAGAATGGCCGGATGTCCGATGGTGGAGTCATCGCCCAGACGGAGTTTTACAGGCGTCTCCAGAATGGCAGCTTGGACTTGCCAGCTCCAGAGGACAATGTGGAAGGACTCCCATTCGTGTTCGTTGCGGATGAAGCGTTTGCGCTGGGGGACCACCTGATGCGGCCATTCCCAATGAGGACCCTCACCCCGGAACAGAGGGTTTTTAATTACCAGCTGGCCAGAGCCCGAAGAGTGGTGGAGAACACATTTGGAATCCTGGCCAGCCGGTTCCGCCTATTTCTGACACCCATCCATATGGCGGAGTATAAACTGAACCATATTATACTTGCGTGCTGTGTTCTCCATAACTTTTTAAGGAAACATTCGGCCAACTATGCTGGCTCAGTTGGGCCTGAGGCCGGAATGATACATGAAACCACACTGACGGCGCTTGAAAGCGGCCGTCCTGGCTTGCCCTCCCTGAGTGCCCGTGATGTCCGGTTACGCTACCTGGAGTTCTTTGCGGGTAGGGGGGCCATCAATATGCCAGCAAATATGTGAAGCCTTTTTATAATAAAAAACAAAAAGAAATTCTTTGTGGACATTTACTGCTTGTGTTTGTTTTAGCTGACCCTGACAGAAATGTGTTGAGTGCAGAAAATGGCGTGATTGTGTAACCTTATACAAAGCACTGTTGGCTGTTATTTACTAAATGCAAAAACACATTTCACTACAAGTGCACTTGCAACTGCACTGAACCTGCACTTGTAGTGCAAAGTGGATTTGCCCTTAGGAAATAACCCCCATTTTCCCTGAAAACAGCAATTACATCACCCCAAAAGTATTGTAGTGTTGAGACAATAATCCACACATTCTTGATGAACCAACTTTTTTATACCTGCACAATCACATGTGCATTTACCAAAGGTTTTTAAAACAAACCAACATGTTTGTTGTATAACAATTTTTTTGGGTGGCATTATCAAAAATAGAAATGTCCATTTACGATAAAACAGGCCTGTGTAAAACCAACAAGAAAGACAAAAAACTTGAACTTACAAAGTTCACATTAGGTAAAACCTGAAGGCAATATCAGACTGTGTTTGATATTGCGTTCAGATGGGGGGAAATCACCCCTGGAAAAGCCAAATTTGGAAGATGCACAGCAATTTACGAATGTCAACATGTGCTAGCTGCCATCACGGGGGATCAAGGGACGTGTTTTGGGGGAGCAAGCCCTTCCTCACTGCTACTTTATAATTGAGGAAGGGGTTGCACCCTCAAAACGTGTCCATTGATCTTCCGTGATGGCAGATAGCACATGTTGGCACACTGTGTGCATCCTCCAAATTTGGCTTTTCAAAACATTTCAAAAAGATTTAAAACATTGGACCACAATCAAAAAAGTGATTTGGTGGGGTTTTAAATTCGCCCCAAAACATCAATGATGTTATTATTTCTTTTAATCACATCATTGATTTTTGTCTTTAGGTTCTCCAATTCCAAATTACACCCCATGATCTCCCCGATCAGCATCTGGGCACTTTCGGATGTGAAAGGATCTCGATCACCTAAAAAGAGAGAAACCAAACAAAAACAGGTATCAAAAATCTGCCAGCATCCATCTCTTACCTGAGCCTGTGGTCACAGACACTCACCTGTTGTGGTGGCAAGTTCTACCACATCTTCTTCCTCCTCCTGCTCCACTTGGGTTGGGGGTATTTCACCTTCTTCCCGAGGTGGGGGGTCTCTGTTCTCCTCGGATGAGGGGTGTCCTCTGAGTCTTCTCTCCCCTATGTAAAACAAAAATGGTATAATTAGCACACAGTGATTTGATGGCAGAACTATAAATAGGAAACATTGCTTGGAAGTGGGGTACAATTGTCAATTTTAACAGAGTTCAAAGATGTCGCTTTTTTATTGTCCTTTGCCAACCTGCAATACTTTACCTGTTTAGTACAAGCTTCACAGATGGAGACCCCCCTATAGTATACACTGTAGCACCTGTGTGGCCCCCTAATAAAAATGGTGTTCTTGTGTCCCACACTAGTGCTCCAGTGTCCAGATGTGAAAACAGCTGCTCAGTGTCCTCTCCTTACACAGAATCTAGTTTGCATTTCATTCTAGTAACAAACCCATCTCCACAACCAAATATTTTTCATCCAAGTAGGCCCTAAAAAAATGTGGGCAAATGCATATGGCAGAAACAATGTTGTTTTAGAGGGTTAAAAAAATGTTTGTAGACAAACGAATAATGGGCCCATGAACATTAAAGTTGACAGTTTAAACTGTACAATTAAGATAAGCATATGGAGCAGCAGGAACGTAATAAAGACAAAAATAATAGGAACACAGCACAACTACTTACTTTTTTGCAGCACTCTCCGGATCTTTCGGTACTGCTCGGGCTCTCTTAATTTTAGGTCCGACCATCGCTTCCTGAGCTGATCTTTCGACCGTCGTACCCCGAAGTTTCTGTGCAGACTTTTGATCACTTTAGCAATGATTTTGGCCTTTCTGATGTTGGGGTGGGGGTAAGGCCCATACTTGCCGTCATAGTCGGCCTTCTTCATGATGTCCACCATCTCCAACATCTCCCCAAAGGACATATTTGTGGCCTTAAATCGTCTCCTTCTGGATCGGGACGTTTCCGGATCCGGGCTTTCCTCCTCCTCGTTGCTAGAATTAGCACGCACCTGCTCTAACTCCGCCATGTGCTCTTCACCCACTGCGCCGAACGAAAAGAGGCAGGGAATAGACTAGAAAGAACATCAGGGGTGGGCGGAGTTACACGCATGCGCAGTGTGTATAAAGAGTAACACGCGTGCGTAGTACGTACGATCTGTGAGCGGAGGAAGGAGCATTGGACGCGCCGATCGTAAGAACGAAGGTAAGAGACAAACTTGTGCCTATACTGCTTCTATATTGAGGCCTATATTGTAACAAGATTAGGAGAGTTTTGTCTGACATTAGGCTTTGTCTTGTGTTGTGTCTTGCAGTGAACATGGATATGCTAGTGAAAGACAATGACTTCATGTCAGTATTCATAGATATGTTAAGGGAGCTGCCATGTCTGTGGGAGATCAACCACCCACATTACAAGAACCAAACAAAGAGGAAGGCAGCACTGGAGCAATTGTGTGAAACTGTGAAGCAGGTGATCCCCACGGCAGACATCACATATTTGAAGATCTTAATTGGTGGCCTGAGGAGCACTTATCTAAGGGAGCGCAAGAAAGTCCTGGATTCACAGAGATCAGGAGCAACAGATGACATCTATGTCCCCAGGATGTGGTACTACAACAGGCTGCATTTTCTGGCAGGCCAGACTGAACCCAGGCCATCCCTCTCCAGTCTTCCTTCCACGCTTCCTTCCACCCCAGCTGAGGCTTCTGACGCCCAACCTGGGCCTTCCAGGCAACAATATGTGGAGGAGCCCAGATTGAGCCAGGTATAGCATTCCTCTAAATATTTCTGCTTGTCCAATCAATGATGTTAACTAGATGTTAGTTTGGAGCACTAATTTATGATTGTGATTGATGATGCAAAAACTAAAACCATGTCCCTTTTTCATACACAGGGAAGTCTCAGCCAGGAGGTGGCTGGGCCGAGCCGGCTGGCTGATCTGCAGGTCCCTCCCCTACACCTGGAAAGAGAAAGTGGCAGGAGGAGGAGTGCCCTAGAGGAGGCTGCCAGAGGACTCTTTTGGAGGGCTACAGAGGTCCTGGGAGCACCACACACCGTGGAGGAGGACATTGCTGCCACCATTGCCTATAAAATGCAGAGGATGGAGGAGGGCCAACAAGCCATGTGTGAGTCGCTCATATTGGAGGCTCTTAACAAAGGTATGAGGGCCCTAATTACAGCTCAGACACACCTTTGCGATGGTCCTCCTCCTCCTCCTGCAGGTCCTCCTCCTCCTCCTGCAGGTCCTCCGCCTCCTCTTGCAGGTCCTCCTCCTCCTCCTTCTCATCCAGGTCCTCCCAGTCCTCCTCCTCCTCCAGGTCCTACTCCTCCTCCTGCCACATCTCCAACAGCACAGCCACAGCCCGGAAGGAAGCGTGGAAGGAAGACCAGAAAGTGAGGACCCTGGATCCAGTCTGGTCGGCCAAAAGATGCAGCCTCTTGTGGTACCACAGCCTGGGGACACAGATGTCATCTGCTGCTTTCCAGATCTCTGCGACTTCTGGACCAGACTGCCCTCCCTTACATATGGACTCCTCAGGCCACCAATTTCGATGTTCAAGAATTGATGTCTGCCGTGGGGGTCCCAGGCTTCGCTAATTTCTCCTCTTGATCCAGTGTTGCCTCCCTCTTTGATTGGTTCTGATCCCTTAATAAAGGATTTTTGTTTTGAATTATACTCTCCTATGTGTTTTTACTTCAAAAAGGACAGTTTTTTGGGGAGGATTCAGGTACATTTCAAATATACAATGTGAAATTAACAAGGGACACCAACACCAAACAATCTCCTTGAGATTAAATAATACAAGATATCAATGGTGTTGGGGTAACTTGACACACAAAACACACACAAAAATATTCTGGAGTAAAAATAAAAATAACATTGAACAAAGATCAGCCTTGGAAAAAATACAAACATTAAATCTAAAAAAAAAAAGGCTTAAAATCCCCAACAAAAATTAAATAAAAAAAAAAACATTCTGTCAGATGTGACAACTAATAACAATATATTCAGGGAATCCCAATAAAAAAACAAAAATAAAACTTTGTGAGAAGTGTGTGTGAATATGAGCAGCAAAACTACTTAACTCTTGTCACATTATAAAGAAGAAGAGAGTGCGCTATATTAAACCATTTTTGACATTGCAGCGTGACGAAAGTGCTGTATCCATTGTGTTAGGTGCAGTTCTCAACTGAATTGCTTCTATTTTATATTGCTTTGCCAAATTTAGCTCTATTAAAGAAGTAAGACACAGAATCAGAAAGTTTGTGTATATCAGCTCCGAGCCTTAAAGGTCCCGTACTGTCAACTGAACTTAACTGCTTTATTGGGGCCTTTTATAGACTGGTTACAGAATCACATATTTCAACAAATTTCCATATAAGGTAACAAGCAGTATAATTTCAACATACATCACGCTGGTCTTACACATCTGGAAAGACTTAAGCTAGTCATACAACATATACTGACACGCACACATTTATGCAGAGAAATGAAAAACTATTTTAAGTAGAACTCTAACCTATTATTTCCAACCTTATCAATTTCCCCCTTTGACATCATCCCCTCCACTATTCTGGGTCCTTGCAAACAAGTGAACAGCCGATACTTCAAAGAGTACTATCCCTAACCGCGGGTTGTCAGAGGAGGATAAGTCTTCTTTATTTACCCTCATCCCTCAAATCCATACCTGCATCTTATAAGCAAAGAGAATAGAAAAGGGGTGATGTCAAGTTACCCTTTTTGTCATTAGAGTTCCTAATACCTTTCTCTTTCCATTCTGTCTGCTCGTGCCTTAATCTTCCTATATAAGCAACAGTTTATCACGGTAAGCAGTACAAAAGCTAAAATTAGAATAAGTTTCGGATTGAGCATCCAATTAAAAATTGCCGTAGCAGTGGGTGACCATCCAGCAAATACATCATACCAATGATGTGTTGTTTCATGTCTTATTTGTGAGGATAAATGTATTAATTTCCCTTTATCTATAACCGCAGATATTAGATTATTTTGAAGGGTATGTTCTTGTGTCTCTATGTGTTTTCTAAGTATTTCGGACTCATTTAAGATTTGCCGTAAGGGCTCTAATGATATTATAAAAGGTGTAGTATCAGTAAGATTATCTACCGTCCATTCTAGATTAAATATTCTATGTGCATCTGGTTCAAAAAGGAAAGTGTCATTTTGCCATTTAAGCATTTTAACATTCTTTACGCATCCTGAAAAAGGGGCCGTTTTATTTAAACTTTCCATAGTTTCCTGATCATTTGTGACTAAACAAATATGTTGTGGTCCTATCTCCATAAATCTGTTTCCTACACCTACTGGTAATCTCTGAAACTTACATATGTTAGATTGATGTTTCAATAAGCAAGGTTCATAGACTGGAGAACTTCTTCCACAGACTATTCCCTTATTAGTTTTAACACATAGACTTAGATCATGAGTCATGTTTTGTGTATCTACATAAATCTACCATAAATCTCAGGATACCAAAATTCAGGTAGATCCTTTCCTATCAGGAGTGGCATCACTATTAACTTACACATTACCTGGACCTCCTCCACTTTGTATACATCAAACCTTCCAGCACACCATCTTTCCTCACATTCAACTTCTTTTCCTGGTACTTCAAACCATGTACTTTCTAAATTTAAACCCTTGAAATAGTTCATCCAAGTGCGATAATTCCCTAATCGTAGCTCATCCCGAGCTCTATTAATTTGAATGTGATGAGATAGTGTAGAAAAAGCACATTGAGTAATGTTTATAAACTCCTGATTTTCTTTCCACAACTCCAGACTGGCTAGTGCTGTGTGATTAACCATAATATTGAGATATTTAGTTAATTGTACCTGGCTAATTTGTGTTTCGAATGTTGTAGGTAACCATTTGCTTGTAATTATTAAACTATCAGCTATGTGACTTCCTGCACAGTTCCACTTATTTTGTATCATTTCCATCTGTATCCCATTCATTATTCCCATTCCAGTTCCTGCAGCTCCCAGAACTGTATCATACCATTCTCGGCGATACCTACATTCTGGTAGCTGGGGAAAAGTTACATTAAATTTGATTTTTGTTTTCTGTTGTGATACCGAAACATTTATGCAAGATCTAGGAATAGGAGTTAATACAGAGGATTCGAAGATGGTGGGTAGAGCGTCCTCTATCTTTATATTGAAACCATAATGTTGCCATTGTATATATCCTCCTGTTGTGTTTTCCCATTTCCTTACTGGTACAAAATACCATGCTTTACAAATATAAGTTGCAGATTGATTGGTACTAAGAGGACCTATTAGATTGAATTGCCCACTTCCCCTTGCTGGTCTAGGACCTTTTCCCTTCTGTGCTATCTCGTATTCTTTTGAATTCGGAATTCTAAGTAACTGTAGTAATTTGTCTTTTACTTCTCTCCATGTTTCAGATGGACCTAACTTATGACATTTATGCGGTGTGTTATTAAAGGGCCATGTTAAATTGTCCCTCCAATGGAAAGTTATAAACAAAATATAGGTGTCTTGCGAGCCACAGATGGACTAATGCCTCTAAGGAGTAAACTATTTAAGCTGCAAGCACTGAACCACGTTTCATTGCGTGTAAATAGATATAAAATAGTAAATGTGCCCGCGCTAGTATAGTGTCACATATAAAATATATAATATATAAAAAAAAAAAAAAATACTTTCACATATAAAACACATATAATGTGATAAATAAAACCATACAGGTAAAATATAATGCAAATAACTATAAATGATAAACCACCAAGTGCATATAAAGGTGCAATCGTGGTAATAACTAATAAAAGTGCAACGTGCTGAAATATAAATATCAAAACACTTTCCAGTGACAAATGAGTGTATATCCCAATTATTAAATACAAATCACAAAAAACGTGAATAAATAGTGTCCATAAAATGAGTATACATCATGCTTCTTCTGATGGGTGTATAAATCACAACACGTGAAAACTGTGCTCTCCCGTGACACCCCACATGTGCTTGCGCTCACCTTCAGTCGTGTGACACAGTAATTAAACGGTGTCAAAATAAGCATTGGGGCCACTGCTAGGCTCACTCAGGATACAATGATGCAAAGACACTCCTCTCAGGTGAAACTGCTAGGCTCACTCAGGTTACAATGATGCAAAAACACTTCTCTCAGGTAAAACCAAGATCCAAAATCATAGAAGAAACAAACAGAGGGACTCCATAGTGCAATATAGCCAGGACATTTATTAAAAGAATAAAGCCCTCCAAGAGGGTACTCACATTAGATGGGTGCTAGAGTGCACCAGACTGTACAGGTAAAATAATAAGCAGCTGATCGTATGGCGTGCGGTATGGCATGTGCAATCCTCCTCCTCTGCAGACAGAGGAATGCACGAAACCCCTGTGCCGAATACGCGTCGGGGAGGGGTAGGACGGAGCTGTCAGCAGAGGAGGAGGATTGCACATGCCATACCGCACGCCATACGCCATTTATATGCACTTGGTGGTTTATCATTTATAGTTATTTGCATTATATTTTACCTGTATGGTTTTATTTATCACATTATATGTGTTTTATATGTGAAAGTATTTATTTTTTTTTTATATATTATATATTTTATATGTGACACTATACTAGCGCGGGCACATTTACTATTTTATACAATGGAAAGTTATGTTTACTTGTGCTTGTGATTTAGCTTTTATCCACACTACTGGTGATTCCATATTCTGCATCATATAAAAAGGACCCTCCTGTCCTGACACCGTGAAATTTCCTACCGTATACCATTCGTAGTAAGGATATTGTGTTATACTCTTATCCTGATTTACCCATCTAAGATCAGTACTATTTTCATGAACTGTTACATTGATACCCGGAGTCCATGTATAAACAAACATTTGAAAACATTCAAGCACTATTATCATAGTTAGAAGGATCTTCATTCTGTTTCTCTCGGTTCAAGACTCTTTTTGCAGTGTGATGCGTGGATCCAGGCTGCTTTTCCTTCCAATTTCACTGAAGTGGCTGTGGTCAAAAGCACTTGATAAGGACCTTCAAATCTTGGTTCCAATGTCTTTCTGGTGTGTTTCTTAACATATACATAATCTCCTGGTAGCAGTGCATGTGTACCTGCTATTGAGTTAGGGTCTGGAAGAGAAGAATACATACTTTTGTGGATCTTAGTTAGACGTTGTTGTAATTGTATCACATATGCAGTCAAACTATCACATTGCAATTGCAATTGGAAAGTATAGACCTAATCTAGGTGCATTCCCAAAAAGTATTTCATATGGGGACAATCCTGTTTTCCCTGTTGGAGTGTATCTTATAGAGAACAAAGCCAAAGGCAGGCATTCTGGCCATGGCTTGTTTAACTCTTGCATGGCTTTTTGTATTTTCAACTTTAGTGTCCCATTTACTCTTTCCACTGACCCTGAACTCTGTGGATGATAGGGGGTGTGGAAACTTTGTTGAACCCCTAACATGGTCATCACATTCTGCATGATTTCTCCTGTAAAGTGTGTCCCCCTATCTGATTCTATGGTTTCAGGAAGACCAAACCTAGGTATTAACTCAGTGATCAGTTTCTTGGCTGTGGCTTTTGCTGTGGCTGATTTTACTGGATAGCTTTCGGGCCAACCTGAAAATAAATCGATACACAATACACACGAGGACAAATTCAAAGGGGCCGCTCTTAGGCATTTGTATGTAGTCAATTTGCAGTCTCTGGAAGGGGTATTGGGCCCGAACCTGGTGTTTTCGTGGGGTTTTTACTCTCTGTCCTGGGTTATTCAGGAGACAGATTTGGCAGGCTGCACAGTAGTTTCTTGCAGTACTACTGAATCCAGGGGTGAGCCATCCTTGGTTCACAATCCTATACATGGAATTGGAACTGACGTGTGTGGGTAGGTGAACTGCCGCTGCCATTGCTGGGTACAGAGAGGCAGGTAGGCATACTTTGCCTCCTTCCCTCCATACATTGTCAAGGTCTGGTGCTGCTCCCATCCTGACCCACTTATCTTTCTCGCTCTCCCCTGCTTGCTCCTGTAATTTACTCAGCTGCTGCCATGTTGATTCTGGGATACTCACCTCTACCGCTGCTAAGGTCTCAGGGCTTCCTTCCCCTAGAGCTGCCTGTTTTGCAGTCAAATCTGCAAATGCATTTCCTTTTGCCTCAATTGTTTTTGCCGCTATCTTCATAATGGCCACTCGTTTAACCTTTTGAAGATTGTTCAGGACTCTCTTAATCCCTTCTCCATGTTTTACAGGTGTACCTGCTGCTGTCAGATAACCTCTAGCCCTCCATATGTGGCCATAATCATGCGCTACACCATAAGCGTAGGCAGAGTCAGTGTAAATATTCGCTTCTCGTCCTCTTAAGTATTCTAGGGCTTGTTCTAAAGCTTTTAATTCTGCTTCTTGTGCTGACATGTGGGCTGGTAAGGGCTGTGCTTCAATCACCTGTGTATCAGTCACTACAGCATACCCTGTGTGATATTTACCCTTGTCATCAGCAAACCTACTGCCATCTATATACAAAGTGTGTTCAGCGTTTAAGATTGGTGTATCTGTAACATGTGGGAATCCCATTGTCTCCTCTTCCATGAGCTGAAAACAATCGTGCTCATCTATCTCTTTAAACAGAAGGGTGTCAGTTTCCTCATCTCCTTCCTTATTAGCACTATTATTCCCCCTTGCCAAATCTGGTGACTGAAGAGGCAAAAAGGTGGCCAAATTTAAGGTTGTACAGCGCTGAAAAGTGACATTTGGAGGTAAAAGTAAAGTACACTGTAACCTCAATTGCCTAGCCATTGAAATGTGTTTGGGCTGTACTTGAGACAAGATTGCATGTATGTCATGTGTGGTGTGCACTACAACTGGATTGTCTAGAACAATCTCTGATGACTTATCTAGGATTATCGACACTGCTGCTACCGCCCGTACACAGGACAGTGAACCTCTGGACACTGGATCTAATGCTGCTGAAAAGTAAGCAACGGGTCTTTGTTTTACATGTGCCTGTGTCAAAACACCTGTGGCGTGTCCAGTGATTTCAGCAATGTACAAATGAAATGTCTTGGTGTAATCTGGAATACCAATAGCCGGAGGCAGAAATCAATAACCTTTTCAAAGTGACAAAGGACTCATAAGCTACTTCTGTAAGCATATACGGTACAATTTTCAAACAATCGTATAATGGCTGCATCAAAGCGCTAGCGTGTGGTATCCATTGTCTACAATATGAGACAATACCTAAAAACATACGCAATTGTTTGAAATTCCGTGGGGGTAACATCAGGGGCGGACTGACCAGTCGGTCCATTCGGACGTGGACCGAGGGCCCGACCGCTGAAGGGGGCCCGTCAGCGCCACCTGCTGGAACCAGCTTGGGGTCCAGGGACAAAAAACTTGCGGCCGCGGACCCCCGGCGACAATCTTTTGTGCTGCCTCGGAGGGTGAGGGGTGAGGGCGAGCGTCGCTGGATCACATAGAGCAGTGATTTCCTTTTTACCCAGCTTCCGCTGTCATCGGATGTCCCGCCTCCTGCACTGGCTCTTTTGATATACATCACACAGGAGGCGGGACATCTGATGACAGCGGACGCTGGGTAAAAGGGAGATCCCCGCTCTGTGTTACCTGGTGGCTCTCCTCTCTAACCCCCATACACTGATCTGAGTGAGGCTGCATGGAAAGGACACTGATCAGGCTGCATGGAGGGGACACTGATCAGGCTGCATGGAGGGGACACTGGTGAGGCTGCATGGAGGGGACACTGATCAGGCTGCATGGAGGGGACACTGGTGAGGCTGCATGGAGGGGACACTGGTGAGGCTGCATGGAGGGGACACTGGTGAGGCTGCATGGAGGGGACACTGACAAGGTTGCATGGAGGGGACACTGGCAAGGCTGCATGGAGGGGACACTGATCAGGCTGCATGGAGGGGACACTGATCAGGCTGCATGGAGGGGACACTGGTGAGGCTGCATGGAGGGGACACTGATCAGGCTGCATGGAGGGGACACTGGTGAGGCTGCATGGAGGGGACACTGACGAGGCTGCATGGAGGGGACACTGGCAAGGCTGCATGGAGGGGACACTAGCGAGGCTGCACAGAGGGGCTACATGAAGGGGGACACTGGTGAGGCTGCCCTGAGATGACTCTGGGGAGGCTGCATTGAGGAGACACTGATCAGGCTGCATGGAGGGGACACTGGTGAGGCTGCATGGAGGGGACACTGGCGAGGCTGCATGGAGGGGACACTGGCGAGGCTGCATGGAGGGGACACTGGTGAGGCTGCACAGAGGGGCCACTGGTGAGGCTGCATGGAGGGGGCACTGGTGAGGCTGCATGGAGGGGGCACTGGTGAGGCTGCACTGAGGGGACACTGGCGAGGCTGCATTGATGGACACTGATGAGGCTGCATTGATGGGCGCTATTTCTAACATAGACTCTCAAATGGACACAGAGTGGACACGCACACCACGTCATTATGTGTTGCACCGCGCACATCCGTGCACTGGGCCTGCTGCAAACCTCCTAGTTCTACTGTCAAGTATAGGGCAAAGGCGGCCGACTCCCTCCAAGTCTCTCCCTCGCCTTGGCAAACAGTGCCCGGTACGGTGGAACGAGGAGAGGACACATCAGCCAGCCACAGCAGGGCCAGGGTACCAGCCAACTGTAACCCACCCACCCACAGTGACGCACCCACACCAGGGAGCCAGCCAGCCACAGCAGGGTGCCAGCCGCAGAGGACGCGGGAGCCAGCCAGCCACAGAGGACGTGGGAGCCAGCCAGTCACAGAGGACGCAGGAGCCAGCCACCGAGGACGATGGAGCCGACCATCCACGGCAGGGTGCCAGCCACAGAGGAAGCGGGAGCCAGCCACAGAGGACGCAGGAGCCGGCCAGCCACAGAGGACGCGGGAACCAGCCACAGCTACAGTAGCCATAGTTAAGGTAAGAGGAGTGCTACTCGGTGCCAATTTTATTTCTACTTTGTGAGAGGTTAGGGCAGGGGTGAGAGTCATGGCACAAGGAGGGGGTCCAGTGAGGACCAGAGTAAATGATGGTGTTCACTGTACACTCTGTTAGAAAGAGGCCCCCCTCCAGGTCCCATTATACTCCTTTGTAGTCTCTAATGGGTCCTGGAAGGGGATCTCTCTCTAACAGAGACTCTCTAATGGACACTGTTAGAGAGAGACCCCCCTCCAGGTCCCATTAGACTCTGTTGTAGACTCTAATGGGGCCTGGAGGGGACGTTTTCTAACAGACTGTCTAATGGACACTGTTAGAGAGAGACCTCCCTCCAGGTTCCATTTAAAAAAAGGCAGAAATTGTACTTTGTGCAAAATGTAGAGGCGGGATCAGGGGTGGGCCATGGGCGGGGTCAGAGGTGGACCATGAGCTGGGCCTGACAGGGGGCCCTTGCTTTATTTGGTCCGGGGGCCCTGGGTGTTGTCAGTCCGCCCCTGGGTAACATTCCCTTTATCACTTGAACCCTCTCCTCAGTGAGATGTCTTGTACCCTGTGATATACAATGTCCCAAAAAGATAACTTTTTTCTGACACACTTGCAACTTTTTCTTATTAACCTTGCAACCTTTTTCTGCCAAAAATCGCAACAAATTAAGAGGGGTAGCCAAACAAGTTTCCTTGTCCGGGCAGCATAACAATAAATCATCCACATATTGTAACAACACACAGGAATCTGGTGGTACCCATTCTCCCAACACCGTTTGCAATGCTTGCGAATACAAGGTAGGTGAATGCGCCATACCCTGAGGTAGGCGTGTCCAGGTTAGTTGTCGATTTTTGAGGGAAAATGCGAACCACGGATGGCATTCTTCCGCAAGCGGGACGGAAAAGAAAGCGTTGGCCAAATCTATAACCGTAAAGTACATACTGGTTGATGGTATTTGTGACAGTAACGTATGTGGATTGGGTACTAAAGGTGTCATCGGGGCTAGTATTTTGTTGACTGCTCTGAGGTCTTGGACCATTCTGTACTTAACCGGACTACCGGCTACTGTTTTCTTTTTAACCGGATACAAAGGAGTATTCGCCGGTGATTTTACCTCTTTTAGAGCTCCACTTTTTAACAAGGATTGGACCTGCATTTCTATGGCCGCCTCTTGGGGTGCACTGAGTGGATACTGTTTTTGTTGGGGAAGCACTGCTCCTGGAATCAGCTGTAGGATAACCGGAGGTATGGGCAAAAGTCCAACATCAGCTGGATGTTTCTCCCATAGTTCTTCCGGAAGGGATGACAAGATCTGATCCAAATCTGGAGAAGATGGACCGGACAGTTCCGATTCCTCCTCCAGGTATTGTATCAGGTTACACATCTCCATGTGTTCTTGATTATCCCCTATAACTAAGGTGACAGTACCATCTGGGTGATAGGTAATGTTAGCTCCTATTTTCTGCAAAATGTCAGCTCCTAGCAAATTAGTGGGGGCTCCTCTAGATACCAGAAAACGTGAAAGGAACATGTGGTTCCCTATTTTAACTTTTAGAGGTTTTGTCAGCGGGGCGTTGGCTAAAATGCCATCATATCCAGTTATCAATATAGTGTCAGGTGATTCTTGCTCAGGGAGTAGTTCAGAATCAGAAAGCAACGAGCGTGAAGCTCCTGTGTCAACTAAACAAGAAATTTTCTTATTACCAACCGTTATAGTGGTCTTAAGCATCTTTGTTTTGGATCTTTCTAAAACCGGGGCGAGTCATGCCCGTTGATCATCTCCCTGTCGCCTTATGTCACCATTATTGTTATTGCCCCTGGGCTGGTTTCTTCTCTGATTAACTGGAGAATCAACACCTTCATCTCCTTCATCCCTTATTCTTTTCCTGCAGTGGCGTCTGATGTGACCAATCTTGTTACAGTAGTAACAGGTAAGGGGTTTGCGAGAGGAACCTCTACCTTGCTCTTGGGGACCCACAATCGCATTGATTGCATGATGTTTCCTCCCTTTGGTTTCTGCTAAGTCTGCCTCTATGCCTTGTGCCTTCTGTAACAACGACCCTCTATCTCTAATTGCCCTCCACTCTGGTGTGCAGGCTTGCAGTCTTTCACTTATCTGTGGATTTAATCCTTCTATAAACTGTCTATTGAAGGCTCGGATCGTGACTGGCAGAGCCAAATCCAATCCCTCATCTGCCATCATACTTTCCATAGATAAGTAAAATTCCGATACAGTCTGTCCTGGCATTTGTTTCATGGGTGATATTGAGCCCCTCTCCTGTTGTTTTGCCTGACAGAAAGCTTCTAATCTAACAATAAAAGGGGCCCTTGAGTCTATGTGTCTGACGTGTCCTGCCTCTAGATTGCCATCCCCGTCAGCTCGGTCTGCAGGTCGGTGCGGACCTATTTCAGTCATAAACTGGTTAAACAGGGTCAGAGTCATTTTATGTCTGCATAAATCCTCCCCATCCTGCCAGGTTGCTTCATGTGTATTCATTAACTGTGTCACAAATCTACAGAAAGCAGCTGGCTTTGCTACCGGGTCTGGGGCGCTCTGTATTAATGCCATAAGGGTGTCTGTTGACCAAGGCTTCCAAGTCCTTATTTGCATCCTACGAGTAATAGTAGGTGGGGCGTGTGGATGGGCTACTTGTCCAAATTCTGGATTATTTACCTGTACAATGCGTGTATGAGTGCGTACGGGGGCTACAGTTTCTGAATGAGGTTTTTGTGCCCCACAATGCACACATTCTATTGCCCATTCTGGGTTCTGGGTTCCACAAACCTGACAAACCCATCCTCTCACCTCAAGTACAGGATATAACCCTGGCTTATGCGAATTTTGCTCTATGTCAGTGTATGGGGGTGGGATGGTTGAACTAAGATTATTTAAAGTTTCAACATGTTTTGTTCTTCTATCTTTCATATCCCAACCATCACAATCTGGATTATATTTCCACCCCTCTTCTTTCGCTCTATTTGAGACCTTAATTAAGCATTGAACCTGACGCATCCATTGCTTCTCTAACACCTCTCCTTGTCTGTCCCTTTTTATTTCACTCCATACATCCGGGTTTAAACCCGCTGCTCCTTTCACCTTAAATTTACGAAGGACATCCTTTAAGTCCCACGCTTCATCTTTCCCATAGATGTTTTTAATTATCTGTGGCACCGTATAATGCGCCACAATTCCCTGACGGGGTTTCGTGTTCTGCTGGCCCATTCTGACAGTCCGTGCCTAGGTAGCGTGTGGGACACTTAGTGTACAATACAAAATACTAAAAAAGCTACACTAGTTCCTCGTTGCCTTCCTCCTAGGGTGCCAGAATACTAAAAACCTCTCCAGGATGAGATTTCTGAAATCGAATTACTTTATATGCTAGCCAACTGACAAATATTATGACCAGACTGACAGCTACAACATATACAAGCATTCCTTTAAGTGACCAGGTATCCGACTAGATCTCCGGGCTTTATGGAGACCTCATTCCCCCCCGTATCTGGGATCCCTCTCATACACTCTTATCCCTGCTTTATGGAGCAGACAGGGCTTATACTTTCAACCCGTCTATGGTTTATGAGTTAGATGTGAGGTTAAGCATAAGCGTCAGACCCCCAAAACTCATGTGAGTGAGGTAAGGGCGCATTCCATTGCTTAGTTCGGCAATCCCCTTCTAACTCATACCATCCTTGACAAGGCTCATTCACTTTCTCAACAAGACAGACAGACAGACAACAAACAACAAATAATTCCAGCAATATAAACCAAAATATGCAGTAATTCTAGACTCACCACTACAGAGGCTGGTGTTTTAAAACCAGGAGAACCGTAACTGACAGAACGGATAGGCACAAATCAGGGGAGCACAGAATATAAGAAAAATAAAGCTTTTTCTTACCTGGCCAGGTTTTCAATCTGTGGTTCCCGGAATGCCTGTCCTTTTGTTCCGTCAGTCCAATTCATCCACCTCTTGAAGTATCATCGGTGTGTCCCTACTTCCGGGCGCCAGAATTGTTAGGTGCAGTTCTCAACTGAATTGCTTCTATTTTATATTGCTTTGCCAAATTTAGCTCTATTAAAGAAGTAAGACACAGAATCAGAAAGTTTGTGTATATCAGCTCCGAGCCTTAAAGGTCCCGTACTGTCAACTGAACTTAACTGCTTTATTGGGGCCTTTTATAGACTGGTTACAGAATCACATATTTCAACAAATTTCCATATAAGGTAACAAGCAGTATAATTTCAACATACATCACGCTGGTCTTACACATCTGGAAAGACTTAAGCTAGTCTTACAACATATACTGACACGCACACATTTATGCAGAGAAATGAAAAACTATTTTAAGTAGAACTCTAACCTATTATTTCCAACCTTATCAATTGCGAATGCTAAGTTTACCAGAACGAGCTGTTCCATGCCGGAATTTATTCTGAGCATGCGTGGCACCTTGTGCGTCGGAACAGGCCACACACAGTCAGAATTGACGCGATCGGATTTTGTGTGCTCTCCAACTTTGTGTGTCGGAAAATCCGATGGAAAATGTCCGATGGAGCCCTCACACGGTCGGAATTTCCGACAACACGCTCCGATCGTACATTTTCCATCGGAAAATCCGACCGTGTGTACGGGGCATAAGTCTGATATTTGTATGCATTTACAAAGTTATTAAGTTTATTGAACTTGACACAAAGTACTTATATGTACTGCAAGAAAAACTACCATTGTAATAATAAATGAGTAAAGAAAGTTCACTTAGCAAAGTGGACAATTCAAGTAAGGCAGACCATACATGATTATTCTTTTTTTTTTAACCACTTGCCTGCCAGTCACCGTCGCTGTACTGCAAATCACCAAAGGTGTGCGTCGGCTCCTTTAAGGAGCTGTAGCAGGCACTCGCACATGCCCACTGTACAGCGGGGGACCTGATGCTCGTGGCCGGCGGCCGCGATGTCCGCCAGCCACCCGCAATTGCGGAAAGGAGAGCAAGAACGGGGATCTGTCAATGTAAACAGACAGATCCCCATTCTGACAGGGGAGTTAGAGACAGATCTGCTGTTCCTAGTGATTAGGAACAGTGATCTCTCTCCTCCTCCAGTCAGCCCAGACCCCATACTGTTAGAAACACTCCCAGGGAACACACTTAACCCCTTGATTGCCCCATAGTGTTTACTCCTTCCCTGCCAGTGACATTTATACAGTAATCAGTGGCTATTTTTAGCTCTGATCACTGTAAAAATGTCAGTGGTCCCAAAAAGTGTCAAAAGTGTCCCATCTATCTGCCGCAGTCCCACTAAAAATCGCAGATCACCGTCATTACTAGTAAAAATAAAATAAATAATAAAAATGCCATAAAATATATACCCTATTTTGTAGACGCTATAACTTTTGCGAGAAACCAATCAATATATGCTTATTGCGATTTTTTTGCCAAAAATATGTAGAAGAATACATATTGGCCTAAACTGATGAAGAAATTTGTTTTTTAAAATTTTTTGGGGGGATATTTATTATAGTAAAAAATATTGGGGTTTTTTTTTTTTTTTTTACAAAATTGTCCCTCTTTTTTTGTTTATAGCGCAAAAAATAAAAACCGCAAAGGTGATCAGATACCACCAAAAGAAAGCTCTATTTGTGGGGAAAAAGGACATCAATTTTGTTTGGGTACAGCATCGCACGACCGCGCAATTGTCAGTTAAAGGAACGCAGTGCCGTATCGCAAAAAATTGCCTCGTCATTAAAGCAGAGTTCCACCCACTTAAGTCAGCAGCTACAAAAAGTGTAGCTGCTGGCTTTTAATAATCGGACACTCACCTGTCCCACAGTCCAGCAATGCGGGCGAATGAAGCCCCACTCCTCTCTGCCTCCTCTCTGTGGCACTGGCATTGTAACTGTGGGTGCCCAGCTATGGCTTCACAGCCGAGCACGCACTGTGCATGCGCGAGCCGCGCTGTGAATGGCAGGGCAATCTTCTGGGACCTGTGACATCCCAGAAGATTGCAGGGAGGGGGGAAAGGTGAACTTCCTTCCGGCTCTGCGGAGCCCCGGGAGGAAGTGGGAGCTGGATGCCTCTAAAAAGGGTATCTGCTCCCCCCCAAAAAAATGACGAGCCAAATGTGGCATGTCAGGGGGTCACCATCACTTAAAGAGAAAGTTCCATTTTTGGGTGGAACTCCGCTTTAAGGGGGAAAATCTTCCAGTCTGTAAGTGGTAATTAAACCAGCAGGTTGAAAAAAAATGAACTGATTCATCCATCTGCACTTTTGGGGGGACTCACTCCCTCTGTGCTATTGTATTCTGCCAGCAGGGAGCCTTTTCCACTGGCAGAAAACAATGATCAATGTTGTCAGCTAATAGCTCTATTATTTATATCTGACAGCTTTATAGTACTCCCATAAGACAGCTATTGCTGTAGTTTTGGGAGCCTGCCAATGATCCTTATGAGCTCTGCATCTTGAACACATTTACAAAATACAAAGGCTTCTGTGAATGGGCAACAGGTGAGGGGGCAGACATAGCTGCTCTGTATGCTGCTCTCCTCTCAGATCCCCAGAGTGCCTCTCTGGCAGAGCTCCTTGGACTTAACTCATAGTACACCTTTACTCTTTACAAAGTGGCTGAATTCCTGGGATTTGGCTTTAACCGGTTTCCGACCGGCTCACACTGATATATGTTGGCAGAATGGCATGGGTGCGCAAAACCACATACCCGTACGTCGCTTGCGCCGGTGGGCAGGGGGCGTGCGCCCGCCCCCAAAGTGCCTACAGTGATCGGATTCGTTGCAGAACCGATCAGTTTTCGGGTCCAGGCCAATGATTGCTGGCCTGGACCTGCTGATCGGTTCTGACCAATGAAATGCTTCCCTTGCCTGTAAGTGTAAACACAGGCAGTGGAAGTGATGCCATCTCCCCTCATGGAATTCTTTTTGGTTCCAGAGAGAAGACATCTAAAAGTGAGTTGCACCAACACTACACTGACACAGTACATGTAGGCACAAATTTTACCCCCCAATCACCCCCTGATCGCCCCCCAGTTAATCCCTTCACTTCCTGTCACTGTGTCGCCAATTGCAGTTTTCAGATTTTACCTGATCACTGCATTGGTGTCACTTGTGACACTAATCAGTGTTAGGGCAGCTAGTCGTAGGCCTAGGTAGGTCTAGGGTACCCCCCTAAATAAAGGTTTAACCCCCAGTTTACCCTTTCACCCCCATTTGATGGCCTTCTAAACTGTGATAGGTTGTGAGGAGTGAAATCAAAAATGTACGCCCTTAGAAAGCCTGAAGGTTTTCAGGGTCCTGTATGCGGCTAGACTGCCAAAAAGTCCCACACATGTGGTATCCCCGTACTCAGGAGAAGCAGCAGAATATATTTGGGGTGTAATTTCACATATGCCCATGACATGTTTGAGCAATATATAATTTGAGTGACAACTTTGTGTAAATGTTTTTTTTCTATTTTTTAATCACTTATGACAAAAAAATAAAATATTCAATGTGCTCAACAAGACTCTCAGCAAATTCCTTGGGGTGTCTACTTTCCAAAATGGGGTTATTGGGGGGGGGAGGGTTGTACTGCCATGCCGTTTTAGCACCTCAAGAAATGAGATAGGCAGTCATAAACTAAATAAAAAAAGGGTGAACAAATATCTGCGCTAACTAAAAAAAGAATTAGCAGCCAGCATAGTTTGTTGATTCATCAAACACACATAAAAAGGATCAAAATGCAGCGCTAAAGTAAAACAAAGTTAACAGGTAAATATAATAGTCCATAAAAAAACAATGAGGTGTAAAGGTGACGTGAAGCCTCCACCAAACTTCAGTGTGCAAAAGGAAAGCACACCACACCCACGTGCTGCCAATCTGCTTACCAGAAAAATATGAAAAACATGCGATGTAATCATATGATGCAAAGGCTCAACAGTAACTCCGAATGGCACACTCCATCATAGACAGCCAGAAAATGAGAAAAGCCAGGTAGTCACATATCATCAGGACATCAGGATTCACATGAGAAGATGAATGGATTGTGCAGTCACCAGCAGGATAACCCAGTAGGGAGAAAGCACTAATAGTGAAGCCCGTATA
Source organism: Aquarana catesbeiana (assembly GCF_042186555.1). Classification (NCBI taxonomy): domain Eukaryota; kingdom Metazoa; phylum Chordata; class Amphibia; order Anura; family Ranidae; genus Aquarana; species Aquarana catesbeiana. Next base: position 86,800,966 of record NC_133334.1, on the reverse strand, counting down.
GGTAAAACACACGCATTTATTGTAGTCTACTTACAGGTATAAAATGTACATCATCACAGAAAGGAAATAATCCGCGGCTCACAGCGTGCTTGCATCGGCCAGCCTGACATGTTTCATTTTATGTGGATATCATCAGAGGCGTGGCCAATGATGCAAGCACGCCCACATAAATAGTAAACATCTCAGGTCACACTTCCCACTGATAGGACAGTGTGACACATATAGCAGCTGTTTTAGATTACACCTCCGGCCGCACATGCGCACATGCGCCTACCACTGGTACCAGCTATGCTGGTTGGTGTCATCGTTTTTTAACTGTTCTGCTGCATTGCGCATGTGCGGCCGCATGATGTTATTCAAAACATGCCTTCTGTGTAGTGCGACCGCGGCGCACATGCGCGACCGTGTTGTTTACCTCATTGAGGAATGACGTTGCCACGTACGGCGTTCCGCTCTTCTGCAAGGATCTGTTGACCTCGCTGGTTATATGTTCCTGTCTCTGTGATCGCACGGCCGCACTGCGCATGTGCGGCCGAATACAACTATTTTTCACTTCCTGCTTCCCATACAGGGCGCCTGCAGTGCGCATGTGCGGCCAGAGGTGTAATCTAAAACAGCTGCTATATGTGTCACACTGTCCTATCAGTGGGCAGTATGACCTGAGATGTTTACTATTTATGTGGGCGTGCTTGCATCATTGGCCACGCCTCTGATGATATCCACATAAGATGAAACATGTCAGGCTGGCCGATGCAAGCACGCTGTGAGCCGCGGATTATTTCCTTTCTGTGATGATGTACATTTTATACCTGTAAGTAGACTACAATAAATGCATGTGTTTTACCTATATGGGCTTCACTATTATTGCTTTCTCCCTACTGGGTTATCCTGCTGGTGACTGCACAATCCATTCATCTTCTCATGTGAATCCTGATGTCCTGATGATATGTGACTACCTGGCTTTTCCCATTTTCTGGCTGTCTATGATGGAGTGTGCCATTCGGAGTTACTGTTGAGCCTTTGCAGCATATGATTACATCACATGTTTTTCATATTTTTCTGGTAAGCAGATTGGCAACACGTGGGTGTGGCGTGCTTTCCTTTTGCACACTGAAGTTTGGTGGAGGCTTCACGTCATCTTTACTCTTCATTGTTTTTTTATGGACTATTATATTTACCTGTTAACTTTGTTTTACTTTAGCGCTGCATTTTAGTCATAAACTAAAAGCTGAGTAAATTCCAGAAAATGTACCCTAGTTTGTAGACACTATAACTTTTGTGCAAACCAATAAATGTACGCTAATTTAATTTTTTTTTTTACCCAAGACATGTGGCTGAATGCTTTTAGGCCTAAATGTGTGACTAAAATTGAGTTTATTGTATTTTTTTTTATAACAAAAACTAGAAAATATAATTTTTTTACAAAAAATTTGGTCTTTTTTCCTTTATATTGCAAAAAATAAAACCGCAGAGGTGATCAAATACCACCAAAAGATAGTTCTATTTGTGGGAAAAAAGGATGCAAATTTAGTTTGGGTACAGCATTGCATGACCACACAATTACCAGCAAAAGCAGAGCAGTGCCAAATTGTAAAAAGTGCTCTGGTCAGGAAGGGGGTAAAACCTTCCGGGGCTGAAGACTGCTCCACTGAAAAATCCCTGGATAGGTGGGATACAATAAATGTGGTAATATATTTAAAGTGCGCTGTCAAAATTAAGTGCATAAGCTCATAAGCTTATATAGAAGTACCATGTGTATATAAAAAAAAATGACAAAAAAATGTTTTTGAAACAAACCAGTGAAACAAAGTTTGAAAAAGACGAGTCCTGCAATAAAAAATAAAAAATACTGGTGCAAAGAACCTTTATATGGTGGGTTCAAAGTTGTGGTTATATTAAAAACAACCTTAATAACTAAAAACGTGTGTGAAATGAATTAGGTGTTTATGACACTGTGATCAGAGGTTATCCCAAGGATCATCGCAGATCACAGTCCATTAACGGTTTGTGAAACAGAGATGATGGGGGGAGAACATGTTTGAACATGTTCTCCCGCGATTATCTCCACACACAGAGAATCCTCATGGACTGACACAGAAACGGCCAGTTTATGAAGCTGTGATCTGAGCACTTCACTGGCGATCTGTCACAATTCACCAGCTCAGAGGTGGAGAATCAGGGAATGCAAAGAGAATCCCGGGGGAAGGAGGAAGATTTTTGACTTCTTCCTTCCTCGTTCAGACCCTCCAAGACAGTAACCATGTCCCCCTGCCATGTCTATGTATGTATGTGATAGATAGAGTGGGAAGACAATCAGCCGCTTGGGTCGCGGTGGATCCTCACACCGCTTCAAGCCCCAAGCGGCTGATTGTCTTCCATCCAGGCTGTTAACAATCCAGGCTTACAAGAGTGCACTCAGTGTAGTGCTGCTGGTTCTCTAGGATAAGTTCACTGCGCAATGATGTTTTTTATTTTTCATTACATATACTGGTGATGCCTAAGAATATTCTGTTGGGAACATCTTACTACACAGCGATATTGGAAACATTTTGTATGGTCTAATGTAGAGGGGATTATTCCTTTTTGCAATGTTGAAGTATAAACAAGAACGGCCATCAAATGTATATATTTTATTGGGACATTTCTTGTGATACAAATTTTTACAATATTTTTATATATTTCCTATTATTAATACTGGACTTTCTATTATTGTAATCATCACCACAGATGGTGTTTGGGATTTTTTTTTTAGCACTTATTCACAGTTTAGTGATTGTGTCTTTTTTAATGATTTGAGCACATACACTTGACAATTCGAGTAATTGGAAGATATATTGTATATGATTGGAAGGTTAATATTAGCGCAACTATATATATTTTTTCACTATTTATTCTAGGTGTCTGAACACTTTTTTAGTTTTGCAGCTTTTATTATTTGGTTTTATTCCAAGTCAAAATCATTTTTGCATCAAAAATATTTTTTGCACCATAATTTATTTATTTAGTGTTTCATTTATTTTCATTACAGCGCTTGGTACACTTTTAAAATTTTTGTATGTATATATATATACTGTATATATATAGGTACTTATCTGGCACTGTGTTTTAAATATTGACCATTAAAGTTTGATGCTCGATTGCTTTAATAAGCTCATTTGGCAGTTTTTGAATATTTTAATATTGCTTTTTACATGTTTATGTAAAAAGTTTATGATATTGTTTTATATGGGAATTGCTTTGTGCTTGAGTGTTATACATTTGGGACCTTTTTGACCCATTGTATTCACCAAGCGGCAAGCGGAAGTGTCTTTTTTCCTTCACTGGGGGCTCTTATGCAAATCATGACCGCTTCTGTTTTTTCTCTTTGAGGATGGGTTCACACCTATGCGAATTGGATGCGGCTTAAACTGCATCCATTTTGCAGAACAGTTAAAAATCTATTAGTTTCAATCATTCTGGTTCACATATGTGCATTGCATTCGCACTCCGCATTAACCAAACAACATGTGCGTTTTCTAGGTAGTGTGGTGCAAATTGCAGGCACATATTCTTCTATGGGAACGCCTCTGATTCGCAGATGTATTCCGTTGTGAACAGGCATTCTCTCCCCCTCCTCACTACACCTCCCCCCTCTCCCTGCTCAGCTGATCCGCAGATACAATGGAGAGGCACCTCTGAACAGCTACTTTTTCTCTTTGCAGAGAAAACGGAGATGGAATTCGCACCGGACCAGTGTGAACCCAGCCTAAAGCCTCGTACACACGGTACGATTGTTGACAAGGGATTGTCTGGTAACAGACTGTTGTCCTTAAATCTTACCATTAGTACGCTCTTTTTGACAATTGTTGTCCAACTTTTGGCCAACAAATGTTGGATGACAGGCTAGTAAATTTTCGGTGGACAACGGCTTGACATCTGATTTTCATATGGCCAGTACACAAATCCGTCAAACAAAAGTCGAAAGTACAAACACACATGCTCGGAATCAATTTTTATCAAACATGAAATTAGCAGAAGGGGCCCAAAGGGTGGTGCTCAAGAGCTGAAATTCCTTGCACTATGTCACTACATTCATGTTTGTGGCACGACACTTGTGTACTGTTAGTATGCAAGACAAGATCCTGGCACACGCCCTTTTGACAAAAATCAGACGCTCCGTTGGCCAGCAATCGTACCATGTGTACAAGGCTTTAGGCCCCATACACACTATTAGATTTTCTGCAGACTTTTGTCCTCAGATTTACCAAAACCATGTAGTTCAAGGGCCTGCCTGATTGCATAAAAATTGAAACTCTTAAGGTTTGACCTCATATTATATAGTTTTGGTAAATCTGAAGACAAAAACCTGCAGAAAATCTAATAGTGTGTATGTGGCTTAAATGAAATGGGATTAACGCCGCAAGCTAGCCTCCAATCCCAGTTGACGCCTATTCAGGGAAACGTGAATTCACATGAAGTTTATGATATTGTTTTATATATTAATTGCTTTGTGCTTGGGTGTTATGCATTTGAGACCTTTTTGACCCATTGTATTCACTAAGCGGCAAGCGGAAGCATGTATTTTCCTTCACTGTGGGCTCTTATGCAAATCATGATGCTTCTGGTTTTTCTCTTTAAATGAAATGGAATTAACGCTGCAAGCTAGCCTCCAATCCCAGTTGACGCCTATTCAGGGGAAACATGACAGACAGGGAGTTAGCAGTGTGGCCTTTTTAAGGCTGGGTTCACACTGGTGCGACACGACTGCCGTCCTACTTTGGATCCGACTTTGCCCTGCGACATGAAGCCGGCATGTGTCCGATTTTCAATGAACGGGGATCCGACTTGGATCCCCGCCAATGCCCGGCACTGTGTTTGGTATGAATCTTTAGGGGGTACTCCGCGACAAATTTTAAAAAAAAACCGGCATGGGTTCCCCCTCCAAGAACATACCAGGCCCTTGGGTCTGGTATGGACCTTGAGGGGAACCCCCTACGCCGATAAAAACGGCGTGGGGGTCCCCCCCAATCCATACCAGACCCTTATCCGAGCACGCAGCCCGGCCGGACAGGAATGGGGGTGGGGACGAGCGAGCGCCCCCCCCCCCTCCTGAACCGTACCAGGCCGCATGCCCTCAACATGGGGGGTTGGTGCCTTGGGGGAGGGGGCGCGCTGCGGCCCCCCACCCCAAAGCACCTTGTCCCCATGTTGATGAGGACAAGGGCCTCTTCCCGACAACCCTGGCCGTTGGTTGTCGGGGTCTGCGGGCGGAGGGCTTATCGGAATCCAGGAGCCCCCTTTAATAAGGGGTCCCCCAGATCCCGGCCCCCCACCCTATGTGAATGAGTATGGGGTACATGGTACCCCTACCCATTCACTAGGGAAGTGTCAATAAAAAAAAACACAGTACACAGGTTTCAAAATTAATTTATTGGGCAGCTCCGGTATCTTCTTCCGACTTCTCCCGGTGTTCCGCCTCTTCTCCCGGGCCCCGCCGCTATCTTCTTCCAGCTCTATTGCCAGCGAGGGGCCCGATCTGCTGCCGCTGTCTTCTCGCCGCTGTCTCGCCGCTTCTTCTCTTCATCTCTTCTTCCGATGTTGACACAACGCTCTCCCCGGCTGGAATGCTCTCTGTGCGCTCTGCTCTGACTTATATAGGCGGTGACCCCGCCCCCTTATGCCGTCACAGTCTCTGGGCATGCTGGGACTGTGACGTTTTAGGGGGCATGGTCATCACCCGATGACCACGCCCCCTTATGCCGTCACAGTCCCAGCATGCCCAGAGACTGTGATGGCATAAGGGGGCGGGGTCACCGCCTATATAAGTCAGAGCAGAGCGCACAGAGAGCATTCCAGCCGGGGAGAGCGTCGTGTCAACATCGGAAGAAGAGATGAAGAGAAGAAGCGGCGAGACAGCGGCGAGACAGCGGCGAGAAGACAGCGGCAGCAGACCGGGCCCCTCGCTGGCAATAGAGCTGGAAGAAGCTAGCGGCGGGGCCCGGGAGAAGAGGCGGAACACCGGGAGAAGTCGGAAGAAGATACCGGAGCTGCCCAATAAATTAATTTTGAAACCTGTGTACTGTGTTTTTTTTTATTGACACTTCCCTAGTGAATGGGTAGGGGTACCATGTACCCCATACTCATTCACATAGGGTGGGGGGCCGGGATCTGGGGGCCCCCTTATTAAAGGGGGCTCCTGGATTCCGATAAGCCCTCCGCCCGCAGACCCCGACAACCAACGGCCAGGGTTGTCGGGAAGAGGCCCTTGTCCTCATCAACATGGGGACAAGGTGCTTTGGGGTGGGGGGCCGCAGCGCGCCCCCTCCCCCAAGGCACCAACCCCCCATGTTGAGGGCATGCGGCCTGGTACGGTTCAGGAGGGGGGGGCGCTCGCTCGTCCCCACCCCCATTCCTGTCCGGCCGGGCTGCGTGCTCGGATAAGGGTCTGGTATGGATTGGGGGGGACCCCCACGCCGTTTTTATCGGCGTAGGGGGTTCCCCTCAAGGTCCATACCAGACCCAAGGGCCTGGTATGCTCTTGGAGGGGGAACCAATGCCGGTTTTTTATTTAAAATTTGGCGCGGAGTTCCCCCTCAAGAACATCTGAGCACAAGTCGCGTGCCGAAGTCGGATCATGCAAGACGGCAATCCGACTTTGATCCGACTTCAATGATAGTCAATAGGCTAAAGTAGGATCAAAGTCGGACCAAAGTAGTACAGGGAGCATTTCTAAAGTCGGAACGACTTGTGTCGGACCAGTTAGGACGGCTCCCATAGGGAAACATTAAATTTCACACGTCATGCGACATGAGCTCCCAATGTCGGAGCGTTTGTCGGACCAGTGTGAACCCAGCCTAAAGCATAGACCATACTGCAGGCGGTCATGCTCACACTATTTTGCTGTTTTATCTAATTTTTGTAAGTGCAACTGTTTATTAAACTCACATTTGTTTAAAACGTTAATTAGCTTTTTTCTACCTCTCCAATACGCTTATATTTGAGCACTTCAAGCCGATGTCCAATGTGCTTCTCATCACTTTTGCATTGTTTTGGATGGACACTGTCATTTGATATAGCAGATGATTCACAGATGGACTAATTCATTTTGCACACATGTTTTTCGTTATTAACATTGTTTTTAATATAACCACAACTTTGGACCCACCATATAGAGGTTCTTTGCACCAGTATTTTTTATTATTGCAGAATTCTTGTTTTTCAGGCATAGGGGTTTATTTACTAAAGCTAGAGAGGGGAAAATTAATCACAATTCTGCAGAAAAGCCAATAAGGTTCTAACCTCAGCTTTTTTAATTAAGCTTTAGCAATACAATCTGGAAGCTGATTGTTCCTCTGCAGAAATGTGACTAATTTCCCCCTCTTTCACTGGTTTGTTTCACAAAAAAATGTTTTGTCATTTTTTGTTGATGGCATTGCCACTGATAATAAGGGAGTGAATGGAAATATCAGAATAAGCCTTGGTTCACATTGGTGCGATCTGACATGTCAAATCAGTGGCAATTGCCGGCAATGGCACCCTCCTAATCGGTGCGGCGCCGCACCGATTTAAAAAAGTAGTTTCTGTACTACTTTTTGCGATTTCTGGGTGCGATTTCTATTGACATCTGTGCAGAAACCCGCACAGATGTCTGTGAAATCTCAGTCAAAATCGTGATTGACATGCGGGAGTGAAATCATGCTCGTTCAGCTGAACTCGCCTGGCTTCATTCCTGCAGCTTAGTGTGAACCTGGGCTCAACCAGATGTATCCAAAAAAAGGAAACAGATGCATGATAGAAAGCATGTGCATACAGGTACAGGCCATAATAATAAAAGACACAAAGAAATGTTTTGAGCTTAATGACACTTTAGGAAGTTCTTCTCTAGGAGATATTGAAGAAGGTAAATGACTTACTTTATTTCCCGCTCCCCCAACAGCCATGCTCTTCTCCACTGTCTGATGCTTCCTGTATACTTAGTGAGCCCTCGGTCACCCCACATACAATTTAAAACCAGTGGTCCTGCATTGTACATAATGACATCAGAGAGCTGTGACTGGTCAGGCTGGGAATTACCAGTACACCATGGATCTTCTAAATAGCTACCAAAAATGTATAAAAGTGGTTACATCACAGCAGTAAATTGCAATGTTTCAGGGCCACCCAAGACCCCTTCATCACATGCCTGAAGGAGGGGTCCTGCGTGATCCCAAAATGTTGTAATTTACTTGTGTGATGTTATCGCTTTACTACATTTGTGGATGCTAATTTTAATATCTATGGTGTGTTGGCGATATACACTTTGACTTGTGTTGATAACTGTTCCCAACTGTTAGTTATTACAATACCCAATTGCTTTAAGCTATATCCGGCAAAATATACGATGGGAATATTCTGCTTGGTCAGGCAGGGAAGAATACTTGGGGGGGCATTCCTGTAACAATGTGGATGCCCGTGGGGATGAGGAATAAGGTACGTATTTCACCTTATACCAAAAGACTAAACAAGTAGTCAAAGTAGAACTATTCGCAAACTTTTTTTAATTTTGGATAGAGTAAGGGGGTTATAACCCTGGTCAGTTTTTTTGCCATCTGTGTCCCATTGGGTATGATTATCTACACTTCCTGTCCCATAGCCAAAACAGGAAGTGGTAGGAAATTACTGCAAATTAAGGGAATCCGTTGGAGCCCTCCAGGTCACTGGAAATAGTTTCCCCATCAGAAGCTTTCCCCTCTATTACTTTTCTGGGGCAACCCAAAATTTGGGATTTTCTTTTTTAACTTTCACTTTCATTGATAACAGTGAAAGGGAAAAATAGGCTAGGTTCACATACAGTTGTGCTCAAAAGTTTGCATACCCTGGCAGAAATTGTGAAACTTTGGCATTTAGTTTTTTTTTTTCAAGAAAAATGTTTTATTCCAGATATTTAACATTACAAGCGATGCATAGACACATTTAGACATAGTAACAGTACATATGTAGTCACAAGGTAGATGATTAATTGTTTACATAGACAATATAAAAAAGTTTAAGGCTCGGTTCACACTGGGGCGACTTGTCAGGCGACCTAGTCGCCTGACAAGTCGCCTCCCGTTCTGTGCTATGGAACCGTTCTAATTGGAGCGACGCAAGTCGCTCCGACTTAGAAAAAGGTTCCTGTATTACTTTGGGGGCGACTTGGGGCGACTTGCATAGACTTCTATGCAGAAGTCGTCTCGCAAGTCGCCCCGCAGTCGTTTGCAGGTCGCCTCGCTGAGGCGACCTGCAAGTCGTGCCACCCATGTGTGAACCGAGCCTGAGAGCATTACATGACAGTTCAGCAAAATATTGACGTAAAGATAACAGCTTGAAGCAAATCAGCCAAGGAGGTCTTGTGGGAGGGGGGGGGATGGGGGGAAGGGGGGGTGGATTAAGGATACAGAAGATGAGGGGGGGGAGGGGGAGGCAAGGAAGGAAACCACAAACACCTCAATAGCTTAACTGAGCAAACACACTAGGTGAAATTTAAAGAGATCTCAATCATGTTATATAATCATACAGCTGGTATCCCAGTGTCAACTTGGACATCATCCACAACTTCAGCACCCCATGCGTCTATCCAACCCGACCATATCTTATCAAATTTTTTGGGGCAGTTACGATTAAGATATGTGAGTTTGTATAGTGGGAGTATAGAATTCATTGTTAGGTGCCATGAAGATACTCTAGGGGGTGATGAATCTTTCCAATGGAGAAATATTTATTTTCGGGCATAGAACGTAGCATAGCTCAAAAATAGTTTGGTGTATTTGCCTCTAACATTGGGATTAAAAATGTTCAACAGCATTGCCTTGGGATGGGCCCCCACATCTAAGGAGGTAACCTGGTTAAGAGTGTTAGCTATTTCCGTCCAATAGTCTCCGAGACGAGGACAAGACCACACCATATGAGGAAAGGAGGCGGACTCTAGATCACATCTGGCGCAGGCCACTGGGCTATCGGGTGTCATGATTGTCAGACGTTTTGGGGTATAGTAGGCCCTGTGGAGGAACTTGACCTGCATAAATCGCTCTCTGGCCGAGATCGCGTTAATCACAAAGGAGGATACACACGTTTCCCATTCCTCCTCTGCCAAGTCAGGAATGTCTGCTTTCCACTTGACCAGCGTTTTCTCAAGTTTTTTTGTAGGGGGTATAGACAAATGAAAATATAGAGTAGATAACGGTCTATCTATGATTTTAGCGGTAAGTAATCCCTCCACAGGATCTGATTTTAGTTGGAGGAGAGGTGGAAACTGTTTTCTATAAGCATGTAGAAATTGATAATATCTGAACAGCATCCAACCTGGCAGTGAGTAAGCGCTCCTGAGGTCAGAGAAGGTTCTTAAATTACCACCCATCACAATATGTTTTAGCTTGACAATTCCCTTTCTAGCCCAAACTTGGGGGTCTGGGACCGACTTCAAATGCGGCAATCTAGGATTGCCCCATAGGGGATGTGCGGGGAGAACCTTTCTGGATTGTTAAAATGATTCCTAGCTTTGTTCCAAACTGCAATGGTAGTGCACATCAGATCCGTAATGCCAGGTTGGGATTTCATCCCCCTGAACACCACATTGCTGAGAGAGGAGTAGGACCCCATGATGGCGGCTTCCAGGGTCACTGCTGGGTTATCCCGCGGCTGAGAGAACCACCATCGAACCATCACCAGGACAGTCGCCCAGAAGTATACCTGGAAGTCCGGTAAGGACAAACCCCCCTGAGTAACGGGCAGCTGGAGAGTAGTCATGGCCAGTCTCGGGGGTCTTCCGTTCCAGAAAAAGGAGGATAATATACTTTTCAACTTAGCAAAAAGGGAGGCTGGGGGGACCAGGGGTGAATTTCGAAAAAAGTACAAAAATTTAGGCAAGTATATCATTTTAATTAAGTTTACCCTCCCTACCGGAGAGAGGGGGAGGGTTTTCCATGTTAAACATTTTTGCGAGAGACTTTTTAGTAGTGGCTGGAGATTCAGTTCAAAATATGTAGCCAGTGGGGCTCTAACCCTTACTCCTAGATATTTAAATTCAAATACCCAGTTTAGAGGGGTACCTGTTGGTTGATTTTGACTGGATGCATTTAAAGAGAAAATTATCGATTTCCCCCAGTTCACCTTAATGCCCGAGAGCATACCAAACTCGTCAATTATTTGAAGTGCTGGTAAAAGGGAGGATATGTCCTTAAGAAAAAGTAGGGTATCATCAGCATAAAGGGATATTTTGTCCATCACCACCCCTACCTGGATGCCCTGTACCATGGGGGCGGCTGTAATACGAGCAGCCATGTAATACGGTGATAGTGAATTATTTGTTCGTATGCGTGCCGAGGGATTATGGTATAGCATCTGCACCCAGCCAATGAAGCGAGGGCCAAATCCAAATTTGCGCAGGACAGCCCAGAGGTAGCGCCACTCGACCGAGTCAAAAGCTTTCTCTGCATCGAGAGAGGCCACCACCTTTAGACCGCCCCCGCCTGCCCTAGAAAGGTGTGTAAGGAGACGTCTAATGTTTATATTCGTCCCCCTTCCTGGCATGAATCCAGACTGGTCTGGACAGATCAGTGACATGATCACAGTGTTCAACCATCTGGCCAGAACTTTGGCCAATAACTTGGCGTCCATGTTAAGGAGTGATATTGGCCGATATGAGGCGCACTGATCAGGGGGCTTGCCAGGCTTAAGAATGACCACAATAACCGCTTCAGCCATAGTCGGGGGTAGTGAGCCCCCCTCCGTGGCTTTTTGGAGCATTAACCTAAACAACGGAAGTATTTCTTCAGCGTATGTTTTGTAGAATTCGGCTGGAATTCCGTCTGGTCCTGGTGTCTTACCATTTTGTAAGGAGGCTACTGCTTTCTGAATTTCCTCTAATTGGATCGGGCCATCCAATGCTTCCCTAAACGTGGATGTCAGGCAAGGGAGCTCCACCCCGTCAAGATATGCAATCAGTTCCTCGTTCTAACATCTCATCCGAGAGCCGTAGAGGTCCTGATAAAATGCTGCAAATTTATTGTTAATGTCTGCGGGATCAGTCAAAATCGTCCCATCCGAATCACAAATAGTTGAAATTGTCACCGGAGAGGAGCTTTCCCTCGCCAGCCATGCCAACATACTGCCTGTTGTTTCTCCATGTTCAAAAAAAAGAGGAGGTGAGAGATTGTGGAGCACGTCAGGTGGCGGATATCTCGGATCATGGAGGTGGCCCTGACCCTGAGAATCCAGGATGATATAGTAGCATATTCCCTATAAGTAAAGAGATCAGTGACCCCCCTGATTTATGACCTTCACCAGGTGTTGAGAGCATTATATATAATGATGTAATTATATCAGAAGAATCACTTTCTATATACAACATCTATATACAATTACAACTATAATTTGATGACATTAGCGATAGTGCACAATGAATAATGAGTTTTTTTTATATATTTTATATATTATGAGTTTATATTATTTTAAAAATATCATTTTCATATGTACAAGATGTTTAGCTTGATACACTTCTCGCTATACGCAGTAGGGGAAGTTATGATCGTCGTTCACATTATAGTGATTGAAGTGTTAGTATCTTTGTATATTTAGCTCTTATGCAGAGTATGTGCAATGATAAGTATGGGGCTATGTTTACATTTCTATATTGGTAAAGGAGGTTGTACCTTAAGCCCAGAATTTATACTGTTTTGAAAGAGCAAAATGAATGTACATAGTATGCTTTTAATTCCGGTCCGTAGCATTGGAGATGTTGTGGCTGCGGGGACACGAGATGTGCGCAAGCGCGTCAAGGCTTCACTAGTCAAGTGAATTGCATAGGAAGGTGTCTGGGTCAAGTGTAGTGAGCAGGCCAGTAAATAAAGGAGGCACGTCTCTAAATCACCAGTCGGCCATGGCCCACTTAGTTAAAGATAGATATCTTGAAAGCCGGTGAACCCCTAGGTTCCCGTCTACCATAAGGCAAATTGGCATGAATTGCACAGGAGATCATCTGGGTCAAGAGTAGTGAGCAGGCCAGTAAATAAAGGAGGCACGTCTCTAAACGCCGGTCGGCCATGGCACACTTAGCTAAAGGTAAACAGATGTTCTTGTGTGGTGAGACTTATCTGCGAGGTAGCGTGTCGATCCACGTGGAGGCATCTTCAGGAGAGTTGAAGAAGCGTACTGATTCACCATCTTCCACTCGCAATCTTGCCGGAAACAGCATGCTGTACTTGATATGCTTGGCTCGGAGTCTGGCTCTCACGGTGTCGAAGGATTTCCTTTGTTTCTGCGTTTCCAGCGAATAATCTGGAAAGATCAGGAGTTTGGCATTTTCAAAGCGGAGTTTTCCCTGTGCTCTCGCCTCCTTCAGCACCAGTTCTCAAGGATACACCAAAGGGAGTGGAAAAATGGACTTTGTAGGCACCAATCATAAAAAAATATAAATATTTTATTATACAAGGAATACAAAAAATCAGAAACATACACATTTTAAAACATTGCAGTGTATTGCAAAGCAATGACTAATACTCTCTCACATATACATCAAAGTATATATAGGGGTAACCTTTGAAACAGGGGGACAAAACCACCACCCTCTATTAAGCATATGAGACATCAAACTGGTATAACTCTACATATTTCGCAATTGAATGCTTCTTCAGGAGCCTGTTTGAGTCATCTGTAAAAGGAAAAGAGAGAGAAGACAAACACCAAAGTACATAAAGTTACTATACATTTGAAACCATATTAGTAACACATCTCAGTCAGTATCCGTGGGCACCAATAGGGGGCCAGCCAATGGACCTACCAGCCAGCCAGCATACGGTGACAAGCAATCACATGCGGGGACGTGTCTGGTAACAGGGTCATAGCAACAGTAGATCCCGGGAAGGTGATAGAATACAGAATCCCGGCTGCCAAGAAGAAATTAGATAAAACCAAGTGAAGCTAAAAGGGTGGTAAAGTTAGGGCCAAATTCCATGTGTAAAACGAAAAACTGAAAAAGAGAAAAAGGAGAGATTTTGCACGCTTCTAGTGCGCATCCCTCCACATTGGTGCGAAGCATTCCCTACGCACAATATATTCGGCTTAGAAGGAACTGTACTGTTGACAGTGACTTCAAACATCATGCGGATCTACTTAGGAAACGACTCCTTCAACGGGGGTATTCTAAGTCACTTCTTCGGAAGGCTTTTAACAAAGCCTGTGACCAACCTCGAAGCACACTGCTTTATAAGAATAAAAACAATGTAGAAGAGTACTCAACGGTTAAATTCATCACACAATATTTGTATCAACAGTACCAACTGCGCAATGTGTTACAACAACATTGGCATATTTTATATGATGACCCTATATGGCAAATATGTTAGTGACCACCCTGAGATTGTGTTCAAAAGGGCTCCCTCCCTACGTGATAAACTAACTAGAAGTCATTTTGTCCCTTCACAGGACCACATGACCAATCAAGTGGGCATGCACATATGTGGTCATTGTCCTTTCTGTCCTTGGGTGTCCACGGGTCAGAGATTTCATCTACCAAATGGAGAGATGTTTCGCCCACATTTTTGGGCTGATTGCAATACTCAGGGGATAGTATACCTGATGACTTGCAAATGTGGGGTCTTTTATGTTGGCAAGACTATCTGCCATTTTTGGCAAAGGATACGAGATCACGTCTATTATTCAACTAATGGCAAGATGCTCAGCCCTATTAGCAAACATCTTGATCTATGTCATAGATTTGACACTTCTGTTGCAACTTTTATTGCTCTGGCAGTAATTCCGCAGGACCCTAGGGGTGGCAACTGGGATAGGAGAATACTCCAACATGAGGCAAAGTGGATTGAACGTTTGAATGCCACACGTTGGCCAGGTATCAATGAAGTACAATCCTATAAATCTCCTTTGATAACAACTTCATGTCGGTTCTTAAAAGAGATTTTTACATAATATAAATCTCTGTATCACTATAGTGAATGTTTAGTATAGAGATACACCATCAACCCACTTTGTTCTCCCCTTTAGCTGGATGATCCTCCTGCCCCTGCTCCTATTCCTGTGGTTTTTGTTTGGTAGGCATAACTGAACACGCATAAATCGAGATAATCTCGGATGTCCAGATGTCATTCGTATTCATATTGTCCTGCATTGTTTTGAATTTCCAGTTATAGTCACACTGTCTGTCATAAATTGTCTGTAGACTCATTATATATTATTATTAATGTGTCTGTTTTTTAGTATCTATGTACTATGAGAGGGCTCTACTCCCTCTCATGGCTATTTTTACTGTGTATGTGTGTTCATATGGCCCTGCGTTTCGGGCCTAGAATGAGGACCTGGGGGTTGTCAGCCTGTGGACTCTGCCTGCCGGCCTGCAGGTAGACTCAGTCATATGTGCAGCCGGGTAGCCGCATTCCTCCCCGCCCAGGGGTTGGATTTTGCGGCTTCAGGTTCAGATTTGGGTTTTTTCCCTCTGGCTGTCATGGACCTTCTGGTTGTGTGCTTTAACATCTTTAGGTTAGTCCCATCTACCTTCTATAGCGTTTTTATGCTGTCACCTTGGAGGTACCACTAGGGGGAGCTCCCAGTTCTGTTATCTCCAGGACTGCGCTCCTTCCACACGTCCGCGTCTATGGCGGCTGGCCCTTTGGCTACTGCGCATGCGCGGAGTGTGGTGGATGCGTGCGCAGCCCTACTCGGCCGAGTCAGGTGTTGCATCTGATGCACACCTGATTGGGGCGTGTACTTAAGGCTATCAGTTTAGCCTTCTACCATGCCACCTCCGCTCAGGGCGCTCTGGTGCCTGGGTGTCATCTACATTATGATAAGCTGTCTGGTAAGATTTCTTTGTTTTTTCTTCCCTGGCTCTACCTTTAGCTATGGCATATTTTTTGTAACCTGGTGACTGGCCACACTGAGCCCTGTGTTTGCCTCTATAGATGGCCTGCATTCTACCGCTGCTATGCTGCTTGGATGAATACTTATAAAATCTCAGTCTAACCTTGCCTGCTATGTTTCTATCTGTGGTTGGTCTATAAGGGAACAGCTTGTGACCGCTGTTCACAGGTCCTGCTCAGCCAACATTACCTCTCACAAGGTGAGATCTTGGTTGTATATGTATATATGGCTGCATTAAAGCCTGTTTGAACAGCTTTCTAGTGTCACCTTTCTATGCTGCAGTTCTCTGTAGTCATTTTGTTTTTGAGATGCATCTATACAGCTATGGTAAACTGTATCTTAATTCATACTGTTTGTACCCCTTAGAATTGAGACCATTGATTATCCAATGCAACTTGGCCTTTTGAAGCCGAGTGTGATTGCATATGCTTCCCATTTTTCTGCGATTTCTAGTTCGTTTTGAGGTATGCTTAACTAGACAGGTTTGTTCAGCATTACTAGTCTCTACATTTCTTTCACTGTTCATTTACCTCCCTATTTTGCCTTTCCCTTTTCCCTCCCCTCCTTTCCCCTTCTCTTCCCCCCCCCCTTTTTTCCCCCTTCTTTTTCCCTCCCTTTCTCTCCTTTTGCCCTCCCCTTTCCTCCTCCCTCCCTTCCCTGGTATTCTGTCTCCCCTTCCCCCCCCTTTTTTCTTTTTCTCCCCCTTTCCCCCCCTTTTTTCTTTTCTTTCTTTTTCACACTTTCCCGCTTTTTTCCTTCCCCTCTCCCCCCCCCCTCTTTTTTTCCCTTCCTCCCCATCCCCTACTACTACCCTCCCTGTTTCTGTTCTGGTCCTTTTTTCTCTCCCCTTTTTTTCTCTCCTTTTTCTCTTTTTCAGTTTTTTGTTTTACACATGGAATTTGGCCCTAACTTTACCACCCTTTTAGCTTCACTTGGTTTTATCTAATTTCTTCTTGGCTTATTCTATCACCTTCCCGGGATCTACTGTTGCTATGACCCTGTTACCAGACACGTCCCCGCATGTGATTGCTTGTCACCGTATGCTGGCTGGCTGGTAGGTCCATTGGCTGGCCCCCTATTGGTGCCCACGGATACTGACTGAGACACGTTACTAATATGGTTTCAAATGTATAGTAACTTTATGTACTTTGGTGTTTGTCTTCTCTCTCTTTTCCTTTTACAGATGACTCAAACAGGCTCCTGAAGAAGCATTCAATTGCGAAACATGTAGAGTTATACCAGTTTGATGTCTCATATGCTTAATAGAGGGTGGTGGTTTTGTCCCCCTGTTTCAAGGGTTACCCCTCTATATACTTTGATGTATATGTGAGATAGTATTAGTCATTGCTTTGCAATACACTGCAATGTTTTAAAATGTGTATGTTTCTGATTTTTTGTATTCCTTGTATAATAAAATATTTATATTTTTTTATGATTGGTGCCTACAAAGTCCATTTTTCCACACTCTTTGGTGTATCGTTGAGAATTTGTAGACTTAGGACGTTGGCACTGCTCTACCTATGAAGTCTCCACAGTCCATCCTGTGGTGAGACTTGGCACTCTGGTTTAAGTCCTTCAGCACCAGGTCACGCTCACGAAAGTGGAGCAATTTAAAGATGAAGGTGCGGGGTGGCGCACCTTGTGGGCCCTTGGTGAAGGGTATGCGATGTGCTCTTTCCATGGTGAAGAATGGTGAAAACCGTGCCGAGGGAAGCAATTGTTGCAATAAACGTTCAGTAAATGCAATGGGGTCCGTACCCTCTGCTCCCTCCGGAAGTCCCAAAATCCGCAAGTTGTTCCTTCTGTTGCGATTCTCGGCGTCTTCCGCCCTGGCTTTCAACACTTTAACTTTGGTTTTCAGCACATGCAAATCAGCCCCATGGTCACGTACCGTGTCTTCATTTTGTGAGACCCTCTGCTCCACCTCATGCATGCGGCCTCTCAGGGTATCAAAATCCTTCCTGATAAACTCCACATGAGTCTGTATGTGATCCACTTTTTCCGTCAGAGAGGTTATGGCCAGCATGACTGCCTTAAAATCCGCCGCTGGGTCCGGGGGCCGCTTCGAGTCATTCGATCCTGGTTCTCCATATGGGCAGGGAGTTTAGGCGAGGCCGCGGCTTTTTCTGAGCTTTTTGCTGGGAATTCCTCCTGTACATAGCCCAGAGATGTCTCAGGGATGAGGGGGGCACAGGAGGGTCGGCTTGCTGGCGTCTGCACCCCAAGAAAAGAGGATGTAATTTCGAACCGCGCCGGCCTGGTTCCCGATGCGGGCTGGAGGATTAGGCGAGACCGTGGCTTCGGCCTAGTCCGCGGTTCTCGGCGGCGCGGCCTTGTGCGGAGATTGTTGCTGGGGATTCCCCCTGTACACACCCCGGTAGTGTCTCGGAGGTGAGGGGGGCACAGGAGGGTTGTTTTCTTAGCGTCTGCACCCCAAAAAAGAAGGATTTTGCTCCGATCTGCGGGAGCTCAGGCCTCACAAACCTGCTCCCTCTACCATCCCGGACACGCCCCCTCAACTTTGGCATTTATATTGAAAATATGACTAATCATGAGGAAAAAAAAAAAAACTGTCTTATTCAAGGATAGTGATCACATGAAGCCATTTATTATCACATAGTTTTTGGCTCCTTTTAAAATCATAATGATAACAGAAATCACCCAAATGGCCCCCGATAAAAAGTTTACATATCCTGGAATGTTTGGCCTTGGTACAGACACCTCTCTTTTTTGGTCTACCTGACCTTGACTTGGTATCAAGACATCCCCAAATTTTCCACTTCTCATTAAGTGATTGAACAGTACTGACTGGCATATTCAAGGCTTTGGATATCTTTTTATATACTTTTTCATCTTTGTAAAGTTTCTTTACCTTGTTACGCAGGTCTTTCGACTGTTCTTTTCTACCTCCTCATTGCTCAGTGTCTAGCCTGCTTAGTGCATCCATGTGAGAGCTAACAAACTCATTGACTATTTATACACTGGCTGTGTAAAAGTCACCCACATGTGGTATCGCCATACTCGGGAGGAGTAGCAGAATGTATTTTGTTGTGTCATTGGAAGTATGCATATGTTGTGTGTGAGAAATAACTTGTTATTATGACAATTTTGTGAAAAAAAAAATCATTTTCCCAAGAATTGTAGGAAAAAATTACAGCTTTAAAAAACTCACCATGCCTCTTACTAAATACCTTTGACTGTCTACTTTTCAAAAAGGTGTCATTTGGGGGGTATTTGTACTTTCCTGACATTTCAGAGCCTGAAGAAAAGGCCGTCAGTGCATCAGGTGTGATCAATTTTCAATGATTTGCACCATAGCTTGTAGACTCTATAACTTTCACAGAGACTAAATAATATCCACTAATTTGGGTTATTTTTACCAAAGACATGTAGCAATATAAATTTTGGCCCAAATGTATGAACAAAAATTACTTATTTGCAAAATTTTATCATAGAAACTAAAAAAAGTGTGTTTTTTTTCAAAATTTTCGCTCTTTTTTCACTTATGTCGCAAAAAAAAAAAAAAAAACCCCAGTGGTGATTAAATACCACTAAAAGAAAGCTCTATTTGTATGAAAAAAATGATAAAAATTTTGTTTCGGTACAGTGTTGCATGACTGAGTAATTGGCATTCAAAGTTGGAGAGCGCTGAAAGCTAAAAATTGGTCTTGGCAGGAAGGGTGTATAAATGTCCTGTATTGAAGTGGTTAAAAAACAAATTCCTTCATCAGTTTAGGTCAATATATATTCTTCTACATATTTTTGGTAAAAAAAATCACAATAAGCATATATTGAACTATGAGAAAGATTTATGGCATTGTTATGGCATTTTCATATTTTTTTTTTTTTACTAGTAATCTGCGATTTTTAGCAGTACTGCGACATTGCGATGGACAGATCAGAGACTTTTGACACTTTTTTGGGACCACTGGCAATTATACAGTGATCAATGCTATAAAAATGCACTGATTACTGTGTAAATGTCACTGGCTTGGAAGGGGTTAACACTACGGGGCGATCAAGGGGTTAATTGTGTGTTCCCTCAGTGTGTTCTAACTGTATGGGGATAGGATTGACTAGGAGAGGAGACATATTGTTTTTCCTACTTCGTAGGAACAAACAATATGGCTTCTCTCCTCTGACAGCACAGGGATTTGTGTGTTTTAACACACAAATCCCTGTGCTCGTGGGTGGCCGGCGGCAATCGCCAGTTAACAATGTTTTTTGTCAGCTACATTTCGTGGCTTACCCTAAACAACCCCTAAAATGTGTACATATGTTATTGGTGTCCT
This sequence comes from Aquarana catesbeiana, assembly GCF_042186555.1. Taxonomy (NCBI): domain Eukaryota; kingdom Metazoa; phylum Chordata; class Amphibia; order Anura; family Ranidae; genus Aquarana; species Aquarana catesbeiana. Next base: position 86,780,807 of record NC_133334.1, on the reverse strand, counting down.
CAAATTCAGGCAGAGTGCAAGAGGCCATTTTTTTGGGCCCAAACCCATGTGGAACCCTCCCCCTGCCCCAAAAATGCCCCAAAAAGTGGAAAAACCCATCCACACTATCCCTCTTTTGTGTTCAAATCTCTGTATAAATTCCCCAAACCTTGTACTGCAAGGGCCTGCCTGATTACCTACAAATTGAAACTTCTTAAGTTTTTGTCTCCTATTATATTGATTGGTTAAATTATAATGTCAAAATGTGCTGCAATTTGGACAGTGTGTATCCAGCTTTTTAGATTATGACACTTCTTACCTGTCCACTGGGCTGCTAATAGTATAAGTAAGGTGGGGCTGGCCAAAGTATCACTGATTATTTATGCAAACAGCTCTCATGGAAGTGGAAAGGGTTACCTGTCCAAAACATCTACCTATTACCTCCCTTCTTAAATTTTTTCTTATAGGCCACCAGAGGGGGGGGGGGAATTCAGATAAGTTGATATTCCACTTTTCTCTTTAAATACTCATTTAAGTGTATCCGTATGTTGGCTAAGCATGTTTGTGTCAAATCTGATTCCAATGTTATGTGCAGAAGTAGTCATTTATATTTTATTTTGTTAATCCACAGCTGCCTTCCAACCCAGAGCAATAGCAGGACATTGCAGCCCAGTTCCATCAGCAGTGGGATTTTCCTTGGTGGTGCTATTGATGGCAAGCATGTCCGGATTGTACCACCAGCCAACTCTGGCTCCTATTATTTTAACTACAAGGGCTTTTGCAGCATAGTCATGCTAGCTGTAGCGTCTGTCAACTATAAGTTCTTGTATTTGGATGTTGGGAAGAATGGCCGCAACTCTGACGGAGAAGTGATTATGCAGAGTTCTACAAGCGGCTCCAGAATGGCACCTTAAACTTGCCACCTGCTGAGGAGAACGTTGAGGGCCTCAATTTTTTTTTTTGTGGCAGATGAGGCCATTGCTCTGGGGGAAGATCTGATGAAGCCGTTTCCTATGAGGAACCTCACCCCAAAGCAGAGAGTCTGCAATTACAGGATCTCTTGTGACAGAAGGGTGGTCGAAAACACCTTTGGTATCCTATCGAGTCGTTTCAGGCTGTTTTTGACTCCAATCAACCTGGCACTCTACAAGATAAACCATGTGGTCCTGTGCTGCTGTATTGCACATCATTTTTTAAGGAGAAATGCTACCAGCTACCTAGCCTCACCGCCAAGTGACGTGGACCATGCAGTGGCAGGCCCAGCTGAAGAGGCTGAAGCTCGTCCGCCTGTGGGCGTGCTGACGGCTATTGAAAATGCCCGTGCTGGATTGCCCTCCCAAATTGCCTGAGATTTACGGCAGAAATACCTTGAATATTTTGTGGGTAGAGGGGCAGTTGCTTGGCAGCACATTGTAGCTGATCATGTCTAATCTTTTTTTGAGATCATAAATTCATATTTCATTTGAACTACTGTTGTCTGTTTCTTATATGTCTAACATGCTCCCGTATGGGCTTTATTTTGTACACTTGCTCCAATAGTGCTGTCAGCGCTGAGCTCAGCCCTTCCTTCACTGAGCTGGCTGCTCAGCTGTCGGCTAATTGCCAGCTCCCATCTCTCTCCACAGTTACTCAGCTGTTCATGATCCTGCTCGTCTGACCTGCCTACTTAAGCCGTCCAGTCCAGAGAGCTCTGCCTTTGCCTTGGTCACATCACAAGAAACTATCTCCTGCGTTCCTGTTTAAAGACTGGCTTTGCTGACATCGCTTCTGGCTCCAGATCCTGCTTGTTGTTCCACTACATTGATCCCTAACGTCTGGCTTGGCTTACTATCCGTTCCCGTTACTGAACTTTGGCTATGTTTTGACTATGTTTGTTCTTTTTACTTTTATTATTAAACAAGTGTGATTTAACTGTACTTCTGTCTGAGCCTGATTTCATGGTTTCTGACAAGTGCAAATGTACCTTAATTGCTACATGAGGTGACAATATCTTCTTCATCTAACTATTATGGTGTGCTGTGGGTCTGCTACACACACACCTTTTTTGTTCTTAATGGATCTAATGCATGAAGTTCAAAAACATTATTGCTTTTAGAACTCCTTTATTTATTTGAGGCCTAAAAATTGCAGGAGTTGTCCACATTTAAGAGCAAATTATCACTGTAACTACAACAACTTACAAAATACACTGGTATTGAGCAATGAAATAATAAGTCACACATTGTTTAGTAAAAAACATTTTACTCAAAGCACATTCACATGTGCGTTTTAAGGTTTTAAAACAAACCAACATTTTGGTGTATAACATGTATGTTTTGCATTACTTCTCCTTTTTTTGTGGCTAAACAGGCATGTTCTAAACAATTAGATACACATCCAAAACTCAGTAAGTTACAAAGTTTGAGTTTGGGAAAGTGAAGGGCAACCGAGACATTACTGTAGTATCCCAAGACTGTGTTGATGTTGCCTTCCTCAGATGGGGTGATCTCACCCCTCTAAAAGCCAAAATTTGAAGCCACATACACGTAGAGGCCTAACAATTAAATGTCCCCTATGATACCATCCCTAAAATGTGTGTAGTTACAAACATCTATTTTTCTAAACCCCCAAAACACACAGTGTGTCAACATGTGCTATCTCCCATCACAGGTTATCAATGTGCGCATTTTGGGGGTGCAGCCCCTTCTTCAGAGCTACTTTAGTTATGAGGAAGGGGTTGCACCCCCAAAAAGTGTCCATTGATACCCAGTGATGGAAGATAGCACATATTGACACACTGTGTGTTTTGTGGCTTTAGAAAAATAGATGTATGGAACTACACACATTTTAGGCATGGGATCATGGGGGAAATAAGAATGTTAAGGCTCAATTTGTTGGCACCTTCAAATTTTTGTTTTTGATTTTAAAAAACACATAAACATTACAATTCACATTAGTTAGGGCAGTGTTTCCCAACTCTCCTCCTCAAGATGCAAACCCAGGTCATGTTTTCTTAAATTTCTTGAAATTGGCACAGGTGATATTGTCATTTTCACTGTTAGTAATTCGCACAGTCGTTTATAGACTGAGGGAAATCTAGAAAACAGGACACCTAGTGCAGCTAGAGGAGTGGAGTGGAGAAACATTGAGTTCTGTCCCTAAACTTTAACATTTAACAACAAAGTCATAAAAACATGGCAATTAGTAAAGGGCAAACAGGAGCCAACAAGTGGAACAATAAACTTCAGACCAGGCAAGAGGAAATTAGAATTTGTCAAACATGGCTACAAAATCGCTGATTCTTTTTTTTTTAAAAGGAACATGTTTATTCGTAAAAACAAGAAAGAAAGTATACATACATGTTTTACATTAAACAGAACACGTGGATGAGACTGCGGTACATGTGTAAAATTACATTGTGAATGACATAAGCTAGAAAGTATTGACAATAGTCCTATTAGTAATGTGCAATACGCATTTACAGAACACAAAGCTTTCCTGAACACTACCTTCTCATGGTATGGCACCTTTCCTATGTGGAACTTGGGACAATTCCTGACTCCTTAACTTAATATTATTTGTAAAACTATTCATCACATGTATTTGTATTATCAAGCCAAATCTTAATTTACTTAGCAGAACATCCCCTGTGTTTATATATAACCTTTTTATAAGGTAGGGACATATTTACCATTTTAATCCAAGCCTGAAAATTGAGAGGGGTGGCCCTCATCCAATGTCTAGCCACTAGCTTCCTTGCACAAAAGAGAGTTTCGTATAGAAAAGTAGCTGAAAATTTGTCAATGGTAATATCTGGAAGTAGCCCCAGTACACATAACTTTGGCTCCAGTTGGACGGGCGAGCCCATATCATCATGTAAAAATGTGATGATTTGTGTCCATTAGTTTTGGATACCCGGACAAGACCACATAAGATGAAAAAAAGAGCTTGATGGACTTGTACACCGTGGACACTTTGGGTCCTGGTTTTGGGAGAATTTAGCAATTCTAGTTGGTGTAAGATAGGATTTGTGGATTATGTACAGCTGAGTCAGATGCTCCGGAAGCTTCGGAGACACCTTTTTAACGTTTTCTAGGACCTCATCCCAATCGGAATCATCCACTGGACCAATGTCCTCTTCCCATCTAAGTTTCGCTGTGTCAATGATATTCGCAACTAAGCGTGCCCGCAAAGCGACATATAGGGTTGATATCAGTTTGGCCGGGTCTACCCAAAATCGATGATTCTTTGCTGTAAAGCAGTGGTAGCCTCCTTGATTTGCTCCAGTTCCTTCAAACAATGCAACATATCTGCACTCATTCTGCCAATAGTACATCGTGGAAGATCATGACCTAGTAAGAAGAGTACAAAGCATTAAGGGAATGATGGTCAAGTGGCTGAGGCCCTACATAGTAAGTTATTGGCAATTTACTAGTCAAATTAAGGAAATACTTACCTACCCAGTCTATTGTTGCTCGCAACCTGTTTCAGACACCTACACTACAAGGAATGTACACACTGCCTGGGTCTCCCAAACTCGGGTACCTAGCAACACTGACAGCTCCTTCCACCTATTCCTTCTCCATGCTAATGTTAAGACACTACATACTTTGCTAATGTGTGGAGTGGGTGTTTGGTTTGGACATCTAAACACTCGACATGTATACACATTTGAAGCAAGATTCCAAGAATACTTACTTGCGTAAACAAGAGGCTCCGGAATACTTTCTTTTTCTTCTGGTTCGCTTTGGCCCTCGCTGTGACTCGCATCAGGAGATTTGACGTACACAATGGCAATGTCTGTGCTGGGTCCAGGAGACAGATCCCATGGCTCCAAAGAAACATCCTGGGTGAGCTGACCACACTCATTTTCCTCTAAAAAGAAACAATACATCATTCATTAAGCCACCCCAAGTCCCATCTGTTTCTAGCATCCATTTTGCTACATTAGTTGACCAACCTTGCATTTGGTCTGATGTCAGTGTGACAGACCTAGCCGGGAGAGAGGCTTTTGGAGGGGACTGAATTCTAGCCTCTTACCGACTGATTATGGGCCCTGGCATTTGGCGGAACGGTGCTCTTTGTGAGCTGTATGCCTGGGGACCCTTGAGGTGGCGTTGCTTTGGATTCGCATCCATGTCCCCCCAAGAGACACAGACTCTGGGGACCCTGGATTTGCCATATTAGAAATAGTGGCTGATTCATAATGCTGGGACAAATACTGTTAGAAGATGCTGATGTCAATTCCAGCCACCTGTCTGTCTGTTGTAGGGGTGTGCATCTTCACTGGGCTCACGATTTGATTTGATTGCGATTATCTGGTCAACGATTTGATCCGATTCTGCGATGCATCACGATGCATCACGATTACCGACGAGCTCCCACTTCCACTTGGTCCGCCTAGGTGGCCCTTCCACCCTGCAATCTTCTGGGACACATCACAGTTCCCAAAAGATTCCCCGGCTATGCAGGAAAACGCAGTGAGACATGTGCACCCAGCTGTAAAGCTGCAAGCTGTCACAGCCGGATGCCCACAGTAGTATTGCCAGCGCCGTGGACAGCCACTGTGTCCGTCAAATGCAGCCACTTGTGCCCGTCAAACGCAGCCACTGTGCCTGTCAAACGCAGCCACTGTGCCCAACAAACGCAGCCACTGTGCCCAACAAACGCAGCCACTTGTGCCCGTCAAACGCAGCCACTTGTGCCTGTCAAATGCAGCCACTTGTGCCCATCAAACGCAGCCACCTGTGCCTGACAAACGCAGCCACCTGTGCCCATCAAACATAGCCACTTGTGCCAGTCAAACGCAGCCACTTGTGCCCATCAAACGCAGCCACCGTGCCCGTCAAACATAGCCACCTGTGCCCGTCAAATGCAGCCACTTGTGACCGTCAAACGCAGCCACTGTGCCCATCAAACACAGCCACTTGTGCCCGTCAAACGCAGCCACTTGTGCCTGTCAAACGCAGCTACCTGTGCCCGTCAAACGCAGACATTTGTGCCCAACTGTCTGTCAAACGCAGCCACTTGTCCCAGTCAAACGCAGCCACTTGTGCTCAAACGCAGCCACTGTGCCCGTCAAACGCAGCCACTTGTGCCCATCAAGCGCAGCCACTTGTGCCGGTCAAATGCAGCCACTTGTGCCAGTCAAACGCAGCCACTTGCGCCCGTCAAACACAGCCATCACTTCACTAACCCCCCCCCCCCCCACAATGCATGGGCCACCACTGGTGCTGACAGTTCCTTGGCATTCCTGTTTGCACCTTTCAGCACACTAGGAGTTAACAGAGGAATGTGCACAGGATAGCCAGGACCTGTCAGCACGGAGCGAGAGGTGTAAGTAGAGTACACATTTGTACTCTACTTACTGTTTTTAAAATTACTTTCTTTTAATAAATGCCGTGTTACAATGAATGAAGTGCACTGCTATACTGTATGTGCTTTTTGTAAAAATATGTCACTTCATGACGACTAGCCCCGCCCCTCCCAGTAAAGCGCTCGGAGCGTATTTTTAAAATGACTTTATTTTAATAAATGCTGTGTTACAATGAACGAAGTGCACCGCTGTATGTGCTTTTTAAAAAAATATGTCACTTCATACCGAATTTCACAGTAGTATGGTACATCCCCCTCATGTGACTCCCGGCCCCCCTGCCTCTCTCCGCTCTCCTCTCATGTCTCCTGAGAATTCTCCGCTGACGTCAGGACTCAGGAGACATGAGAGGAGAGCGGAGAGAGGCGGGGGGGGCCCGGGAGTCACATGAGCGGGATGTATCATACTACTGTGAAATTCGGTATGAAGTGACATATTTTTTTAAAAAGCACATACAACGGTGCACTTCGTTCATTCTAACACAGCATTTATTAAAATAAAGTCATTTTAAAAATACGCTCCGAGCGCTTTACTGGGAGGGGCGGGGCTAGTCGTCATGACGTCACTCGCAATCGATTTTCCGGTCCTTATGCATCGATGCCACACCGGGGAGACCCAAATCGCGATGTATCGATGCAACGATTAATTTCAGCACCCCTAGTCTGTTGTCTGCTAGAATGTGTTTATTGTAAATAAGTCTAGTATAGGATCTAAGAGTCATTAGATCCCCATTGTTGTTTGTGTTAATTAACTCTGCTATTGTGTGAAGAAGAGTTCTGTGTTGATTTGTGATAATGTTGATTGTGTTTTCTGAGCTACAGTCTGGGCTAAAGGTCATGTCTGAGTCATCTAGGCTGTCTAAAGGGATTAGTTAATTAGCTCATGTTAATTGGGTTTCTGGTCACAGGTGTATGTTCAGAGTAATATGAGCAGGAGGTATGCACCTTCTCTTTTACTGTATAAAAGAGCCTGCATACCTTTCAATAAAAGTCATTCCTGTTTGAATCTCCATACAGAGCCTCGTCTCGTATTTGGGGGAGAATTATTTGCATGGGTTTCTTGTTTGGCTGATCGGAGTGTTCGGTAGCTGCCCTGGTGTTCGGGAAGGGAACGTCCTAAACGACTTTAACCCCTTTCATACTCGGGGTGTCGTTACAGTCAGTGTTTGCTCCTGACTAGTGGACTCCACCATGTTGCCCCCGACCCATCTTGTCTCCTATGGGATACGGGATATATGATGACCATCCTAGCAGTGTGGCAAGGCTGCAATAATGGGCACTGATGAGCCAGGCAGCAACCAGAAAGTGTTCTTTACCCCTTAAGTTCTGCCCTAAGCCCATGGCCTTTGGCCCACCTAAAAACACCCCTGTCGGTGGCTAAATGAGTGTGTTTGAAGTTGGCAACTATATTTTTGGGGGGAAGATGGCCTTGTTGCCTCCCCTGTTGGGGCCCAAGCGAGGGTAGCCTCCCTTCGTCCCTTGCGGTGGCTTGGCTTGAGCATCCTTTTTTTGTGCCTACCTATGGAAATAAAAAAAAAAACAAGTACAAAAAAAAAAAATGAATGTCCAAAAACATGACCAAATAAGAATGTTCATATATGCTTTATATTTACCTTCATCTTTGGAATCCCAAGTCATACAAAGATTTTAAAAAAACTTATATAGAATTCTCTAGAGCAGTGGTTCTCAACTCCTGTCCTCAGGACCCAACAACAGGCCAGGTTTGCAAGATAACTGAAATACATCACAGGTTATATCATTTGCTGCTCAGTGTTTGCAGTATTCTAGTCTGCATCTCCCCAAGGTAATACCTAAAATCTGGCCTGTTAGTGGGTCCTGAGGACTGGAGTTGAGAACCACTGCTCTAGAGCTACTTGGAGAAAGAACATATACAGACAGCTAATTTACACATATTCATATTGTTTAGATCCAAATATTGCTTTTTTTAGGATCTGATGTATATACTCCATCTGGTCTTGTTCCCAGTGTTTTAGATCAGACCATCTTTTTCGGATTTGGTCCTTTGATCAGTCCACCGAAAACTCTCTCTGCGAACAGCGATGAGCTTATCTAAAATGCTGTCCTTTTGGCTGGTGGGCCTTTCGTAATTGCGCAGCTTGCAGTCGTAATCTTGCTTCTCTAGGATGTGCACCATCTCCACCATCTCACCCTTGCTCATGGGGGTTGCTTTGTGCCTCCTATGAGCTCCACCACCATGGGGCTGGCTGCAATCCACCGAATCCGCCATTTTGACCCTCCTGAATGTTCCGCCGTGTGTGTCGCATGCAGAAGAGAGATGGTCACGTTCCAGCGTCATGACGCACTGAGAGCAGAGTTTGACGCAAGCGCAGCGTGTATAAAGCCAGAACGCACGGTCGATGGAACGGCCGTAGGAACAATCTTGGCATGGAGGATGAACGATCACCAACGCAACAAAGGCGGTACAATTGGAAATTGGGGCATAGGTGGTTAGTGGCTTATACTGCTTTGATTGAGGCCTATATTGGGACCAGCTTATGAGTTAAGCCAGACATTATGGTTTGTCTTGTGTTCTGTCTTGCAGGCATCATATCATCATGACTGATAAGTTCACTTTACCAGAATTTCTCCCCCATTTCATTGACATGTACCAGGAGCTGCCCTGTCTCTGGAGGGTGAAGTGTAGAGACTACTCAAATAAAATACTGAGGAAGGCAGCTTTGGAGAAACTGGTAGAGTTGTGCAAACCTGTGTACCCCAGGGTAGACACCAACTACGTCAAGCAAAAGATAGCCAACCTTCAGAGCACATCTAAAAGGGAGCTGAACAAGGTCCTGGACTCTGAGAGATCTGGAGCAGCAGCGGATGACCTATATGTCCCCAGGCTGTGGTATTACCACAGCCTGCGGTTTTTGACAGACCAGACAGAACCCAGGCCATCACTGTCTTTGCTCCCTTCAACGTCTGCTGAGGCCACAGCTCCTGAGGTCCGCACAGGTCCTGATGCACAGGATGAAGATGTGGAGGAGCCCAGCTTGACCCAGGTATAGCATCTGTAGGCAGCTGTAGTGCAGGGTAGCCTAGCTGGCTGCAAGAGGAAGTGGGTTAGCAAGTATATATACTCACTTTTCAGCCGATTTGATATGTTTATGTGTACATATGTTCAGAGCTGTTTGGCCTCTATAATTGTCTCCAGCACCATTTTGGAGAAGCCTGGTGTCCTGATAGGACAAGCAAATCTCGGGAGATTTGGTCGGCCATTTTTGGGTGGATATCTTATATAGGAAAGCCCAGCCACGTGGAGAACAGAACACGTGTGTGTATAGACAGGGACAGAGACCCTGGCTTGTGAGGGAGAGTTAGGAGAATGTAGGGAGAGTGTTCTGGCCTGTGAGGGATAGCTCAGGGTTCCTACGGAGTCCTGTATCAGCAATCCTGGTCGGATGAAAGACTCCCCATTGCGGATAATAAAAACGGTGTTCTTGCTGTGAGGGAGGGACAAATGTATCAGAAGCCTGTATCCATCTGCTGAAGGAATACCGCTGTTACCGGGTAACATGTGTGAATATCAGCCTCTACAGATGCACATTGTGTGCTTGGGTTTATACTGTGTCAGTCAGTGCCTATAGTGCTGACGAATACAACTACCGCTTACATCAGAAGTGACTGTGCTGTGTATCTGTACCGCCATGCTTGGAGTGAAACTACTTGCATTACTGCTGTAAATACTCTTTCTACTACCGTCTCTCCAGTAATAAACGTTGCCTGGTTTATAAAGTCAGTACGTGTGATTCCCTCTGTGAAGCCGCTACACCCTACTCCCGCTTACACATTGTTGAACATATTTGTATACAATGATGATGATAACTATACATTATTAGGAAAATATTTCTGCCTTAACAAAGTGGTTTCCATATCAATAGACAGTAGGGACCAAAAATGATTTGAACAAGAATGAAAAATGCTGGGGTCAGAATGATAGTCTTTTCTACTTCTCCACATTCAATTTTCAACAGTGAGGAGATTAAAATCGCATGTGATCCCTTCAACATCTGCTGAGGCCACAGCTCCTGAGGTCCGCACAGGTCCTGATGCACAGGATGAAGATGTGGAGGAGCCCAGCTTGACCCAGGTATAGCATTGTTGAACATATTTGTATACAAAAATACAATGATGATGATAACTATACATTATTGGGAAAATATTTCTGCCAAAGTGGTTTCCACATCAATAGACAGTAGGGACCAAAAATGATTTGAACAAGAATGAAAAATGCTGGGGTCAGAATGATAGTCTTTCTCCACATTCAATTTGCAGCGAGGAGATCAAAATTGTGTGTGATTGATGATCAAACCCAAAAAAGATTCTAATTATGTCCCATTTTCATACACAGCAAAGTGTCAGTCTGAAGGAGCCAGTGACCAGTAGCCAGACGTAGTCGCAGATCCCTCCCCTCCTGCTGCAAAAAAAAAAAAAACAGGAAGAGCAGGAATCTGGAGGAGGCCACAGTTTCCTTTCCACCACTGTGCTCCGTACTGACTCAGATGAGGCTGAAGCATTTGGGTGTGTGACGGCCAATAAATTAAGGCAGATGGGCAGTGAGCAAAGGAGCAGGTGTGAGGAACCTGCAGCTCTTCAACAAGGGGGTGAGGGGCGACATTTCTGAAAACACCCACATTTCAGATTTTGTGGCCCCACCTCCATCTCCACAGCCAAACCACCCACCACAGCAGCATCCCAGTCAGTGGCAATACCAGCCAGGAGAATCCCAACGTCCCCGCTGGTCTGGGGATTTTCACCCCTTCCCCACTTACTAATTTCTATTATTATTATTTTTTTTTGAATAATGTTTTCATTTGTTATATTTTCTATATTTTTGTATGCATGGAATGAACTTTTTTGTTAAGTTCTTTGTATTTGGATGGCAGATAGAATGTCTAATTTAATTTGTGTTATTTTTTTTTCTGCACAATAAAAAAATTGTGTAGAATAATACTTGGCTATGTTTTTTACTTCAAATGACAGTTTGGGAGTAGGCAGTTATATTTAAAAAAATGCAATGTAAAAAATGCAATGTAAAATCAACAAGGGACACCAACATATCTTTGATCTTAAAAACTCAGGGATAATGGTGTTGTGGTAACTTGCCCAAAAAATCAAACAACAAGCATAATAATCAAATGCCTTTTAAAATACATTTGGCAGAACTCCATCAGTATCACCAGCAAAGCAGCTTCATTATTATCCCATTAAAGAAGAAGAGAATGTGCGCTGCATTTCAAGATTTCATAATTTTGCACGTCTTGAATGTTAATTCTCCATTATGAACGCTAGTTTACAAGACCGACCGCTTCTGGCTCGTTCCTTGGTTCCGATCATGCGTGCTTGTACTTTCTACTTTTGTGTGACGGATTTGTGTACTGACCATCAGAAAATCAGACGTGGAGCCGTTGTTTGCCAAAAATGTGCTAGCATGTCATCCAACATTTAAAAGGCCGAAAATTGGAAAACAATTGTTGAAAGGAGCGTACTAACAGTAAGAACTTCAGACAATGGTCTGTCAAACGACAATCCCCTTCTGATTTTCATACCATGTTTACAAGGCTTTACTCTATCCAAAATAAAAAAAAGTTTGCAAATAGTTCTACTTTGACTGCTTGTTTAGTCTTTTGGGATAAGGTGAAATACATACCTTATTCCTCATTCCCACAAGCATCCACCTTGTTACAGGAATGCTCCCCTCCCCCCTTCCCAAGCAGAATATTCCCATTATACATTTTCCCGGGTAAATCTCCCTAACAAGGGCACAGACAGCAATAAAAAGCTAATAGGTGGTTTATTCCCTCTACACTCTGGTGTACATTTCCAAACAGAGATAATTTATCTCATTTCAGTTCTCAGTGAAAAATCATCTCCTCTGGCACCCTGTTTATGAAGGAGAAGAGAGGAGAAGTTTTTCCTCTGAGAACACCTGAGATCTGAGTAGAAGGTGGAGGGTTGCCTGTAATCTCCTGAGATACCTGCGTGATTACAGAGCACCTGAGTTTTAAAAGTGAAACCAAAGTTAAAAAGACAGTGTAATCACATGAAAAATAATAAGCACTTGCGCTTTTTTTTAACTCAGTTTTTTTACACACATTTTGGCACATTTTTTAAATGTGTATTTTGGCCCTTTTTTTTTGCTCATTTTGGCATTATTTACGCGCATTTTGCCATTTTTTAACATGCCATATTTTTTTAACGCGCATCTGGCCGTGGGTCTTTTTATTGTGCAATTTGGCACTTTTTCAACCACTTGCCCACCGGGCAAATTCCAGCACTCCTCTCCTACATGTAAAAATCATATTTTTTTTGCTAGAAAATTACTCAGAACCCCCAAACATTATACATATTTTTTTAGCAGAGACCCTAGAGAATAAAATGGCAGTCATTGCAACTTTTTTGTCACACGGTGTTTGCGCAGCAATTTTTCAAACGCCATTTTTTTTTATTGGAAAAAAACACTTTCATGAATAAAAAAAAAAAACAAAACAGTAAAGTTAGCCCAATTTTTTTGTACAATGTGACAGATGATGTTACTCAGAGTAAATAGATACTTTACATATCACGCTTTAAAATTGTGCACACTTGTGGTATGGCACCAAACTTCAGTACTTAAAAATCTCCATAGGCAACGCTTACATTTTTTTTACAGGTTACGTGTTTAGAGTAAACATCCCTTGTAATAGGAATGGTGCGTGACAGGTCCTCTTTATGGAGAGATGTGGGGTCTATAAGACCCCACATCTCTCCTCTAGGCAGGAAAGGCTTTGTTTATTTCCGCCGGCCCGCACGTGACATCATTATGTCACGCCCGGGCCTCCAAGAGTCATAGACTATGTCCCTTGGAAATCTCTATGGCTGTGGATTCTTTCTCTGGGTCGCCGATGGCACGGGCGACCCAGGAGAAGCACCGGAGGGTGGCGGAAGGGGGGAATGTCCCCTCCCGCTGCCTGTAAATATGATCAAGCGGCTGAATGATGTCTGTAGCTGCAGGCATCATTCAGATATAACCACTGAAAGCTCAGGACTACATATGACGGCCAGCGGCCTATAGCACAAGTTTCGACACAGGTTATTTTAACACGCATTTTGGTGTGACTTGTAACGCACATTTTGGCGTTTCTTTTAGCATGTAGTTTGACACTTTTTTAACGTGTATTTTGATTTGCTTTTTAAGAGTATTTTTGCAAACAGCACATTTGCTAGCCACTTTTGGGGTGCCATTAACAATTAATGGCACCGCAAGCATATCATGGATTATGCATGTGTTTCAGGAATGCACACAAAAACGCAGGTAAAAATTGAGCCAAAATAAGTGTTAAAAAAGCACCAAAATCCACATAAAAGTGTGCTAAAATCCATTTTAAAAAACACGCCAAAATGTGTGTTAAAAAAAAGCAGCCAAAAGTGCATTAAAAAACTGTACCAAAATGCGCACAAAAAAGGCACAAAAAGCCAAATTGAACATTTTTTTTGGGCAGAGAGCGTTGTGCATTTTTTCAATGGGCATTTTGACACAATGGTCGTAGGGATGAGCCAGATGTTCGAGTAGAACGTAAGTTTGCCGGCGGAAGTTAGCCATAGAGATTTCCGAGGGACAGAGTCTATGACTCTCGGAGGGGACAACGGCCTCATCTCCACAACCCTTGTCTGGTGGTTGTGGGGGTCTGCGGGCGGGGGGCTTATTGGAATCTGGAAGCCCCCTTTAACAAGGGGACCCCCAGATCCCGGCCTCCCCCCATATGTGAATGGGAAACGGTACATTGTACCCCTACCATTTCACAAAAAAGTGTCAAAAATAGTAAAAAAGAAAGGAGACACTTTATTAAAAGATAAAAAAATAAAAATATCCCGCGATGTAGGTCCATCTCACGCAGCCTGTCGAGCCGAAAAAAGAAAAAAAAAGCCGCAACAGCTCCATGGGAGGCTCCCGCTGAGTGGCGCTTCTTGACGGTGACAACTGTTATATAGCTGAGGGTGGGGCCACTCGGTGACGTAAGTGGACGACCCGCCTTCCTCTGATGTCACATTTTTTCTCTTTTTTCGGCTCTTCAGCGGCGTGAGATATATTTACATCGCGGGACACTTTTATTTTTTTATTTTTTAATAAAGGCCTTGTCCCAAAGTGTCTCCTGTCTTTTTTAGTATTTTTGACACTTTTTTTTTGTATGGTAGGGGTACAATGTACCCGTTACAAATTCACATGGTGGAAGGCTGGAATCTGGGGGTCCCCTGGAATCTGGGGGTCCCCTTGTTAATGGGGGCTTCCAGATTCCGATAAGTCCCCCGCCTGAAGACCCCCACAACCACCAGGCAAGGGTTGTGGGGATGAGGCCCTTGTCCCTATCAACATGGGGACAAGATGTTATGGGGGGACCCCAAAACATCCTCCCCATGTTGAGGGCATGTGGCCTGGTACATTTCAGGAGGGGGGCCACTCTCTCACCCCCCCTCTTTTCCTGCAGCCTGCCAGGTTGAATGCTCAGATAAGGGTCTGGTATGGATTATGGGGGACCCCTATGCCATTTTTTTTTATTTTGCGCAGGGTTCCCCTTAATATCCATACCAGACGTGAAGGGCCCCCACACAATTTTTTTTTTGGTTCGGGGTTCCCCTTAATATTCATACCAGACCCAAAGGTCCTGGTAATGGACTTGGGGGGGGGGGACCCGGGGGGGGGGTCCCATGCCGTTTTTTCCATGCCGAGTTTTATTTATATTGCCGAGACCCTTTCATTCATTACAGCCATGATTAGTTTTAAATGACTTTTTTTCCTTTAGAAATGTCATTTTGCTGTGGTACTGTTCTAAACACGGGAAAACTGCACCACTTTACAGGCAAACTATAGACACCCCCCACGATATTTAAAGGAATATTTCATTTTTATTGTTACACTTTAGGCATTATTAAAATCACTGCTCCCAAAAAACTGGCCGTTTTTAAAACTTTTTTTTGCATTGATACATGTCCCCTGGGGCAGGACCCGGGTCCCCAAACACTTTTTATGACAATAACTTGCAAATAAGCCTTTAAAAATGAGCACTTTTGATTTTTCATGTTCGTGTCCCATAAACTTTAACAATATTCGTGTGTTCGTCCAAATTTTTTGCCTGTTCGCAAGTTCTGGTGCGAACCGAACCGGGTGGGTGTTCGGCTCATCCTTAGTTGGTAGTGTATTTGTCAAATGACAAAATGCGTGGCAAAATGCATGTCTGCTAACTGTGTTTGGGGTGCCATTAACAATAAATGGCACCCAAAAGCGCATTGCATATTTTGACACAATTTTACAGCAATTTGGAATCGTGGCAAGAATTACGCAATTCTGCCAACAATTCTGAATTGCTCAGATGTGAATGGGTCCTAAAAGAAAAATACATTCTAACTATACTGTGTGCATACCTCCCAACTTTTTGAGATGGGAATGGGGGACACCTATCAGCAAAAGTATGCAGGTATAGGACACACCCCTTGCCACGCCCCCCTTAAAAGAGAATTGTGCAAAAAATCAAGATTGGTTAAACCCACAAGTGCTTTTTTTACCACTAATATTCCTGCATATTGGCTTTTGGAATTTACAAATGCAGCAATTTAGAAATCAGATGAAAGGTTTAGCCCTGAGAAACACGTTTTAATAGATAAAAAGTGCATTTTATATACAACTATATAGATCAGACCAAAATGAGGGACAAATGAGGAGGAATTAGGGACAGAGGGACATTGCTCCAAATCATGGACAGTTGGGAGGTATGGCTGTGTGTGTGTGTGTGTGTTTGTACTGTGTGTGTGTATATATATATATATATATATATATATATATATATTGTAAATATATATAAAAAAACACATATATATATACACACATAAACATATATAGGTATTATTTATCTCAATCTTTAAGCTTGCTGTTGCTGATATTAGGAAGAAAGAAGCCTCCTTCCTCACATCACAGTAGCTTCTCACCCAGATTCTCTACCTTTTAGTTGGAGAATCTGGGACGGAGATATTTTACAGGGATGGCCAGTGAGATCTTCAGATCTCACCTTCGTAAACCGTCCTGCAAGAGCACCGCTCTAGTGTGAAAGCACTCAGGCTTTTACACTGGGGCTGCAGGGGAGGCGTTTTTCAGGTACTTTACAGGCGCTATTTTAAGCCCTTTAGCTCCTGAAAAATGCCTTCAGTGTGAAAGGGGTCTTAAAGTTTTGCCTTTAGATATACTTTAACCCTTGGAGTGGGGAGGGAGTCCCACTACAAGGATAACTTTTTTATTCTGTTTCTTTTTCAGAACACCCCAAAGAACGAGTCCTGTCTCAAAATATGGAATCATTGAAAATATACTGTGCTTGCACTTTAATAATCAACAAAATATTTATATGGGATAAATTAAACTTCTTAATTACCTTCTAAATAATAATCAATGAACCAAGGGCTTTATGACGCAGATCTGCTGAATTGATTACATGAATGTTATATTATTGAACTTTGTAGCAATTTGTGTGTAAAGGTCAATGTGCAAAAATGATCACATATGTTTTTGCTCCAAATCTTTTCCTTAGGCCAGCATTGTGTTTCTATAAAGTGACTGCTAAGAGCAGGAAGAAGAACTACTTGAGATGATGATTTAAAAAATGAAATATACATTTAAAAGAAACAGAAGCTTTACTTACTTAGTTGAAAAAATGCTCATTTAATGTGGGGGAAAAAAAAGATTTGACACCAAAGTGATAATTATTTTTGTAAATTGAGCTTTTGGACACAGGAGATAATAAGGAACACATGAAAAATAATTCAAGCAGTCGTTGTGAATTGACCCTAATTTATCCTGAACTAACTAGGTGGGCTAAACTATTTGCAGTCTTAGGTGTCTGAACAATGCTTCTGATTAATGCTAAATGGTCTGAAATTGGGTGTTAAATTCAGTTGAAGGATCAAAGGGTGCAAATCCTTTTATGTGGCTGTCCTATTGTAATCGCACTAATAGCAATGGACACTGACGTAAATGGGGTATTTAAGGCCAGGCCAGCAAAACCGCTGTAATTGTCATCACGTATTTATGAAGAGCAAGTGGGAAACGCTGCAAAGAAGTGTATATGGTTGGACAATGCAATTTACATGACATGTATTTAGATCAATCCATTACCATGTATATTTTAGAGTCAAGCTAGAAAAACCCATCAGAACACTGGGCTACATGCTGTCACCTGGACATATGCTCAGTGCAAATTTCCAAGATAAGTTTTTCTAATGTGAAAAAAATAGCACAGAGATGATAAAAATAACAACCCCTATATAATCCACACACCCATGTACTTACAGTACCTCAGAGCATCTGGTGAGTCCATAGCTCCCAACTGTCCCTGATTTTGAGGGACTGTCCCTAATTTGGAACAAAGTCCCTCTGTCCCTCTTTCCTCCTCTCCGCCTCGATTGTCCCTAATTTTGGTCTTATCTATATAGTTGCATTAACAAAAAGGAACTTTTTATTGTTTCCCAGTGCTAAACCTTTCATTCAGTTTCTAAATTGCTGCATTTGTAAATTTCAAAAGCCAGTAAACAAGGAATAGTAGTCGTAAAAAAAGCACCAATCATTTCTTTTTTGTAGAATTCTCCTTTGAGGGGGCGTGGCAAGGGGTGTGCCCTATGCCTACATACTTCTGCTAATAGGTGTCCCTCGTTCCCATCTCAAAAAGTTGGGAGGTATGGACACCATCCAGGAGCTGTGGGCTATGCTAGCAGGGAACCAGTCTACTTTTGAGTCAGCAAAGTAACACAGTTCATGCATGGTCTATACAATATACTCTCTATATTTTCATGGCCTGTTCCCTAGAAAAAAGTACAAAATACGTGTTGATCTTGCCAGAAATACAGTGCTTTTGTCACTTCCTGTGAGATTAACGGAACAGGAGACAGATAAGAGACAGATAACCAAACTTAGGAGACAGATAACCAAACTTATCTGTCTCCTATAAACTACTAATGTCCACTGCCCCCATCTGGTGGAGATGAACAAAGTCAGAGAAGTCTGTACTCCATACAAACTAAATGAAAATTTCCCTACACACTTATTTATTTATTATTACAGGTACGTATGCAGTGCTTTACATATATATTGTACAGCTTACAATCTAAGGTCTCTAACACAAATTCATACATACACATACTAGGGACAATTTAGACAGGAGCCAATTAACCTACCAACAGGTCTTTGGAGTGTGGGAGTAAACTGGAGGAAACCCACGGAAGCACAGGGAGAACATGCAAACTCCAGGCAAGTAGTGCCGTGGTTGGGTTTCAAACTGATGACCCTAGAGCTGCTGGGCAGAAGCGCTAACCCTTGACACACTTGCCAGCTAGCCTGCAAAACAAAAAACAAAAAAACAAATTGACCCTGTCTAACATTTTACATTAAAAACAGTTTGGTTGCGCACATTTGCATTGAATGTAAAGGAAAAAGGGGGGAAATATGCCTATTTTATAGGCCCCCCCTTTCCTCATGGGATCTGAGGCAGCAACATGTTATTTAAATCGTTTTGAAATTAAGACAATTTCATAGGATAGCATGAATTATTCAATAACATCTTATACAATTTCAAATTTAACTAAAGATAGGTCAGTTTAACCCACCAACGAATGTTTAAATACAGCAAAGGTCCCCCTATAAATATTGGCTATTATTTATGACAGTTGGCAGTTGCCAGAAGAAACTGAAGAGGACAGCTCCCCACCCCCCTCTCCCTTGTCGCAGCTTTTTTTATGTGGTGTACAATCCTTTCCTTGGGGTAAATTGTTTTTGTTTACTCAGAAGTGAGAATTTATTCAGCCTGAGCCGTAGTGGCTAGGTTGATTTTATTTATTTATTTATTTATTTATTTATTTATTTATTTATTTATATTTTAAGTTAATGTTATAATAAAGTTATTTATAAATATTTTAGAGATTTATTAAACCAATAAAAACAGTCACGGCCGAAATATTTTATCCAATAAAATATATTTATTTCACAATTAAAATGGCTTGTCTGGACTGAATTTATTATATATAAACTTAAAAAAATGTCTGCTGCCTTCTATCCCATGTGGAAGCTGCACTACCTCATCAAGGCTCCTCTGTAAAGTGTCTGAACTGTTGAATACTAAAGTCTCCAAGTTGGAGCATATATAGAGTGGAAAATCGCTACATCTTGACAGCAGATCTGGAGCTCCCCTTAGGGCACTAATGAGACCCTATTTATACCATATGACCTGCAGAGGGTGGTAACCTTCTGAAAAGAGAGGGAAAACCTGGCCAGCAGCATTAAACCTTCCTCCTCAGGAACCACCAGCTCAACAGGTCAATCTAAGGATATAGTGCAACATGTACATTATAACAATTGGCAAAATAGCTGACCTGGTTTACCCCAGAGCATAAACACAGCAAAAGAAAATTATTAACCCTTTAGAACCTTCTTGGACGCACCTGCTTACAAGAGTTAGGACTGCACTTTGCAGAGCAGCCTTGGCAAAGAAGGTTTCACATATATTTGCAAATGTGTGCAACTTAAACCTTTATTTTTAATGTAAATTGTTAGACCGTGTCAATTCCTTTTATTTGTAGACTAGATAGTAAGTGTGCCGGGAGATTTTCTGTTTGTTTATATTGTGCAATGCCCATGCATGTGCACTTTACTTCAAAAACTAGTCATAAATTAGGATGGTTGCCACTCTTGTATAGCAAGTATGTACTCTAGTCTGGGTGAAAACCATTGCTGCCTCCATAGATAAAGTGGAGAAGTAAGTTTAGTCACCCAGTGAAAGGAAGTGTGTTATTCACAAAGAACAAAGAGACTGCACCACTCCAGGTCAGTCAATGTATACACTGCTTTTAGCCGCTCACTGAGTGCCAGCTTAGTTCGTAGCTGTACTCAGAACACAAGAGACGATCCAGTTGGCCACATTCCAGGTTAACACCTTTATTGTAGAAAATGCTTTAAAGCCACAGCAAAACAGCAATAGGGGGGAGAGAAATGTTGACGCATTTCACACCATCAGCACTTCCTCATAACATAACAATTGCTGTGAGGAAGCACTGATAGCGTAAAGCACATCAACATCTCTCTCCACCCCCACCCCCCACCCCAACCCCCTATGCTCACTGTTTTGCTGTGATTTCAAAGCATTTTTTTTACAATAAAAGTTTTTACTGAAGTGCGGCAATTTGGATCTTCTCTTGTATTCTGTGTTATTCACAAGTTTACCGGATGAAAATATGGGGAAAAAAAGCCTGAAAAGAGATAACGAATGCAGCCACCACATCTAAGGACTGGTAAGCTAATATGTATAAAAAAAAAAAAAATCATTTTGTGTGTTTACATGTGTTTTAAAATGAATGTTCTTGAGTGTGGCCACTCTTTCTCAGCATGTTATAGCTGAGTCCCAGGGATGAAATTTGGCATCGCTGTTACCACGGGTTTGCAGGAAATCTTGCATTTTTGAAATTCGCGGTCCTGCCTAATTAATGCAGGAATTCACCAGCCGTAATTCATTGTAGCCATAAAGCACTGTCTGGTCTTTGAGCTTATGTCAGCTGGCTTATAATGGGGCTTTTGGATAAGCCAGCCTCCTCACAACCAAAAGTGTACGTTCACAACAGGCATATTGACAATGTGCTATACCTCTGATAGGGAAAACACAGGTAGTGCTGCTGACCAACTGCAATGAAGGGAACAGTGTAGGGCTTGCAGCCCCTGCAGGTCTCTTTAAGTAGATGTAAGCCATTAGGGTATATTCACATCAAATGCAGTTGGACTGTGTTGAGTGGTCCCACTGCCTGACAAGGCAAAGAACCTTGTCCATGGTGTTCCTGCTTCAAATCACTGCACTGTAGTGTGTACGGGCAGTGTGAACTGAAAAAAACTACTGCCCAGATAGCAAGGATAACTTGCCATAAATTTATGGCATTGTTGAATTGTAAGTGTGTTAATTTGCTGCACATTTTCACTGGCAAGTTGTACACTTGCAGAGTACTTGAAGTTCTAGTTGTCACTTTTCCAATTTGTAGAAAATTTGCGTGGCAAGTCTCTAGCAATAGCTAAGTGACAGTGGTGAGTCTACAGAAAGAGCTCTGCAAGTACAGCATAAAAATTCAGCCACAGTGACCCCTGTGGTGGGATGACTATTGTACAACATAACGGAACCAGAACTTGCAGTAGACTTGCAGAATGTTTGCAAAGAAAGTTGTTCTGGAGTCATGCAATGTGGAATTGTTGCAACTGTGCAACAAACTTGTGAAGCCTGGCAAGTCTAGCAATACCTTAGCAAGTCAATTTCAAACTTGCAGCATAATTGCTTGCTATCTGGGTGCGTCCAGTCCTTTTTCCAGGGCAATGAAGTGCAAGGCAATCCACCACCTCACACCGCGTGCCTGGCAATTGAACTTAATGAACTCCTACAGCTGCTCACCTATGATGCCAGCCCAGAGATCCCTTCAGCTGTTCACCTGTGTACCCAGACTTCACTTTAAGAGACACTTGTGGTAGCTAAGCATAAGTAGTTGTTTATGTATTTTACCATTTACCCAAGCAGTACTCGCTTTCTAGTATCTGTTGCTACAAAGCCATATAGGGACTGTTCTGTACTGCCACCTAGTGTCCTTATTGAATCACAGAAGCATTATAATTTTGACCCTATTTGCATTGTTAATCCTTCCCTGCACCTATTTAGTAAAGTTAAGGCTTACATCTGTCTGATCATTTGGTCAAATCCTTATATCTGACTGTTACAATATTGTCATGTTATAACTTATATGTGATTGGTGGTTGGTTTTACCTCCACTTTAACAAGCTATGCTTGTGTTCTTTAAATTGCAGTAGAGGTGTATATTTTACTATGTGCCTTGCATGTGTGCAGACATCTGTACAATGAAAAATTATTTTAAGAACTGCTGTCTGATAAGTAGCTCTTCAATGATCAACACCATAACTTTTTTTTTTTTTTTAATTGTGGTACTTTCCTTTTTTTTAAATTATAACTTTTAGATTGGGATGGTTATTACACATTGGGCAGCGGTATTACTGATAGTCCATTCAAGTCAAGAGCTGCCATTTTTTTGCAACACTTCACTACATCCTACAAAAAAACACAGTGAAAACCAAACCAATGACCCTAGTACTTTAAGGTAGAAGTGTTAACTACTATTATAAGTGTAAACTTTCCTATAGTTTTTAGATCAGTTGAGGCTGCTACTTCCACCTGTCATTTCAGGCCTTTTATCTCTTGATAATAAGCCAATACTACCTAGAAGTGCCTTTTTTCAAGTTAAAGAAATTTGGATTGGCGTTCTTTTGCTGTATTTAAATCAAGCAAATTAAAAAAAAAAGTTAAAATATCAATGACACATCCAAAATATGTGATGCCAAAATACAGTGACATCAATGATGTTCTGCTCGGTGGCACCACATGCAGCTTAAAGGAATCCCCTAAGCATGTAATTTAAAGGACTGTTTTTGTTTTATTTTCCACAGTTGTGTACTGCCCAGGATTTTTTTTTTTTTATTTGCAAACGGTTAATTTTTAAGGACAAGCTTTTGGAAACCTATCCCCACCCCCCTCTTTACGCAGTACGGATACACAAAGGTTTTGTTTTTTTCCATGCCACTCTCGGAGTCACAATGAATAAAAGCACCCTCCCTTTGCTGTATGGTGTTTTTAATTTTTTTTTTTTTTTACTTTATTGAATGTTCCCAATGGCAGTGCCCAGCTACCCATGCACTTTATTGACAATAGTATTATTAGTGTTGAAAAAAGGTCAGAATTTAGTATCAAGATCCTTAACCCCATCCCATCCCCCCAACCCCCCCCCCCCCCCCCTTTTCCCACATAGACGCTAACAAGTACAACTATAGCAAAAAAAAAACAGCACTTATAATGAATTATAGGTCTTCAGCCCTTTTACCATGTGTAAACTGTTCTGTCAATTACCATGGTATAGTGTGCAGAGCACATATGCAAAATGTATGAAGATATGATGTACTAGATATCATGTACTAAACCCAATAACTAAAATCTCATATTGGTTTTAACATGTTAAAATAATTATACCTAATAGTACTAAAATTAGTTAAGTACAGTCATTTTTAATATTCTTAAACCCGCAGCTTTCAACAAAATAATACTTGTCAATCCTGCCATTGAGATCCTTCCTGTTATAGGGTGACAACATTCATGCACTGCCAAAAATGTTGCATACACCTTTATTGGTGCACTAACAAGCCCATTTAAACCTGAAAAATTCTTCTCTTCGAAGATCACAACACCAGTTTGATAAGCTCTATAATTTCCCTGGGAGGATAGCATTATAGAAATTATTATTATTATCATTATTAACACAACACACAATAATGGGAGCCACAATCTGTGTTAAAGGGCCTGTATTAAGGCAGACCAATGGTGTGAAGAGGACCTGTTAAAGTAAAACTTAAGGCTATTCATTTTTCTTTTCCTATTGCTAGTGTAAAGACCTGTCTAATGTGATTCCTCCTGATGTGTTACATTCCACCCAACTCTAGTAATTTCTTCAGCGCTGGCGCCACTGTCCACTGCTCCAGTGACTCCTTCTTCCTACTGTATCCCACAGTGTTGCCTTGTGTGAAAGCAAACACTGGGGTTGATTTACTAAAACTGGAGAGCGCACAATCTGGTGCAGCTGTGCATGGTAGCCAATCAGCTTCTAACTTTAGCTTGTGCAATTAATCTTTGACAAAAAACTATAAGCTGATTGGTTTCTATGCAAAAATGCACCAGATTTTGCATTCTCCAGTGTTAGTAAATCAACCCCACTGTCTTACATTGCCTAGAGCAGTGGTTTTCAGCCTCAGTCCTCAAGTACCCCCAACAGGCCATGTTTTGGGAATTTCTCTTAGATAAAATAGCTGTCCAAAATACCAAGCAATTGACTTAAAGCACCTGTGCAAGATAAAGGAAATCCTGCAAACATGGCCTGTTGGGGGTACTTGAGGACTGAGCTTTAGAACCACTTGCCTAGAGCAAGCGGGGGGAGTTTTGTATGTGTTTGGCCACACTGGTTTGTTCACATGTATTGGAGCATGTTACACTGTTTACTAACAATGGACTAAAGTGGAACTTCACTCTGGGATATTGGTATTCCTTGCTTGTCATTGGTACTGCCATCTTTAAAGCAGTAGTAAAGTCCGCTTTTTATATTTTTACCTACAGGTAAGCCTATAATAAGGCTTACCTGCAGGTAAAATGAATATTCACCCTGTATGCAGCCACCAGCGCATGCAATCTGAGAGAGCTTCTTCCGTAACCGGGGGCTCCTACGTGCAAGCGCAGGAGTGACGTTATCACGACTCCGCCCACTCACAGTATCGGAGCCCGCAAACCCGGAAGAAAGGCCGGGGGAAAATGTCAGCCCTTTCAGTGGTGACTGGGCACTGTTATAAGGGCTTTGTTCTAAGGTAAGTATTTCATAATGTGCTAGTATGCGATACATACTAGCACATTATGGCATTGTCATACAGGTGTTTTTTTTTTCTGCAGCGATTTACTACCGCTTTATTTAGCTGCCATGTACGCAGATGTGTAGCAAGTCTCAATGAAAAATGGGATTTTAAGTTTGGCTTTAAAATGTTACTAAACCTACAACAGTAAAATGTGTCTGTATATGCAGTAAAGCATGCTTGTTATACTCACTGTGGAACCTAAGGGGTTAATCCTCCATATTGTGCAAAAAGGCTGTTTGATCCTGTCTCCTTTGACCCTCCCCTTCTTCCACTGTCCCCAATCCATCTCCAGATAGTACAGACACTAGGGGACAAGCTGCACATTCTCAGTTTGGTCTATATTGCTAGAGAGTTTTTTTTTTCTTGGGAGAGTGAATGTGATCAGCACAGGGGCAACTGGCACTGTCCAGACAGAGGGTCAGGGGTCCTGCATCCTCGTAGGACAATCATGGGATAATGAAAACCCCTCCTACAAGCTTTACCCAGTGCTCAGCCAGACATTGATAGAAGTCACAAGACTGCTATATACTGCTGATCAGAAAAGGTATTTAGCAGTTTATATTTACTAAACTATTGCATTTTTATGTTTTGTGTACTGTGGGAGACCAGATATAGTGAATTCAGGGTCCTGGGTTTAGTAACACTAAGTTAAAAAGCTAAGCCTTTAAACTCTGCCATGGCTGGTCCTGGGCCATGCTGTGAAATTAGGAGGGTTAGGTGCTGGGACAAGCAAACCAGCTCTGTAAAAAGTACTTGCTAAGAAGAAAAAAAAAAAAAAAAAGCTAAGCCTTTAGTATTAATTTAAACACGGAGCCATTTGTAATGTCTTTGCTATTTGTGAATTACTGATACCAAGAGGACATCTTGTGTGACACCAATCGTAGGCACTTACTTCTATAAGAAAGGAAAGAAGTAAAAGAGAACATATTTAATTTATATGACTCTACTATAGTTCTTTTAGAACTGAAAATCCAATCATTCAAGGAAAAACGCTTAGGTAGTCTCCACTTGGCAGACGATTCAAAGAAGTGGGATGAGCCTGGGGACTGGAGTGAATATGAGACGCGTGTCTTTGCCTTGTATTAAATGTTGCCAGCTGAACCAAAATTCTCACCTAGCCCAAGGCAGTAAGAGCCCTCTGAATTATTGAAAAAATGTGCACTTGAAATACTCACAGCCAATGTCAACTCATGTTTTGTGTGCAACAAATCATGTGTGTGGCTTTTAAAAAACATACCCATTCACAAAATGAGTTAGTAAATGACAAAATATCACAGTTAAAATAAATTACAGTCAGGACAATACATTTTAAAAAATAGGATCCTTTTTTTTCCAAGCTTCAGCAAAGTACAGCTACTGTCACTAACTGCTTTGGTTGCTTGGTTCCCCACAATCTTACCCCTGGCTTGTTCCCAAAAACAACCTCAGCCTCTTCTTTCCTCTAGAATAGTGTTTCTCAATCTCCTTCCAGTCAAGGCACCCCATTTTAAAATGCAAAAAAACTAAACTAACAGTTTTACAAATCGCAGCAGCATGCACACACATAGGACAGCCAACATTAGAGGTGGTTTATTCTTATGAAACAAATACACCTGTATTGATTGATAAGTATTCTAGTTTTTCTCTCCTCCATCTGTCTCTCTCCCTCACTCCGCTAATGTGCTGATGGAGAGGGGCAGTGAAGCGGCAAACAAGGGTGCCGTGCAAGCGCCTGACGTTATTGGTTATTAGGCTGGCCCACACAGTGCCCATGGTTGTAAAAAAAAAACAGAATGAAAACTTGTGGTTTTGTGTAACAAAAAGGCAGGCTTGATCAATTTGCTGGCTCATTGGCAATTTGGGGCATTTATAGGCATTTTGCCAAGGCACACCTGAAGATTCCCAGAAAGCACCTCAAGGTGCCATGGCACCCTGGTTGAAAAAGGCTGATCTACAATATCATATCTAGCGCTTTTCCTTAAACAATTCAAGGTCTAAACTGTCCCCAACACAGGTGGACTTACCATGAGGTCCCTCTAGGATTTGGGTGACCAGTTAAATAAGAGGTTGGTAGGATAGGTGACGGTACCCACTCCTATTGTCATATAGACCTGAACACTACACACTTCCACAACAGGTGAGAAGCATTAGGCATTCTTCACGATACCCTAACCAGTCCCCCTTAATGAATGTGGGTTCCTTCATAGGGACCATTTGCTGTCTATGTCCACCATTGGTCCTCAACAACTTTTACATTGTAAAATCGCTGTCTTCCAGTTCTCCATGACAGCTCTTCAGACCCAGTATCATCTTCTCCCAGTAACTATTCATCTCCTACACTTTGTACTGCTATCAGATCTTCAATCCTCATTCTGGCAACTTGGCAAGTCTTCATCCACCCCACTTGCCCCACCCCCTCACAAAAAAAAACTATTAAAATCTCATACTTCCCATTAAATATGTCCCCTAAAAGGAAATCTGTATTGAGAAAGCATGGGGAATGCCGTTACTGACCTTGCCTACTCAAAATTACTGTCCATTCTTAGCCATTTCCTAGGCCACCATTGGTCCTCAACAACTTTTACATTGTAAAATCGCTGTCTTTCAGTTCTCCATGACAGCTCTTCAGACCCAGTATCATCTTCTCCCAGTAACTATTCATCTCCTACACTTTGTACTGCTATCAGATCTTCAATCCTCATTCTGGCAACTTAGCAAGTCTTCATCCACCCCACTTGCCCCACCCCCTCAAAAAAAAAAAATATTAAAATCTCATACTTCCCATTAAATATGTCCCCTAAAAGGAAATCTGTATTGAGAAAGCGTGGGGAATGCCGTTACTGACCTTGCCTACTCAAAATTACTGTCCATTCTTAGCCATTTCCTATGCCGATTAGGAGTTTGAACTTTATTGTGACTTTCATGCACTGTTTGCTTGCTTTAGGTCAGTGTCTCACAGTACTGGGACCAGAGAGGGTGAATGTGTAACATGTGAATGAGGCCTTATAAAGGAGGCTTCGCAGGACTGAATGCACCACTGGAGGGACCCTGATGGTACAAAGAATAAGTATTACTTCTTATTCATGCGCCCCTAAACGAGCATATAACCCTTGCAGTGCGGGTGGCCCTGCTGCAAGGGTATTTTTTGTTGTGTCTGAAGTTGAGCTTTAAACATACCTGCAGCAGCTTTTAGTAACCTGCCATGCCCAAATGCTAGGTCATTCTCATGTGACAAATATTTGGCACATTCTAGAAGTGATGAAGATTGACCGCCCTTCCTCCTCCCACTCATTTCTATTGGCCAGTAAGTCTGCCTGTAAGCAGGGGTTAGTGCCCCTTTTAGTGAGGACTCTCCCTTGGGTGGGTATAGTAGGTGGAGCTACTATATGAGTCAAAGCCAGAAGAGTCTCAGACAGGGGGTGATGGGAATGGGCTACCTGTGGTATACTATCATGTACGCCTGTCGCCCGACAAACAGAATCCTTTGGGGTAGGCCAGTACAAGCTCATTTGTATAACCCACCTATGGGAGACCTGCAGTGGGAACATTGGAAGTGGGGCGGCCATTCTAAGTTTGTATTGGAGATGCAATGTGCAAAATATGTATGTTAAAACTAAAAGTGTGAAGGTCGGGATGTAAAGGACTGTACATTATGCTTCTGCCACAGTAAAGAACGATGTCCTGTGGACATTCCTTATTTCTGGAGAAGGACCTCAGGCCAAGAGAATGTGAATGACCTAAAATGGCAGTTTCTTCTTGTTACAGGTGTTTGTGTATACAGTCTTGTTCCTGTTGAAAGAAAATGGTGGGTGAGGCCCTTACTTAGCATGACCATTGCTGGCTTCGAATCAGGGCCACTTACATGCCCATTATATAGACAGATCGCTAAGAATGTATGGGGTGATTTGGATTCGGCAAACTTTGACACTACTGGAAGTGCCATACCTTTGCCCAATCAGAGTTTTTTTTATTATCAATAATACTACTTCATTTTATTATCTTGGTGTCTTCACTTTATAATTGTTAGCAGCTTTTTTTTTTTTTTTTTTTTTTTTTTTTTTTAGCAAAGTCGCAGTTCTAACCTTTTCTCACTCTATCCAAAAGTAACAAAAATGGGATGTTTGTACTTACCATAAAATCTATGTCTTGAAGTTTATTGAGGAACAGAGGAATTCAGACACTGTTTGATTACACTGACACATACAGGAAAATTTGAACCCTGGCAAATAAAAAAATGGTAGGCAAGCTTATCCTACTCCCAGCATGCCTTAGTTATGTAGAAAATCAGTACCAAGAGCATGATCATAGACACAGGGATGTGGGACCTTTTTCCCTCAATGAAGTCCAAGGAATTGATTTTACCATAAGTACACAAATTGCATTTGCCAACATTTTCATTCATTGAGGGACACAGGAATTCACAGAATGTTGGGATGTCCAAAAGCAGTCCAACTGAGGGATGGGCAACAGCAACACAACACTAACAGGCTTCCAAAAAAATAGAACTGGGCACTGCCTACAGCATAAAGAGCCATTTGAAAAACATTGCATCCAAGGCTGGCATCAGATGAGACCTGAACATCCACCTGATACAATTTAGAAAAGGTATGAACAGAAGATCAAGTGGCAGTCTTTTAAATCCAGGAAGTAGTCTGATGCTTGATGCTAAAACGCACACCTAACACTCCTAAAATAATTATCCTGTTTACTATTTAACATCTTTTCAGTGAAAAGCATAGGCTGTTAGAATAAAAAACCTCCACTATGGAAGCATCTTCTTTTTATGGGAAAATTCTAAGTCTTAAAAGAACCTGAACTCAAAAAGTGAGGATTTGAACAATAAAAAATGTTAATTGTGTCCAAGCAGCGTCCTGAAAAAAAAAAAAACCTTTTTGATTTCCTCTTAAAAAATTGTAGTGAACTTCCTGGTAAGGGTGCCTAATAGGGATGGGTGAACGGTTCGGCATGAGCATATGTTCGGGCCGAACTTTCTTTGTTCGGACGTTTGGAGAACAGCCAAACAGACTTTCGAATTAACTCTTTCCCTTGAGGATTTTTTTTGGTCAGTGTGTTTCTGGTTTGGATTCCTTGGACTTTTTAGCGCAAAGACTATTGTTTTTGTTTGTTTTTGTTCTTACTCCGGATGACTACATACTTAAATGTGCCTGTTGCTAAATGTTGTTCCTTCATTAAATGTAACCATATTGCTACACTTAGAGGCATCTCTCTTTTATACTCAGTTGTGACATGGCGCTACTCTTATATCAAGACATCGCTTGTTTATCAAGTCCAAATTTATAAAAAAAAAGTTGCTTGTCTTGCAAAACTCTCTCAAACCAAGTTACTCCCAATCCAAGGTTTTACTGTATATATTTACATCGGAGCTGCCATATTGTCCTTGTGAACTTTCGCTATTTTTCCTGAGAGAAGCTGAAACCAGCTTCCTTTTTTTTGCATTAGTTAAGAGTTTAGTTTAGAAGAGTTACAAACCTCTGAGAATGTTTTATTGTTGTGTCCCTATTTGGGGGAATTCTCATAGCTCCCTGACTCTTTCACAGGTGACAGCAGCAAGTGAAGGACAATCTTCTCACTTCTTGTCCATCAGAAAATCTGTTGTCTGCATCCACATGAGGGAGGTTTCACATAACTTTCTGTTAAGGTGAGGAAAATTAGACCTAACTCTATATTAATGCCATCTCCAAATCCAGAAGAATGCATGCCTTTGATTGAATAGTGTGGGCAAGCACGTATGGGTTGATAAAATGAGCTGCAACTACAAATTGTACTCAAAAATGTGAGATGACATTTGCCCAAAAACAGGCATGCTAGAAATCTGACATGCTGGTCGTACCTAAGTTGATCGATAGATGAATTTGGGTACAATCAGCCTTTCCATAGATGGACAGATTCTCTGCCAATACCTGATGAATCGGCCGAGATTTTAACCATCTATGGCCGGCTTTAGAGATGTTTGCTGGCTGATCCTAGTCATGCAGACAATCTACAGTACAGGTTAAAAAATCTGATCCAATCATAATATTCCTTGCTGACAGTGGCGTTGCTAGGGGGTGGCTTTTGGGGCTATAACCCCGAATCTGGGGCCCATAGCCCAGAGTCTCTGCAGGGGTCCCCAAGGGGAGGGGAGGCTCTCTGGGGACCCAGATGTAAGTGTGGGGCTCTCTGGGGACCCTGATGTAAGTGGGGGCTCTCTGGGGACCCTGATGTAAGTGGGGGCTCTCTGGGGACCCTGATGTAAGTGGGGGGCTTTCTGGGGATCCTGATGTAAGTTGGGGGCTCTCTGGGGATATATACACACACACATACACACATATATATTACTGTATATACATGTGTATGCCGGCCCAAGCGTATGACTTTCTTTACTACGTTGCTATGGGCTCTAGCCCCAAATCTTTTGTAGACCTAGCAACACCCCTGCTTGCTGATATGCCAGTATCTGCTCATTCTGTTTTCTTCCGCCTGCTTCTGCATAGCACCATCCTATGTCAATAACCAGGAGGTTGGCCATTAACCAGCATTGAGAGAATATATGTAAGTAATGAAGAGCATTTCCACTCATTATTAACTCCTAGGGTAAACCTAATATTTGACCAAGCATCGCATTATGCTTATTCGTAGTCTACATGCACTCACTCCAACATTAGGTGCATATCATTGTCTTGGACCAGCTTCCTGATAGTGACAATGGTTGGCCATGCCTATGCAATGTGTGTTGGCACATGTAGTCTAAACTAGGAGCATATGTGACATGGTGACAACACAGCAGCACAATAGGGAAACAGCTGTCATCACCATAACAGTAAGCGCCTGAAAAAGGACCATCAAGGCAGATATTTAATGAAGGCTGCAGATGTAAAAAATATTGAGAATTACATGAGATTTTTTTACAAATCTTATATGAGATGTTTTACAAATCTTACATGAGATTTTTTACAAATCTTACATGAAATTTTAGTGGTTGGATTTAGATCTACTTTGTGGAACTTAACCAATAACAAATTGATAAAAATTAGGTTCTTTAGCAAGTAACATGCATTCCACATTAATATTTATGCTATCAAAATGAGTGTGTGTTGTAAATTGCCTCCAGCATTGTTCCTGTTTCTTTATGCTAGAGGCTGCCATTTTGCTGAAGCCCAGAGCCCCTGAATAGCAGTGAATCAGCAGCAGATTGGCCACTACGAATTCGGCACATTGCCTAAAAATACAGAGCAACTGAGCATATGCAGAGCGGGGTGAGACAATGTATTATTGAATTTTAAACGGAATAGGCATTTATTTTTAATGTTTTACATAGCTATACCTGCAAAAGGGGCCAGCCTGAAGTGATCTAGTAGGACTTAATTTTCTGAGTAAAGTTCGACTTCAAGTTGAGGCCATAAGAACTATAAATATAAACGGAGTAGGGCCCTCTTAACCTCCCTGGTGGTATTCCTGAGTCTGGCTCGGGGTGGAATTTCAGAACCAAAAGCGGTAACCCCGAGCCAGACTCGGGATCGCATCGCAGGATCCAGGCAGAGCTTACTTACCTTGTCTCCTGGATCCTGCGATGTCTCCCCGCAGTGTGAGCGGCTCATCCTCCCCTCAATTCATCACAGAGCCAAGCTCCGTTCGCTGCGATCGTTGCGACCCACGGGGACGGAGAACGGCGCCAAATTCAAACAGTGAACCACACCACCACAGATTGTCCATAGCAACCAAAACCATCCCTTTACATCAAAAGTGGTTTTAGACCAGCTAGAAAACAGCGATAATAAATTAGAATCACTCGCAGAATTCAATGATAGTGATTTGTGGGGAGATTCGTCATCAAACACTGAAAAGTAATGACAGCGACAATTCTGCAACTGAGCAAATTTCAGTGTTATTGATTTGATTACATTATTGAATAATTTATATTATTATTATATTATTATTTGGTATAATTATTTATAGTTATTTATTATATTATAATTTATGATTTCGTGTTTCAAACTTTATTATACCAGAGGTGTCAACTAGACTCTTGTTTGGACAGATTTAAGTGAGTTATTCCTAAGAATTACAGGCCTACAATATAAAACGCCAAATTTCCATACAAAATAATTGTACCACTTTCAGCATCAAAAATATGAAATAATCATACCGCCAGGGAGGTTAATCCTCTTGTATTTTATTGTATTGTAACTGTATTGTCTCCAGTGTTAATTTTGTCAGCTAAAGCGACTAAAACATTTTAGTCGACTAAATGAATACTATTTTAGTCGACTAAAATACGACTAAAACTAAAACAATTGAGATGACTAAAATACGACTAAAACTAAAATGGCATTTTATTCAAAAGACTAAAATGGGACTAAAACTAAAATGGCATTTTAGTGAAAAGACTAATGCCCTGTACACACAGTCGGACATTGATCGGACATTCCGACAACAAAATCCATGGATTTTTTCCGACGGATGTTGGCTCAAACTTGTCTTGCATACACACGGTCACACAAAGTTGTCGGAAAATCCGATCGTTCTGAATGCGGTGACCTAAAGCACGTACGTCGGACTATAAACGGGGCAGTAGCCAATAGCTTTCGTCCCTTAATTTATTCTGAGCATGCGTGGCACTTTGTGCGTCGGATTTGTGTACTCCCGATCGGAATTTCCGACAAAGGATTTTGTTGTCGGAAAATTTTATAGCAAGCTCTCAAACTTTGTGTGTCGGAAATTCCTATGGAAAATGTGTGATGGAGCCTACACACGGTCGGAATTTCCGACAACAAGGTCCTATCACACATTTTCCATTGGAAAATTCTATCGTGTGTACAGGGCATAAGGAGACTAAAAATAAATTGAAAGTTGACTTTAAAATTAACACTGGTCTGTAGTGAATGTTCATACTTCAATACCTTAAATAACATGAGATTTTTCACTCCAGCAGTATATAATGAGTTTGGAAATTGTAGAGAAATGTTAACTAATGCAATACAATTTAATTGCACCTATTAGATTTTAGATGACTAAAATGTACTGGAGATTTAGTGGACTAAATACGACTAAAACAATTGCAGAAGTCTAAAATGGGACTAAAACTAAAATGCCATTTTAGTCCTATGACTAAGATTAAGACTAAATCGAAATTTGCTGCCAAAATTAACACTGATTGTCTCCCTTTTATATTGTAACGTGCTGCGTAAACTGTTGGCGCTATATAAATTCTGTATAATAATAATAATAATTTGTATTATTAGCAATAGTATTGGTTTCAGGTGGAGATCTTCTCGCTTTTTGTCTACCTCTACTCCATTTCAGCTTTGCCAGATTCTTTTGATCTGACTATCAACGTAATTTTACCTAAATCCATGACAAAGCACATGTAATAGGAATGGCTGTGTATCCAGACATAGATAAAGCTGTGAGACCTGTATCAGGAAAACCCTGGTGTCTGTACACATGCTCTAATCCACTATCTGGTGCTGCATAGGGAAATGAGAGTAGACAAGGTGAGGAAACACATGGAAGACTCCTGACTGAAAACTGGGAAGGAAAAGACATGAAAGGAGCATCTGCTGCCCTCTGACCTGCTCACTCACTATCAAATATTACAATGACATAGATATCTGCCAATTAAAGCAAATGTGCATGCCTCAACAAGGGTACATTCAGGCATTCTGATAATACACCAGATACACAGAAAGGAACATGCAGTTGTGAACTATTCCAAAGTTGTCTTCTCTGAACCAGATCAACATCCTCTAGTCACGTCTCACTGTATGCCAGTTACTGTACTGCTAATATATAAGTAGAAATAAGTTGACATACTAAAATATTTGTCTGCTATTGGGTTTCTATGTTTCTTTCTACAGTAATTAAATCTATAATATATACTGTGTATATATATATATATATATATATATATATATATATATATATATATATAAAATATACTGTATAATAGTGTCTACCTTCCTGTAGTAGGAGTCCCTTTATAGTGCAGTTTAACCACTTCAGCCCCGGAAGATTTTACCCCTTCCTAATCAGAGCACTTTTTGCGATTCGACACTGCGTCGCTTTAACTGACAATTGCGCGGTTGTGCGACATTGCTATCGTGTGTACAGGGCATAAGAAGGCTAAAACTAAATTGAAATTTGACTTTAAAATTAACACTGGTCTGTAGTGAATGTTCATACTTCAATATCTTAAATAACATGAGATTTTTCACTCCAGCAGTATATAATGAGTTTGGAAATTGTAGAGAAATGTTAACTAATGCATTACAATTTAATTACACCTATTAGATTTTAGATGACTAAAATGTACTGGAGATTTAGTCGACTAAATACGACTAAAACTAAAACAATTGCAGAAGACTAAAATGGGACTAAAACTAACTAAAACTAAAATGCCATTGCGATTCGGCACTGACAATTGCGCGGCCGTGCGACATTGCACCCAAACAAAATTGACGTCCTTTTTGTCCCACAATTAGAGCTTTCTTTTGGTGGTATTTGATCGCCTCTGCGGTTTTTATTTTTTGCTCTATAAACAAAAAAAGAGCGAAAATTTTGAAAAATTTTTTTACTTTTTGCTATAATAAATATCCGCCAAAAATAAATAAAAAAACATTTTTTTCCTCAGTTTAGGCTGATATGTATTCTTCTATATATTTTTGGTAAAAAAAATTGCAATAAGCGTATATTGATTGGTTTGCGCAAAAGTTATAGCGTCTACAAAATAGGGGATAGTTTTATGGCTTTTTTATTTATTTATTTTTTTTATTAGTAATGGCAGTGATCTGCGATTTTTATCGGGACTGCGACATTATGACGGACACGTCGGACAATTTTACACATTTTTGGGACCATTGGCATTTTTACAGCGATCAATGCTATAAAATTGCACTGATTACTGTAAAAATGTAACTGGCAGTGAAGAGGTTAGCCACTAAGTGGCAGTGAAGGGGTTAAGTGTGTCCTAGTACGTGTTCTAACTGAAGCGGGGAGGGGACTGTGCAAGGGAGATGACAGATCGCTGTTCATACTCTGTATGAACAGATGATCTGTCTGTTCTTTCCTCAGAGAACCGGAAACTGTGTGTTTACACACATAGAACCTGGTTCTCGGTGTGCCCCGAGCGATCACGGGAGCCCGGCGGTGATCGCAACCGCCGGGCACTGGCATCGGCTCAGTGGGCCCTAGTGGCCGTCTATGTTACTGACGTAACATGACGGCGATTCATGCAGCCGAGCCATGTTGGTGCAGTACAACTGGGGCGGCTGGTCGGCATGCGGTTAAGCAGTGTAGTCTGCAGCTAGCACACATCTCTCATGTAAGGAGTGAGTATCTTCCATGGTTTAGAGAAGTGGGATTTATCTTTATTTTTATGAATAGTGTAAGACCCATTGAAAATAGGGGAACTTTGACGCAGTGGTGGACTTAAGCATGGTGTGGCCATATGATGTGACTAAATCCCCATATTTACTCATTAAGATTACCGTATTTTTCGCTCCATAAGACGCATCTGACCATAAGACGCACCTACGTTTTAGAGGAGGAAAACAAGAAAAAAATATTCTGACCCATACAGAAGCCTGGCAAAAGTGTAGTTAGCCGTGTCTTGTTTCATCTATCTAAGCACCTACCATGATCTCCACATAAATACCCTTAATATACATACCGTATTTCTTCAGAATTATAAACACATGCCGCTTGACGCTCTCGTCCCCCATGTTACTTTGACAGCCAGGCAGCTACTTCTCTATCTCACCGCCCATCCCACTCATTCAGCAGTTGGCCCTGCCTCCCTCAGCCCCCATTGGCGTGCAACAGCCCAGGGGGAAGGCAAGATCGCCCGGCGCCCACGGGGGGTTCGGATGTCTGTACCCCACTCTCCTGCCTCTTTTCCGGTGGTGGCAGTGGGGGGGGGGGTGCCAGCGGCAAGGAGGGGTGGTGCCAGCGGTGACAGGGGGCGGTGCCTGTCGTATATTCGCACCATAAGACGCAGAGACAGTTTTCCCCATATTTCTGGGGGAAAAAAGTGCATCTTATGGTCCGAAAAATACGGTAGGTGCTTTTAAGTAGCCTTGTAAGATTTAAAGTTACTACTTTTGTATTTTTTTGTATGTGTGCGCTATTCTCTCTATTCTCCCCCCCCCAACCTTTTGTTTGTTTGTTATGTATATATATATATACATATATACTGTGCTATACTGTGGTAAACATGACCCTGTTCCAACTTTTTTGGGTGTTGCTGCCATCAATTTCAAAGTTACTTTATTTTTTTCTTAAAATTGTATATTTTCTCAGTTTAAACATTTGATATGTTTTCTATTTTCTACTATGAATAAAATATGGCTTTATGAGATTTGCAAATCATTGCACTCTGTGTTTATGTAGATTTTACACAGCATCCCAACCTTTTTGGAGTTGTGTGTGTGTGTGTGTGTATATATATATATATATATATATATATATATATATATATATATATTTTTTTTTTTTTTTTCTTTCTCAATCTTTAATTTTGCATAATAGTGTCTATCTTCCTGTATTTTTTAAATTAAGTTGAAAGGCTTTGCCAAGCAACTGTAACCTTTCAGCATCATATTGCATCAGCGGATAATATTTTTCTGCTGTGCATTAAAGAACTTTAAACTTTCAGACATTTTTTTTTTTTTTACCTAATAGAGATATAACAGGTTTTCTGTCTCTAACGCATTGATCCTATGTCGGATATCCTGGATTTAATATCTTAATGAACACTATAGTCTTGACTATTGGATAACAGATGTCAATTCCCTATACTCCAAACCCTTATACTTTTATTCAAATAATAAAACCACACCAGCTCTTTTTGGAGTATAAAAAAGGCCGTAGCAGCCTACTTTATTTTAACATATCTATAAAAATATATAAAATTCTGTCATCATAAAAAACCATAACCAAAAACATCTGTTATACAACTTATTAATTCCAAAGAGCGTTAGTCTGAGCAACCGGTTTAGCAAAAACAAAACTGATGGCCATACCAAATATAGCACTGCAGCCCTCGTCCAAAAAACTCCAATAGGCCTCAAGCCGACAAGCTGGCTCAGAGACTGCCGTGACCGCAGTGCCCCATTATCACTTCCCGGCTAACCTCCGTTAACCGGGAACCAAAAACCTCCGGACCCATATCAACGTTGGATCCCCACTCTTACTTTTTCCGCCATCTTCCTTCCCTTGCCCAGACCAACGCCCGCCGCTGCCACGACATCTTCTCTTCTTCACCTGTTAACAGAAGAAAACACCATACCATTCTACAATCCCCTTTACCTAGCTATTAGGGAGGGTGGGCGGGAACTTTCCTGCTCCTTCTGTTGTCCCTCCCAGAGCGGGAACCCCTTTTAAATAGCCCCTCCCCTGATCCTCCCTCCCCCTCGGCTCCACATTATAACTTTCTTTAACCCTTTCACTGCTACCACTGTCATGGGCGCCCTTTGCATACATCATTGCATTCTGTTGCTCCAGGCTTTTCTTGACTATTGGATAACAGATGTCAATTCCCTATACTCCAAACCCTTATACTTTTATTCAAATAATAAAACCACACTAGCTCTTTTTGGAGTATAAAAAAGGCCGTAGCAGCCTACTTTATTTTAACATATCTATAAAAATATATAAAATTCTGTCATCATAAAAAACCATAACCAAAAACATCTGTTATACAACTTATTAATTCCAAAGAGCGTTGGTCTGAGCAACCGGTTTAGCAAAAACAAAACTGATGGCCATACCAAATATAGCACTGCAGCCCTCGTCCAAAAAACTCCAATAGGCCTCAAGCCGACAAGCTGGCTCAGAGACTGCCGTGACCGCAGTGCCCCATTATCACTTCCCGGCTAACCTCCGTTAACCGGGAACCAAAAACCTCCGGACCCATATCAACGTTGGATCCCCACTCTTACTTTTTCCGCCATCTTCCTTCCCTTGCCCAGACCAACGCCCGCCACAGCAACCCAATAGTAACACCTTACTCTTGGGTGCCCCTCCACACCCGAAGCGCTCGCTGTATACCATCTTGTAGGCCTAGAGCCCATAAATCTGTACCTACATCATTGAGATGTACCCCATCACGTCTCAAATACCTCCATGTCTCAAATTCTAATTCTGTATGCCGAATTGCCAATCCCCCAATACTGCCCACAAATTTACTAATTTCCCTGTTGATCTTCTTCCTTGCTCTGTTCACACCCTCCACAGACCTGGCCATTCTCCAAGACAGCCTGGCAACCATGTCCGACCAGATAATGATCATCTGCGGAAATTCCGTCGACAGACGCCAAATGTCAAATTTAATATCTCGTATGATGTCTACCATCGAGCGAATGCCCAAATCGTTTCCGCCTACATGTATCACCAGGACGTCCGGAGGTCCCTCCCTATTGGCATACCTCTGTACCTCCTGAACCAGCCTACCCCACAACATCCCTGGTATACCGAACCACTTTATGCATACCTCCCTCCTATTAAAACTTAGCTGCCTACCCTCAGGCCGAGCGTCTCCCCTCCGAGCCCCCCAACATACATAAGAATGGCCCATAATCCAGACCATTCTTGTCTCTGCACCTGAAAATAGAAGAAAACAAAACACTATCCTCAACATTGACTATGCAAAAAATCGTACTTGCCGTAACATCCACCTCTAATACCTCCCCTATAGCAACCCCGTAATCCCCCCGTCATCTACAACTTTAAAGCCAATTGAGGCCGCACATAAGACTGGAACCTGTTAGATTCCCATCTCCCAATCCTTTTTATTACTTCAACATCCATCCCTAACCTGGCCGCCTCAGTCGCAGCTCCAATCCTAAATGAGTGGGATGAAAATTCTTTCTCCACCAGTCCCAGCCCCTGTAAACATTTTCTAAACACAGCCCCAAACTGAAAACGTGACAACATACTACCATTCAAATGTATTAGAAATGGGCCCTGAACATTTGGTCTAACCTTCAAGAATTCCTTAACCGTGCTCACTGGGCACTGGGGGGAACCGTGAATTGGATAAACCCGCACCATCCTGCCTCTTCCCCCTTGATCCGTCTTAGATTTCCTCAAAAAGATCGCTACCCCTTCCTCTTCCCATTGTACCTCCTGAAACCCAATTCCCCCTTGCACCTTTTTGGAAGGGCTAACAAGCTCACTTATCCGAAATGCGCCAAAAAATGCTAACACGAAAGCTACCTTAAACAAGGTGACTTCGTACGCAGACACACAAACCTCCCCTAGTTGCTCCACAATCCCCCTCAATATTTCAAAAGTTACCGGTCTCCTTGAATCACGCTTGACTACTGCCCTCCTATAACCCTTTAAAGCTTGTTTTACCCAAAAATCCTTGGTGACGTCAGGCTGCCCTTGTAGCTTGAACAGGAAAGCCAAACCAGCCAACTGTGCATTCATCACTGACACCGACACCCCCTCGTCCAATTTTTTTGCCACATAGTACAGCAACAAAGAACGTAGCCCATGTCCTATGGGCTCCTCCCCTAAAGCTTGTCCAAACGCCAGCCACTCCTGCCATACCTTGCTGTATGCTGCCCATGTATGCCCACTTACCGACCGCTTAATCCATCCCTCGATTATGCCAGCGCAATCTCCCACAGCCAGTCTGGACAAGGTATCCCCTGTTGTTCCGCTTCCGGCGCCAACACTCGGAACCTGTCCCACTGGAAGCGAGATAGTGCATCAGCAATGACGTTTTCTACCCCCGGTAAGTGCACAGCATGGATGAAAACATTCAGTTGTAGACATCGCAAGACTAAGTGCTGCAGCAGCCTGATCACTGGCGGGGACGACGCCGTGACCCTATTTATCACTTGCACCACCCCCATGTTGTCCCCATGAAAACGCACCTTCAGATCCCTGAATGATGCACCCCATAGTTCCACAGCCAGAACTACTGGAAACAATTCCAGCAGAACCAAATTCTTCGTGAAGCCCTCTTTTACCCAAGATTGTGGCCATGGACCCGCGCTCCATTGTCCTTGGAAAAAAGCGCCAAAACCTGTTGATCCTGCGGCATCAGTAAACAATTCCAAATCAAAATTGCTGACTGGACCCGACATCCACATTGCCCTACCATTAAAGGATTCCAAGAAGGTGTGCCATACCTTCAGGTCCTCCCTATGTGTTTTCCCCAAGCGCACGAAATGTTTTGGCGACTTTATTCCGCTCGTGCTGGCCGCCAGCCGGCGACTAAACACTCTCCCCATTGGCAGTATGCGACAAGCAAAATTCAGCTTGCCCAACACCGATTGTAGCTTACGCAGCTGCACCTTTTTTAGACCTATCAACCCTGCCACCTCTTTTTTCAAGTCCTCCAATTTTTCATCAGGTAGTCTACATTCCATCGCCTCCGAATCTAGCACGATGCCCAAAAACGTGATGACCGCACAGGGTCCCTCCGTCTTTTCATCCGCCAATGGAATGCCAAACCTTCCTGCTATATGTTGCAAAGAAGCCAGCAACACAGCGCAGACTCTAGAAGCAGCCGGGCCTATGCATAAGAAATCATCCAGGTAGTGAATTATCGAATTCACCCCGGATATATCCCTTACCACCCATTCCACAAAGGAGCTGAATTGTTCGAATATCGCACATGACACTGAACAACCCATGGGTAGGCATTGATCGACATAAAAACCACCATTCCAATGGCACCCGAGCAACCGGAAACTATCCGGGTGTACTGGCAACAATCGAAAAGCTGATTCTATATCTGCCTTAGCCATCAAAGCACCTTTTCCATAATGTCTCACCCACCGCACCGCAGCATCAAATGACGTATAAGTCACCGAGCATGCTTCCTGTTCTATGGCATCGTTCACTGACCCCCCTTTGGGGAAGGATAAGTGGTGAATGAGCCTGAATTTGTTGGGCTCCTTTTTGGGCACCACCCCCAGCGGAGATACTACCAACTCCGCTATTGGTGCTGCTGGGAAAGGACCACTCATTCTCCCCAAGGCCACTTCCTTCTGTAGTTTCTCAGAAACCACTTCCGGATGTTGCAGGGCCGACTTTAAATTTTTGGGCACTGGGGGAGTCGCCGATAAATTACATGGAATCCGAAAACCCATTGCAAAGCCTTCTTCCAATAGTAACGCCGCCTTCCTGTCCGGGTACTTACCGAGGAACGGCCGCATCCTTTCCACTATCACCGGCGTCCTCCCTTTTGTTCCCAGCCTCTCCTTGTCGACCCTTTCCTTGTTTAAAACATCTGGATGAGGGATGTGTACCCCCACAGCCTGAGCACTCATGTTTATATTTACATGTTCCTCCGAACTTACAGGACCCCGAGTTGTACTGCCAACACACCCCTTTTTTGTTTCCAGCCGAATGTCCCTGGGCTGACGGTCCACCGGCTCCCCCCTGAAAAAACTGGTTCGTTGTCCGCGCCGTCGTCATCAAACGCATCCACAGGCTAATGTCCTTGTGGTCCCAACGTAACTCCTGGCGAACTGCTCTCCTTTGCCTAAACTGTTCATCGTAACGCAACCATGCATTACCTCCATACACTCTATACGCTTCTCCTATCGCATCTTGATAGCAGAAAAGCGCCGAACAGTGTTCCGGGTGCTTCTCCCCTATCACGCTTGCCATGATCGCAAATGCTTGCAACCAATTCGTGAATGTCCTGGGTATCAGCCTATATCTCCTCTTTTCCTCATCTTCTTTTTTGGAATCGTCCGGCTTGACTCTGTCAAGATTGAACTTTTCCAAGGGCAACAATGAAAATATTTCCACATACTCACCCTTCCATAATTTTTCCCGCACTTCCTGTTTCAAGTGTGCCCCTAACGGTCCTTCGTAGCACACATACACCTCACAGCGAGCCGCGTCCGCCAGCCTAATGATGTCCTTCCTCGGAACCGCCTCCCCTGACGGCGCTGCCTTATCCTTCCCCTGCGCAGCTCCATTCTCTGTGGTTCCTTGCGTCTGCAAAGCTACCCCCGCTGTAACTTCCCCTGCAACCACCGGTGGCAGGGCCCCCCCTGCACTTCCCACCTCTGTCCTTGACTGCTGAACCCAAGCTGCTCCCGGGTCCCCCACCGTCCTCGCTTCCGCCTCTAACCTCTGCACCAGTTCTTTGATTCCTATTAGAAAACCCAAGAAACCTGGAGACCCCACCATGCTGTGTACTGACCCCCCAGACCCCGTAGCTACACTTGCTGCAGTATTTACATCAGACCTTGCAATACCATGTGCTGGCTCACCTGGCTGCATAGGTGTTGTCCCATCAGCCAACCTTCTGCTCTCTTCTGGCCCCATCCTCTTGGACAGGGGGGCCGCATCCTCCTCCGATCCGGACTCCTCATCTCGTCCGCTCCGACCCGATTCTTCTTCTCCTTCCGCTGCAGGCCCGCCCGGGCTGAGGGCCGCGGCTGCCGCCTTGTTCACCATCCTCCCCCTCCTCCGAGCAGCGAAGCCACCCGTGGACTTCCGGACAGCCTTCCCAGGACCGGTGTGGGCTACCGCAGTCCTGTAGGCCTCCGCTCCTGTAGTTGCTAGGCCAGCTCTGCAGCTCTCTCCATCTTGCCTGTCCCCTGCCGAGGAAGCAGAGGGCCCAGGGATCCCTAAAGGCATTGCTGTGCTGGCGATGGCGGAGCGCACCGCCGCCATCCTGGGGGCGGGGCTTGCGCTCTCCGCGTGTCTCCGTCCCGTAGGCCGCACTCGCGCCGGTTCACTTGCCTGCCTCTGTTCTTGTCCCGCCAGGGCCGTCCTCCCGCTGATCCGCTCTCCTCCCGCCGCTCGTTTTGCCGGTGGGCCCCCCGGGAGTCTGGAAGACAGACCACCCGGGTGCCGCTGTGCTGACGTCACGCGGTCCGGCGAGAACCGCTCGGGCGGACGAGAACGGCGCGCTCTGTTGCCGCTTCTCTCTCCCCCACTTGCTGGTACCGTGGATGCTTGTAGCGCGGCTGCGATAGTCTCTTGCAGCCACTCAGCACCCCGAACCGCCGCTTCCGCCCGCAACTGGGCCATAAGCCCTTCAAGTTCAGCCATGGTGCAGCACTAAGCTCTTGGTGACCTTCCTAACAACTTTCCTGCTCCTTCTGTTGTCCCTCCCAGAGCGGGAACCCCTTTTAAATAGCCCCTCCCCTGATCCTCCCTCCCCCTCGGCTCCACATTATAACTTTCTTTAACCCTTTCACTGCTACCACTGTCATGGGCGCCCTTTGCATACATCATTGCATTCTGTTGCTCCAGGCTTTTCTTTATAGAGCTTTCTTTAGTTACGTATGTGAATTATGATAAAGAATTGAATTGTATCAATCTATACTAATAAAAGCTTGAGTTCTCTGCACTTGTCCCTCACTGTGTACCTGA
The DNA here is from genome assembly GCF_042186555.1 of Aquarana catesbeiana. Lineage (NCBI taxonomy): Eukaryota > Metazoa > Chordata > Amphibia > Anura > Ranidae > Aquarana > Aquarana catesbeiana. Next base: position 86,736,628 of record NC_133334.1, on the reverse strand, counting down.
TCTAAAGTGGTTGTCCAGTGTTTTGTAGCTAACTGAAATCTGTTGGCTAAACCTTTACCCCCCCCCCCCCAAAAAAGAAAAAACTAAACAGAGATTACTTCAGTTCGTGACACCCAGAGATCGCCATATTGGATTCATATTGGAGTTTTTTTGCATCAAAAGTGGATCCAAGGTAGCCACTCTTTTTCCGCAGTTTGGGTATTCTGAGAGGACCCTTGGGCAGTGCCGGGACAAAGTCATTCAGGGCCCAGGGCAAAGAAGCCAAACCGCGCACCCCTCCTTCATCCCTTCATCATGTGCGAATTTAGAGGAAGTTATCCCCTGCAGTCATACGCTTGTCAAAATGCCTTGTATCAGAATGAGCTTACTGGTGCCCCCTCTCATACAGTAAACTGCTGCACCCAAGGCAGCCGCACCTCCTGCCCACCTGTTGTCCAGGCCCTGCCTGCAAGTACATGAACAGTAACAGAACAGAGTAACAAAACCTTTGTGTTTGACCTCTGGCTTGTCCGCCTAGTGAATGTGTACAGTGCCAGTGCTGTAAACCTATCACTAAACCTAGCCTACATATGTGTTCCTGGTATGTCCCTGTTCCTACTGACTTGGTACCACATGTACAGTATCTGCTGTTCTCCGGTTTCCGATCCTAAAAGTGTTTGTAAAGGCTGAAGATTTTTTACCTTCATGCATTCTATACATTAAAGTAAAAAAACCTTCAGTGTGTAGCATCCCCTCAGCCCTCACTTATCTGAGCCCCATCTTCCTGCAGTGGAAGACTGGACACAGCAGTGGAAGCCAAAGTAGGTAAATATGACATGTTCGTTATTTTATTTTTTAATTTTTTTTACTTTAATACTAAACTTTTATCCTTGACCTTCGCCTACCTGCTAATTACCTGCTAATTAGGGGAATTGTTCTGGCTTGCTGCTTCCCTGTTTCTGCCCTCAGTCTGTTGACTTCAAACTCTATCCGTACCCTGGAGAATCCTAAGTCCTCATTTACACTAGGCATACAGCCATGGAGGGCTGTATTTACCCACACAGGGCATCCCCGTACAGTCCCATTGATGTTGACTGGGACGCACAGGGTGTATTCGGGGACACGTACCCACACAAATATCAAATTTACTGTGTCTATGCAGCCACTATGTCCCAACTAACGTCAGTGAAACTGCTTGCACAGGATTGCACAGAACACCTGTGCATCCCTGTGTAGGTAAGCACGGCCTAACACAGGCATTTGCTTTGGTAAGCCCCATGTAAACAAGGTCTTATCAGGCATTCCTACGGGTCTACTGCTTGAAATACCATCTCAGGACTTTCGTGCTTTGCCTTCTAATCAAGGATTATGACATGGGAATGCAGGTGGCACAAAAATAAACACAATAAATCACAATAAAAATAAACACAATAAACACACCAAATTATTGAATTAATTAAGACCCCAAATCCCTCCTTTGCACTTAAAAGCATTCAAAACGCCAAGTTTGGCTGTTTTGAATACTGACATTTTTTTAAAATCTGGCACCTTTAAAGTGTTTGTTAACCCCCAAAATAATAGAGATCCTGGTCCCTTAAAGCAGATTAAACAGCACAGTACTTGTGCTGTGTAATCTGCCCCCCTCTAAACTGTAAAAAACCTGGCTGACCCTGCCACTTCCTGTATCCCCCTCTCTGCACTGACCACGATAATCAGGGCTGCTGAGCCCTGACTACCACACAGCGTACGTCCCTCCGTCATCCGCAGCTGTCCTCTGTGCTCTCCTCTCTCCCCCTCACCCCCTCCTCCCTGCCTGTCAGTTCTGTGTCTGTGTCTGTGTCTCCGCCCCGCCCTCCCCATCGATATTAGTACAAATAAAAAATTGTAAATGGTCCCTGCCAGCCCCTCTATTATAGATTGCCATACCACACTGTATTAGTCTTTTATAAAAATGAGGCGTGTAAATATCTTTTTAGAGCGATCTTCAGGTCGGTCACGTGACTCTTGGTTGGTTTCCAGGGCTACTGCAGGAGGGGCTGAGCGGCCATTTCCCCAGCTGACGTCAGAGGGAGATCTCGACCACTCCTGCAGAAGCCATGTATCAAAGCTATACATCCGCCGCGAGTCACGTGACCAGCCTGAAGATCGCTCTAAAAGGGTATTTACATACCTAGTTTTTTATAAAAGACATATACAGTGTGCTATGTCAATCTATAATAGAGGGGCTGCCAGTGTTTTTTATGTATAGGTTAACAAACACTTTCAGGCTCCAGTAAACTGGAGGGGATGTCATGACGTCGCTTCCGGGTTACTAGATCCGAGACCTGATTGAAGCCGAATTCCGGCTTTGTACAGGTCTCCGGCCAGTCGGTGGATGTGCTGGCTGGTCGCTTAAGCCTCCTGGTGGGACAGGAGAGCCCGGGTGGAGCGGCGGAAAGGCGGCGGGGGGCATCCCCTCCCACTGCTTGTGATAACAATTGAGCGGTTGCTTAGCTGTATCGGTTGTGATCACAAGAAAGCCAACCGTTGGCTCTAAAAAACTGTACTAAAAAATGGCAGCTGCAGACACTCGGTACAACCACTTGAAGCAGACTGATACAGGTACGTTATTTTGCGGCAAGTGGTTACAGAAGCCATGTCACCTGTATAAATACAAAAAAAGGGTAAAAAAAAAGTGGTGGGGGTGGGGGGGTGATTGTCAATGGCCTCTGCAATCCCATGGAGGTGAACTCATTTACTAAAGGCAAATAGACTGTGCACTTTGCAAAGTGCAGTTGCCCTCTGCAAGTTCAGTTGCTCCAGAGCTTAGTAAATGAGGTAAAGTTTCACTTTGCAAAGAATACCCAATCACATGCAAGGAAAATAAAAAAAAACAGGATTTCTGCCTGCACATGATTGGATGATGGAAGTCAGGGAAGCTTCTGCTCATTTACTAAGGTCTGGAGCAACTGTACTTGTACTCTATTTACCTTTAGTAAATCATCCCCATGGACTCTCAGCCCCCCATACCACTCAGTTTTAGCCAGTGGCGACCTGTGCATTAGGGGTGCATGGGCGACGCCCCCCCATCCATCTGTCCAGCCCCCTGATCTACATATAGGGTGCCGGACCATGGATTCCAATGGGGAGGGGGGTTCTTTTTTTAAGCATGTGATTAGAGCCAGAGTGTGAGAATAGCGAATGAATATATGCTATTCTCACACTAATCCTCCTCCCGGCCAATCAGGAAATGGGTCTTTAGACCCGTCACCCGATTGGCTGAAAGGACAGGCAATCTCATTGGATGCCTAGCACCTAAGAGGACACAGGACACAGGAGCCTCTGCCCGCAGCCCACCGCCCATCACCTAGATGGGGTAAGTGCCGGACCGACCAGCAGACAGCGAGCAGGCGGGGGGGGTTGTGGTTGTTTGCTGCCCCCCCCCAAAAAAAAACACCAGCTGCCACTGGTTGTAGGTATCAACAGGGTCCAACCGTGAATAGGCTGTAAAGATGAATTGGACTATAATTGGAACCCCTCTTTTAGTCAGGGCCGGATTTACTTATGATTACTATTATTATACAGGATTTATATAGCGCCAACAGTTTACGCAGTGCTTTACAATATAAAAGGGAGACAGTACAGTTACAATACAATAAAATACAAGGGGGTTAAGAGGGTTCTGCTCAAAAGAGCTTACAATCTAATAGGGTGGGGCAAGTGGTACAAAAGGTTGTAACTGTGGGGAATGAGCTGATGAAAGTGATAAAAGATTAGTTGGAGGCATGATAGGCTCCCCTGAAGAGATTTCTGAGATAGCCAGACAGATTGGGGTAGAAAGTTCTAGAGAATGGGGAAGGCTCTGGAGAAGTCCTGGAGACGAACATGGGAAGAGGAGACAAGAGAGCTTGAGAGCAGGAGGTCTTGAGAGGAATGGAGAGGATGGTTTGGGTGATATTTGGAGACAAGATTGGAGATGTAGCTTGGGGCAGAGTTATGAATAGCTTTGCATGTTGTTTTTAGTATTGGGTGATCGGAAGCCAATGTAGGGATTGGCGGAGAGAGGGGTGGCAGACACTGAGTGGTTGGTAAGGTAGATGAGTTTGACAGCAGCATTTATGATAGACTGAAGAGGGGATAGCCTATGAAGAGGTAGGCCTATGAGAAGGGAGTTGCAATAGTCGAGGCGAGAGATAACGAGGGTGTGAGTGAGTAGGTTGGTGGTTTCATTAGTTAAAAAGGGACAAATTTTAGAGATATTACCGAGGTGAAGTCTACAAGTTTTTGACAACGACTGGATTTGGGGCTGAAAGGAAAGGTCAGAGTCTAGGATTACACCTTGTACCCTGGAGTGAGGGGAGTGATTGATGGTTGCATTATTGACCTTGATGGAAAAGTCATGGAGGGGGGCACGGGTGGTGGGAATATTATCAGCTCGGTTTAAGAGAGATTTAGTTTAAGGAAATGGTTTGACATCCATTCTGATATGTCAGTTAGTAAGTTAGTAATGCGAGAGGAGACTGAAGAAGTGAGGTGAGGAGGAGACAAATAGAGTCGGGTTTTATCTGCGTAGAGATGGTATTGGAAGCCGTGGGAGATACTTACTGCTCTCCTTGACCTATCACAATAAGGGCCTTTATCGACGGCCTTTAAATGAGTGTCAATGGCATCAGTTTAACATCAGCTTGAGATGCTTCAAAGATTATTCAGAATTTACTGACTGGTGTATTTGACCTGCAGTTTACCTCCTTCTGACGTGCTTCAAACAGGTTTTGCATTCCTGTGGACTTGTATAAGAATGAAGAACCTGCTTAAAATGAAGAAAAGCCAGTCGACACAGTCCCTACTAAGATTAGAAGTAATAGCTGCAGAAGGCAGGATGATCTTAGTGGTGGAGGAGCTGACATTTTGGCCCTCTGCATCAGTACACAAAGATCTAATTAAGTAGGAAGAACTGTCATCCTATTTTGCTTACAGTTTGGTTCTAGTTGTACAGACTTAGCAACATGAGAGTGGGTGGCTGTGTGCCTTTCCTGGCAGGCTTGCCAACCTAGGCTATGGCCTATATTGGCTATACAAAAATCTGGCTGTGCTTGCTATGCATTAAGACAATCTAGTGACTTTGCCTGTTGTTACTGCACATGGGGTAGCTAAGTGACAGCAATAATGCTATGCAGGTCAATTGCACTGGTTGCTAAATGTAATGTGTAAGGACAAGACCAAGACAATTGTCATAGAGTTAGAACAGAGGATGTTCTTCATACCTGCTCCCAGGATTAGACCCCCTCCCATTATACAGTGCTGAAAAAAACTTATAGTCTCATGGTTGTATATTAAAGTGGTTGTTGCAAAGGATTTTTTTATTTAAATAACAAACATGTCTACACTTACCTATTCAGTGCAATAGAATTGTCTCCTCTCTTGCTGGTGCCCCCAATAGAAACCTGATTCCCATGGGGGCAATTGTGCAGGCTCGCTCCTTGCTGCTGCATCCATTGGCACAGACAGCAAGTGTCGGCCCCGCCCCTTGCTCCCTCGTCACTGGAGTTGATTGACAGGAGTGGAAGCCAAGGGCTCCCACTGCTTTCAATCTGCCCAGGGAGGCGGGACAAAGCCAGGAGAGCTTCAGTTCCCATGCACAGCGCTGGATCGTGATGGGGCTTTAAATATAAAGGGGGGGTCTGTGACAAAGAAGGTTTTTTACCTTAATGCATAGAGTGCATTAAGGTAAAAAACCTCAAGGTTTTTGAACCTCTTTATGTAAATAAGGATACTGTATGTGTATCTGTCTGTATGGTAATAAGCCTACACAAAGACAATAATGCACTGTGCTACATATAAACATTAGACACCCTGGATGGTAAAAAATCCAGGGGAGACAGACTTTTGATTCCTTGATTATTTGTTATTGTGAGGATGGGAAAGCAAGAAGTTGATATTGTATCACCATTTTTCAAAACTGTTGCAAATTTAGCAAGGGTATAGAATTACATTTTAACTTTAGGGCTTAGTACACACTAGGCATCAAAAATGCAGCTTTTACGGGTGTTTGATGGTTTTTTTTCTGCCTCTGCAGGTGTTTAGAGGCAGAAAAAGAACAAGGCCAGCACATTCAGGAGAGGAGCATTTTGGTGCTAAAAAATGTCTGACGTGCCTAAACGTGAGTAAACGTATATAATAAATAAAATGCATGCCAAGGCTTGAAGGGCCTGAACACTTCTAAATATGTTTGAAAATATTTGGCTTTAGGAGCGTTTTTAATGCTGTTTTCTCCTGCCATTGAGTAAAGCATTTAGAAGAGTTGCAGTGTGCATGTGACCTAAATCTAACCTGCTGCTACAGCTTCAGAAATTGTCCAAGTTATAGCGGTTGTAAACCTCAGACATGAAATATGAACAAAGCATACTCTTCTATAGTGTGGGCTTGTCTCAATTAAGAGCACTAAGTGTCATTTCTATCTGCTGCTTCCTTCCTCTGCTTTCAGCATGCGTCACTTCTGACAAGTTTTCCTGACACCAAGAGAAAAATGGTGACGGGAGAGATATCCAGCTGATTGACAATCTTAGTTCTGTTCCTGTGTGCTGTGTGGAGGGGAGTGTGGCCCTTTCCTCGAATCAGCTCTAAGAGCTCTCCTCACTGATCTCTGCATAGTGTAACTTCAGCTCTCTGCCCCCTTTTTTTCTGACAGTTCAGACAACCTTTGTAAATTATTTGAACAGATGCAGACAAGAGAAGGCTGCAGATAAACTGGTACAACTTTTGTAGTCAGATTTTTTTTCCACCTTTGTGTATTACCTGAGGGCAGTCACTTCACTGAGTATATGTAGGGGTTTACAACCACTTTAAAATGGTAGTAAACTCTGCTATCCCTATGCTGCCTTTCATCTGGTTCATTCTAATCACTTATTAGCAAGCATTACAGAGTGTAATGCAGGCACAATCGCATATTACTTACTTTTTTTTCAACTTCAAAAAATCTCGTCTTCCGGGATAAGACAGCGCCTGCTTTGTATTGCATTTCTGCCCTTGCATGTTTCCCTTGCTGTAATCTTGCGCATGCGCATTCGGGTATTAGCCAAACCTCGTTACTACGGCAACCGAGCTCTACAACACATATCTGACCTGTTTGCTCAACAGGAATGCCATGGGGAGTACCAGGGAGCAGTGACATCATTAAACAAAATGGGACGGATTACGAGCAAACAAAACAAGTAAGGAGACAGTTACAAGCAGTGATCAGTAGTGTTTTGTATGATGATTACAATACGGTAAAGTTATGTGGGAGAGTTTACTACCACTTTAACTACCTCCTGCCCACCGTATAGACAAATGACGGCGGGCAGGATCCTCTCTCATTCTGGGACGAAGTCATATGATGTTGCCCCAGTCTCACCGCGCTTGCACACCAGCGGGGGGCACGCAACACGGTGATCGTGGGTGTGCTGTGTCCCCGGGACACATCGCAACCCCAATCTCGGTAAAGAGCCAATCACAGCTGATCACGTGTAAACAAGGAAATGCTCTTTATTGGCTCTCCTCACCTCACACTGAAAGAGTGTGAGGAGAAAAGAGCTGATCAGTGGCATCTTCTGATGGGAGATGATCAGGGCGCTGATCATGAATGCCCTGATTAACAGTGCAGCCTCAACAATGCCCATCAGTGATGCCAGTCAGTGCCCATCAGTGATGCCAACCTGTGCCCATCAGTAATGCCAATCTGTGCCCATCTGTGATGCCAATTTGTGCCCATTAGTAATGTCCATCAGTGCTGCCTATCATTGCCAATAAGTGCCGCCTATCAGTGCCCATCAGTGCCATCTATCAGTGCTGCATATCAGTGCTCATCAGTGCTGCATATCAGTGCCCATTAGTGCTGCATATTAGTGCCTTCTCATCAGTGCCACCTCATCAGTGCCCATCAGTGCAGCCTCATCAGCACGCATCAGTGAAGGAGAAAGAAAAGAAAAACATTTTTTTTTTTTTTTTTTTTTAACAAAGAATAAAAACCTAGCGGTGATTAAATACCACCAAAAGAAAGCGACTGTGCTGAAAATTGGCCTGGGCAGGAATGGGGTAAAAACACCCAGTATTGTAGCGGTTAAGGAAAATAAAAATATAGTGCTAGACCTGTAAGGTTATCTTTGTGGTGTTGCAATCGTACCTGATGTTCATGTAGGTGATCTGGTTCCTGGGCAGGGGTCCTCTACACCCAATGCATCTCTATGGTTTCCTTGGCTTGCAGTGTAATATAACACAAATGAAAATGAACCCCCACACTGCTGCTAAACGGTCCAGATACAACTCCCTTCATCAGGGTATGAGTTTGAATACAAAATAAATAAACTAGAAGTGAACTGGACCTTTAATGGCATTTCTTCCGATGTGATTACAAGCACAAGTCTCGTCAGCAGCTGGTTTGGCAACCTTGGAATAAAGTCATATGTGGACCATTTATTAGTGGTGTGGTTCTTCAATTTACACTTAGGCTGCTTTCAGACTGGGGCGTTGGTGACGTCGGCGATAAAGCGCCGCTAGTTTTAGCAGCACTTTTCGGCCGCTAGTGGGGCGCTTTTAAGCCCCGCTAGCGGCCGAAAAAGGGTTAAAAGCACCACTGCCGAAGCGCTTTGCAGGTGCTTTGGCGGCGCTGCCCATTGATTTCAATGGGCAGGGGGGCTTTAGGAGCTCCTAAAGAGCCTCAAAGGTGCTGCTTGCAGGACTTTTTTTAACGTCCGGCAAGCGCACCGCTCCAGTGTGAAAGCACTCAGGCTTTCACACTGGAGTGACAGGAGAGACGCTCTACAGGCACTTTGCAGTCGCTATATTTAGCACTATAGCGCCTGTAAAGCTCCTCAGTGTGAAGGTGGCCTAACTGTCCAAGACAGGCCTTCCTTCTGACTGTTTGATAATTGAGCATCTTTTTGGTAAAGGTTATCACTTTACAAAGTGAAAACAAATGCGTGGACAGGGCTACAAAACACTAGGAGTGGCTCGCAGAGATCAGTAAGCAGTAAATTCGGAGTGACCTTTCACTCTCATAAGCCAGCAGTGTAAGGCACACCATTCCATATTCAAATACCAAACAGGATCTGCTGGGTCTTGTATGAAAATGATGTTCGCATTGCATGTGAAGTAATTGTTGAAATCGCTGTGTTTGTTTTTCTCAATGTTTGTTTTCGGCCAATGCCATTCTCCTAATATGTACCCTCTTTCTGTGTACTATATCTGTACATTGTGTCTGTAAAATATTGCACAGATTGGTTCTGTATAAATAAAAACATACGTTTGCGAGGCACACCATAACCTTGCCCTTTACGGAGCATCTGGTAATCAAGTGGACACACTTAGGAGGCCACCTGCTGGTCACAGATAGTAATTCAGTCTCCAGATGTGGGAACTAGAACACACACGGCTTGCAGTATGATATATACAGTACAGGCAAGCTGCAAATTGACACATTTGCACTTATTCAAAATGCATAAACAATCTGTGATTGGATACCGGACTCTTATAATAAAGGAGCAAAAACTGTTTCTGCTCTGAGCCCAACATGATACAAGTGCTTGGACCAAAAAGACACTTGCTAGCAATGGGGTTTGGATGTAAAGGTGGCCATGCACTATACAATCTAATTATGCAATCTCCTTTAAACCTGCTATCAATTATACTGTATAGAACAAGGGTCTGCCTGACATAAGCGTGCACATGGGGTGAGCTGGGTGTGCCTGGGCACACCCTAATCACCCCCTGTTAGTGTAGCTGCATGCCAGCTATTATGTAAAACTATCTTAGTAACTATCATGTAATGTCACTGCTTGCAGAGACTAGTTGTCAAAACTCGGCGGTGATGTCGCGGTGGACTGGACGAAACAGCTAGCCTATCAAACACAAGCCAACGAGATAGGGGCTGGACGGGCCGCTGTGTGCATGTGGCTCCGCCCCCTTTCCATCAGCTATCATACACCAGCCAATGGGATAGGGGCTGGGCGGGCCACTCTGTGTATGTGGCTCCGCCCCTTTCTTAAGCAGCCCAATCATTGACTGGTGTTTGATAGCTGATAGGGGCGGAGCCACAGCCCCTATCCCGTTGGCTGCTGTATGATAGCTGTTTGGTCCAGCCCACCCCCGACATCACCACTGAGTTTTGACAGCTAGCACTTAGTGGCTCTTACCAGCCTGCCGATCTGCTCAATGTGCAACTCCCCTTCTCCTCTATCAGTGCCAATCAATGCCAACCCATGCCACCTATCAGTGCCAATTAGTGCCACCTGTCAGTGCCAACCAATGCCACCTATCAGTGCCACCTGTCAGTGCCAATCAATGCACCCAATCAGTGCCACCTGTCGCTGCCAATCATGGCCAACCAATGCCACCTATCCATGCCCCCTGTCAGTGCCAATCAGTGCCAACCAAAGCCACATATAAGTGCCACCTATCAGTGCCAACCAATGCCATCTGTCAGTGCCAATCAGTGCTACCTGTCAGTGCCAATCAGTGCTACCAATCAGTGCCAACCAATGCAATCTATCAGTGCCAATCAGTGCCGCCTATCAGTGCCAATCAGTGCCAAACCAATGCAATCTATCAGTGCCAACCTAAGCCACCTATCAGTGCCAATTAGTGCCACCTGTCGCTACCAATCAGTGCCAACCAATGCCACCTATCAATGCCACCTGTCAGTGCCAATCAGTGCCAACCAAAGCCACATATCAGTGCCACCTATCAGTGCCAATCAGTGCCACCTGTCAGTGCCAACCAATGTCATCTGTCAGTGCCAATCAGTGCTACCTGTCAGTGCCCATCAGCGCTGCCTATCAGTGCCACCTATCTGTGCCCATCAGTGCTGCCAATCAGTGTTGCCTATCAGTGCCTATCACTGCCACCTATCAGTGCCAACCAATGCCACCAATCAGTGCCCATCAGTGCTGCCAATCAGTTCTGCCAATCAGTTCCCATCAGTGCTGCCAATCAGTGCACTGAGTGCAGGGATGGGGAAATGAAATCAGCAGCCAGGCACATTGTCCATGGGGGGTCGGCCTGGTGGGGCACAACTGAAATCTGTTGATGTTTATAAATGCCACTTGCCAATATTCAGTATAATAGGTAATCACCACACTACTATTTACAATAAACTACTGGAGGTAAAATAAAAAAGTGTCAGTAAAAGGCCTGCCGCTAAGCATTGTTATGTGTTCCCACACCACAAAAAAAAAAAAAAAAAAAGTGCACCGCTAACTTACTAATCAACAGCTTAACAACTTAACAACTTAGCAGGGTCTGGGAGCAGACGCTGCCGGACCTTGCCAGGAAGAAGTCTCACGCGCGCATGCACGGGAGTGACGTAATCGTTGCTTCGGCCATTCACAGCACCGGAGCCGCGATAACCGTAAGAAACGCAGAGGGAACATGTCAGCTCCCTCGGCGTGGACCAGGATCAGATGTCCAGTCCTTATTATAAGGTGAGCATTTCATAATGAGCTAGTATGCGCTGCATACTAGCTCATTATGCCTTTGCCTTGCAGATTTTTTTGTTTTAAAAAAAATAATAATAATCTGTGCGGGTATACAACCGCTTTAAAAGGACATTTTTCACTCAATGTGATGTCTAAATGACATACAGTATCTCACAAAAGAGAGTACACCCCTTACATTTTTGTTAATAGTTTATTAAATCTTTTCATGTGGCAACACTGAAGAAATGACATTTTGCTACAATGTAGTGGGTATAGTAGTAAGTAGTAAGTGTACAGCTTGTATAACAGTGTAAATTTGCTGTCCCTTCAAAATAACTCTAATGCCCCGTACACACGGTCGGACTTTGTTTGGACATTCCGACAACAAAATCCTAGGATTTTTTCAGACAGATCTTGGCTCAAACTTGTCTTCATACACACGGTCACACAAAGTTGTCAGAAAATCCGATCGTTCTGAATACGGTGACGTAAAACACATACGTCGGGACTATAAACGGGGCAGTGGCCAATAGCTTTCATCTCTTTATTTATTCTGAGCATGCGTGGCACTTTGTCCGTCGGATTTGTGTACACATGATCGGAATTTCCGACAACGCATTTTGTTGTCGGAAACTTTTATATCCTGCTCTCAAACTTTGTGTCGGAAAATCCGATGGAAAATGTGTGATGGAGCCTACACACGGTCGGAATTTCCGACAACAAGGTCCTATCACACATTTTCCGTCGGAAAATCCGATCGTGTGTACGGGGCATAACTCTAAACTGCTGGCAACAAAAGTGAGTACACCCATAAGTGAAAATGTCCAAATTTGGCCCAAAGTGTCAATATTTTGTGTGGCCACCATTATTTTCCAGCACTGCCTTAACCCTCTTGGGCATGGAGTTCACCAGAGCTTCACAGGTTGCCACTGGAGTCCTCTTCCACTCCTCCATGACGATATCACAGAGCTGGTGAATGTTAGAGACCTTGCGGTCCCACACCTTCCATTTGAGGATGCCCCACAGATGCTCAATAGGGTTTAGGTCTGGAGACATGCTTGGCCAGTCCATCACCTTTACTCTCAGCTTCTTTAGCAGGGCAGTGGTCGTCTTGGAGGTGTGTTTGGGGTCGTTACCATGTTACAATACTGCCCTGCGGCCCAGTCTCTGAAGGGAAGGGATCATGTTCTGCTTCAGTATGTCACAGTACATGTTGGCATTCAGGGTTCCCTCAATGAATTGTAGCTCCCCAGTGCTGGCAGCACTCATGGAGCCCCAGACCATGACACTCCCACCACCATGCTTGACTGTAGGCAAGACACACTTGTCTTTGTACTCCTCACCTGGTTGCCGCCACACACGCTTGACACCATCTGAACCAAATAAGTTTATCTTGGTCTCATCAGACCACAGGACATGGTTCCAGTAATCCATGTCCTTAGTCTGCTTGTCTTCAGCAAACTGTTTGCTGGCTTTCTTGTGCATCATCTTTAAAAGCTTCCTTCTGGGACGACAACCATGTAGACCAATTTTATGTAGTGTGCGGTGTACGGTCTGAGCACTGACAGGCTGACCCCCCACCCCTTCAACCTCTGCAGCAATTCTGGCAGCACTCATATGTCTATTTCCCAAAGACAACCTCTGGATATGATGCTGAGCACATGCACTCAACTTCTTTGGTCGACCATGGCGAGGCCTGTTCTGAGTGGAACCTGTCCTGTTAAACCGCTGTACGGTCTTGGCCACCGTGCTGCAGCTCAGTTTCAGGGTCTTGGGAATCTTCTTATAGCCTAGGCCATATTTATGTAGAGCAACAATTCTTTTTTTCAATTCCTCATTAATCCGTATCCTGGCTGTGGGCGCAGCATACAAAAGCTGTACCCATCGAATAAAGGTATCTCCCAGTCCCATGTTTTGTAGTGTTTTCCACAGATAAGGCCACTCGACACTGTCGAAGGCCTTAGCTGCGTCCAGCGAGAAAATTGCTCTATTGCCTGTGTTCTCCACTGGGAGCTGTAAGTTCAGGAATAGTCTTCTTATATTTTGGGCCTTGGATCTCGTGGGGATGAACCCGGATTGGTCCCTATGTACTATTTTATGAATTACCTTGGCCAATCTGTTTGCTAACATCCGGGCCAGCAACTTGATATCGGATGTGAGCAATGAAATGGGTCTATAAGATCCCGGGGAATTCGCATCTTTACCCGGTTTTAAAATAACAATAATGATCGCCTCATTCATTGAGCTTGGCAGTGAACCCTCCTTTAATGCCTCATTGTAAACTTTCAGTAGTGTGGGGAGCATGGAATCAGCGTAGCGTTTGTATATCTCTGAAGGGAGGCCATCTATACCTGGTGCTTTATTGTTTTTAGTTTGAGATAGGGCGATATCCAGTTCTTCTGCAGTTAAAGGGGCATTAAGCATGACCCTATCTTCTATTGGCAGACTGGGGAGTTCACAGCTACCTAAGAAGTCTGTTATTGCACTGTCAGTGGGTGTAACTTTAGAAGTATAGAGATCAGCATAGAAATCACCAAAGACCGTCAGGATATCAAGAGTAGAGCATTTCAGAGTGCCCTGTGCGTCACAGATGGCGGAGATGAGAGAGGTCGATTGTTGAGACCGCGCCATTACTGCAAGCATATGACCAGTCGTCTCCCCCTCCTCAAAATGTGATTGTTGCAAAAAAAAGCGTTTGTTCTCCGCCAGCTGCAACGCCAGTTGCCCAGACATGGTCTGTGCACTCAACCATGCCCTCTTATTGTCTCCTGTGGGGTTATTAATATAATCGTTTTCAGTCTCAGTGACTCTATTTCGTACCAATAGTTCCCAAGCCTTGGTGTCAGTTTTAATCCGTGATATTGTTTTGATAAGTTGTCCTCTCAAAAAGGCCTTCACTGCATCCCAGACCACCCCCAGTCCAGCCGTACCAATATTATCCTGTAGAAACAGTGTAAGTGCCCTGGCTAGAGGGTCTGGTTCGGCAAACAGCGAGAGCCAAAAGGGATTGAGTTTCCACATTGGCCGTCTGTATCTATTTGGTAATGAAATGGTTACCCAAAGTGCCGAGTGGTCAGATATATGCCTGTCTGCATAGCCAGATTCCTCTATTAAATGTAGCATCTTGTCATTCCCAAGGCCCAAATCTATTCTGGATAACCCGTCATGTGAGGCTGAGTGGCAGGAGTATTTTTTATCGTTTGGGTGTCTGGATCTCCAAACATCTATTAGCCCTGTTTCTTCAAGTATTCTGGCAAAGGGGGTGCTACCTTTCACCTGAGATATGCCAGCAGTAGGTACAGGAAATTTATCTTTGAGAGGATTTAAGAAATTATTGTAGTCCCCCATTGCCAGTAAGGGTACTTCTGGGTATTGGGCCATAAAACCTGCTAGGTGCCTGATAACCTCTGAGTTATACGGTGGGGGTATATAGATGCTAGCAAGAATACATTTGAGGCCTGTAATTGAGCATAGAAGAAAGACATATCTGCCAGCCGGGTCAATGCGTTTTCTAATGCAATTGAAATGAGTATCTTTTCTGAACAATATACTTGCTCCCCTTGAGTAAGTGGAGTGGGTTGCATGAAACTGGTTAGTATACAATCGTGGACTGAGGCTGGGGGGAGGGTCCGCAGAGAAATGGGTCTCCTGTAGGCAGACTACCCCCGCATTCAGCGACTTGAGATGTCTAAGGACCGCCCCTTTTTTTACTGGATTTCCCAGTCCTCTGACATTCCAAGTCACAATGGACAATTTAGCCATCCCCATCTTGTTTCAGGAGTATTGACCAGGCCGGCATAATTCTCATCAGACCTCCCAGGTCATACCATAACATATTATCTGGAAGGGGGGATAGGCCCCCTTTCCCCAAATCATGCTTGATTTCTCCTTTCAGAGAACATGTAGGTATTTGTAGACATGAAATCATGTTGCAAGGCAAAGAGAAATACATTATTAGGGTAGTATATAGGTACAGAAGACAGTAAATTGTTGGCTTAATGCATGTTACTCTGCATGGCAAGAATCTAAAGGTCAGCAGTTCACGCAGCCACTTGGCTGCAGTGTTAACTTTTCCCACACAACAGGTGTGGGGGGGGTAAAAGCCTTGAAAACTCCTAGTTAACCAGTAGGTTAGTTCCCGTAGGGGTTTCACAGCTACGGTAGGCACGTATTGCTTCATTAATTGCAGACAAAAATGTGGAAAAAAAGGGGCAAAAGAAACAAAAAAAACGTGGGGAGGAGGGTAAGACAAACAAACAGTTCTCCTCGACCGCCTGAACATCGAATATGAGAGTAGGAACTGTCCTCCTTAGATAACAATTGTTTTGAATCTTAAGGCCCAGGGATCTATCCCAGCAAAAATAGACCGGGTCTTGCCAAGTTTTTGCATATCTAGGACTTATCTCTTAAGCAGGGACATCTCTTTGTGGTCTGGCAGCTTTAAGGGCCCTATCCTCACGATCTAGCCATTGAGCCGCCATGTCCGGGCGTTCAAAGAAGCGGGTTTCTCCGAGTGCGACTACCCTAAGGATCGCATATGGCAAGTTAAGGTCTCTTAATCTTCGTTTGACATCCATAAACTTTGCTCGCTGCTTCTGGAGTTCAGCCGAAAAATCCGGAAACAGGGAGATTTTGGAGTTTTCAATAGACAGCTTACTTCCCATGGTTCTGGCTTTAGCAAGGATGGCATCTCTGTCTTTGTAGTTTAAGAGCTTAAACAGAAAAGCACGAGGGTGATTGCCAGGGGGTAGTGGACGAGATGGCACTCTATGCGCTCTCTCCACCGCAAATAGCGGAGAGAATGCTTCTTTTCCAAATGTAGTGAGGAGCCATTGTTCGATGAAGGTGACAGGGTCTTTACCCTCTATCCTTTCTGGGAATCCTAAGGCGCGGACATTGTTGCGGCGCATGCGATTTTCCAAATCATCTAAACGCGCTGCATGCTGATCTGCAAGATGGCAGTTATACTTTAAATCTCTCTGCATGGGTACTAAATCATCTTCAATTACACTGACCCTGCTCTCCACTGCAGCTGTGCGCTCTCTCAGCTTTTGCATGTCCTGTCTCACAAAGGATATCTCAGCTTTAACACCCTTCACTTCATCAGTCAGGGTTGAGATGGATCTGTTGCATATAGTCACTGCAGAGAGAATGTCTCTGGGAGTGGGTTCAGCATTATCCAGGGGCATACTTGGTGTCTGAGTGCCCTGATAGGAATGTGATACTGTACTCACTGCGGCCCAGTCAGAAGGGGATCCAGCGCCATCCTCCAGTGGAATAGTATTATCCATCTCCAGCTGGCTTCCTTCTCCTTCACTGAGGTCAGATGTGGGTGATGGTAGTTCTTTTGATGATTTATTGCCAAACAGGAGTTTCTGGGCTGCCTCCTTATATTTTTCCTTTTGAGATCGCTGTGGCAGAGCACCATCTTGGGCCTGTGCTGCGGGCTGGCCTCCACCATTCTTGTCCCGTTTTGGCATGTTTTTCAGCTGCAAATCGGTCGGATGAATGGGTCTGCTGAGGCCCAGATGGCGTGCGGTTCCGATTGGAGGTATCAGCGGGCTGGATGAGTGATCCAAAGGATGATTACCAGGATTTTCGGCGGAGCTGAGGAGAAGTGTGTCCTGCTACATGCTCTGCCTGGCCACGCCCCTTTTTTCAATTCCTCAGAGAGTTCTTTGCTATGAGTTGCCATGTTGAACTTCCAGTGACCAGTATGAGAGAGTGAGAGCAAAAACACCAAATTTAACACACCTGCTCCCCATTCACACCTGAGACCTTGTAACACTAGTGAGTCACATGACACCGGGGAGGGAAAATGGCTAATTGGGCCCAATTTGGACATTTTCACTTAGGGGTGTACTCACTTTTGTTGCCAGTGGTTTAGACATTAATGGCTGTGTTGAGTTATTTTTAGGGGACAGCAAATTTACACTGTTATACAAGCTGTATACTCACTACTTTACATTGTAGCAAAATTTCATTTTTTCAGTGTTGTTACATGAAAAGATATAATAAAATATTTACAAAAATGTTAGGGGTGTACTCACTTTTGTGAGATACTGTAACTCTAATGAGTAAGACGATCAAATTAAACCAATAAAACAAGTGAACAGTATAACGGTGAAGTAAATGTCCAAAAGTGATTCAAAGTCCATCAAGGAATAAGCAAAACATCATTGTGACTTGAAGTGAAGGTTGTGCAAAGAAATTGCTGATAAATGACCCACCACCAATAAGTAAAAGGCTTACCAAAATGATTGAACTCAAACAGGCGTACACCTAATGAGTCAATCAAACTTGTGGTGTGAAACACCAGGGGATAACAGTCTCGGCAAACACAACCTCCAGTTTGGGGATAAACTCCAGTGATCCCTCCCAATGACACTCCAAATGGGTAGCCCGCAATGGGGGGTTTTATAAAGGGGGAGCCAGATGAATCATTTCTCCCGTATGGTATGGTTATGTTGAAAGAAAGAAAAGGGGCAAATAGTGTAGTTCCATTTTAAAAAGAAAGAGTATTTATTGTATAAAAGGAACACTCACATTTGTGGAGATAAAAAAGAGCTTGTTATAAAATATGATATGACGCAGTGGCGTCAGCAGAGCCCGTCCCGATGCATTTATTGCATGCACAGCGTGCAGGGTTCAGCTCTTGTTCACAGGCTTCCACATCTCACTTCCACTTCTCCCCCTCGGTGCAAGGGCCACGTGAAATAGCCTGGTGGGCCTGTGGATGGAGCTAACTGGGTGAGTGGGTGGCAATAATTTATAAGGACCAGGTGAGACATGCAGTAATAATCCCAAGTATCCATATGTACAATAAGGCACTTTACAGTTCTGGAAAAAGGCAGTACAAATATGCAGGCGATATCTAAGGTTTTGAGGAACTACAAGTTCCAGTATATCTTAGAAGCATTAACCCTTAATTGTATCCAACCCCAAGAACAAAAATCTAATATATTGCATCTTGCCATTCTTTTGGCAAGGTAGCTGCATTGACTCTTTCTATCAGGCTTTTTTCTCCCTTTTTGTCAGTTGGTGATCCAGCTAATAACACACTTTGACCTAGTTTACACACCATAACATGGAGTCCACAGAGATAGCGTGGGACAATATTAGAGGCAGTGAACATGGGAAGTTATCAGCCCACAATTTTTCTGCCAGGATCAAAGGGCATTTGTTTCATTCGTGTAACGCTACCCCTGTAGGAGCCACTGGATAAAATTGGTCCTTGCCTTGATATTTTCAAGAACCTCAGCCTCTCTGACACACCAGGTTGAGTGTACAAAGTTACAATATCACAGGAAATCACTGAAAGTAATACTTACTTCCCAACAGGCCCCTTTCACGCTGATGGACTGATTGGGTCCACCTGTCAGTTTTTCAGGCAGACCTGATCGGACCATCCATAGCTCTCCACATGTGTCTGCTGACAACCACCGGCATCCAATCCAGGCCACCAAAAACAGATGGATGGGGATCTGTTCCCCATCTGCTTAGTAGATCGGATGATGGGTGGAAACGGAAAGGCGATGCGCTTCCATCCAACTACACCATAGAGAAGAGAGGGCTATGTCCATGTCCATGATACGGACCTGTCATCCGCCTGCTGAGCAGGGATCAGTTGGACAGATTCCCTGCTGAGCAGGCGGATCCGCTTGCTGGAGTCCTCTCCGTCTGATAGGGGCCATAGTACGTGTAGTGCTATATCAAATTTATCAGTGCTCAAATATATCAGCGCTGTGATATATCAGTGTTACTGAATAAATTGCATTCTGCTTTTGCTGATACTGACCTGGCGCCCTTTTTCATTGTTTCATCAAACAAGGTAGTAAAGGCAAACATAATATATTGTCACCCAGTATGGTTGGTAACTAGGCAAGCATAAAATAGATTAACAATGGTAATGACACAATTTAACATACAACATAATTAACAGTAAATACTAGGCATAAGATGACATTTGGCGTCCAGATTAGCATAAGCGGTAGCAGGGCCACCTTTAGTGCACAATGAGCAGTAGTAAAGTTTGATCTACTGAGTGCTGGAACTATACTGCCAGAGCACATTTATGGCGGCAGTGCTAGTCCTAGACCATTGGGCATGCACTGTCTAAAATAAAATGAGGATGGTAGTGGAGGGGGCGGGGGAATAATAGGGGCTTGCAGAATAATTATTATGGGAGGGGCAGTCCTTTGAGATGTTCTTCTGTCGGCTATAATTGGAGCCCTTGGTAAGAGAGTCTTTGCATTTAACGATAGCCCCAGTTAACCTGCATGCAGTATAGCTGCTTCCCTACTGGCCACAGTGTCGCAGTAGGGAAGCAGTTGTACCGAAATCATGGATGTGGCAACAACCATGATCTCAGTGTCATTTTTAGGGCCGTGATTCTCTTTCATGTAAAAGTATCCCCGAGCAGCTGGGCAGCCGCTGGAATACTTTTACAGGTGGTGGAAGGGGGTCCTGCCGTCGCCATTACCAGGCTCTCCTGAGCGATCAGGAAGCCCGGTAATGATGCAGCCAGCCACATCCAGGTCCGGCCTCACAGTGAGAGGGATGTCAGAACCAGGAAGGGACGACTATGTTGTCACTTCCCGTTCTGGCTCTTGTTTACTGGCCGTTCCGGCTCTTTGTGTACTGGCCACATAGCTAATAGACCCACCATCTCTCCATAAAGAGTACCTGTCATTGCTATCAAAAGGGATGTTTACATTCCTTTTGACAGCAATAAAAGTGATCACTTTTTTTTTAAAAAACACTGTGTAAATCTAAACTGGCAACCAACCAAGACTTTTAAAGCATCACCTATGGGTAACTTAAAGTACTGTAGTTTGTCGCCATTCCATGAGCGTGCGCAGTTTTAAAGTGTGATATGTTTGGTATCTATTTACTCGGTGTAACATCATCTTTTATATTTTACAAAAAAAGTAGTATTATACTGTTTTTATGTTCACTAAAATTCATTAATGTAACAAAGCCCTCCCCTTGTATAAGGCCACGTACGCTATCAGGGGGATACCTACCAAGTATGACAAAGTATGGGGTGGTTGAATAAACAATTCATCTACAGTGTCTGATTAAACTAATGTAGCATAACTCTCAGGGAAGTGTATATTGCACTTATATGGAGGTGTGCTTTGGGTCTATATATTTACTATTGAATGCTGACTGTTGATTTCATTTGGTTGTCCTGTGGTTTGTAATAGACCTGTGGAGCTAGTATATGTTTTAAATGCAAAGAATTGCATGTAATGTATTTCTGCAGTGAAACTTGCTGAGAACATGTTCATGTCCAGCCTTCGAGTTATACTGAAAGCCCAGTGCTGAGGTTGTTTGTGTACTATGTCTTGTGAGAGGCCTGATGTCAGGCTATTGTGATATTGTTGTAATTGTAAGACGTAATAAAAAGAATTTAAAAAAAAAAAAATTAATGTGTATTTTTTCCAAAAACATTCAGTTTAAAAAAGCCGCTGTGGAAATACAGTGTGACTTAAAAGAATGCAACACCCACCATTTTATTCTCTAGGGCCTTTGCGTAAAAAATATATAATGTTTGGGGATTCTAAGTAATTTTCTAGCAAAAAAAGTAGATTTTTACATGTATGTGAGAAGTTGTAGAATTAGCCCGGTATTTAGGTGGATGACAGCCCCAGTTAACCTGCATGCAGTATAGGTACAGTACAGTGTCAGCACTGGTGCAAGGTAGATGTGATTCAGATGTGGTAAAGGTTCGATATAGGTGCAGCCTAGGTTTGGAATAAGTGCGGTATGGATTGGGTACACTTGGTATCTTGCTCTAAATGGCTCAGTCCCTGCTAGCAGTGTCAGCAATGGTCGAATAGCCCTCTCACCATTCCCTGGGATGCTGCGGTGACCTCTCACTGTAGAAGTAGGGCCCCCTCAGTCTCTCCCCAAAAGCTTTCAAAACAGCGTTGGGTAGCAGAGGGTGGGTGGATGCTTGAGTTTCCCTGCTGCAGTGGGGCAGATGCTGTTATGTGTGTAGTGCTGCCCGCTGGTATAGTCTTTCGCTGGCAGTCGAATATCCAGACAGAGGTGCTCCTCTCTTTCTCTGACTCCCTCTGTTCCAGGAGGAGGAACTTTCCCAGGCAGTTTAATAAAAAATCCTCCACTCCTCCCATTATACATAGCTCCCAACTGTCCCTGATTTGGAAGAAAGTCCCTCTGTCCCTCTTTCCTCCTCATTTGTTCCTCATTTTGGTCTGATCCATATAGTTGTATATAAAATGCACTTTTTATCTTTCAAAAAGTGTTTCCCAGTGCTAAACCTTTCATCTGATTTCTAAATCGCTGCATTTGTACATTTTAAAAGCTAATATAAATGAGTAGTAGTAGTAGTTGTAAAAAAAAAGTCCTTGGATTGGATTAACTTTTTTTTGTTATTTCTCCTTTAAAGGGGTGTGGCAGGGTGAGTGTCCTATGCCTACATACGTTTGTTAGTAGGTGTCCCTCATTCCCATCTCACAATGTTGGGAGGTATGCGTTATATGGCTGGCGACTCCCAGGATTCTCAGCACACAGCATAGACGTCTATGGGCTTGCTTGGCTTTGGCTCTCCCCCTGCTGGCCAGAGGAGAATGGTGTAGCATAACACCAGTATCTGAGTAGAGGGAGAGAAGAATAAGAGGCTATGGGGTTTATTTACTAAAACTGGAGAGTGCAAAATCTGGTGCAGCTATGCATATGAAACCAATCAGCTTCCATGTTTTTTTGTCAAAGCTTAATTGAACAAGCTGAAGTTAGAAGCTAATTGGCCACCACGCATAGCTGCATCAGATTTTGCATGCTCCAGTTTTAGTAACTCAACCCCAATGCGTCCTTCTCCATATTGCTGTAGCCCAGCAACTGGCTACACTTATCAAACAGATAATTGGTATGGTATATTCAACAGACCATACAAGAGCAAATAAAAGTTTATTGTCAAGGTTTACACACAATTGAACGTATTTTGTTCAGTGGCATACATTTACCAGAAACTTAGGATCAGACTATTATATATTTCCACATTTATGTGTTTCCAAAGATGGAACAATATTGCAATTTACAGATATAGAAGAGGTGAGCAAATGGAAATTAGTTTGTATTAGGATAAATCTTAGTAAAAAAAAGGATCTAGAAATAAATGGCAAGAAACCTAGGACTGTCTGCATTCATATCATTCTATAGATTGCATAATCTTATATAAACATGTCACACCTTCAAAGTTATCAAGTTTTCTAATTTGATATATTTCGGCCACCTATTCTATAAACAGAGGCACTACGCACAGCTATCTTTGTGGCTTTGACGCACTAGGAAGGTAAATATCAAAGTCCAATAGACTGGTGAGTACCAGGCGCGGGTAGCCAGAAGTGGTCTTCCACTCTACAGTGGTTGAGTCTCATGTTCTCATCCAGTGATTAGCACAATGCAGCCATCAGTATATTTCCAGACAATCACAAAACTGATTTTTTTTAATACATTTAAGGATTTAGTGGCAGAATTACATTTTTGATGCAGGGATGTAGATTGATGTAGATCTTGGCACAGGAACTAGTGAGAGCTCAGCAACAGGAGTTTTGGCACCCGATGAGCTAAGTTTTGGTTTTCTACAAAGGAGGATAAACCCCATCTGTCTGACTAAAGGGGGGGGGTGAAAATTTTGCTCAACTGCCTGGTTTTATCGCCCCCCAATTGCAAGTCTATAAAAGCCTTAAAAGTTGTTAGTTTTAAACTAATTCTATGGTCACAGCATACACTTTCATGGTATAAATCAGGACTCTAATAGCAATTCAAATATGAAAAATATTGGATTATCTGGCCCAAACAAGCTATTTCCATTACTAAACAATGCGGCTGCTGTGTGTGTGCTGTAATGCACTATAGTAGCATTAGCTACAGTGCCTTGAAAAAGTATTCATACCCCTTGAAATATTCCACATTTTGTCATGTTACAACCAAAAACATAAATGTATTTTATTGGGATTTTATGTGATAGACCAACATAAAGTGGCACACAATTGTGAAGTGGAAGGAAAATGATAAAATGGTTTTCACATTTTTTTACAAATAAATATCTGAAAAGTGTGGAGTGCATTTGTGTTCAGCCCCCTTTTACTCTGATACCCCTAACTAAAATCTAGTGGAACCAATTGCCTTCAGACGTCACCTAAATAGTAAATACAGCTGTTCTGTGAAGCCCTGTGAGGTTTGTTAGAGAACCTTAGTGAACAAACAGCATCATGAAGGCCAAGGAACACAGCAGACAGAGATAAAGTTGTAGAGAATTTTAAAGCAGAGTTAGGTTATAATAAATATCCCAAGCTTTGAACATCTCATGGAGCACTATTCAATCCATCATCTGAAAATGGAAAGAGTACGGTACAACTGCAAACCTACCAAGACATGGTCGTCCACCTCAACTGACAGGCCGGGCAATGAGAGCATTAATCAGAGAAGCAGCCAAGAGGCCCATGGTAACTGGAGGAGCTGCAGAGATCCACAGCTCAGGTTGGAGAAGAATCTGTCCACAGGACAACTATTAGCCGTGCACTCCAAAAATCTGGGCTTTATGGAAGAGTGGCAAGAAGAAAGCCATTGTTGAAAAAAAAGCCAGAAGAAGTCCCCTTTGCAGTTTGCAAGAAGCCATGTGGGGGACACAGCAAACATGTGGAAGAAGGTGCTCTGCTCAGATGACAACAAAATTGAACTTTTTTGGCCTAAAAGGAAAATGCTATGTGTGGCCGAAAACTAACACTGCACATCACCATGAACACACCATCCCCACCATGAAACATGGTGGTGGCACCATCATGTTGTGGGGATGCTTTTCTTCAGCAGAGACAGGGAAGCTGTTCAGAGTTGATGGGAAGATGATTGGGGCCAAATACAGGGCAATCTTAGGAGAAAACCTGTTAGAGCCTGCTAAAGACCTGAGACCAGGGCAGAGGTTCACCTTTCAGCAGGACAACGACCCTAAACATACAGCCAGAGCTACAATGAAATGGTTTATCAAAGCATATTGATGTGTTAGAATGGCCCAGCCCAAGTCCAGACCTGAATCCAATTGAGAATCTGTGGCAAGACTTCAAAATTGCTGTTCACAGACGCTCTCCATCTAATCTGACAGAGCTTGAGCTATTTTACAAAGAAGAATGGGCAAAAATGTCACTCTCTAGATGTGCAAAGCTGGTAGAGACATCCCCAAAAACACTTGCAGCTGTAATTGTGGCGAAAGGTGGTTCCACAAAGTATTGATTTAGGGGGGCTGCATACAAATACACACTTTTCAGATATTTATTTGTAAAAAAATTTGAAAACCATTTATCATTTTCCTTCCACTTTACAATTATGTGCCATTTTGTGTTGGTCTATCACATAAAATCCCAATAAAATACATTTACATTTTTGATTGGAACATGACAAAATGTGGAAAATATCAAGGGGTATGAATACTTTTTCAAGGCACTGTGTATAGAATAAGAGGCATTATGTTTTTATTGCAATACAGGATTCAAACCATTGGCTGTCACACAATTTAAACTATTAGGGACAAGCGGAGGTGAACAATATAGGAGTATATCGAACAGGCTGGGGGGGGGGGGGGGCAGAGGCCTAGAGGAGTGCTAATCACATTGCACTGTATTTTGCAGAAAAAGTAATTGAGGAGGCAACTGTGCTGTCACCATAGCCCCTAAACAGCAACTGAAGTTGTTGCTGACATACACAAAAAGGAAGTCCTAAAAAGGACATGGGTGCAAACAATGTAACCAAAAGCACTGAAATAATGTGGCACAATACAGCAATTTTTAAAGATGAATTCTAGAAATTCAACCACTTTGTAAAAAGTTAAGGCATGCTGTGAGTTAAGTCCAACTAGGTGCATGACACCTCCTGGACTTTTCTCTATTATTTACATTTGACAGGTTTATTGCTCTGCTATAGAGAGACACTTCAGGATCTGAGAGGAGAGAAGCACACAGAGCGGGTATCCCGCCCCTCCCTTCTGCTATCCATTCACAGAAGTCTTTATATTTTGTAAATTTGTTTGCATAATACCAAGGCTTCTGTGATTGGACAAGAGGAGAGGAGGGATGGGCGTTGGGAGAAATACAGTAATAGCTGTCTCCCGGGATGACTATAAACCTGTCAAATATACAGTAGATAATAGAGATAAGTCCAGGAGATGCCATGCACCTCCTTAAACTTAACACATAGTGTGCCTTCACTTTTTACAAAGGAGCTGAATCCCTGGAATTTAGCTTTTTAATATAGGTCTGTGCATCAGAAAAAAAAAGAGGGACAGAGGGATTTGGTTCCAAAAGTGGAAAAGTAATTTAGCATAAGGGTTAGTTGGGAGCTATGGTGGACTAAATCTGGATGGATTCCCCCCACCCAGTTAATGAAGATGGTGGAATCCTCCCTGCTGTGCTACTGTATTCCGACAGCGGGACTTTTCTGTTGTCAAAATACACTGGTCAACACTGTTTGGTTGCAGGACCTAATCCAATGAAAATATACCAAGAGTCCCGTTCGAGAGGAGTGGATCACTAGATCAACTCCACTTGAACGGAAACGCTCATAGAGGGATCCAAAATCGCTCAATCCCTTCTAAACCAGCTGCATTTCATTCCATCTATGGCCGGCTTTGTTGTTTTTATCATTGTTGGTGGTACACAGCAGGCCTCAAAATTCATGGGGAGCTACTAATGACAGACACTAGAGGAAGCATGGTGATTTAAACAACAGACTGAGTGACCCTTCTACAGATAGTAAGTGTTGTAATATTTTTATGATCTTCAGGGAACAGTTAAACTGCAGCCAGCCTAAGTGTTTCTTTTCACTTATGTGTGTGTTTAAGCCTAATGTGTATCTACAGCTAAAACTTTTTAGTTCTGGATAGAGATGCAAAGTCTGTCTGCGTACCATTCACCTTCACTTTCTGAGACACAAGAGGAAGTTATATAAAATCTCCCAAAGTGAGGAGAATTCCCCTCTTAGACAGTTGTTTCCAGAACAGGTGCACCCATTGGAAGATTTCCCTTACCTCTTCTTCTGATGACAACCCTAAATGATGAATTTTCCTTTTCTTTATTAGTGCCAATGATCACCAGTGCAAATAGAAGAGTGAATATCCCAAATGAGTACACAGAGTGCAATAGAAAACTCAAGGGTCTCGAGAGGGACTAGAGGGTCTAAGCCTTCCCCACTTTTGCTTAGTCAATCACTGAGGGGTTTGTCCTAGTGGTGTGAGCTGGGGGAAGGGAGGATGATAAATATTTGGGACAACCTTTTTATAGGGTTCTCTGTCTCTGGAGGAGGTGAGCGTTGGGGGAGTCACCCCTTCTGGGAGATTAATACAAAATACTGGTCTACAAAACCATCACCAATTACTTTAGGCTTGACATAAAGCACACATGGGTGCCCCCCCCCCCCCCCCCCACTTATGAGAAGTGTTAGGTAATTGGTTGAGGGAGAAGTTAATATTCAAACCATTTAACTGATCTGCCTTAGGAAAATGCTCCCAAACATCCATTGCTAGAGCGTGGAAATTGCCTGTGGTTGACAGCACTGCAACCAAGAGAGAAGGTGTGAGACCCATAGATATGATATATATAGTCTTCTTCTTGAGCTCAGAGCAATGGGTGAACCTTGGTCTAGAGAGGAGTTTTCATCCTTCTCTTCCTTTTTTTGTTCTTCTCTTCATCCTCCCTGTTATGATGCTCTTTGTTTTCTTTTCTTTTTGAGGAGTTTTCCTAACTACTTATTAATATATTTATTTTGACACATATCTTGAAGAGAATCAGAAGTCAAGCCTGTGAGTGACTGGCACCCAAGTTATATCTGCTAACACCCTTGAGCATGGTTCTGCAAACTTTTAAATAAAGGGCCAGATAACTGTCCTTCAGACTTTAGTTAAGCCATACTGTGGCTAGTGGGAGTAGAAAATGGTCTGCATTAGTAGGATTAAACAATGCCTCAGGCTTGCTTGTCTGTGGAAGTTAGAAAATTACATAGTGCCCGTGGTCAGTAGGAGAAGGCATAGTGCCCCATCATTGATATTGGTGTGAGGAATGGTACCAGTTTTTGGTGTCAGTGAGAGGAATAGTGGCCCATGGTTGGTGTGGGTCGTGGAATAGTGTCCCATCATTGGTGACCGTAGGTAGAATAGAGCCCCATTGTTGGTGCTAGCGGAAGGAATAGTGCCCCGTTGTCAGTGGAAGGAACAGTGACCCATCACTAGCGTGGGTTGGTGGAATAGTGCCCCATCATTGGCATTGGTGGGAGGAATAGTACCAGTTGCTGTTGCCAGTGAGAGGAATAGTGTCCCATAATTGGTGTGGGTTTGTGGAATAGTGTGCCATAAATACTGTGCATGGGTAGAATAGTGCCCTTTGTTGGTGTCAGTGGAAGGAATGGTGTCTTGTCATTTGTGTCAGTTGGAGGAATAGTACCAAGGGCCAGCAGCAAAAGCAAGCAAAGGGCAACATCTGGCCCACAGACCGCAGTTTGGAGACCACTGCCCCAAAGAAAGAACTAGTCCCAAGGTGGCTGTGTCTGGAAATTACATCAAAGTAAGGAAAGTGAGACACCTCATTGTAGTCCTTTATGCCATTTGGAGATCAATTTTTATGACCTTTGAGTAAATTGTGTTAACATTTTTTTGCAGGGCCAAGGACCATGTTTAGAAGTAGGAATGCTAGAATAGGAATGAAGTGGAAGGGTACTTGGTACACTCAGGAAGACAGGAAGAAGTCTGACTTTGTGGGAGTGCTTAAGATCAAGGGTGTTCAGTAACATCCAATACAGCTAAAGTAATGCTATAGTAAAGTAGACATATGGTCCACAAGGTAACAATATGAACAGAACTCAGACACTGCAAATGTTATTCTGTTGGTACACAACTGACAAAGTTTTCCTTACCTTAATAACAATCCCTCAGGATACAAACGGACTTAAAATCTCCCTTTACCTTTAAAAGATAAGGTCACAGCAACCCCCCCCCCCCTCTTTACCGCTCTTTCATATTTCCTCCTTGAACTATTTATCTCATTTTCCCCTCTGGCTGGTTTGTGTTACCAGTCCTGTAAAAATAATAATAAAAATGTCAAATTGAATCCATATGGTTTAATACTAGGCAACCGGATCTGCAGTGGGCTGTGTGCCCCCACCTCTCCCTTCAACCACACATATAATCACTGCCAACCCCCCAGCACACACACTGTGTCACCAGAAAATTAAGGGCAGCCCTGCTTGTTATTTCAATTTGGAGCAGCAGGGAGACCTGGAAAGTACAGTAGTGGTTTCCCTACCATAATCTATACATCTATAAAGCAAAAGCCGGCAGACGCTGATAAATAGACTGCAGTCAGGACATGACTTAATGGAGAATGTACAGAGGACCTGCCTTGTGTTCAACCACTTCAGATACATCCACTGAAGTCAATGATTTAGTGCTGTGCATCCATTACAAGCAGACCTGACGTAAGCCATAATGAAGGCCAGCATACCCTGGAAAACATGCTTTAAAGGGGGTCTGTAACAATGTTTAATGCCTACCTCTGAAGTCTTTACTGCTCCACTCTTCAGCTACGTACCAGCTCTGGGAAGTGAAGACCCTCAAGGATTTTAGTTTAACAAACTGACACAATAACATAAACATTCTCCAGTAAACTGTTAAAAGTTTTATCCCAGCTCTTGCAGTTCACAACTTTTAATGCTACTGGCTCCTGCTCTCTCCTTGCTGCTTCCCTAAACATCTAATCTTCACAGGAAAGAGTTAACAGTGGACAGTGTAGTCTGGGGTCAGTCTGTCAGCTTGGAAAAGGGGAGGGGCAGAGGAGGAAAAAAAGAGTACCTTTCAGGGAGGCGCGGTGAGGTCAGTGGCTGGTGAGGCACTGGCTAGTATCAGAGACAGATACACACAGGTTACATACACCGCGAAAGTTAGAGCGAGAGCAATAATTCTAGCACTAGACCTCCTCGGTAACTCTAAACATGTAACCTGTAAAAAAAAATGTAAAGCGTTGTCTATGGAGATTCTTAATTACTGAAGTTTGGCGCCATTCCACGAGTGTGCCCAATTTTAAAGTGTGACATGTTAGGTCTCTGTTTACTCGGCGTAACATCATCTTTCACATTATACAAAAAAATCAGGCTAACTTTAGTGTTTTTTTTTTTTTTATTCATTAAAGTTTCTTTCCAAAAAAAAAAATGTGTTTGAAAAATTGTTGCAGAAAATACTGTGTAGCATAAAAAGTTGCAACGACTGCCATTTTATTCCATAGGGTGTCTGCTAAAACAATATATATAATGTTTGGGGGTTCTGAGTAATTTTCTAGCAATAAAATGATGATCTTTACATGTAGGAGAGAAGTGTCAGAATTGGCCTGGGTGGCAAGGGGTTAATTACCATAAGTAAGTAATATACAAATAATTATTATATATTATTTTTAAGGTAATTTACTATATTTTCAAAAACTGTACTGAAGCAGGTGGCTTAACAAATTACTGAAGTTTGAAGTTCTAACTTCAAACCAGTAATTTCACAGTAAATGGATAAATAATAAATTATTATCTTATAACATATAGCATAATAATATATGATTTGGCTTGTACCTTTTCAGCAGGAGCAGATTCTCATTCTCCCTCTTAACTGTGTCAGAAAAACATGGGATTATGGGTAAATCTTATATACATAAACATATGTTTTTCCTCGTAGTTAAGAGGGCTGAGTTGGAAGGGAGCATTTGTCTTTTAGACACGTCCCCTCTTCTATGACACTGCAGTGAGAGGTGTGCCTCCACTGCAGCATTTTTATTGGACAGCTTGAGCCAATGGTGCTTTGCCATTGGTCCAAGGCTTCAAGCTATCTATTGAGCTCAGTGCTATTGAGGGGCACTGTGAGCTCATCCTCTCAGTCTGCTGCAGAGTGTGCCAGCTTGTATTTAAACTGGCTGCTCTGTATGTAGCTTCTGACAGGCTGCGCAAGGAGCCCTGCGCATAGATAATAGAAGCCCCAAATTTTGACCAGTGGTGGGGTAGGACTTCATATATGTTTATTGGGATTTTTCTTTTACCAAAAACATATTGGCCTAAACTGATGAAGAAATTAGATTTTTTACATTTTTTTATTGGCTATGTTTTAGAGCAGAAAGTAAAAAATATTGTTTGTTTTTTTTTCCAAAATTGTCACTCTTTTTTTGTTTATAGCGCAAAAAATAAAAACCGCAGAGGTTAACAAATAACACAAAAAAAAAAAATCTCTATTTGTGGGAAAAAAAGAACATCAATTTTATTTGGGTACAATGTCGTACAACCGCACAATTGTCAGTTAAAGTAATGCAGTGCCATATCTCAAAAAATGACCTGGTCATGAAGGTGGTAAAACCTTCCGGGGCTGAAGTGGTATGTAAAGGCCAGCTTTACCTTTAGGCCCCTTTCACACATACTGTCCGATCAGGTCTGCCTGTCTGTTTTTCAGATAAACCTGATCGGAAGCTCTATTCACCTCTATGGAGTGACGGAGGTCAACTGATATCCGCCGCTATCCGATCCGATTCGGTCCGCCAAGTCCAGAGGGATGGAGAGTCTATTTTACCGTCTTTCTGGGGGATGAAAACGGACAGGCGGATCCAATTTCATCCAATCTCCCATAGAGGACAGCGGGTCCTGCCCTGTGTGAAAGGGGACTTAGTAGGGTTGTCCTTTAATATATCCCTCCACCCCATTGAATGCATCCCACCAAAGACAATACTTACATTTCTCCATGATCCAGTCATCTTTTCTCTAACAAGTTTCCAACTGACTCACTATATTGGATGGGCTGCACTCAGAGGAGCGGAGGGGAATTTTTGTAAAGACAGCTTTAGTAAAAGGTGAAGTTGTCCTTTACCACTTCAATACAGGCCCCCTTCCTGCCCAGGCCAATTTTCAGCTTTCAGCGCTTTCGCACTTTGAATGATAATTGTGCAGTTATGCAACACTTTAGCAAAACTACATTTTTATCATTTTGTTCACAAAACTAGAGCTTTCCTTTGGTGGTATTTAATCACCACTGGATATTTTATTTTTTGCTAAATACAATAAAAAAGACTGTTTTGTCTTTTTTCTTTGTTTCTTTGTGTAATTTTTCTTTGTTTCTGTTATAACATTTTGCAAATAAATAATCTTTCTTAATTAACTTAGGCCAAAATTATGGTATACATCTAAAATTGATAAATGCTAATGTACTGACGGCCTATCTCATTTCTGGAGGCCCAAAAATGTCAGGACAGTACAAATACCCCCCAAATGACAACCTTTTGCAAAGCAGACAGTCCAAGGTATTTATTAAGAGGTATGGCGAGTTTTTTGAAGTTGTAATTTTTTATCATAATTTTTTTAAAAATTAAGGAATGAAAATTCACAATTTTTTTTAACATACTGTGTCTTTTACCAGTGCAGTACAACATCATCATATAACTGGTGTGGCGGTGATCAGGGACTTTGACAGAAAAAAAAAAATTATTATTTTTTTTATTAATCCTATTTTTTTTTTTTTTTTTTAACACACTGTCACCAGAGCAATATAATCTTACCATAGTAACATTGTACTGCTCATGATTTTTTTACACATTATGAGTGCTTATAGCAGTGAATTTCATTGCTATAAGCAAGCATTTTACTGAATGAAATTGATTAATTCAGTTTGTTTTGTTGTGATTAGCCAGAGCTAATCACATTGTATAGATGGGCTGTGATTGGCCCTGTCTGTACCATGTGATCACATTGACCAATCACAGCTAACAACACAATCGATAGCATGAAAGGAAGCCATCCATCGTTTACAACTGTCATGTGACCCGCTTTGATTGGTCACAGCGATCACATGGTACCGGCAGCGAACTGATACACTGATCAGTCATCGGCTGTGTCCAATTTATTTATTTATTTATTTCAGGTACTTATATAGGACCGTCAATTTATGCAGCGCTTTACATATACATTATACATTCACATCAGTCCCTACCCTCAAGGAGCTTACAATCTAAGGTCCCTAACTCACATTCATACATACTAGGGACAATTTAGACAGTATCCAATTAACCTACCACCATGTCTTTGGAGTGTGGGAGGAAACCGGAGTACCCAGGGGAAACCCACACAGGCACAGGGAGAACATGCAAACTCCAGGCAGGTAGTGTCGTGGTTGAGATTCGAACCAGCGACCCTTCTTACTGCTAGGTGAGAGTGCTACCCACTACACCACTGTGCCACCCCCAATGGACACAGCCGGTGACTAGGGATGAGCCAGATGAATACCGAACCTTATGGGGCGTGTACGGGAAATTTGAGCGCTGTAAAATGGCCCATAATGCACTGCGAGATCACAGTGCATTGATGTCTGATGATTGGCAAAAGCATGCACCTGACCTGCATGCTTTGGCCAATCACAGCCTGCTCTGCTACGAAAGCCATATTTGGCCAAAGGCAGGAACTAAGTCCACACCCCACACTATATAAGGCTGCTTCCATCGGTGGCCGTGTGTAGTGTTGGTGTGGACGGAGAAAGAGAGATTGAGCTAAAGCCATTTATTATCAGCCAACTGTGTTTACTCTTTGTAAATCATAATGGCAACAGAAACAACCCAAATGACCCTGATCAAGAGTTTATTTAGGTGATTTTGGCCTGATAACACAAGTTGACACAAAGGGGTTTGAATGGCTATTAAAGGTAACCATCCTCACCTGTGATCTGCTTGCTTGTAATTAGTGTGTATGTATAAAAGGTCAATAAGTTTCTGGACTCCTGACAGACCCTTGCATCTTTCATCCAGTGCTGCACTGACGTTTCTGGATTCTGAGTCATGGGGAAAGCAAAATAATTATCAAATGATCTGGGGGAAAAGGTAGTTGAACTGTATAAAACAGGAAAGGGATATAAAAAAGATATCCAATGAACTGAGAATGTCAATCAGCAGTGTTCAAACTCTAATCAAGAAGTGTAAAATGAGGGGTTCTGTTGAAACCAAACCACGGTCAGGTAGACCAACTAAAATTTCAGCCACAACTGCCAAGAAAATTGTTCGGGATGCAAAGGAAAACCAACAAATAACTTCAAGTGAAATACAGGACTCTCTGAAAAAATGTGGTGTGGCTGTTTGAAGATGCACAATAAGGTGGCACTTGAAGAAAGATGGGCTGCATGGTCAAGTAGCCAGAAGAAAGCCATTACTACGCAAAGGCCACAAAGTATCCCGCTTACAATACGTCATACAGCATATTTGGCCAAAGGCAGGAACTAAGTCCACGCCCCACACTATATAAGGCTGCTTCCATCGGTGGCCGTGTGTAGTGTTGGCGTGGACGGAGAAAGAGAGATTGAGCTAAAGCCATTTAGTATCAGCCAACTGTGTTTACTCTTTGTAAATCATAATGGCAACAGAAACAACCCAAATGACCCTGATCAAGAGTTTATTTAGGTGATTTTGGCCTGATAACACAAGTTGACACAAAGGGGTTTGAATGGCTATTAAAGGTAACCATCCTCACCTGTGATCTGCTTGCTTGTAATTAGTGTGTATGTATAAAAGGTCAATAAGTTTCTGGACTCCTGACAGACCCTTGCATCTTTCATCCAGTGCTGCACTGACGTTTCTGGATTCTGAGTCATGGGGAAAGCAAAATAATTATCAAATGATCTGCGGGAAAAGGTAGTTGAACTGTATAAAACAGGAAAGGGATATAAAAAAGATATCCAATGAACTGAGAATGTCAATCAGCAGTGTTCAAACTCTAATCAAGAAGTGTAAAATGAGGGGTTCTGTTGAAACCAAACCACGGTCAGGTAGACCAACTAAAATTTCAGCCACAACTGCCAAGAAAATTGTTCGGGATGCAAAGGAAAACCAACAAATAACTTCAAGTGAAATACAGGACTCTCTGAAAAAATGTGGTGTGGCTGTTTGAAGATGCACAATAAGGTGGCACTTGAAGAAAGATGGGCTGCATGGTCAAGTAGCCAGAAGAAAGCCATTACTACGCAAAGGCCACAAAGTATCCCGCTTACAATACGTCAAACAGCACAAAGACAAGCCTCAAACTTTCTGGCACAAAGTGATTTGGAGTGATGAGACCTAAATTTAGCTTTTTGGCCACAATCATAAATGCTTCATTTGGAGAGGAGTCAACAAGGCCTACGATGAAAGGTACACAATTCCTACTGTGAAACCCGGAGGTGGATAGCTGATGTTTTGGGGATGTGTGAGCTACAAAGGCACAGGAAATTTGGTCTAAATTGATGGCAAGATGAATGCAGTATTATCAAAAATACTGGAGGAACATTTGCATTCATCAGCCAGGAAGCTGCGCATAAATTCTGCCAGGGTATGTAAACTTATGAGCACAACTGTATATATTCTGCATTCAGTGTAGACTATATATACAGTGCATTCGGTGGTGTACAGTATATAATACACTTCAGGCGGTGTATATATATATATATATACATATATGTATATATTAGGGTTGTCCCGATACCGATACTAGTATCGGTATCGGCACCGATACAGAGCATTTCCCCAAGTACTTGTACTCGGGCAAATGCTCCCGATGCCTCCCCCGATACCTGGAAGTCAGCTGTGATCGGCGTGGGGGAGTTACAAGATTCTCCCCCAGCGGCTTTCACCAGCTTTAGTGACAGACAGCGGTGATCGCTCACAGCTGACTGTCACTGCATCCTCCTCCGTGCCCCCTCCTTTCCTCTGTCCCTCTCAGCTGTCCCCTCCGTTCTGCTCTTATCTGTCCCTCTCAGCTGTCCCCTCCATTCTGCTCTTATCTGTCCCCTCGTTCTCCCCCTCCGTTCCTCCGTCCTCCCCCTCCTCCTTCCTTTGTGTATGGATAGAGTCAGCTGACTCTGTCCATTCACATTACTGAAACATTGTAATCTTCTGTGATTACGAGATTACAATGTGTCAGTTTATGAATGGAGAGAAGCTGCGGTCTTCTCTCCATTCATTGTCAGTGCAGCTGAGGCTGCAGAGAAAGGGACTGGGGAATCTCTATCCTCCGTCTCTTTCTCTGTCTCAAGGGGGAGATATCAGAGGTCTGTTAAGACCCCTGATATCTCACCAAAGCCCCCCAAAAGGGCTGATTAAAAAAAAAAAAAAAAAAAAACAATAAAGAATAAAAGAAATATTATTGTAAAAAATAAAAATTGTAAAAAAAAAAAAATAACACACACATACAACGTTCACCCCCCCCCCCCCCCCCAAAAAAAAGCAAGCACTGTTAAAAAAAAAAAAAAAAAAAAAATGAAAAAAAAAACACTGTCACGTGACATTAAAAAAAAAGTATCGGTAATCGGTATCGGCGAGTACTTGAAAAAAAGTATCGGTACTTGTACTCGGTCCTAAAAAAGTGGTATCGGGACAACCCTAGTATATATATATATACACAGATATATATATCTATAGATAGATAGATATATATATAGATATATCTATCTATCTATAGATAGATAGATAGATAGATAGATAGATAGATAGATAGATAGATAGATAGATAGATAGATAGATAGATAGATAGATAGATAGATAGATAGATATACTCTGCATTCAGTGTAGAATATATATAGCAGCACATATGGCGGTGTACAGTATATAATACAGTACAGGCGGTGTACACAGTATATAATACAGTGTGTACAGTTTCTAATGCACTTCAGGCAGTGTACACAGTATTTAATAAAGTGTGTACAGTTTCTAATACACTTCAGGTGGTGTACACAGTATATAATACAGTGCAGCCAGTGTACAGTTTCTAATACAGTGCAGACAGTGTACACAGCATATAATACAGCGTGTACAGTTTCTAATACATTTCAGGCTGTATACACAGTATATAATACAGTGTGTACAGTTTCTAATACACTTCAGGTGGTGTACACAGTATATAATAGTGTGTACAGTTTCTAATACACTTCAGGTGGTGTACACATTATATAATACAGTGCAGCCAGTGTACAGTTTCTAATACAGTGAAGGCGGTGTACACAGTATATAATACAGTGTGTACAGTTTCTAATACACTTCAGGCAGTGTACACAGTATATAATAGAGTGTACAGTTTCTAATACACTTCAGGTGGTGTACACATTATATAATACAGTGCAGCCGGTGTACAGTTTCTAATACGGTGCAGGCGGTGTATACAGTATATAATACAGTGTGTACAGTTGCTAATACACTTCAGGCGTTGTACACAGTATATAATACAATGCAGCCAGTGTACAGTTCCTAATGCAGTGCAGGCGGTGTACACAGTATATAATACAGTATGTACAGTTTCTAATATACTTCAGGTGGTGTACACAGTATATAATACAGTGCAGCCGTTGTACAGTTTCTAATACAGTGCAGGCTGTGTGTATAGTTTCTAATACACTTCAGGCGGTGTGCACAGTATGTAATACAGTCCAGCCGGTGTACAATTTCTAATACAGTGGAGTCGGTGTACAGTATATAATACAGTGTAGTGTGGTGTTAAAAAAAAAATCCCTGATATACTAAAATTCCTTTGTTCAGACCACATTCTGCTACCGACCAATCGTTTCATTGTTCAATTTAATGTTGTACTGCTTTGTTATTATTTTTATTTTATTATTTTATTATTATTATTTACTTTGCCTGTCTGTCCCACCCTCTTGGCGACTATATGCCTAAAAAATACTTTATATTTAATTTCAATATTTTGTGCAACAAGTTCCACAGATTTGTGAATTGCTCTTGCATCCTTGCATAACTTGTTCAATTCCCCTTTGGGGTACTTCATGTTTGGATGCTTGTTGTACTGTAAGATGTTGCACTTATTTCAATAAAAACGAATAAAAAAAAAAAATCCCCATCATGTCTGGAAGGCCACCAAGGAGAGGCAGATGCTTACAGGCCACTAAAAGAGGGCAAGCAGACTCTGTGTCTACAGTGAACAGTGGTGGTCATGGACATGGTGCATCCTCTGCAGGCAGGTCACGCTTGTCCATTTTTTCTGCTGCTGGCCATGTTATTGAGCCACAACATGCAGAAGAGTTGGTGGAGTGGATAAAAAAAACGTCCTCATCCTCTGTCACCCAGGCTCATAGTAGTTTTCCTTCAACACAGCTGCCAATGCGGCCCATTCCACCAGCTCCTTGTCCACAGTTACTCCTTCCGTAGCCCCACCATCATGCATAGAGGAGTCACCAGAACTATTCGACCATAGTGTCAGTTACATACTGCTGGAGGATGCGCAGCAAGTTGAAGGCTCCAATGTTGGTTCCCAGGTTGAGGAAGGGTCTAACGTGAGCCTAGAGAGGGGGGGTGCCACAGAAGGACAAGAAACTGGCAGTAATATTCCCCCAGCTGCAGCATACTGCCAAGTTTGCTCCAGTGAAGAGGAGGGAGGGGATGATGAGGTCACTGACTGTACTTGGGTGCCTGAGAGAAGACAGGAGGAAAGGGAGGAGAAGGAGGCACCAACTTTGAGGCAGGATGTCCTCCAGGGGTCAGCTTAAGGGCAGACACCCTATTACATCACACCACAGAGCTCCACAGGTGCAGGTGACTCCCCGCTGACTTGCAAAAGTTCCTTGGTGTGGGCTTTTTTCGACACATGAGCAGTAGATAGCACCGTTGCTGTTTGCATTCTATGTCTGAAGCGGATCAAGTGTTGCCAGAACAGCAGCCGCTTGGGCACCACATGCTTGACAAGACATATGACGACCTGCCATGCAGTCCGTTGGCAACATCACCTGAAACACCCACATCATAGAAAAAGGTGGACTTCTCCTTGCTCCTCATCTGGGATCTCAAACCCTACTATACCTCCAGTACTCTCAAAAACCTGCACTGAGAGGAATTAAGTTATAGCAATAGGTGCCACAAGTACTTGCAGCCAATCTGCTAGCAGTACACCACCGGTTGATTTCAGCAGGCAAATTTTGCTACCCCAGTTGCTGAATTGTAAAAGAAAATTCTGTCCCAGCCATCCACATGCTTAGCATCTAAATGCTAGCTTGGCCAAATTGCTAGCACTGCAACTGCTGCCTTTTCAGCTGGTAGACTCTGCCCCCTTTCGTGAATTTGTGGAATGTGCTGTACCACAGTGGCAGGTTCCAAAATGACATTTTTTTTCATGTAAGGCCATTCAAGCACTCTACATTCATGTGGAAGGCAAAGTTTTGGCCTCGTTGGACAGGGGCAGTCAGCAGCAAGGTTCATATTACCGCTAACTCATGGTCCAGCAGGCATGGGCAGGGGCATTACCTTTCCTTCACGGTGTACTGGGTAACTGCTAGGCATGTGCAATTCATTTCATTCTGAATTCATTTTTCAACGAATTTCGACAAATTTGTTAATTCGGAAATTTACAAATGTACAATTTTACGAATTTACGAATGTATGAATTTACGAATGTACAAATGTAAGAATGTACGAATTCACGAATGTACGAATTTACGAATGTACGAATTTACGAACTGTGATCATAACGAATGACCTGAGAAACGAAAAAAAAAAAAAAACGAATGAAACGAAAATGAAAATTAACGAATTTTTTGGCTGTGCACATGTCTAGTAACTGCTGGCAGCTGGGAATGATGCAGGACAGGGTTCAGTGTTGGAGCTTGTTCCGCCACCATGCCTTCAAAAAGCTGGGGGTGATTCTGCCACAACATCTGTATGCTCCCCTCCCTCCTCTTCTTCTTCCTCCTTGGCCTCTTCTGCAGAATTGTCCTCTGAACCAGCAGTGCTTCATAAGCGCTCAAGAGGCTATGCAAGCAGTCAGGCTAAAAGATGCCATGCGGTGCTTCAGTTGGTCTGCCTAGGGGACAGGAGCCACACTTGGGCAGAGATTCTGTCAGCTCTGCAGGGGCAGGCTCAGATGTGGTTGACGCCACACCAGCTTCAGCCAGGACAGGGACAATTGACCCATGTTCCATGCTTGGCACATGGCCTGAATTTGGTGGTGCATTGTTTCTTGACCAGGTACCCAGGCTTACAGGATCTCCTGAGGCAGGCCAGAAAAGTCTGTGGTTATTTCCGGCGGTCATACAATGCCAGTGCTCGGCTGGCTGACATTCAAAGGGAATTTAACCTGTCCAACATTACTGCGCCTCTTCATGTCCTTTTATGAGCTTTGTATGCACTTCCTAAATGTGAGTGTTCCATTGTTACTCTTTTAAATAAATGCAATTTTTAAACAATATCACAATATGTGGAACCTTTGTTTGATTTTTGGTTTCAACGTGTGAGCAAAGAATATCCTCTGGCTTTTCCTCCTTCCATTTCGAGCCTCATGTGCCTGTACCCTGTGGATTTGATGTTAACCAACACTATTCAAAGATCTGCCCAGGATTTCTGATGGTTTTCCATATACAGTGTTTATCGCCATAAGCCTGTTTGACTTAAGAGGTATAAGCCCCTTTAAGTCCATTACTTCCGGTAAGCCTTCATGCAGTTGGTGGTAGTGTCTTCTACAAGCTTCTCTTCACAGAGTTTTCTCTCTTCATAGAGTTTCTTCATATTGATGTCACTTACCTTATCAATGTTTTTGAGATGTCCATTTCTCTGATATTATTAATTGATACCAGGACCTTTTGAATTCTATTATTCATAATTTTTTCACTTGGTGGACAATATTTTATATTTTTATTTACATACTTTTTTACAAATTTTGTCACTTGGTGGACTATTTTTATACTCATCATTTGTTTAAACTGATTATAATATATATTGTCATTTTTATATATTGCAGAACTCATCCTGCCTTCGCAAAGGGAGCAGAGCATGAAACATCTTCAGGAGGCCTTGAAGAAAAGTTTGTGTAATGCCTTTCCAGACCCTGGGAGGTTACCATTTCCTGGTGCTGGACAACGTGTTTCTGAGGCTTCGTTCGGTCAGAGGAAGAGCGATGGAGAATGTGGCCGGCTGACTGAAGCCTTTAAACAATTTTTCATTCCTCAGCACCAGGGTCTGATAGGCTCAAGCAACCATCGCCAGCGTCTGCATTATATAGTGCAGGAATAGCCAGGGGCAAGAGCAGATTTGTAGACCTTTCCAACAGAGCATCCACTGGGTTACTGGGTCTTGAGGATGGACCACTGGCCAGAACTTGCTCAATATGCAATAGGGCTACTGGCCTGTCCTACATCCAGCGTGCTTTCTGAACGCACATCCAGTGCTGATAGAGGGTTTGTAACGGAGCAAAGAGTGCGCCTGTCCACAGACTCCGTTGATAGGCTCACATTTATAAAAATGAATCAGTCCTGGATCAGCAGTTATCAAGCACCTGATGCTGATGTAACTGATTGAATTTGCTATGGATCTGGGATCCCTTGAAGACTGGCTATGCTGCCTATCCTATGCCTGAATCTTGATGATGCTAGCTTCCAACAATATTTTTGGTTTAGGGCACCACCAATATCCAAGGCCCAATTTTTCTGCCCCGTTTAACAGGGGCATGTAATTACAATTTTTGAAATAATATTTAAAAGCAGGGCCGTTCCTGCACCCAACAAGAGTAACTGTGAGGGGTTGCAGTGTTCTGGCACCACCAACACCTAAGGCCCAATTTTTCTGCACCTGTTTAACAGGGGCATGTAATTACAGTTTTTTAAATAATATTTAACAGTGGGGCCTGTTCCTGCACCCAACATGAGTAACTGTGAGGGGTTACAGTGTTCTGGCACCTCCAACATCCAAGGCCCAATTTTTCTGCAACTGTTTGACTGGGGCATATAATTAGAATTTTTGAAATAATATTTAACAGCAGGGCCCGTTCCTGCACCCAACAAGAGTAACTGTGAGGGGTTACAGTGTTCTGGCACCACCAACACCTAAGGCCCAATTTTTTTACACCTGTTTAACAGGGGCATGTAATTACAATTTTTAAATGAATATTTAACAGCGGGGCCTGTTCCTGCACCCAACAAGAGTAACTGTGAGGGGTTACAGTGTTCTGGCACCATCAACACCCAAGGCCCAATTGTTCTGCCCCTGTTTAACAGGGGCATGTAATTACAATTTTGAAATAATATTTTCCAGCAGGGCCCATTCCTGCGCCCAACAAGGATAACTGTGAGGGGTTACAGTGTTCTGGCAGAGTATATAGTGCAGTCCGTATAGTATATTTACTGCAGTTCAGAGTATATAGTAAAATCAGTGTAGTATATATGATACAGTGCAGAGTATATAGTGCAGTGTACAGTATACAGGTGATACTCGAAAAATTAGAATATCATACAAAAGTTAATTTATTTCACTAATGCAATGTAAAAGGTGAAACTAATATATGGGATAGACTCATTACATGCAAAGCAAGATAGTTCAAGCTGCAATTTGTCATAATTGGGGTGATTATGGCTTACAGCTCATGAAAACCCCAAATCCACAATCTCAGAAAATTACAATATTACATGCAATCAATAAAACGAGGATTGTACATAGAACAATATTGAACCTCTGAAAAGTATAAGCAAGCATATGTACTCAGTACTTGGTTTGGGCCCTTTTTGCAGCAATTACTGCCTCAATGCGGCATGGCATGGAAGCTGTCAGCCTGTGGCACTGCTGAGGTGTTATGGAAGACCAGGATGCTTCAATAGTAGGGGTGCTGAAATTAATCGTTGCATCGATGCATCGCGATTCGGGTGTCCCCGATGCGGCATCGATGCATAAAACCCCGAAAATCGATGTTTGGTGACGTCATTAGTAGCCCCGCCCCTCCCGGGAAAGCGCTCGAAAAAATTTTTAAACCGTCTTTATTTTAATAAATATATTACAAAGGATGGTGTGCCCCCGCTGTATGTGCTTTTTTAAAAAACAATGTCACTTCATACCGAACTTCGCCGGTATACGATCATGTGACTCCCGGCCCGCCCCGCCCCTCTCCGCTCTTTTCTTCGCTCTCCGCTTCCGTCTCCTGAGTCCTGACATCAGCGGGGATTTCTCAGTCCCGCCCGCCTCTCTTCTGATACGATAACTATAGTCAGCGGGCGGGACTGAGAGTTCCCCGCTGACGTCAGGACTCAGGAGACACGTGAGCGGAGAGCAGAGAGGGAAGAGGAGAGCGGAGAGGGGCGGGACGGCCGGGAGTCACATGATCGTATACCGGCAAAATTTGGTATGAAGTGACATCGTTTTTTAAAAGCACATACAGCGGGGGCACACCATCCTTTGTAATATATTTATTAAAAGAAAGTAATTGGGGGGGGGGTCAGTGATGGCTGCGTTTGGCGGGCACAGGTGGCTGCGTTTTGGCACAGGTGGCTAAGTTTGGTGGGCACAAGTGACTGCGTTTGGGCACAAGTGGCTGCGTTTGGGCACAGGTGGCTGAGTTTGGCGGGCACAAGTGGCTGCGTTTGGGCACAAGTGGCTGAGTTTGGCGGGCACAAGTGGCTGAGTTTGGCGGGCACAAGTGGCTGCGTTTGGGCACAAGTGGCTGCGTTTGGGCACAGGTGGCTGCGTTTGGGCACAGGTGGCTGCGTTTGGGCACAGGTGGCTGAGTTTGGTGGGCACAAGTGGCTGCGTTTGGGCACAGTGGCTGCGTTTGGGCACAGTGGCTGCGTTTGGGCACAAGTGGCTGCGTTTGGGCACAAGTGGCTGCGTTTGGGCACAGGTGGCTGAGTTTGGGCACAGGTGGCTGCGTTTGATGGGCACAGGTGGCTGCGTTTGACGGGCACAAGTGGCTGCGTTTGACGGGGGAGGTTCAGTATTTTTCAGTTTGTTTGCGCCCCCCAAAAAAATTTTGAGCACCAGCTGCCACTGGTCAGCACAGAGACAGTACAGGGAACTTCACAGGGCTGTTTGTCATCTGTGGTTTCTATCCCTTTTGACCTCCCAGCAGCCGTGTGTGTGTGAATCTCTGTACCTTGTAGTGCACCAGATTAGTGCACTTTTTAGGGAGTGAGGTTATTTTTAATTCAAAGCGGAGTTCCAGTCAATTTTTTGTTTATTAGAAGTCAGCAGCTACAAAAAAAGTGCATCTTCTGACTTTTAATAAAAAGACACTCACCTGTCCCACAATCCAGCGACGTGGCCACCCAAACCCTCCCTTCTCTCCCCCACCTGTCCACAGCGCTGGCAATACTACTGTGGGCATCCGGCTGTGACAGCTTGCAGCTTCACAGCCGGGTGCACATGTCTCACTGCGCTGTCCTGCATAGCCGGGCAATCTTTTGGGAACTGTGATGTGTCCCAGAAGATTGCAGGGTGGAAGGGCCACCTAGGGCTAGGCGGCCCAAGCGGAAGTGGGAGCTCGTCGGTAATCGTGATGCATCGTGATGCATCGCGGAATCGAATCGAATCGAATCGTTGACCAGATAATCGTAATCGAATCGAATCGTGAGACCAGTGAAGATGCGCAGCCCTATTCAATAGCGGCCTTTAGCTCTTCTGCATTGTTCGGTCTCATGTCTCTCATCTTTCTCTTGGCAATGCCTCATAGATTCTCTATGGGGTTCAGGTCAGGTGAGTTTGCTGGCCAATCAAGCACATGGTCATTGAACCAGGTTTTGGTGCTTTTGACAGTGTGAGCAGGTGCCAAGTCCTGCTGGAAAATGAAGTCAGCATCCCCATAGAGCTCGTCTGCGGAAGGAAGCATGAAGTACTCCAAAATCTCCTGCTAGATGGCTGCGTTGACCTGCGTTAATGAAGCACAGTGGACCAACACCAGCAGATGACATGGCTCCCCAAATCAACACAGACTGTGGAAACTTTACACTGGACTTCAAGCATCTTGCAGTGTGTGCCTCTCCATTCTTCCTCCATACTCTGGGTCCTTGGTTTCCAAATGAGATACAAAATTTGCTCTCATCAGAAAAGAGGACTTTGGACCACTGAGCAACAGACCAGGTCTGTTTTTCTTTAGCCCAGGTAAGATGCTTCTGACGTTTTTTGTTGTTCAGGAGTGGCTTGACAAGAGGAATACGTCATTTGAAGCCCATGTCCAGGATCCGTCTGTGTGCAGTGGCTCTTGATGCACTGACTGCAGCCTCAGTCCACTCCTTGTGAAAGTCCCCAACACTTTTGAATGGCCTTTTCCTGACAATCCTCTCCAGGCTGCGGTCATCCCTGCTGCTTGTGCACCTTTTTCTTCCACACTTTTGCCTTCCACATAACTTTCTAGTTTCACTTTTTAAATTGCATTAGTGAAATAAATTAACTTTTGCACGATATTCTAATTTTTCGAGTATCACCTGTATATTATAGTGTATTGAAGTGGTTAAGGTGGACCCTTATGACAGAATTAAGAAAAAAAACAGCATGCCCCCCCCCCAGTCCATACCAGGCCCTTTGGGTCTGGCATATATTTTAACCACTTCAGCCCCGGAAGGATTTACCCCCTTC
This sequence comes from Aquarana catesbeiana, assembly GCF_042186555.1. Classification (NCBI taxonomy): domain Eukaryota; kingdom Metazoa; phylum Chordata; class Amphibia; order Anura; family Ranidae; genus Aquarana; species Aquarana catesbeiana. Next base: position 86,691,858 of record NC_133334.1, on the reverse strand, counting down.
CTGACCAGAGCCCTTTTTACAATTTGGCACTGTGTCGCTTTAACTGCTAATTGCACGGTCATGCAATGCTGTACCCAAACAAAATTTGCGTCCTTTTCTTCCCACAAATAGAGCTTTCTTTTGATGGTATTTGATCACCTCTGCGGCTTTTATTTTTTGCGCTATAAACGGAAAAAGACCGAAAATTTTGAAAAAAAATGATATTTTCTACTTTTTATTATAAAAAAAATCCAATAAACTCAATTTTAGTCATACATTTAGGCCAAAATGTATTCGGCCACATGTCTTGTCTTTGGTAAAAAAATGTCAATAAGCGTATATTTATTGGTTTGCGCAAAAGTTATAGCGTCTACAAACTAGGGTACATTTTCTGGAATTTACACAGCTTTTAGTTTATGACTGCCTATGTCATTTTTTGAGGTACTAAAATGGCAGGGCAGTACAAAATCCCCCCAAATGACCCCATTTTGGAAAGTAGACACCCCAAGGAAATTGCTGAGAGGCATGTTGAGCCCATTGAATATTTATTTTTTTTGTCCCAAGTGATTGAATAATGACAAAAAAAAAAAAATTTAACAAAAAGTTGTCACTAAATGATATATTGCTCACACAGGCCATGGGCATATGTGGAATTGCACCCCAAAATACATTCAGCTGCTTCTCCTGAGTACGGGGATACCACATGTGTGGGACTTTTTGGGAGCCTAGCGGCGTATGGGGCCCCGAAAACCAATCACTGCCTTCAGGATTTCTAAGGGCGTAAATTTTTGATTTCACTCCTCACTACCTATCACAGTTTTGAAGGCCATAAAATGCCCAGATGGCACAAACCCCCCCCAAATGACCCCATTTTGGAAAGTAGACACCCCAAGCTATTTGCTGAGAGGCATGTTGAGTCCATGGAATATTTTATTTTTTGACACAAGTTGCGGGAAAGTGACACATTTTTTTTTTTTGCACAAAGTTGTCACTAAATGATATATTGCTCACACAGGCCATGGGCATATGTGGAATTGCACCCCAAAATACATTTAGCTGCTTCTCCTGAGTATGGGAATACCACATGTTTAGGACTTTTTGGGAGCCTAGCCGTGTACGGGGCCCCGAAACCAAGCACCGCCTTCAGGATTTCTAAGGGCGTAAATTTTTGATTTCACTCCCCACTACCTATCACAGTTTTGAAGGCCATAAAATGCCCAGATGGCACAAACCCCCCCCCCAAATGACCCCATTTTGGAAAGTAGACACCCCAAGCTATTTGCTGAGAGGCATGTTGAGTCCATGGAATATTTTATTTTTTGACACAAGTTGCGGGAAAGTGACAAATTTTTTTTTTTTTTTTGCACAAAGTTGTCACTAAATGATATATTGCTTAAACATGCCATGGGCATATGTGGAATTACACCCCAAAATACATTCTGCTGCTTCTCCTGAGTACGGGGATACCACATGTGTGGCACTTTTGGGAGCCTAGCTTCATATGGGGCCCCAAAATCCAATCACTGCCTTCAGGATTTCTAAGGGCGTAAATTTTTGATTTCACTCCTCACTACCTATCACAGTTTCGAAGGCCATAAAATGCCAAGATCGCACAAAACCCCCCAAAATGACCCCATTTTGGAAAGTAGACACCCCAAGCTATTTGCTGAGAGGCATGGTGAGTATTTTGCAGCTCTCATTTGTTTATGAAAATGAAGAAAGACAAGAAACATGTATTTTTTTTTCTTTTTTCAATTTTCAAAAGTTTGTGACAAAAAGTGAGGTCTGCAAAATACTCACTATACCTCTCAGCAAATAGCTTTGGGTGTCTATTTTCCAAAATGGGGTCATTTGGGGGGGGGGGGGGTTGTGCCATCTGGGCATTCCATGGCCTCCGAAACTGTGATAGGCAGTGAAGAGTGAAATCAAAAATTTACGCCCTTAGAAAGCCTGAAGGCGGTGCTTGGTTTTCGGGGTCCCGTACGCGGCTAGGCTCCCAAAAAGTCTCACATATGTGGTATCCCCGTACTCAGGAGAAGCAATAGAATTTATTTTGGGGTGTAATTTCAAATATTCCCATGGCATGTTTTAGCAATATATCATTTAGTGACAACTTTGTGCAAAAAAAAAAAAAAATGTGTCTTTTTCCCGCAACTTGTGTCACAACATAAAATATTCCATGGACTCGACATGCCTCTCAGCAAATAGCTTGGGGTGTCTACTTTCCAAAATGGGGTCATTTGGGGGGGGGTTTGAACTGTCCTGGCATTTTATGCACAACATTTAGAAGCTTATGTCACACATCACCCACTCTTCTAACCACTTGAAGACAAAGCCCATTCTGACACTTTTTGTTTACATGAAAAAATTATTTTTTTTTGCAAGAAAATTACTTTGAACCCCCAAACATTATATATTTTTTTAAAGCAAATGCCCTACAGATTGAAATGGTGGGTGTTTCATTTTTTTTTTTCACACAGTATTTGCGCAGCGATTTTTCAAACGCATTTTTTGGGGAAAAAACACACTTTTTTTAAATTTTAATGCACTAAAACACACTATATTGCCCAAATGTTTGATGAAATAAAAAAGATGATCTTAGGCCGAGTACATAGATACCAAACATGACATACTTTAAAATTGCGCACAAACATGCAGTGGCGACAAATTAAATACATTTTAAAAGCCTTTAAAAGCCTTTACAGGTTACCACTTTAGATTTACAGAGGAGGTCTACTGCTAAAATTACTGTCCTCGACCTGACCTTCGCGGTGATACCTCACATGCATGGTGCAATTGCTGTTTACATTTGACGCCAGACCGTCACTTGCGTTCACCTTTGCGCGAGAGCAGGGGGGGACAGGGGTGCTTTTTTTTTTTTTCTTTATTTTTTTTTGATTTTTTATCTTATTTTTAAACTGTTCCTTTCATTTCTATTTTTTTTTTAATCATTTTTATTGTTATCTCAGGGAATGTAAATATCCCCTATGATAGCAATAGGTAGCGACAGTACTCTTTTTTGAAAAAATTGGGGTCTATTAGACCCTAGATCTCTCCTCTGCCCTCAAAGCATCTGACCACACCAAGATCGGTGTGATAAAATGTTTTCCCAATTTCCCAATGGCGCTGTTTACATCCGGCGAAATCTAAGTCATGAAATGCTCGTAGCTTCCGGTTTCTTAGGCCATAGAGATGTTTGGAGCCATTCTGGTCTCTGATCAGCTCTATGGTCAGCTGGCCGAATCATCGGCTGCATTCTCAGGTTCCCTGTTGGGACAGGAGAGCCAGAGAAAAACATGGAAGACGGTGGGGGGGGGCATTCCCTCCCACTGCTTGTAAAAGCAGTCTAGGTGGCTAATTAGCCACTAGGATTGCTTTTACATGAAAGCCGACCGCTGGCTGAAAAGAATGATACCAAGATGATACCTAAACCTGCAGGCATCATTCTGGTATAACCACTCAAAGTCCAGCAACATACCAGTACGTTGCTGGTCCTTGTTGGGCATATATTGTAAACTTTTTTTTCATGCAGCCTGTGGGCTGAACGAAAAAAAGATATTGATCGGTGGGTATGCCCACCATTAGAATACCTCCCTTCATCCACCCACTTCTAATGATGGGCATACATGCACCGTATATATATGCCGAAGCATGGGGGCATCCTCCTTCAAAAGTTAGGAGCAAATCGCTCCTCCGCCCACTGCTGCCCCCACGCTTCGGCATATATGCTGAAGTATGTAACTGTGGTGGTGAAATCACCTCCGACAGCGCTGGAGTCACGGCTTTATGTATCGTGGGAGCAAGCGCTGTTGCTGTCAAGATAAATAAATCCGCGCTGCAACTGAATGGCGTACCTGCTAAGCAAACGATGGTTAACAAAAAAACAAAGTAACATTACAGTATAACAGTAATACTTACCATACCTGCAAAGCAAATACAAAAAAAAACATAGTAAAATATAATACATTTAACGCAACCTGTGCCTAAAATATATATATGCCGAAGTATGGGGGCATCCTCCCGCAAAAGGCAAGAGCAAATCGCTCCTCCACCCACTGCTGCCACCACGCTTCGGCATATATGCTGAAGTATGTAACTGTGGTGGTGAAATCACCTCCGACAGCGCTGGAGTCACGGCTTTATGTATCATGGGAACAAACGCTGTTGCTGTCAAGATAAATAAATCCGCTCTGCAGCTGAATGGCGTACTTGAAAACAAAAAAGTGGTTAACAATAAAAAAAACAAAGTTTAAAAAAATTGCATACCTATAAAGCAAACATGATAAAAACATAACAATAAAACATTGCAGTATAGAATGCAGAACAATAGAGAGAGAATAGAGAGAGAACAATAAAACGACAACTATTTTTGTTTTTTTTTATTTTATATATTTTTTTGTGTTTTTTTCTTCTTTTTTACTTTTTTTTGTTTTTGTTTTTTTTTACACTTTTTTTTGTAACTTTAACTTTTTTAACTGGTACCAGGTTTGGGTCTCTCATGCGATGGCATCTTGGGAGACCCTGTGAAAGTGTGTCCTAGTCTGTGCAGTGCTGTACCCTACACTAATACTCAACTAGTGTATGGTAGCGTTCAAAACATTCATCCATGCAAAGACCAGGATTGTCAGGACAGAAGGGACAATAATACCAGGTGTCACGCCTAAATCTGTGCTTGCTGCAGACACGACATCTTTTTTGGGGGGCTCGTTGGGTAGGGGTACTCGGGAGGACATATTGAAAATGCCTCTCATGCAGCCGGCTTACTGCATTTGGTTGGGGAAGGTGAGGTGGAGCACCGTCTGGAAACAGAAGGGCTCTGACGATCTCTTCCTGGAATTTAAGGAAGGATCCAGTCCGTCCTGAAGCTCTGTATAGCACATGAGAGTTCAGCAAAGCCAATTGAAATAAATAAACAGACACTTTTTTGTACCAGCGTCTGGCCTTACGGGCAATTAGGTACGGCGCCAACAACTGGTCGTTGAGGTCCACCCCTCCCATATTAAGGTTATATTCGTGGACACAGAGGGGTTTCTCCACAACACCAGTCGCCATAGGAATTTGCACCGTCGTGTCTGCATGAAGGGAGGTAAGAACGAAAACATTCTTATTGTCCCTCCACTTCATAGCGAGCAAGTCATTACACTTCAAGCAGGCTCTCTCCCCCAGCCTAAGACGGGAATCTACAAGCCGCTGGGGAAAGCCCCTGCGATTAGGTCGCACGGTGCCACATGCTCCAATCTGATGATCAAAAAGGTGGCTAAAAAGTGGCACACTCGTGTAATAATTGTCCATGTACAAGTGGTACCCCTTTCCGAATAAGGGTGACACCAAGTCCCACACTATCTTGCCAGCGCTTCCTATGTAGTCAGGACAGTTTGGCGGCTCTACGTGACTATCTTTGCCCTCGTAAACCATAAAACTACATGTATAGCCTGTGGCCCTGTCACAGAGCTTATACATCTTGACCCCGTATCTGGAACGCTTGCTGGGAAGGTACTGTTTGAATGACAAGCGGCCAGAAAATGTAATCAGGGACTCATCAATGCAGATAACTTGATGGGGGGTAAACAAGTCTGCAAAACGTTGGTTAAAGTGGTTTACGAGGGGCCGAATTTTGTAGAGCCGATCATATTCAGGGTCTCCACGAGGACGACAGAGTTCATTGTCGTTGAAGTGCATGAACCGCAAAATCTGCTCGTATCGTGCCCTGGCCATGGAGGCAGAGAACAGGGGCATATGGTAAATTGGGTCAGTGGACCAATATGACCGCAACTCACTCTTTTTATTTATGCCCATGTTGAGGGAAAGGCCCAGAAAGATCTTAAATTCGGAAACCGTAATTGGTTTCCAATCTCTGGCAAGGGAGGCCTGGGGAATAGTGGCGATGTGTTGACCAGCGTACAAATTGCTTTGGTCCACAATAGATCTAAAGAGATCTTCGGTGAAAAACAGCGAATAAAAATCCAGTGGCGTAAAATCAACTTTCCACCTGAATTCCGGGTTGGCCAGTGAATGGGGGAAGTACGGGTGCTGCAGAAGTGGTGGGTACCCAATTCGGATTGGCGAATGCAGCAGGAAGGGCACTATGGGCACGACGGGCCTGTGTTCGTCTTCTTGGTGGCAGCGGGACACTACTTGTGCTTGCCACCTCCCCAGCTTGAACTGCACTTATGGGACTCGCCACGTCACCAAGTGTTACTGCAGTGCTGGATGTACGACCAGGGTGTACTATGCCGCTGGTGCTTGCCTTGCCGGTTCACCAGAAGGAATAGCGGCACTAGTACTTCTCTGCTCCATACGAGAGCCCAGCGGTTCTTGCACTTCAAGGACAGAAGAAGTTTGGGGTCTGGTATGCCTGACCTTGGCAGGGACCACAACTCCGTCGTCAGAGCTATCTGTCATGGAGCCGCTGTCCTCTACAGGATCGTATTCTGAGCCTGAATCTGACAGATGAGTGACTTCCTCTTCACTATCTGTCATGCTCAGAAACGTATAGGCCTCTTCACTAGTGTACCTTCGATTTGCCATTTTGGGCTCTAAATTTAGGGGTACACTAGTGAGACTCACAGGCAAAAAAGCTCCTGACTGTTAGCGACTGATTCAAAATGCTACCAAAAAAATGTTAGCGATCGCAGGGATCAGGCCTGACTCTGCGAATGCTGCAGTTATGTGTGCTTAGTGTTTTGTAAGTGACAGTTATCGATCGATACTGCACTTGGGTGGGCTGGGCTGGGCTGGGCTGGGCTGGGCCGAGGAGCAAAACGCATGTGCTAGCAGGTATCTGGGCTGATCCCGCTAACACTGCGTTTTTGGGAACCCTAAACTGCTGGGGAGTATAGATCTGATCGGATCCGTTCAGATACTATAGCACTAAGGGAGGTGTATGCTGAGTGCATGGGTGTTAGTGGTACTGGCGCTAACCTGACGCTGCCTGGGGCGACGCAGACCTTATCTGATCCTAAAAACGTAACTTATATCACCGCCGGGCAATTAGGGGGTTAAACCTTTATAAGGTAATAAACGGCGGGTGCCCTAAAACTATAATAAACTATAATAAACTATAAAAAACAAACCAACTAACCAGCGTCACCCGTAACACTTATACGGTGATCGCTGGTGAAAGGGTTAACTAGGGGGCAATCAAGGGGTTAAAACCTTTAGTAGGTAGTATATGGGGGTCCCTGTCGCTATAAAACACTGACAGCAAACCTATATACTTACCTCCCTAACTAGCGTCACCTGTGTCACTAATACAGCGATCAGAAAAACGATCGTTTAGCGACACTGGCGACGGGGGGGTGATCACGGGGTTAACCTTTATTAGGGGGGGTTAGGGGGGTACCCTGGACCTAAAGGGGGGTACCCCAGACCTAAAGGGGGCTAACCTAACTGCCCTAACACTTATAACTGTCACAAACTGACACCAATGCAAAAAAAAAACTGCTACTGGTGTCAGTGTGACAGGGGGTACAGGGGGGGTGATCGGGGGGTGAAGGGGGGTGAAAAGTGTGCCTGGCGTGTTCTACTGAAAGTGTAGTGTTGTGCAGACTTACTTGATGTCTTCTCTCCTCGGCGCCGGATCGAAAAGACCGGCTCGAGGAGGGATGACATCACTTCCTCTCCCTCTGTTAACATTACAGTGGGAGAGGAAGCATTTTCATTCCCCGGGAGCGAGCGGGAGGGGGTGGCCAACAATAGATGGCCTCCCCCTCACCTCTCATCGCCCGCGAACTAGAGCTGACCACCTCTGGCACCGGGGGGGGTCCAATCGGGTACGTGACTTTGCCTGCCCGTGCCATTCTGCCGCAGTATATCTGCGTTAGGCGGTCGGCAAGTGGTTAAGGGGAACTCCATGCCAAAATTAAAAAGAAAAATTGGAGTGGGGTCCCCCCCAAAATCCATACCAATCCCGTTTTCGAGCAAGCAGCCTGGCAGGCCATGATAGGGGGGGGGGACGAGCGAGCACGCCCCCCCGAACCATACCAGGCCGCTTGCCCTCAATATGGGGAGGGTGCTTTAGGGTCCCCTCAAAGCACCTTGTCCCCATGTTGATGGGGACAAGGGCCTTGTCCCCACAACCCTAGCCCGGTGATTGTGGGGGTCTCCGGGGGCGGGGGCCTTATCGGAATCTGGAAGCCCCCTTTAACAAGGGGGTCCCCAGATTCCACCTCCATGTGAATGGGTAGGGGTACATTTTACCTGGGTCCTTGGTTTCCAAATGAGATACAAAATTTGCTCTCATCAGAAAGGAGGACTTTGGACCACTGAGCAACAGACCAGGTCTGTTTTTCTTTAGCCCAGGCAAGATGCTTCTGACGTTGTTTGTTGTTCAGGAGTGGCTTGACAAGAGGAATACGTCATTTGAAGCCCATGTCCAGGATCCGTCTGTGTGCGGTGGCTCTTGATGCACTGACTGCAGCCTCAGTCCACTCCTTGTGAGAGTCCCCAACACTTTTGAATGACCTTTTCCTGACAATCCGCTCTCCACTGCCCTTCCCACAGTCCTCTCTTCTGGTTCTTCCCATCTTAAACTGCAATCTCCCAGTTCTCTCGGGCATGCCTCCCCAGTCCTCCTGACTGTGCTCACATACCAGCCCTCCTGGCTGTGACCAGTTTTCCTCCCTGAACAGTCTTAGCAGTGTTCTCTCCCACTGTCCTCTCCTTGCTCTCTCATGTGCCTCTCTTCCAGGATCTATTCACTCCTCCCGGATGCACCCAAGCCTCAGCCCACGGTCACCCCCCCAGACTAGGGAGCTTCCTGTGGGCCCCGCCAGCCTCCACACTCTCTCACTCCAGCTCTTTCTCCCGACAACTCCTCCCCAGCTGGGCTGACCCCAGGTATTTGAGTAGGCCTGCCCCCTGCCATTCCAAGTTGGGGATTGGTCAATGCTCAAGGTACCCCAGGCAGCCCCACCTCTCCTCTCCTTTCTTCCTTCCAGCATCTTCTAGATAGAAGAGGGAGGCGACAGTGATGCTACCTGTGAGTCACCCAGCCCTGCCCTAGGGCACTCCTAGCCCACAATGAAAACAAACAAGCCTAGCCAGTAGCTAGGCCTGCCTACATTTACCTACTCTCCAGAAAAAAATCCTCACTCTAACACCTACCTAACTAGAGGGTACTACAACTATATATTCTGAACTGTATTATATATACTACACTGACTGCACTATATACGCTGAACTGTATATATATATACTACACTGACTGGACTATAAACTCTGAACTGTATTATATATACTACACAGACTGCACTATATACTCTGAAACATATTATATATACTAAACTGACTGCATATATACTCTGAACTGTATTATACCATGTACCATGTCATGTACCAGATAAGACCAGAACTGTGTGGACTGCAACAGAGGAAACCCAGACGTGTATAGGTGAAAAGATAAATGATTTATTAAGGATAAGTGAATAAATATAACACAACCACCTCCAATATCACTCAGTTCAAAACAACCAATACCAAACAGAACCCCACAAATAATAATGATAACAGAACAAATATATACAAGTAAGGGAAATACCGAGATCATAAACAGAGCCAGGCCAGGGTCGTCAATGGGAGGTCAGCAGCTGGGGAAGATAAACAAACAGGACAATGAGAGGATGGATGGATCACAGTAGGGACGTGTCAGATACAGGGCTCAGAGTCCAGGGTTCAGGAAACAGACAGGGAACAGGATAAACAGGTTCCAGGAATCAGGTTTTTAGGATCAGGGTAACAGGATGCAGGTTGCAGGTCAGGGCTCAAGGACAATACCAAGGCAAGATGTGTGTGCACTTGCCGGATATTTATACTACAGCTGCTAATTAAAGTCAGGTGACGCCTGTCTGCAGAGGCTAATACCTGCTCCATACTGCGAGGATGTCTCTGCTGGTGGACGCCAGTAATGCGGCCCAAAGATGACAAAATACCAGCAGGAAAAAGCTCTCCTGACAGCTCCAAACTGCCAGGAGACACCTGCTGGTGGACCTCAGTACTGCACGCCAAATGATCATTACCAGCGGAGGGGAACTTTCCTGACAACTACACTGACTGCACTATATACTCTGAACTGTATTATATATACTACACTGACTGCACTATATACTCGGAACTGTATTATATATACTACACTAACTGCACTATATGCTCTGAACTGTATTATATATACTACACTGACTGCACTATATATGCTGAACTTTATTATGTACTACACTGACTGCACTATTTATGCTGAACTGTATTATATATACTACACTAACTTCACTATATGCTGTTAAGGTTAAGTACTTCAGAGCTTCAGTCGAGCTCAAGGTTATCTGCTGCTGTCTCTAATTGGAAAGTGTGGATATGCATGCATATAAAAGTAAACACACTCTGAGACACGCTCAGCACGGTTACTTCTTACACTTCTAATTTATTCAAGGCGGTGCTAATGTTTTATACACAAAAATACGTCATTGCTATGTTAGTCTAGTAGGTACATCTTATTGGTTAACCTCCCTGGCGGTATGATTATGTCAGGAATTAATTTGTACCAAAAGCGGTACAATTTTTTGCATGGAAATTTGGTGTTATGTATTGTAGGCCTGCAATTCTTAGTAATGACTTACTTAAACCTGACCAAGCAAGACTCTAGTAGACATCCAAGATATGATAAAGTTTGAAACACAAAATCATGAATTATAATCTAATAAATAATATAATTTTATTCAATAATGTAATACAAAATAATGAAATTTGTCAAACAAAGAAAATTCAATAAACATCCTGAGTGTGATAAATTTTGAAACAAGGCACAGCGCAAAGTCCGACGTCACAATCAGGACAAAGAAACCTGCTTCCTTTTTGACTTTCTTTCCATTGCCATCTCTCTTTGAACAGCAAGCCATGCACATCCTGGTAGGTGCCGCCTTTTTTGCGATTGGCGGTATGTAATCCATAAAGTGATGACCAGTCAGGTGTTCTGGGTTGGCAAAGTCAACAGCACGTCGTCCTGGTCTGTTCACAGCTACTGATAGCGTCTGGTGGTTGACAAAAATCTGCTCAGCCACCTTCCAGATGAAATCTGAATGAACAAGAGGCTTGTCACTCTTTGCTCTGTACAGGATATATGCGTTCCAAAGGCATTGTTCCAGAAGATGCCTAAAAATCTTCTTATAATATTTTTTTTGCTGTTAGCGCATAGCCGGATAAAATGTCATTGCCTGATCGGCTCTGTCGACACCTCACCATTGTGTTATTATAGTCTATCACGACTTGCGGCTTCAGCACATCTTTCCCACCTTTTGTGTGGACCATGGCAGTGGAGGTATTGTGCACAGTACTCATAAGACACACGTCCTTCTTGTCTCGCCATCGCATTGCCATCATCTTACCCTTCTGCCAGGCAACCATTTCTCCGATTTTTAGTTTTTTCTTGGCAAACATAGATGGCGTGTCACGTCGGTTAGGCCTAACGGTACCATACGCATCAGTCTTGTTTTGTAGCAAAACCTCATACAGTTCTGGAGATGTGTAGAAATTGTCCATGGTCACACAATATCCCTGGTTCAGCAATGGCTCCAGCAGTGTAAGGACAGATGATGTGGCCATCCCATAGCCGCTGTACCTGGGGTTGAACTTCGTGCCTTTACCGGTGTAAATGACCGAATTCCAGATGTACCCAGTGGATGATTCGCAGAGCATGTAGGATTTGATGCCAAACTGCGCTCTTTTGGATGAAATAAACTGTATCCAGCTTAGGCGTCCTTTGTAGGCCATCAAACTTTCATACACACTGACGTCCCTTTCTGGCACGTAGGTCCGCTGGAAATTGGTCACAATAATTTGGCATACCTCCCAAATTTTTTTTAGTTTGGGCGCAGGATGCGTGGCCTCATCAAATTCTACATTGTTCGTGAAGTGGAAATACTTTATGATGAGGGAAAACCGGTATTCTGACATCACGGTGCCAAAAAACGGAGTGGCCAGTAACTTATTGGTGGTCCAGTACCATTTCTGGAGTGGTTTCCCCACCACCCCCTGAAGAATGATGAGTCCCAGAAACTACCAGATGTCCTCTTTGGTCACCGGTTCCCACTTTCTGCTTCTGGAAAACTTGGCATGCAGTGTAGTGGATTGCTGCTCTTGGTAGCGATTTGTCTCTGTGACAATTTTTTCAATTACCTCTTTAGTGAGGAATAATTGCAGGTATGCTAGAGGGTTGTCACTCTCAACATCTACCTTCATCCCAGGTGATCCAGTGAAGGGGAATCTTGGGGGCGCTACCTGGTCTGTATCGCAGTCTATTGGGCACCAAGTGCGCACATCGCTAAGGTCAGGTGCAGGATCATCACAGTTGTCACTTGACAGATCAGTCTCAGTGTCAGACGACAAATCTCCCCACAACTCACTATCGCTCAGTTCTGCGAGCAACTCCGTGTCGCTGTCCCTGTCACTCAACTGGTCCAAAAGCGCTTTTTTAGTAAAGTGGCGCTTTGATGCCATGTTACAAAAATTTTATGGGCACAAATGACAGGAAAATGACAGGCAAGGGGCACTGTACAGTAATCTTGTGTCAGATCTGAGATGATACAGTGTAATCCTCTCAGATTACAATGTATCACCTCTTTTATGTGTGTGTGTCTCTTTTGAATTTCCCGCCCAGTTCCGCTCCCATGCGCTGCTGCTTGCAGGGAACGGAACTAGGAAGTCAGATGCCGTTTGGATCTCTCAGCGGTGATCTCACTGGCGATCACAGCGGAGGACATCGCTGGATCGCCAGGAGAAGCTAAGGGGACTCTGCTGAAGGCTCTGCAACATTACCCCGAGCGTGACTCGGGGTTACCGCTTCTGGCAGAGAAAATCAACCCCAAGTCACGCTCGGGATTACCGCCATGGAAGTTAAGATAGAAAAGAAATGGAGAATCTTCATGTCGAGGTTTGGTTATTGCTGGTTTTGTCTCCAGTTCTGCATTCTTCTGATGTGTGGGATGTAGGGTGTACCCGCCATCTTGAGAAGATAAAGGAACAGAGCAAATCTGTAATACCTATATAATGAGTAAGGAGAAAAATATGTATACACATAAGAAAATAGACATTTTCAGATTATTATTATTATCTACATCACATTCCTTCACAATACTCTGAACTGTTTTATATATACTACACTAACTGAACTATATACTCTGAACTGTATTATATATACACTACACTGACTGACTGCACACTACTCTAACTACCTGCCTAATCTCCATTCATTCAGTATATACGGCCGCCGTGTAAGCAGCAGCCTTATATAGTGTGGGGCATGGTCTTAGCCCCTGAGCGATGGTTGGCCAAAGGCACCATGCCTTTGGCCAACCATGGCTCTCACGGCACATTGCACTGTGATTGGCCAAAGCATACAGGTCAGGTGCATGCTTTGGCCAATCAGGAGCTGTCAATGCACTGCAATCTCACAGTGCATTATGGGGGACTCCACGGCAGGCAAACTTCCTACGAACAAACGGACACCCGATTTTCCAGTCAAACTTAAGTTTGCCTCGATCTTCGGGACTATCCCTATAAATGAAGCAGTAATAAAGGACTTCGGATAAACACAGCACCTGGTACAGTACACCACTAGCTCTTATTTAAAGCGGGACTAAACCCACCTATCCTTCTCAGCCAAGGAAGCTACCATCTTGGCCTCTGTTTGATCTGCAACTGCCCTGGTGATGCACATGTGATCAGTTAGGACACCAGCCGTTTGATGGTTTGACATTTTGGCTCAGGACACAAGCAAATGTCACAGTAAGCATTCTCGCATGCTAAGAATGTAACTTTTTTTTAAACTGGTAAATTAATGAGTTTGGTTACACTTTAAGATGTATACTATTCGTGGGTTACTGTAATTATTATTATTATTATTATTATACAGGATTTATATAGCACCAACAGTTTGCGCAGCGCTTAGCAAAATGAAGGCAGACATTACAGTTACATTACAATTTGGTACAAGAGGAATCAGAGTACCCTGCTCGTTAGAGCTTACAATCTAGATAGTGTTTCCTATGCAAATGTTGCCCTTCTAAAATTCAGTATTTGCAGAGATTTAGACATTAAATTGGCCATAAGTGGTTCGAACAGATCCCTGCATGTAACGATCGACTTCTGTCACATAGAGATGACCACACATGGAATTAAATTTGTCCAGTCCCTGCTGAACTAACTGGATTTCAATCCTTCTATGGCCAGCTTTAGACCCAAAAACACACACTACCATCCTCACCTAACAGCTGTTGGCACCAATCCCTTCTTTGTGAGGTGACAAGGCATACGTTCCCTCTCTCTATAGTCAGTGGCTCAGGTATTTGCAGTGGCTCCATAATCAGCGGTAAAAGTATTTTGGAAGGTTCCATTAAAAGGAAGGGGGATTTCATTCCAAAGAGGTTAAACATGCACAAATAATTTACTCTCAAATTGCCTTGCCTTTGAGTCCCCTAATGCTAAAGGTGGGAACACCATCCTTTTGTCAAAGGCCATACATTGTGCATTGCACTCCCTCTCCTCCCCACTGAGCTTATTTGAACTGACAGGAGAGAGTGCATCTCACATACGAGGTCCTCGGGAAAAGGACAGCGCTCCTGTAGTGCTTCGATGGTGCTCATCCTAATGTTGGTCTATCCTAGTAAGAAAACAGAATGGATCCATGACAAGCTGGTGCAGTTTTTCCAGCAGGCTTCTGTCATTGGAAAAATGTTCTACAGATATGTTTTTAGCAAAGAGGCATTGTATTAAAATCTGATTAGCTTGGGGTTATGCTATTGTGTATATTGACTGCATAGTGTGTTTTTAAAAAGGTGAACTAACCCTTTAAACAAGCTCTCAGAATGCTCTTCAGAGCTCCTAAAGTGAACTCCAGCCTTCCCTTTATTCTTTGCACATTTGTACATGTAGCACCCTGGAGTTTAGGCAGGGATACTCCTAACAAATTTACTTGCCAGGAGTAGTCCAACTGGTCGACTGTTAGAGATCCACTGATTTCTCCCTAAGTTTGACATTATTGCACTTTTCTCTTCTACCACTAGGTGGCCGAGTACTTGGTGGTACTAGCTATGAGAAGAGCCACCCAAGGTCAGGATATGGGTATATGGGGTATCTCAGCCAATGGGCAGGGGTTTTCGTGAATTCCTTGGCCTGCTGGGAGAACCTATATATTTGGGTGGAGCCAGGTGATCTGTGTTCTGTGCCACCTGGACGGCTGTCTGGGTGAAGGTGTGTCGTGTTGCCCCTGGCTGCTAGATTGGGCCTATCCTGGGGGCATCTGACTGCTAGGCTGTCTGAGGCTTATCCAGACGCAAGAGAGCAGTGCAGGGTTGGGATTGTGGCTTGCAGTCCAACCAGGAGTGACGGTTCTGCCAGCCAGAGAACCTGTCAGTGGTCGGAGGTAGACGGGAAGCTGTTGCCACAAAGGGACCATCTGGCTTATTACCAGGGACCACAGTGAGTAACTGAAGCAAGTACCGGAGTCACATTCTAACCGATCGGGCACGGTGGAGAATCAGGAAACTTCAGACGGTGCTCAAGTCAGGGGCCCCACCAGCGGAAGTGACGCTTGCAGAGCAGCCTTGTGTGCCAAGTCAGGGACCGAGCAGGTCAGCGGAATGAAGCTTGAGAATTATCAGAAGTGCCAAGTTGGGGACCCAGCAGACATGTGGGGGTGACGTCTGAGGAAGATACCACCGTAAAGATTGGAGAAGCTCAAGGGATTCAGTGGCAGTGAATCAGAGGGTCTAGTGAGAGACTGGGAGCTGATTGGGCTGAAGAACTACAAGGAGAAGTTGTAGTGAAAGTGAAGGAACTGTTACTCTTGGTGTTAGGAACTGTTAAAGACTGTTGCCATAAGAAACAGCATTCCTGCACGTGCAGATGTGGCTTCTTGCTGGAGGCCTTTCCCTGCATGGCTGTCCTCTTATTGAAGTCTCGGAGTCTGCTAATTGAACTTGCAACTACTCAAGGGTGTCCTGGCCCTAACCCTCTTTCCCTATAAAAGTTTGTAGAAAGAAATAAACATCTCTTTTGCATTCAAGAAGTGTATGGCGCCCAGTAACTTCCACCTTGCACTCACTATGCCTCACAATCCACCACATACTGAAGGATGTCAGCTATCTCTGGCCCTGGAGGTTCTCAGCAGACTGAAGGAGGCCGGAGACCTTGCTATATACATGCTCTTCTTCTGTACTCAAATTGCTTACCCTGATTTCACTGCACACTGTGAGCTTCCCATAATGTACATTAGGAGCCGCAGCAAGTCAAACAGTGCCCACCTCATTTCTTGCCTGGAGGAGGTCCAACATCATCTGGTTCTTTCTCCCCAGCCTCACTTTCCCTGACCCGTCCTTTTCAGTTATTGGATTTCAGTCCTTTCAATCATGAAGGCTCAGCATCACAACTGGGTGTTACCTAAGATGGGTCTGCATGCAAATATGGTTGTCCTTCCTATAGCAGCCTTTCTTAAATTAATTAACATGGAGGATATCTGGAAATCATTTTTTCAGCGTCAGAGCACCTCTTCTAATACCTACTTTTATCAACTGCTTATGGTACATTAGTGTAATGGGCAATGGGAGGAATGCTCCTTACATTTGTGGTCAGTTGGAAGAATCCCTCCTGCTTACAGATACAGATCATTGGTGTCAGTGGTTACTTATCCATGATGCTGAAATTGCCCACTGCTCAAGGAACCCCTAGCAACCTCAGAAGGAACCCTATTTGAGAACGACTACTTTAAACAGACCCTATGAGGTCTCTAAAGATTAAAAAAACAGAGAAGTAGTCTGCAACATAAGAAGCAGTATGCTCACCACTCTGGAAGCTCTTCTGTCCTACCTCCCACTTTGTGATACAGCCTTTATAAGCCTCATTCACGTTTTCCCAGGAGTGTTGAAGGCCTTTGTACACCACCCCACTGTGATTCCATCTCTTGACTCCTACATCTCTGCTGAGCTCTGTAAAGATGTAGGGATCAGAGTAAGAAACCATGGCGAGGGACACAGGCATTTGACACTCATGGGAGTGTGAAACGCTGAGGATTACAAAGACATAATTGGGGGATGGGGTGGTAGGAAGCAGAGGCCACCTGATGTGAGTATACTGTTTCTGCCTTTCAGGGTAATGCTGCTTTTATATTTTTAGGGACCTAACAGGGTCTCTTAAATCCGTCAATGATATGCTTTTAGCTACATCCCTGGTGCCATATTATGCACCAATAGATTACACCAATCAAAACACAGTTGGAGCACTAAATTAATTACCCACATCTAAGAGTGTAATCAATCTTACATCTGTTGTAATAAAATAAAACTAACAAGTAGACAGACTGAATACAGTACATTACAGTACAGTATAGTACTCTTCACTATAGTAAACAGATTATTATGAAGAGAACACCCAGTTTTGCATCCAGTAGACAGGTTTGTGGACTGATATCAAAACTGGGTCCCAAAATTATCTATAAGGAGATAATTCTTCCCAATGACCACAAGCATATAGAGCATTCTTCCCTCTGACCAGCACACTTATGTATCATGAGTTGTAGATATAGTCATTTTTAGCAGGGGTTTCCAGAGCCTGGAATGTTATTTCAAGGCTTCCTCTGTGTTGAAAAGGTTGAGAAAGGCTGCTATAACTTGTACAGTGTGGTTGGCGCTGAGATGGAATTTTACTGAAAAGGCCTGGTTTAAGTGATTGTTATGTAATGTCTTTGTGAACAAAAGAAACAAAGCACCAAATGATTCATTCAAAAGTCTTTATAATCCTTATTCTTGACAATGAAGTCACATCCAGTAGAAAAATGGTAACCAATGTGTATCTGGGGTCAAGAAACCCCCCTTCATCAAGACATAGCTCAAGGGCTGTGCAATGGAGTTGCCAGCAATACCCATTCACATCCATTGAGCTCTGCACACTTTTAGTTTAAGATACCTATTTAGGAAATTGTAACACAGTCCATATCAGGAACATTACCAACCAAACCTCAGCCCTGAGGAATGGGAACTGTTTGACCCCCAAAATGTGTTGGTTGTCAGTTTTCTACTGGTTGTGACTTCATTGTCAAGAATTAAGGTTATATGGAGTATTGAATTGATCATTTGTCTTATTTATTTATTTTGCCAACGTAAACTTCTCAAGTTGGGTGTGTCACATTCCTGTTGAACTACTTGTTGAACTACTTGCCCATTTCATGTTTTCTGAGTGGCCTAGATCCATTTGGCCTGAACCACAACCAACCCATATTTGAAAAAAGGTCCAAAGCCTCTTTTTTCATATTAATGTAATGTTTTTGGACTTAGGCTGAGCAGAAAGGTTGTACTTTGTTCAAGATTAGGATTGCTACACATAGCCAGAAACCATTTAGACCCCCTTTCACAGTGAGGCGGTTTTCAGGCATTTTAGCGCTAAAAAAAGCACCTGTAAAGCACCTGAAAACTGCCTCTCATGCCTCTCCAGTGTAAAAGCTTGAGTGTTTCACACTAGGGCCGTGCGCTTGCGGGATGGGAAAAAAAGTACTGCAAGCAGCATCTTTGGGATGCGAAAAAAAGTACTGCAAGCAGCATCTTTGGGACGGTGTAGGAGCGCTGTACACAGCGCTCCTACACCGCCCCTACCCATTGGAATAAATGGGCAGCGCTTCCAAAGAGCCTGAAAAGCACATCGGAAGCACCACAACAGGGGCACTTTTAACCCCTTCTTCGGCCGCTAGCGGAGCTTAAAAGTGGCGCTTTACCACCCAAAAGGGGAACTTCCGCTCAATTGTACTCCTTTCCCCTTTTGGTGCCACATTTGGCACCTTTTGGGGGGGAGGGGGGGCAGGATACCTGTCTTTCACAGGTATGCTGTCCCCACTTCCTGGAGCCTCAGCCACGGGTATTGACGTCACCGTGGGGCTCCCTCCTCCTTCCTCCTCCTTACCCGCGCCTCTCACACATGCACTGCTGGATTCCCTTACTCGCAATGGAGGCGGCAGCACCCGACAGCTGATGGTGCTGACATCGCTGGACTCCAGGACAGGTAAGTGTCCGATTATTAAAAGTCAGCAGCTGCAATATGTACAGCTTCTGGCTTTTAATCTTTGCAGCGGTGGGCGAACCTCCAATTTAAATTGGTTTATTCTCGCTTATTCGCTACTTTTTGTCCTTGTGGCCTGCTTAGAAAAGTAATTTTCAATCCTGCAGCAGCTGCTCCTGGCCACCACTAGAGGGAGTTGAAGAGAAGACCAGTGATGCATTTTCTATGGGACGAGTGAACAATAGTAACAATGCTTGTTACTTCTGCTTTCTCTGGTAGTGGATTGAAGTAGCTGTTGCAGGAAATATGTTATATATACTGTTTTGTGTGTGTGTATGTATGTATATATATATATATATATATATATATATATATATATATATATATGTGCCATGAGATAAAGCAATCTTTTAAGTATAAGGCCTCATGCACACTGGACATTATAAAAATGTTAGTAGCGTTAGCTGTAAAAAGCTGTAGCTTTAGAATGAGTTTTGGAGCGTATTTGCAGTAACGTTTTTCAGTGTTTTTTTTAGCAAAACTATACTCCCACAAAAGCTTATGGCTCAAAAACGCTTTTACCAGAGTTAGAGTGAGCTGAAAAACTCCTGGTAAGGCCTCATGCACACTGGATGTTATTAAAACGCCAGTGGCGTTAACTGTAGAAAGCTGTAGCTGTAGAATGAGTTTTTCAGCATTTTTGCAGTAGCGTTTTTCAGCATTTTTTAGCTATTTTTTTAACAAAATGATACTCTCACAAAAGCTTGTGGCTCAAAAGCAATGATAAACACGGAATAGCCTTCCCACTCAAAAACCTTTTAACCTTAACAATGTCTCTTCTGCAATAACATCTTCTTACCTATGCTGTAAAGGGTGTGGGTTGAGTGACCTCATAAGATTCGGCACCTCATCCCTTATATTGGTAAATGCAAAGAAAGGGGATTGGATAGGGATTATAACGCAGCCCAATGTATAGAAGCTACAGTTTTTACTTAAAAAGAAAAAAAAATGTATTACATAAATATACAGCGAACAACAAAC
This sequence comes from Aquarana catesbeiana, assembly GCF_042186555.1. NCBI lineage: Eukaryota > Metazoa > Chordata > Amphibia > Anura > Ranidae > Aquarana > Aquarana catesbeiana. The sequence goes on along the minus strand of NC_133334.1, from coordinate 86,671,809 downwards.
ATAGGGTGCATAAAACATAAGCAGAGTAATATAAAAACAATGATACTGGCCAAAGTATCCATATACATGGAATGGTCACTGATGCATGTCAAGTCCCTACATGTTTTGCCAAACAATGGCTTCTTCAGGGACCTATGTAGTCACCAGTGTTCAACAGTGGCTCTGATATTAGTAAACACATAATCAATATTACAAAATCAAAAAATAAAAAAAATATTATAATATAGAATGACAAAATTACAACAATGGTAATGGTCCATAGACTCTTCCACCCCACAAATCTCACCAAACTTACCAAAGGGACCCCCACAATAGGGCACAAAACCGGGCAGCCCAACTATCACGGCAAAGGGAGGTATTGTTCATGTGACCACAGGGGGCATACAGGGGCCAAGCTAAATTAAAATTAAGGAGAAATAAATAAAAAGCGTGATGTACATTATTGGACATAACACAGTCCAATATGATGGGCTAACTTAGCCTCAATTAGTACTTACATATACTCTGCTAAGAAAAAGTATGGGTACAGGGGTGCCAGGAAAGCCAAACAGCACTGTAAAGTTGTAACTTCACCATATATAACCCACTGTAAGTAAAAAGGAGGAAGAAATACTGATAAGGGTAAGGGAATGAAATGTATTTTAATAGAAAAAGGAATATAACAAATATATTGAAGACAAATAAAATATAGTTGTGAAGGGTATATATTACAGAGACGCTAGAATGTGGCCAAGTATACTGAACCCTGCAGGGAAGGGATGTATCCCATTGTAAACCTGGAGTGAATAATAACCAAATAAAATAGACATCCAATCACAATATGATGGGTGGCGTCAGTATATAATAGTTCTCAATAATAGCCCAACACATGGGAGGACAAGAGAAAAGAAAAGAAAGGAAAGCATAGACTCAGCACAGTAATACATAAAGATTCCATCAAGCAGCAAAACCCCACAGATGAACACAGCATCTAAGTTTACCTGGCATCGGTATGACTGTCACAATGGCCCCTGGGATCCAGCTGATGGAGTGCTGGAATCTCCAGCCCTATATACCCCCCACTCGGTCGGCGTCTGACGTCACTGACCGAGTGCGGACAAAACACGGCTATTGCGCATGTGCCGGAGGGCCTACCGTTCGCCTACAAACCCCAGAGTGCTGCACGGCGCAAACGGCTATCATGTGACACAGTAAGCACATAGATGACGGCGGGCAGGACTATCCTCCACATGATAGCCTGCACAGCAGACCTGATTGGGCAGAGCAGGATGGGAGGAAAAATCCAGACCAGGCTAGCAAAACTCCAGCGTGGCTGACAGCAACCAAACACGGGCGTCTGTCCTATATAGGAGCAGACGTCCGGGGCGTCTGTGCAGCCACACATAACATCCACCCAAGGCCATCGTGGACAGCCTGATGTCCGCCCAGCAAAAAGGGGGGCCACCAAGGCAAGGGGAGAGAAGAGAAAAGGGTGGAGAACAAGTCAGAAGAGAGTATTGGTAAACACAACGGTGCACCAATCAGCATGGACTAATCCCAACAACATGAGCCACGACACGCAATCAATATAACATGAAAATAATCATCATTTAAACAAAACATAATTGCACATGTGTTATACAAAATACCAAAAGTAATGACAATTCCAAAGAGAACAAACGATTATTAAATGTCTGTCAAAAAAGAGAGAAAGGGTATGTACATATATTAATATTCTCTAAAGTATATACCTATGCAGTAACACAAATCACCTAATCCAGGATGGTAAAATGGCTATGCCGATACATAATGTGGGAAAGAGGGAGGCAAGATGGAATAAAGGGTTCATGATTACTGCTATTATTAACAAGATATCCAGGATTGAACGCACACACTTTATATCGGCAAAATTAAATAAATAGATAAAGTCAATACATTACAAAAAAAATTGAAACTGATATATTCGTTCAAGCCAGGATATCTTGTGGCATACAATTTATGGATCTATGCCACCGCCCCTCACATGTAAAGGTACATGTTACAATACAATACAATACAAGGTTGAGGGATCATCCTCAGCATTCAGACTTTATAAAGAATGCAACAAGAAATGTAAGGGTGCAATTAGGACGGCTAAGATAGAACATGAAAGACACATAGCGGAGGAGAGCAAAAAAAATCCCAAGAAATTCTTTAAGTATGTAAACAGTAAAAAAGGAAGGACAGACCATATTGGCCCCATAAAGAATGAGGAAGGACATCTGGTTACAAAGGATGGGGAGATGGCGAAGGTATTGAATTTATTCTTCTCCTCAGTCTTCACGAGTGAATCGGGGGGCTTCAGTAACCAAAACTGCAGTGTTTATCCTCATGACACAACACAGGAAGCACCTCCATGGTTAACAGAGGACAGAATTAATATTAGACTTAAGAAACTTAACATTAATAAATCACCGGGACCAGATGGCTTACATCCGAGGGTGCTTAGGGAACTCAGTCAAGTGATTGCCAGACCGTTGTTCCTAATTTTTTAAATTTTTCTACTAACTGGAATGGTACCAGCTGATTGGAAAAAAGCCAATGTAGCACCAATATTTAAAAAGGGCCCAAAATACATCCCTCAGAATTACAGACCAGTTAGCCTAACATCAATAGTATGTAAACTCTTGGAGGGGATGATAAAGGACTATATACAAGATTTTAGTAATGAGAACGGTATCATTAGCAATAATCAGCATGGATTCATGAAGAATCATTCTTGCCAAACCAATCTACTAACCTTCTATGAGGAGGTGAGTTGCCATCTAGATAAAGGAAGGCCTGTAGACGTGGTGTATCTGGATTTTGCAAAAGCATTTGACACAGTTCCCCATAAACGTTTACTATACAAAATAAGGTCCGTTGGCATGGACCATAGGGTGAGTACATGGATTGAAAACTGGCTACAAGGGCGAGTTCAGAGGGTGGTGATAAATGGGGAGTACTCGGAATGGTCAGGGGTGGGTAGTGGGGTCCCCAGGGTTCTGTGCTGGGACCAATCCTATTTAATTTGTTCATAAATGACCTGGAGGATGGGATAAACAGTTCAATCTCTGTATTTGCAGACAATACTAAGCTAAGCAGGGCAATAACTTCTCCGCAGGATGTGGAAACCTTGCAAAAAGATCTGAACAAATTAATGGGGTGGGCAACTACATGGCAAATGACGTTCAATGTAGAAAAATTTAAAATAATGCATTTGGGTGGCAAAAATATGAATACAATCTATACACTGGGGGGAGAACCTCTGGGGGAATCTAGGATGGAAAAGGACCTGGGGGTCCTAGTAGATGATAGGCTCAGCAATGGCATGCAATGCCAAGCTGCTGCTAACAAAGCAAACAGAATATTGGCATGCATTAAAAAGGGGATCAACTCCAGAGATAAAATGATAATTCTCCCACTCTACAAGACTCTGGTCCGGCCGCACCTAGAGTATGCTGTCCAGTTCTGGGCACCAGTCCTCAGGAAGGATGTACTGGAAATGGAGCGAGTATAAAGAAGGGCAACAAAGCTAATAAAGGGTCTGGAGGATCTTAGTTATGAGGAAAGGTTGCAAGCACTGAACTTATTCTCTCTGGAGAAGAGACGCTTGAGAGGGGATATGATTTCAATATACAAATACCGTACTGGTGACCCCACAATAGAAATAAAACTTTTTCGCAGAAGAGAATTTAACAAGACTCGTGTCCACTCATTAAAATTAGAAGAAAAAAGGTTTAACCTTAAACTACGTAGAGGGTTCTTTACTGTAAGAGCAGCAAGGATGTGGAATTCCCTTCCACAGGCGGTGGTCTCAGCGGGGAGCATCGATAGCTTCAAGAAACTATTAGATAAGCACCTGAATGACCGCAACATACAGGGATATACAATGTAATACTGACACATAATCACACATAGGTTGGACTTGATGGACTTGTGTCTTTTTTCAACCTCATCAACTATGTAACTATGTAACTATGTTCAAGGGTGATGAATGTGATCATGTTGGGGTCAAAATTATGCTGAAATCCCACATGTCTGCTGATAGCAGTAGTCATGAGGCGTTTGAAAATGGGAGTGGTGTGGTCCTTTTTTCACTTAGAAAAAGGACGCTTAGTTTTGCCCACGTAAAAACATCCACATAGGCATTTGGCTAAATATACAATGCTAACTGCATGGCAAGTCACTCTATGCAAAATAGCATGAGTTTGAACATTCGGAAGGGTGGTCTCGTGGCCATTGGAAATAAAGCGACCTACATCACATCTCCTACAGGCAAAGGTGCCTGTATGTGATGTGTGGTCTCGGGCCACAGGGGAATAGTGGCTCCTAACCAGACGATCCCTGAGAGAAGGTGCTTGTCGTTATGTGATTTCAGAATACGGTTTGATAATTTTTTTAATGGTTGTATCAGCTGTTGATAGAGGCCAAAATTTGGTCAAAACATCCCTCAATTGTGTGTGTTGTCTGGAATACTTGGTGGAAAAGATAAGGTCCTTCCTCTCTTGTTTATAAGCTTTATTATACGCTTTTTTCAAGAGGGTGTGGCTATAGCCCCTGTTTCTCAATCTTGTATATAATTCCTTAGAAGCCCTCTGGAAATCATTGTCCAAGGTGCAATTTCTTCTGAGTCTTATATATTGGCTGTAGGGAATGCTTTTTAATAGAGGCCTAGGATGTGCACTGGTGGCATGTAATACTGTATTACCAGCAGATGGCTTTCGATATAATGAAGAATATTGAAAACCATGGTCATCAACATAAATCTCTAAATCCAAAAAGCAAATTCTACACTGACTGCACTCCATAGTAAATGTCAGGTTAAAATTGTTGACAGCCAATTCGTCCATGAACCATGAGAGTTCATCCCTCGTACTGGACCAAAAGAGTAGAATATCATCTATATATCTGTGCTAAGAAATGACATGTGTAGAAGTAACATGCGGGCATATGTATTTGTCTACAAGGGCACTGGCATTTTCTGTTAGACCTTGGCGGCCCGACACAATCGGGCAGCTGACAAGGTCTAACAGAAAATGCCAGTACCTTTGTAGACAAATGATAGCCATTCGCCGCCACGCAGAACTCTGGGGTTTGTAGGCGAACGGAGGGCCCTCTGGCGCATGCGCAGTAGCCTTGTTTCGTCCGCACTCGGTCGGTGACGTCAGACATTGACCGAGTGGGGGTATATAAGGCCGGTGATTCCAACACTCCATCAGCTGGATCCCAGGGGCGGCTGTTGTGACAGTTATATCAATGCCAGGTAAACTTAGATGCTGTGTTTATCTGTGGGCTTTTGCTGCTGGATGGAATCTTTATGTATTACTGTGCTGAGTCTATGCTTTCCTTTATTTTCCTTTCTCCTCTTCTCCCATGTGTTGGGCTATTATTGAGAACTATTATATACTGATGCCACCCATGATATTGTGATTGGATGTCTATTTTATTTGGTTATTATTCACTGCAGGTTTACAATGGGATACATCCCTTCCCTGCAGGGTTCAGTACACTTGGCCACATTCTAGCGTCGCTATAATATATACCCTTCACCACTATATTTTTTTTGTCTTTAATATATTTTTTATATTCCTTTTTCTTTTAAAATACATTTGATTCCCTTACCCTTATCTGTATTTCTTCCTCCTTTTTACTTACAGTGGGTTATATATGGTGAAGTTACTGTCAGAAACCATGAATCAAACTGAGACAGAAGTACAGTTAAATCACACTTGTTTAATAATAATAAAAAAGGTAAACAGAGTAAACGTAGTCAAAGCATAGCCAGAGTTCAGGAACTGGAAATGATAGTCAGACAAGCCAAAACATCAGGAAGCCAGAGATGAGCGTAGTAGAACAGCAAGCAGGATCTGGAGCCAGAAGGAATGTCAGCCAAAAAAGTCTTTAACAGGAACACAGGAGAGCGTCTCTAGAGATGTGACCAAGGCGATGGCAGAGATCATCTGGACTGGACAGCTTAAATAGGCAGGACTGACGAGCAGGATATCATCAACAGGTGAGTCACTGTGGGAGATAGGAGCTGGCAATTAGCCGACAGCTGAGCAGCCAGCTTTAAGACGGAAGGGCTGAGCCCAGCCCTGACAGTTACAACTTTACAGTGCTGTTTGGCTTTCCTGGCGCTCCTGTACCCATACTTTTTCTTAGCAGAGTATATGTAAATACTAATTGAGGCTATGTTAGCCCATCATATTGGACTGTGTTATGTTCAATAATGTACATCACTCTTTTTATTTATTTCTCCTTAAATTTAATACAGCCTGGTCCCTGTAGTCCCACAAACGATACCTCCCTTTGCCGTGATCGTTGGGCTGCCCAATTTTGTGCCCTATTGTGGGGGTCCCTTTGGTAAGTTTGGTGAGATTTGTCGGGTGGAAGAGTCTATGGGCCATGACACTCGTTTGTGTTGTTTTTTTTGTAATTTTGTCAAACTATATTATAATATTATTTTCATTTTTTGATTTTGTAACATTGATTATGTGTTTACTATTATCAGAATCACTGTTGAACATTGGTGACTACATAATCCCCTGAAGAAGCCATTGTTTGGCGAAACATGTAGGGACTTGAAATGCATCAGTGTCCATTCCAGTTTGTATATTACTCTACTTATGTTTTATGCACCCTATGTTTGTTGTTCGCTGTATATTTGTGTAATAAAAATTTATATTTTTTAAGTAAAAACTGTAGCTTCTATACATTGGGCACCATTATAATCCCTATCCAACCCCCTTTCTTTGCATCTTCTTACCTACCTGTTTACAATCTTCTTTAGAAAGTATACTGAGCTGCACATGCCTGGGAGTTATATCATCCGAGTCAATCCATCAAGACGGACAAAAATCCCACACCCGGCAAAATAATGGGCGGAGATTCTGGGGCTGGCAAGGGAGTGAGGGGCAGCGGGTATAATTCAGCAGTAAGAAAGTTTGGGTAAGATTATATCACAGTGCACAATTCTGAAGTAGATATTCAAGGAAGGAGCATACATTTGTTAATGATTAAAAGAAACCTGTCAAAAGGGAAACATGAGGGCCATCACTGCTGACCTCTACTTAAATGTATGTCTGGCTGTCAGCAGTCCCATTCCCAAACTAGAAATGAAGAGTTCTTTAACCACTTCAATACCAGGAACTTATATGCCTTCCTGCCCAAGCCAATTTTCACCTTTCAGCGCTGTCGCACTTTGAATGACAATTGCGCGGTCATGCTACACTGTACCCAAACAATTTTTTTTATCATTTTGTTCCCACAAATAGAGCTTTCTTTTGGTGGTATTTGATCACCTCTGCAATTTTTATTTTTTGCGCACCAAATAAAAAAAGACCGAAAAATTTGAAATAAAAAATGTTTTTCTTTCTGTTAAATGTTTTTGTAAATAAGTATGTTTTCTTCTTCAATGACGAGTACTGATAAGGAGGCACTGATGGGCACCAATGAGGTGGCACTGATGAGCTGGCACTGATAGGTGGCACTGATGGGCACTGGTATGCGGCACTGATGGGCACTCATAGGTGGCACTGATGGGCATTCTTTTGTAGGCGGCACTGATGGGTACTTATGGGTGGCACTGATGGGTACTTATAGGTGGCACTGATGGGCACTGATGACACTGATAGGTGGCACTGATGACACTGATGGGTGGCATTGCTGGGCATCACTGAATTTTTTTGTTTTCATAATGCTGCCAGTCATTGCCTATTTGTAGGCACTGATTGGCATTGATTGGGCATATGTTGGCACATGTGGATGGCCATGGGGGATGTACCTGGCCATCCACATATTATGTGCTTCCCTGGTGGTCCTGGCGGCTTCCCTGGTGGTCTGAAGTAGGCATCCGAGGGGGGGCTGTGCTGATAAACAATCAGCACAGACCCCCCCTTGTCAGGAGAGCCACCGATTGGCTCTCTACTTGCGTCTGTCAGACGCGAGTGAGGAAAAGCCGATCAACGGCTCTTCCTATTTACATCGTGATCAGCCATGATTGGACACGGCTGATCACATGGTAAAGAGCCTCCGCCGGAGGCTCTTTACCGAGATCGGTGTAGCGGTGTGTCAGACTGACACACCGCACCACCGATCGCCGCGATGCACGCCCTCATGGGCGCGCAGCGGCTGTTATCCTGCAAGGTGTCATATGACACCCAGTCAGGATAACTGAACCACCGCCCGGCCGTCATTCTGCTATAGGCCGGGCGGGAAGTGGTTAAAGGCTTCAACAAGTTGCTCAAAGGTTGCCAAAAGTTTTGGCAAATACTTTGCAAAAGCTTGACCCTTAGTTCACACCTATGCATTTTTTAGTGCATTTTGCAGAAACGCACTAAAGTCCATTTCACATGTTTTCCTATGGATCTAGTTCATATCTATGCGTTATGAGCCAGTGCGTTTTTTTGGAAACGGTTTAAGGACTTTCTTTTTCTGCAGCAGATTGCATTTTGTGTGTAATAAACTTCAATGGACCCACACTAAAAACAAAAGTGTTGCTTTTTTATTGCGTTTTGAGTTTTTTTCGCTAATAGCAAAGTATGACAGTGACTTGATGTGACTTTACACTCTCTGGCACTCAAGTAGCATCAAAATTGTAATAAAGTGGTGCAGGAACCTTTACGTGTGTCCAAAGTCGCATGTTAGGGTTAGTTTTAAGGGCTAGGGTTAAATGTTAGGAATAGGGTTAAGAAGTAGGGTTAAAGACTAGGGTTAGGATTAGGGGCTAGGGTTAAATGTTAAGGTTAAGGGCTAGGGTTAAAGTGTAATGCCCTTTACACACGGTCGGACTTTGTTCGGACATTCCGACAACAAAATCCTAGGATTTTTTCAGACGGATGTTGGCTCAAACTTGTCTTGCATACACACGGTCACACAAAGTTGTCAGAAAACCCGATCATTCTGAACGCGGTGACATATAACACGTACATCGGGACGATAAACAGGGCAGTAGCCAATAGCTTTCATCTCTTTATTTATTCTGAGCATGCGTGGCACTTTGTGCGTCGGATTTGTGTACACACGATCGGAAATTCCGACAACGGATTTTGTTGTCGGAAAATTTTATAGTATGCTTTCAAACTTTGTGTGTTGGAAAATCCGATGGAAAATGTGTGATGGAGCCCACACACAGTCGGAATTTCCGACAACAAGGTCCTATCACACATTTTCCGTCGGAAAATCCGACCGTGTGTACGGGGCATAACTCCACTTTTGTTGAGAAAAAAAATATTCCCCTTTGAGTCTAATGGGAGTGGTTTCATAATTATCAACCAGCTGCTGCAGCTGTAGGGCTCTAATGAGGAAAACTGCTGGGCCTGCATCTTTTTAGATGTGATTTCTTATTGGGAGGGTTTTATCCAAAAATGACATTTGTGTTGCAGGGAATGCCAAAAATCTGACTTGTATCTTAGGCAGACTTCTGGGAAAATCAGTGAGCCAATCACACAAGCAGGAAATTATGTTTCTAGGGGGTGTTCTGTACACATTCTGTGTACAGAACACTTCCAGGTAGCCATATTGCATTTTACAGAAAATTACAGCTCTGCAGATTGAAATAAAAAGGTAATTTTTAATAACATTCAATGACAATATGACTTGTGTCGCAATTGTATATATTATAATATTTTTTTTTCATGAAAGTGGAGTTACCCTTTAAATGTTAAGGTTATGGACTAAGGTTAGGATTAAGGGCTAGGGTTAAATGTTAGGGTTAGGTTAAGGGTTAGGGTTAAGTGTTAGGGTTAAGGACTAAGACTAGGGTTAAATGTTAGGATTAGCGGTAATTGTTAGGGTTAGAACTTTAGCCCTTCGAATGGAGAAGGGGAATTGGGACTTTAAATGAGGCACATATGCGGTGTGCCTCCATCCCTATACTAATGCAAAAGAGAAGGGAAAGTGGGACTTTAAGTGAGATAGATGACTTTGTGGAGGCAAAGTTGAGATAAATGCAAAATTGTTTTTATTAGTAACAAACTTTGTATAGAATATGGCAATAAAATAACCACATGTATATTCAGTACAGTAATTCGTAGAGACACCACCCACACATAACATACAGGTGTGGCATGGGAAAAAATGTTTACATGAGTATGGTATTATCAAAGCAGTTCAAAGGTACATAACATAGAATAAATTTATATTAATACATATGACATAAAAATGACATAAAAACAGCACCAGCGACAGGAGTATGAGTATGGGAAGTAAAACCAAAATAAATAAATAAATGAATATCAAAAATTATTAATCTGCTGCAGACCAAAATTTCACTGTGTCCATTACAGACACAGGTCAGCATCACTTGTGCCCGACGCGTTTCGTGTAGAGACACTCCTCAGGGGCAGATGCTAAAGTATCTCTGCAGAGTATAAAGAAAAAAGTGGTGACATTAGTCTAATTCTAATTGGTAATATAGGGCAAATTAGCCTGTCCTAAATACTCACATAGGGTCCAAAACGGTAAAATGCTGCGGCCATGTGATCAAGGTCCCAAGATAGCCTCCCCCGGGAACTGAGGTAATTGCAGCCGCGCACAGCAGGGCGCATACAGCAAAACCTCCCGATGACCCAAGGCACAAATTGCTGGTGCAAGTGGAAAGTTGCAGTGACCTGTGAGGGCAACCTGGAGTGATCTAAGAAGGTGTAAGAAAATATCTTTGATATCACTGTTGACACTTTTTTGTTTTAATATTGGCTCTCACCATCCAACCCTCACTTTTTCATGCAACACCAATAATGCTCACATAGCTCACATATTGAATCAACACACACCCCCCTTTTACATCACATTCTTTTCATTCAATTTACCATTTTTTTTTTTTTTTTCTTACACCTTCTTAGATCACTCCAGGTTGCCCTCACAGGTCACTGCAACTTTCCACTTGCACCAGCAATTTGTGCCTTGGGTCATCGGGAGGTTTTGCTGTATGCGCCCTGCTGTGCGCGGCTGCAATTACCTCAGTTCCCGGGGAGGCTATCTTGGGACCTTGATCACATGGCCGCAGCATTTTACCGTTTTGGACCCTATGTGAGTATTTAGGACAGGCTAATTTGCCCTATATTACCAATTAGAATTAGACTAATGTCACCACTTTTTTCTTTATACTCTGCAGAGATACTTTAGCATCTGCCCCTGAGGAGTGTCTCTACACGAAACGCGTCGGGCACAAGTGATGCTGACCTCTGTCTGTAATGGACACAGTGAAATTTTGGTCTGCAGCAGATTAATAATTTTTGATATTCATTTATTTATTTTGGTTTTACTTCCCATACTCATACTCCTGTCGCTGGTGCTGTTTTTATGTCATTTTTATGTCATATGTATTAATATAAATTTATTCTATGTTATGTACCTTTGAACTGCTTTGATAATACCATACTCATGTAAACATTTTTTCCCATGCCACACCTGTATGTTATGTGTGGGTGGTGTCTCTACGAATTACTGTACTGAATATACATGTGGTTATTTTATTGCCATATTCTATACAAAGTTTGTTACTAATAAAAACTATTTTGCATTTATCTCAACTTTGCCTCCACAAAGTCATCAATCTCACTTAAAGTCCCACTTTCCCTTCTCTTTTGCATTAGTATAGGGATGGAGGCACACCGCATATGTGCCTCATTTAAAGTCCCAATTCCCCTTCTCCATTCGATTTAAACAGGGATGGAGATTTGATGACTGGGTTGGTAGTGTTCCCCTACTACCCTAGTGTGAGGCTTGTAAACTCCGGATGGTTATGCCACCATACCCGGTTTTTTACACACTCAGGGTACACTGACTTTGTATCCATGTAGTTCTACAGCGCCGTTGCGCCAGTCCATTTGGGGTATGTTGCGGTTGCTGTGATTATCGGTCTCTTTGTTGGTCTTCTACCCGGGAGCTGCGATGCTCCATACGTGCCTCCCCCTTCCCCTCCCCTCTCCGCCCACCGGGGGGCGGGGTGTGTTACGGGGTAGCGGGTGGATGCCTACAGAGCATCGGCGCCACGTATCCTGCCCTGTGTGTGGCGTCATGATTAAGGCCAACACACAGAGCACGTGATTTCCATCCCAGCTGTTCGGGCGGAGAATATGGGTTTCTATGGAGGGCGGTGCCTACCGCCCTCTCCGGAGCCCTTTCCTGCCTATCACACGCCAGCGTGACGCTGGTAAGAGCCGGCGTGCACGTGTGCGGGGTACATATAAGCTGCCTCCCCTGTCACACTCTTGCTGATACACTTCCTAGCTATCACATCGCATTCAACACTTCCCTTAGTTTCCAGCTTTGCTCCAACACGTAAGTCACCCCCGAGGCCATTCACAATTGCCTGCCACTCTTGTTTGATGTTTTTTTCCCTCTTTGATATCACTGTTGACACTTTTTTGTTTTAATATTGGCTCTCACCATCCAACCCTCACTTTTTCATGCAACACCAATAATGCTCACATAGCTCACATATTGAATCAACACACACCCCCCTTTTACATCACATTCTTTTCATTCAATTTACCATTTTTTTTTTTTTCTTACACCTTCTTAGATCACTCCAGGTTGCCCTCACAGGTTACTGCAACTTTCCACTTGCACCAGCAATTTGTGCCTTGGGTCATCGGGAGGTTTTGCTGTATGCGCCCTGCTGTGCGCGGCTGCAATTACCTCAGTTCCCGGGGGAGGCTATCTTGGGACCTTGATCACATGGCCGCAGCATTTTACCGTTTTGGACCCTATGTGAGTATTTAGGACAGGCTAATTTGCCCTATATTACCAATTAGAATTAGACTAATGTCACCACTTTTTTCTTTATACTCTGCAGAGATACTTTAGCATCTGCCCCTGAGGAGTGTCTCTACACGAAACGCGTCGGGCACAAGTGATGCTGACCTCTGTCTGTAATGGACACAGTGAAATTTTGGTCTGCAGCAGATTAATAATTTTTGATATTCATTTATTTATTTATTTTGGTTTTACTTCCCATACTCATACTCCTGTCGCTGGTGCTGTTTTTATGTCATTTTTATGTCATATGTATTAATATAAATTTATTCTATGTTATGTACCTTTGAACTGCTTTGATAATACCATACTCATGTAAACATTTTTTCCCATGCCACACCTGTATGTTATGTGTGGGTGGTGTCTCTACGAATTACTGTACTGAATATACATGTGGTTATTTTATTGCCATATTCTATACAAAGTTTGTTACTAATAAAAACAATTTTGCATTTATCTCAACTTTGCCTCCACAAAGTCATCTATCTCACTTAAAGTCCCACTTTCCCTTCTCTTTTAGAACTTTAGCCCTTAACCATAACCCTAACATACAGCTTTGGACACAGAAAGGTTCCTGCACTACTTTGATGCGGCTTTGATGCTACTTGAGTGGCAGATAGTCTAACGTCACATCAAAGTCGTATTAAACTTGCACTCCATGAACAGAACTGTCATATTTGCCTAGGAAAAAAAACAGGTATTAGGCCCCATTCAAACTTGAAAAAAATTGGTTTTTGCTTGTTGAGCGTTTTTGAGCTTCAAGCTACAAAATGCTCAAGGACGAATGGGGTCTAATACCTGTTTTTTTTGTTTTTTTATTACAATGGGAGTAAAGCACTGCTACCCCAAGTCACGCAATTATGGCTTTGTGCCACCTGTTAACTAGGCTGTATTGTCAGGTTTAGGTGAGTGGTCAGAGAGGTGGTAAAATCATGACTCAACTGCCTGTTTTTACCACTCCCAGCTGCCTGTGTGAAAAAAAGCCTTAGTGGAGCACACTATATGGAGCCAGTAAACTTTATAATGAGTTGGTCTTGTGACTTCTGCATAGTTAGTAGGAAACTTGCGTGCTTGCGCAATGTAGGACTAGTGGCTCTCATGTGATAGACTGCAAACTTAAGCCAGCCATAGACGGTCCGAACCATGTATGGGCAGGCTGATTGTACCCAAGTCCATCCATTGACAACCAGGGAACAACTAGCATGTCAATTTTTTAGGATGCGACTATTGCCAGACACCCCTAGCAATAATCACTGTGTTCTCCTGGCAGGGACTGCTCCCTGTGCCCCACTGACTATGTTGATGGAGGAATTGAGCGATGATTGTCTTTCCTGCAACCTATGGTTGCAGGAAAGAAATGCATATAATCTATGGCCTGCCTTACAGGTAAAAAGGTTTTACCAACATTTCATTCAGGACAAGCCTCAAGAGATTCACTTTCTTCAAACTGCACAGACACAGAGAGGTTGAACAGAATGCAAAAACAAAATTCTCCAAGATAACAACATTTACAAGATGGGGAGGAGTGGAAGAACCCACAAGGTCATAGCAAAGAGCCAGATAAGAGATTTGAGGAATGAGCAGGATTGTGCCACAGAGGTGGGAATAGACATAAAAGCATCTGACAATTGCTTATCCATACACTGCAAGGATGATGGCCAACAAGCTCAAAACAGCTGTATGCAGTTTGAAATAATGGGCTCTAGAATATTGGGCTGTATCTGTGCTATAAAGCAGCAGTTCTGGATGTAGCTTTGGCCAAAGGGACATAAAGAAATGGATGGCATTCATTAAATGAGGAACACGGCTAAATGCATTCCCGGGAGATGACCTAGCCTTCCCTCCTGTACACAGCGTGTGCACGTCTCCCTCTAAGACTTTGTGGAGTGGGGGGTGTACTCTCCTTCCACTCAGGTCTCAGATTATACTCAGCTCTGTGCTGTGCAGTGTGTGACATTAGATCCCATCCCACTGCATCCAGGTGCTAATAAATGCTAAATGATGTACTTTGAATGGCCGTAGAGGAGAGATCGTTGCAGATACACAGGTACAACTTATGTAGGAAGCTTTGTTTTGTCTCTGTCTTTTGTCTCTGTGTATCACCTGAGGCCAGTCACTTCAATGGGTATATGTGAGGGTTTACAACCACTTTACAATGTTATTAAATCCTGCATGCACAATTCAGCTTCTATATTGGTTAATCCTTGCCTATGTTTTAGATTAAGCTGCTGCCAAAACCACTGCCCCAGGTTTCCCGTTTCAGAGTGGCTCCTTTCTCTTGTAGCATCATTTTGAATCACTCTTGTATGCAGGGACCAGAGTTGTGTCTCCCTACACTATGTGCATCAACAGAAACACACAGCATAGCCTAAAGCTGGATACTCACTATACAATTATCTTTCGTTTTTTTCCTTTAGATTTACCAAAACCATAGTATAAGAGGTCAAACCTAAACACGTTTAATGTGTATGCAATCAGGCAAGCCCTTGCACTGCATAGTCAAAGGTAAATCTAAAGGAAATCGAACAACAAAAGTTGTGTAGTATGAATCCAGCGTAAGATGGCAAGGCACTTCCCTGCTCCTCCCACCTCCTCCTTTAGCAACCCTTTCTCCAAGCCAACAGACTGACTGGAGGCTGTACTGTTCACTGTTATATCTTTCCTGTGAGGACCGGAAGTTCAGGGAAGCAGCATCGAGAGAGCAGGAGGCAGTAGTATTGAAAAAAAAATGTTTTTATTACTTTGTAATATGTTTTTATTACTTTGCACTTTGTAATGCTTTTATTACTTTGTAAATGTAAATGTTTTTATTACTTTTATTACATTATTGCTTTGTATCTATAAAACTCTTAATCAAACTTTTTTGGAACCAAAAAAACGCTTCCATCCTTACCTAGACTTCTTTCCAGATTTGCACACTCTGGCTACGATGATGTGCATGGACGCCCTTCCGGCAAAGTAAGCCCACGCTGTAGCCGTCTTTTGGCTATAGTGTGGCGGGAAGGGGTTAAAATTGCACACGCTCGTGGAAAAGAACATCTACGCTACTTAAAAATCTCCATAGGCGGCGAGTTTACATTTTTTTTTACAGGTTAACAGTTTGGAGTTAGAGAAGAGGTCTAGTGCTAGAATTATTGCTCTGGCTCTGAAGTTTGCAGCAATACCTTACATGTGTGGTGTGAACACCGTTTACATATGTAGGACCTACATAGGCATTCACCACTGCATGTGAGCTTGGGGGGCGCTTTAAAAAAAATATTTATTTATTTGATTTATTTATTTATTTAGAGCGACAATTTTGAAAAACACGCATTCGTTTTTACTTTTTGCTATAATAAATATCCCCCCAAAATATATAAGAAAACAATTTTTTTCTTCAGTTTATCCCGATATGTATTCTTCTACACATTTTTGGTAAAAAAAAAAAAAAAATCGCAATAAGTGTATATTAATTGGTTTGCGCAAAACTTATAGCGTCAAAATAAGGGATAGTTTTATGGCATTTTTATTATTAACTTTTTTTATTAGTAATGGCGGCGATCTGCGATTTTTATCGGGACTGCGACATTATGGCGGACACATCGGACATTTTTGACACAATTTTGGGACCATTGTACAGCGATCAGTGCTATAAAATGCATCGATTACTGTGTAGATGACACTGGCAGTGAAGGGGTTAACCACTAGGGGGCGATGAAGGGGTTAAGTGTGTCCTAGGGAGTGATTCTAATTGGGGGGTGGGGGCTACAACACACATGACTGATCACTGCTCTTGATGACAGAGAGCAGTGATCTCTGTCATGTCACAAGGCAGAACGGGGAAATGCTTTGTTCACAAAAGCCTCTCCCCGTTCTTCCTCTCCGAGACATGTTCATGGGCACTTGGCGGACATCGAGTCTGCGGGACCCGCGGTCACGTAGTGCGCAGCGGGCGCACGCGCCCAAAGCCGCTTCCTTAGGGGTATGTACCTGTATGTCCTTTTGCCCACCAGTGCCATTCTGTTGACGTATGTCGGCGTGCGCTGGTCGGGAAGCGGTTAAAAAAAAAGGCCTTGTTTACATCGGCCATGATCCGGAAGTGACGTCATGTCGCCCCGGGCCTCCTAGGCCATAGAGATGAGCGGAGGCCATCTTGCCTCTGTTCATCTCTGTGGCCAGCCACCGACAACGCCGGATTGTTTTTCGGGCTTCCCGATGAGCCAGGTAACCCCAAAAACCAAAGCGGCAAGGCGGGGACACCTCCTGCCACTTCTAAAAGTAATCCAACTGCTAATCAGCCATTTGGATCCCTTTTAGCAGGACGAGTTGCGTCTGATAAAAATGTTATTATGGGGTTATGGAATCTGACTGCACCCATAACCAGGCCCGGAGTGGGACTAAAAATAAGCCTGGGCATTTTAAACTGGGCAGCCTAATCCCTGGGGGGAGTAAAGCGGAGATGTGTGGCGGGCGTTCACGGGGGGTGGTTGGTGGCCAGATATTCATTCCAAGACATCCCCAGACCAGCAATGAGATGGCCCCAGACCAGCAAAGAGACATCCTCAATCCAGCAAAGAGACATCCCCAGACCAGCAAAGAGACATCCCCAGACCAGCAAAGAGACTGCCCCAGTCCAGCAAAGAGACTGCCCCAGTCCAGCAAAGAGACTGCCCCAGTCCAGCAAAGAGACTGCCCCAGTCCAGCAAAGAGACGGCCCCAGACAAGCAAAGAGACTGCCCCAGTCCAGCAAAGAGACAGTCATAGACCAGTAAAGAGACGGCCCCAGGCCAGCAAAGAGACAGCCTCAGACCAGTAAATAGCCAGCCTAAGACCAGTAAATAGACAGCCCCATACCAGTAAATAGACAGTCCCAGACCAGTACATAGACAGCTCCATACCAGTAAATAGAAAGTCCCAGACCAGTACATAGACAGCCCTATACCAGTACATAGACAGCCCCATACCAGTAAATAGACAGCCCCAATCCACTCCCTTTCCCCGCCACTACAGAGCGGGACTTTGGATGTAACGCACTGGAATATGTTAGGTTTTTTTTCACTGTGCTCACCTTCCTCCCTGTGCAGCCATCACAGTGTCCCGGCCGGTGTTAGGAGAGAGGCTGCCGTCGTCTCCTTGAGTGCAGCTATACCTCCAGCACGGCCGGCACGCGAGGTGTCTGTCCCCTGCAGGCGCTTCCTGCATGTCACAGAAGCATTCTCTTCTGCCTCCTTCTGCACCTTGTAAGTGTGCTGGCACTGGCCCTGCTTTAGGAATGCCCGTATAGCAGGAGGTGAGTGGCAGCCACAGTCTGTGTTAACCCTGCCCAGACCGCGGTCACCGCATTACCCCCCCCTGAGTGGGCCAGTCATCAAGAGGCCGCTCTTCCTAAAACACGCAGCCCACAGAGCAAACGCCCGGTGTGCCCTATATGGCCAGTCCAGGCCTGCCCATAACCCTGGTATTAAACGTCAAACTAATGATGTATTTTCCCAGTTAGGCGGTCAGCGAGATGATAAAAAAGCAGGCCACAGTTTGTATGGTTGTAAAATGAAGATTGCAGGACTGCTGTCAGTTTGATTAAGGTAGAGGGTGGTAGGAGGAGGCCCTCTTTAGTATTCATTTTATGATAGTAATTTCGTGTCATATAAATCTTAGTCTTAGTTTCGGAACTAAGACATTCAGGTCCTCTACAAGGTCATCTTTAAAAACATGATGTCCACATGACGCACTTCTTGTATCTTGCTGTGCATTATCTGTGAAGATTTATTCCTATTTTGTCATTTCTGTCCTGTCTCAGCAATATAATGTTCAGCCTGACAGTTTCATTATTTGAAAAAACAAACTCCCACTACCTTAAACAGTGTTTGAGGTAGTGGGAGCAGTGTTATCAGTTACAACCTTGTGTAATGCGGGACTATACAAAATGCACTGCTGCCTGGGTTGGCCACCACTAACTTGTCAATACAACAACTATTTTATATGGACTTTGATTATGTATGTTATTATAGTGGTCATAATTAAAAAGGGATCTAGGTATGTATACACAATAACAATCATTACAAGAGGAAATAAAACACTACCGGACACCTGTGGATCTGAAGTGGAATGTATGTACTTGTGGATTGAAAAAAGTTGTCCATGCACCTTAATGTGGTTACAATCCCTTCATCCCATATTCCCAGTGAAGTGACTACCCTTAGGTGTTACACAGAGATGACACTAATACTCCTACATAAGTCCTATCTGCAGCCATCTCTTCTCTACATCTGTTCAAAGTGCTGTATTGTAAAGCTTGTCTGAGTGTTCAGAAAAAAGGGGGCATAGAGCTGAAGTTACACTCTGTAGAGCTCAGTGAGGAGAGTTCTGAGAGCTGATTGGAGAGAAGGGACACACCCCCACCCTCACATGAACAGAGCTGAGGCTGTCAATCAGCTGGAGGTCCCCCTCCATGTCACCATTTTTCTCTTGGTGTCAGGAAAGCTTGTCAAAAGTGATTCATGCTCATAGCAGAGAAATGAAGCAGAAGGCAGAAATGACACTTTGGGGTTGATTTACTAAAGGCAAATCCACTTTGCACTGCAAGTGCATTTGTAAGTGCAGTTGCTGTAGATCTGAGGGGGACATGCAAGGAAAATAAAAAAAAAACAGCATTTTTTGCTTGTACATGATTGGATGATAAAATCAGCAGAGCTTCCACTTATTTAAGATCTTCCCCTCAGATCTAGAGCGACTGCACTTTCAAGTGCACTTGTAGTGCAAAGTGGATTTGCCTTTAGTAAATCAACCCCTTTGTGCTCTTAATTGAGACAAGTAAACACTATAGAGGGATGTTCTTTGCTCATTTTTCATTTTTACAACCACTTTAAGCTCTGCAGGGGAGTGCCTGCTATTGTATTCTGACAGCCAGCGCTTGTGCCTGCCAGAATACCCCAACAGTGCCCACACATCCGATGGCACTGTTCTGGAGAGACTTTCACCCTGAATACAGCTCCTTCACTCCTCTCCAGCCATCATTCTTTTACCGTCCTCCAAAAACATATACAGTATATGCCAGCATAGTCAGGTTGTGAGAAAGGCTCCTTTCACACGGGCTTTCCGATCAGGTCCTTCTGTCAGTTTTTCAGGCAGACTTGATCGGAGCCTCCATTCCCTCCTATGGAGCGGCAGATGTCAGCGGTGACATGTTCGCTGACACCCGCTGCTATCCAATCTGATCCTGTCCATGAAATCCAGACGGATGGTGACCCTATTTTCCATCCGTCTGGTGGATGGGATCGGATGAAAACGGACAGGCAGTCCGCATTTCATCCGATCCCCCCATCAAGGAGAGTTGACCTCTGACAGGTCCCATCTCAGCACAGTGAGCGGAAACAGACCTGTCATCCACCTGCTCAGTGGGGATCAGTGGATCGATGGCCCACTGAGCAAAGCCGAGTCCGCCAGGCGGATCGCCTGTGTGAAAGGACTCAAAGACTTTTTGTGTACTCTTTTAGGAATGCGTTAGATCCTCTTCTCCAAATACCCTCCACCCTCTGTCGCCACATTTGAATTGAGTGGTCTTCCACCAAGCGGGAATGCAGGCCTTAGGAGAGTTAATAAGGTGTCCTAAAATCGATTTCCAGTAAGTGTTTACAGGGAATGAGCTAGGTCCCTAGGTAAATTGAAGTCTGTGAATTGTTGGGATATCGTTTGCACACGGTCCTGAAAATCCGTGAGTTTAGGGCTGTCCCAGAAGATGTCTAATAAAGAACCTTTATCATCTCTGCATCTCCATCAGTCGCGAACAGAGGGCATGTATTTATGGAGTAGTGATGGGTCCTGTACCACCTAGTAATGATTTTGTAGTTGCTTTCCTTGATCTTGGTACAGATTGATCATTTTCCAGCGTTGGTCAGAGAGGGTAAGGCTACATCGCTGGACACACGTTGTGTGCATCCAGCAGCAATCAGCGCAGATAATCGCTGGCTGTGCAGAGAGCCGTGAATAGCTGCGGGCAAACGGTCATAGTCCACCAATCGATATCGCAAGGGGTAAGTATGGTAAGAGAAAAGCAAATCTAAGTGCTCACTGGTGACGTTATTTCACAAGGCTTTATTAATACAAAAATGGCTACTCACAAGGGCTTCAATCTACAGTGCATATCAGAGCAGACACTGAGGGTATGGAATTCCAGGATGGTCAGCGGGTGTCATCAGGACGTGGATCCTCCCCTATACGTGTTACGTTCACAAGAACTTCATCGATATGCCTGTAGATTGAAGCCCTTCTGAGTAGCCATTTTTATATGAATAAAGCCTTGTAAAATAACGTCACCAGTGAGCACTTAGATTTGCTTTTCTCTTACCATACTTCCTTTGAATATTGGTCGGTGGACCTGGACCCTACCTGGAGGTTATACCTGTATGGGACATGCGTCGTTGACCATCTGTTAGTTGAGTGCTTCACCCTTAGGAGGTGAGCGAAGCGAGTGCTCTGGAGGTGAAGGGAAAGTCACTTGCATTGAAATTTTCTCTCGTGGCAGGTCTCTGGTCCTAACTTAATACCAGCTCTTGATGGATTTGCAGCCCTATCCGGCCTTATGATTAATCCTAAGAAATGCCTAGTGCTTAATATTTCACTCACAAACATGGAATTGATCCCGGCTAGGGCTGCACTCCCATTCACATGGGCAGAAAAATCAATCCCATATCTTGGAATTCATTTAACAGCATCTCATTCTGACTTATTCTCAACCAATTATCCTCCTATATTAAGACAGATCACAAATCTAATAAAACAATGGTCGCAACTTCCTTTATCCTGGATAGGGAAGATTAATGCAATCAAAATGACTATTCTACCCAAATTGCTTGATCTATTCAGAGTCCTCCCTATTCCAATTCCTTCCTATTTTTTGAGAATAGTACAAAAAAGAGCAACTTCGTTTATATGGGGCTCTTCTAAACCACGTATACCTATACACACACTACATCTTCCCAAAAATAAAGGAGGCCTGGGATACCCTAATTTTACTAACTACTACAGAGCAGCACATTTGGCCAGTCTGTCCAAATACCATGCAAAACAGGAAATCCCATTATGGGTATTTATAGAGGCTTCAGAAAATGACCCTCTATTAATATCAAATTTATTATGGCTTGATCCTAAAGACCGCTTTAAAATTCATAATCCCATAACTAAACACTTCTTATCTCTCTGGGATAAACTAAAAACCAAATATCAGTTACAATCTCCACACAATCCTCTCCTTTCTTTTATCAGAAATCCGGCCTTTTATCCGGCATGGATCTACCCAAATTCTTTTAAAGCTTGGACAACATCAGGCATTCAGACACTAAATGACTTCATAGCATCTAAATCATTCCTTTCATTCCCATCGCTTAGAGAAAAATATGATCTACCAAACTCTGAGATATTTAGATATCTCCAAATCAAAAATTTCTATACACCATTCCTAAAGGGGGATACACCATTATCCCAATTATCCATTTTTGAATCAATCTGTACAAAAGATCCATTTGCTAAAGGTACAATTTCATCACTTTATAATCAATTATATGGAGTAGCAAATCTTAATAGACCCTCTTACGTTCAGAGGTGGGAGGAGGACCTGGGACGAACTTTAGAAGACACGGACTGGTCTAACATATGGCTCACATCTAAGTCATCTTCACCCAACATCTTAGCACTGGAGACAAATTATAAAGTCCTAACTCGCTGGTACCTTGTACCCGCTAGAGTGGCAAAATATTCACCTAATACCTCAGCTCTTTGTTTTCGAGGATGCCCAGAAATAGGCACATATTTACACATATGGTGGACGTGCCCAGTAATCCAAACCTTCTGGAAGGAAGTCTTCGTGATTGCATCTAAAATATTTAAAAAAATAATACAACCAGATCCATATTTAACTTTACTTAATCTAAAACCGGAATGGTTAACACTCTCTCAATTCAAACTTGTGATCCAACTAATAACGGCTGCAAAACAAACAGTGGCCAAGTCATGGAAATCTCCTACATTGGTACTAGCAGAAACAATTCACAGAATGAATAATACAATGTCCCATGCTAAGATGGTAGCCATCGATCAAAATCAAATTCCAAAATTTGAAAAACTTTGGCATCCTTGGATAAAACAACAGTTCCTGTCAAACTTCAATGACTCTGTCCTGTTGCCATGGTAACAGATTAAATGACTTACAGAGACACCCATTCTAAGGCTTCAAAGAGAACTAAAAAGAATAATAAACTGACGAGCGGGACAACCTTGTGGACCATACCTCTACCTTTCAACCCTTTTTCTTCTTTTTCTTTCCTTTTCTCCACCTTACGATTAAAGCTCATTATCAGAATTTATTTGACCTATATACACTCTACTTGTAAACAATATGTATAGTAGGTATAAATCATTTAAATACCTACAAAAGTAACTAAGGAAATGATATATATCTTTAATTTAGGTTTACGTAAACCCAATGTTTAATATTTGAAATTTCATGATATTTACCTATATAAACCCTACTGTAAAACAATGAGCTTACTTTATAGATCCTTGTAAACTTACTTTATGTATCTTTATAACATTGTATACTCAATAAACTTCTTTTGACAAGGAAATTTTCTCTCGTGGAATCTCTGCCTGCCGGGACTGTGAGTTCACCTTCTGCTCTTCTTTTGGATTTATATGGCCTTTTTATTACATTTGTTATGTTTTATTGAGCCCTGATATACAGAGGAGTGCCGTTTGGATTATGTGAAAGATCTTTTCGTGTTCAGCTGCATTTTATTGCTCATCTATACTCTTTTGCGCTGACTGTATTTATTTATATGTTACCGGTCATAGTGAATGGGGCCAGCGACTGCACCTAGCCGCTGAGAGCCACAGCAGGAATTAGAAGAGGATTGCTGCTGTTGCTACAATTCACACCGGACCCAATTGCTGATGTGAATGTTGCCTAAGGCTGGCCATACATTATACAATTTTCCTTAACCACTTCCCTACCAGGCCAATTCTGACATTTCTCTCCTACATGTAAAAATCATCACTTTTTTTTGCTAGAAAATTATATAGAACCCCCCAAACATTATATATGGTTTTTTTAGCAAAGACCCTAGAGAATACAATGGCGGTTGTTGCAACTTTTTATCTCACACAGTATTTGCGCAAGAATTTTTCGAATGCGTTTTTTTTTGGAAAAAAACAGTTTTGTGTTTTAAAGAAAAAAAACAAAACAGTAAAGTTAGCCCAATGTTTTTGCATATTGTGAAAGATGAAGTTACGCCGAGTAAATATATACCTAACATGTCACGCTTCAAAATTGCACACGCTCGTGGAATGGCGCCAATGTTCGGTACTTAAAAATCCCCATAGGCGGCACTTGATATTTTTTTACTGGTTACATGTTTTGAGTTACAGAGGAGGTCTAGGGACAAAATGATTGCTCTCGCTCCAACGTTCACGGCGACACCTCACATGTATGGTTTGAACACCATTTTCATATGTGGGCGGGACTTACGTATGCGTTCGCTTCTGCGTGCGAGCACACGGGGACAGCGGCGCTTTAAAATTTATTTTTTTATTGTTAATTATATTTTCTTTTTTTCATTTTGACACTTTTTTGAAAAAAAAATAAAAATTTGATCACTTTTATTCCTATTACAAGGAATGTAAACATCACTTGTAATAGGAATATGGCACGATCAGTCCTCTTAATAGTGAGATATGGGGTCAATAAGACCCCATATCTCACCACTAGGCTGGGAAGCCTGAAATAAAAATAAAACGATCACCGCTTCCCAGCCGAAGCGGCACCGTTTTTTTGAATGGAGAGGCCAGGCGTGACGTCATAACATCGCGCCCGGCCTCCGATGATCATAGAGACTCCGGCGACCATCTGGTCCGCCGGAAATCTCTATGATCTACATCTGGCACCAGTGGATCCGCTCTCCGCCTCACCGATCGTAACGGTGAGTCGGAGCAAGCACCGGAGGGCGGCGGGAGGGGGACGTCCCCTCTCCCCTCCCATAGGAACGATCAAGCTGCGGAACAGCCGCTATGATCGTTCCTATGGTGTAGAGATTCGCCGGCTGAAACCGGCAATATCTGAATGATGTCTGTAACTACAGGCATCATTCAGATATACCCGCTCAAAGCCCAGGACGTCATATGACGTGGGCGGGAAGTGGTTACAGTGGAGTTCCACCCACTTTTACAACTCTTCAGCATCCCTCACTAAACTGTGCACTGTAAACGAATTTGATATTTAAATTTTTTTTTTCTCAGCACTTACTGTATATCTGCTGTATTCATTTTTCACTTCCTCCTCCCTGGCCGCGGCCCATTGCATCATTTCCTGTTTGCAATGCCTTCTGGGAAGGGGAGGCAACTTCCTCTGACACTGCCGTTGCTATGGAAACCTGACCTGAAACCTATTACACTGCTTGTGCTGCACTGAGCATGTGCGAGATCTGCAAGGATGAGATCCAGGAAGAAATACAGTCTGGCTTCAGATGCCCACACTTAAGATGGCCACAGCCTGCTGCAAGTTTATAAAATAACAAACTACTGCTATAAATAAAAAAGACCTTAGTTTACAGACTAACTTTACTAGAATACTTTAAGATTTACCAATAACATATGATATGAGGTCAAACCTAAACACTTTCTATTTGTATGCAGTCAGGCAGGCCCTTGCACTACCCAGTTGAAGGTAAAGCTAAATGAAATTGAATAAGAAAATTGTATAAATGCATGGCCAATATATTTAGATTGTGTTCCCAAGCAGTAATGAAAGTTGGGGTTTAAGAACCCTATATTAAAAGAGATTGTGGCTTAAAAATATTTAGCAATTGTATCAAATCAAATGTACAGTTATTTTTGCTGACAACATATCATCCCATTATGGGATAAAGTAGTCATTGTCTGAGGACAAGTGTTCCCCCTAGTGGTAAGGCTGCATACAGCTTTATAAAGACAGAAAAAGCCTTAGTAATTTCCAAGCTATATTTGGCATAGCATTACCTGGCCTTTATAAAAGGATAATTAATCCAAGAAAGGCAATGTTTTTTGTTTCTGTGTCACGATTTTGTTTTCACTCCCACATTCCTACCAATTCACTGAGTGTGATATTCCTACACAAATCTGGAAGCATTGCCTACAGACATGTTAAATCAGCATTCTGATGACTTCAGCTATTCATCCATGTAATGAAATAATTGGCTAACCTGACTCAGAATCGGTGTCTGGATCTTCAAAAGATTTATCCATACAATTGGATAGCCTAATCTTGAAGATCCAGACACTGGCACTCTATCCAAACTTTGTGTGGGGGAGATGTGACCAAAGGCAGATGGTATGCAGATCTACATGCAGATGTGGTCATTAAAGGGAAAATGCAGTGCATTTTCAGTGACTGCATATTATAGCAGTTTATAGTTTAGATAATTTTTGGTGTGCCCTGCTCATCCTTATACTTTGTAACTGCACAGAATACATAGATTTGTAGCGTAACACTCTGCAGCAGCCTCACTGTAAGCACTCCGTATCCCTGCTTAAAGCGGACCTTCAGTCATTTTTTCATCTTTCCATCTATTTAATCTTCTGCCCTTGTTGTTTTAACTAGTAAAACATTTTTTTCTGCCAGTAAATACCTTATACAGCCCACTTCCTGTTTCTTGTATGGAAAAAAGCCTAGACTTATAAAATCATGCACAGCTCTTTCTCACTCTTGTGAGAGTTTGCCAGGAAGGGGGGGGGGGGGGGGGGAGTCATAAGAGGGCCAATGAGAGCTGCAGAGATGGAGGTGTGCCTCTGTGTAAATCCAGGAAGTGAACAGGCAACAGCTTTGGCTGACCACAGTTAAAATGATTGCAGCCAGACTCAATGGAGGGAGATTTGTGCAGCATATTTGGCAAGTATGGAATCACGGTGTATATATATATATATATATATATATATATATATATATCACAGACATACATACACACACACACACACACACACACACACACACACACACGAGCATCCAGATGATTTCAGCTGCAGAATGTCAATATTGCAGCAGGCCATAGCTTTGTGACTGGAGTATATGTAAACCCAATCACTAAAATTTCATATAAGCTTCAACAAAGTTAATGTATTTTAAACATAGTTTTCTATCATTTATTTTTGGTCAAAAGATAAAAGTTTTATTGAGCATATTGGAAGAATGTACAAACAAGTACAGAGTGCAACAGGCACTATTCAAAAGGATGAAAGCATTGACATAACCATATTGAATGTGGATTGTTAAAGGTCAAGATACCAAGGCTTACCGGTGTCTTGCCAAGAAAGTTCCCCCCACGGATAAGGACCCCCCTGTACTGCGCAGGCGCAGCGCTTGCGCAGTACTAACGACTAAGGAGACGCCGAAAATAGCCAAAGCTGAAAACCTTCAGTCAGCTGTACACGGCGCCTGCGCCCTGGGTCCAGGTTCAAGCCCCACCATCCAAGTGGACCTAGAGGTAGAATACAAAAGTACAGAGCGAAGCGAGGCCGCGCCCGAATCGTGGCGAGCGAAGCGAGGCCGCGCCCGAAGCGTGGCGAGCGAAGCGAGCCCACAAGGGGCCCTCTTACAGGCGCCATGTACAGCTGATTTACAACTATTTGGCTTTGGCTATTTCCACTGGCTCGTACTGCGCAAGCATTGCGCCTGCGCAGTACAAGGGGGTCCTTATCCGCCGAGGGGAACTTTCTCGGCAGAACACCGGAACCTACTGTATAACTGACAAAGCTAATTATACCCACATGAGGGGGGGGGATGAAGAAACAGCCCAATACAGTGCAGCATAGTCAGGTTTGACCTAAAGGAGGGGGAAGCATGAGAACATTGAATTTGAGGGTGAGTGTATGTGGCACAGGGTAGAGAGAGTTGCACACAATAGGTGAATATTACTCCTCAGCAGAGCAGGTGGAGGAGTCCTCCAACCTGAGGTCATGTTGGAAGTTAACCACCTGTGACCAATATCCTTGAAGGGAGGGACAGGACCATATCAGGTGATAGAATGTTCCCCCCAGTCTCCACATTTAGGGCAAGCCAGGCTGTGTTCCAGCTTATATTTAAAAAGGCGAATTGGTGTTAGGTAGGAGACCTGTGGATCTGTGGAGAATGTAAAGATGAGTAAGGTGATCAGACAATTTAGGGGACACACAAGAAGCCAGCATCTCTTCCCAGTCAGTTTATTATGTTTAAATCTGCAGCTTTCACTAAAATAATACCTGGTAAACTGTCATAAATGTCCTTACACAAGCGTTGTTATAAGGTGACAACACTAGCTCTATGTTTCCCTGTTGTCACTCGGTAATAGCACATAAGTGTTGCAGTCACAACTTTATTTTTTGTAACGGACTTGGGCTTAAAATAAATGCATAAATGAATACAGAGCTGCATTAACATGTGGGTTTTAGAACTTTCCAGAGTTTAGCTTTAAGGAGACTCTGTCACTAATAATTGATTTCCCGTTGTTTTTACCATAACTATTTCAAACATTTACTTACAGCATTTTTCCTGAGGTTTCTCTGAACTTGCTAAGGAAAAAACACTCCCTGCTTGCAAGTCACAATCTTCTCCTATTCTGAGAGTGTCTAATTGCTGTCTGTGCTATCCAGGTAAATATACAAGTAAATAGCATGCCTAAAATACACATATAATCTTAAGGGAAGAATGCTGCTGAAAGGAATGATCTGGTGACAGACCTCTTGAATTTTTCTTATAAACTTGAAAGGATTAGCTAAATGTAAATTATTTCATGAAAATTTTGAGATATTATATATATATTATGGTGTTTCAGTTTTCCAAAGATGTCATTTTCATATGACTTTGCTTACGCCCCGAGTCTCAGTGATGTAAAAGATATATATGCCAAATTTCAAGAAGATTGGATAATATTTAGGAGGTTGCACATATTGATCGCTTTTATCAAAGCAAAGTCTGTGGGCTTCACTTGATAAGAAGTCATATACAACAATGCTGGATGAAGAAGGTCCCGTTCAAGGCTTTCTAGAAGAACAACGAGTGAAAATGTTTAACTACATCCAAAATGTCCTAAAAGAAGGAAGTCATCCAAGAGAAGACTACAAAGAGTTATTACAACTCTCTCTCCTGTACCTAGGAGGTTGGTCTAAAAATGACTTCAGTTTCAGGATCCCAGGGGCACTGCATCAAACAAGGTGGATGGCAAAGGCAATATATCCACTTAAAATTGTCCTCTTCACTAAACGAATATTCCTCAACGACAATTGGAAGGAATGAAATGGGTTGCACATTTTGTCAGCCTCATATATGTTCGCTTTTGGCATGAGGCAATTGTAAGTCGATGGGCTCCAAAGAATGATTTGGCTATGCTACAGCTTAAGCACTTACCCAGATGCAGACGTCAAAAAATGTGCTCTCACAGTTGCTAAGAGACACCACTGGTATCTGTCAGAAACAAACGTAGGATTGGCTTTTTTGGACGAACGTATTACTCAGGCTGTTAAGGAAAATACGACTAAAAATTTAGAAACCAAACCTGCAAAGAAAAAGGAAGTGAAACGATTAGAGGGTAAAAACATGGTTTTTGAAGGAAAAGACCTGAGCCATTTCGTTACTAATAAAACAAAGACGTTCTTTGAATTGTTTTATCCACGACGTGACAGAATACTGCAGTGATTCTCTAAGAAGCCAAGTGAACGCTCTTAAGGTTGTCAATGATACCGCAGAAAGAGGAATTGCTCTGATAAAAAAAGTATAATGAATCGGTCAGGGATGAACAACAGAAACAATTCTTGTTGAGGGTAGTCGAGCATCACAGAAAAGTCGTCACCAAGTGAACAAAACAAGGGATTGCATCGTTCAAAGTTGATTTATATAACACGTTTTGCCTATCATATTACCTATTAATCTCAGTGTATAGTTTTAATAGTATTTTAAGTTTGTGATTTCTAGTTTTCCCAATAAAAGTAATTACCATTGAAAAATCGTATTTTTTGCCAACTTTTACAAAACAGATCAAAGTGTGGAACCTCTAAATATTATCCAATCTTCTTGAAATTTAGCACTCAGACTCGGGGCGTAAGCAAAGCCTGCAAATTATATATATATATATATATATATATATATATATATATATATATATATACATACACATACTATCTTGGAAAATGTTCATCCAACTGTTTGTGTAAAAAAAAAAAAAAGTAAATCACAGAAATGCCTCAAAACTATTTTCACTTAACATTTCACCCTTCTTGCTATAAGAAACACTTAAAAAAATAAAAACTGTAGTCAGTTGCAACGGTTTTTGCAGATCAAGCAGAGGAAAAAAAATATGGAATCTCTCAAGTCTGAGGAAATTCACCTATGGAGATTTTTAAGTGTCAAAGTTTGTCACAATTCCATGAGCGGGAGCAATTTTGAAGCATGACATGTTGGGTATCAATTTACTCAGCATAACATTAGATTTCACAATATTAAAAAAAAAAAAAATTGGGCCAACTTTACAGGTTTCTTATTTTTTTTTATTCAAAGAGGTGTATTTTTTCCACAAAAATTGCGTTTGTAAGACTGTTGTACAAATAAGGTGTGAAATAAAGTTTTGCAACGACCGCCATTTTATTCTCTAGGGCGTCTGAAAAAAAATATATATATAATGTTTGGGGGTTCTAAGTAATTTTTGCGCAAAAAAAAAAAAAAAAGATTTTAACTTGCAAACACCAAGTGTAAAAAATAGGCCTGGTCCTTAAGTGGTTAAATCTTCAATAAACGCACAAGTTTATATTGAGATTTTGGACACTTTTCTTATTCCATCAATTGAAAGGATGAGGACATCATTTTTCTGCTTGATCTGCAAAGGCAGTTGCAACGGACTACAGTTTTTTTTTTTTTTAACCATTTCTTAAAGCAAGAAGGTTGGAATGTTAAATGAAAATAGTTTTGAGGCATGTCTGTTTTTTTTTTCTACACAATTAAATGAACATTTTTCCAAGAGTGGCGATTCCATACTTTTTACCAGGGGTTGTGTGTGTAAAATTTTATATTATATATAATTTTCCTAGTTCTAAAATTGAACTTAATTGCTATCACAAGGGATGAACATCAGGGGGAGACTCATTTTCGCCAACTGCAAAAGTGATCAAGCAGCTGTATAGCTGCTCGGATCACTTTTACTTTGTAGGAAATCTCTAGCCCTAATAAAATTATATCTCGATCATTGCTTCAGCGACGACTGAGATATCACCCTTACCGCCTGAGGACGTTAATATGTACCACAGATAAGAAACGATGGTAAAGAAATAAAATATTTGAAAAAAGAAGTGGTTAAAGACCCAGGACGCATTTGCTTCCCCTTATAATGGTAGGAAAAAAAGCTTTCATTTTGACATGCACTGGCTACTAAGCCCCTCGTTCACTCCTATTTCAGTATTATGATTATATGGAAGTTACCAATCTCAATTTAACAAAGGCTACAAAGTAGAGAGGTTTTTTGAAAAAAAATACATGGTTTATTTATAGACAATTCACCACAAACCTCATTTATTTTCAACTCTAAAAATTCTTTGAAAAAAAAATAAATATTACTGTCCTTTAGAGAGGCCGGTTGAAGATCTGCTTGTAGGTTCTCCAAAGGAAATAGAGCATGGTAGTTTGACCTTCAGACCTAGAAATCTCATGCTGTGCAGAGGAGAGAGAATCCAATGCTGAAGAGGCTACAAAAGGAATGTATTACAACCCAAACCATTCATTAAGTCCTCCTCTGCGTGGATCCTTACGCTGGCGCTGTTTCTCATTCTCCATGAATTCTAATTGGATCTCGTCAAATGAACCTGACTCAATAATGTCTTTCTTCTCTGGAAAAAGATCTGGGAACTGGAAGGTCTGTCCTTGGCCCTGCAGAAATGGGGAAAAGTGTCCGGTTCAGAGGTGTTCAAAATAGCCAAGATGTTGTCAACAAACTAATTATGCAATGTAATGGTATTACAACACAGCTCATGTCAGAAATTAAACCATGCCACTGACAATGGGTGCCAAGTGGCTGAGCACATGAAAACGACCAGAGTCACAGTAGTGATCCAGCCACACTGATGTCACAGTATGGGCGCTGGGAGGAAAAACAAAGAAGCAGCACAGGCTGAGATGGTTAACATATCAGGATCACAGGCAGATCATAGGAAATATTAAAGCTCTGAATCAGAGACATTTCTAACTCAATCCAGGAAGAATGTCTGTTCTAAACACACACACTGCATTACAATACAACCCTCGTTTTCAAAGCTTAGAACATTTGAGTCACCAAACATGTGTTGTTGACTCTTGGGAACAGACATGCAGCCTTTGGAGAGCCAACATCACAAAAATCATCACCAGACTCTAGAAGACAGACACTGGATAACCAGTAATAAAGATAGCCCATAACAAGGTCCAAGACACAGGGGTGGATTTACTAAAACTGGAGAGTGCAAAATATGGTGCAGCTGTGCATGGTAGCCAATCAGCTTGTTCAATTAAAGCGGAGGTCCGCCCACCCCTGCAAAAATTAAAAGCCAGCAGCTAACCATACTGCAGCTGCTGACTTTTAATAATAGGACACTAACCTGTCCTGGAGTCCAGCGATGTCGGCACCGCAGCTGATGTTTCCATCAGCTGCCACCGCCATTGCCGGGGACCAGATATTAAAGCATTACGGCTTCACACTGGATCACTACTGCGCATGCGCGAGGCACCGCTGCGCTCTCCTACTGGCCCGGCGGCAGGGGATGGAGGAGGGAGCCGAGCTGCTGACATAATTCGCTACGGCCCGGTCTCCCGGAAGTGGGCACAGGATGCTCCCACTCTCTCCAACGAAAGGTGCCAAATGTGGAACCGGGGGGGAGGGGGGGGGACGACAAATGACCGGAAGTTCCAACATTTGAGTGGAACTCCGCTTTAAGCTTTGTCAAAAAAAAAAAAAAAACTGGAAGCAGATTGGTTTCTATGCAGAGCTGCACCAGATTGTGCACTCTCCAGTTTTATTAAATTAACCCCAGTCTCTCAATTCTGGCCCGTAAGGAATTCCTCCTCCGAAGGCTACTTTCACACTAAGGCAGTTTTCAGGTGTTTTAGCGCTAAAAATATCGCCTGTAAAGTGCCTGAAAACTGCCTCTCATGCCTCCCCAGTATGAAAGTCCAAGTGCTTTCACACTGGGGCGGTGCCCTTGCGGGACGGGAAAAAAAAATCCTCCAAGCAGCATCTTTGGGGCAGTCTAGGCGCACTGTATACAGTGCTCCTAAAACGGCCCCTGCCCATTGGAATGAATGGGCAGCGCTTCGATAGCACCGCAGCTCCCTGCTAGCGGGCAAAAAGCGCAGCTTAAAAAGCGGTACAGTGACGCTAAAACTAGCAGCGCTTTACCGCTCATGAACCCGCCGCCCCAGTGTGAAAGCAGTCATTGCAGGAGATGTTTTGCTTCCTGCTAGTTGGCCTCTTACAGCTTGCAGGGTTATCTAGGCTGTATGATGCAAGGGACAGCTGCTCTTCTCAATGCTTTGTCTCTAGCGGTTATCGACAGGCAATTACAGTTTTAAGCAAGGTCCACCTTAAAAAATAACCCAGGCTTTGACGAACACTAGTCGGCCGAATTAACAAATATTTACCTCAGTGCTGCAAAAAGCAGGACCTGTGGGGTTTTGGTTTTGAGGCATGTAACTTCAGGCCAGAATGTTAGGTCATGTGACCCTCAGATGACACCCATGAGCTCAGTGTTCACTTTTGATCAAAGTACTGCGGACATCAGTGCTCCAAGGTATTTAGTAAGAGGCATGGCGAGTTTTTGAATTTGTAATTTTTTGGTGAAAGTGAAATAAAAAAAAAAAAGTTGTTTTTTTTTTTTTTTTTTACATACTGTCACCAGTGCAGTACACTGTTGTCATAACTGGTGTGGTGGTGACACTAACATACTGTACTACTCTGAGAAGGTGATCTGGATTTTTTTTTTTTAATCACTTATAAACAGTGATATTCACTGTTACAAGCAACCATTATTTCTGAATGATATTGATTAATTCAGTGTGTATGGTTGTGATTAGCTGTGATTGGCCACAGTCAATCACATGATACAGATGGGCTGTGACTAGCCCTGTCTGTACCATGTGATCACTGTGACTAAACACAGCAAGCAACACAATAGTACATAATGAATGACATAAATGAAAGCCATCCATAGTGTACAATTGTCATGTGATCTGCTGTGATTGATCACAGCGATAACATGGTACCAGCAGCGGCCTGTACAGTGATCTGTCATCAGCTATGTCCAGTGAACACAGTGGGTGAGAGATTGCGCCGGAACACGCCAGTGGGGCCCACACAAGGAACATTTTTATGGAGGATTTCATATGATGATATCCACTCAGATCTAGAGAGGTCCCGCCCGGCTGTCATAGGCTGGGCAGGAACTGGTTAATCTAGTCCCAAGTTGTGCATTTCAAGCCTAAGAAATTCTATACTGAGAGAACTGGTTAGGCTGTCAATGTGGACCTCTCTCGTGCCTGGTTATCAAGTTAATTCTCTGGCTTCAGTACTTTGAGGAGCTAACCAAACACAGTAGCTGCCAATTTATTAAAAATCAGGTACCTATCAGCCTTGAGTTCCAGTGCTGTCTTCCTGTCAGTTCTTCTCACTGCTGTGGGTCCCCGGCAACGCTATTTTGGATTTGGAAGCTGCCTGTGACTTCCCAAGAAATCACAGCCCGCACCCCATCATGCGGTGCAGCAAAAGTAGTCCTAGTGCCTCCTGGGACATGTAACGTGTCCTAGGAAGCTGAAGGTGGGGAGAGGGATCAGAACAAGCAACATAATTCTCCCCTAGGCAAGAACTGATAAATTGTGATCTGTTACCTGTCAGAAAATGATACACCTCAAAAGTGTTAGGGGCGAGGGTGGGGAGGAGGATAAGTGAAGTCTGTTTTAAGTCTGCATCCCAATAATGACGTTTCCATATGGCAGCAACCCCAAGTTACAGGGGGCTCAAAGTACTTGATATGACATCTTGTCAGAAATCCAGTGTTTGCTGGGCTCTCTGCCTGCATTTTCTTAAAAAAAACACTATTTAGCCCTCCCTGTTCTCATCTTGGACTACAATTCAATTAGTCCCTATGCTGTAGATAAGGAGACAGAGGCTAAGTACTTTAGCAAGACATTCCTTAGGGCTGATGACACTCAGTCTATAAAAATGCACCAAACATGACCAGACACCACAGCATGTGTTAATTTTCTGCTTTCAGCACCCTCTACTTTGCATATCAAACAGCGTGCAGCAGGAATTAGGATGGAAAATGCACCTTATTTTGAAGCCGGTGTCTACAGAGCAGAAGGCAGCCTTATTAACTTATTTTAATGAGCGGAGTACACAAACAAAAACTGAGACATATTGGTTTAAAAGGTATAAAGGGACAGAACTTACCAGCTGAACATAGGCCACCTTGTAATCTGGCCGCTTCACTCGTTGATTCAGATGGTTTCTTTTTCGGTTGCTGCCTAAAATTCAGTGCTTGCATTAGTTACTAAATAATAACTTAGTCTAATTTGCATTTAGCCGGCCATGTCACTTACCAAACTGGATGCGGGTGCGCACACATGCCACTGGTACATTGTATATACTCTGCAGATAGTTCTGGACATCAAACTTTGTCATTCTGTAGAGAGCAAATAATATGACATGATAAGAATGCATTGCCATATATTTCCTCAAAAACACAAAACGTACCACATATGAGATTTTATAGGGAAGAGCAAGTGTTGTCAATCTTGACACAATCAGGGAAACACTCTAAACTTGCAACACAATCCAGGGAACATTGCAACTATTAAAGTCAGTTTAGAATGCAGACATAACCATCTCCTGAAATCCCAAAATTCTTTTAAACGCCAATACCATGCACATGGCTAATGCCATGGCGTTAGTCATATGACCTGTGGCAAAGATTGACTTTTATTCGTCCCCTTCAGAGATTACACAAGCCATGCCACATAATTAGGTTTTGCTTTAACAGCAGTTGAGGAGAGATTGCAAGACTGATTAAAACTAGCATGACCAATTCCTTGGTTCTGTACATCTTTCAACTGCCACAGACGGACGGTTAGTGCCTACACCGTGGGGGAAAGATGTAGCCAACAGCAAACAAGCTACCAAAACAGCTGAGCTGTTGTAGAGGGCAACAACTCCAAGTCTACTTTCCCTGAGCAGAGTACTTTTCTTTACCTGAAGTCGAAAAATGCTGCGCCATTAGGGTAACATAAAACAGACTTAATTCAAAACATAAGCCATCAACTCACTGCTGAAAGGCGCATGGCTAAAAGCCTGTGGCTGCAAGCTTGACACTGGACTCTGCTGGAGAGCCAAAGACAAACTTTGTTATGCATTTTTGTGGTTTTTATGTAAAAGAACGATCCTGTAAAAGAATTTGTTTTCTTGGTGTCTCTCAAAACAGAAACCCTAACAATCTCTCTAAAGAAACCATTTCCTTGTGTATACAGTGATTAAAGAGATACAGGATGGTGCTCTATCTGGTGATATATATGCATGCCCGCTGATAAGTTATACCTAACCTAAGCTGATCACATTGAGGATACTTGCCATGAGCAGAGGCACTTCCCTGCAGTAAAGTGGTCATAGCACATAGATGATTGTGTCTTTACAAAAGCCCCATTCCTGATGTGCTTCATTAGTAACAAGTCATGAGGAAAATACTGACACGTGTGAAAGTAATAAGACAGGAGGTATGGCAGAGGAGAAGAAAGGGGTGTTTACTCAATGTTTTTATGACTCTGCAAGCTAACCAGTATTTGCCGGTCCAGTCTAGAAGCCAGTAAACTATTTTAGCTTCAAAAGACAGTTAAACGGGATCGAAAGAGGAGTTCCGCCCCCCAAATACTGTAGCTGCTGACTTTTAATATTAGGACACTTACCTGTCCATCGATCCCACGATGTCAGCACCCCCAGAGATTTTCCAATCGGCTCTCGTGGGCTGCCGCCGCCATTCGTGGTAAGGCAAACCGGCAGTGAAGCCTTTTCGGCTTCACAGCTGGGTCCCTACTGCGCATGCACGAAGCGCACTGCGATTTCTAACTGGCTCGGCGGTGGAGGAAGGAGGGGGGCCGAGGTCGCCGCAGTCTCCTGGAAGTGGATGGTGGGTACCTGTCAAAAACCGGTACCAATCCCCCCGAAAGGTGCTGAATGTAGCACCGGGGGGGTAGAGCCGACAGATAAACGGAGCTGCCACTTCCTACTAAACCCATCAATTTCATGGTTTCAAAACATAATTGTCACATTTGCTTGTGCTCTCATCCAAACTATCAAACCATTAAATGGCTGGATCATGAATAATCACATGTGCAGCACCATGGCAACTACAGATCAAACAGAGGCTAAGATGGCAGTTTCCATGACTGAAAAGGATAGGAGAGTTTAGTCCTGCTTTAAAGCGGTTCTAAAGGCAGAACATTTTTAGCTTAATGCATTCCCTGCATTAAGCTAAAAATGTCTCAGTAATTGTATCACCCCCTCACCTTCCTAAATACTTATCAGAGTCCTGTATAAATCCAGCACTGTGCCGGGCTGCAAGTCTTCGCTCGCCTCTCTCTGTTCTCAGTACACTACGTAGAGAGAAGCAGGAGGCATTGGCTCCTGCTGCACTCAGTCAAATGCAGAGAGCAGGTGTGGTGGTGGGTGGGTGGTTGTCAAGCCACACTGTGTGTGTCTATGGAGGCACACAACCTGGCTCAGGAGCAAGAAAAGCACATCTGCTTCCACAGCAAGTGGCTTGCTATGGGCCAGACACAGAGGAGGAGGAGCCAAGAGTACACAAACAAGAAGAGGTTCAGAGCTGCAGGTAAGTAGATGTTTATTATTTTGGGGGAAATGGGTTAAAGTGATTTTTTTTTTTTTTGCACAGAGCAGCCCAGATCCTCCTCTTCTCGGGTCCCTCTTCACTGCTCCCGGCCCCTCCCTCCTGTCGAGTGCACCCACAGCAAGCCACCTATGGGGGCACCTGAGCCAAGCTGCAGCTCCGTGTGTCCATTCAGACACAGAGCTGCGGTTTGGCCCCGCCCCTCTCCCTTCTGATGGGCCAACTGACTGGGAGCCGATGTGCCGTTGCCGTCTCTCAGCCAATCAGGAGGGAGAGTGCCAGGCGTCCGAGGGACTCATGGACATCGCTGGATAGAGAGGGGGCTCAGGTATTAGGGGGCTGCTGCACACAGAAGGCTTTTTATCTTCATGCATTAAGATAAAAATCCTTCCGCCTTTACAACCCCTTTATCAACCACTGTGAGGAGGGAGTAAGTGGCTTACAAGTAATGTGTGTGCGCACGCGTATGAGGGAGGGGGGGTTGGTGTGAAGAGTAGAAAACCCAGGATTATATTTCTCTGTGTCTGCTGCATATTTTTCCTCTCATCCTGTCTTGTAAAATTGTCAGAATTATACTTTTAAAATGAAACATTATACTTTTATACTTATAAGCCCCAGACATCAGTAAAAACCCAACAGGTTCTAATCCTTTCCCACTCTATGCTTATTCTTACCCCTACATCAAGCCCTTGGCCTGGTCACATCTTCTAGGCAGGGGATTTTCCCCAGCACCATTTCTACTACAGGGCACAGGCCCTATGATAGGTATAAGAAGCTCACAATGTCATTTGCCTAGTTTACTGCTACGTTTCTCACGTGCCCCTTCCATTGAAAATTCAAGTCCATGCCTTCCTTGTCCTTTTGAGGTGCCTAAAAAAAACACTCTAACCTTTCCTCCGAGCATAACCTCAGAATCTCTATAGCAGCGATGGCGAGCTTTGGCACCCCAGATATTTTGGAACTACTGCTCAACTACACTGCAGAGTGCATAAGCATCATGGGAAATGTAGTTTTAAAACATCTGGGGTGCCAAGGTTCGCCATCACTGTCCTATAGTGTTACGATGTGCAATTTCTGACCGAGATTGGTTATTTGTTAAATGACGTATCATGAGTTATAATTCATTGTGTATTACTGTACCAGAAAACAACATGTTGGCTTGACATTGTGATCTCATTTTGTACACTCAAAAATGTATTGCAACTGAAAAAAAAAATGTTTTTTGGTTTAACACTTTAAAGCCCAGGTTCACACTGCTGCAGGTTATAAATAGTTTCAAACCGGCAATGCAGTCAGACTTCGGGGGCGATTTGACAGACATCTGTGTGGGTTCCTGCACAGATGTCTATTCAAATCGCCCCCGAAGTCGCCAAAAGTAGTACAGAAACTTTTGGGAATCAGTTCAGCGCCGCACCGATTCAGACGGTACCATTGACAGCAATAGCCACCCATTTGGCATGTCAAATTGCATGCCAAATCGGCCCAATGTGAACGTGGGCTAAAGCTGGATTTCAGGCAGATGAAAAAAAGGCACAAATTAATGAAGCAGGTGTGCTGCAGTACAAGATGCATACTGATAGAAGTAGAAAGCAGAGTGAGAGATAAGCTCTTCAGGGTGCTGCTTCTCCTTTCATGTTCCAGTCATAGCATGTGGAGGAGACCTGTGAAACTGAAATAAAGAAGGAGCATGTCCCATTTCCTGCAAGACAGAGCTGTGCAAATCTCAGGAATAGATGGACAGAAGTACAAATCCTTTTGGAAGAGAAAAAAAGCTCTCATGGATCACATCTGCATTTCTAGTTTGCTTTTAGTTTAGCTATATTATATGGCATATGGTTTCCCTACGGTTTAAAAACCCCTCCAGTTTCTGGACTGTAATTAAAGTCTCTAGAATTCTAGAAGATCCCCTCCACTCCAGATGGAAATTGTCAGAGTAGATGTATATGCTTACTCAATAGGAATACGGAATTGCACAGTGTCTGAGGGCATCTCTTTGCCAGGTCTGACCAGGGTCATGAAGAAGTTTGTGCGGAACACACGTAGCTGTGGATTTCCAAGCTGATAAAGCGGATATCTAGAATGGCAGAAGAATAAAAATACATTAAAATCAGAAAAATGAACAGGGCAAAAAAAAAAAAAAAAAAAAAAAATCACATTTTGTTGATCTGTTCATTTAATTTGTTATATATGTCACATACATTTCTAAAATGTTTATCCATTAATTTTAGTAACTTCTCAAATATTACATGCTCCTGCTCTCCACTGGCATAATTCAGATAATCGCCATCACTTATCACAGAAAATAAGTGGGATTCCAGATACTCACCCTGCTAAATGCATCAGATGTATGGAGTCGCCTGCACAGCCCCCAATGTGCTCCCTGCGTACAAGTCAAATTCAGCTGTGCAGGTGAGTTTGTAAAGCCAATGCGCTTCCATCCACCGCTTGCATTTGAAAAATACATTTAAAGTACCCAAAGTACCTAAAGTAAAGAACCCAAACTAAAAAAAAATAAATAAAAATAAAATAATGACCTTTTTTGTGTTTGTTTTTGCATCGGGAACCATTTAAAATCACTTTTACTTACCTCATCCCTTGTTCCTGCAGGCTTCCTCTTTTTCCTTGTGACCATTCCCTCCGAAGTCTATTATCTGCAGCCATCTGTCTGCCAGTTACACTCTAATGTCATTAAGTACAATGCAGGACCAGCAGTCTTATATTTTAAGTGAGGACACTGAAAGGCCTCCCACAACCCAGAGCGCTGGAGGGAAGAGGAGAGCATCGGCTGCTGTCTTTTGAATTTCCCCGGAGTTCAGCCTTAAAGCGTTTGTTACCCCAACACTTCATATTCCTGATATGTGTCTCCTCTACCATGTACTTGTATGAGAAAGTATCCTGTTCTCTTTGTATTGCTTCCTTTGTGTGAAATCCCTGGTGTTCCTGCCAGTCCCCTTGCTTTCCTCTTAAAAAATCTGACCACACTAAGGAGAGCACAGCGTGGTCAGTTCTCTAGCTGTGCTGGGAACTCAGTGTACTCTCCTCCAATGATCAAACTTATTCTGACACATCCCCCCCTGCACAGGCATTCACTGGAAAGCTCAATGTGTTGTTGCTGCTTCTCCTCCCCCCAACTCTTATGCAGCCGAGGACAGAGAGAATGTGATCACTTATAAAAAAAAAAAAAAAAGGGACGAAAGGTATTTATAATGTTTTTTTATACCTATACAAAAATGTTTTGCATTTCTATTTTAAACTGTTGATTAACAGTTAATTGATAATAAATGGCTTCAGCCAAATATTAACCATTAGTGAAAGAAATGTATTTGTGTTATCATTCATATTCTCTGAAAAATGGCCAAGAAATCATAAATTGTGTAAACTTATGAGCACAACTGTAATATATATATATATATATATATATATATATATATATATATATATATATATTTATTATTTTTTTTTAATAGTTCTAGTTATGTACAAATCCACCACTGTGCTGATAAGAATACTGTGTTGATTCAATATTTGTGACCCCCAGGTGCACCGTCACCTCAGATAAAGAGGACTCCCACCGTAACCAATATTAGAGTCAAATCGGCATGCAGATCATAATCTCATCCTGGAGGATCTATGCAGAACCCGTGTAATGAAATTCCTATGGTATCTCCCAGTCTCCTATGTATGTTAGAATAATACAATCCATAAATTTCCAAATGGTTCACCATAAAGCAGGTTTCTATACAGCTAAAAGAGGCTATGGT
Source organism: Aquarana catesbeiana (assembly GCF_042186555.1). NCBI lineage: Eukaryota > Metazoa > Chordata > Amphibia > Anura > Ranidae > Aquarana > Aquarana catesbeiana. Next base: position 86,630,407 of record NC_133334.1, on the reverse strand, counting down.
GATCCTTCAGGATGAGATTATGATCTGCATGCCGATTTGACTCTGTAATAGGATCTATTGGATACTGCGAGAATCCTCTTTATCTGAGGTGACTGTGCACCTGGGGATCATAAATATTGAATTAAGACTGTATTCTTATTAGCACAGTGGTGGATTTGAACACAACTGGGACTGTTATCCAATTTTATATATTTTTTTTTTTTTGCTTTATATTTTTCACTTCACCGTTATCCAAAGTTGTCATCTTATATATGAGTCTTTACAGTGTCACTTACAGCACGGCAACCTACATTTTATTCACAGAACACTGTGAATGAATGATGCACCCGGTGGGCAGAGCTCCCATGGCCGCTTTTTCTTCATATTGTGACAGTGAGTGGGGGGAGACGATCCCTCGCTTGCTGTCAAAATGGGGGGGGGGGTGGGGATTCGTGGGGGTGCAGGGGCCAGTACATCGGTCACATGTTACACCCCAAATATTTAGGGTGTAACATGTTACAAAAGGTGAACTTATCCTTTAGAGTTTTGACTCCACTGACTCATATTTGCATTCAAAAGGCCTAGGACATATTTTCCTCATTTTGATATCCAGGGCAGATGTAAATGTAACTGGCACCTCCATTTGTGCAGGGAAAGAAACACTACTTGACCTTATTTTGAATTCTCCACCCTGGTTTTCTAACAATATAATGAGGTAGAAACTGGATTTCAAAGTATGTCGCAAAATACAGAGTGATGAAAAATCCCCCTGGCTTATAAATACATCCAGTCAGTTTTAGGGGATAATGCTTTGCTTTCAAAGGAGGTGAATGGTGCCATCTAGTGGATATATAGTGAAACGATTTAAAATCAATAGAGGCAGACAAGTAATGAAAGTTTAAATGTAAGCATACCTTTTTGCGCGGTTATTTTTTTTCGCAGGAGTCTGCAAAGCATTCCACCATAATCCATGGATCACAGGTACAATGTCAGGCAACTGCTGACTCTCCCCCCAGTTCTCTGCCTGTATGGGCTTTCAGTGAGAGCTGGAGGAAGTGTCATTGGACTACGAGTGTGCAGATTATCCAACCCGTGTTCCACTGAGAACTGTCTGCAGTGGCAGACGGGACTTGTAGCTTATCCACAGATCTCTGAATGGCTGCACAAAATTCAAAAATAACAGTGGCTGCAGGGGGAACAAACAGAGAGAGAGAGAGAGAAAGAAAAAGAGAGGAACTGACATTGCTCCCTCACTGTGACCCCGGGAACCTGACATGACATATAAAACAGCCGGCATTTTATTTTCTAGGGTCTCTGCTAAAAGAATTATAGAATGTTTGGGGGTTCCAAGTATTTTTCTAGCAAAAAAAGTGTAGATTTTTACATGTAGGAGAGAAGTGTCAGAGTTGGCCTGGTTGGCAAGTGGTTAAAGCGGAGCGTCACCCAAAAGGGGCAGCTCCGCCTGTCTGCCTCCTTCCCCCTTCTGGTGCCACATTTGGACCTGGTTTTGACAGGTACCCACTTCCTGCTGATTTTGCTGCGGCAAACTCAACCGGAAGTTCGAACCCACGCTGCAGCCAGCCCACGCATGCGCAGTAGGAAGCCGGCTGTGAAGCCTAAAGGTTTCCCCTACCCAAGATGGCAGTGCCAGCAACCGAGAGCCGATTCAAGAATCGGCTTAGATCAGGACACTGGCGCGCCAAACTCCACTTTAAAAAGGAACTAAATCCATCAATTTAACCGTTTAAAAAAAAAAAAAAAAAAGTTACATTCTAGGTATGCTAACTGTCACATTTGCTTGTGCCCTCAACCAAACTGTCAAACCATTAAATGGCTGGAGTCATAACTGATCACATGTGCAGCACCATTGAAGTTAGACCCCTTTCACAGTGGGGCGCCTTTCAGGCGTTTTAGTGCTAAAAATAGCACCTGTAAAGCGCCTCTCAAGCCTCCACAGCGTGAAAGCCTGAGTGCTTTCCCACGGGGGCGGTGCGCTTGCAGGACAGGAAAAAAAAAAAAAAAAAGAGTCCCGCAAGCAGTATCTTCAGGGTGGTGGAGGAGCGATGAATACACCGCTCCTCCACCGTCCCTGCTCGATTAAATGAATGGGCGCCGCTTTCAAAGCAGCGCTAGGCGGGCACTTTTAACCCCTTGTGCCGCTATTACAGCAGTAAAGTGCTGCTAAAACGAGCGGTGCTTTACCGCTACCACCCGCACCAGTGTGAAAGGGGTCTTACAGATCAGAGGCCAAAATGACATCCTCCTTGGCTGAAAAGGATAGAAGGGTTTAGTTCTTCTTTACATTTTTTCTTAAAACAGTAACATTCAAGACATGTGGTGAATGATAACTGTCACGTTTGCTTGTACTTCCAACCAAGCTATCAAATCGCTGGAATCATAACTGATCACATGTGCAGCACCATGGTAACTACAGATCAAGTAGAGACTAAGACCCCTTTCACACTGAGGCAGGTTACAGGCAGTTTAGCGCATGTCCTCAGTGTCTCCACTCGGCGTCCGGAAGTGCGTCATGTGACTTCCGGTTCCGGCGCCATCTTGCTGCATCACCGGAAGTCCTCCTGACGCCATCTTGGTACACCGGAATGAAGCATTTAGGAGGACACAGCAGCGCTGGGGAAAGGAAGGGAGTTGCCACCATTTACAAAGGCAAGTAACCCTTAGAAATAGGGAACCCTTCTGGTACAGACCATCATCCAGGACTTGGCCACAACTAGTCCTGGATGGAACCAGAGAAGGGGGGTCCACCAACCACAGTTACCAGACCATAAGAAATCAAAAAACTTGTCGGTGCTCCTGGAGGGACTGGAAACACAAAACAACTGAGGGTCAGAGGAAAGGGAGGGGCCTTTTAAATTCTATCTGATTTGTGTGTCCTGTAGAGGGTGGAGCCGATCATCTCTCAAGTAGCTGTCCTGGAAGGTGAGGGGGGAAAATAGCACCTGAAAACTACGTCCCATTCATTTGAATGGGTGCTTTCTCACTAGGCGGTGCACTTGCGGAGGGATAGAAAAAGTCCTGCAAGCAGCATCTTTGGGGCATGTTTGGAGCGCTGTAAAAAGTGCTCCAAAAATGCCACTGCCTATTGAAATTAATAGCCAGCACTTCCAATGTGCCTTAAACGCGCTTTTTTTTATGCTACTTTCACACTGGGGCATTGCGGTACACTTTCTTTACCGTAGTTTTTGCAGAGGTTTTCGGCCACTAGCGGGGCACTTTTAACCCCCCGATAGTGGCCGAAAAAGGGCCAAAACTGCCCGCAAAGCGCTGCTTTGCTGGCGGCGCTGACCACTGATTTCAATGGGCAGGAGCGCTTTAGGAGCAGTGTATACACCGCTCCTACAGCGTTGCAAAGATGCGGCTTGCAGAACTTTTTTTTGGTGTCCTGCCAGCGTAACGCTCCAGTGTGAAAGCACTCAGGCTTTCACACTGGAGAAACAGGAGAGGCTCTTTACAGATGCTATGCAGGCACTATTTTTTAGCGCTATAGTGCCTGTAAAGCGCCTCAGTGTGAAAGCAGCCTTAAGGTCACGTTGTCACGTGACCTTAAAAAAAGCAACCTGCTAGCGCCCGAAAAGCGCTGCTAAAGCACCGCAGAAACGACCAGCGCTTTAGCAGCGATACGATGTGAAAGAGGTTTAAGATAGCGACTTCCTTGGCTGTGATGGACAGGAGGGATTAGTTCTGCATTAATGCAGATTTCCACCCAAAAGTGGAACTTCCGCTCGTTGTACTCCTCCCCCCCTCCGGTGCCACATTTGGCACCTTTCAGGGGGGAGGGGGGACAGCATACCGGTCTTTCACAGGTATGCTTTCCCCACTTCCGGGAGCCTCAGCCACGGGTATTGACGTCACGGCTGAGGCTCCCTCCTCCTCCCCCAGCCGCCGGGCCAGTAGGAGAGAGGAGCGGAGCCTCGCCCATGTGCAGTAGGGTTCCCGGCGTGAAGCCATAAGGCAGCGCTGCCGACATCACTGGACTCCAGGACAGGTAAGTGTTAAATTAATTAAAGTCAACAGCTGCAGTATGTGCAGCTGCTGGCTTTTAATTTTTGCAGCGGTGGGCGGACCTCCTCTTTAAACTATACGTGAACCCTTACATTGTAAAACAACCCATTCAGCCTAGACAGGCCAAAAACATTTGTGTATATACACAGTATAAATAAAAAATATCAAAATACCTTTTTTTTATGGCTATAAAACCTCCATTGTCTGCTGCATAAGGAGGCTTAGAGAGCTAGAGGAGGAAAAAGACAGCAGTACACTGAACTTCACTGTGAATGGCTGTGCGGCGGGGGGGCGTGTCTGATCATAGGTGGACAGGCATGCTGTTCTCCCAGCACAGCCAAAAAAAAACTGATGAAGAAAAGACAAGGTGCTTCAATTTAAGTGCAGTAAGTATGAACAGTTTTAATGAAGATATAGTAAAGGTGGCCAAAAGGCTACTCACAATTTAGCAGTGACAATCAAGCATGTAGGTACATATATTGGAGTCCATGGTCACTTGTGAAGTCCGCGGTAGAAGCACTGAAGAGGTCCCAGCAGGGCCTGGAGATGGATGCCCTTAGATAAAAGTACACGTCAGGACGACCTGTGGGTCTTGCAGGTGGTAGGCACCGTCTTTATACGTTCGGTAGTACTGGAGACCGGAACCGGAAAGACAACCAGCGTGGAAAGCACCTACGGGGATGCCAGAAAACGGAACCGGAAGGACAACCAGAGTGGAACGCAAGCCTCAATGGATTCTTTATCGCGGAAGTGTCGTATGGACGTGTCAGATGACGTGTTTTAACGCATCCGCATTTTCCTCAGATCTCCAAAAAATCAGCGAAAAAAAAACTGACTATGCTAGGATGGATGGCCTATGCCTAACGTGGTCAGTTGGAAATAGGAAAGCAGAGGGACTGGCAGGATCAACAAGTATTTCACACAAAGGAAGCAATACAAAGAACAGGATACTTTCTCATGCAAGTACATGGTACAGCAGCCACATATCAGGAGTGTGAAATGTGGGGTTTACATACTTTTTAAAAGCAGAATTAAAGTTGAAAAAAATGCAAACAAGCAGGCTCTTATTGCAGAAGAGACGCACAATGTCTCTTCTGCAATACAATACAATTATGTGCTCACAATTCTCTGTTCTAGTTTACAGTTCTAGTTTAGTTTATAGAACAGCTAGCGGCGCTTTACAGTCGTTTTAGTGGCGCTTTACCGTAATTTTAGCGGCGCTTTAGGGCCGCTAGCTGTTCGCTTTTAACCATCGCTAGCGGCCGAAGGGTTAAATACGGTGTATACACCGCTCCTAAAGATGCTGCTTGCAAGACTTTTTCTGACGTCCTGCAAGCGCACCGCTCCAGTGTGAACGCACTCAGGCTTTCACACTGGGGCTGCAGGGGAGGCTTTTGTCAGGCGCTTTACAGGAGCTATTTTTAGCCCTTTTTTAGCACCTGAAAAACACCTCCAGTGTGAAAGGGGTATAAAGGCAAAAAGTTTTTTTTTTTTACCCTAATGTGTTCTCATGCATTAAAGTGAAATTAGATGTTAATTTTTTTTTAAATAACAAACATGTTATACTTACCTGCTCTGTGCAATGGTTTTGCACAGAGAAGCCCTGAGCCTTCTCTTTTCAGGTCCCCCGTCAGGGCTCCTGGCTCCTCCTCCTCAGCCAGTGCGCTCCCCAATAGCAAGCCACTTGCTCTGGGGGCACTGGTGCGTGCTTACTCCAGAGCCCCACTCTATACGTCCATAAGACACAGAGAGCCGCGGCTCAGCTCAGCCCCCTGCTACTCTTGTCATTGGCTCACTGGCTGTGATTGACAGTAGCAGGAGCCAATGGCTTCCACTGCTAGCTCAGCCAATGAGGAATGAGAGAAGCTCATCTCCCATGCACATCGCTGGATCAAAATGGGGCTCAGGTAAGTATTAGGCGGGCTGAGGAGGCCCCTGTACGCAGAAGGTTTTTTACCTTCATGTACAGAATACATGAAGGTAAAAAACTTTGAGCCTTTAAAACCACTTTAAGGTAAAAAACCTTCCAGAAATGCTCCCCCAGCCCCCCCTTAAACACTTAGCTGAGTCGATTTTAATCCAGCAACGTGCAAGTCTGCAGAAGCTCTTCTCCCCTCCCCTCCCACCATTCTCACAGGAGATTTGACAGCAGCGAAAGCCATTGCCTCCTACTGCTGTCAATCAAATTATGTGAGGAGGGAGTAGGGGCGGGACCAAGCCATGCTACGTGTGTCTAAAAATACACACAGTATTGAGCCCATGCGTCTGCCCCCATTGCAAAGACTTTGCTATGGGAGCAGACAGAGAAGAGGAGGAGTGGACAGTGCTGGCAGGGGACCCCAGAAGAGGAGGATCAGAGCCACTCTGTGTACAGAACAGGTAAGCATATGTTTGTCATTTAAAAAAAAATGTGAACCTTTACAATCACTTTATTTGTTACTGTCACTTATGTACCCTTAAAGTGGTTGTTAAGCCGCTATTTCCTTTTCATATAATCCTCTCTGTTTCCTAATCCTGTGTGCCCCGGTGTGTGTTTTTTATTAAAAAAAATGCAGTCTATACCTGATTTCAGAGCACCTACGTGACCAGCTCTCTCCATCTAACAGCTGCAGCCGGGGGGGCAGAGAATCCCCCTCCTCCTGGAGGAGAGAGGCGGCCGGTCACGTGCCCTCAGAAATCAGCTATAGACTGCATTTTTTTAATAAAGCACACACAAGGGCACACAGGATTAGGAGACAGAGAGGATTATATAAAAAGGTAAATGTTATTTTAGCTGCAGGGCTGGAGGGTGGAGGGGTGGACATTGTCACTAGCTGACAGGCAGGGAGGGGGAGAGCACAGCAGGTGATAAACTGACCACAGTGTCAGGGCTCAGCAGCCATGATAAACCGTGGTCAGTTTACAGGGGGTGAGCAGAACCAGGCAGGATCAGCCAGGTATTTCAGGTAATTCAAGGGGCCAAATGACACAGCACAAGCACCGTGCTGCATACCATGCTTTAAAGGAACAGGATCCTTTTTTTTTTTTTTTTTTTTTTTTTTTTTAAGGGTAAGAAACGTTTTAAAGTAGAACTATAGGCAAACCTTTTTTCTTTTTTATAGAGTAAGGGAGGGTTATAAACCCTGTCAGTTTTTCTTGCCATTTGTGTCCTATTGGAGAGATTTCCCTTCACTTCCTGTCCCATAGCCAAAACAGGAAAGGAGAGGAAATCTCTCCAAAGTGAGAGAATCCCAATGCGCCACCAAAGTTAGTGTCCCTAATGGCAGATTTCCGCTCTATTTCTGTTCTGAGGACAAACCAAAATATTGGATTTTCTTTCACTTTCAGTGATGATTGTAAATAGGACAAATAGAGAGGGTGAATCTGCAGGGACACAGACAGCAATAAAAGCGATCCAAAATTAAAAATAGAAGGTTTGCCTTTAGTTACAATTTAAGCCCCTTTCAAACCGTTTATTTCATCAGTTCAGTCACGTCAAAACGGATGAAGTATTCATCAGTGCTCATCAGTTTTTCATTCTTGCGCTACAGTTTCTTTTAAATCCATTACCAATGCAAAAACGGATTTAAAACTGACCATTTGTCAGTTTACATCCGTTTGTCGTCCGAAATAGAGCTTTGATCAGTTTAAAAAAAACAGGTGATGAGGGATGCGGATTTAAATGACCATCTATTTACATCAGTTTTTCCATATACATTGCATTGATGTCAGTTTTTCATCCATCAACGGATGGAGGAAAAACGGACAAACAGACAGCATGTGTGAAAGGGGCCAAAAAAAAAAAAAAAAAAACCCGTAGAACAAAGAGGGATATGCTTTGTTCAGATTTCATGTCTGAGGACACATGCACTTTACCTTAGGTTCACACCTATGCATTTTTTAGTGCGTTTTGCAGTTTGCAGAAGCGCACTAAGTCCATTTAACATGGTTTTCTATGGTACATGTTCACATCTATACGTTTTTCAGAAAGGGTCAGGGACTTTTTCCTGCAGCAGATTGCGTTGTGTGTAGTAGACTTCAATGGACCCCAAAAAAAAGCTCCACTCACGCAGAAGGCTCCTGACGATTTGCCTGCACCGCTTTCTGACAGTTCTTAAATAGCCAAAGGACGAGGCCACCTGGTGACACTGCCCCTGTGACGTCCTCGACCGCTGCATGCTGAGCCGCTGACATCACAGGGGGCAGTGCCACCAGGTGATGTCGCCTGGTGGCACCGCCCCTTTGCTACTTAAGAACTGTCAGGCGGCAGAGCAGACAGACGAGAGCTGAGTTTTTTTTCTTTTATCGGGTCCAGCGGGCATCGCGATTGATGATGGCTCTACATTGGGGGGACATAAAGGACTTGTCAAAAAATTGTAAAAATGTTAGTGAAGGTATAACACACTTTTGGTGAATGGTTAGGGGTACTGAATCACATAGTGGGGGGTGGGATCTGGGGGCCCCCTAGTTAAAACCTCTTTGGCACACGCTCGTCTCCTCCCTATCCTGACCTGCCGGGCTGCCCGCTCAGATAAGGGCCCGGGACGAATTGGGGGGGGGGGGTCGCTATTTTTTACCCCCGCTATTTTTTTTTTCTTTTCTTTTACATTCAGCCATCAGCAGGGAACCCCGCTGACAGCTGATGACTCACTGGTTGTTGTTATTCAGTTTGTTAAAAGGAAAAAAAAAAAGCAAAATGCGTGAAAACTGCATGCAAAAAAAAAGCATAAAAAAAAAAACACACTTGAAAACCACATAGATGTGAACTTAGGGTTAAGGATGAATTCACACTGCAACGAAGATGTGCCAGAGTGATTCACCACTCTCGCAGGTCTCTGTTGCTGGCTGGGGGGGGGGGGCTGCGATTCAGTGCATCACATGGCTCCCATTTTTTTTGTATGAACTTTATATGAAGTGTACAAAATGTACACTTCGTTCATGGCAATGTGCAGCAGTCTGATGCGCTGCTGTGTGATTCAGCATGTCTGCACTTAAAAAAAATGCAGCATGTTTGCATTTTATCGCAGAATGCTACAGTGCTAATGTGACACATAAGAAACAATCGTTTCCTGTGCATCCCTGAGCTAAAAAGTCTGTCCCTGCATGTGTTGTGAATTCACCCTTAGGGCCGGGTTATACCATAATGTGTAATCCCCGCACCACATTCGAATACATTACCCTTGTGATCTCTGCATGCAAGTGTAATGTTAAGGGCACCCCAAATGCAGTCTATTTGTGGGCACCAGATCTGGAATGGCACTTTTTTTATAAGTACTCCATACACTATTATTTCTGTGTAGTTTGTCATTCATTCAAATGAATGGGATGCAGAATCGCACTGGAATGTGTGATCCTAGTGTCAATTGCCCCAAGTAATGGCAACCCTGTGTGTCTGATAAAGAGCTGTGCGTTTAGTCTGCTGATCAGATTGTGTACATATGTGATCCTCATCCATTGGATGCATGTCATGGAGGATGGCCATGGAGTCCTATGGGGCTGTCTAATGTGAAAGGAAAAGTAGAAGTGGGAAGCCCCCAATCATATACCCAGATCACTGCACTCCCAGCCTGACCCCATCACACAGCTCTGTGTCCAATCACTGCACTCCCAGCCTGACCCCATCACACAGCTCTGTGTCCAATCACTGTACTCCCAGCCTGACCCCATCACACAGCTCTGTGTCCAATCACTGCACTCCCAGCCTGACCCCATCACACAGCTCTGTGTCCAATCACTGCACTCCCAGCCTGACCCCATCACACAGCTCTGTGTCCAATCACTGCACTCCCAGCCTGACCCCATCACACAGCTCTGTGTCCAATCACTGCACTCCCAGCCTGACCCCATCACACACCCGGACTGGTAATAGAGGGGTGTATGGTTCACTCTCAGAGCTACACAAGGTTTCTTTCCCAAGCCCGGCCATGACACCTCTCAGGAATACAGGGCGTTCAGATCACTCACATCACTCTGCTGGCCATCTTCTCCCGGTGACCCCGCTCTCCTCCACCACTCACATTACTCTCCTCCACTTCCTGATACCAGCGCCACCTACAGTTCCGGTAGACCAGGAGGATCTTACCACGAAACCACAGCGCCACCCACAGGTCCGGAGACCCTAAGAGTGAAGGCACGGTGTGACCAGTGGCTTACGATTCCAGCGCCACCTGGCGGCTGGGAGGAGCGGGGACCCCTGACCAGAGGATTCCCCCAACACTTCCTGTGCAGTGTTCGGGGTCAGGAGACTGAGGTTCCGGTGCTCGGGAAGCCGCTTCTATGGAATCCACCGCAGGAGAGCCCACAGCCATGGAGCCCGCTGAGGTGGGTCCGCCCCGGGATGGGCACCGCTATCCCCCACACTACAGGTCCCAGCATTCCCCATGCTGGAGTGTGCACAGCCTTTGTAGAGCAGTGCGCCTGGGGAACCTCCTATAGACAGACACCCCCCCCCCAACCTGGAGGATCTCCTATACACAGACCCCCCCCCCCAACCTGGGGGACCTCCTATAGACAGACACCCCCCCCCAACCTGGGGGACCTCCTATAGACAGACACCCCCCCCCAACCTGGGGGACCTCCTATAGACAGACACCCCCCCCCACCCTGGGGGACCTCCTATAGACAGACACCCCCCCCCACCCTGGGGGACCTCCTATAGACAGACACCCCACCCCCCACCCTGGGGGACCTCCTATAGACAGACACCCCGCCCTGGGGGACCTCCTATAGACAGACACCCCCCCTCAACCTGGGAGACCTCCTATAGACAGACACCCCCCCCCACCCTGGGGGAACTCCTATAGACAGACACCCCCCCCCAACCTGGGGAACCTCCTATAGACAGACACACCCCCCCACCCTGGGGGACCTCCTATAGACAGACACCCCCCCCCCAACCTGGGGAACCTCCTATAGACAGACACACCCCCCCACCCTGGGGGACCTCCTATAGACAGACACCCCCCCCCCAACCTGGGGAACCTCCTATAGACAGACACACCCCCCCCCCAACCTGGGGAACCTCCTATAGACAGACACCCCCCCCCAACCTGGGGAACCTCCTATAGACAGACACCCCCCCCCCCCAACCTGGGGAACCTCCTATAGACAGACACCCCCCCCCCCAACCTGGGGAACCTCCTATAGACAGACACCCCCCCCCCAACCTGGGGAACCTCCTATAGACAGACACCCCCCCCCAACCTGGGGAACCTCCTATAGACAGACACCCCCCCCCCCCAACCTGGGGAACCTCCTATAGACAGACACCCCCCCCCAACCTGGGGAACCTCCTATAGACAGACACCCCCCCCCCCAACCTGGGGAACCTCCTATTAGCAGACACCCCCCCCCCAACCTGGGGAACCTCCTATAGACAGACACCCCCCCCCCCAACCTGGGGAACCTCCTATAGACAGACACCCCCCCCCCAACCTGGGGAACCTCCTATAGACAGACACCCCCCCCAACCTGGGGAACCTCCTATAGACAGACACCCCCCCCCCCCAACCTGGGGAACCTCCTATAGACAGACACCCCCCCCCCCAACCTGGGGAACCTCCTATAGACAGACACCCCCCCCCCCAACCTGGGGAACCTCCTATAGACAGACACCCCCCCCCCCAACCTGGGGAACCTCCTATAGACAGACACCCCCCCCCCCAACCTGGGGAACCTCCTATAGACAGACCCCCCCCCCCAACCTGGGGAACCTCCTATAGACAGACCCCCCCCCCCCAACCTGGGGAACCTCCTATAGACAGACCCCCCCCCCCCCAACCTGGGGAACCTCCTATAGACAGACCCCCCCCCCCCCAACCTGGGGAACCTCCTATAGACAGACCCCCCCCCCCAACCTGGGGAACCTCCTATAGACAGACACCCCCCCCCCCAACCTGGGGAACCTCCTATAGACAGACACCCCCCCCCAACCTGGGGAACCTCCTATAGACAGACACCCCCCCCCCCCCCAACCTGGGGAACCTCCTATAGACAGACACCCCCCCCCCAACCTGGGGAACCTCCTATAGACAGACACCCCCCCCCCCAACCTGGGGAACCTCCTATAGACAGACACCCCCCCCCCCCCCCAACCTGGGGAACCTCCTATAGACAGACACCCCCCCCCCCCAACCTGGGGAACCTCCTATAGACAGACACCCCCCCCCCCAACCTGGGGAACCTCCTATAGACAGACATCCCCCCCCCAACCTGGGGAACCTCCTATAGACAGACCCCCCCCCCAACCTGGGGAACCTCCTATAGACAGACCCCCCCCCCCCCAACCTGGGGAACCTCCTATAGACAGACCCCCCCCCCAACCTGGGGAACCTCCTATAGACAGACCCCCCCCCCCAACCTGGGGAACCTCCTATAGACAGACACCCCCCCCCCCCCCAACCTGGGGAACCTCCTATAGACAGACACCCCCCTCCCCCCAACCTGGGGGACCTCCTATAGACAGACACCCCCCTCCCCCCAACCTGGGGGACCTCCTATAGACAGACACCCCCCCCCCCAACCTGGGGGTCCTCCTATAGACAGGCAACATCTCCCCCCCCCCAACCTGGGGGACCTCCTATATACACACACACAGATACTTTGAATGACAAGTGTGCGGTCATGCAACACTGTTCTTTTGGTGGTACAGGCGGTCCACGGGTTACAAACCTGTGTAGGTTTGTTCTTAAAGCGGAGTTCCACCCAAAAATGGAACTTTAAGAGAGGTGACCCCCTGACATGCCACACTTGTCATATCATTTTTTTGGGTGGGGAGCGGATACCCTCTTTTTAGAGGGTCCCAGTTCCCACTTCCTCCTGGTGCACCGCGGCACCGTAAGGGAGATCACCTCTCCCCCCTCCCTCTTGGCAATCATCTGGGACACATCACAGGTCCCAGATGATTGCCCGGCCAGTCACAGTGCAGCTCGCGCATGCGCAGTGTTTGCCCAGTTGTGAAGCCACACCTGGGCGCCCACAGTGACAATGCCAGCGCCGCAGAGTGGAGTGGGGCTTCGTTCCCCCGTATCGCTGGACCCTGGGACAGGTAAATGTCCGATTATTAAAAGTCAGCAGCTGCAGTATTTGTAGCTGCTGACTTTTATTTTTTTTTTTAAAGCGGAACTCCGCTTTGAGTTGAATCTGTTTGTAAGTCAGAACAGGTACATTTTTTAAGTGTAGCTCCAGCCAAACAAACAATTTGTAAGCTTTTTGGATAGCATAGGGAAGGGTTAATGCCCCTGTAACATTTGTTTTGCTATTTGTGCCCCTCTTCAGAAGATTTCACCTCACTTTCTGTCCCAATAACAATTGGATTTTGAAAATTTTGGGTTGTTGTGGAAACAAGCCTTGGTGATAAAGCATCAGTGGAGGTAACCTTTTCCCCATAATAGCTCTTACAGGAGAGAATTTCCCTTCTTAGGGGTAGATTTCCTCTCATTTCCTGTTATCTCCCTCCATATGTAAGTCGGATGTTTGTAAGTAGGGGACCGCCTGTATGTAATCACCGCTGTGCTTTTTTAAAAAAAAATTCTAAACAGACTAAAAAAGAACAAACATTTTGAGAATAAAACTATTTCTTTGCTTGTTATAAAATGTAGCCAATTCTTTCTTCACTGAAGTGCGCTGATGAGGCTGTACTGATGGCAGAGTGGATTTGATTTATTAACCACTAAGCCACCGCCCACCGTCATATGACGGCTGGACGAGGCTTCTGTTGTTCTGGGAGGACGTCATATGACGTCCTCGCCCTCCCGAGACACTAGGGGGCGCGCGCGCGCCGCCGCGTCACTCGGGACCCGGTGCGCGTGCACGGCGGCCGCGATTGCCGGGTAACAGAGCAGGAGCGTGGATCTGTGCATGTAAACACAGATCCACGTCCTGTCAGAGAGGAGAGGAGACCGATGGCGTGTCCCTTGTACATAGGGACAGCGATCGGTCACCTCCCCCAGTCAGTCCCCTCCCCCCACAGTTAGAATCACCTCCTTAGGTCATACATTAACCCCTCGAGTGCCCCCTAGTGTTAACCCCTTCCCTGCCAGTCACATTTATACAGTAATCAATGCAATTTTATAGCATTGATCACTGTATAAATGTGAATGGTCCCAAAAATGTGTCCGATGTGTCTGCCGCAATATCGCAGTCACAATAAAAATTGCAGATCGCCGCCATTACTAGTAAAAAATAAATAAATAATAAAAATGCTATAAATCTATCCCCTATTTTGTAGACGCTATAACTTTTGCGCAAACCAATCAATATACGCTTATCGCAATTTTTTTTTACCAAAAATATGTAGAAGAATACGTATCGGCCTAAACTGAGGAAAAAATTTGTATTATAGCAAAAAGTAAAAAATACTGTGTTTTTTCAAAATTGTCCCTCTTCTTTTGTTTATAGCGCAATAAATAAAAACCGCAGAGGTGATCAAATACCACCAAAAGAAAGCTCTATTTGTGGGGAAAAAAAATGATAAAAATTTAATTAAGGTGCAGTGTAACATGACCGCGCAATTGTCATTCAAAGTGCGACAGCGCTGAAAACTGAAAAATGGCTTGGGCAGGAAGGGGGTGTAAGTGCCCTGTATTGAGGTGGTTAAATCACTAGTAAAAAGGCTTGATTTAAATCAACTCAATTTAAATCATAATTTTTAAAGAGTGACTGTCATCTCTGTCCCGCTGTTGACTCACCGACAGTCTCATTCACTTTAATGGGATGGCTGGTGATGCAGCAGTGACACAACAAGGTGAGGGACGTGGCAGCAGCAGGTGAGTGGATGCCCGCTAACAGGCGCTGCCATGATGGATCTGAAATGACAGGTGCTCTTTAAATGTAAGGACTCATTCTTGCTGGTAGTTAGAATCTTTAATGTTTGCAAACAAAATGAAGGTTTCCTATTTAGAATAATAAGCTGTCAGGTTAGTAAAACAACGATATCAGAACCGATTTTTAGGTTAATAGGTTCATCACACATAGTTGGAGAACTACTCAAATTCTTTTATTTAATTAAAACAATAACATTATATCACCTGCTTTACCCATAGGTAGCTTCATTAAAATGTTCCCAAACTGGGTCTCTTTTACGGCCTGCTGCTATTTTGCTCCTTAAGGGAGGAATAAAGTACTATGTGCAGAAAGATCACAAGGTTTATAAGCTGCTTAGAAAGTTTCACTTTCATTTTTATTGCTTGCCCTTTCTTCTCACACTTAGAGAGCGGTATAGGTGCATTTCTCTTCAAACAATCATACAGTTGGTAATGTACATAGATGTGCAAAACAATGGAATAAAGGAATATTCCTGAACTGTGTTTTATCTCATGGTTACTGTGAAATTGTGTGAATGCAGTGCATGTTATCTCAGCTTGAAGAGCTTGGCTTCATCAAATGAGTTTACCAAAAAAATGTTAATATTGCAGAATATACAGACTCATAACTAATCGCGGGCACCCAGGACAGGTAAGTGTGCTTATTGAAAGTCTTGACAGTGTTTGTAGCTGCTGACTTTTTAAAAAAAAAATGTTCCCAGGCCGGAACCCACCTTTAAAATAAATGCTTTAAAAAATCAGATTTAAATTTTTTAAAAAAATCAGATTTTTTTTTTTTTTTATGTAACCACTTCCCGCCCAGCCTATAGCAGATTGACGGTTGTGTTATCCTGACTGGGCATCATATGACATCCAGCAGGATAACATGCTGGCGCATGCCCACGGGGGCACGCAGCATGGTGATCAGAGGTGCTGTGTCTCAGTCTGACACACTGCATCTCCCATCGTAGCAAGGAGCCTCTGACGGAGGTTTCTTACCACGTAATCAGCTGTGACCAATCACAGCTGATCATTGCGTGAACCAGGAAGTACCTCGGTTCACACTGACAGGGAGAGCCGATTGGCGGCTCTCCCTGTCAAGGGGGGGTCTGTGCTGATAATCAGCACAGCTCCCATCAGATCTGCCCATAAGCTGCCAGTCTGTGCCCCATCAAAAATGCCTGTCAGAGCCCACCAGTAATACCTGTCCGTACCTCATCATCATCACATCAGTGCAATCTATTAGTGTCCATCAGTGCCGCCTGTCAGTGCCCATTAGTGCTACCTGTCAGTGCCAACTCATCAGTGCCCGTCAGTGAAGGAGGAAACAAAATTTTATGACAAACTAAGAACTTTTTTTTTTCCAAAAATTTCGGTCTTTTTTAGTTTAGCAAAAAAAATAAAAACCCCAGAGGTGATCAAATACCACCAAAAGAAAGCTCTATTTGTTTGAAGAAAATGATAAAAATTTAGTTTGTGTACAGTGTTGTATGACCGCGCAATTGTCATTCAAATTGCGACAGCGCTGAAAGCTGAAAATTGTCCTGGGCAGGAAGGGGTGAAAGTGCCTGGTATTAAAGTGGTTAATCATCGATTTTTATCCACTCTAACTAATGGGCACTGATGCAGCAATTATATGATGTACTGATGAGAACTGATGGAGCTGCACTGTTGATCAGTTCCCTGATTATTAGTGTAAATGTTCCCTGTCACAGGATAGCCAGCTTTCCTCACACAGTGACAGCACTGAGGAAAGGAAATGCCGATAACCACCATTTGTTTACATGTGGTGAGCTGTGATTGGACACAGCTGATGGTCACTGTGATTGGCCCTTTACCTTGATTTGTGATCAGCTGTTACCGAAGTCACAGTGATCATAGAGAGCACGCAGGGGAGTGGGGTTCTGGGAAGACATCAATAGACTTCCTCCTATAACTGGATAATAATTGGTTAAAGTTTACAGTAAAAGGTGCTTTCAGTTTATTTCAGCAGTTCGGTTCACCCTGCTTCTGATCCCAGCAGTGACTTTAAAAGTCTTCCATCCTTCTAATTTTTTTTTTTGTTAACACAGAGCAGACTCAAAGCAAAAGTGGAGCCAATACCTGACTTGACTGACTTCAGTGCTTCTGACTTGAACTTGAAGATGAATTGCTCCACAGTTCCCGCAGTTACAGAGGTACGTGAAAAGGTGTTTTAAAGCTTGTTTACTAAATGTTACGTAGGGCTGAAACAACTAATCAACATAATCGATTATGGAAATAGTAATAGTTGTCAACTATTTTCATAATCGATTAGTTGGCCTGCATACAGAATGCATTATTTTGTTTTCATATCAAAAAATACAGTGCAGCACACATACAGCTCAGTACACTGTTCATATATGTCAGTAACTGCCTGTGTTCTGTCAGAATAGGCGACCCGTCAGATTAGGTAACAGAAGTGACATTCCGTTAGCTGAATACTTACTGCGCGTGCGCAGGTTTGCTCATCTGACAGAACACCCGCAGGTATAAGGCACCAGCAGACATCTTAATACACCCAGCTACATCTTGAATTTCACAGTCATTTTACAAATACAGTGAGCATATATAAATCAATATAGTATATTGACACCTGTGATGCTGTTTTCATGTTATATTTTGAAAGCCTAAAGGTTTAGTGCTGACCAGTGCCAGGTGTACCAACATGGCCTCCGCCAGCTTCTTTCAAAATATAACATCAAAACAGCATCACAGATGTGAATATACTATATTTATATACGCTTGTTTTACTGTTAAAATCACTCTGAAATTCAAGACGTAGCTGGGTGTAGTAACATGTCCGCTGCCGCTTTCTTCTGACAGCAGGTGTTCTGCCACATTAGCAAACCTGCTACGCATGCGCAGTAAGTATTCAGTCGACGGAACATCACTTCCGTTACCTAATCAAACGGGTCGTCTATTCTGACAGAACTCCTGAGAACTTGTAAATGTGAGGAGCAATGCATCATGGGACCTGTAGTTCTGGGCAGGTGAAGGAAGGGAGTAATTCCAAAGGCAGAAGTTTTTTTTTTTACTTTGCTATAGGGGCACTCTATACTATACTATATATTTTATTACTTTCACTGTTTTACAGTATAATTTAACCCCTTATAGTAGTGATTATCTGCTGTTTTTGTACCACAAAGGGCTAATTTTTGTTTTTTTAACTCCATCATGACAGGTGATTAAAAAGCATGCTGCTGCTACTAAATGTCTTATGCTGGCCGGATTTTCAAACGAGAATATTCATACGAATATTCTTTTTACATTCCATGAATGGATGTTAGAAAATTTCACTTGCTTTTAACAGTCAATTTTAAAACGAATGTAATTTCTGAACGAAAACTACATACACTGTCTGAAAATTGGTTTGACTGAGAGAAGTTTTCTATTCTGCTCCTTCTAATTTTGCCGTCACTGTGATCGACAATGGATGTCAGTTTGACCCCACTAATGGTTAGAGAGTCAAACAAGCTTTCTTAACCGCTTGCCGACCAGCGCACGCCGATGTACTTCAGCAAAATGGCACAGGCAGGCAAAAGGGCGTACAGGTACGTCCCCTTTAAGAAGCGGTGTCGCGTGCGTGCCCGCCACAGACTCGATGTCCATCAGGTGCCCGCGATCATGTCACGCAGAGGAAGAACGGGGAGATGCTTATGTAAACAAAGCATTCCCCATTCTGCCTAGTGACAGGACAGAGATCATTGCTCTCTGTGATCGAGAGCAGTGATCACTGTCCTGTGTGTTCAAGCCCAGCCCCCTCACAGTTAGAATCACTCCCTAGGACACACTTAACCCCTTCACTGCCCCCTAGTGGTTAACCCCTTCACTGCCAGTGTCATTTGCACAGTAATCAATACATTTTTAATCGCACTGATCGCTGTATAAATGACAATGGTCCCAAAAATGTGTCAAAAATGTCCGATGTGTCCGCCATAATGTCGCAGTCCCGATAAAAATCGCAGATCACCGCCATTACTAATAAAAAAAAAAAAATTAAAAATGCCATAAAACTATCCCCTATTTTGTAGACGCTATAAATTTTGCACAAACCAATCAATATACGCTTATATTTCTTGTTTGTGTATGGCCAGCATAAGTGACAGCAGGCGCAGGTTGTATCATGCTGTCTGCCATGCATCATATCATATTATTCTCCTGTCTGAAAAACAGGTTAAGGTCTTTTTAAAAAAAAAAGTCTATGTACCAGATTCAACCTTTGATTGTAAATACATCTCTTCTGTTGTTATTCTCAGTGTGGATTAGATATTTTGATCCCTAACCATATAGCTGGCAATTTATATTTACCACTGCATACATTATTGAAGAATACGTTGTTGTGGTTTTTTTCTTTTACTTTACATATTAACTAAATTTATACACCACACTGAGTTTTTTTTTTTTTTAATCCAATTTATCAATCAATCGAAACAATCGCTCAGCTAATCAATTATGAAAATAATCATTAGTTGCAGCCAGACGACGGGGCACCATTCTCCCCCCTGATATAGGCAACAGGGCACCCCCCCCCCACTGACGCCGTGGACAGGGCGTTCCCCCCTGACACTCTCCCAACCAAACCCCCCCCCCTCACTACACAGACGATGGGGCACTATTCTCCCAACACCCCCTAACGACACAGGCGACCGGGGCACCATTCTCCCAGCAACCCCCCCTCACGACACAGACGACAGGGCACAATTCTTCTCCCAACACCCCCCCCCCAGTACACAGACGGTGGGGCACCATTCTCCCAGCAACCCCCCCTTCCGACACAGATGACGGGGCACCATTCTCCCCCCTGACAGAGGCAACAGGGCACCCCCCCCACACACACAGCGGGGCACCATTCACCCCCCCACCCCCGACAATAGATGTCCTCCCATTACTGGACAACAATTGGTTAAATTTTACAGTAAAAGGTGTTTTCAGTTTATTTCAGCAGTTCAGTTCACCCTGCTTCTGATCCCAGCAGTGACTTAAAAGTCTTCCATCCCTCTAATTTTTTTTTTTTTGTTAACACAGAGCAGACGCAAAGCAAAAGTGGAGCCGATACCTGACTTGACTGACTTCAGTGCTTCTGATTTGAACTTGAAGATGAATTGCTCCACAGTGCCTGCAGTTACAGAGGTACGTGAAAAAGTTTTTAAAAACTTGTTTACTAAATGTTCAGTAATATTTATTTATCCAAAGCCTGACATAATGGCTGTTTGCAGTTTGGAATGAATAGCTCCACAACAGCAGTCTCCAAATTGTCGATTAATCGAAACAATAATCGCTCAAATAATCGACTATGAAAATAATCATTAGTTGCAGCCCTAATGTCAAGTAATATTAATGTAAAGACTGACAAAATGGCTGTATGCAGTTTGGAATGAATAGCTCTACAACAGCAGTCTCCAAATTGTGGCCTTTTTCGTTGCCATTATTTGGCCCTTGGGGCACTATTCCACTGACACCAACGATGGGGCACCATTCCTCCCACTCACACCAATGATGAAGCGCCATTCACACTGACGATGAGACACCATTCTCCCCCCCCCCCCCCACTTACGCCGTGGACAGGTCGCCGTTCTCCCCCCACTTACGCCGTGGACGGGGCGCCATTCTCCCCCAACTGACGCAGCGGAAGGGGCACCACTCTCCCAACCGAACCCCAAACAAACCGCCGTTCTCCCAGCAACCACCCCCTCCTCCACCCCCCTCACCCCTTTCCGACACAGACGACAGGGCACCATTCTCCCCCCTTACACAGGCAGCAGGGCAACCCCCCAACTGACGCCATGGACAGGGCGCCGCCCCCCCCCATCACTCTCCTAACCAAAACCCCCACCACCACCACACAGACATTGGGGCACTATTCTCCCAAAACCCCCTAACACGACACTCTCCCAGTAACCCCCCCTCACGACACAGACGACAGGGCACAATTCTTCTCCCAACACCCACCCCCCCTCCATGACACAGACGGCGGGCCACCATTCTCCCAGCAACCCTCCACCTCTTCCGACACAGATGACGGGGTACCATTGTCCCCCCTGACACAGGCAACAGGGCACCC
This sequence comes from Aquarana catesbeiana, assembly GCF_042186555.1. NCBI lineage: Eukaryota > Metazoa > Chordata > Amphibia > Anura > Ranidae > Aquarana > Aquarana catesbeiana. Next base: position 86,609,542 of record NC_133334.1, on the reverse strand, counting down.
CCCCCCCACACACACACACACACGGCGGGGCACCATTCACCCCCACCTCCCGACAATAGATGTGCTCCCATAACTGGATAATAATTGGTTAAATTTTACAGTAAAAGGTGCTTTCAGTTTATTTTAGCAGTAACTTTCATTAGCCATTATCCTGTGGTGAAGGTCTGATAGAACATCCCCTTACTGCCAATGCTGTGTGAGTGGGTGGGGATGGGGATGCAGCCGTCCTGTAATATGCAGGCTCCAACGGTGATGTTAGTGGGAGGTCGGTCCAGTCAGAGTCAGTGTATCATTCCTGCGGTATTTTCAACCTCCTTCTATGCTTGGCACATGACAGCAGTATGGTGGCCGGAGTCCCAGCACAGACTATTTTGCTCTTCACTGCAGTGCTCTCCTCGACTCTCAGCTTGTAAGTAGAACCATTGCTGTTTCAATCTGCCCAGCCCCCTCCTCATCTGCTCTGTGATGTCTAATATATAGAACGTGATGGTCTCTTATGTCCTCCTCTCCTTCCCCACTATGCACAGCTCCAGTGCTGGGACGACTCTGAATGTAAAGGGGGGGGAGGGCTCTGATGATAAAGGAGGGCTCTGATGTTACAGGGGGGCTTTAAAGGTAAAGTGTGTGTTTTTTTTTTTTTTTTTTTTTTTTTTTTTTTGTTTTTGTTTTTTTAATGCAGAAGTCACTGTAGAAATTGGGCAGTACAGTTTTAAAAACCATTTCACACAGTCACTCCTTGCTGACACCATCACTGAGGCCCCTTTCACACAGTGGATCCAATCAGGTCTGCCTGTCAGTTTTTCAGATGGACCTGATGGGAAGGTCCATGCATCCCTATGGACAGGCGGATTAAACCACCCCCTTTAAGCCACGCCGTGCAGAGTGCGCTACAATTTTTCTGGCTTTAGACACGCCCACAAAATTAATGCCCTGCCCCTAATTAACATACGACTCCACCTACACTGGGTTTCTGGAAAAAGGTGTCCCAAAAATTTTTTGGGAACTGTTGGCAACTATGCAGGGAGCAACACAGATGGTGATCTGGCACACAGATCACATCCCAAACAATACATCTACATTACAAGTGCTGAGTTTCATTGTAACAGAGTGCAAGGATTATAGGAATCCTCATAAACACCATTTAAGTTGTATGTAGAATGATTACTTAACTTCCTACAAAAAAATATATATATGCTTTTGTGTGGTTTTTATTTATTTTTTTATTTTTTTATTTCTGATTATGTGCCTCACATCCATGAATTTAAATTTGAATCCTTGTGTTTCAATTATTTTCCCTTTTGAAGGTTCCAGCTGAGTACATCTGAATAAAGTAACAAATTCCTACGATGCAGTTGTAGCTTCCCAGATTCTGCTCTGTGTAAGCCATATTGTCATTTTGCACAATGCAGCGAAGGGATAGATGTGGTTATATATTTCTTGTTTGATAATTCATATTTACATCATGTTCTAGGTTCCTCCAGCTGGCCATGTGCCAAAGACTAGCACCCCTCGGCATCGAAAGGTGGATAGTGAAAATCGGGCTTTCAAAGAACGTTGGGAGATGGATTACTTGTTTGTGAAAACTAAGAATAAGCCCCAGTGCTTAGTATGTTTCCAGATACTGGCTGTCTGCAAGGAGTACAATGTAAAAAGACATTATGTGTCTCAGCATGAATTCCAATTCTCCAAGTATACCGGGGAACTGAGGCTTGCAGTAATCAGTGACTTGAAAAGCAAACTGAACAGCCAAGCTCCTTTGCCTGAACCAGCCCTAAACACAGAAAAGGCCGCCATCAAGGCCTCCTTCCTGATCTGTGAGGAGATTGTAAAAAGGAAAAAAGCGTTCAGTGATGGCGCGTTTATCAAGGAATGTGCTGTAAAAATGGCTCGTGCTTTTGGTAACGAAGAAATGGCGAAAAGTTTTGAGTCTGTTTCACTCTCCCATCAAACGGTGGCCCGGCGTATTTCTGTTATGGATCAGTACATCACTCAGAAAGTCCACGAGGCCGTCAAGAACTGCACTTACTTTTCCATTGCTGTCGATGAAAATGTAGACATAACCGGCACCAATCAGCTTATCATCTGCATCCGGACAGTGGATGAGAACTTTAATACATCAGAGGAATTGTTGCATCTGACTCCCCTGCAAGGAGTTGCAAAGGACGAAGACATTTACGAAGAAGTAAAGATTGCGCTGGGAGATTATGGCGGCCTGGAACGGTGCATAAGCATTATGACCGATGGTTGCAAATCTACAACTTTAAAAAACTCTGTGCTTGCTGCACTACTTAGGAGAGATGGTTTTGGTTGCTTGTTGTTACACTGCATCGTACATGAGGAAGGTTTGGTGGGAACCTTGTTAAAAATGGCAGATGTAATGGAAGTTGTTATAAAGGTAACAAATTTAATCAGAGACAAGAAATGTGGTGTGACTCGCAGGAGGTTTAAGGCACTGCTGGAAGAACTGGAAGCAGCTAGTTCTGATTTGCCCCAAAATCGAAACCTCCGATGGTTGAGCGAAGGAAGCTACCTCTCGAAATTCTTCAGGTTTCGAAAGGATATTTACTTATATCTGGTTGAGCTGAAATCGGATCCATTCTTAGAGATGCGTCTCTGCGACATGGACTTTCTCTGCTCTCTGGCCTTCCTAACAGACATCACACAAAGTTTGAACACTCTGAACATGAGCTTGCAGGAGAGAGAGCAGAACATTAACCAGCTCTTCAAGCATATTTCCGCCTTCAAAAACAAGCTCATGCTCCTAAAACTGAATTTATTGAGGAATGAGCTGATACATTTAAATTGCTGCAGTGAACTTTTCTACGAGATGAAAGACACTGGATCAATTTTAGACTTTAACAGGTTTATCCCAAAGATCGAGATTCTCATTGAGAACTTCACTGCAAGGTTCCAGGAATTTAATGAGCTGAGTTACAGCTTCCGATTGTTCAGTAGTCCGCTCACTGTGGATATAGTTGATGCAGATGCCCATTATCAAATGGAATTATGTGAAGTACAGGCTGATGTATTCCTGGCTTCCCGGCCTGAGTCAGGGATACCATTCTTTAAACTTCTTCCTAAAGAAAGATATCCAAATTTACGGGACTTGGGACTGAAAATTGCCTCAATGTTTGGCAGTACCTATATTTGTGAGAAAGCGTTTTCTGATTTGAATCACATCAAGTCCAAATACAGGAATAATATCTCAAATCGCACACTCCTGCAAGCACTGCGCCTTTCCACAACCAATCTTAAGGTAGACGTTGATGAATTATTGTCACAGCCCACTCATTAAAACCAATTTGTCTCCATAACACTTAAATAGAAAGTTACTGCATACCTTGGGTTCTTTCCTTTCAATTTGACATGTTTTTACATCTTGTGATCAGTGTTAAACTACAGTAGGAAAAAATCAAAATGTTAGGCTAGACAAAAAGGCAAACTACTTCATGTTTTCATACATTTATTTATTATATTGTTTATACTTTTGTAAATATAGTGTATAGCTGATTAGCAAATAAAATGATTTTACTTGTTGCTTTGTATATTTTGGGTCCAAAGAAAAAGCTCACCTTATAAACACTTTGGGGTTGATTTACTAAAGGCAAATAGACTGTGCAGTTTGCAGTTGCTTCAGAGCTTAGTAAATAAGGTAAAACTTCACTTTGCAAAGAATACCCAATCGCATGCAACGAAAATAAATAAAACTGCATTTTTTGCTTGCGCATCATTGGATGATGGAAGTCAGCAGAGCTTCTGCTCATTTACTAAGCTCTGGAGCAACTGCACTTGCAAAGTGCACAGTCTATTTGCCTTTAGAAAATCAACCCCTTTGTGCCTGTGCACATGGTTTGGTAGGCTTCTGTGTTCCCTCTGTGTTTAAGGTGTCACTGGCCATGCAAATGGATGTTATGCAGGCCATTGATTGTGTGAATTTCTTTCCTGCAACCACGGGTTGGAGGAAAGAAATTTGCACGATTCCCCCATCAACACAGACGGTGCTGACAGCAATTGTCTGCTCTTGGCGGAGGCGGACGAGGGAAGCCTTTTTTGCCAGGAGAAGACAGTGATTATTGCTAGCGGCTGTAGTAGCCGCTAGCGATAATCGCAAGTGTATCCGGTAGGTTGGTTATTCGATTGATCGATCAACTTGGTACATTCAGCCTGCCCACACGGTTTGAATCTCCGCCGGTTCCTGCTGCATCGGCCAAGATTCAAACTGTCTATGGCTGGCCTTAATTTCCTTTTTGCTGAACAAAATGTTCATACAATGCTGGTTAGTGCTGCAATGTACAGTATTTTGTCTGACCAAGATTCCTTCGAGATTCGCAGCAGCCTAAAAGTGGTTGTAAACCTCAGACATGAAATATGAACAAAGCATATCCCTCTATAATGTGTATTTGTCTCAATTAAGAGCACTAAGTGGGTTATTTACGAACGGCAAATCCACTTTGCACTACAAGTGCAAAGTGCACTTGAAATTGCACTGAAAGTGCACTTGGAAGTAAAGTCGCTGTAGATCCGAGGGGGACATGCAAGGAAAATAAAAAACAGCAATTTAGCTTGCACATGATTGGATACTAAAATCAGCAGAGCTTCCCCTCATTTCAGATCTACCCCTCAGATTTACAGCGACTGCACTTTCAGTGCAATTTCAAGTGCACTTTGCACTTGTAGTGCAAAGTGGATTTGTCCTTCATAAATAACCCCCCCAAGTGTCATTTCTGTCTGCTGCTTCATTCCTCTATCAGCATGAATCACTTCTGACAAGTTTTCCTGACACCAAGAGAAAAAAGGTCACAGGCGGGAACTCCAGCGCACAGCCTGAGATTGACAACCTCAGCTCTGTTCCTGTGTGTGGTGTGAAGGGAGAGGGGGATCCCTTCCATCCAGTTATCTGGAAGATCAGACAAGCTTTATAATGCCTGCACTTTGAATGGATGTAGAGAAGAGAAGGTCACAAATAAACAGGCACGACTTATGTAGGATGATTTGTTTCATCTCTGTTTATTAACTGAGTCCAGTGGATATATGGAAGGGTTTACAACCACTTAACCTGTTCTGTGCATTACTCTTCATTTACTGTCGAATGCTGGTTGTCTTCCTGTAAGCATTGAAATACAAACTCGCAAGCTAAGTTTTTATAGTGTCAAGCTACATTGCAACAGCATGCTTAGACACAATTATTTTTTTTATCAAATCTAATGTGTTTGTTTTTAAAGAGAAACTGAACTCTGGAAGCTGTGCCCAAGATAAGGCAGAAGGGCATACAGTGAGGGAAAAAAGTATTTGATCCTCTGCTGATTTTGTATGTTTGCCCACTGACAAGGAATGATCAGTCTATAATTTTATTTGGTAGGCTTATTTTAACAGTGAGAGACAAAATAAAAAAAAAAAAAAAATCCAGAGAAACGCATTTCAAAAAAAGTTATAAATTGATTTGCATTTTAATGAGTGAAATAAGTATTTGACCCCTTCGCAAAACATGACTTAATATTCGAGGGCAAAACCCTTGTTGGCAATCAGAGGTTAGACGTTTCTTGTAGTTGGCCACCAGGTTTGCACACATCTCAGGAGGGATTTTGTCCCACTCCTCTTTGCAGATCCTTTCCAAGCCATTAAGGTTTAGAAGCTGACATTTGGTAACTCGATTCTTCAGCTCCCTCCACATATTTTTCATTGGATTTAGGTCTGAAAACTGGCTAGGCCACTTCAGGACTTTACCGTGCTTCTTCTTGAGCCACTCCTTTGTTGCCTTGGCCATGTGTTTTGGGTAATTGTCATGCTGCAATACCCATCCACGACCCATTTTCAATGCCCTGGCTGAGGGAAGGAGGTTCTCGTCCAAGATTTGACAGTACATGGCCCCGTCCATTATCCCTTTGATGCAGTGAAGTTGTCCTGTCCCCTTAGCAGAAAAACGCTCCCAAAGTATGTTTCCATCTCCATGTTTGACGGTGGGGATGGTGTTTTTGGGTTCGTAGGCAAAATTCCTCCTCCTCCACTAAACACAGCAAGTTGAGTTGATGCCAAAGAGCTTGATTTTGGTCTCATCTGACCACAACACTTTCACCCAGTTTTCCTCTGAATCATTCAGATGTCATTAGCAGATGGGCCTGTACATGTGCTTTCTTGAGCAGGGGACTTTGTGGGCGCTGCTGTTTTCTTGGTCACTATGGTCCCAGCTGCCTTAAGATCATTGACAAGATTCTCCCGTGAAGTTCTGGGCTGATTCCTCACCGTTCTCATTTTTATTGAAACTCCACGGGATGAGATCTTGCATGGAGCCCCAGACCAAGGGAGATTGACCGTTATTTTGTGTTTCTTATATTTGAGAATATTCACAACAACTGTTGTCACCCTCTCAAGAAGCTGCTTGGCGATGGTCTTGTAGCCCATTCCAGCCTTGTGTAGGTCTACAATCTTGTCTCTGACATCCTTGGACAACTCTTTGGTCTTGGCCATGGTGGGGAGATTGGAATCTGATTGTTTCTGTCGACAGGTGTCTTTTTTTTTTTTATACAAGTAACAAGTTGAGATCAGGAGCACTCCCTTTAAGATTACCTATATTGAAGACACCTGGGAGCGAGAAATCTTGCTGATTGATAGGGGATCAGATACTCATTTCACTTGTTACAATGCAAATCAATTTATTTCTTTTTTGAAATGTGTTTTTCTTGATGTTGTTCTTCTTCTGTCTCTCACTGTTAAAATAAACCTACCATTAAAATTAGAAATTCATCATTTCAGTGAGCAAACATACAAAATCAGCAGGGATTAAATACTTTTTTCCCTCGCTGTATGTCTTGTCACCAGTCTTGCTGGTTGGCTCCCTGCAGCTGATCCTTTCCCCATTACTGACACTATGTCTTGTTTTGGATTGTTTCTGGAGTCAGCCATCTTGGTAAAGGCAGGGTTTTGCATCCTCCAGCAAAGAGAGGAGCACAGCACTGATATCACCAAATCTCCTGAGATTAGCAGTCCCATGGCAGCAGTGCTTGAGATTTCACACTATGAGGTTATAGGCACAGGAGAGTCTAGGCATCCTTGCATACCAGGTTGTACACTACTAATTTTCAGGAGGAGTTCAGGACAAAGGATACATTTTTCAGAGCGCTGTTTAGGCACAATTCTAGATGTTCCCTATAACATGTCTTTATTTTTTCTGATCACTTCCACTTTAACCATTTCAGCCCGGAAGGATTTGCCCCCTTAATGACCAGGCCATTTTTTGCGATACGCGACTGCGTCGCTTTAATTGACAATTGCACAACGTTGTACCCAAACAAAATTGACATCCTTTTTTCCCCACAAATAGTGCTTTCTTTTGGTGGTATTTGCTCATCTCTGCGGTTTAATATTTTTGCGCTATAAACAAATAAATGTGACAATTTTGAAAAAAATATATATTTTTTGCTTTTTGCTATAATAAACATCCAAAAAAAATGTAAAAAAAAAAATTCTTCATCAGTTTAGGCCAATATGTATTCTTCTACATATTTTTGGTAAAAAAAAATGCAGTAAGCGTATATTGTTTGGTTTGCGCAAAAGTTATAGCGTCTACAAAATAGGGGACAGATTTATGGCATTTTTATTATTATTTTTTTTTTTTTTTTTTTTTTTACTAGTAATGGTAGCAATCTGCGATTTTTAGTGGGACTGCGACATTGCGGTGGACAGATCGAACACTTTTGACATATTTTTGGGGACCATTGACATTTTTTACAGCGATCAGTGCTATAAAAATGCACCGATTACTGTGTAAATGTCACTGGCAAGGAGTTAACAATAGGGGGCGATCAAAGGGTTAAATGTGTTCCCTAGGTGTGTTTCTAACTGTGAGCGCATGTGACTGACTAGAGGAGGAGCCAGATCGTTGTTCCTTCTTAAGTACTGATGGTCTATCTCATTTCTTGAGACCCTAACATGCCAGGAAAGTACAAATACTCCCCAAATGGCCCTGGAGCACCAGGACAATGGAAACGCCCCAAAAATTACCCTATTTTTGAAAGAAAACACACCAACGTATAATCTATGAGGCATAATGAGTCTTTTGAACATGTCTTTTTTTTTTCATTTTTGGAAAATGTGGAAAGAAAATGAAAACACATTTTTTCTTTACACAAAGTTGTCCATTTATACAATATTTCTAGCACATAGCATGTACATACCAAAAATCGACCCCTAGTGTTTAACCCCTTTCCTGCTTGTGACATTTATACAGTAATCAATGCATTTTTATAGCACTGATCGCTGTATAAATGCCAATGGTCCCAAAATAATGTCAAAAGTGTCCGATCTGTCCACCGCAATGTCGCAGTCACGATAAAAGATTGCCGCCATTACTAATAAAAAACAAATATTAATAAAAATGCCATAAATCTATCCCCTGTTTTGTAGACGTGATAACTTGCACAAACCAATCAATATACGCTTGTTGCGTTTTTTTTTTTACCAAAAATACAGTGGGGCAAAAAAGTATTTAGTCAGCCACCAATTGTGCAAGTTCTCCCACTTAAAAAGATGAGAGAGGCCTGTAATTGTCATCATAGGTATACCTCAACTATGAGAGACAAAATGTGGAAACAAAACCAGACAATGACATTGTCTGATTTTTGAAAGAATTTATTTGCAAGTTATGGTGGAAAATAAGTATTTGGTCAATATCAAAAGTTCATCTCAATACTTTGTTATATATCCTTTGTTGGCAATGACAGAGGTCAAACGTTTTCTGTAAGTCTTCACAAGGTTGTCACACACTGTTGCTGGTATGTTGGCCCATTCCTCCATGCAGATCTCCTCTAGAGCAGTGATGTTTTGGGGCTGTCGCTGGGCAACATGGACTTTCAACTCCCTCCAAAGGTTTTCTATGGGGTTGAGATCTGAAGACTGGCTAGGCCACTCCAGGACCTTGAAATGCTTCTTACAAAGCCACTCCTTCGTTGCCCGGGCGGTGTGTTTGGGATCATTGTCATGCTGAAAGACCCAGCCACATTTCATCTTCAATGCCCTTGCTGATGGGAGGAGGTTTGCACTTAAAATCTCACGATACATGGCCCCATTCATTCTTTCATGTACACGGGTCAGTCATCCTGTTCCCTTTGCAGAGAAACAGTAGGTATGGTGTTCTTTGGTTGCAACTCAGCATTCTCTCTCCTCCAAACACGACGAGTTGTGTGTCTACCAAACAGTTCTACTTTGGTTTCATCTGACCATATGACATTCTCCCAATCCTCTTCTGGATCATCCAAATGCTCTCTAGCAAACCTCAGACGGGCCCGGACATGGCTTAAGCAGAGGGACACGTCTGGCACTGCAGGATCTGAGTCCCTGGCGGCGTAGTGTGTTACTGATGGTAGCTTTTGTTATGTTGGTCCCAGCTCTCTGTAGGTCATTCACTAGGTCCCCCCGTGTGGTTCTGGGATTTTTACTCACCGTTCTTGTGATCATTTTGACCCCACGGGGTGAGATCTTGCGTGGAGCCCCAGATCGAGGGAGATTATTAGTGGTCTTGTATGTCTTCCATTTTCTAATTATTGCTCCCACAGTTGATTTCTTCATACCAAGCTGCTTGCCTATTGCAGATTCAGTCTTCCTAGCCTGGTGCAGGTCTACAATTTTGTTTCTGGTGTCTTTCGACAGCTGTTTGGTCTTCACCATAGTGGAGTTTGGAGTGTGACTTTTTGAGGTTGTGGACGGGTGTCTTTTATACTGATAACAAGTTCAAACAGATGCCATTAATACAGGTAATGAGTGGAGGACAGAGGAGCCTCGTAGCCTCCCTGGCGGTTTTCCCGAGTGTGGCTCGGGGTTAAAATTCAGTACCATTAGCGGTAACCCCGAGCCACACTCGGGATCGCATTGCAGGATCCTGGGGCGGCGTTACTTACCTTGTCCCCGGGATCCTGCGATGTCACCCGCAGTGTCCGAGGGCTCCGTCCTCCTCCGAAGCCTCTCCGTGCCAGGCTCCGTTCCCTGCGAGCGGCGCGACGCACGGGGGCGGAGCCTGGCGGCAAATTCAAAAAAATGTAAAAAGCATAACGCATACAGTACTGTAATCTTACAGATTACAGTACTGTATGAAATGATTTCACATCCCTTTTGTCCCCAGTGCTTTGTCCCATGCCCTGCATGCAATTTTACATGATATACACTGTTCTTTCTGCCTGGAAACTGGAGATTGTCCATAGCAACCAAAAAGTGTCCCTTTACGTCAAAAGTGGCTTTAGACCAGCTAGAAAACAGCGATAGTAAATTAGAACACTTGCAGAATTGAGCGATAGTGAATTGTGGGGAAATTTATTTTATTACTATTTTTTTTTTTTTTTTTTATTATTTTTATTTATTATATTATAATTTATGTTTTTGTGTTTCAAACTTTATCATACCCGGGATATCTACTAGACTCTGGTTTGGACAGATTTAAGTGTGTTATTGTTAAGATTTACAGACCTACAATATAAAACGCCAAATTTCCATGCAAAATAATGGTACTGCTTTCAGCACCTAAAATCCGAAATAATCATACCGCCAGGGAGGTTAAAGAAGAAGATACAGGTCTGTGAGAGCCAGAAATCTTGGCTGTTTGTAGGTGACCAAATACTTATTTTCCACCATAATTTGCAAATAAATTCTTTAAAAAATCAGACAATGTGATTGTCTGGATTTGTTTCCACATTTTGTCTCTCATAGTTGAGGTATACCTATGATGACAATTACAGACCTCTCTCATCTTTTTAAGTGGGAGAACTTGCACAATTGGTGGCTGACTAAATACTTTTTTGCCCCACTGTATGTAGAAAAATACATATTGGCCTAAACTGTGGAAGAAATGTGTTTTTTTTTATATATTTTTGGGGGATATTTATTATAGCAAGTAAAAAAAATAACAGCTTTTTTTTTTTTTTTTTAAATTGACGCTAATTTTTTTGTTTATAGCGCAGAAAATAAAAACTACAGAGGTGATCAAATACAACCAAAAGAAAGCTCTAGTTCTGGGAAAAAAAGGATGTTAATTTTGTTTGGGTACAACATCGCACGACCGCACAATTGTCAGTTAATGAGATGCAGTTCTGTATCGCAAAAAAGGGCTTGGTCAGGAAGGGGGTAAATCTTTCCGGGGCTGAAGTGGTTGAAGAACTGTACAAACTGTAATGGGGCGCTACCATATTTTGAACACCTTAGATGGCAGAACTAGTGACAGATTTACTAGTGTACGTTCGGTAAGGTGTATGTGGATCTGTCAGATTTGTTGCAGAAGTGTTGCAAACATCTCTCCTGCAAAGCCGTGGCTTTTTTTACAGGCGGAGCAAGTTATCAATTGTAGAGGAACTCAGACATGTCTGTCACAGAATTGTCTCAAAGATGAGAATGAACAATTTACTATTACATGGAGTAGATGTATTTACCTCTGGGATGCACCAATACCACTTTTTTTTTAGCTACCTATATTTTTTGTTTCACATAATCGCCGGTACCACTTACCGATACCTATTACTGGCAATTAGGGAGATTAAGAGAAGAAGAAGGGGGAGGAGGTGCAGGGAGGGGGTCTTCATCATCTGCCAGTGTGCTGTGTAATATTACCATCTGGCTGAGACCAAGTGATGTAGAAACACAGCACTCCCAATACTCGGCGCTAGGAAGACCATGCTGTCATCTCCACCAACCTACCCCAACCTTCTCTTCTTCTTCCAGCACCACAATTCTCCTTTTTGTGTTAATTGATGTCTCTCGCCTCCTGCCCCTGAACCAAGCACCAATCATGGTTATATGCAGCACCTCACCTGTAAAGTCCTGCATCAGGAGGGAGAACATCACAATGTATTTTTATACTTTGTGTGCCTACTTATCCTCCCTTTCTTCTCCCCCTGAGCACCGCTACCATCGTCCCAGGTGGCCTGAGGTAGGTGGTTGCGATGGCCCGAGATCGGCGGTGCTTTCCTTTTGGCTGTCAGCAGGAAGGAGGAGAGCTGATCCGTCACATCCTCCCACTCACCAAGCTGTTAGGGAGAGCCCTGGGATCTACACGGACCATCCGTGTCTGTGTGCGGGTGAGGATCTGTCATACCACACCTCAGCCGCTGCATTCATGGACACTGACATGTTCTATCATGGGACCCCTGGGCAGTGCCCAAATGGTCAGTCCACCCCTGGTTTTGTTTACACTTCAGCTGTCAGCAGGGGAACCCTGCTAAAAGCTGAATGAGTCATTGGTTGTTAAGGATGGGGCGGCCCCACTCCTTAACAACCGATAATTGTCAGCATTTTTTTGTTTACATTTCAGCTGTCAACGGGGGAATCCCATGAACAGCTAAAAGAACTGAGCCTGAAGGTATCGGTTTTTAGTATTCGTGCATTTGCACACGTACCAATACTCCTGCAAATGCTTAGTATTGGCACCAATAACAGTATTGGTGCAACGCTATGTACCTCCACTTCTCTTATCACTGACGTGGCAGTATTTCTCTATGAATTTGTCTAAACAATAGCGCCATTCAGTAAGAGTGTCACAAAAAAGAACTACTTGATTTTGACGCATGTGTTAGTACTAACAATGAAAATGTTAGAGTTTTCATTATTTGGCGCAAAGTTTCTGACTACTCACACTGCAAGACGTGTTACAAATGCCCCATTGAATTGCCTCCACTGTGCATTTTAATGGGCTGTGCTGCTGTAAATGCAGCTGGTACAGTTTTGTGTGTGGTGAGCATTCAAAAGAAATTGGCTGTCATATTGCAGAGCACCTCAATGCAGGAACTACATTGAAGAGGCTAATTGTCTATTTTTCCTAATATAATAAAGAATCTACTTTTAGTCCTGAATTCTGGCTCAGGTCATATAATAGCTGTACCCCTTAGAACAGTGGAAATATGGAACTGCCTATAGTATCTTCAGCTTTAACTAATCTGTTCTAACCCACTGAGACCTGACTTCTGTTTTTTAAAATCAACAATTTTCTTTTTCTGCTAATAAGCCCAGCTGTGTACACCTTTTTTTTAAAGTTTAATTGTGATATACAGAAAATACGAAAGGTAGGAAAAATTTAATCTTTTTCTCTTTTCCGGTTCAGGAATTTGTATTATATTTTGAAAGCCCACCAGCTCAACTGGGTCACCAACGACAATAAAAACACGTTTCAGTAGAGTGGAAATGGATTAGAACCTTTGTCAGGGTTTTGTTGTTGTGTCCCCATTGGGGATATTTCCTGTCTTCTTGCCCAGGTGACGAGAATAAGAGAGAATAGATAGTGCACAAAGTCTCCCTAAAAGTGGCTTATACTTTTCTTTATTAGAGTATTGGAAGGTTTGAACCCCATGTCAGATTTTTGAGTTTTTGTGATTATAGCAGATTTTTCCTCACGTCTGGTCTGTTGAAACATTTATCAGCAGAAGAAAAGGAGGTGAGATTAAACACATTTTTAATGCATAATTAAATTGGTCCTGTTTGGACCAATGTAAGTTTACATATGTAGGACTGTTGTGCAATAAGAGAATGGCTGTAGTAGCTGTCACTATTTGCATAGGTAGTCTGGTTGAAAAAAGACACAAGTCCATCTAGTTCAACTTCAGTGATCGCTATGGTCTACTGGGTCCTGTGCCAAGTGGCTACCCTTCTGCATAATGTACACAGAAGTTCACTCGATTGTCATGGTGATTGTGATGTCATCACCCTGCCTCTCCACTTTGTTCAATCAGGGAATGGTGACCACGCCGTGCAGACGACCCATTGTGGTTAGTATGCAGGAGGGGCAGATGCTTTGCTCAGGACCCAGAAGACTGCGGCAGTCGTTGTAGCAGCAGCGACTACTCCAGTGATTTTTCACTTTTACAGCAGTCCCACACTAAGGAATATATATATTTACATTGGGCCAATAACAGTATGCAATAAATACCTGGAGTCCAGCTTTAAAGGATAACTTCACCTATCTTAACATGTTACATGTTAAACCCATATTCAGGGTGTTACGAGCAGACCGCCCCCGCACCACCCTGATCCCCGCTGTGACAGCTAGCGGGGTTCTTCTCGCCCGGCCGGCCGCGTCACTGATTGATATGACAGGGCTCTGGGCATGGAAAACTACAAGGTCTTCAATGAACTACCACGGCGCTGTAGAGCACTGTGGTAGTTCATTCATACTGCCTATCAGATCGTATTTGCTTATCCATACGGGATGTACGGGGAAGCAGATACGCTGGCTCTGCTGGAGACCTGCATGCCGCCAGCGATCTGCTGATCATGGCCGCAATGCTTTACAGGCTCCCAAAAAAATAAAATACACATTTTTTTTTTTTGCAGGTAAAAAAATGTGTATTTATTTTTATTTTTTGCAAAAAGTGAACTTATCCTTTAAAGCAGAATTAAAAGCATTTTTTTTTCCATTTCTTTTTTTTTTTTTTTTTTTTTTTTTTTTTTTTTTTTGCCATATGTGTCCCATTGGGAAGATTTCCTTTCACTTTCTGTCCCATAACCAAAACAGGAAGTGAGAGGGAAAAAACCTCCAAAAATAAGGAATCCCAGGTTGTCACCAGGATAACCACAACCAATGTTCCCTTTGGAAGATTGCTAAACTAAAAAAAAAAAAGTTTTAAACCCCCACCATATCCAAAACAAGATAAAGAAATGGTTGGCTTGATATACGCTTTAATGGTGAGATTGTATCCTTCCCCACATATCCAGTGACATACAGAACTTGTGTCCTTCAGTGTTACCACATTTTGCGCATATGATAATATGGAGACCCACAGGCCATGACCATGTCACATGTTTGTTATCTAATGGTAGGCAGCATTTCTGTCATTCTTCTGTGGGGTGTTTGTGACAAGTACAAGGAATGTCATTAGGGTAAGAAGCGTCACACTTTATTTACAAAAGAGAAGAGATAATACAGAGCAGTCCACAGAGAGAAAAAGGTGGCCCGAAGGGATAGACAGGACAACTATCTTGTGGGGCACTCAGTGTAGCCAGCTTCCTGCAGGATCAGGGATGGTAAAAGGTGGGTGAAGGAGGGCTGCTCTCTGACACGGCCGGGGTCTTGGTTTGGGAGTTTACTTCCAGCGGCCCCCAACTTTTCCTTTGCCTCCAGCTGCTTTCTTGCTGCTGTAATGGGGAATACATAGGCACAGGTTAGTGGACAGGGTGCATACACAATAAAAGAACAATACCAGATACAGAAAATATGGCATAGGGGGGATTAGTGTTATGGAAATGTATTAAAGAGGAACTGAACTCTGGACAATGTGCCCAAAAAAAAGCAGGTAGTGGGCAAAGGACTAGTCAGTAGCATTGTCCCTGGTCTCCTTGTGGCTCAGCTTTTCTCATTACCAACTTGCCATGCCTTGTTCTACACCGTGTCTCTGTATGGAGGAGGCCATTTTGGTGGGGACAGGATATTGCTTTCTCATGTCAGAGCCTCCAGCAAGAAGAACAGTGAACCACAGACTGGTGATATAACCAAATATCACTCCAAATCTGTCAAGACTAGCAACAGTGCCTTAGATCTCACATTGCAGATGTACAGATGTGAGGCTGTAAGTACAGGGGTTCCTAGGCACCCTTACGTACCAGGAAGTACACAGCTATTTTCTGGATGAATTTCAGACCAAAAGTAATTTTTTTTCAGGGCACTGCTTAGGCTCAATTACCATTTATACATTTTCCTTATAACATAGCATATCTGCACTTTTTTAGTTCAGTTCAACTTTAAGGTGAGTAAAGAGAGAATACAGAAGGTGGTCAAGGAGGACAAAAACAGAAATAGAAGAAACAGAAAAAATACTGTTGATATTGCAGGATGATAAACCAAGTTTACACAAGTTGGCTTATGTAAAAGAAAGAATGATAACATTTTTCAGCTGTTTTTCTGAAAGTTCCAGATATCGGAAGTCTAAGGGCTGATTCTCACCTTTTGCATTTTGCAGATTTGCACTACAGAACGTGTTCCGTAGGAAACCATGTTAAATGGACTATAGTGCAAATCTGCAAAATGCAAAAAGCAGTAAAAATGCATAGGTGTAAGTTAGGCCTAAATGTTTGTAATTATAATTATTACAGGTGGGATTTAACGTGGTCAGCTGATTTCCTGGCTGGCAGAATCATTGGAAAGCAATGTAATGGACTTCTTTCCAGCCTAACATGGCTAACATAATACAACTGGATGGACTTGGCAAGAGCCCATATATCAATATAGTATGACATTTTTCTAGGTATTAAAGTAGCCAAAAATGTTATTATTGACCTCTTTAAATGAGCCACTTGTTAGGCTTAACGGTCCTGCTAGTTTCCCCTACATACACACAAACAGTCAGTATTACTTACCATATTGTCATGTTAGTTTGGGAGAGACTGTACATTTTCTCTCACATGCTGTACTTCCCTTCAGATTATCATGCATACATGTCTCAAATACACACTGCTAACATTCTGCCATCACAATCATAAAGACCAACATCAGGATTGGGTAAAACCAGTTACTGGAGTTTAGTATGGGCTGCGAAGAGACCCAGGCCTTGTATGTGCTGACAGAACCGGAGTGTGCTTCTCATATACTGTACCTGACACACCAGGGTCAGCAGCAGGTTAGTCTACTTACTTGTTACTGCTCAGGGTTAGACTGGAGATATCATGGTAGGCTGGAGATATCGAGTGAAGAAGTGGTGTCCTATTCGGCCTGTGATATCTCTCAAGACCAGTGATATCTACCATGCTTGTGACGGCACACATGGTCTCATAATTAGGTAGGTCAGTCATCAAGCCTAGGTGAGACTTGACACAAGTGTACGGATCACCTGTTCTCTCTGAAGGCTGTCAAATTACGAGCTGAACAAGTAGTCTTATAAAATGTGTTCTCTGAATTGATAGTCAAGCCTCTGCTGCATATTGGTGACCAGTACACTTGTGGCTAGGCTGGGCTGAGCATAGTTGTTAGGTGATATTTGCAAGACATCATAGGTCCATGTTATGCAGTTATATTGCATTAAATTGTCACTAGGTAATTGTTTTAATGCTTTGAAGTGCATATATTGGGTTAGCAAAAAATAGGGGTGAGTAGAGCCGGTATGTATTTACAAATTTCCTTTATGACACCATAAAGTACACACTGGTCTGGTAGCCATTTTGAAAGCTAAAGAAAAATTAGTGAGGATGCAGGGAATTGATTCATTAAGAACCATTGTCAAAAAATGGCTGTTTGAAGTCACAAAATGGCTGCCTCTACCAAAAGTGCAGCAGCCCTAGATTTAACAAGCCATTAATTGAAATTGAACAAATATGGAGGGGAATTGTACCTATGGGTTAGAAAAGATATATTGGTCATTGTGAGCTAGGTTGTTTGGGATAAATTGTATTTTTGAGAAAATACAAATAGTTTATTATAAACATAGTCAGTCCTACCGAAATCCATGCAGTGTTGCTTTTAGGGGCTACTGGTTTTCAAATTTTTTTTTTTTTTTTTTTTGAATCAGTAGGTTAGAAATGAATTTGAATTCAGAAAATAATTCTGAGTCTGTATTGTAAATACTATTTCAGTTATCAGGGATAATATGCAGGCTGGAATCGGGACAATGTTGTCGTATCTAGCAATACTTACTGTTTCTGAAGCTGATCAATGCGGTTCCTGAGTGTTGTAACCTGTTAAAACAACATACAAACCATTTATACTGTAGTCCTTCACGGTTCCTTACCTCCAACACCCTGATGCTTTGTCAGAGGTTCCTTAGGTTTCTTGTTGGAATGCTGTTACCTGGCACCATCTCTCCAGGGTGGCGATCCATATAGGCAAGATAAGAGTGTCTAGTGACCTGCACACACACAAATACCTCTATGCATGTCTCCAGACACACAGTTACTTACCTTTACTTAACACCCGGGCTAGGGCATGGAGCAGAGGCACCTACCCTAATCTAACCCAACAAGAGTGGGATCACAGGACATCAAGACTACAAGTTTATTCAATGAAGAATTTTTATGGGTCACTCTGGCTCTGTACTTAATTATCACATGATGGGAAGATAAGTCAGTATTGTTGATACTCATTTAGATAGGCTTTCTATTTATTTATGACAAGAACCCAATTGGTTTGGTAGAGAAATGTTGACTATTATACCATGCTTTTCATATGTGCTTCACAGAATTCGCCTTCAAATGTTTATTTTGTTATTGGCTATAATAAAACAGATTGTTCAATGGTTGCATATCATAACAACTAACCATCTACCATGTGTTCAGCATCGTTATTATGAATGTTTACCAAGCAGTTTTTACACTGCTCATGATGTATAATGAACCTGAGATTTAGCCTGTACATTTAGTACAGAATCATTATATTATACACAAGAATGTAGGAGCTCTTACTGCTAATGTGTCCAACTCAAGACACTGCACTATGCCACGTAACTAATTACCTTATACAAGAACATTCTGTAAGCCTCCAGGAGTATTCTTTCTGTCACCTGGAGCAACCTTTTTATTTATTTAAATAATTATTTATTTATTTTTTTGCACAAGCTAAAATGAGCAAATTTGAGTATTATACAAAACAGCTCTAAAAAAATGGAACCTTTTTGTAGTCCTGATGTCCTTGTTTGCTATATCCATAAACCTTCCTTGGGCCATTGCTTAGCCACAAGCCCGGTCGTACCCACTGCTACCCAAACACACACCTGAACAGACAGTTCAGTTGAGTTAGCCTCATTCGTAAGAGGCATCTCTACTTACAACTTAGAGAGTTCCTCTACTCTCCTGTGCAGGGTTGTAATCTAAGAAAAACCAAGATAATCATGTGAATAAGGGCATACTGGAAGCAAGTGCCTGGTAGGATAATGTGTGCTGACTTCTTAGATGTGCCATCAAATTTGACCCTACAATTACCACTACAAATACATCACAGCTACTCATATAATCGTTTTTTTATTACATCTCTAATGTTTTAGGCTGGGTTCACATATGAGCATGCAGCAGCTCACAGCAGGAGTCCAGTGCGTCCTCGTTCACCGTTTCAGGTCCAATTTCAGCCCGAACTTTTGGCTGAATTCGGACCTGAAATGGACCAGAAAGACGCACAGCGTTCCTGTGCAAATCACACTGGAGCCGCTGCGGAGATATGAGAGCCGGTCACAATGTTTCCCGCATCCAGTTCGCACTAGTGTGAACCCAGCCTTAAATGTACAAATTATATGCCAGCCACTGAAAACTTTCTATGTAGAGCAAAAGTTGCAGCCACTAAACACTTTCTAATTGACTGATAGGGGCAGCCACTGACATAACAATTTCCACTTCAGCCAATCAGAAAAATCCTTGTATTCGTTGATAAAAAAAAAAAAAAAAAAAACAAGGCTTCTCCTGAGTGGCAGAGAAGCATTCAAACCAACTTGATTCTGGTCCAGTAGCAGACAGGTAGCCGGCCACCCATTCTTCTACCTGAAGCACAGGGGGAGGTTTACTAAAACTGGAGCACTCAGAATCTAGTGGTGCAGCTGTGCGTGCTAGCCAATCAACTTCTAACTTCAGCTTGGTTAATTAAGTTTTCACAAAAAAACCTAGAAGCTGCTTGGTTGCAATGCAGAGCTGCACCAGATTTTGCACTCTCCAGTTTTAGTAAATCTCCCCCACTGTGCCACCTTACTGTATGATGCTAATGCTACTACAGTGTGATACAGCACACACAAGGGCATATGGCAATGTCATGGAAAATAGTTTGTTTAGACCAGACTTACTGGCAGGGTCACTAAAATTAAAGCAAAAAAAAAAATTCTAGAAAAGAAAACTAATGTATCTACCACATCTATGGACTGGTAAGCTCTGCAATATAATAAATGTTTGTTTTGGGTTTAGATATGCTTTAAGTGGGAAGTCAAATACAGTGCTGGCTAACTTAAGAACCTCTGTATTTGGGCTCGGTTCACACCTATGCAGTTTGCTTTTCATTGTTTCTGCAGTGCTTTTTGCTGTGTGTTTTGCGTTTTTGCACACATGATTTTGCCGCAATTTGCATTTTTTATGCTTTTTTTTTTTTTTGGGCCAAGGCATAGATGTGAACGTGTCTCATAGGAGACCACGTTAAATGAATTGTAGTGCATTTCTGCAAAAAGCATAAAAAAACGCATAGGTATGAACCAGGCCTTAGTATAATAACAAAAATGTGGAAAAGCAAACCTGTAAAAATGTGAACATCACATAATACTAAATACTACAAAAACAATTCAAAATATGTGCTCCTTGATATGCACTATACTTTTCCATTAATGGATAAAGCTAGGACAGACTGAAAATTACACATTGCAAATATGTTTTACAATATGTATATATTTTTTTTCCAATGTGCTTATTATTGATATTTCACAGTAGTGTGTTTTCAACTATTTTGTGAGATACATAATAGTAACAGCAAATTGGCAAAATTAAGAAAATGTCAAGATTTAGTCCTGCAAGTCTTATCAACAAAGGATCTTTAAACTCATGTGTAATTTTTGAGTTGCAGTTTGATAACTTGCATAGGTATTGCTTATATAAAAAAATAATATTGTATGGACAGCTTCTTTGCATTCTAGAACGATCAAAGGACCCTACAGTGACTACCATAATATCGAAATTTGACCACTATTATAATAGTAATACTATAACATCATCCTTGTAAACAGGTAAGTACAGAAGAAAAATCTGTCTGGGGCAGTGCGTTGACTTTTAGACCCCTTTCACACTAAAGGCGGCTTTCAGGCGTTTTAGCGCTAGAAATTGTGCCTGAAAACCTCTTCCCATACCTCCCCAGTGTAGTTTGTTTGGGCCAGACTTACTGGCAGGGTCACTAAAATTAAAGCAAAAAAAAAAATTCTAGAAAAGAAAACTAATGTATCTACCACATCTAAGGACTGGTAAGCTCTGCAATATAATAAATGTTTGTTTTGGGTTTAGATATGCTTTAAGTGGGAAGTCAAATACAGTGCTGGCTAACTTAAGAACCTCTGTATTTGGGCTCGGTTCACACCTATGCAGTTTGCTTTTCATTGTTTCTGCAGTGTGTTTTGCGTTTTTGCACACATGATTTTGCCGCAATTTGCATTTTTTATGCTTTTTTTTTTTTTTGGGCCAAGGCATAGATGTGAACGTGTCTCATAGGAGACCACGTTAAATGAATTGTAGTGCATTTCTGCAAAAAGCATAAAAAAACGCATAGGTATGAACCAGGCCTTAGTATAATAACAAAAATGTGGAAAAGCAAACCTGTAAAAATGTGAACATCACATAATACTAAATACTACAAAAACATTTCAAAATATGTGCTCCTTGATATGCACTATACTTTTCCATTAATGGATAAAGCTAGGACAGACTGAAAATTACACATTGCAAATATGTTTTACAATATGTATATATTTTTTTTCCAATGTGCTTATTATTGATATTTCACAGTAGTGTGTTTTCAACTATTTTGTGAGATACATAATAGTAACAGCAAATTGGCAAAATGAAGAAAATGTCAAGATTTAGTCCTGCAAGTCTTATCAACAAAGGATCTTTAAACTCATGTGTAATTTTTGAGTTGCAGTTTGATAACTTGCATAGGTATTGCTTATATAAAAAAATAATATTGTATGGACAGCTTCTTTGCATTCTAGAACGATCAAAGGACCCTACAGTGACTACCATAATATCGAAATTTGACCACTATTATAATAGTAATACTATAACATCATCCTTGTAAACAGGTAAGTACAGAAGAAAAATCTGTCTGGGGCAGTGCGTTGACTTTTAGACCCCTTTCACACTAAAGGCGGCTTTCAGGCGTTTTAGCGCTAGAAATAGTGCCTGAAAACCTCTTCCCATGCCTCCCCAGTGTGAAAGACTGAGTGCTGATAGAAACTTACCATCTTCCACCTCCCATTATAGATATAGCTCATTGATTACAGATATAGAGAGATACTCTCAAAGGCGATTCTTCAGGCACCCCCTTTTCAGCGTAGACTGTTTCTCTGTAACATTAACTCTGAAGGAAGCTGATTTATACATTGCTTTATCTGTTTTATTCTCTCGTGTTCAATTTTGATACTATGGGTCATTAATATGCATATTTATGTACATTGTCTTTTAGACACCAATATTTCACTGTCTTTATTTGTAGACCAGACAGACTAGCAACAGGTCCTTATCCTTTGGCCTCCTGGTCCCCCATTTTTGGGAATTTTACCAGTTCTGTATATCTACTAAGTGAGGTGGGTTGAGGTACCGCATTAGAGAAACAACCCCCTGCCGTTTCTCCGCCCCCTTCTTTTTTGTTTCCCCCTTCCCCCCCTTTTTCTCCCCCTCCCCCTTCTTTTCCCTCCCTCTCTCCCCCCCCTCCTTCTCTCTTCTCCTTTTCTTTTTTTTCTCTCCCTTCCCTTCCCCCCTTTTTCCTTCTCTTTGTGTGGCTTTGGGGTTTTGTACATATCCTGTATATGCATGTCATTTATATGTGCATATATTATCATCCACTAATTTGCCTATATATCTGGTCAGGGCCTTCCCCTTTGTTGCCCCCCCCTCTTTTGGCCGTCGTTGGGTTGGCCATGCCCGTCCCCATCCTCCCTGGGAGCTGTGGGGCTAGCACAGCCATATTTTCTTGTTTTTCTCTTTCTCCCTCCTTTATCCATACAAAAATTCTTATACTCTTCTTATTCAATATACTTAATAATATATATATTGCTTGTCTGAAGACAAAACTTTTGTCTATTTATATGTCTGCACATATTCTTTACTTATTGTTTTTCTTTATGAATTGTAGATATCATATCATTTTCATACCACTTGCTCCTGATGAAAAGGAATAACGCATGACCTTGAAATGCGTTGAGTATCACTGTCCATTTATACACGAGTGATGTAAATGAGTGTTTTTTTTTTATCTCATTGTGAACAACATGTTATATCAATTGTAATTTTGTGAATGGTCGATACAACAAAAGTTGTGTCTATTTTTAAACTTTGCATTATTAAATTTGTAATTTTTATCTATCTATTTTTGCATACATTTTTTCTGGAGTCATTGCCCTTTAAAATCCCGCCAGAGGGTTTTCTGTTGTTTTTTGTGTCTTATATTAGGGATGTGGGCAATGCCTCCTACACCCCTCTAGAATTGAACTAATTTATCTATTTCACACTGGGGCGGTGTGCTTGCGGGACATTACAAAAAGTCCTGCAAGCAGCATCTTTGGGCCGGTTTGGGAGCAATGTATACACCGTTCCTAAACTGCCCCTGCCCATTGGAATGCATGGGCAGCGCTTCTGAAGCGCCTGAAAAGCACTTTCGGAAGCACCGCAACACGGGCGGTTTTAAACCTTTCTTCAGCCGATAGCCGGGGTTAAAAGCGCCTCTAAAACGACAGTAAAGCGCCGCTTTTAGCGGCAGTTTACCACTAACGCGGTGCAGCCCCAGTGTGAAAGTACCCTTACACCTAATTATTGTGTGTAGTGGGCTCACCTCGTATTTCTGTTTCTTGAGCTTCTCTCCCATCTCAAACTTCTCGGACTCAAGCTGGTACAGCCAGTCCCACAGCTCCTTAGCCTTGTCCCTGTTACAGAAAAGTAAACGGGTCAGGTAAGTTTACATACTGAACTAGATCCAGGCAAAAATCCAGATCCAGGCAAAAATTACTGTTTAATTCAACTAGCTCTTAGAGGTGGAAGACCGCGCAGCACTGACTTGCTCAGTTGAGGGTCTGTGAGAGTGTGATGGTGGGGGCGTGTTGGGGAAGTTTGCTGCCGGTGAATCCAGCCCAACTTGGCAGAAAGGTAGCGGTGGGCCCCTTTTGAGGGCTTGGGCTGCTACCTCTGGGTATGGCCTCAAGGTCGTTTCTGGATAAACTTGTGAGGATAGGTAAAAGGAGCGCCCAGTATCCAATCCAATCAGAAGTAAATAAAAGGTGAATGGTTGTTTTTAGTATAGTATAGTATAGTAGAGCATGATAAAACCTTGGACCATTTGCAGATTAGGTATAGAGATCTTTCAACTGGAGTATCAAAAACTTCTGCTGTGAATTTTGCCTTATCAAATGACCGAAGGCTCAAACAGAATGAGACTCGTCACAGTGAGTGTGAATTTGAAAAGTCAGATTTAAAAGTCTTATCACTGGATTTTTGGAGCAACAAAAAAAAGGGGGGCAAGACCTATTGGTGTTACTTAACTTCATGAGAATAAAATGAGGTCTACTGCCCTGCCATAAAGGGTTGTGCTGTATGGCAGAGCTGTGTAAATCTCAGGATGAATGAAATACAATTCCTTTGGCAGGTACAACCACTGTAATATACTGTATACATTTTAGCTGTTTCCCTGGAGTCCAGTATTAATTGACATCCCAAAGACACCTAAACATCAATGTTTACCTGAGTTTGTCATCACTCATGTGGTCAACGTTCAGGGGCTTGCGACGATCTGCCAGAATCTTCTTTTTCTGCTCACGGGCTGTTTGCTTCTTGCCTCTCTTCTGGTCAGCCTACAGAGGAATCATTACCAAATCAGTGCTTTTCAACATTTTATCAGCTGGTCCCCCATATGTTATGTTTTGGAGGCTGATGGGGGGGTCTTATTGATAATGTTCATTAAACAGCAGCAGATTTTGGTCCCAGTGACAGGTACTAATCTATAAAGTGTTCATATCTACAGCAAGCAAAAAAATATGTTCAGAGATCACAGCCTTTCCAATTTTTTCCCCAAAAATTCTTTTTTTTACAATCAAAATGTTAACCTAAAAGCTGTTTTTTTTTTGTTCTTCACTTAATCTTATCTATCTTTTGTAGAGCTAGTCCTTAGTTAACAATATAACAAACAAAATTGGTCTGGTCCCACTTTACCACTATGATATAAATATAGAGATATTACCCTTTATTATTTATTGTTTCTGTTCTGTATGTACACAACCTTCTCAGCAAGGTTTCCATACTCAATGTTCAGGATACACCTCAAGTTTCAAAACCTTCACTGAAAAGATTTAAAAACCACAGGTCTTCAGCAATTTTTTTTCTGTTCTTTGTTTTCACAGTGTGATATGCCAAGTCTATGCTTAGTTCTGAGTTTCTTGCTTAAATTTACTTCTCATTCCCTGAAACATTCGGTCTATAGTGTACGGCTGTCTAATCCTTTTGAGTCACCCAGCTCATAGAACAGTACACTAATATCAGCAGTGGATAGGAACAAGTACAGATATGACTTGTGTCAGTCCTTCCATTATGTATATTCTCTGTCTCTTCTAAAACTATTTTTTTCACCAACCAGATCTGAAATCGCAGATGGTGTGCAGGGGATGATGGGTATTTAATATAGGGGATGATTACAGGTACATATGAACACTTGAGGTTGCCACTAACCATCGATCCATTGGATTGTTTGGATGTGTGGCTATAGGGAGACCTTCTTACATATCCAGCGATCATAGGAGCCAGGATGAGCTCCCCCCCAGACTCTTGGCGGTGTATGTGAAGGACTTGTGCCACTCTTGAGAGCCTGAGCAGCTCACATATTGGGTCTTTTGGGTTACAGAAGAACACTAAACATAGGTCTGGCCTTTGTTGAAAATACTTTGGAGGTTGGAGGTATTTACAGTTTTTTAAGATTAGTTATTTCAGAATTCTACTTTAAGTCCAAAGCCCTGTGAAGAGTAATTATGACTGCACATGATAGGCCTCCATCACTCTGTCAGCTTATTTGTTTTATCTGCTTGATAAAGGGCATGGCAGGTAATATATGTTTCATTACACAATGGAATGATTTACTAAAATGTAAAGTCAGTCTGAGCCTCATTTAATAAAGTGTGAAGTGAAACTGAGACTCATTTACCAAAGTGTGATGTTAGGTGTTCTCCAAACATCCATGTTTGAAGTGAATATTGACATTGCATGTTCAGTTAAGCACATTATGTGCATGTAATGTAGGTAATTCTCTTTTACTGGTAGATTAGGAGATAGCCAGTGAAGGATTATGTTGATGCAGTTTTCCAGCCTGAACATGTATTGCAATAGAATATTACCCTATCACAATATATGCTATCCGAGAATCTGTGTTTTTAATGCATCTTTTTTAACAAGTGTATGCGTTTGAAAATGGTTGATTGAAAGCATTGGAATAAACATATTTTTACACTTTTGTAAATCAAGCCCTATATCTTGCTTTGTCTTTACATGGTGGAGCTGCTCACCTTGGCCAGGTAGCTGCTGTATGTGGCTCCCATGGAAGACAGAGCCTTCTTCTTCTTCATGTCATCCTCAGCACGTCTCAAGGCATCCTGTTCCTCTCTTCTTGCCTTCTCCTCCTGTAGCAGCATTATAATATTGAATTGGGATATACTGTAAGTCATTTATAATTAACTCTAAAAGCAGTACAGTGTTTATACGATTCAGAAGTGTTCAAGAATATGCATGGCGAAAATGAAACATATTTGGTGATATTTTAAATGATGTAAACCATGTATTATTTTACTCTTTGTACATACATGCAATGATAATAAAACTTCTTAATATTAGTCCTTATTTTATAAAGTACCAATGTGTTGTGTGGTGTTACATACATGCAATGCGCAGTAAAAGGTGCTTTCAGACACCAAATGATGGCCACCCTCACCTTCCTATGGATCAACTGTGTGTATAGGATTGTATGATATTATTTTTTATTTGTTTTTTTATGGTTGAACTAGATGGACTTGTGTCTTTTTTCAACCTGATTAACTGTGTAACTATGTGATTTGCCTTTGAATGATTATTCTTACAAGCCAGCTATTTGAATAGGTGAGAATATGGTACATATAAGATATAACATTGTGATTGTGTATTTCTGAGAATACTCACAGCAAGTCTGTTCTGGCGTTCCTTCTCCTTCTCTGCTCTGATCCTCTGCTGATCCGCTCTCTCAGTTCTACGTTTCTCCTGAAAACCATAAGAAAATGGGGAGATTAGCCACAACACCAGGATACAGTTCCCTTTTTTTCTTTTCTTTTTTTTTTTTTTTGGGGGGGGGGGGCATTTTCAGAGTCCAATGAGATTTGAAAGGGACAGTCACATGGCTTAAATAAGGGTCCCTATCTTTGTGATAAAGCAGAACTCCAGGCAACAGTCTGTATTTTTTTTGCGGTGTAAAAAAGTGTGCCTTTTTTTTACATCGCAAATGCCTTTTTTCATTTTTTTTATTTTTTATTAATCATCACATTTATTCTGTTCTTAGGTGCATAAGAGCTGGGGGAGGAGAAGCAGCAGTACACTGAGCTTGCCAGTAAATGGCTGTACAGCGTTGGTGTGTCAGGACACATTTGATCATTGGAGGAGAGTACACTGAGTTCCCAGCATAGCTAAAGAACTGACCACGCTGTGTTCTCATGCCTAGTGTGGTCAGTTTTTAATAGGAAAGCAGAGGGACTGGCAGGAACACCAGGGATTTCAAATAAAGGAAGCAATACAAAGAGAACAGGATATGTTCTCATACAAGTACATGGTACAGCAGGCACATATCAGAAATATGAAGTGTTGGGTAACAAACGCTTTAACTTTTTTTACACTGCAATTTTAAGGCCTCGTGCACACTCTACATTTTTTCTGCTGTTTCCAGGGGAACTAGGCGATTTTTTTTCCCCTGCCTCTAAGCCCCCCTGCATGTTAGCCTATGTGTCCATGCACACAGGCATTTAGAGGCAGAAAAAGGTAGAAATCTGCTACAAAGTTGGTTAAAATCCCTGTCATATACACGGATCACCCAGAGGGGAATGTTTTTTTTTTTTCAACAAAAGTGGAGTTACTCTTTAAAGCTTTGTGAATTATTCAAGTTACAGAAACATTTATGAAAGCTCTGCCATCTTGTGGACAAATTAGAGTATACATGTGTTGCATTAACTCTTGTAAAATACATGTTAGACTAATTGGCCCGGTTCACACTGGTGCAACATACGCTCTGACTTTGGGAGCACATGTCGCATGACATGTATAAATCAATGGTTCCCTATGAGAGCTGTCTTAAAGGGGTTGTAAAGTCTCCAGATGCATTAAGGTGAAAAACCTTCTGTGCTGCAGCTGCCCCCAGAGCCCCCCTTTTTCTTACCTGAGCCCGTCTGTTTCAGCAATGTACACGAGCCCAGCATCTCCAGCCGCTGTCTCTGTCCTCATTGGATAGTTTGATAGTAGCGGGAGCCATTGGCTCCCACTGCTGTCAATCAAATATAGTGACACGGGGGCGGGGCCGAGTCCTGCTGTCTGTGTCAATGAACCCAGCAGCGGGACTCGTGAGTACACCCGCAACGGGTGCCCCCAGGGGCACCTCAGAAGAATAGGATCAGGGCTTCTCTGTGCAAAACCCTTGCACAGAGCAGGTAAGTATAACATTTTTGTTATTTTTTTGAAAAACAAACCTTTACAATCACTTTAACTGATCCGACACAACTCGGTCCGACTTTGAAATAGGTTTCTGCACTACTTTGGTCAGACTTAGGCACAATTTCAGCCTATTGATTTGAATGTAAGTCAAATCCAAGTTGGATCTTTATCTTAACTGATCTGACTTGTGGCATGCAACTCCTCTGAGGATCTTAAAGGGAAACCCACACGCCAAAATAAAAAAAAACGGAGTGCCCCCCCAAAGTCCCTACCAGACCCTTATCCTAGCATGCAGCCAGGCAGGTCAGGAAAATGTCAAAAACAAATAAAAACAGTACACAGGTTTTTGACAAAGTCCTTTTTAAATAATGAAGAATGTCCCTCGTCATAGCTCCAATGTGTCTTCTTTCTCTGGTGTTGTCTTCTCCCACTGGTTCTTCTCCCTTGGTCTTCTCCTTCTGGGTCTTCTCCCTCCACTGATGTCTTCTCCCTCCGCTGGCTCCCGCTGTTGTGTCCGCTTCGGCAGTCTACCATTCCTTATATACCCATGGGGCGTGGCCATCCGGTGACATCATCCGGAGACCCTTACCCCCTTGTGACGTCACTGCCCGGGGCATGATGGGCCAGTGACGTCAAAAGGAGGTGGGTCTCCGGGTGATGTCCCCGGATGGCCACTCCCTATGGCTATATAAGAGATGGTAGACAGCAGGAGCCAACACAACAGAGGGAGCCAGCGGAGGGAGAAGACCCGGATGAAGAAACCACGTTGGAGCTACGATGGGGGGCATTCTTTATTTTTAATAAAGGACTTTGCCAAAAACCTGTGTACTGTTTTTAGGTATTTTTGACACGTTTTTGGGTGAATGAGAAGGGTTACAGTGTTAAAGGGGGCTTCCAGATTCCGATAAGCCCCCTGCCTGCAGATCCCCACGTGTATGCTCATATAAGCGTCTGGTATGGATTTGGGGGGGGCTCTTTTTTTTTAATTTTAGCGTGGGGTAAATCGAAGACATAAGTCAGAGGGCAAAGTCAGATCGGAAGTCGTTTGACTTCTATGTTGGAGCAGTGTAAACGCGGCTTAATGATGGACTAACTACAATGTTAAACACGTGATAGAATTAAGGCCTTTGATAACATTGCGAGAAGTTCAGTCACAAGCATGTAACTTACAATTCTATCCTTCAATCCAATAAGCTCTTCCTCTTCCTTCTTACGAGCCTCAAAGTGCTGATCAATCAATGACTGCAGCTCAATCAAGTCCTTGTTCTGTCTTTTCTTCTGGATATCCTGCAACCAAAAAACAAAAATAGGTGAAAATAATATTAACACTGTTCTGTGTTCCCTATCCAGGGCATGAAAATCTCTTTTGAGATGAGCGGCCTATTTTCTTCTTCTTCTGGTCCCACCTTTTACCAAGATGACATGGACTGCTCAATCGAGTTTATGTGGATTTATTTTCCAAATAACGGTTTTCAAGCAATAACAATCTGCCTTTGGCGGGAAATGTATGGTATCTATGACTTTGGTATTCTCCCTTTTATTTTCTTAGGATACTTACATCAAAGTCTACTTTCTCTCCATCTGGGATTTTAGGTGCTGTGAGTCTGCAACACAAATACACATATGGTGAAGAGTAAAACGATATAGTGCAGGAGTAAATGATTGTTCGATACATTTGGGGCTACCATTTGAGGTGAAGTGTCTGGGTATGAAGAGATGCATATCTACTCAAAGCTTGAAGTGACTGGCAAAGGTAGGTGACTACAGCTTGAGGTGAGGTGTAAGTCAAACTGCCTTATGTAATAATGCACTAAGTGTTGTTTTTTTTATCATTACAACCAATTAAAACTATTGTTTACCATTTTGACTACAGCAATATAAAGTTTGATTGGCTGCTAAATGTTTCTGCTCTTTGCATATTATGTTTGCTCTTCCATGGTTTATTAAAGTAACATAACTTATACTTAAATATTGTTTATATACCTTACACATACAAGCTTGATTGCTGAACAAGAATCTGTGTGGAGCACAGGTTAACTTATGCCTCACAATACAAATTACAATCTGATTGTACAATCTTTTTCTTAGATTTAGCAACAACTATTTAGAACAAGGACCTGCCTGATTCTATAAAAATTGAATGGAATGTTTGCCTTTTGATTCCTCATATTACACAAGTTTGAGAACTCTAAGTTTGGGTTCACACCATTGCGAATTGGATGCGGGTTCCCCCCACATCCAGTTTGCAATAGCAGGAGATTTTGACCGCCTCTCTATGGAGCCGGTTCACATACCTCCGCAGCAGGTCCGGTGTATTTTGCACAAAAACGCTGTGTGTCTTTTGGTCCATTCCTGGTCTGAATTCAGCCCAAAATTCGACCTGAAACGGAGAACCAGGACGCACTGGACCCCTGCTGTGAGCCGGATGCAGCTCATATGTGAACCCAGCCTAAAATAATTTGTATAGAGGTTGTATGATCAAATTGTAAGGTGTATAGCCAGCCCAATTCCTTATACATACATAGATGTTCAGTCTTTCTGATTGCTGGGGACTTTCCCAGGCTGATAAAGTCCACCCCCTGCCTTTTTATTGTCCTAATACTGATCTACTGCACAATACAACCTTTTTTTATGGAGCTTTTATACAATTTTAATTATCTATTACTTAAAATATCATCTAGCCACTGAGTGTACCTGGAAATTCTGTTTTTCTTTAGTTAGCAAATATTAAAGCGTGAAAAGCAAGCATTTTTAAAATACAATTTTCTAGACTTTGAATAGAGGGGTTGATTTACTAAAGATAGATAGGCTGTCACTTTGCAAGGGAATTTTATCTTAGGTTAGTGAATGAGGCAAACATTCACTTTGCAAAGAATACTCAAGCATGTGCAAGGAAACTAAAAAAGAAAAACAACATTTTTGCTTGCACATGATTGGATGATGGAAGCCTGCAGAGTCACCTCATTTACCAAAGCAAGAGCTTTGCCTTGTGCACAGCAATTTGCCTTAAATAAAACACCTCTTCAATGATAGTGGATTGTGTACCTATATACATCACTTCCAGGCTCGGGACAATGGGGTGGCAGGAGGGACGGCTGCCCTGGGTGCTGGTATTATGTGAGGTGGGGGGGTGCCACAAGGAGAGTTCCTGATGCTGCAAGCTGACAGCTATAGTGACAGCAGCATCACTACTCATGTCAGCTTAGCACGGGAAGTGGCAAACCAAATCTTTAGAGGAGGAGAGAGCAGGGAGGAGGGGCATCTTTGCTAGAAGGGGGGGTCATGCTAGAAGGGGAATATTGTTTCTGGGCGGGGGGGGGGGGGGGGTTGGGGCAAATTGGGATAGGAAAGGGAGATTGGGGGGAGGAATTGTACTGGGAGAAGGGGGATTTTTGGAGAATTTTGGCCTGCAAATTGAATTTATGCTTAGGGGTAAGCATGCAGATTAGTGCTCAATTTTTTAATTTTATTTGAGGTGGGGGGGGGGTTGGTGACACATAGTGCCCATACATCCTGGTGGGAAGATAGGGGGGCAGTTTGGAGAATTGTTAGATGACCTTGTCCCAGCACTGATCACTGTCTCCTACAGGGAACAGCTGCTGCCACTGTATACAATACTATGCAGAAAATCCTGAATGTGACATAAGGCATCCATCAGTCTCTGCATTCACAGCACATTTGTTAATTATATACTGCACAGTATAAGAATGCTTTGTGCAATGTGAAACATGCTGGAATCAGCAGAGAGTGTGTGAGTATGCGAGCACACAGTGGATTCAAGAAATGCTACTTACTTGGGTTTTGGCTTCTCTTCTTCAATCATACATTGAACAAGGAGAGATGAGAAAAGATAATTTGAGAATTTAACATTTAAAAAAGGGGGTAGTAAGGGGAAGAGCATAGTAAATTTAACCAATCTGGAGAAAATCCTAGACAGAGAGTTCACGTAAGATTGTCCCACAGTTTACTCTTTTGTCTTATATGTGAAACCAATTTTTGGTAATACTAAATCCCCATGGATAGCAGTACAATTGTACTATGGTCAGAACTGTCAGAAGATAAGTATCTCTACGCTAAACCATGTTTAATACAGACATCCTGAGATAATCTGGCAGAGTATTACTCATTCAGAAGACTATGTTCCTTGCAGGACAACTCAATGCAGCTCCTCCACCTGTGGATCTGTGTATAGGGGAAGGACTTTTGAGTGCTTTTGTAAATGGTGCTCACCTTACTGTCCCAACACCTTTAATGCATGAACATTTTAATCAGGACTAGAACCCCTGCCCTACACCACCATTTTTGGAGATTTCCCTCAAAATCGCTATGGACCTAATAACAGGGAGACAGGGGTACAGATAGACTGGACCCCAAATGGCTCTTTGACTATTGCTTTTAAGAAGAACATTTGAAAAATTAGGCAGAGGATGGAGTAATTTATTCATTTCACTAAATGCCTCTACCCCTAACTTCACAAATCCCCACTTGCTGAAGTTCCTTTGAGCTGCCCTTTAATTACACTTTAATTTTATAGAGAAGGTAATAAAGATTTTAATTTCATTCTGAGATGTTACGTCTATACATATAAGGCAAGTATTTATTTATTAGTTTCAATTGATATCCATATTATTGATCATAAATAGCTGGACATAAATATGTCCTCATGACCTCCGTGCCATGGTTTTCTTGATAAACAGAATGCAAAAAGTTAGAGGGAAAAAACTCAATCTACAGTCAATCAAATGGTTCGTTAATGAGTGATAAAAACAGATGTTATTTCTTCATCCAGAGACATAATGGAATGTGGTAAAGTGTGAATTCCAAAGGTGAAAAGGGGAAAGGGTAGGGATAAAGGAAAGAACATTCAATTACAGACCTAGGTAAAACAAAGGGAAATGAACAGAGGAATAGGGCCATGGATAGGACAGGTAGATCATCTATACATTAAATGTACAATAAGCCTAGAAGCAGATGTGATATAAAGTAAAATGTGAGTTGATAGAATGATTGATTCAACTGTAGGTAGTTAGATTGCATGTTACAGCTATAAATAACTAAGAGGGATCATGAAGTTATAGGCAGATAAGGTTGAGTAAAGCTATAGGTGGTTAAGCACATAGAAGCCATAGTTCAATACGTTGCAATAAGGAACCATGGAGCTATGAGTAGATTAAACAGAGGCAGTAAGTAGAAAAAAGGGAAATGAAGATGTAGGCAGTTGAGTTGCAGAATGGGGCAATAGGTACATAATCAGGACAATGTATAGATATATGGCATATAAAAAATTGCTGTAAGTATATTAGCAGGGCAATGAATATATAGGTAGATAAGATATACAGTAAGGCGGATAAGACAAAGTTGAGCCATTCATGGATGAGTTTAATGATTTGGTAGTAGGGTGACATATATAACCTATCATTAGGTCTTTGGAACAGAGAGAGATAAAAGGCAATATGTTTATGTATAATTTCTGGCTTATAACCTTGTAGTGCAGTCATATAGGGATAGTATAGGGCATGGCCACTGTCTTTAGGGAACTGCATGTAAAAGTCAGGAGCTGCTTGCACATAACAACTATTAAGCTTTGCAGTTAATTATATGGACATTGATCTACAAGTATGATATTCTAGATAGTTGATCAATTAGATTATATTTAAATTGATGCCAATGTAGATAATACAGAAAAGGTAGAATAAAAGAGTTAGAATATACTGTACCCGGGAGAGCAGAAGTCATTTCTAGCCAGATTAAATGTACATTATGTTGGAGATAAAGACGGGATATGCTAAATCTAAAATCTAGATGCAGGGGATGATGAAGCTATACAGATAGAGAGGACTATACTTCCAGAAAGATAAGCGGGGCAGTAGAATTTAAAGTAGATGACAGTGAAAATTCGGGAGATGTTCTAGATAAAAGGCAAGAAGTAAAAAGTAATTTTAAGATATATTATAGGGCCAGGAGCTATATTAGAAGACAATGGAAATTGTAGATGGCTGCAAGGACAGTGTTGGTATGAATAGAATAGATTGGTATGCCAATTTGGTAGATGATAGCAGCGGTAGAGGAGAATGCTGGTTACATACGAAGAGAGCTCTATATACAGTACATGAAAGCAAGGTCAGAAGGACATGAGGAATAAGAAAGACAACATGGAAATGATAAGACAACAAGGAAAGAGACAAATTAGAAGGAATGGAAACAAATAATTAAGAGAGGTATAGGAAAGGTGAGGAAGTAATAGAAATGGGAGAGGAAAAGTATACTTACTAACAAAAGGTGTTAATAAGAGGAAAGTTAGGAAGGTGTTTAGTGCAGAAAGCCTACTGATGGCAGTTGAGAGGTCTAGGAAAGGTGGTAAGGTGAGGAAAGCATACAGATAATAGGGAGAGGAAAAGCAAACAAATGAGAGGTATATGAGGAAAGAGACAAATAAGAGGTATAGGAAAGGTGAGAAAGAAAATAATTAGGAGGAGGAGAAAGGCATACTGATCAGAGGTACAGGAAAGTTGGGAAGGTGAGGAGGAGAGAAAAGAGACAGTGATAAAAGAAGGAAGAAAGCATACTGATGATGGTTGAGAGGTAAAGGAAGGGTAGGAAAGTAAGGATAGAGACAACTAAAGAAGGGGCAAAGCATATGGATACGAGGTAGAGGAAAGGCAGAAAAGTGAGGAAACTGCTAAGATGTTAAAGAAAGCATTCCAAAGAAAGCATACTGATGAGAGATAAAAAGGATAGGAGTTAAGCACTAGTAGATTTTCAAACGTTCCTATAAAAGTTCCCATCAGTACAAACAATGAGTTTCAAAAGTTCTTTAACATTTAGTATGCTTTTAACATTCAATTTTGGAATGAATGTAATTTCCGAAAGAAAACCACGTTCACTGTTAGAAATTTTCTTCAAAAAAATTTCCATCCTGCTCCTACAAATTTTCTCATCACTATGGTATAACTCCACTACTGATTCCAAAATTAAACTAACATCCGTGAAACAAAAGTTTTTGAATTAATTTCTTCTAGTGTATGGCAAGCCTTTGAAAGGATATGTAGCTGAAGTGAATAGAAAAGCTAGACAGGCAACAGAGAGAGGAATGACAGACAAATCAAGGGAAGAAGAAAGAAAGGAGGATGAGATCAGTATGAAAGAAATGAAGATGAGAATTACTGGACAGACAAGCAAATGAGAGGCGTAAGAAAGATAGGAAGATGAGAGCTGGATAAAATAAGCAGACAAGAACAGGAAACATAGGCAGATGAGATGAATAAGATATACCAAACACAGACAGATGAAATTAATAAGGTATACCAAACACAGGCAGATGAGATGAATAATAAGGTGAATATGCAAAACATGCAGAAAGAAAGACAAGCTTTACATAGATGCAAGTGACAGCAGTGGTAGTGAGAAATACATTTCCAGATAACTATAAAGAACAGGAAAATGATAGGGCAGATAATAATCAGAACGTTGTAGCTACATGATAGGGAAAGGGAATATTCAAGTTAGAGGGCCCATGGTATAAAGGACTGATGATGTAGGAGGTTAGATTTATAGATCAATA
Organism: Aquarana catesbeiana; assembly: GCF_042186555.1. NCBI lineage: Eukaryota > Metazoa > Chordata > Amphibia > Anura > Ranidae > Aquarana > Aquarana catesbeiana. The sequence continues at coordinate 86,573,664 of NC_133334.1, read as the reverse complement.
CAAATGAGGAGGCAGACCAGAGAGGACATTTTCTCGATTAAAAAGGCAATAAAGATATAGATAGAGCTGAAATGCACTTCTAGGTAGGTGACGGACAAGTTCAACAGAATATTAGACTGGAAATTATTTCTAAGGACAGTCCAGCTGAGCAGAGCTTTAGGTAGATGACAAATACACCAAAGCTATTGGCCAATTAGAGAGGATTGAGGGGGAAGTGGAAGCAGAGATAGAACACAGCGTAGGAAACATCTAGATAGATATTAAGGACAGAACTGAATTAAAGTAACATTTTGTTAGCCGATGGAAGCAGCGAAGTCATAAAAAGTCATTTCAGCGTATGTAAAGAGGGCAGAGAAAGGCAATGCAAAGGAATAGATAAGTAAAGTATATGGAAAGATAGGATGGTATATATGCAGTAGTGTTGGATATACAATATAGTTAATGAAGCTACATGCAAAGGATAATAAACATACTATCTAGAAACATATCAACAGATGACAATGTTAGATCTAGATAGATTAAGACTATAGGCAATTAAGAAAGGTTTGCCTCCCATGAGTGATGACATCTGCAGATAAGAGGGGATCTTTTTAGACAGGGCAATAAGACAGGCACAGGAAAAGTGACGTTGATAGTAAATAAGTACTGTGATATTTATAGAGAAAGGACTTTGAAAATGTAGATAGATGGGAGAATAGGCTATAGACAGGTAAGTAAAAGCTGTAGCGACATAGAGAAATAAAGTGCTATATAGCTGAGCGGAACTTTCAGGCAAGTTAAACAGGGGAATAAAGTGAAGCTGCAGATAGATGGGAATATGTATTTGTGGAAGATGATAACGTGCAGTTAGGGACATGCAAGTAAAACTGTAGACAGATGACAAAGTGCTGTTGAGAAGGAAATGACAGCTGTGAATACACTCTGAAGACACATTGTAGATCAAAGAGGCAGAGTATATTAAATTATGAGGTAATTATAGGTAGATGTTAAAGCCAAGCGATGGATGGATAGGAAAGTAAACTTGTTGGTAAGTGGGAAAGAAAAGCTGTAGATAGCTTGAGGAAATAGATGGGACAGTGAAGCTGTTGGTGAAACTGTTAGTGGCCAGAAAATGGTATCTGTAGGCAGATGCACAGAGGATAATAACACATGAAAATGTGGAACTGTCGGTGGCCAGGAAATGGTATTTGTAAGCGGATGCAGGTAGATTTTGCAAGGAGTATTAAAATAGATAGGAAAGTGGAGTTGTAGGTGGCCAGAAAATGGTATCTGTAGACGGATGCAAGTAAACTGCGTACAGAAGATGAATACAGGTGGAAAGGTGAAGCTTTAGGAAAGGAAAGTGAAACCATAGGTAGAGCAGTTAGCAGTAGGTAGGAGGACAGGTATGCTGTAGGTTGGCCAGTAAATGGGATTTGTAGACAGATGCAGGTAGCGCATGCACAGAGGATAATACCAGATGGTAAAGTAAAGCTTTAAGTTGGCCAGGAAATGGTATCTGTAGACAGATGCAGGCAGTTGCACACAGAAGATGAATACAAAAGGGAAGGCAAAGCTTTAGGTAGAAAGGAAAGTGAAACAGTAGGTAGATCAGATAGAAAACCTGTTAGTAGGAGGATAGGGGAGGTAGTAGCTAGCTGAGAAGGTGTAACTGGATATAAAGAAAATAAAAAGGTGAAAAGATGAAAAAATAGTTTTATAATAAAAATAGTTGTATATAATAATGGTATTTGTAGTCAGGTGCAAGTAGATCACGCACAGAGGATAATAACAAATGGTAAGGTGAGTGTGTAGGCTGGCCAGGAAATAGCATCTGTAGGCATATGCAGGTAGATCATGCACATAGAATATTAAGAGATTGTAAAGTGAAGCTGCAGGCAGCCAGAAAATGGTATCAGTAGGCGGATGCAGGTAAATTGTGCACAAAAGATAAATACAGATGGGAAGGTGAAACTTTAGGTAGAAAGGAAAGTGAAGGTAGATCAGAGAGCAAAGCAGTCGGTAGCAGGAAAGGTGAAGTAGTAACTAAACGAGAAGATGAAACAGGATATAAGAAGAATATAGAGGTAGAAAGATGTTATAAAAATGGCTATAGTAGATAGAAAAGTGAAGTTGCAGACAAATGAGTCAGTGAAGACAGAAAAGAAAGCGTTACAGAACACTGAGAATGAATCTGAAGAAAGATGGGAAAATACATTTCAGCATATGGGAAGATACAGCTGTGGATAAGAGATATGAGGAGGTCATGCTGGCGATAGAAGGGATGGAAAGGTGTATACTGAAGGGGACATGTGAACGTAGAGTCAAGATGTAGATGGAAGGTGCAACGTAATGGTAAAATAAAGATGTAAAGGGGAAAGTGCATAGTGTCAACAGGTGACAAAGAAAAGCTGTAGACTGAAGTGAAAGTGAAGCTACAGGTGGAGAGGAAAGTGAAAGAAAATGAGAGAAAACAAAGCAAAGCTGCAGACAGAAGAAAAAGTGAAGTGAAGCGCAGATATAGATAAAAAAATGTGGCAATGCAGCTAGTCAGGAAAGTGAAAATAACGATAGAAGTGAAAGTATAGCTGGAATGTGAGGATAGATCAAGGTAGAGTGGAAAGTAAAGCTGCACACAGATGATAAAGTAAAACCAGGGCTTTTTTTCAGGGGAACTTGGTGGAACTTAGTTCCACCACCTCTGGCTCAGACCCTTGGGGGGGGGGGGGTCCTGCTCACCACAATCACTTGTAAACACAGAAGTCCAGTTTCTGTGTTTACAGGTGACAGCTCTGCACTTTGTGTGTAATGCAATTCTGGTATTTAGTGCCCCTTTAAGACCCTCCTACTGTTCGTGAAAAATGACTGACCACACCCACTATTTAATGTGATTTGGAGGGTGTGTGTGGGTGGAGGGGTTTTGGGGGGTCGTGGTTGAGTTCCAGCACCTATTGTTTGAGAAAAAAAGCTCTGAGTAAAACTATTGGTAGATGAGTTACCAAAGGTATAGAACAGCAATTCTCAACAAGGATTCTGTGAAACCTTAGGGTTCCTTCAGGGCTTTAGCCTGGTACCCTCCCATCTGATGGTACGTTTATAGTTCTGTGTCCGATGCCACTTGGCAGATCCAGAAACATGAGACTAGTGATCTTTTTAGCTGTCGGTAAGGGTGGTCTGATCACCTATGACAGAAAGGAAAGTGAAGCTGCAGACAGAAGAAAAAGTGAAGCTAAGCACAGATGTAGATAGAAAAGTGGCGATGCAGCTAGTCAGGAAAGTGAAAATAACGATAGAAGTGAAAGTATAGCTGGAAAGCGAGGATAAAGTGAAACAACAAACAATGAAAAAAGTCAATGAAAAAGTGAAGATCACGGTAGAGTGGAAAGTAAAGCTGCAGACAGATGAGAAAGTAAAACTATAGCTAGATGCATTATCAAAGCTATATAACAGTAATTCTCAACCAGTATTCTGTGAAACCCTAGGGTTTCTTCAGAGGGTGCTAGGGATTCTTTGAGCTTTAGCTAAGTAACCTCCCATCTGATGGTATGTTTATAGTTCTGTGTCCGATACCACTTGGCAGATCCAGAAACACAAGACTAGTGATCTTTTTAGCTGTCGGTAAGGGAGATCTGATCACCAATGTAAGGGGTGCTTTCTTCTTTCTGACCACCAGTGTGAGGGGCATTCTTCCCTTTGTCCCCCAATGAATTGACTTTAGCCAAGGTTCTTTGAGAGCAAAAATTATTTCAAGGGTTCCTCTGGGGTAAAAAGTTTAAGAAAGCATGGTATAGAATGTAGTACATTGAAGATGTAGATGAATTAAAAAGTAAACCCGTAGAAATGGAGGGTGGTAAAAGTTCAGCTAGCATAAGGTGTGAAGCTGTAAAGGCAGGCAGATAAAAGAAAAAATAATATCCAAACACGGAAAGCTGGGTGTTTAGAACATAGCTTCAGAGAATGTAAATAGGTAACTCAAAAACGTTTATAGGGAAATAAGTCATGAACTAAAATGGAGGGTAGTTGGTGCAAAATACATTATAACACAATGTGCAATACCGCTTTACAAGGCAAATCAGTTTTGGCTATCCATATATTGAAAATAATTGTACGTATTTTCCAAAGCTATGCTGGTGTAGCATATGGTTCTGTAAAACCTTGCCCTTTTTGTATGGTTCTGGCTCTTATTGGTGTATAACTATCCTTATCTAGATCATGCAGGGGTAGAGAATGCAGGTATAACATATAGAAACAGAAAAATATGGAATATGACGAAGACTGGGGGGGGAGGGGGGTATAATAGGGACAGAATGTAGATAAGGAAAATTCAGGATATTAGATTAGGCATCAGGTCCAAGAAGTGCAGGAAATTAGGCTGTAGGTAAAGACAAGGGTAGTCATTCTGTTTTCAAGGGGGTAAAGGAAAAAAACAAGGCAGTGATGTGCAGATCTCTCCAGTAATCCATTCACACATAGGAAGGGAAATAGGGAAAATATATTTAGTAAATAAGGTGAAAAGGAAAGCAGGCTGAGCCAAATTTAATCACCTCTATTATATAGCGTGGATACGCATAAACTCTGCTAATTTATATGAACTGCCTTTATCAGTAAAAATAGTAAATCCTTAATATTGCTTATCAAGATTTCAAATATATGTTGGTATTTTTCAGAAGCTTAAAACAAGATCTAAATTTTCAGAAGAGGGTTCAGTGACTTTATAGCCATGCTAGGCTTGGTACCTTGCAGTAGTTTCAATTATTTTTCTCTTCTTAAAAAGCCAATCAATGTAAGTTTAGCAGAGACAGACTGTGTGTATCTTCTACACATGCTTGGACTTCTTATTTATGAAGTCATAAGATGGCCATCTGTAAAGGTAACATTTTTCAATGAGGCCATTAAAAAATGTTTTCTTTTTCCTACTCTTGGTCATATGGTTTTTGGCCCAGCCTGACCAAAAAAAAAACTAGTGAATGGGAAGAAGATTAAAACCATTGAGAGGGCAAAAAAAAATTTGGAAAGGAAATACCGTCGTATTCTTCACCGTGTTCTGTAAATGAAAAGAGATTGTTAGCTCACAGCTTCTTTCCTAGAGGAAAACAGGTTGATGGTATGATCCAATCAACCAATCAGATATTTCAGAACAACAGGCATCTCATGCACAGAACTCCTGATCCGATCACACTGTTCCTGAGGGTAAGGATTTTTTTTTGTTATGTTTTGATTCACAATCACTTAACTGTTATAAAATGATCCATCTTACAATTTCAATTAACTCTGCAAACCTCCTAATTAAAGTACAAATCTAAGCATGTTGTGAGCTTCTTATAGGACCTATTTCCTATGTTTGCTAGGCTACATTATGGTCAGTTATTAGGCTTTATTTAGTAATGTATTGCGAAGAGCAGGGATGTTTAGCGGCCCATACCAACCGATCAGAAATCAATTATTAGTAGCTTAGATTACTCTAATAAAATTTCTGATTGTTTACTAGGAACTCACAAAACACTACAGCTCCTTGCACAATGAAATAAAGCCTACTATTATGAGGTTTTGTTTCTGATCTGTAAAACAATACTAGTCTGTCCCATTGTTTCAGTGTGACAAATGCAGTTGCCATGCAAAAACAACATTCAAGCAAGCAGAGGCAGATTGTATCAATGTCAATCTTGATGTTGTACTTGGGGTCATAGTTGCTATGGCAGTGCAATCAGGATGTACCTTTTACCCAATACTTCAGAGTTGCTTGTATTAAGGGGGAAAAGGTATCATAGTTTCAGGAATTTCTCTTCTGTGCATCATCCACACATTCAGATAGATTGGGAAGTAGAGCCATTATTGGAGGCCAGATATATAATATCGACCTTTGAGGAAGGTTGGTTAACAATCTTACCTTCCTCCTCGGCCCCCTCATATCCTTGCTCCTCTTGAATTGTGATCTCCTCAACTTGTGCAGGCTCTTCTTCTTCAGAAGCAAATTGCAGAGGCATGGCGATTATAATTCAAGCAGTCACACAATAGGCAGAGTGAGATAGGGGTAGGGCGGAAGGAAATATTAGCAGCAAGCAAAGAAGAGAGAAGGAGGACATGAAAGCAAAGCATAACAGTACATAGTAAGAGGATGCACAGTCAATTCTTTACTGCAGTGTTTCCCAAAGTGTGGGACATGAGCCACTGGGGGTTGCTTACAAATCCATCTTTACTCTAGATCAAGGGTCTCAAACTGGTGGCCCTCCAGCTGTTGCAAAACTACAATTCCCATCAGGCCTCTGCCTGTGGGAGTCATGCCTGTAACTGTCAGCCTTGCAATGGCTCATGGGACTTGTAGTTTCACAACAGCTGCAGGGCCGCCAGTTTGAGACCCCTGCTCTAGATGGTACATGGCAAAAATCTGGATTTAAGGGAATGATGTGTGAAAATATTTGCTCTAGCGTTAGATTTCATTGGTAGGTGGGTAGTCTACTGATTTAAATCTGAAGTCCAGGCTTTTTTAATACTGCAGCTTAATTATCATTAGATGTAGTAGCTATATCAGTTTACTTTTTTTTTAGGCTTTTACCCCTCTGTTTTCCCCTTGTGATCTGGCCAGTAACACACCTGCTGCGTTATACTGTACAGACACCACTCTGGATGAATGAGCACAGCGGCAGGTCTGGACTGCAGCATTGTTAGTCTGGGGGGGGGGGAGTGTTAGAAGTACTAGCAGATTTAAATACACTAACAAATTGCAGCTGACCTCCAGGTAAAACTTTATAATAAGTTACAGCAAACATCATTTTTTCCTTTTGTGATAAAGGTTTTACATAAATAAATGAAAGCTGATCTTTTTGAGCACCCCTTCCAGCGTTAAATGGTCTGTCTCATCCCTGTAACTGCAAGAGAGCTTTTCTGTTGAAAAACAAAAGACTTACTGGCCAGATCACCAGATGATCTTAGACGAAAGAAAGCCTAAAAAGGGAAACTAATACAGCCATCACATCCAATAATTGGTAAGCTGTAATAAAATAAATGGTTGCTTTTGGGTTTAATACTGCTTTAAGAAATGTTCTGCTGGTGCCAGTCTGTGAGCTGTTTATGTGTAAACCTGGTGGCCTCTCAAAAGTGGAGCACTATTGTGTACAGCACAGCTGGATTTCCAATACTGCTTATGCCTTGACTCTACAGTTGTGTACCCAAGACCAGCAGCAAAAACATTATGGCTGTCTACATTGCATCAAGTGAGGCTTGCTGTAAAGAGAAATTTAAGGTGATTTACATGGCAACTCCAATGCATGTTAACAGTAGTTAACATTTCTAGTAATGCTTTTATTTGGGAATAGGGAATTTGGTTTTAACCAGTGGACTGGATCACTCTGTTTCCTTGACTTCCAGGAAAGTTTTGGTAAGAGCAACAACCTTATTGGACATCTTTTGACAGTTAGCGTATTGGCCATTGGGGGATGAAAATTAAGGGGAGGCGAGTAATGAATGTGCAGAGAAGCAGCAAGGATTGTGATGTTTTTGGACACATTTTAGCCATGACCATCCAGTTGCTGTCACAATAGTAAGCAAAGCAACAGTGCTATACAACGGACCAAACTTTGTGGAAACACAACTTTGCAAGAACAACGCTTTTAACAATAAAGCATGGCCTATGATGCAGATTGTATATGTTCGTTCTGTACCTAAATAAAGGAGGGTTATAGAATAGTTTCAGTTATATGTAGTACCAGAAAAGTATCTGGCACTGAATTCTGTAGTAAACATCCCCCGGCTGAGCCACAGAGCATAGAAGCATTGTGGATGCTTAACAATAGTCAATGTTACTGTCCTGTTTGAGCAGTGGCTACAAGATGCAAAATTCATGTCCATGACTTGGTGTCAAGGCCATAGCGTGCCTCATGCATCTACTTTCATATGGATGCCAACAAGCACAACTCATCTGTCAAATTATCTAATGATTTATGACCCTAGGAAATAGGTCATCAATGCAGGCATCAAGCACTAGGGTGACCTGACCATGTATAATGAGTCGGCAGGTTATGGAACTAAGCATTTGGTTACCCTACATTTGGTCCCCTCTGGTTACAAATATACGGCATAGGGAATTTGGACTATAAGGACACTCAGATTCCTGGCTGAGTCACCCTAGATTATGGGAAATGGGGATGATGAACAGACCACATACCTTCCTCATGGGCTTCTTCTACTGTGCAGGTTAAAAATTAGGGAGGAGAAGAATAGGAATTAGAGAGGAAAGAGAAGCACCAGATACGATGCAAGGTTTATCCCCTGCTACACACAGCATTAACTGACACACAAGTACATAGCACATAGCGCAGAGTGTAATATGGAGTGTTATGTCTGATATTCTATCTAGTGATTGACAAGTACTAAACTATTTATAACCAACATTGACCACATTTTGTTGTTCACCACCTGCACCCTGTAAAATATTGTTACAGACACCTATAAATCCTATGCACACAAAACAATTTCTCTTTATTTAGACCTCCAATCATCCTTATTTGCACATTAATGCATATTGTTTTACACCTTGATATTGTGTTAAAGAAGCCTATTCACTTTAAAGGGACTCAATTGCTACACTAAAAGCTTTTTTCTTTTTCTTTTTTAGTTTTGGATAGAGTGTAGATGTCTTAGAACACCTACTAAGTTCTTATTGCTGTCCAAGCCTCCGTTATGGAGATTAATTTTCTCTATTTGTCTTGTTTACTGTTATCATTGAAAGTGAAAGTAAAAGAAAATCCAGAATTTTGGGTTGTCCCCAGACAAGTAATAGAGGGGAAATCTTCCAATGGAGACACCTTGTGGCCTGGGGGTCTCCAAGGGGTTCCCTTAATTTGCTGGATTTCCTCTCACTTCCTGTTTTGGTTATGGGACAAGAAGTGAAGGTAAATCCCCCCAATGGGACACAGATGGCAAAAAATTACAGGGGTTATAACCTCATATAAAACTCATTTATCCAGAATGAAAAGAAATGTTTTGCCTATAGTTCTACTTTAAAAAAAAAGCCTCCCTGTAAAGAAAGAACTCATCTGACCTGCTACAGGGAAGAATCTTGACTATCCAACACTTCAGGGTTGGATGCTCAGTTCCCCTCTGTACACTGTGCTTATATCCACTGGCCACTATGTCAATACAGGACACAGTAGTAATGAAGGGGCTGGCGAAAAAAACGCAGTACCCAGCAGGGCATACAGGCACCTGAAACTCCTTGAAGTGTGTCAAATGCTGAAGATTCCATGGCCACTAGCTCTTCAAGAGAGCTTGTTATTCTATCAAACAGTTGATTTATTGAGCCACAATGCATGAAAAAAATGGATCTGCTTCTTAACAATGTAGAGCACCACAGCACATTCACATCCGTGTGTTGTGGTGTGGGTCTAAGTGTTTACAATTAATAAATGAATTAGGGTGCCATTTAGAATGAATAGCTAAACACCACTGTGTACATATACCACACATTGATGTGTGTTGTGGTAATGGGCAATGAACGATGTGTACAAAATGGGCAATGAACCATTTGTACCATGTGTACAAATTATGGTCCAAATAAAAGCACAGTTATAAAACGTATATACGTATTACGCTGCTTTTTTGGGTGCACAATAAAAAAACTTTTGAAACTGTTACTACTCTAACTATCTGCTCAGTATTCAGATTTCTTTTAATTTCAGTGGAGGTAACAGTATGAAATCAAGCCTGGTTCACACCTATGCATTTTTTAGTGCGTTTTCAGTTTTGCAGAAACACACTACAGTCCATTTAACATAGTTTCCTATGGGTCACGTTCACATCTGCATTTTATGGAAAGGGCCAGGGACTTTTTCTGGTTTTTGGTTCCATATACTTTAATTGATCAAAAGCATGTATTGAAAAACGCAAAATGCACTCGCAATATGCAAACTGCAACCTGCATAGATGTCAATCAGGCCTTAATACTAATCTGCCAAAATAAGCAGCTTGCCGCCCCTGTAAACCTGCCTCCTTTGGTATTGCAACCAGACTGTCTAGATGTTCCATACCAACCACAAATGGAAAGACAGATTAGTTGCTGCTGGCAGTTCTTTCTTTAGGGACTTCGATAAGTATGGTCCATTGTTCTCACTAAAGCTGGCTATACATTATACAATTTTCTTATTCAATTTCCAATAGATTCACCTTCAACTATGTAGTGCAAGTGCCTGCCTGACTGCATACAAATAGGTCTGACCTCATATTATATGGTTTTGGTAAATCTAAAGGAATATTGTACTGGAAAATTGTATAATGTATGGCCAGCCTAAGGGGAGACGTGATATGGTATCTTACCAACTTGTAAATATCACTTCATTCTATGTATGATTGAGATACTTCATATAGATAGCTAGCTCAGTTTGGAGACCACCATGAATCATTTTTTGTTCCTTCGGTAACAGTAGACATCAACATATCCCACCAACCAAACATTGACCCTGCTAATAAACTAGTCCAAGAGAGCAGTACATACCTTCTTGTGCCTCCTCTGTTCATACATTTTGACAGTGTAGCAAGAGCGGGGCAGAGTAGCAAGAAAATAGACAAACAAAACAGGTTAGCCATCAACAGAGACCTACAGAGCACAAGATTGCTGAAATCACACGGTACCTTAGAAATAAATAAGCACAACCTGTAACAGATTATCTCAAAGCAGCTTCTCTACAATCACTACAACCAAAAACATTAAAAATGATCACAAGAGACAGTGGTCCTCATGAATGAATTTTTCTAAAATCACAAGTGTCTAAGTTACCAACCAATCTCATTCTCTCCTTCATGTTTCATGGAAACCAAAAATGGAGAGACCAATTGTTTTGGCAACAGAGACAATCCTTTCAGACACTTTCATTCATTGGATTGGGATACAAACAACAAGTGACATGCGGGTACGCCTACAACTACTCAGCTACATTTAAAAGTTGTGGAACACTTGATGGTGTTAAAGTGAAAAGTGCGATTGGAATAAAAAGTCATGCTATATAAATCATCGTTCCCACTCATCAGCATAAATTATTTTTCAGATGTTGACTACTGGTACCTCATGAATTGAGAACATACATTTGATAAAAAGCAGAGGAGGAATTGGTAGGTGTATGTTCAAAAACCTGATCTGTCCAATCTACAATGGAACGACAGAAAAAAAACCTAGTGCTCAAGGCACGGTGTAACCCCTCAGGATTTTAATAGGCAGACCAGGTGAGTAGGTAAAAATAGTAGTAAACTTTATTACATATAAACATCCAATAAATAAAAAAATGATAACATTATAAAACACAGCAAGATACAATATACCCAAATACACGCATTGGTATGGAAACAAGCTACCCTTAGGAAAGCTGGTGGGCTAGCATATGTGCATACTGGCTGTGACACCTGACATGTTTTGGACCTTTTTCAAGACCTTGTTTAAGTCCTTCTTCAGAGGTTTATGTCATTTGGGTTTACGTTATAGAACTTTCATGACCCAAATGACATAAACCTCTGAAGAAGGACTACATAGGTCCGAAACCAACTTTCTACCAACTTTCCTAAGGGTAGCTTGTTTCCATACCAATGCGTGTATTTCAGTATATTGTAACTTGCTGTATTTTATAATGTTATCTTTTTCTATTTATTGAATGTTCACATGTAATAAAGTTTACTACTATTTTTACCTACTTTACCTACTTACCTGGTCTGCCTGAGGGGTTACACTGTGCCTTGAGCACTAGGTTCGTTTTTCTGTCGTTACATTTGATAAAATGGCTAGTTTATTGAGTATTTTAGTAAGAGTTAAGTTGAGATTTTCTCTAAAGCCAATAATATAGTTTCAGATCAAAATCATAAATCATTAGCCAGATTTTTTTTTTTTTAAGTTAAGCCCAAACTTTTTCTGTGATCTGTCAGTATCGGCAATGAATATAAAAGTATTCTCTATTATCGCCATGAATGGGAATGAGGATATAATAAGGTGAGGCAAAAAGTGAACTAAAAATGTGAAGTCTACAACAGGGTCAACAATTATAAGTTAAAAAAAACTGAGATATATGAAAGAATTAACTCTTCACTGCAGAAATACACACACGGTATATTTAGTGACACAGCCCATTGACATTTGATGGTCCTTGTATGCAAAAACCCACAGCCAATCAGTATTCATCTCTTAGTGCTTCTGCCCATCCTAAACTCATAAAAGATAAAGTCTGATTGGTTTTTGCATGGTGCACACATCACCCCTTGCACTGCCTTTCTAAAAAGAAGGCACCATAACCTATCTGGTGTATAGAAACATCAAATTTGCACCATGATGGACTTGTCTGGTAGATAAAGGGTTAGGGGACATGATAAACATTAGTGAGACTCCGCTGATCCATTCGATCCTGCAGTGTTATGGAGTTAAGGACTGATTGTCAGCGATGAAGAATTTAGTAAGTTGACCCATTTTACCTTCTTCGTATTCTTCTGTTGAGTAGACATAAAAGAAAATAAAACAGCAACGTCAACAAGGACAAAAGGACAACAAACAGACTGTGATTCCCAAAATGTCCACGTTAAATCCAGACATGGCCAAAAAGTATGGCTGATGGATTATGCCCCAAGGTGCCATTATCATATGACACCTGCATTCTCACAAAGTGCATTTACTGTATGGGACCTGTCTGGGTTTAAGTGGCTAAAGAGATAAGCCTCAGTCTTTGATAGCAGAAAAAAACATGAAGACAACCTACATCACATTGATATGCATCACACTGATCTACAAAAAATTCAAAAGAACAAAAGCTATTGGTTCATAAGAGAAATTAAAAATGTTATATTCATTATTAAAGGCAATTGATTGGATTTAGAATGTTCACTTTAATTCCTCTTACAGTTCCACAAAAATGGTACAACACGTACAAACAAGAGACATGTATAATACTCAGAACAACATCATAGCAGTCTCTGACAGTGTAACACGTTTAAAACATATACACCATACAAGAAGAGTCTGCAGCTGCAGTAGAGTCCTGGATAAAAATCAATGTCATTCAAAATGAATCAATTTCATAAAGTGGTCAGCAGATGGGAGTGTACCCTGTTAGTAAGATGAAAAAGGAGCAGTCACTGTTTAATATGGACCGTGCACAAACGGAATGCAGCTGAGGATAAGATAAATGCATTATATAGGCCTGGATTACAATGGTGGTATTGTTAAGAGAAAGGATACTGGAAGATAGAAGATCACATGTTAATAAGAGAAGTAGAAAAAAATGTTATCTAAGAAGGAATAGGTGTAAGAATAGGTCAAAAAAGGAATATGTATCAAAGAAAGTCTGAAGAGTGAGAAAACAACTATCAGGACAGGTTTTAGGGTTATCCTTAACGCTGCACATGTGAATTAGCAGACAAGTCTCATTACCAGACCCTTTTAAAGGGTCAGTACACCCAAAGTAACATTTCTTTTTTCATTTCATTTTTGCGAGATGCTGGAGAGTTAAACCAAATGATGTTTTTGTTTAATATCTATTCTATTGGGGAGGTCTCTGAGCTTCAGATCCTAGATCAACACACCTGCTATGGCCATTATAAGGGGTTCCCGTGTTTTCTACTAGATTGTTTAATATGTATTTAATATTACGGAGTATGCAACAGGATTTGCTGGAACACCCAAAATCTTAGGTGCACAGCAACGGTCAGCTATTATGCAAGAGAGAACTCACTGTCTCACTGTTTAAGACATAAAGGAATCCAGGGCTGACTTCATATTCTTATATGTCAAATATCGTTTTTATGAGTAATGACCCTTTAAATAAAGCCTGCTTTATTTAAAGCGCTACAGTATAAATGCCTGTAATAAATAAAATATATATATATATATTTTTTATCTATCTATCTATCTATCTATCTATCTATCTATCTATCTATCTATCTATCTATCTATCTATCATAGGAACAATTATAATTTGAGTGTCTTATGTTGAACCCCTATCGCTGTCTCAGTATAGAGTCCAGCTGACATTTATTTTACGGCAATTAATTTTTCCTTCCTTCGGCTATTAATACGCAGGGTTCTATTTCAATTTTCTTATGGCACTGGAAGCGATACACTATCTCTATGCAGACAGATTTTAGCGTGGATCCAAAATAGCCGATTGCCTAGATGACTGAGTTCAGCATCAGGTTAAAAAAAGGATGTGCTGCGTCTGTGCTCATTTTAGGATAACCATAAAATATGTGCTACTGTTAGGTGGCTTGAGGATATTCACACTGTAGTGCTGGGTTATAGAGGACGACATCAGAAAGGGAAAAGGAGAGTTAAATATAGATGAGGTATCTAAGGAAAACATTATTAAATGTAGCCAATAAAAAAATATGAATACAGTGTATATGCAACAATCATCATTCACAACATCTAAATCTAGCAGGCAGTCCCATTAAAGTGCATTATAAAAACATATTTCAAGTATTTCCATATGATTGCTTTACTTCATATCTAAGACACAGCATAGACATGTGGTTGTAGCCAAATACAATATCAAATAAATCCTGGCCAATGAAAATGTATTGAAATATCAGTTTATTTGCAGATAAATGTCCAGTGACATGCATTCAATTATAAAAAAAACAAAAACAAACAGTTTTTGGTTGTTAATCATTACATGACTTCATTTAATCTGTGGCTATCTTTGACTACTGATTGGCAATAGTGCATGCTGGGTAAAGTTCATGCTGGGTATTGCATTCCAACAGCAGTTGGAAAGCCACAAATCTCTTGCCATGAGTCCAAACTCATGAAATTCATAATATTAACTAGCATAATGCAATATCATAAGTGCATAGGTTGTACAGCTCCCTACTCACCCTCCACCTGATCACTGATGCAGGAAATAAACAAAACAGACAGAACAAAAAAAAAAGAGAGAAGAAATGGAAGAGACCGTTAATAAATGAAAAAAGAAAACACCTTACATTAAGTATCAAAATCAAAATGTATTTTTATTTTTAAGATGTGACTACCATTGGACTTATTTGATGAGGCCAGTGTAGAAAGTGTTGAACCACTAGCCAGTAAAGTCTAGTACACACGGGCCAAATGTTGGCTGGCATGAACCGGTTCAATAGAAACCGGCTGACATTCAGCCTGTGTCTATGGCAACCGGCTTCTGTTGAAGGCTCATGACCGACCGGCTCCTACTGACCAGAGTGCTCTGGCAGGGGGCTTTCCCCCTGTCAGAACACAATAGCTCAGCAGGGGAGATTGCTGTACTAACATTTGATTGTTAGTACAGCAGCTACGACCTGAGCTGTCAGTTTTTTTCTGTCAACCCAGTGAAAAGACCAGTGGTGTGTATGAAGCTAAAGAATGCATTTTTCTGTGATATGAAATTTAATCAGATACTACACCCTACCTCCAAACTTTTTAAATGAGAAAGAGGGACATCTTTTAACACAAAGGGGTTGATTTACTAAAAGCAAATGGGCTGCTCACATTGCAAGGGAATTTTTACTGTGCAAGCAAATCTTAGGGAATGAGGTAAAGCTCTCCTGACTTCCACCATCTAATCACGTGCAAACAAAAATGCTGTTTTTTTGGGGTTTTTTTAGTTTTTGTTTTAAACATATGATTGGGTAGTCTTTGCAAAGTGAATTTTCATCTCATTCACTAAATTGAGTTAAAATCCTCTTGCAAAGTGAACAGCCTATTTGCCTTTAGTAAATCAACCCTATAGCATGTGGGCAAAAGAATACATCCCTGGACCATGAAGAACTGATAAGCACAAAAAGACTGGTCGAACCACCAAGTTTTTATGTTCACCACTTTGTTTCATAGTTTTAGATTGGATTAAAGGTTTACTGTAGTATAAAACTCTTGATAAAATAATAAATTATTAATAATAAGGTCTAAGCACCAGACCAAAAATTGGAGATTTTTTTCCAAAAGAAGGCCAGTCCCTCCAAATAAACAGAGTCAAGAGCTATGACTTCACTATGTGCCTCATCATTGCTCCTTGCATTGTCTCTTAATAAATAAGCCTATAAATGAGCAATAACAAGACACATTATTAAGCATACAGCTAAAACTAGGCAAATGATGACCAGAATTGTCAGAATTTTTTTTACTTGTCTGCCTGCCTTGTCTTTGATGACACTCAGACTTTACCTATCTTATAGGTTATCAGTGAAAACTAAACCTGATTCAAGACGTGGACTAAAATCAATCTGTTGCACATATTATACACACATTTTACATAAAAATTGTAGAAAACTAAATAATAAATCAATAAATAAAAGTAAAAATATTGGATATGTTTTATCATCTAAAGACTATCATGCCTCACTAGCTTAGACAGAAGACTAATCTCACAGTTTGAGGAGCACTGTTGTAGCTAATTCCTCTTTGTCCAAACGGTCAATATGTGGGTGTATGGTGGAGGTTTGCGTTTTTTACATATGTGTATACAAAAATGCTTGTGTTGACAGCTGTTTACTTAGCAACGCATGCTGTTTTATATACTTACACTTCCTCTGTGTCAGACATGTTGGGTTTTGGTCGGCTGGAAAGAAACAAAAAGGAAGAGAAACTTGAGAACACATTGTAAACCAAACATCTTGGTTGGCAACCCTCCAAACACAACTGCTATTTAAAAATGCAGGATTATAATTTTCTAAAACATATAGTTTGTATAGTGACAACCTCAGTCTACCTACGTGCGTGGCCAAGTTTTCCCTAAAAGTGAGGCTTATATAGCGTGCTAGTGTTGCAGTGTATTGCTATTTCTGCAGCACCAGCTGCAATAGACTAAAAATAAAACAAAGCATATGGCCTTGCCAAGATCTTTTTGCACAGGTGTGTTACACAAGTCTTTACAGAAGATCTAAGAACACACTTAGGCAGCCATTTTCAACCTGTGTTCTGTGGAATCTTAGGGCTTCTCCAGTGGTTCCTAGGGGTTCCTTGAACTGTGGCTGATTGACTTCATATTGCCTGCATAGTTCCTTGGCAAAGCCAGCAGTATTATTATTATTATTATTATTATTATTATTATTATTATTATTCAGGATTTATATAGCGCCAACAGTTTACGCAGCGCTTTACAATATAAGTATGAGACCAATTATCTTTTTAGCTGTCTGTAAGGTTGGCATTCTGACCATCATTGTAAGACTAGCCATAGACAGAGAGAATTTCTCTCCTACAGGTTGCAGGAAAGAAATTTGCCCGATTTTCCATCAACACAGACAGAGTTGACAGGGGATCCCTCCTGCGAAGCCATCGTGTTCTCCCGGCGGGGTGGCAGGGGAAGCTGCTAGAAATAATCGCATGCAAAATCCAACGACAAGCTGGTTGTACCCAAGTTGATAGATCGATCAACTTGGGTACATTCAGCTGCCCATACATGGTTCGAATCTTGGCCGGTTTCTGCTGAACTTGTTGAGATTCGAAGCGTCTATGCGCGGTTTTAGGTTGCAGTCTTCCTACTGACCACCAACATAACGGGCATTTTTCCTAATGAACTCTGATAAATTTGTTTTGGTAAGGGCTCGCTTTGTAGCAGTGAGAATGGGATACCCTCATATTATCCACAGCAAGTGTGCAGACCTGGGAACTCAAGCACAGAGATCTCACCAATAAAGGTCCCCGAGATTGTCAGAAGTTTGACCTATCAGCTTTGGTTGGACTGACACATTTAAGTGTATGTGAAGGCAAAGCAGTTTTGGATAGAATGTGGAAAGATTAGCACCACTGTCAATTTGTACTTTTATTCGGGACTCCATTAGCCTAGGTTCACACATATGCGGTGCTGCAAACGCAGCGATCCCTGTGCATTTCCCGCACCATATTGCAATTGCACTGTGTTTGCGATCTGCTGCAAGTATCATCGCAAAGTTAACGACACCCCAAAAGGATTGCAAATGCAGTTCGGTTTTCCTGCACTGGATCGCATGGTACAACACGACCAATGCAATACGGTTGCAGTGCGGCTCCAGCACTTTTTTGGTGCGATGCGGTGTGATTTGAGCCCATTCAAAATGACTGAATTGCATGTGAATACGGTGCAGTTCCTGTGCGATTCACATGCAAGTGATAGCGTGAACCGGGGTGTAGAGAGATTTCCCTTCACTTCCTGTTTTGGTGACTTCCTCTCTTTGGAGAAAGTCTACAACGGTAAAACAGACATCAATAAAAAGCTGACAGGGGTCCTAGAGTTCCCCTGCTTATTTTAAAAAAAAGACTTTTTACTTCTGTCTGTGTTGTTCTTGAAGAGTTCCTTCACTTCCTCACTAGTGAAAAGGGAAGTAAGGGCAAATCACTCTAACTGAGCCCCAGATATCAGTAAAATCCTAACAGGAGTTCTAAAGGCCAAAACACACGTTGTCCTGTGCTATCACAATGCATGTTACTGTATGCGTGATAGCAAATGGTGGGACCAACAGCTCCACTGCACACACACCTGCATTACTGAAATACAGCAAAATCTGAATGAGCCCTATTCCTTCCCCATAAAAATGGGAAGACTAGATACACCGGTTTTATTATCATTTAAACCAGGGATATGCAATTAGCGGACCACCAGCTGTTTCAGAACTACAAGTCCCATGAGGCATAGCAAGACTCTGACAGCCACAAGCATGACACCCAGAGGCAGAGGCATGATGGGACTTGTAGTTTTGCGACAGCTGGAGGTCCGCTAATCGCATATCCCTGATTTAAACTGTTAGGTCAATTGCAATGATAGCAAGGAAACTTACAAGGAAAGATGAAGGATAATATCATGAAAAAATAACTATCTTCCTTATAGGAGATTGTAAAAGTAATAATGGTTTCACTTTTTCCTGAAGCATTTAGGCTGAGAGCATCTTTGCCTCTCAGCTAGGCACTTTGTGGTGGATACATAACTTTGGTTCAGTATTAGGTGTGTAAATCATACCCTGATGATTCATCAATCATTGTTATCCCATAAATAATTTATTTACCCAAATCTGATATTTCAGCAATGTCTCTAAAGCGATAGGCTATAACAACCATTGCCTTGTCATAGCTGGGGATCCAAATATCAAGATCATCTCACCAAAATCCCTAGCTTTACCTCCCTGTCACTGAGTCTTACTCCTCCTGCTGCATTATCTGGTATGCAATGGTAATGAAGTTCTAAGTGGAAAGAGCCCCAATGATGAGGGTTGTGGGAGTGGGGAGATCTGAGAACTCAAGTGTACCTGGTGACACGCTTGTTTTTTTAATCTAAATAGCTCTCATAATTGGGAAACCCAAGAGAGAGAAGAAGGTGGTGGATGTCTAGCACACTAAAATCTACTCAAAAGGAACATAGAGTTTGCATGGGCTGATCCTGTTGCATTGTCCGAATTCTTTGTGATGTTTCTAAGCCAAGACCAAATGTATATCCCAGATGGGACAGTACTGGACCCTCTAAGGTCTTCTATGATCTACACTGTCATTACCTAAGCACTAACAGTAAAAATGCATAGAATAATCTAACAAGAAACCCAGACAAGAAGCAAATAACCATATAGCAAAGTAGGTGGCCTTTTCAGTTTCTTTTATACAGCCTCGCTGTGAACTGAATCTTTGTACTGTAAAGTATTAAGGTATTAATTTAAAATATTAATTTAATGCATATATCTTATTTTCAGGAGATCTAATCTACATTCATTTATAATCCCATTTAGCAATATCCCTGAAGCAGGACAACTCTACTAACGCAGTACCAGACACAAGGCCAATGTCACCCAATGGCTTAATTTAGGTCTCCCACCCTGTAAGGAAAACTTGGGAGCCTATGGCTGCAGTTTGCATGACTCAGATGTTACATGAGATAGCAAAGAGGGGCGGGCTGGTATAAGAGATGGACAACTGGGCATTCTTGTCTATTTTGGGACCCCCAGGGAATGTCCTTTAAAGGTGATCTGGACCTGGGAAGGAGACAATATGATGGCAGGATAATCTTTTAACATTTGGGTTATGGGGTGTCTAATCCATTTGTGTGATGTGTATCTAAGACATTAGAAAAGTCCCATGACATAAGGTAAGTGCCATGACTTCAAGTTGTTTATGAAACTTAGCATCTTATCTGCCCTATGTTTGTGGACTGTTTACAAGAGTCAACGCCTTTTTTCCTATTGCACACTTCCAATACTTCAAAGGTGAGCATCATAGGAATGTACATCTCATTTTGCTGCATGTAATCACAGTTTACACCTCCCAGTTAAGGGTCTGAAGGAAAAAAGGAAAACGTCAGTGAAAATCTGTGAAGGGGACTGAAGGCCATACCTCCTGTCTGTCATATAGTCCTTTAATATGACATGTGCTACCACCCCCATCTCGGCAAAACTAACAGCTGGTCCTAACAACCTACACACAACTTGTTCTATAAATGTCACCCACTCAGGAATCTGGGACAATTTAAACAGCTAAAAGACAATTCACAAATGCCTCAACGAAGATAACAGATGATTACTATAGATTACAAAGCAAAAAAGACACTAATTTAAATATCTAGCATCTTTATGGTCCTAGATTTTGGGATACACAAGTCCTTGTTCCTTAATCATGGTCATGCATTATACACCGCAACAAAGGGCTTATGTCATTGTTATACCACCAAAACATGGCAATTCAGGTATTCAACTTTCCAGTATCGCGCATTCCTTTGGATAAATAAATTATTGGTAACATGCATCCTAGATACAAGGAGTAATTGATAATATGCCCCTCAGATACAATAAATATTTGATAACATGCTCCTAGATGCAAATATTTTTTGGTAAGATGCCCCCTAGATTTAATAACCTTTTGCTAACGTGCCATCTCGATACAATTCATTTTTGGTAGCATGCCCCCTAGATATAATGACTTTTTTGTAACATGCTCTCTGGATAGAAATACTTTTTGGCAACATGTCATCTAGATACAATTAATTTTAGGTAACATGCTCCCTAGAAATAATGACTTTTTGGTAACATACCACTGAAATACAAGAATTTTTTGGTAACATGCTCCCTAGAAATAATGCCTTTTTGGCAACATGCCACCTAAATGGAATTTTTGGTAACATGCAACCTAGATACAATGATGTCTCTACATATATCAAACACATGGCAACAGCTACACCTTCACAATACACATAGTCTGTAAAAAAAAAAAAAAAAAAAAGGCATTTCATTTTTCCTAGTACTAGACTCGAGTAAAGGAGAGGAGGCTACTTGTAAAAAAAAAATAAACTAGAGGATTTGTTGACCGCAGTGATCAATCAGATATCTTTGAATTTCACAAAGAATAAAATATAACTTATTGGTCACCATGGACATCAAGTCTTATTTTGTTCTGATTTATTTTAGGTAAGTTAAATCCCTATAAAGGGGTGGGTGGTTCTAGCAGGAGAAACAGTGATATCATGAAATAGGTTTATTCTCCAGTTTTAAAGAGGAAGAGCCCGATGGGATGTCAAGATTAAAAAAAAAAGGAGCCAACAAAGTCAATTGTAGATAGATGGATCGTTCAGACAGTTCCGTTCAGACAATGCATTCAGGTGGCACACAGCACATGACATTGCTGGACTGTAGCCAGGGTCACATTAATGACACCGGTCTTGCCATTCCGAAGCTTAGCCTGGATTGCATTGTTGAGCAGTTGTGTACGGATCTCATATGAGGATTAAATTAGGGATCTTACTAATAAAGTAAAGTATTAGCAGGTTGCTTTTTCGAGAATCCTTTTGATCTTTGGAAACAAGGGAGATGCAGTGGTATTGTCACCTTCTATTTAAATGACAGCCCAATTAGCGAGTCATTCTATCATGTCTTCTGTTAGAATTGTTCTAATGTTATAAATCTATAGAATGAAAAATATTCTGCATACAAATTTAAAGATCCACTCTTATTACTGTTAGAGGGATGTTCAGTATTAAAGGACCCCCTGACAAGTTAATGTTTTTTGTAGGTGCTGTCTCCCTTCCCTTCACACAAGTGATGCTGCCACTTGTTGAAGGGGTATCTTTTCAGGCCCCCCTCACCCTTCTCTTACCTGAGGCCCGAGAGCAGAGAGCAGCACTGGGGGTCGGAGCAGTTGTGAGACTTTTCAATCGCCCACCGGCCTGGTTATGTCTTGCAATTATACCGAAATGTGATCTGCACCCCACCAGGATTGGACAGGCTGTCAGGGGGGTGAGGAGTGGCACACAGGAGGGGCAGGACAAGTGTATGAACAGCTGCTTAACACAGGTTACTGGGGAGGGGGCTCACTAGGGTTTAAGCTCAACTTACTCACTAATTATAGACCAAGCAGGACAGCAGAATTTGGAGATGTTCCCTTGTGAGTGTATATATGTGTGTGTGTGTGGAGCTGTTAAATTAAGAAGACCACCTTCATGGTAGGGGGTGTGCACAAAACCCTTCTTTTTTTCAGTCACATTCCAGCAATAGAAAAAGAATGCCATAAGGCACAAACCGTTATATTGGTGACATGCAATCCAATCACTGTATTGATCAGATTAGAATCTGTACTGCTAAACTGACATGTACAGCTCAGGAATATGGTGCTTATAGTCATAATATGACAGTTGTGGTTGATTGGATCAGGCACCCACCATACTGATGGTTAAGGCTCACCAAGGGCAATAGCAATTGGCCAAGGGAGTACATTAAGTCCAGTCGATAGTGATTTACTTCTGATGCACCGCAACTGGAGGTGTCCTCATTGTACCTCCCCGTCCTGTTTTATAGGCCTAGATATGAAACATCTGATGCCACCGTTGGCTCTATGGATGCGTTGGCTGATGTTTGTGCCCAAAAGGTAGTCAGGTTGTGCTTGTCTCTCCTTCCGCTCATTAGTGTCTCTAGCCAGCCTAATATCCATAGACATGAGATAAGTCTGATAAATCTGATGTGCTGGTTTTGGCCAGATTTATCTATGATCTTCTCCCTTTCTTCTCCATATACAAGAGCTGAGCTGTCACATTTGTTTGCCTGATGGATGATCCGGTTGCCATCACACATGAATGTCCAACCATTGTTAAACATCTATCAGAAACGTTATGGCAAATATCTTTTATTCTCTGTTGATATATCCTTCCCTGTGTAACAATGTTCTTCACACACTTTTTTTACCCCCATAGACATTGGTCAATTGTATCCTCATCACACAAATTTGGGAAAAAAAGATGAAAACTGGGAATTCTTTGTACCCTGAGACTGGTCATTTACAGGTAAATGTCTTGCCAAGAATGATGGGCGGTGAGAAATCTGCCAGACCCTTATCACATCTCTGCGATGTTCAGATCTGACACAGTCTTCAACCTGGCCAATGAGTGAATAAGGCCAGCACATCACGAAATATGGGTTTTCTTTTCTCCAAAAAAAATGGGAACAATCAGCACTGACTCACACAGCTTTTCTTGTGAGCCAGAAGTGCCTGTTATTT
The DNA here is from genome assembly GCF_042186555.1 of Aquarana catesbeiana. Taxonomy (NCBI): domain Eukaryota; kingdom Metazoa; phylum Chordata; class Amphibia; order Anura; family Ranidae; genus Aquarana; species Aquarana catesbeiana. The sequence goes on along the minus strand of NC_133334.1, from coordinate 86,550,275 downwards.
TCATCCTACTGTTTTTTATCCAAGCATTGGCCATAGTTCTAGTAAATCTAAAGGAGATTGTACAGTCAGGTTGTAAGGTGTATGGTGACCTTAAAGTGATTGTAAAGGTTCGTTTAAAAAACAAAAAAAATAACAAACATGTTATACTTACCTCCTCTGTGCAAGGGTTTTGCACAGAGTGGCCCCCGATCCTCCTTTTCTGGGGTCCCCCGGTCGGCGCTCCTGGCTCCTCCTCTTCTCGAGTGCCCCCTCGGAGAGCCGTTTTCCAAGGGGGCACTCGTGCGGGCATGCTCCCGAGTCCTACTGCTGCGTCCATTGACACAGACAGCAGGACTCGGCTCTGCCCCCCGCTCCCGTGTCGCTGGATTTGATTGACAGGAGCGGGAGCCAATGGCTCCTGCTGCTATCAAGCAATCCAATGAGGACACGAGACAGCAGGTAAGAAAAACGGGGTTTTGAGGGCGAGCTGCAGGACAAAAGGTGAGGGTTTACAACTCCTTTAAGGCTGGGTTCACACTGATGTGATGCAGGAACCACTGCGATTCCTATGCGGGTTCCTGCATCGCACCTGACTCACAGGCAGTTCACACTGCTCTCTGCAAACCGCTGGGGGTGTCAATGTAAAGTTAATGACACCCCCAGATCGGTTTGCAAGACGCAGTGCGAACTGTGAAATCGGATAAGAAACGGATCGCATGGGTCTGAACACCCATCCGATTCCAATGCGGACCAAAAAAAGGGTCCTGCGCCATTTTGGTCCGAATGTGATACAGTTTTGCATTGCACAGACATCGCTTGTGATATGCACAGCAAATCGGTGCGAATCATATGCAATGTCTGGCATCCTATTCGTTTAAATCCAGCCTAAGACAGATAATTAGACAGTTTGATTACGTACATTTATCCCATCTCCAATCTACTGAAATAACTTACTGGGGATGTTTTAATTATATTCTATATTCTCTAATTACCTGTTGTTGATTGCTCAGACAACTGTTGTTATACATGTTAAAATGGTTGTAAACCCCCCCCCCCCCCCCCCCAAATAAAAAAAAAAAACAAATTTTCAAGACAAAGGCATAATGAGCATAGCATACTAGCTCATTATGAATTACTTACCTTAGATTGAAGCCCCCGCAGCAGTCCTCGTACACTGCCCTGGCCGGCGACATCGCTCCCGTAGTTACTTCCAGGTATGGCTGGCTCCGGTGCTGTGATTGGCCGGAGCCGCAAGGACCTCACTCCCGGTAACGGCATACTAGCTGAAGTAACGGCACGGACATGCCATAGCTTCAGTGTGCATGTGCTAATGACATTGGCACATGCTGATACAGGGGATACTTCCTAAACCGTGCAGGTTTAGGAGATATCCAGGGTAGCTACAGGTAAGCCTTATTATAGGCTTACCTGTAGTCAAAAGCTGTTGTAAAGGGTTTACAACCACTTTAAAGGAGCCATTAACAAACCACTCTGATCTGATTAGATCTTAAGTACCAGAAGGGTGAACTTTGCTATGATGTAAAGTCTTGGGCTGGCTTATCTCTAGTCAGCTGATAAAGAACAAGAGGGGACATGCTGAAAGTGTGCAAACTATCTTTTTACTTAGCATTGCTAGACTGTGAAGTACTTTCTTACAGGTTTTATCATGATATGTCATGTCAGGGTACACCAGTGTCACTTCTAAAGCCAGCCATAGAATCGCTTGATTCCCCCATCAACACATCCCCCACCACTGAGTTTTTGCTTTCTCCTGGAGGGGGGTGCAGGAAGCACAATAGCTCTACTGGAGGCAAATCCAGCGATTTCCTTTTCAGCAACCCGTGGTTGCAGGAAAGAAAACCGCACCATCTATGGCCTGCCTAACGTAAAGAATCGCTATTCATGTGTGACCGACTTTAAAGCTGGACATACACCAATAGAATTTAGTTTGAAAATGATGTTTTTGGAACATTTGTTCTGAATGATTAGTGGGGGGTCAAATCAAGGATCATTTTCGAACATAGTGATGAGAAAATTCTAGCGCAATTCTTCATTTATAGTTTTATAGTGATGAGAAAATTTGAAGGAACAGGATGGAATGTTTCTCGTTTCTTTTTTGAACGAACAACCATGAATGTGATCTACGTTTGGAAAAAATCATACACATTGTAATGCATGCTAAAGAAACCCGGTTAATATATCTGGGATTCCGTTTAAGTAGCAGGTCTGAACAGGCATGTACTGGCCATCGGGACTACAGGAAGTTTCCCGGTAGGCCGATGGCTCAGTGGGCCGGTTTCAGTGACAGCCTGTCAAAGTAATGGCTGCGCGGCTTGCCCTCAATTTCACGCAGTGATGTGAGAAGGATAGGGATGAGCGGAACACCCCCCCGGTTCGGTTTGCACCAGAACCTGCGAACGGACCGAAAATTCGCACGAACGTTAGAACCCCATTGACGTCTATGGGACTCGAACGTTCGAAATCAAAAGTGCTCATTTTAAAGGCTAATTTGCATGGTATTGTCCTAAAAAGGGTTTGGGGACCCAGGTCCTACCCCAGGGGACTTGTATCGATGCAAAAAAAACTTTTAAAAACGGCCGTTTTTTCGGGAGCAGTGATTTTAATGATGCTTAAAGTAAAAAAAAAAGTGAAATATTCCTTTAAATATCGTACCTGTGGGGTGTCTATAGTATGCCTGTAAAGTGGCGCGTGTTTCCCATGCTTAGAACAGTCCCTGCACAAAATGTCATTTTTAAAGTAAAAAATCTTATTTAAAACTGCTTGCGGGTTTAATGTAATGTCGGGTCCTGGCAATATGGATGAAAATCAGTGAGACAAACGGCATGGGTACCCCCCAGTCCATTACCAGGCCCTTTGGGTCTTGTATGGATATTAAGGGGAACCCCGCACCCAAATTAAAATAAGGAAAGGTGTGGGGCCACCAAGCCCTATATACTCTGAACAGCAGTATACAGGCGGTGCAAACAAGACAGGGACTGTAGGTTTGTTGTTAAGTAGAATCTGTTTGTAATTTTTAACGGGTACATTTTTAACGTGTTTAGCTCCAGCCAAAAAATCTTTTTTAAGCTTTTTGGAAAACATAGGGAAGGGTTATCACCCCTGTGACATTTGTTTTGCTGTCTTTCCTCCTCTTCAGAAGATTTCACCTCACTTTTTGTCCCAATGACAAATGTTTTTTGAAAATTTGGGTTTTTTTGTGGAACAAGGATTGGTGATAAAGCTTCAGTGGAAAGGAGAAATGTTTTTCTCATATTAACTCTTACAGGAGAGAATTTCCCTTCCTAGGGGTAGATTTCATCTCACTTCCTGTTGTCTCCTTCCGTTTGCAAGTAGGAGTCGTTTGTAAGTTAGATGTTTGAAAGTAGGGGCCTGCCCTATATACTCAGCAGAAATTTGGGCCTTAGGTGTTGTTGTGGCCACAACACTGTAAGCCCTCACAGGACCCTGCTGTGAAATATTAGATCAAGAATTGTAATTACATGCCCCTGTTGAACAAGGGCAGAAAAATTGGGCCTTTGGTGGTGGTGGTACTGATATGTACTGATACTGCAGCTAGCAAAATCAACTGCCTGCCTGTAGTATGAGAACACCACCAACCTTCTACAGGTAGCTTTAGCTGAACACTGTGCAGAGCTCGCAAAAAAATAACTTGTAGGTTTAGCTGGACACTGTGAGGAGGACGCACCGCACTAACTTGTAGTTTTAGCTGAACACTGTGAGCAGGACGCACCGCACTAACTTGTAGTTTTAGCTGAACACTGTGAGCAGGACGCACCGCACTAACTTGTAGTTTTAGCTGAACACTGTGAGCAGGACGCACTGCACTAACTGTAAATAGTCTAGCTGCCTGACTGTGGTACTAATAGGATCAAAAGAACACCAGCAATTTTCTTCAGGTAGCTGTAAATACTGTAACAAGACAAGCCTGCCTGTCAGTAAGAAGATAACAGGAACGGATCTAGCTGAACACTGTGAGCAGGACGCACTGCACTAACTTGTAGCTTTAGATGAACACTGTGCAGAGGTCTCACTACACCAACTTGTAGGTTTAGCTGAACACTGTGAGGAGGACGCACAGCACTAACTTGTAGGTTTAGCTGAACACTGTGAGGTGGACGCACCACACTAACTTGTAGGTTTAGCTGAACACTGTGAGCAGGACGCACAACACTAACTTGTAGGTTTAGCTGAACACTGTGAGCAGGACGCACCCCACTAACTTGTAGGTTTAGCTGAACACTGTGAGCAGGACGCACCCCACTAACTTGTAGTTTTAGCTGAACACTGTGAGCAGGACGCACTGCACTAACTGTAAATAGTCTAGCTGCCTGACTGTGGTACTAATAGGATCAAAAGAACACCAGAAATTTTCTTCAGGTAGCTTTAAATACTGTAACAAGACAAGCCTGCCTGTCAGTAAGAAGATAACAGGAACGGATCTAGCTAAACTGAATACAGTGTATATATATATATATATATATATATATATATATATATATATATGCAACACCTGGGATGCATATATATACACAATACACTGTAAGTGCAGCTAACTGACTGACTGTTCTGCCTAATCTATCTAACTCAAATCAAATGACACTGTCTCTCTCTCTCTCTATCTATGAACGCCGGAACACACACTACACAGGGCCGCCGTGCAGGCGGCCTTATATAGTGTGGGGCGTGTACTAAATCCCCTGAGCCATAATTGGCCAAAGCCTCCTTGGCTTTGGCCAATTACGTATCTCTGTTCAGACGGCGCTGTGATTGGCCAAGCATGCGGGTCATAGTGCATGCTTGGCTAATCATCAGCCAGCAATGCACTGCGATGCCACAGTGAATTATGGGCCGTGACGCGCCACACGAATTTGGTGCGAACGGCCCATATCGTTCGCAATTCAGCGAACGGGCGAACAGACGATGTTCGAGTCGAACATGGATTCGACTCGAACACGAAGCTCATCCCTAGAGAAGGATGAGAAAAATACAGAGGAGAATACGTGAAATAATAAAAGACACAATTGCGTATAGTTTATATACTGATTTTGTGCTGTTTTAAGGCTTTTGAATTAAATGAGTTAACACAATGATGGGAAGATCGAATGCATTGACAAACAATTTTTCTGAATTTTTAAAGAAAGTAAGGTGAAAAATTTTTATTGCTGAAAGTGCAAAAATGCTCTGAATTAACTGTATAATTATATAACGAAAAATCAGTCTGATATTTAATTCTTAAACCAGTCATGGGCTATAAGGAGGGTTATATATTGTTAACAGGAAAAAAAAAATTCTAGGATGACATATGATGTCTAATTTACATCAATTTGTTTATGTACTTTAATTATAATGTGATTCATTTATTATAAACATAATTACAGCATGCTAATAAAAGCTCTCTGGTATAGATGCCTATGGAACGCTCGCCTGTAGTTTGTAGTAATGTCTATGCTGTTTCTGGACAGTAGGGGAGGCCAGAGTCCAGCATAAGGGTTGGGTGTTCCCCCTCCCCCTGACCTTTCCACAGCCCCCCTTCTTCCCCCCAGGTTCTCAGTTTTGCTGCCCCAGGTGTGGGGGTTGTTTTCTTCCAGTTGCAAGTGGAAGAAGGGAGCTGGGCACAGGAGCTGGCAACTGACAGCTTTCAGCAGGTAACCATAAAAAATAAAAATAGGAGGGGTGCCACCAATCATAACTTTTTAAAATTGATCAGCATGTTATTTATACAGCTCCAAAGTAAAATGATATTTATTCAAATGTTACTGCAGACTGTTCCTTAATCCTTAGCACTGGGGCAGCCCTCTGCAGGTAACAAGGAAAGGGTTAATAACCTATTAAGGGTTACTGGGAAGAGCTGCAGTTTACAAAGGGTTAACATTTTTATGCATGAAATACATTGAAGTTGAAGGAGTGGATTACCTGCTGCAAAACTGCAAAGGGCGATCAATATATGCATACAATGCACTTGAGATATAGGGGTTCAACTTGCTAAGGGTTAACATTCTATGCATGAAATGCTATAAATTAACCGCAACTACGCTGCAAAGGTTAATCTATCTATGTATTAAATATTATTATTGGACAGGGTTTATCTTCCTGCAATGATAATACAAAGGATTATCTATGTATGAAACACTGTGATATGAAATGGTTAAATTACCCGCATCGGATTATCTCACAATTTGGGGGATTTACTAAAACTGGAGAACTCAGAATCTGGTGCAGCTGCGCATGGCAGCCAATCAGCTTCTAGCTTCAACTTGTTCAATTAAGCTTTTACAATAAAAACTGGAGGCTGATTGGTTTCTTTGCAGAGCTGCACCAGATTTTGGACTCTTCAGTTTTAGTAAATGTGTGATGTTCCCTCAATGTATACTGTAGCCTTTAAAAACAAATGCAGCACATGTTTAATATGTTCCCTTCCTTACACTGCATGCATTTTAACGTGATTTCATGCATTTTAATGCACGTGCGTGGCTTGTAGACTGAAGTGGCACCTTTCTGAGCGTTTTCACATTCTACATGTGCTGTTGACAATCATTCATTTTCATGCACTGCCATTGCCAACAACAGACCCTATAAAAAGCTTTGATGCATCAAAAAAATTGAGCATGCAAGTCAACGCACTGCGCAATGGGGGTTATTTATGAAAGGCAATTCCACTTTGCACTACAATTGCAAACTACAAGTGCAAATTGCACTTGAAATTGCACTGAAAGTGTATTTAAAAGTGCAATCGCTATAAATCTGAGGGGTAGATATGAAATGAGGGGAAGCTCTGCTGATTTTATCATCCAATCATGTGCAAGCTAATATGCTGTTTTTTTATTTTCCTTGCATGTCCCCCTCGGATCTACAGCGACTGCACTTCTAAGTACACTTTCAATGCAATTTCAAGTGCACTTTGCACTTGTAGTGCAAAGTGGATTTGCCTTTCGTAAATAATCCCCAATGTAAACTATAATCATTTAATGGCTAACCTGTGTACACGTGCAGATGTGCATTTAAAAACACGTGCGTTAAAATGCATAGGTTTAAATTTGGCCCTAAAACCCACAAAAATGAAGCAAAATGCCACTGAAGGCTAGGCTCATGCTTGAGCGTCAGCTTCTTCTTCAAGCATTTTTGAAGCTTTATTATTCTGCATGTTTTTTTGTGCGTTTTCCGGTGTAAGCGTTTTTGTTGTTCCAGTGAAAAGAGGGTTACTAGAGAATCGGAGGAGAATTGGTGTTAGGTGTGAAGATGTGTAAAAAAGCATGTTGTGTTCATTTTTCTGGCACTCCCATTGAATTCTATAAGCCAACAAAATTGTGATCCTGCCCCAAAAAAAAACATCTGTACTTTTTTGGCGTGACAAGCGACATCACATCACTCACTCAAATGTGAATAGGGCCCACGGAATAAAATGGAAATCTTATTGTCAATTTCTGGTAACTTGTGACAAATCGTGAACGGGGGGGGGGGGGGGGGCTTAATCATAGTAAAAATGCAATGGGGAAGATTTACTAAAACTGGTGCATACAGAATCCAGTGCAGCTGTGCATAGTAACCAGTCAGCTTCTAGGTTTTATTGTCATAGCTTAAATGAGCAAGCTGAAGTTAGAAGCTGATTGGTTATCATGCAAAGCTGCACCAGATTCTGAGTGCACCAATTTTAGTAAATCTGCCCCAATGCATGCTTATTTTTATTTTTTATTTTTTTAAAACATCAAATGCACAAAGTAGGATTCCTGTACGCTGTAATTTAGGTAGTATATTGTCCTTGATCATAAAGAAAGATGCAAATAAATAATGCTAGCAAATGATCTGTTTTGTAAAGCACTAAACCCTTGGCACTATATAAATCCTGTATAATAACAATAATAATAATAATAATAATAATAATAAAAGGAAAATGTAGATTGAGTTCCATCCAGGATAAGATAATCTTCAAGAGAAAGGAGAATGAATATTACTTTAATCTTACCGTATATATCCTTGCTTTAATATAGAGATTAGTTTGTTAATATGCTTAACTATGTATTTATATCGGATGAATTTTTTTTTACTGTGTAACGCACATACACTGTAACTGTACACTGTATTGGCTTTCACACAAACACGTAGCCAGATTGTGTAATGATGATGTAATGATGATATTTAAGGAAAATGTGATGTAATAATGATAATTGGCACTCGGTTTGTGAAAGTAGTTCGAATTTTTTTTTTTGTAGAAGCTTCTTAAATGTCTGAATAAAATGTTTTTGTAAGTATTTTGCATTCAAATTGTTGCAGTGCTTGATGCTGAATCTGCTTTTTCTATAGTCGGCGCAGTTTCTGTACGCTAGTCTTTGGTCAGCGGTGCTTTCCAGATATGTGATGGGGTATTAGTGCTTTGCAGGGCTTTCTGAAGATTATCACCCCTCAGTTATGAAATACCTTTTGTCTTTCAAATATCTCCTAAATACTCTAAGGGACACAATTGTAATTAGATGACTCTGGGACCAGTTGGATGTGGCCGTTTTATGCTATCTGGTTGGTCAATGTTTATTACTTTCCAGGTAGAAAACAATTCTCACCCAATCGGGAATTGACAGGTCACGTGACCATATGGCTAGCTGCTATTTTCAAATCTCTCAACATAGAGAAGGGTCAAGTTACGGTGTGATAATCTGGTTAATGCCCTATGGGATGCCTTAGGTTTCACTGCATAGCTATGTGTCACTGTGTGCATGTACATAGAATAAGGAATATTTATGGGTTTCTTTTTACATGCATGGCTGTGGTTATATTCTAGACATTTTGGATTTATTTAAAATTTTTATTCATGGAGTGGCTCTAGGTTGTCTTGATGGTGCCTGGGCTCCGGCAGGAAAATGATCCTCACGATACTCGTCCAAGGCTGAAAGAATGAGGGAGCCATGATCTGTCAAAATGTTAAATGTGGCGGGTGGCGATTTCCTAATCTTCCCCCACTCAGTTCATTTCATAGATTTCTATGCAGTGCATGCGGCTGCTGAATGCTACCTGCTGATTGGTCTGTGCCACTAGCCAATCAAAAGTTTGCATTGAGTAGTAGAGCAGCCTTTCTCAACTAGGGTTCCATGGAGCCCTAGGGTTCCTATAGAGGTTGCTAGGTGTTCCTTGAGGAATGTGCAATTTCTGGCTCTCAGATAGGTCTGTGGGTAAGTGCAACATGATGTGGCAAGCAAAAAACACATGTCCAAGTGAGTCCAAGTGCGGTAACAGGAATATATTGTAACAGAAGTCCTGCAATACACAGCAGACCCAGCGGGAAGGCTACATGTCCAGAAACACTTACGAGTTGCACAGCAATGGAACAGTACATTCAAAATTCAGAGGTGCCTATAGTTTTTGTCTCCAGGGGCAGAATGCGGTCTGGCCGGTCTGTACCCAAATGGGGAGTCTTCCAGGAAGAATGGCTTGTCCCTGCACTTTACCTACTCCTCCAGAATCTTTCCCTGATGCTAAGCACTGTCCCTCACAGACGGATATCCTGTCCATACACTGCCACTCGCAAAAATGCGCACTCAAACCCAGGAGCCAGGGTCCTAAATAGACTCTGCCTGACCCAAGATGGCCTCCAAAGTCACATGGGCTGCTAGCATCCAATTGGGTAGCTGCCTGCCTGTGATTGAGGAAACCATAGAGGAACTTGGTTCCTCTCAACTTCCAACCCCATCTGCATTGCGGCTGCAGATGCGTGCTACCTGCAGTAGAGAATATAGACTACAGCTGCCTACAAATCCACTAAAAACAATGATCTTTTGAGCTGTCTGTAGGAGGTGGATTCCTCCCAATGACTACAAATGCAAGGAGCCCTCTTCCCACTGACCATCACACCAATGTTCTGTGAACTGTAGATACGGTCATTATTAGCAGGGTTCAAGCCTGCAAACGCCTGAAAAACACATGTAGAAACATGCAAAAAATACCCTCCAAAATTGCCTGAAAACACGCTCACTGAAGTGTGAATGAAGTTTCTGCTTTACTCTTTATTAAAGCTGAATTCCGGGTATGGATTTTTTATTTTTTTTGCATAGTTACATTGGCTTAGCTTGGACAAATGTAAGTATACTTATTCTATACCTGACTGATCCATGTGGAAGCAGACAATCGCTGTTGTAGCTACCGCTACTACAATAATCCTTGCTGTCTTCTGGATGCCATGCCAAGCGGCTGCCATTCTGCGTGGTAACCTCAGGAGAACACCTGCACTGCACAGGAGCCATTCAGGGAACATCTTGCATTTTTCTCAAAGATCAATCAAGTGTTGTCTGATTGTATAAGGCGGAGATCGTGATGTCACCACCCCTTCTTCCCATCTTGCCCAATCAAGGAATGCTTTGCACTAACTGTGAAAAGCACAGACATTAATGCTGGGGGTTTATGGCTGCACCCACTGACACCAAAGCTGGGGGTTATTGCTGCACTCACTGACACCAAAGCTGTGGGTTATTACTGCATCCACTAACACCAATGCTGTGGTTTTATTGCTGAACCTGCAGACACATATGATTTGAGTTAACTGCTGCACCCACTGACACCAGTATTGGAGGTTTACTGTGTGCACCAAATAGCACTAATGCTGGGGGTTTATTGCTGCACCACTGACAGAAATGTTGGGGGTATACTGCTTGCACCTACTGACACTAATGCTGGGGGTTTATTGCTGCACCACTGACAGAAATGTTGGGGGTATACTGCTTGCACCTATTGACACTAATTCTGGGGGTTTACTGCTTGCACCCACTGACACCAATGCTGGGTTTTTTTTTTGCTAAATCCACTAACATCAATGCTGGGGGGTTATTGCTGCAGTGACTGACACTAGTACGGGGGGTATATAGCTGCACACACTGACACCAATGAATCTCGTTCTTGGGTGCATATGGCCCTAAGTGTTAGTACCATTTGGTACAGCATCCAGCCGCAGCAGCTTTCAGCCTCTCATATATGTAGCCAGGTACTTGACTGGGATGGAGAGTGAAAGGGGGCTGGCTGCAGCTGCTCTCTGTGGCTGCTGAACTGGTTGGCAGCTGTATCGGCAGGAAGAGGAGCTGATGGGCAGGAAGAGTTCAATAGACTGAGTCAGGCACTGTGGGGCCTGTTGTCCAGTAGAGGGAGACTCTACTGTTGTCAGGAGCATAGAGTGCACATCGCTGTCCAGTGTGCATCATCACTGCTGCATATCAGCCAGAGTCACCTGGGTGCATAGCAGAGAGTGGATTAATTGCTGTGTGTGTGTGACTGGATGCTGAGCTGCAGTATCACATCACTTGGAATGGTGAGCTGCTGCTGTGGGAATTTGCTATTAGCTGCTTGAGAGACTAAGCCCATTAGGAACTGACCATACAACCGCCTTATAGCATTATTGCTGCCTGCAGGCTTGACTGGGACTGGTTTCTTGTGCATCAATGGTACAGCTGGGTCCCAACGCTAGCCAGCTGAAGAGTTAGGACTAAAGACTGTCCTTTTACAGCTGCTCCATCACTGCGGCCTAGCCATTCTCCTAAAGTGCACTCTAGACTAGTTATAATATTAGAATTCACATTGCAGTTAATGCTTATATGCCCTGTTTATTGCAGACTTGGCCGATTCATGATTTAATCCCAGTCTAGTTGTACAGCACTCTATTCTAAGTTACCTTGGAATAGTGATTATACGGTCTAGCGGACTGTGTCTGAACCTACCTTCTGTATACTAATTTATGCTCAAATCATCATTCTAACCCATACCAATACAGGCAGTCCCCGAGTTACGAACTTAATAGGGACTGTAGGTTTGTTCTTAAGTGGAATTTGTGTGCAAGTCGGAACAGTGCATTTTTAAGTATAACTTCCACCTGTGCAGGGATGTGGGATGTGCTGGGCGCTTCTGGGCATGCAGTTACGTTATCTGGGGCTCTTCTGGCAATGCAGTACATTTAGTACTGCAGTGTGGGATGTGTCTGGTGCTGCAAAATAACTGCTCAAAGGTATCCAGGACCAGTGTGGAGCACAAGTGGCCGGCGTTGAGGCCTTTCGCAAGTAAGAGTCATTCGTAACTCAAGGACTTCCTGTATATTGAGTTAATTTACCACCAAACAATGTTGTGTCGATTTACTCTTGCTAAATCACAGCTGAGTTAAAGGTATCTATACTCATGCTTTTATAATGCTTGCAGTAATGCCGTGTATACACGGCCAGACTTGCCAACGGGCTAAACTCCTTCGGCATTTCCAACCGAAAGATTTAGAACATGTTCTATATCTGAGTCCATTGGAAATGCCGACAGAAAAAGTCTGATGGGGCATACACACGGTCGGCTGCTGGCAGCGGGGTTAGGCCGTGAACCTTCGCCTTGCAGCCTCACAAAAACACCAGAATTGGCCACAGACAGACTAAACTCCTAGTGTGCATGTTATTTAATTAATACATTGTTTCTTTGTGTTGCCCTTCCCTAAATTTTCACGCTGTGATTTTTTGCAGCAAATGCAATACATAGATTTCTACTGAAAATTCTATAATGAGGGAATTGGCGCTGTTCTATTGCATATACACTGGATAATAAATCGTATTGATAGAAAATAATAAATACAACACATCTATGTGAAAAATGTGGTAAATTAAGGAGTCAAAAATAGCTGAAATACTCCTACACCAATACACTCTAGGGTAAAGTGCACAGTGCTAGAACAAACATAATCAATAATATCCGTAAAAATAAAAATGTGCAAACATTCCAAGATAGTGGTAAGAATTATTTTGCAATTTATCAGAACTAACTAAACCACTCCGATATGCAAAACCAGTAAATAAGCAGAGTATATATGTTAAATATTAAATAAAAATATGCAAACCTCAAAATAGTGTTATAAAATGTTGCAAAATATCAAAACATTGTGAGCCAGTCCGATGTAAAAAAAAATAAAATAAACAGAGTGATAAAATATTGCTAAAAATGGGTGAAAAGGACTGTTTAAAAATAAAAAAGGTGAAGTAGTGTCCCAAAAAATTTAAAAAAAAATCAGAAAAAACTTTAATATGTCCTTTCGATCAGTGGAAATATTCTTATTGTGGTAAGTGCTCCCCGTCTTCCTCTGCACCCCCACTCGTGCCCTCACTCACCAGAGTGCCCAACCCCTGCAGGGGTAAAAGGCATGTAGATCAAATCCAGCAATGATGCTCCTATATGATGATCCTCAGTCCAGTGGCCGTCCTCCCCTTCTCTGGTGTCGCGGTTCCCCCAGCATTAAACATCCATTTGTGGCAGAGAAAAAAATGCTCTCATAGCGTGAATCCGAAAAATATATAGTTTATTTATTAAAAATATATATAAAATGCAAAAGGAAGGAGCTGACAGCGCTCCGCTACAAGTACAAAGCCTTGACGTCTTGATGATGAAACGCGTAAGGCGTGGCCACGTGATAAGCATACGTCTACCTCTTGTGTACGTCTCTTCCGGGTTTGCATAGGCGGCTGGTGGAACGCACGCCGTAACACGCTGCCTGTCCAGCCAAGGCTTTGTACTTGTAGCGGAGCGCTGTCAGCTCCTTCCTTTTGCATTTTATATATATTTTTAATAAATAAACTATATATTTTTCGGATTCACGCTATGAGAGCATTTTTTTCTCTGCCACAAATGGATGTTTAATGCTGGGGGAACCGCGACACCAGAGAAGGGGAGGACGGCCACTGGACTGAGGATCATCATATAGGAGCATCATTGCTGGATTTGATCTACATGCCTTTTACCCCTGCAGGGGTTGGGCACTCTGGTGAGTGAGGGCACGAGTGGGGGTGCAGAGGAAGACGGGGAGCACTTACCACAATAAGAATATTTCCACTGATCGAAAGGACATATTAAAGTTTTTTCTGATTTTTTTTTAAATTTTTTGGGACACTACTTCACCTTTTTTATTTTTAAACAGTCCTTTTCACCCATTTTTAGCAATATTTTATCACTCTGTTTATTTTATTTTTTTTTACATCGGACTGGCTCACAATGTTTTGATATTTTGCAACATTTTATAACACTATTTTGAGGTTTGCATATTTTTATTTAATATTTAACATATATACTCTGCTTATTTACTGGTTTTGCATATCGGAGTGGTTTAGTTAGTTCTGATAAATTGCAAAATAATTCTTACCACTATCTTGGAATGTTTGCACATTTTTATTTTTACGAATATTATTGATTATGTTTGTTCTAGCACTGTGCACTTTACCCTAGAGCAGTGGTTCTCAACCTCTCTAGTGCCGTGACCCCTTTATAAAATGTCCTGAGTTGTGGGGACCCCTAACAGTAAAATTATTTTAGTAGCGTGGGTTGTCAGCACCCAAGGCAAGACAAGTAACTTGCGCCCCTAACCCACGGACATATAGTTCCCTCCGAGTCCCTTCCACTTGTACAGTATTAAAACCCATGGTACATTTTAGGATGTACCACCTCTTTCTTTGTTCTCCTTTCTTTCCCTTTTATCTCTCTCTATCTTAATTTCTTGTTTTTTTTCCCCATCCCTCTCTCTAGCCGTCTTTCTTGTTCTTTCTCTTATTCTTTCTTTCCCTTTTTTTTGTTCCTCCCCCTCTTTTCCTCTCCCTTCCACGTATTCTCAATTTTTATTCCTTCTCTTACTTCTCTTACTCCTTCGTGGGAGGGTGGGGGGAATGGGATGAGTGGCAGTGCTGGGGGGAGTTCTGATCAGCCAACTTAGGTGCTCTTGATCAATGCTGATCTGAGAACTGTAGTGGGGACTTTTAATGGTAACTATAATCACAGGTAGTGTTACTCACTGAGTCTTCGGCTTCACTATGTCTCTGACTTTGTGGTGTCTCATATCAGTGACACCTATGCCAAAATCAGGAGATAGGGTCTTCTCCAGACCCTCCCACTTCACATTCCTTACTAGTCAGCTGACCTCTAGTCTCTGCCTCCCAGCCATGCAGTGGGCGGTCGTGGGCTCCAGGAACAGCCCTGCTGGGCGACAGCAAAAAGGCTGGAGAGTGGTGCGGGCTTCAGGAACAGCCCAGGATTCGGTGACCCCTGGCAAATCATCATTCGACCCCCGAGGGGGTCCCGACCCCCAGGTTGAGAACCACTGCCCTAGAGTGTATTGGTGTAGGAGTATTTCACCCATTTTTGACTCCTTAATTTACTACATTTTTCACATAGATGTGTTGTATTTATTATTTTCTATCAATACGATTTATTATCCAGTGTATATGCAATAGAACAGCGCCAATTCCCTCATTATAGAATTTTTGGTTGATTGGGATCTCACCTAGGTGATATTCTGGTTTAGGGGGGCTGCAGTTCTTTTTCTTCCTTGTTTCCTAAGCGCGGAACCATCGTCTTTGATAGATTTCTACTGATCTGCATTGGGGAAGCAGGGAGACTGCAGTTGGCAACATTCCATCCCGAAAATACAGGTTGCCTGATTGTCATGCCGACCCAGTGATTCCAGAACATTAGAGGCTTCTGTCAATTGAGTCATTGCTACATACATGACCTTATCATGTTGCATTCATACCAAGTCATCTTTTGAGACCAGTTTTAACAGGGGTGGTATTCCAGCCGAAGTGGAGGATACAGAGGTAATAGGGCAAAGAACTGTATGCCTGTACAATTATTTATCCAATAGTATGCAGCAAAGCACTGTAGTGTTCTTAAAACAGAAGGTCAAATATGCTTTATCTGGGCTGCAGTCCTGTATGCACAGCTGGGCAGGATTTGAGGATTAAAACTTTTATTTTTGGGATTTGTTACTGAAGTGACACATGCAGACACCTTCTGTTTAAGTGCTCCTTGTTAAGAAAATAGTTAATACTAACTTTTCCTGTTACCCACACGGTTGCCATATTAAAGTCCAACTAGTGCCCCCCAGCACTGCAAGAGTTAAATGATCGTTAACTCTAGGGGATGAGGAATAAGATGTAATACTTACCTTACACTCCCATGCAATACAGATTGTGGGTGGTCTCTTGTCATCTTCACTTACAATGCAGGGCTATTGTCCTATGTTGTACTTCATGACATTGTTTGACAGCCGGCTGGAGCATCATAGAGAAGGGGCTCTGGGTGCCAGTTGCACATGGAGGTAGTCTGCCTGGGTGAGGGATAAGGTAAGTAATACACCCTATTCCTTGACCTCTAGGCTCAACAAGCATCTAACCTTAGTAGTGTGGGGGCCCCAATACAAGAGTAGTTTTTGCTATCCCTGAGTTAGGCTCTAGAAAGAAATTACCACCTACAGAACCTGCAAATTCCAACACTTATGGGAGAGTTGATTCCTGGACCCCGCTGTACTGGCTGGAGGAGCCACAGAGGGCAATGGGGGACCAGGAATCTGACACTCTGGAAGTGTTGGATTCTGAAGGTTCCACAGGATGCAATTTCTTATCAGTACCATGGAACAGCGATGTGCGTAACATCTTCTGTGCAGGGGAAACTAAGATTAACATTTTTAGTGAAAGAATCACAAGAAGGCCCGCTTGTATTTTGCGACGATTTAGTAGGCCGTTTTATGGCTCCTTTAGGGTCCATTTCACTATACCCTGTCTGGGTATAGTTAATTTTTGATAAAATTGTATATACTGAAAATTTCAGGAGCCCGTTTGACTGCTATGAAACCAATCAAATATATTGCAGTATTTTATTGTCCCCTCACCCAATACCTGTAACCCCAAACTGTCCCTTATTGAGTCTAGATAGTACTGCATATCCTCTTGTTCAAATCAAGAGTGATACAGTAGCATGACCCCCAATTCACTTTAGTGGTATGCCTGTATACAGCCAGACAGATGGTCTTTCCATTGAGGCAGAGGCCAGGTGATGCTGGGCAGGCTTCAAAATAAATAACCCTGAATAGCAGGCTTGTGGCAAGCATAACCTGTTCTACAGTGCTGGGGGAGGGGGGCACAAAAATCGATAGGGGTACTAAAATTCTTAGACTTTAAAGCTGAACACCAGGCAAGTTTTTTTTTTAAACATTCATCCAGCTTAGACCATATTCTATGCCCGTGGGACCACTCAAGTGGATAATAACTGTAGCTGCCACTACTTACAGTGATTCTCATCATCTTCCACATTCCGTGGTAAGCAGCTGCCCTGCTGCATAGTGAACAAAGAGGATCGCCTCTTTGGCACAGGTGCCATTCAGAGAACGCCTTGTATTTTTCTCAATATAAGGGGGTTGATTTACTAAAACTGGAGAGTGCAAATTCTGGTGCAGCTCTGCATGGTGGCCAATAAGCTTCTAACTTCAGCTTGTTCAATTAAGCCAATCTCAATGCAGAGCTGCACCAGATTTTGCAATCTCCAGCTTTTGTAAATCAACGACAAGGTGGAGACTGGACAAGGTGGAGACTGGACAAGGTGGAGACTGGACAAGGTGGAGACTGGACAAGGTGGAGACTGGACAAGGTAGAGATTGTCACGCCACTGCCCCTCCCCTTTGCATCAATTAGAGAAGGATTTGTGTTCATTGGAGAAAAAAAAAAAAGGGAGCATGGCTTTCTCTGAATACCACCCATTTCAAGCAAGTGACTCCCTGCAGCAGGACAGTCACTCAGCACAAGACTGAAGACCGTAAGTATCACAGGATCCTAGTATGGAGTACACATACTTAGATTGGCCTGAGCTGGACCAATGCAACTGTGCAAAAAATCCATATATGGAATTAAACTTTATGTGGTGAAAGAGCTTGAAGGCCTATAATGATAGTAAGTAGTGCCAAAATATACGTTACATTAATGTATTTGGTCACAAAACTTCTCCATCTTAATGCAGTGTCTGATAGATATAAAGTTGTAGTTTAATCCCAAGCCAATTTCTTATTTTTCAGTCATACCCTTGAGGATTGTGACCCTAGCTTTCTTGGCCACCAGATAATGTGCCACTGGCAAGGGGGTTCCCAATTACAGCTTGATGGGGATTTCCAACCCTTTCGTGTGACCCATCCTAATGTCATCTGCTAAGCTGCATAAGCTTAAGTGTCAGTACATTCCGGTGTATAACATTGCCATTAAGTGGGCTCAGGTATTATGATTAAGACAGATACTCACCATGTACACATTCATAAAAACAGCAAGCTGTATTTGTTTTAATTATTTTATTTATAAAGCATAAAAAGTAATTAAAAAAGACCCAGTGCAGTAAGGGAGCTTGGATGGCATATGACCTGCAGTATCAATTCTACATTATCCTCACTGGGCCTGTGAGTGTACTATGTACTAAAATGTGCAGGCTTGACAACCCTGCTGCAGTTGTCATTGGTCCCGTTTGCCCCATCATGACATTCAATATGACCATTTCCAGTTTTCATCTGAGATTTGTAGCAATTTCTTTTTTTTTTTTTTCTTTTTTTTTATGAAGCTGCTGTATCTGTAAGAAAGAACGTTGAAGCTGCATAGAAAGAGTTAGCAATACTGCCATCAGAAGCTATTGCATCCCATGGCATAAGCCTGAAGTTGCAATCAGCAACTGTGTTAATGAGTGTGCACTATGAACAGTGGCCGTGCATTAATTTCCTCGGCATTAAAACATAGCTGTCACATGTTCCTCTTTTAGAAATGAAATGCTCCAGAAACTCGTCACAAAGCGACCTTTTCATTGTGCAGCTATTTTTCTGACTGCATCACTTTAGTACATAGCTTTCAATGTTTAGGAGATGAGAGGACAGAAAAAGTTGGACTAATGGGGCTGAGGTAAGATAAGGCAACTTGGCATCACCATTTTTTTAACTGTAAGTTTTCAGAATCGCATGGAAATTTTGAGAAGATTCTCATGACAAAGATCAGCGTTCTGTAAAAGAAGAACAAGAGCAAAAGGTTACTGAGATCTTATAGACATATATAGTATAGCCATAGTTTTAAAATTCTAATGAATGTAAAGTGTTCCTTTTTTAGAAATTAAAGTGCAACTTTGCATAGTTAAAATCTCACAGGATTGGGGGGCAGGCGAGTACGGAGCTGGGGGGTATAACTGTACCAAAAGTCTAAGGTTTAAAGCCAAAGCCTTTAGTATTGGATATATAAAAAGAAAAAAAGGGGGGGGGGGTATAAACCGTCATGGTTCTTTACCGTCTCTTCACACCTGTCTTTCATTTGGTGCCATTATTAAATTATTTACTATACAAGGAAAAAAAAAAAAAAAAAACACTGAACATAAAAAAGGGAAAGGTTTTTTTTTTTTCTTTTTTACTGTCATAAAACATATCCAATAAATAATTTTCATATTAGGTAAACAAATGTATTCATTAGGTAAATAAAGTGTATATTCTGTGTAAAAGTTAGAGGATAGAGATAGATATATATTTTTTTTTTCGTTTAAATATAAATGTACAAATTTATTTGAAAACCTGATGTTCATATCACATTTCTTGAGGCTCTAGAATGGTAGGACAGCACTGAAGCAAAATTATATTTTCTTCACAGAGTTGTAATTTTAACAAGTGATTTCTTACACAGTATGGAAATACTTACAATTCCATCCCAAAACATATTTTTCTCACTCCTAATTATGAAGATACCACACATTTGAGATTATGTTGCTGCCTACCTGCATAGGTATCCCAATATCTAAAGAGAGCCTTCAGGCTTTCATGCAAAATATACATATTTGGTTTCCTAACCGTCACATTTCTGAAGGCCCTGAAGTGCCAGGATTGTAGAAACACCCACAAAGTTACAACATTTTGGAGAGCAGGTGACCCAAGGTATTTGAGTATAAGGCACTGGTACCGTCTGTATGCAGACAGCAAGAGAGGGAATGCAGGCCAAATTATTGGTTTATTAGCGTTAGTATATCTTTTGGGATTGTTTTTTTAATCTGTACAATTGCTGGTTCTGGTCTTCAACCACAGCATCTTAGAACACACGACACTTAAGTAGTATGTATATTTACTCCTATGATGGAGATCTGGGCATCATATCAGATCTGGACTGAATTGCTGAATGCTGACCTATTTTCAGAAATCTCTTCTGAAAATCTGGGACATCATGATCATTCAGGAAAATCTATTGTCAACTGTCAGTTTTTCTTTATACTTTGGTAGGTTACGGGCATGCTGCAGATGATGCTTTTTGTCTATAAGCATGAAACTTCTTGCAAGCGCTAAGCATAAAAACACAACCTGGCAATGTAAGAAGATAAGACCGTTTGTTAAACTGGCCACCATTTCATGGCACTTCAGTACATTTAGCCGTTAAAGGAACAAAGGTCTTGATGTGAACACTGTGCTTTGACCATGCAGAGCATACCAACAATACCTTTTCCTCTGCAGAAATCTGTACTTGCCCTTCCTTTGCTCCTCTGCATTCAGGAGCAAAAAGTTAACCCTGTGCAAGTTCCTAGTTGCTTTTAAGAGGCCACACAGGGCTGAGGACCTTCACCACATCCCCATGAGACAGTGCTAGTCACCTAAGCTGCCAATCACCAAGCACCAGTGCTGTCATTTGGAAGGAAGTGGCGCAAGTCACGAGTATTTCTCTTCCCTCCCAGGGGCCAAGTAAAACAGGAGGGTAGCGAATGGCAAGCTGCAGCAAGAACTGCCAATAAATAGGCTTTGCCCTACAAAATTCATTATTAAACAAAGGTATTCTTAAATACCACTTAATTACCATGAGTAATATGTATTAATATTGCAACATTTCACAGCATTTTACAAACAGCAAGAAAACAGTTCAAAGGCCACAAACAATATATAACTTGGAAAAAAAAGACAACGCTTACTAAAAAAGTTATGGAAGGATGTAGAAGGTTAATATAAAGATTTCTCTGAGAAAATTCTAATAAAATGCTTGGGAAAAAAAATATAATAAA
The DNA here is from genome assembly GCF_042186555.1 of Aquarana catesbeiana. NCBI lineage: Eukaryota > Metazoa > Chordata > Amphibia > Anura > Ranidae > Aquarana > Aquarana catesbeiana. The sequence goes on along the minus strand of NC_133334.1, from coordinate 86,529,476 downwards.
GATTTTTGAAATGCGCTACAAGCTATTCCTCATACAATAAAACCTTTTTTTTTTTAAATGGAAGTCATGTCTGCAGCCTGAATTGTGAAAAGAAAAAGGTTGGAACCTTGGTTTGGGCTGTCACGACCTTTCTTATAACCCACCACTGATTACATGGTTCTAATTTTCCACTTGCAATGTAAAGTGTCGAGGCTGTAACAGTTACAAGGATGGTCATAGTGTAGTGTACCATGTGTTACAGGAAAGTCTGCAGAATCAATGTGAAAGACTGAGCACTGATATACTGAATATTGTTTGTGAATGCCCGAATATGAATCTGCACAAAATATTCACAGATAAGAGTATTCATTGACCAGTGCTGTAGACTTATGCCCCGTACACACGGTCGGATTTTCCGATGGAAAATGTGTGATAGGACCTTGTTGTCGGAAATTCCGACCGTGTAGGCTCCATCACACATTTTCCATTGGCTTTTCCGACACACAAAGTTTGAGAGCAGGATATAAAATTTTCCGACAACAAAATCCGTTGTCGGAATTTCCGATCGTGTGTACACAAATCCGACGGACAAAGTGCCACGCATGCTCAGAATAAATAAAGAGAGATGAAAGCTATTGGCCACTGCCCCGTTTATAGTCCCGACGTACGTGTTTTACGTCACCGCATTCAGAACGATCGGATTTTCCGACAACTTTGTGTGACCGTGTGTATGCAAGACAAGTTTGAGCCAACATCGGTCGGAAAAAATCCTAGGATTTTGTTGTCGAAATGTCCGAACAAAGTCCAACCGTGTGTACGGGGCATACGTGTGTATTGATGAATGCAGGTTTAGACTGCAATTGGGTTGTATACTAGAAAACTGATTTTCCCAGTTCACACAAAAAGTCCTCAAAAAACTTGATCAGCCAGGGTGGTGATTTTTGTCCAAAATAAATCCATTTACCTTGCACCAAAGGAAATCATGTAAAAAAGGTACCCTATGACAAGAGGGACTAATCAGAAGACCCAAATTCCAAACAACTGGTTTCCTGAAAGATTGTGGCATATACACACTGCATATCACTGTTGTATTAGGAACCTTTGCTGAACCACAATGACCACCACAAGTCTGGCAGGAACATCCATCCCAGTATTGAAATCCTGTTACCGGAAAAGATTTAGAGATGTCTGAAGTTTGCATGACTGTCAGATATACGATTTCCCAAAACCGTAATCGAACTGCTGACATCTAATTTTTAGGGTTTGTGTCCATCATACAGGAAGATCTACCATCTAATATGGCAAGGTTAAGATCAATTGTTATGCCGCGTACACACGAGCGGACTTTACGGCAGACTTTGATGTACTTTACGATGGACTTTCTGAATGAACGGACTTGCCTACACACAATCCACCAAAGTCCATCGAATTCGTACGTGATGACGTACAACCGGACTAAAACAAGGAAGTTCATAGCCAGTAGCCAATAGCTGCCCTAGCGTGGCTTTTTGTCTGTCGAACTAGCATACAGACGTGCGGACTTTTCGACCGGACTCGATTTCGACGGATTGATTTAAAACATGTTTCAAATCTAAGTCAGTCCAACTTTTGAGAAAACAAAGTCCGCTGGAGCCCACACACGATCGAATTGTCCGACGAAATCCCATCCGCCGGGCAAAGTCTGCCGTAAAGTCCGCTCATGTGTACGCGACATTACAATTAAAAAAGGCCAGGCAGGGAGTGAAAGGCAACCATTGTTTTTTTCTAATACACACTTTTTTGTATTTCATTCTACCAGGAGTCACGATGCTGCTGACAGTGACCCCCCTGGAAAATCCAGGGCCTCCTTCTCCTGTGCCACCTCCAATAGCTCCTAAGCCAGGCAAAAACAATGCACGCCTACAACGCCTCCTGCGGAAAGCTGCAAAGAAAAGTGGAGCACAGCCCCTTCCAACACAGTCTCCCAAGACCTTCCGTTCAACTCTTTCTCCAGTCACGGAAGGCGATATAGAAAGCCTTGAACCTGCCGCTGCACAGAAAAACCTGCCTCCTCCTATTACTCTACCTCCTCGTTTTCAGATCCGTGGAGTCACACACCGGGTACCATCTCCTTACCCAAAACATAGCTTCACCTTTACCGTGCCTGAGCAACAGAGTTTGAACCAATATCTGAGCCCTAGTCCAACTCCTGACACACCTTCTCCTCGGCCTTCTGGATCTAGTACCCATGACAATCCTTTTCTATTTCCTTCAGGAGGTTGCACCTCTGATCATGGCTCACTAAGAGTCAATGCCAATGCCAGTCCACGACCTTGCACACCAAGACATGTTACTTTTAATCCAACACAGAATACACAGCCAGTAGCACCCCTCATCTCCGTTTCTGATCTCCCCATTATTGTGGCTGAAACAGAACCTGGACTTGATTTTCCAAATGAAGATAAAAACATAAGAGAAAATCAGGACAACATAAGTGTCCCAAATACAGAAAGTGGCCATGCCACACTCAATAGTCCACTGCCTGATCAGCAGGCGCTTATAAAAACATCCATCAGTTGTAGTACAGTTAGTTTAGAGGACAACCCAGTAACACACCAGGTTGCACCTGCAACCTTAGTAGCAATAAATAAAACAGAGATATGTTTGACAGTTGCAGAAACTAGATCAAACTCATCAACTCTTCCTTTAAGGCCAACTGAAGTGAATAAGACAATCACTGCAGTCCATACCACAGATGGAGGCCTTCCATTAGTTGCAGAAGTCAAAACCACAAGACCTCCTCCTGAAGTTAAAAGTGTGCCAAAACCTGTTAAAACTAGACCAGCAATCTCAGAAACTGATGCATCAACCTCTGCAAAACTTCCTAACTCAGATGAAGGGAACATGTTACAATCCCCAGAACGGCCAAAACCACCTCGGAAGAAGCCTGGAGGATGGGCAAGGCTTATGAAACATCTCGTAGTTGAGCCCGACGAGCCAAAATTTCCTGAACCACAAAAGACAGAGGGGAAAAAAGAGAAAACAGGAGAAGCCAAAGTAGCTGATACTGAGACTACACAACAAAGCAAAGGGCTTCGCGCCAACAAGATGTGGGATGCGCTATTGTATCACATGGCCACATCCAGCAAGGGGCAAGAGAAGCCTGCATCAGCAGAAGGATCAACACCACCTGATGCAGCATCAGCACCAGCTCCCCCTCAATTTCCTTTTCTGCGCTTTCGTTTACCTCTCCTTTTGCATCGGCCTCGATTTGATGCAAGAAAACTAAAGGAGGCGGCAGCTCGACCCCTGCGTAAATTTACTGCCTTCTTCCACCGGCGAGTCACAGACAAATCAACCAGTACATTCAACAGGACAGCATCAGGCTGGAGCCTTAAAGGAGAGGATGCTGAGCAGGAAAAAATAGAAGGGGATGCAGCAGAAGTAAAAAATGAATAAAGAAAATTATCCATCCAAGCCATTAATACACATGTTCTGTAGGCGTGTAGTGTTCCATTTTTGTGTGGTTTACTCCCTACATAGCATTTTATACCTATAAAGATAATATCTAATCATGTATTGATGTGCTGTGTCCAAGTATTAAAGGGTCGCTAAACATCAGTAACAAGTTTTTTTATGTAATATAGTTCTTTAAGAACGCTCAAGAACAAACATGTTCTCAGCCAAACTCCAGGCAACTAAATAAATGCGCAATTAAAATAAATGTTGCATTTTAAAAGCTAAAGAGTTTTCAATGCTGTCAATCCAGTCCAAAGTTTGGTTGGTGACCTCACTTTCATACTACAGTAACATACCTTGGTCACCTCCCTGCCTCCAAGCCTATGGCTAGACTGAAGAGGTGACGGCAGACTGTTGTGTTTAGTTTCATAGGTACTTCACACAATCCCAATGGCTAAGGATGAGTGTTAAGAAATCCAGAGGTTTAGGGGGCTGATCAAGATCTCAATAGCAAATAGATGACTAATATAGATTCCATCTGTGACTGGTGTTTACAGAAGGAAGGGACCCACATGATATGCCATTATTGGATAAGAGATGATGGTTTACAGGATTAATAAGAACTAGACTCCCATATGGTCCTCTGCAGGTTCCCTGCCTGGGTTACTCAGATGGCCAAACGTGGCAATACTACTGGAGGTTATAATAAGAATAGCAACTATGCTATGGGAAAAAAGAACGAAGATGCAGCACTCACAGCAGGGAACTTTTACATCCAGACATGGAATCCACATACAGGTGCTCAGGCTTAAAGTGTTCTTCCACACTGCAGGTAGCATAAATGAAAAAAAGGAGCCAGAAACTCTGATATCCGTGTTGCAATTTTTATTGGCTACATAAGTGACATAAAAGAGCTAACGCGTTTAGGCACCCCCCGCGCCCTAGCATTTCTGGCCGTGGCCATCTTGAGTAAGGGCAGATAGTTCATGTAGCATTTACTTTCTCAAATCCATCGTCCCTTAGCTGAAACATGCAGGCAATAGTGTGTGCTTTAGGCTGGGTTCACACTGGTATGACGTACGCTCCCCGTCTTTGGGAGCACGTCGCATGACGTGTGTAAATCAATGATTCCCTATGAGAGTCGTCTTAGTTGGTCCAACACAAGTCAGTTTGACTTTGAAAAAGGTTTCTACACTACTTTGGTCCTACTTCAGCCCATTAAATATAATTGAAGTCAGATCAAAGTCAGATCCTTGTCCTAACCAATTCGACTTTGTGACATCCGACACGGTGATTACAGCAGCAGTAAAAGGAATTTATGTTACACTGGGATTGTTTTAATTGATCAAATGACAAGTCAGACCATCTCAAAGTCGGAGCAAAATCATATCCTGTTCATTCAAGACAGATGGAAGTAGGACTGATGTCACAGGGCAAAGTAGAATGACAGTCGTGTTGTACCAGTGTGAATCCGGCCTAACTCAGAAAACCTACTCCTCTCCTCCTGAAAACTGAGAGGTATGCCATAATTTGCCTAGGTCAGAAACCAGGAAGTAAAGAAATGTAAAAAAAAAAAAAAAAAACACAAGTAAATATGATATACTTTCCTATCCATTTACTAATGCTGGCAGCTTAAGGATTAAAATTATTTCAATGTTGATTGGGAGAGTGAAATTACACTTTAATCATAGCAACTAATACTATACCAATATTCATCTCCTATGCTTCTCCTGGGGAAGTAATCGTTGGTCTAAGAATTGCGTAGAGGGATGTACACCTGCATATTGCCTAATCAGTGATCCCCAATTTAATGATGGGACAACTAATAGAATGATCATTATCATATGGAGGAAACACTGAATTATGTGAGGTGATATGGAGGCTTGGTAGTGTGGAAGTATAGCAATCGTTATAGTATTTGTATATTATATATTAAATGAGGAGAGATTTTAGGATTTGCATATGCCAGCATGTTATTTTAAGTCTCGCTAATGAAGACATTTTTGATTGCGTGGAGTAGCTATGAAAGTCCCTGCCTTGTATATCCATACAAATGTAATTATTGTTGCGTTTAGTTTTTTTTAATGAATATATGACTGCACTAATTAGTGTTTTTTTATCTGTCTGAAGTTTGGCTTTTAATAAATCAGAACAGAAATACCTAGTAATATAGTGGGGAGGGATATTCAATACCCATTTGTCTTCCTGTCCAGTTACTGATAAAGTCAATCATTTTATGCCTTCTTTAGTCTAAGATGGCAGCGAACGTAGGATAAGAGGCTACACAACAAAATTAGGTGAATGTCAACACTCAATAGTACAGTCTTTTTTTACACTTGTAAAAATGTGGTGTTTAATATAACTTGTTTGTTTTATGTTTTCAGGTCTTCTCATTTCCCACTAAATCTGCTCTCTGCTTTTTCTGTACACCACAGGTTCTACTAAGGACAATGGACAAATACCAAATGAGTGGGAATAAAGAAAAAATATGGTGGGGGAAAATAGGGATGGAGATAGGTCAATACATCAAAATGCAGGTGCATTGGCAATTTGTTCTGTAGTGCAAAAAAATATTTTTGCTAGTTGAGCTAAACTGTACCTATCTCCTGAAAACAGTTGTCTTGCCAGCTAAAACATTCATGTCAAAAATTTTCAACACTCATAGTACTGGTGACTTCACTGAGACTTGTGCACAATGTGTCTCAGGCCCCAATGCACCTGTGCAAGCAGGTGATGCACCACAGTACCCTGCACCCAAGGCACTGCCTGCATACTACTCTAAAATAATATTGCATCAAATCTTATTTGATGTTGAAATGAAGGGCTTCATGAAGAGTGTTTGGGTGGTCATATATTTGATGATTTTTGTGCAAATGTAAAAAAAAAAAAATCTGCAGATAGCTGGACTAAAGAGGTTTTGGAGACTGGAAGATTCACTCTTTGGTTTAGAGGTCTGTTAATGCAGTAGAGATAGGTTAGCGCTGTGCTGTACTGCCCAATAAGCATTCATTTGGAGGTTACCCAACATGTGCTACATGGTAGATGAACATGTGGAGTGAAAAATGGACAGTTCAAGGGTTCAATTATTGCTCATTGACAATGATCTGCCTTGTATGACCATGTTCAATGAAGATCTAATGCTCATATGTACAATTAAGGCACTGAGTGCACACATTTAGAAAGGTTAGTCCACCCAAAACTGATGTGTCAGCATTTGCTGGATGCTGGAATTAAAGCCCAACTCTGGGCTCTCCCTGAATAATCAAGGGGCCTGGACCCAGTACAACATGACCAGTAGTACTGCCCTGTCAGCAACCTGTATTCAATCTGAAGCTGTCCTCCACGGGTCATCTTTTCTGCTACAACATGCCTTCAGTCCCCTGGGTTGAATGATGGACAACAGAGAGATTTGCATGTGAGTGCAAGGTGACATGGACCCACCCCCTAAGAGTGTGTCACCACAGTGCCCTGCACTCAGTGTAAAATTAGATATCAGCACTGACATCGCCACATCAATGCCACCCTCGAGGTCCACCTAGGGTGCCCGAAGAAGACTTGGGAGGAAGAGTACCCTGCATATCACATGAGCAACCTGGAGACATCTAAAAGGTAATATATGCGCGCACAAGAGGGCTGCACCCAGAGCTGGCCTTTGAACCAACTCACAATTTCTACCAGTATGATTTTCGTGCTCAGTCTTTACACCTGAGGTGGCCATTAGATGTTTTCTTAGATTATAAAAAGGAAAAAAAATGGGATGTCAAAGTGCAAAAGTTGGCCAAAACTCAGGAACAGTCAGCAATTCTAGAATGAAGATCTTATTGTTGGAGTACTCAAAAGGTAGCAGGACAACCACTTTCCACTATACCTAAAATAGTGTATACGTTTTGAGTGGACTGGTTCTCAATGCATTGTCCAGTTTCCCATCGTTTGCCTTCATTTTATTGACATGAACACATCAATACCAGATAACTCAAAGTACACCTCCCATGGTGCTCAGCTGGTAGATAGGTTAGATGCTCACAAGGAACAGTTGGAATGAAAAAAAGTTACCCCTTTCTGCACGGACGGAAAGGACAAATAATTAAATGGAACTTGAGAGGAAGCAAAGAAAGTGAATGATATGATCTGAATATACAGTATATAAGAAGAAAGTACAGAAAGACAAGACTGTAATGCCACTGGACATCTTTAAATACCTCATCAAGGCTCGTCCACTAAGACCTTCTCATATTTTCCATGTCCAGTTGGAACAAACTTGTACTTTTTAGTGGGAGTTGCATTCTGCGGGAGAGAAAGAGGTCAATTCAGGAATGAGTGTTCTATTTTCCATGATATCATATTAAGTATTTTATGTAAGTCACAATTCCTGATTTTGCCATTTAATGCAAGTCTGAGAGTACATTATTACTCCTGTAAGAAATAATATATATATATAGCTTAGGACATGCATACATGTGCTTAATAAAATGTTTGGTTGACAAATGCCTTTGTTTGTATTCTAAGAACATTAGGATCTAAAGTCACTCAGCAGAATGGTAAGTTGGGGCCTATTCAAATTCCTACGGTAAGTTGCAGTGCGTTGGCACAGACCATGTCAACATGCAGTATACCACAAGTTTATGTGTTTTGCATTAACAGGACCCAGTCAGCGCAGGGTTATCTGTAGTCAAAACCATACCTGCTAAAAGAGGAAATACACTTACCTTTCCATCAGCACATGTCTTAAACATTGCCACTTAGCTGCTCCCTAATTCCTCAGCTATTACAAGTATCTGGTGTGAGAAATCCTGCGTGTGATGGAAGAGACAGGTATTCAACTGATCCAACTGGTTGAAAAATTGTAGGGAGCAGTGAAGCGGCATTCTTAACACCAGAAAGGTAGGTATATTGCCTCTTCATTTAGCAGGTATGCTTTTGGATGCAAGTGACCTTGTGTTGATAGGGTCAAGTAAAGGCAGCCTATTCTTTATAGAGGGCCGCTAACACCAAAATGTACCTAAAAACCAAACTTTTTAAATGCACTGTACTACAATGCTTGAATGGATCTTGGTTGCAGTGTGCACAACACACATTCTATACTGCAGCACACCACTGATTGTGCACTGCAGTAACGTGGTACAACACACAATTTACTATGTGGTATAAACAAACAGTTCACTGCACATAAACAGCAAAACTATCGGAGGGATTTTTAGGGCACCAATGAAAATCATTGATATAGTAAAATACTGTAGCACCCTCCTTGGTAGGTGCTAGAAGAGTATAGTTTTTGGTCATTATGCTTACCAGGAAGATGGTCAGGCAAAATTAGAGTGCTCTCTGCCTACCAGGGAGCAGGATCTATTGGCAATGTCTGCTCATGGTTCTCAGGTGTAGCTCAGCTTGTCTGAATGTCCCACATTAGTCCAATAGGGAGGCATATTGGACGGTGGGAGGGGACCTGGCAAGTGAGGGCACAGGCATTGTTACAGCCCTGACTATTGGCAGAGGAAAATGCCTCAATGCATGCTGGGATACTGTATAAATGCCAAGGGCACATGTACTTGGGGTCTTTCAGCTGGAGAGCGGGGTCCCGGGGTGGGGGAGGGCGGCCCCCTCTTTAGCAGTTGTCACGCGGCCTTGGGTAGTCGACCTAAGGGCCTGAAGTCAGAAAGGAGCTGAACCCAGAGGTCCTGCAGAGGTGACTGGAAGGGGGACACCAGCGAGGATCTGAATCTGCCTACAGCGAGTACAGATCTGTGTCATTGGGCCTGTCCTGTGAGGGCCAACCCTTTCAGCTAGAAGAGTCAGTGGATGGGTGTCAGTCAAGGGGATGCTATAGAGTGTCCCGAAGATAACAGTAGTTGCATCAAGTCTGCTGCAAGAGAGCAAGAAGACTTAATTCTTCCATACAAGTGGAAGTATGGTAAAAGCAGCGTGTCTGCTTCCACAAATCTTTTAGTGAGGCCAAGTGAGAGTTGTCCTTATCCACTGAATCATTCAAGTTGGAGTCTCCCACTATTCCTTCTCCCACCCAAGTTCCACAATAAATATCAATACCCTGGACTGTTCATTGAGTAACGAGCAAGCGGGAGTAAATGGGGGGGAGGAATAAAGGAAAACCCCTAGCAACTGGCTGCAGGTAATCAGAGGGATGCCTAAGAAGTCACACAGCAAGCCCTACGGGTACAGTGCTACAATACAAAAAAAAAAGATTATATAGTCAGTTACAAACCAATATGTAGATATCTACATATTGTTTTTTTAACCGACAATATAATTTTTTTTTTGCATTTTACTAGATTATGGATTTTCATTGGTGCCCTAAAAATCCCTCCCATAGTTTTGCTGTCTGTTTCATCCTGGGATGTGGCACCAATAGTATTGGGCAGTTTAGGCACATCTGATAGATTTGATCAGTTTACTGCACATTACAGCATGGATGTGAAGCCAGCCTTATTATTGGCAGTACAGTTGTTTGACTTCAAGTGGTTGTATCGGGATGACGTCCGCAGCTACAGGCATCACCCTGGTACCGTGTTTTAGAGCTGGCAGTCGGCTCTCTTGTAACAGCAATCGGACGGTCTAGCTATTACAAGCAGCGGGAAGGGATGTTTCCTCCTCCCCCCGCTGCCTTCCCCAGCTTGCTCATTGTTTACATAGTCTTTCTAGACCGTGTTCAACTTTTGTCAGCTCTGCCACAACAATTAAAATAGAACTATAGCCAAAACTTTTTTTTTTTTTTTAATTTTGGATTGCGTACGGGAGGTTTATAACCCCTGTCAGTTATTTTTCCTTTTTGCCATCTGTCCCGTTGGGTTGATTTACCTCCACTTCCTGTCCCATAGCCAAAACAGGAAGCAAGAGCAAATCCCTGCAAATATACGGATTCCCTTGGGGTCCTCCAGGTCACCAGAACTAGTGTCATCATTGGAAGATTTCCCCTCTTACACTGTTCTGGGGAAAACCCAAAATTTGGGGTTCTCTTTTACTTTCGATGAGAACGATAAACAGGACAAATAGAGAGGGTGAATCTCCCTAACAGAGGCACAGATAATAGGATCCTAACGGGTTCTAATCCATCTCCACACTGTCCAAAAGTTTGCCTTTCCGTTCAAAGCAATATTTTCTCCTTTTTGCTATAATAAATATCCCCCCAAAAAATCTAAAAAAAAACAAAAACAAATTTCTTCCTCAGTTTAGGCCGATATATAGTCTTCTACATATTTTTGGAAATAAAACCCCGCAATAGGCTTATATTGATTTGCGCAAAAGTTATAGCGTCTACAAAATAGGGAAGAGATTTATGGCTTTTTTCTTTTTTTACTAGTAATGGCGGCGATCTGCGATTTTTAGCGGGACTGTGACATTGCAATGGACAGATCAGACACTTGACAGATTTTTGGGACCATTGACATTTATATAGCGATCAGTGCTATAAAAATGCACTTATTACTGTGTAAATGTCACTACTAGGGAAAGGGTTAACACTAGGCGGCGATCAAGGGGTTAAACATGTTCCCTGCTACGCGTTTTCAACTGTATGGGGATGTGACTTATTAGAGGATGAGCCAGACTGCTGTTCCAACTTAGTAGGAACACACAATCTGTCTCTCCTCTCCTGACAGAATGGGGGTGTGCATTTACACACACACATCCCCGTTCTGGCTCTCGTGGCCGGCGGACGTCGTGGCCGCCGGCCAAACCCATCATGTCCCTCAACTGTGCAGCGGGTGCACCTGCTAGAGCCGTTTAAAGGACCAACGTACAGCTACAGCGATTCGTGGGAATGTGCCGACCTGACACTGTATAATGACGGTGGCTGGTCGGCAAGTGGTTAAAGCATAACTTAAGGCAAAACGTTTTAGTCTTGGATGGAGTGGAGAGGGAAAAAGAACACCTGTCAGTTTTTATTGCTGTCTGTGCCCCCCCTCTCTCCCCCCCGGTAGAGAGATTCACCCTCTCTATTTGTCCTGTGTACCATTATCATTGATAGTAAAAGAAAATACCAACTTTTGGGTTGTCCCCAGAACAGTAAAAAAGAGGAAATCTTCCAAAGGGGACAGTAGTTCTGGGGGCCCAAGAAATTCCCTTAATTTGTAGGGATTTCCTCACTTCCCGTTTTGGCTATGGGGACAGGAAGTGAAGGTAAATCTCCACAATGGGACAAAGATGGCAAAAATAAACCTTACATTGGGTATAACCTTCCCTTACTCTATCCAAAAATGATATTATAGTGTTTATAAAGGGTTTGTTACCCCATCATTTCTGCCTGCTGTACCATGTACTTGTATTAAAAAGTATCCTGTTCTCTTTGTATTGCTTCCCTTGTGTGAAATGCTTGGTGTTCCTGCCAGTCCCATTAGAAGCTGACCACACCAAGCAGAACACACTGGTCAGTTCTCTGGCTGTGCTGGGAACTCAGCCGGTGTTTCATCAGATTAGGCGACCCGTCAGAATGTGTAACCGAAGTGATGTTTTCGCACTCGCACACAGTAAGGATAGAGTGGGAAGGGGGCAAGCAGACATCTTGTTACACTCACCGTAGTTTAACATTGTACACTTATTTTTAACAGTAAACTGAAGTTATATAGTGAAATACAGTACTTAGAACTATGTTTGACTGTTTAGATGTTGAATTTTAAAAGCAGCAGCAAGCCTGCTGATCTCATAGGTTTGCTAATCTGACAAAAGTTGGCTGCTTTTAAAATTCAACATATAAACAGTCAGACGGACTTCTAAGTACTGTATTTCACTATATAAACTCAGTTTACTGTTAAAAATAAGTGTAAATTGCTAAACTACGGTGAGTGTAACAGGATGTCTACTTGCCCCCTTACCACTCTAGCCTTACTATGGAGGAGTGTGGGGTGTAGCAAGATGGTGGCGACGAAACGTCACTTCCATTACACATTCTAACGGGTTGCCTAATCTGACGAAACGCCGGCTCTCCTCCAATGATCAGACTTGTCCTGACACGCCCTCTGCACAGCCATTCACTGGAAAGTTCAGTGTGCTGTTGCTTCTCCTCCCCCCAGCTCGTATGCAGCTGGGAACAGAGGGAATGTAATCACTTATAAAAGAGAAAAAAAAAAAATTGTATTTATAATGTATTTTTATATCCATACCACACATTTTGTCTTTCATTTCAATTTTAAACTGAATGGGTTGTTTTACATCATTTACAATCACCAACTCCAGAGGATGATGGAAAAATTGTTAGTTACAATAGGAGCACTGTTAAATCAGGGATAGACTACAAGAAGCTTTAACTGAGCTTTGTATTTGTACGTTTTTTACCCCCTATAACAAATACACATCCTATAGGTGGTCCAGGCCTTGTATTGTATTGATGCAGTGCTACTTTTAAGCAACAGAGTGAAAATTAGACAGCCCAGCATCAGCCTACTTCACTTAACCTGGAGGAAACGCTGTATTGAGGTAATATAGAAGCGGTCCCAATACCAATTTCCTGGCTAACATGATGGTCCAATAGCTTTACTACTCTAAGACTGACCTGGAGCAAAAATGCAGATGGGGAGTTGTGACTTTCTGATCTGGATGCTTGTTCTAGGTCAGCATCTCAGAAAGTGGTGAAGCCAGGGAATTCGCATTTGCAAGAGGATATCAGCAATTGCACAATCCATATTTTTCCAAGTACTTGTTTATTTAAAACACTGTTTGCAAAACTGATTCATTTTTTGCATCTCAGTGTTGCAGCCACTTCCTGTATTCCAGCGATAACTGCATGGCCTGGGTGGGTTTCCCCAATACTGATGATAATAGGCCATGACTGCAGTGTGCACACTATTTGAAGCTTGAATGAGAAAGCAGACAGAATTTGCTATGTGGGTGGCTCCGTAGGCCACCTCCCGCCCAAAAAAACCCAAAAAAAAAAACGAAGGAGCTGGGTGGAAAATAGTCAAACAACGACTGGATACAATCCGATGCAGCTGCTCCTTGAGTATTCTGACAGGCGTGGACTAGGACTGTCAGAATACAATAACCACAGGCTTACACAATCTACCCACATAAGGACAAATCTAATCTTATTACACATTCAGTTCCCCAAACCCGGTAGTACCTCTCCTCCTGTACCCAAGCTTTGTCTTAGCATTCCCCATCCTTTCAAGGGCTGTCCCCCTCCAACAGCAATGCCAGTTTGGGTCGCCTACACTTTATTAGCCACTAAGGAGGGAAGTCAGAAACGGCCTATATCCTTCATTTCTCCACCCCCCCCTCCCACTTCTTCCACCTCCCTCATCCATGTTCCCACTTTCTATACCTACAACACCCCCCCCCCCAAATACGCCACACCGGACCCTCTTACACATACAAAACATACTGCAAACCCTTACTAAATACTAGTCTTGCTCCATCCCCTGAGGATATTATCAAGACCACTTATTTTACAAAAAGCGACACCCTCAACCCAGCCCTAACTGACTAAAACATGGAGCCATTTAAAACCAACTTGGACAGCTAAACTAGGAAATGTTCTACATCGGAATATTGAATATCCTGAAACACACTATGGGCCCGGACCCACTATGTTGCGGGTCATACAGAAGGGACTGTATTTAATTTAAAAATAGACCTTGTAGTTCCAAAAAATATTACTGTATAACTCATGTTTAAGCCTTCTGTATGTTATTCTTATACACAAATACAAATCTGTTGGGAACAAGAAAAAAAAAAACCCACCACAGCGAGAGATCTATCTGCGCTGTATACGGTGGATGCAGAAATCTGATTGTTTCCATTCAGCCTGACAGGGTGACAACATTAAACCCAATTAGAAGACAGAGATAGAGTGTTGCCACCTCCATACAGGAAATGCCTGAACAAGTACCTTTATGGCAGGATTATAAGGTATTATATTAATGAAAGCTGCAGATTTAAAATTAGAGAATAAGGTTTCAAATTAACATGATAAAGCTTATGTGATTTTACCTCACTTCACAACTTACAACTCACAAGCCCGGTGTGTCTCCAGCATTCTCAGAACTCTAATTTCGCAAGAACTGGAGAGCCAAAAGCGTTCCACTTCCTTTTTATTGAAAGCGAATATCATCATAAATTATACTTGGCTTAGTCTAGTGAGCGCCTAGTCAGCAGCTGTAGGAAACCCATTACCTGAAACGTCTCCAGGGTAGGGAGCATTTTTTAGTTTATGAATAGAAGTGTATTTTTGGCTGTGGCTGGCAGCATTCAGCTACAAACAGTATCTAGAGTGCTTAAGAGATTTTCCAGGAGGAACATTTACACTCCTCAAGTCTACTTTAAGTGTAGCTGACAAAAAAAATAAATGTTGTACATTTTTTTTTATAATAAAATGTATTTAAACCAAACACTGGACTTTTCTTACTTGTTCCTTTTTTGTCTAATTGTTATGCCTTTAAAAAATGTTTTGTTATATCTGTTTGTAAAATGTGCAAAAATACCTCTTGATCCTGCAAAGCCAGTAAATTAAAATGTAGAAATTAAATATAAATTAATATATTTTTGATATTTTGAATTGTATATGCCGCCAGCAGGTGGCACTTTATGCATTGTTTACAGGTTTGCTTTTTTTCATACAACTGGTTGTTTAAAGAGCTCAGTACCTCAAGGCAAACTTTACACACAAGAGAATGAACCAGATAAGTGACAGGCAACCCATACCTCTCAACTTTCTGTGAAATTGGGGCAAAATATTTTGATGACACACCCCCTCAATACGAAAAATGACTGGGTAAATCTTTTTTTAGTACTGTATTTTCAATACACTGACTTTTTAAAACAATTGCAATAATTTAGCAACTGGATCAGTGCAAAATTACACTTTTGGCAATTAAAGTTCAACTCCAGGAATAATGTTTATTGCATACCTACATTGGTCCAGCTTGGAACAATGCAAGTATGCATTGCTCATGCCTGGGGGACTGCTGGGGAACCAAGAAATCACTGTAGTCAGTACTGCTACAGAGATAAATGTTTCTAGGTCCTGCTCAGATTCTATGCCCCACTGCATGCTGACCACCGGAGGATCACTCGCTAAGAAAATGCCTTCATTTGCAGAATATCATAGAAAAATTCATCCTTTGAAAAAAGCCAATCAGGACGCAACGCGCAAGTTGGGCAGTGACGTCATCGCGCTGGGCGGGATCAAGACGCCATATTTGAGAACGACATTTGCCAGGTTTATTACATGCCTGTTTATGGAATACATCTAAGTGCAATACCTATATTTTATTAGTAAACCTATATGAAACGGTCTGCACTATTGGATGTCTGTGCTTCCCTAATTTGGCTGACCTGCATCTGTTCCTGACAGATCATTATCTGAGATTCAGTACAAGGAGAGGATGAACTACTAAACAATCTTTTTAAAAACAAAAGTGCACACGACCCCATTTATTCTACTGGGATCCACAGTACCAGGTGAGAGGATACCCACAAGGGGCGGTGAAGTGCACTGCAGTGTTTTCATATGTGAAGAGATAACATGGATCTAAGGAAATTTCTCGGATATTATGCATTGACTTCACAGAGATTGTATGTCTATTACATGGACTACACATTTATTTTTGCATTTTTTTTGCACGCATTCAATGTACATCATGTAGGATTTAATATACATTTGTATACGATTTATAGATCACATTGTTTTAGAGTACTGATTGATGTATTTCTAGATTTTCTATTTTTTGCTAATGTCACTTTGATTAGTTAAGCTAAAGCACTTCACTAGTATTTGCTTTACATTCATAGAATAACTTGAATTTTATTTTTTTCATATAATACAAGGTGTTCTCTGACTGGACGAAATAGAGAGAATGGGCAATGGCATCAGAATCACCACCTTGATCAGAGAATGTTTCGTATTTACTGAAAAAAACATAGCACTATGAATGGCAGCGGTGCCAAGCAAGCAACCTCCTGCAGTCAATGTGCAGTGGAACAGCCACTTGCATAGAACCCGAGCAGGAGCCAAAAGATTATGGCCATAACTATAGTAATGCCAACTTCTACAGCGAAGTATAGCTTCCCTAGTTTTTTCAGGTAAGAGATATGCATACTTACATTGTGCCAAGCTGGACCAATGCAAGTAGGAAATACAAATAATTCCTGGAGTTCAGCTTAGAGCGGTAGTAAACCGCTGGCTGTTTTTGGCCTGCAAGGCAATGTCATAATGTGCTAGTATGCATCGGCTGCATTTACAGTAAATCTCCTAAACTGTGCAAGTTTAGGAGATATTTACACTACCTATAGGTAAGCCCTATTATTCATGCATGGGAGTTTACTCCCATGCATGAATAGCGCATTTTGTCATAGAGGTCTACACATCAGTCCAGAAAGGGGGACAACTGGGGAGAAACCCAGGGACCTGGTTCTAAAAGATGGACAGTCCCTCCAAATTAGGGTCATTTGGGAGCTATGAGTAGCATTAAAACTGTCAGTAGCACTTTTCTTCCAGCAAAACATCTCTGGCAGTAAAAAAATAGGAAAACTTACTTTAAAGTGAACCTATGCCTTAACCATACAGTGCAAAGCAAGCACTGTTCTCGCAATTGAACACTCAGTTTTGATTTGCTGCTGCTTTGTTTAGCCATTGGGAGCAATGGAAATCCCATAAATAGAGCAGCATGCAACCCGTGTGGCAATGCTGGTGATTGGGGCACGAAAGAAAAGTAACCATATGCTGGGGATTGCTAAATAAAAACGCATGGGCAAAGCACAGGTTCACTTTTACAAGACTTAATTGGAATCAATGAAGCATAAAAGGCTTTTCGATTGCACAGATATTTTAATGTCACCTTATCCATTTGTCCTGACTTGCAGCCCTGTTCCCACAAGCTCTTCTTGCTCAGTACATCTCCTGGCTTCACTTCCTGCAAACGGAAATCACAACTTATGATGATGTCACTTAGTCCACTTGGCGAAGCATATTTGCAGGGAGTCTGTTAGCTTACTGTGAGTTTTGGAGGGGATGTCTGCCCATCTGGTTCTGGTTTTCCTTTACCCCACTGGTTGATCATGTCTGATACACCAATGTTGATGCCCTCTGTATCCTGTTTTAACAATAAATACAATGTATAAGAAGCCAACAGTAAATTAAATGACAAAAAGGAGAATGGTACAGAAAACACACACACTAAAATTCAAAAGTCCTTAAGAGGAGTCCACGATTATAAAAATCAATAGTGGTGGTGCACCATGCTAGTGGCAGGTCCCCATAGAGCGACACAAAAAGGGAACAAATGGGGGTGCCAGCCTAGGTGCAGCAGATTAAAATAAAGATTTATTCATAAAAAAAGACACTCACAAAAGTAGTATTTATAGTGTGTCAAATAATATCGTCTGAGCCAGATGGAGATGTCCTGGCGCAAGTCGCAGATGGTATGCCACGCGGAGCCAGGTATATTTGTACTGGACTGCGAGCTGTCAGCCGGGTGAGCTACAACCAGCGTGAAACGCATGGAAGCTGGGCCAGAGGAGACGTCC
The DNA here is from genome assembly GCF_042186555.1 of Aquarana catesbeiana. Classification (NCBI taxonomy): domain Eukaryota; kingdom Metazoa; phylum Chordata; class Amphibia; order Anura; family Ranidae; genus Aquarana; species Aquarana catesbeiana. Next base: position 86,511,590 of record NC_133334.1, on the reverse strand, counting down.
AATGGAAGACCTGAGGTAGCCATTTGACTTTTTATGAATAAGTCTTTGTTTTAATCTGCTGTACCTACGCTGGCTCCCCCATTTGTTCCCTTTTTAGTAAATAAAATAAGCAGCCAACATTTTAAAATATACATAAACGGAAGGGGGGGGCATTTACTAAAGCTGGTGATCACAGAATCTGGCGCAGCTCTGCATAGTAACCAATCAGCTTCTAAGTTTTATTGGCAAAGCTAAACTGAACAAGCTGAAGTTAGAAGCCGATTGGCTACCATGCACAGCTGCACCAGATTGTGTGCTCTAGTTTTAGAAAATCTTCCGCTATATTATTATACAGGATTTATATAGCGCCGACAGTTTGTGCAATGCTTTCATATATGTACATGGAATAGAGGTGACATAGAAGCCTTATTTCCCTACTAGTTTAGTCATAGAAAAAGCACAGTATTTATTAGATATATCAGGTGGTTAGGAGTGCGTATGGATACTGTTAGGCTCCTTGCAAAAGGGGCATTTAGCACCCATACATCTCATCCTGGTGGTTTGAGCCACCTGTCAAAGTCTATGGCAGGCTGCAGCTGGCCAGGGATGAACACTGTACTGAGTGGAACTCACATTTGGGCCCTATGCTGAAAGCCCTCAACTCTTCGGGAGTGTCCAATTACTGTCTGTGCTGGCCCAGCTCCTCCACCCCTCACTTACCTACATATATCATTTTATGTAGCAGCTGGGGGGAGGAGAGAAGGGGAATAGTATAGAGCAGGCATCTCCAAACTATGGCCCTCCAGTTGTTTAGGAACTACAATTCCCATCATGCCTAGTCATGTCTGTCAATGTCAGTTTTATAATGCTTCATGGGACGTGTAGTTTTGCAAAACAGCTGGAGGGCCATAGTTTGGAGATCCCTGGTTTAGTGTCACTTGAGTGACAGAACAGACTGCTGACATCACATTCATGATGGTGGGACTCAGCAGCAGTCTCGGGGTATTTGGACATCTACGCAAGGGGGCTGTACAGGTAAACATATTTTAAATGCACATAATCTTATGAGCATATTGGTATTGAAATGAATAGTCTGGAGACAGGGTTTCTCCTTCAAGGAACTACCAAATAATTCATATGACTGGCACACTAGACATTTTATAATTTAACCGTTTTAACCTGCAGCTAGCTTTGTTGCCATTGCTGACCCCATTTCAAAGCTGCAAATTGCCTGGCTGCCATATTGATCCAATGGCTTCTATACATTCTGGGTCAATAACCCAAAACAAGCATAAAATAAGTAAAGTGAGTGGAGACAGAACTCCGCAAGTACATATTTGAGTCAGGTCAGTGACGCAAAGTATTGAAGCCACTGGATATGCATGAGGAGTCAGGCAACTAGTATTTTAACTAAAGAGGCCAGCAAGCTTCCATACTTCTCCCAGAACAGGTTAGGTGTAGGGCCTGTTTACTGTGTGTCCCACATGCACCATATAATATTTGTGCGTTTTAACATGCATTGCATTAGGCAGTCTGTTCATCAATAGGCTGCTAGTGCACCACAACACACTGAAAATTAACAGAAGCACAACACACTGCACTTTGCTTTGTGCTTTACTATGCATTGTGCAAGAAAACATACAGAGAAGCATACGAAATATGAATTATAAATGAAGCACATAGTTTACTGTACATAGATGTCATACCTTACAAGTGGATGCCTTGGTGGCTGCAGTGATATCTCCAGCCTCCCATCGGTTCTTTATGTTTGCAACAGGATCTGTAGGGCTTAGCATCTCTAAAGATGGCTGCCGAACCAAGCGGCCTGGCTTAGCGGACGTCTACGGGAAAAAAAAATAAAATTTTTTATAAAAATCAAACCATCAACAAATATCACAATATCTTGTGCAAAAAGCAGCAGAATACTAAAATATGATCCTGAAAACCTCAGGAGAGCAACAAACAGGGAGGTATAGGTTTACGCGAGTACAAAAAAAGTGTTAGCTAACCTCTGTGTATTCAAAAACAACGCATGGAGTGTAATACAGTAGATCATCACTATTGTAGCAATTTGATGAGGGCAGCCAGGGGTGCAGACAGAAATCACGGGGCCCAGTAAAACCTAACAGGGCCCCCTCTGAAAATATCAAATATTATATTTGCTAAAATGCAACGCCCGGGATGCTATGCTTTGCAGCCAAGGCAGAAATTATACCCCCCCCCCCCAAACAAGACCCATTCTCCCATTTAAATGTATAGCGTCACGGAGGAAGTATATGTACCCCTGCAGTGAGCAATCAGTACCGACTGCTCAATGTGTTTATTCAGGATGGTGAGCCCCCCTACTCCCCAACCCCCCCTGCTCGCCATCTTGAAATAACCCGACTGTGTGCCCTCAGCACCTTCTGGTGGGAGAGCAGGGGAGAGGAGGGAAAACTGTGGGGGAAAGGGGCACACAGGGGTCCCGGACAGCAGGGGGGAGGGGGCGCAGATACTAGAACTGATCCCTCTGCAGTGCAGCCGGAGGAAGAAAAGTAAAAGCCGGCAGCACTGCATAAGAGTCAATAAGACAGTACTGCTGGCCCTCCTGCTCGCCTCCCTTTTGAACTGACGAGGCCTGGGCCCAGTACATGGGGCATGTCTATACCATGCTGTAGTAACAGATGCTCTGTGGAGAACGTAGCACTATTGGGGCTCATTTACACAAGTGTTGTCCTCTGGAGAGGAATTGCTTTCCATGAGGTGTTTGACAGATGGTGGGGAGGTGATGTTGCCAGCTATTTTAACCCCTTAGCTGGCCACACAGATCGAAATTTGGCTGGTTCAGCAGGGACTGGCCGAATTTCAAGCCATGTACGGGCAGGGTGGTTTTACACAAGTTGATTTATTGTTTGACTTGTGTACAACCAGCCTGCTGGGTTTTTCCCAAACGATTAGTGCCGCTAGCTATAGCTTGCAACGCTAATCATTGTGTTCTTCCGGTGGGAGGGATTCCCATGTCAACACTGATTGTGTTGATGAGGGAACCAAGCTATTTTCTTCCCTCCCACATAGGGTGAAAGGAAAGAAAACTGCATAATCTATGGCCTGCCTGAAGAAAATCGCTTGACTCCCCCATCAGCACAGTCTGCATTAATGGGCGAAGCCCTGTCGCCAGGGGTGTATCTACAGGAGTCGCCATTGCAATCCAGCTCCATGCTCCAAGGCCCCCCCCCCGTACCCCTTGACAGGAGGGCAGCGCCATGTAGCCGCTAAATACCTGCTTCTCCTCTCCCTCCCGCAGACAGCAGCTGCTGAAGGAACATGGAGGGCATTGGTTCCTCCACATGCTGCTCCTGCCACCTCCCTATCGCTGTCCTGCTGCCCGGGGCTCCTGCGTGCTTCCATGGCCCCCTCACAGTGCTGACAGGTTTTCCCCTCCCACAGTAACCAGCTTCTAAATTCAGCTTGTTCAATTAAATGGTTTACTATGCCTCAGTTTATGGGGACAGGAAGCTCTGTACAGAGCTATTCATTCTGTGCAGCTGAGGCTGCAGAGAAAGGGACTGATGAATGTGTCCTCAGTCCCTGTCTCTGTCTTAAAAATGAGACATCACCCCTGATATTTCACCAAAGCCTCCCCAATGGGAGTCCTAAAATATATGTAAGAAAAAAAAAAAAAACTACTGACACCAGTGCGGAACTAGCAGGGCCACAAAGGTCGCACTTGCGACTGAGTTCTGGCATTTTGCCACTGTGGGGAGACCAAGATGGCTGGAAGGTGGCCCAAGATCGTAATAAAGGATCCCACAAAGGGAGTAAAGGGCTCTGGGATCAGTGGGAAGGCCCCTCGGTCGAGGGCCAGGGGGGCCCCTTCATGGTTTCTTGCAGAGGGGCCCTGAAGGTTCTAGTTGCGCATCTGCCCCACGCTGTGCTATGGCGTTCTGACCGTGGAAGGTTTCCCTGCCGACAGAATACAATGATCACTGCTGGCAGCTATAGCCACTGGCAGTGATTGCATGAATAAAACACAACAGACTGGTTGTACTGAAGTTGACTGATAAATCAATTTCAGTACAACCAGCCTACCCATAGATTGATCAAAATTTTGGTCTATGGCCAGCCTTAGGCCTAGATTATATTTGAAGTCGAAGGGCAGTAAAACAGGCAGTTGAGCTGCATTTTTACCACCCCCAACCACCCACCACCAAGCTGCAAAGAGCCATACAGGAGTATACATATGTTGCGGCTGTGATGCTTTTCATCATGGTGCAGCATGATGATCCCCTCCATGTTTAGCAGGCACCAAATGCAACTCATGCCCCAAACACTTGCAATGCATACAGTTGCGGTGGTGCAGGGGTTAGAACAGGTCGTGAGGGGGTGATAGATCGCCTCCGCACCGCCTGCCAAATGCCCTCTGTAAAGCGATCCATCACAGATCACTCCTCCCAGTGCTACCACAAGTGCCTACAAAAGTACACTGAGGCTCCTGCACTTAGCTGCAGCTGAAGGACACATTTGCATAATCCAGTCCTGCTGTCAGAGTGGCAGCTTCTGCGACCGGACGGTGCACCTGGTATGTACATTTAGGGCAGTATGTGCCCAGGGGTGAATAGCCAGATCACAAACAGTCTACATTCTGGGCCTTCATCCCTGAGTGCAAACTGCTCCAAACAGAAGTAGTATTATGTGTAGCGCCCAGTAAGTTCGATTGGGCATCTAGTCCCAGTGCATGCAGCTTTAGAGGAAGGAAAGTTTAAGCCACAACTGGAGAAATACAATTATTGAGATCCTAATACACTCCCAGCTTGATTGCTCGGGCCTGCTTGAATCACTTAGAGCAGGGGTCTTCAAACTATGGCCCTCCAGTTGTTCAGGAACTACAATTCCCATCATGCCTAGTCATGAATGTGAATGTCACAGTTTTACAATGCCTCATGGGATGTGTAGTTTCGCAACAGCTGGAGGGCCGTAGTTTGAGGATCCCTGACTTAGAGATTGTGGTTATGTTGTCATTTGTTATAAGCTGGCAGTTATTTACCTCTATAGCATGTGTGTACAGTTCCAGGCGGTCATCGATCTTGTGTATTGGAAGGGGTGGTTCACTCCTCTTTATACTGTTACTGTAGGTAAAAGAGAATATAATGATTCCAATACAATAGACTGGACAAGATAGACAGGGAAATGGGAAAAGAGAAAACATTGGCTCATGGCCTACAAACATTTGTGTTGAAGTGATATAAGCAGCTCTTGGTAAGCGGACAGGCCCTCTTCCTATTAATATATAGATTCAGGTCATAAAAGACTCCTTAGTCTCAGCTTTGGTGCACTATGTTCTTGTACTGAGCTCTGTCCCTCGTATTTGTAGGTGAGACAAATATTGCACAGCACGATGTAAAGCCAAGCTGTGTCTAAAGCCCTTTGGTCAATCACATTCTTCCTGCCAGAGGCATCTGGAAGAGGTCCAAAGACATGAGCAATTCCTCCTACTGTGTTATGGACAAGGACCAGAAGTGAAATGTGCTTCTCCATTCCATTTGCCATTTAGATAGTTTCAAATAGTCATTGAATATTGATTATTTTAACTCCATTTGTATCTAAAATTATATTATCTAGTTTAAGAGTTTCTAAATCAAAACTTTTTTTTTTAATTTTTAAACAAAGTGCGAAAGGTTTACAACCCGTCAGGTTTTGCTGGGAAGATTCAGTCCCATGAACTGACCTGTGACCATTACCACCAGGATTATAAAAGTGTTGTAAAATCTAAAGTTGTCACCAGGTCAATATCTTTCTATGGGGGCACTTGTAGATAATAGTCTAAGAGCGGAACTTATTTCAGTGAGGTTTCTTTTCTTCCTGTTGTGTGTACAGGGAATGAGGCGAAAGAAAAATCTCTTTTCGCCTTGCGTTTTTCTTTCTCCCGGACAATGGTTAGTAATTTAAAGGAGAAGTACAATCACAAGAGTGCAGTTCGTTCTCCACTCCTGGGACCCCTTTTTCAGCAGACAGCGGGTTTAAGCTGGTCCAGGCTTGGACAAAATCGCAACAATAAAGTTGGGATCCGCCCACATGCCTGGACTGGCACCCAGCTCAGCGAGTGGTTCAGCCCGCTCTTAGGGCCCCCCCCCCCCCCCACTCCTCTTTCAGGCTCTACAGCCCCATCCTATGCAGCTCTCCCCCCCTCCCCACCGTTCCCCTCGCCATTTTCTTCCCCCCTCTTACCATCTTTCCCACGCTCTTCCCTAATGTTGCCTCCTAAGCCTTCTCAACCCTCTCTTGCTGGAATTCACCCTCTTGGGTAGTCGTGCCCCCTCTTGTGAAGTTTGACTGCCAACCTATTGCCCCCCCCCCCCCCTTTCCCATGCACATCACACCAGACTGATGCCTGCTGCAGTAACTTTCAACCCAAAAATATGTTTTCCCAGACTCTAGGCCCCCACCGCATCTGAACTCTGGCTCCGTGCATGATGCTCCTCATCCAGTCAATCCCTCCTTGGGATTGTTGTTGTTTGTTATGGCCAATTGGGTCCTTTTTTCTTCTTTACCCATTTAATTTCAATAAAGTTTTTTTTTGAAAAAAAAAAAAAAAAAACACATTAAAATAAACCTTAGTGGCGAGTGGGGGCGGGCTTTAGTAGCCAGCACCTGGATTGTCCAGTTATGATAAGAGGAGCGTGTCATGAGTGGAGCTATGGATTTGCTTTAGAAGATTTGATCAGTCCCAAAGAAATCTAATATGCCAGCTGGAGACTTGGCACTCCGAACGCATGAGCTGGCTGACCCTTTAAAGCAAAATTAACCCCCCCCCCTGTCCTTTTCAGCTAAGGAAGCTGTCATCTTTGCCTCTGCGATCAGTCATGACACCAGTCATTTGATGGTTTGACAATTTGAGAGCACAATCAACTGACAGTTAGCATTCCTGACATGCCAGGAATACAACTGTTTTTTTTTTTTTTAAACTGTTAAATCGATGGGTTTACTTAAGCTTTAAATCAGAATAATTTCAACATTTTAAGGTGAGACATTACCTCTTCTGGATGGAACGATTCAGAATCTCTGTTCTCTCAGTTACCTAAAAAGGATATAAATATATATTTCTTTACTGGAACACTCTAGTTTATATTATTCAGATTACACAGATTGTATAGTTAAAAAGCACCTGATCAGCTTTGTTAAAAGGAACAAAAATAAAAGCTCTCCTCTAAAATATTCTGAACTACATGTCAATATAGTGATGAGCACAGGTGTGTTCAGACTAGGATCCGATTCCACGTGTTTGAGCCCACCAGGAAACTGTCACCTGTCCAGGCCAATCATCTGTGGCCAGGACTTTTCCTAGCCCTCAGCCACACGTATATATGCCCCTTATATAGGAGGGTGCGGGGTGGGGAATGCCTCGTCCGAACACGCCAAGCTCATCACTAGTCATCAAAATTCCCAACATAAAGTTTTTTTCTTATCTGGTAGTGAATGGAGGCATTGGAATCAATCCTTATAATCCAGTGCTAACTATGCAATCCTGTTGGTTACCAGCACAGGTGCAGCTGATAATTATAAGGCTATTTATTACAACTTATATATAGCGGTTTCGGGGTTGATAGGTCTCATCATTTTAGCCCCCTTTTACACCGATGTGATTTGACAGTTCAAAAATCACATGACAAGTCACACGCCATTTGTGCCTCCGACTTGCACCTATTTGAAAAAATTGCACTGACCAGCAGCTTTGAAATCGCACTGACGTAGCGAGATTTTAATGCCGCATTCAGTGTGGACCATCAGTCAAGTTTTAGAAACCCTTTTTTTAAACAGTTAGTGCTCATTTATATTTGTACTACACTCTGAACAGCAATCCACGGTCAAACAATTTTCTGAGAACGCCATGTTGCGTTCTCACCACCTGTTTTAACCCTGTAAATCCTGCACCACCATGCCACAAGCAATCCAAGACAGGTTGTGGCTTGGCCTCATTCACTAGAATGGGTCATGTTCAGCCGCATTATTGGAGGGGTTAGAATTTTTGCCACGGCCGTAGAATGTGTATATTGCCCTCCAGCCGCTGTTTTTTGTTACAGCTCAACCACCTGTTTTTACCACCCCAAAAGCAAGTTTAAAAGAATCCTAAAGCACTAGAGATTAGAAGTCTAGAAGCATCAGGCACTGTCAGGCAATGCTAGTTTGGGTTGAAAATAAGCAGACAGGGGAAAAAAAAAAAAAAAAAGCTACGGTTATCCTTGCCGATATGCAGACTTTAGCGATGTCTGCAGTGCATCATCCCCACCTCCCTCCACAGCCTATACAAGTCTGTCTGCCCCGTGATGTTGCTGAGAGCAGCCAGAAAGGATGGGCGGCCATAACTGAAGTCCTTCATGCCCCTAGTAAAATCACTTTTTTCTCCACCCTTCCCAGTCCCTATGTAAATTAAGGCTGAGCACACAAAGGAAATTGTAACCTAGAGCGATCATCTCCCTTGAATGTCCCTAAACCATCACTACCCTGGCAGTTACATGTAGCTCCATTCACACCAATGCATTTTTCATGCTTTTTACAGAAATGCAGGACTTTTTTTTTTTTTTTAAACATGGGTTCCTATGGAACGAGTTCACATCAATGCATTTTTGTACCTCTGTTTTTGGAAAGGGTCAGGGACTTGGTGCTTTTCTTGTGTTTTTTTGGTTCAATAGACTTTAATGGAGATACTCCAGAAAAGCATGTTGTGCATTTTTACTGTGATTTTGCAATGATTTGCATTTTTTAATCTGCCCAACAAATTTGTCAAAAGTATATAAAAAAAAAAAAAAAAGGCACTGCAGAAACCCTCAAAAGCAAACTGCATAGGTGTGAATGGTGGAGCCTTGTTGATCAATTCATTGCTTCTTGTAGTGATTGTGAATGGTTAATGGTCATGAGGGATGATTGCTGCAGCAAAATGTGCCTAAATGGGCTCTACTACATTAATACTCAAAAATGAAACATACTTGTTGATACTGAACACATGCTCTAAAATCACTGCCAGATCCTCTTTCATCGTGGATTTACTCAGCTGCTTCTGTTCTATGTTATAATTTTTTTTTTAAAGCAAAAAGGTAAAGGCAATATTTGTTTAGGATAGACTGGGAAGGGGTTATACCTTTGTCAAATTTTCATTGCTCTCTGGGTACCCATTGGCCAGAGTTACCCCTCTATTTGTATTGGTGAGCATGGTCACTGAGACAAAAAGTGATGGGAAATTTTGAAGTTGTCACCTGAGCAGGAAGAGAGGTAAAATCCTCCATTTCGGACGACACAAATAAAAAGAACGGTTCCACGCTTTGGTTGAATTGTTAGATTTCAATACATATGTGCAGAAAAGCTGCTACCTCCACTTGAGCAACTGCTGGTTTAGTAGGAAATAGAAAGTGGGTGTGGCGCTGCTTTATAAAGGTAAGTTGTGATCAGGGAAAGAACTTTTTTTAATTGGAGCCTATTGATCCAATTATTTGATCATGTGTTCACAAAAATGAATATATGTAAAAAATAAATAAATAAAGTGATTGTGTCTAGCTTTATAGACGCACATCAATTAAAATGTTGAGTAAACAAAGAAAGTGAAAAGTACATCTAACTATAAATTAGTGTTACAATTCAAATCCTGCAATTCATACATGTGCAAAAGTATCCTCCAAAACTAAAATAAAAATATACATGTATAAACACAAGAACAAGTAAATTCATAAACGAATAATTAATTTAATGAAAACATGTCATGTGCTGAAATATGTATCCAAAGCGATGAGTTGCTATAAGCAAAATAATAAGTCAATAATTTATTTGTTGGACAGAATAAAGTGACTGGTGCTGCATACAAGTCCAAATAATAGTGCTAAATATAGTGAAATATAGGGATCCATTCAACCTGCTAATTGAAAGAAAAAAGACGATGTGTGTGTGTACTCTGCTTAACCTCCTCAGCTCCGGAGGATTCACCCCCTTTCCTGACCAGGCCATTTTTTGGGATACGACTCTGCCTTATTTTAAAGCGGAGTTCCAACCAAAAGTGGAACTTCTGCTCATCTGATTCCTCCCCCCCTCCTGTGCCACAATTGGCACCTTTCAGGGGGGAGGGGGGTGCAGATACCTGTATTAGACAGGTATCAGCACCCACTTCCAGAAATAGACACGCCCCAGGACGCGCAGCGCAACTCGCGCATGCGCAGCAGGGAACCGGGAAGTGAAGCCGCAACGCTTCACTTCCTTATTCCCTCACCGAGAATGGCGGCGGCAGCAGCCGAGAGCCAAGCTATTGCTCGGCTTCGGCTGGCGACATCGCTGGACTCCTGGACAGGTAAGTGTCTGTTTATCAAAAGTCAGCAGCTGCAGTATTTGTAGCTGCTGGCTTTTAATAATTTTTTTTCAGGTGGACTCCCTCTTTAAGGCCCCTTTCACACTGGGGCGGTGGGGGCGTCGGCGGTACAACAGCGCTATTTTTAGCGCTGCTGTACCGTCGTTCTTGCAGCGGTATTCGGCCGCTAGCGGTTCGGTTTTAACCCCCGCTGGTGGCCGAAAAAGGGTTAAATCCGCTCGTACAGCGCGGCTATAGCCGCGGTATTACCGCGGTATAGCCGCGCTGTCCCATTGATTTCAATGGGCAGGAGCGGTTTAGGAGCGGTGAATACACCGCTCCTTCCCCGCTCCAAAGAAGCGGCTCGCAGGACTTTTTTTACCGTCCTGCGAGCGCACTGCTTCAGTGTGAAAGCCCTCGGGCTTTCACACTGAACAAACAGCGGAGGCTGTTTAGGGGCGGTTTTCAGGCGGTATTTTTAGCGCAATACCGCCTGAAAACCGCTCCAGTGTGAAAGGGGCCTAACTGACAATTGCACGATCGTGCGACGCTGTACCCAAATAACATTTTTGCCCTTTTTATTCCCACAAATAGAGCTTTCTTTTGGTGGTATTTGATCATGTCTGCATTTTTTCTTTTTTTTTTTTTTTTTTTTTTTTGTGCTATAAACAAAAACAAAAAAAAACGACAATTTTGAAAAAAAAAACAATATTTTTTACTTTCTGCTATAAAACATATCCAATAAAAAATGTAAAAAATCTAATTTCTTCATCGGTTTAGGCCAATATGTATTCTGCTACATATTTTTAGTAAAAATATCCCAATAAGCGTATATTGATTGGTTTGTGCAAAAGTTATAGCGTCTACATAATAGGGAATATTTGTATTCATTTAATTTTTATATTTATTTTTTTACTAGTAGTGGTGGCGATCAGAGACTTATAGCGGGACTGCAATATTGCAGCAGACAAATCAGACACCTAATTGACACTTATGACACTTTTTGGGGGGACCAGTGACACTAATACAGTGATCAGTGCCACAAAAAAAAAAGGAACTGACACTGTACTAATGACACTGGCAGAGAAGGGGTTGACATCAGGGGCGATCAAAGGGTTAAATGTATGCCAAAGTTATGCTTACTGTGAGGGGTGCATGGACCAAGGGAAGGCAAAGATCTGTGTTCCTGCTTAGCAGAAACACAGGATCAGTACCTTCCCCTCCGCCAGAACAACAATTTGCCTTGTTTACATAGGCAGATTGCTGTTCTGCCTCTGTACTGTGTAATTGGAGGGCCCATGTATAATCACAGCGGGAGCGGGTTGCCAGTGCCGCGCACCCCAGACCCCGAAGTGCCGCCCTGCCGCAGTTGGGCGGTCCGCAAGCGGTTAATATGAGGATTCTGTTCACTTTAAAGAGATATCCTCTCATTTCTTGTCGCATCTCCAGGGCAGGACGTGAAGGTGAACCTTCCAAATGGGATATAGCCATTAAAAAATAACCAGAGATAAAGGGTTTTGTTAAAGAGGTTCGTCTTCTTTCCCCCTCTCTCACAGGCACAGTGGCAGCAGCTCCTGCTGCTGTCAGTCAAATCCTGTGAGGTTGGGGGGTAGGGGTTTGGTGCGGGGTCAAGCCACACTGTGTGTGTTCACGGACGTGCACCGCCCAGCTCAGAAGCGCACCCACACGTGTGCCCCCTATAGCAAGAGGCTTGCTATGGGGGCACATAAAGAAGAGGAGGAGCAGAGAGCATCGCTGGGGGACCCCAGAAGAGGAGGTTTGGGGCTGCTCATTACAAATATCCTTGTAAGTATAACATCTTTTTTATTTTAGGTAAAATGCTGGAGACTTTAGTATTACTTTAATCCTTTCCTTTCCTAATCTAAAACTTAAAAAAAAAAAAAAAGTTTGGGCTTTACCTAAACAGTAATTTAAAAGAACTGCATTTGTTACTCTAGGCCTCATTCACATAGGTGCACCAATCAGTACACCCGTGCTAAGGGCCAGCTTTACCCGCACAGGATGCACAGGTATTCCGTGCAGCTGCGTGTAAGCAGCCTGTTCAAATCAATGACAGGCGGCTGGCTGCATGGACCTGCATGGATGTCTAAGCTAATCTCAGAGTGTACATTGGTGCTGCTCCGAAGCATGGATCAGAAGGCTGTCTGTCTGAAACTGCTGCCTGCATGTAATGCCACTGGACATCTGTGCATCCCTTGCGGCTGAGGACAGCCCCTCATATGAGTGTATGAATCGGTATGCCTTTGTGAATGAGGCCTTATAGTCATCAAATTGTAGCCTGCATCTGAAAATCTGAAATACAAAAATGTAATTATGATTCACGGATTTGGTGCTGAGGAGCCATAAAGGCAGTTTTTTTTACATATTTTGATTAAAACTACTTGCCGACCGCGCACTGTAGTTTTACTGCTACAGTACCAGCTGGCTGCGCAGAATCACCTATATATATAGATATATATATAGGTGATTCTGCTTTTCCGGGTAGGGGGCACTCCAGCTGTGCTGTGAATAGTCACAGCACAAGCCAAACAGTGGGTGCCGACCAATGGATGACCGCCAGCACCTGAGCTCTGTTCTGTCAGTGGGAATGTGCCGGTTTTTGTTTCCCTGCAAAGAAGAGAGTAAGAACCGGTACATCCCTTAGTGAAAGCAGTACACACATAAACACTGGATAGGCCCACATTTAACCCTAGATGTTTAACCCCTTACCAGCCAGTGTCATTAGTACAGTGACAGTGTATATTTTTAGCAGTGATCATTGTATTAGTGTCACTGGTTCCCACAAAGTGTCAAAAGTGTCAGTTAGTGTTAAATTTCCGCTATACTATCGCAGTCCCACTATAACTCGCTGATGACTGTCATTCTAGTATGAAAAAAAATAATTCCAGTACATATACCATAGTTTGTAGACGCTATAACTTTCGTGCAAAGCAATCAATATACACTTATTTGGATTTTTTTTACCAAAAATATGTAGCAGAATACATATTGGCCTAAATGAAGAAAAGTGATTTTTAAAAATTTTTATTGGATATGTTTTATAGCAGAGGGCGTGGCAGAGAATTGACTATACCGGAAGTCACGTAAGGAGGCGCTTCGGACGCCGCTCCTTCCTTTTACATGTGAATTTTACTTGTTTTTATGTAAGAGACCACTTCGTTTTTATATTCAATAAACTGCTTATTCGAAATACTACACCATCAGAGGCCTCCTCTCTTCTCCTCCCCCTCCTCCCACCGGGCTGTCACAGCCTAGGTGGAAAAAATTCCCAGTCTATTTTACAGGTACCTGATATCTAACAGAGGTGAACGCTGCCTTATTAATACAGTGAAACATTGTTGCCAGTTGTTTCCATCCTTGAGGAGCCTGACAGTAAGCAGAGGGGAACGTTGCTGTTATCACAACAGAGAAAGATATACACTGATGCCTGTTATTTCCATCCTTGAGGTGAGAGTCTAGAGAGCCTGGTTGAGCCGCCAGTCGGTTAATGAAGATTATTATTATCATTATCATCTACACCCTTTTTTATTACCATCAATACTTATGAACTTTTATGGTTATTTATGAACTCTTTTCTGATATATCCATTATTGGAATCACCCCACACTACGTTGTTTGCAGTTTGGCACTTTTGCTGCACATGTTTCTGCATTTTTGCACATGCGTTTGATTTGATTTTTAATGTGATTATGTATTGGGATATATGAATTTCCAGCATGGGTACTTTATTGATGCACTTTATTTAAGATTTGTTATTGGTATACACCCACATATTATTATTATTAGATGTGTATTTATTTATTTAGTTATTTATCTATATGATAGACTATATGCGCGAAATCCTCTTACCCTTATAAGTAAAAAATATTGTTTTCTTTTTTTCCAAAATGTTTGGTCTTTTTTTCATTTATAGTGAAATTTTTTTAAAACCCAGTGATGATCAAATACCACCATAAGAAAGCTCTATTTGTGGGAAAATATTACATCAATTTAGCTTGTGTACAGCATTGCATGACTGTGCAATTGTCAGTTAAAGTAACGCAGTGCCGTATTGTAAAAAATGAAGAAGGGGGGGTATACCTTCCGGAGGTCAAGTGGTTAAAGCCCCGTACACACAGGCCGAGAGACATTGGTTAAAAAAAAAAAAAAAGGCTGACATTCAGCCCATGTGTATGCCAGCCGGCTCGACAGGATGTGTATGCTGGAAAACCAGCAGTCGACCGGCTCCTGATCAGCACTATCAGCCAATGGCAAAGAGTGCTGACTGTATTGTTCTGGCGGGGGAGCCGTCCCCCTGTCAGGACACAATAGCTCAGCAGGGGAGATCGCTGTACTAACGTCAGATCGCTAGGATAGCGGCTCCGACCGGAGCTGACAGTTTTTTTTTCATTCAACCCAGCAAAAAAAAACTCATAGTGTGTATCAGGCGTAAGGAGGACCAACGTTTCTTGGTGGAGGCCTCAACAAATTAAAACAATCCCATAATTGTTTCAGGTAGATCCGTCAGATTTCTCTGAGCCAAAACAGGTTTTGATTAGTGCGGACATTTTCTCTGAAACCAATCACAGGCAAAAAAGTTGTCACTAGGAAAATTCAGGAGGGCTACAGCTTTATAAAATCACCTTCACTGTGATGGTGCCATCTCCTTCCTCTCCATCACTGCTAACTGACCGCCTCCGGGTTTCCACTTCGTGTGTTGCCCACCGGTCCTGGCACTCCTCTACCTGTACCTGGTGCCAAAAAAAAAACAAAACAGGATAGTAAATATTCATATGTACAGTCAGGTCCATAAATATTGGGACATCGACACAATCCTAATCTTTTTGGCTTTATACACCACCACAATGGATTTGAAACGACAAAACAAACAAGATGTGCTTTAACTGCAGACTTTCAGCTTTAATTTGAGGATATTTACATCCAAATCAGGTGAGCGGTGTAGGAATGACAACAGTTTGTGTATGTGACTACCACTTTTTAAGGGACCAAAAGTAATGGGACAATTGGCTGCTCAGCTGTTCCATGGCCAGGTGTGTGTTATTCCCTCATTATCCCATTTACAAGGAGCAGATAAAAGGCCCAGAGTTAATTTCAAGTGTGCTATTTGCATTTGGAATCTGTTGCTGTCAACCCTCAATATGAGATCCAAAGAGCTGTCACCATCAGTGAAGCAAGCCATCATTAGGCTGAAAAAACAAAACAAACCCATCAGAGAGATAGCAAAAACATTAGGTGTGGCCAAAAAAACTGGAACATCCTTAAAAAGAAAGAACGTGAGCTTAGCAACACCAAAAGACCCGGAAGACCACGGAAAACAACTGTGGTGGATGACCGAAGGATTCTTTCCCTGGTGAAGAAAACACCCTTCACAACAGTTGGCCAGATCAAGAACACTCTCCAGGAGGTAGGTGTATGTGTGTCAAAGTCAGCAATCAAGAGAAGACTTCACCAGAGTGAATACAGAGGGTTCACCACAAGATGTAAACCATTGGTGAGCCTCAAAAACAGGAAGGCCAGATTAGAGTTTGCCAAACAACATCTAAAAAAGCCTTCACAGTTCTGGAACAACATCCTATGGACAGATGAGACCAAGATCAACTTGTACCAGAGTGATGGGAAGAGAAGAGTATGGAGAAGGAAAGGAACTGCTCATGATCCAAAGCATACCACCTTATCAGTGAAGCATGGTGGTGGTAGTGTCATGGCGTGGGCATGTATGGCTGCCAATGGAACTGGTTCTCTTGTATTTATTGTTGATGTGACTGCTGACAAAAGCAGCAGGATGAATTCTGAAGTGTTTCGGGCAATATTATCTGCTCATATTCAGCAACATGCTTCAGAACTCATTGGACGGCGCTTCACAGTGCAGATGGACAATGACCCGAAGCATACTGTGAAAGCAACCAAAGACTTTTTTAAGGGAAAGAAGTGGAATGTTATGCAATGGCCAATCACCTGACCTGAATCCGACTGAGCATGCATTTCACTTGCTGAAGACAAAACTGAAGGGAAAATGCCCCAAGAACAAGCAGGAACTGAAGACGGTTGCAGTAGAGGCCTGGCAGAGCATCACCAGGGATGAAACCCAGCGTCTGGTGATGTCAATGCGTTTCAGACTTCAGGCTGTAATTGACTGCAAAGGATTTGCAACCAAGTTTTAAAAAGTGAAAGTTTGATGGATGATTGTTAATCTGTCCCATTACTTTTGGTCCCTTAAAAAGTGGGCGGTACATATACAAACTGTTGTAATTCCTACACCGTTCACCTGATTTGGAGGTAAATACCCTCAAATTAAAGCTGAAAGTCTGCAGTTAAAGCACATCTTGTTTGTTTCATTTGAAATCCATTGTGGTGGTGTATAGAGCCAAAAAGATTAGAATTGTGTCGATGTCCCAATATTTATGGATCTGACTGTAAACTACAACAATCTTTTTTGTTCTTTGTACAACTCTTGCAGCAATTCTTTCCAAGTTCCCTGTCCAATAACTACTGTATTTATTGGCGTATAACACTCACTTTTTCACCATGAAAATCGGGTGCAAATAGCGCATGCGTGTTATACACCAATACTTCAATTTTAGCTGCCTCGGAGGGGACAGGGAGGGGGTGGGACGAGCGCCGTCAGGTTACATACAGTGAGAATCTTCTGTTTACTTGGCGGCCTCTGTAATAAGAAGTCCCGTCTCCTGGGCTGCCATTGGACTACTGTTCTGTCTATCATAGGAGATTCTCACTGTATGTAATCTGTCGGCGCTCATGCCGCCCCCCTTCCTGTCCCCTCTAGGCTGCAGATGGGCATCGATCAGCCTGCACTGATGGCATTGGCGAGACTGCTGCATTGAAGGTAATGGTGAGGCTGATGCATTGATGGCAATGGTGAGGCTGCTGCATTGATGGCAATGGTGAGGCTGCTGCATTGATGGCAATGGTGAGGCTGCTGCATTGATGGCAATGATGAGGCTGCTACATTGATGGCAATGGTGAGGCTGCTGCATTGATGGCACTTGTGAGGCTGTTGATGGGCTTTGATCAGGCTGCATTGATGGCAATGGTGAGGCTGCAGATGGGCACTGACCCTTATTTTGCTTCAAAGTTCCTTATTTAAAATTTAAGTTTTTTTCCTGAAACTTCCCTCTTAAAATGAATGTGCGTGTTATACTCCTGTGCGTGTTATACGCCAATAAATACGGTATATAGTACCATAGAGGGCCATTCACACTTAAGTGTGTGCATTGCAGCATGTGTAGTAATATACACGTATAGGTGTGAATGGGTCTTTATAGACGTCCTTTAACAACAAGCTAAACTGTAGCACATAGATCTGTACCGCCTTTGCGGTGTGGTGGGTCAACATTTTGAGGGTTTAAACAGTCAGTGAGGAGGCAACATATTACCTCCTTACTGCCTGTCAAATGCCCTCTGAAAAGCAACCCACCTTCTGATCACTTTCCAGAGGGGTGGCAATAATGGCTGCAGATGTGAACAAGCACCTACAAATTTACCTGATGTCTAGCAGGCACATATCTCTCTTCTTCTTCCTCTTGTTCTTCAGACTCTTTTTCAGGAACTCTTGGACTTGGTGGTCTGTAATCCTCATTTATTTCTCTGGAATAATACCAAGCAAATTTTTATTAATCAGTTTTTCATATGCGGACGGCTAGCTGTTCCTATGGTCCCTGCTCCATAGAATGGAAAACTACATCAACAGCAAGAGCCAGTTTCTATCTACACAATATGGTAGAGCTACGCCATACCCTCTATATCAGGGCAGATTTCTCATCCTACTGCAATAGGAACTAACTATATTCCAGACAAGTTATAGTGAGGCGGGCTAAAAGGAATGATTTATGGGGTTCTACCTACTACCCTAAAATGAGGGGGAGATTTTTTTTTTTTTTATTATTTTTGATGGAAGTGAGACGCGTATATACCATCTGTTTTAGAAGGCTATGCTGTGTTTTGATCCTAATATCAGTTTCATACTGAAATGTAAGACATGATTGGTTGCATAGAATGGATCCGATTCTTGTGTTCTACATTTATCATGATATCTAATATAATAATTGTACCTTGTTTCCCATTGGCTGGAAGAGATGATTTCTGTTTCTTCTGTGCAGAGTTCTGGTTCATCATTTGCCTGTTAAAGATAAATAACAGATGAATGTAAATGAGTTGCACAGAGGTTAGTACTTCTGCCTAGCAGCAGCAGGGTTGTTGGTTTAAATCTCAACTACGGCACTACCTGCCTGGAGTTTGCATGTTCTCCCTCTGCCTGCGTGGGTTTCCTCCGGGTACTCTGGTTTCCTTCCACACTCCAAAGACATGCTGGTAGGTTAATTGGCTCCTGTCTAAACTGGCCCTAGTATTGCCCTGTACACACGGTCGGACATTGATGGGACATTCCGACAACAAAATCCATCAGATTTTTTCTGACGGATTTTGGGCCAAACTTGTCTTGCATACACATGGTCGCACAAAGTTGTCGGAAAATCCAATCGTTCTGAACGCGGTGACGTAAAACACGTACGTTGGGACTATAAACGGGGCAGTAGCCAATAGCTTTCGTCTCTTAATTTATTCTGAGCATGCGTTGCACTTTGTGCGTCAGATTTGTGTACACACGATCGGAATTTAAACGATCGGATTTTGTTGTCGGAAAATTTTATATCCTGCTCTCAAACTTTGTGTGTCAGAAATTCTGATGGAAAAAGTCCGATGGAGCCTACACACGATTGGAATTTCCGACAACACAATACTAACGCTCTTTTTCCATCGGAAAATCTGACCGTGTGTACAGGGCATATGTGTATGGATGTGAGTTAGGGACCTTAGTTTGTAAGCTCTTTGAGGGCAGGGACTGATGTTAACGTACAACATGTATGAAAATTGATGGCACTATATAAGTACCTGAAATAAATAATAATGAAATGATACACCAGTCAGCCATAACATTCTGATCACTGACAGATAGTGAATAACATTGATTATCTTGTTGTAATGACTTGGAAGTCGGTGGGTTATATTAGTGAACATGTCCCTGAAATTAATGTCTTAAAAGCACACAAAAATGGGCAAGCGTAAGGATTTGAGCGACTTTGACAAGGACCAAATTGGAATGGTTAGACGACTGGGTCAGAGCAACTCCAAAACTGCAGCTCTTGCGGGATGTTACTGGTCTTCAGTGGTCAGGAGCTACCAAAAGCGGTCCAAAGAAGGAAAACTGACAACTGGGTCATGGGCAGCCACGGTTCATTGATGCACATGGGGATCCAAGTGTAGTCTGATTCAATAGGAGAGCTACTGTAGCTCAAATTGCTGAAAAACATTACTGCTGGTTCTGATAGAAAGGTGTCAGAACACGCAGTGCATCACAGTTTGTTGTGTATAGGGGCTGCGTAGGTGCAGGCTGGTGAGGCTGCCCATGCTGACCCGTGTCCACAGCCAAAACCACCTAAATGGACATGTGAGCATCAGAACTGGACCACAGAGCAATGGAAGTAGGTGGCCTGGTCCGATGAATCACATGGATGGCCAGGTACATGTGCGTTGCTTACCTGAGGAAGAGATGCCACCAGGATAAACTATGGAAAGAAGGCAAACTGGCGGAGGCAGTGTGATGCTTTGTCTAGTGGTTCCTCGATGCCTCATGGCTTGAAGGCTCAGGGCTGTTTTGACAGCAAAATGGAGTGCCTACTCAATATTAGGTGGGTGGTCATAATGTTATGGCTGATGTGTTGCGTGCTTGTATGTATTTGCAGCACCCAAGCAAACATTGAAGGGATTGTGTTGGGAAATAAATGATCTCTACTTAAAGTATAACTAATGGCAAAACTTTTTTTTTTTAGTTTTGGATAGAGTGGGGAGGGATTATAACCCCAGTCAGTTTTTTCTGTTATCTGACCCCCCATTAAGGAGATTCATAGTTACATAGTAGGTGAGGTTGAAAAAAAGACACACGTCCATCAAGTCCAACCTATGTGTGTGATTATATGTCAGTATTACATTGTATATCCCTGTATGTTGTGGTCGTTCAGGTGCTTATCTAATGTCTTCTTGAAACTATCAATGCACGCTGAGGCCACCACCTGTGGAAGGGAATTCCACATCCTTGCCGCTCTTACAGTAAAGATAGTTACATAGTAACTCTCTATTTGTCCTGTTTGCCATTATCATTGAAGTAAGAGAAAATACCAAATTTTGGGTTGTCCCAAGAAAAGTAATAAAGGGGAACCTTGGGGTCCCCAAGTAATTCCCTTAATTTGCAGATATTTCCTCTCACTTCCTGTTTGGCTATGGGACAATAAGTGAAGGGAAATAACAGATGGTGGGAAAAAAATCTGACAGGGGTTTCAACCCACCATCGCTCTATCCAAAATAAAAATAAAACGTTTTTCCTATAGTTTTACCTTAAGCTGGCCATAGACAGTTCTCAATCAGTTTTCAAACAATTCAGAATCTCAAGCTGGTTCAGCAGGGCAGAGATTTGAACCATGTATGGGCATGCTGAATGTACCCAAGCTGATCGATCAACTTGGGTAGAATCAGAATGCCGGATTATACATGTAATTATCACCAGCGGCTGTTATAGCCACTAGCAATAATCGCTGTGTTCTCCCGGTAGGGGCTGCTTTTCCTGCCCCCCCCCGCCGGGAGAACACAATGGCTCAGTGGGAAGGATTTCCCTGTCAACATTGTCTGTGTTGATGGGGGGAATTGAGCAAATTTCTTTCCTGCAACCCGCAATTTGCTCCATCTTTGGCCAGTCTACAGTATTATCTGATTGTCTGACTGTCCTTATAACACTGTCTAGAGAGGACACATACAAAGGCTTTGCTAGAAACAATAACTGTTCTTTGTTTCTTTATTTAGAAAGCATTGTACTGATTTAAACAGAGGAACACTGGAAATGCAATGGTAGACATAGCAAAACCTTTTTTTTCATAGACAGGCAAATGCTTCCCCAAGAACTGGAAGACATCTGCCAAAGCGGAATTAAACTCTCTCAATTACCTATTTTATATCCTTATGCTGCTAGTATTCAGGGCCACCGATAAGTCAGTACAAGCCCTCCTGTACTAGGCCCGGGCCTCATCAGTTCAAAAGGGGGGTCCAGGTACCTGCCAAGCAGGAGGCCCAGCAGTGCTGCCTTATTGCTGACACTTGTGACGCCTGTGCAATGCTTCTTTTAAAAAGAATGGTCAAAATGTCACTCTCTAGATGTGTAAATCTGGTAGAGACATCCCCAAAAAGACTTGCAGCTGTAATTGCAGCAAAAGGTGGTTCTACAAAGTATTGACTCAGGGGGGCTGAATACAAATGCACACCACACTTTTCAGATATTTGTAAAAAATGTTGAAAGCCATTTATCATTTTCCTGCCACTTCACAATTATGTGCCACTTTGTGTTGGTCTATCACATAAAATCCCAACAAAATATATTTATATTTTTGGTTGTAACATGATCAAATGTGAAAAATTCCAAGGGGTGTGAATACTTTTTCAAGACACTGTATTGGTAAATATATACCCAAATTCTTGTCCATAAAGCACCAGATTGCAGCTATTTTTATTTATACTCTAATTGACTCGTGTAAATCTTGACTACAAACACAAAATAAACACGAGGCATGGGAGCCATGCTTTCATTACAGCCTAATTCAAAGGTGTTTTGTTTCATAACACAGTTCCTTTAAAAGTTACAATGTTTACTATAAATACTAGTAACACTGTATTTCACAAGACCTTCAAAATGTTACTTTTTTATACTGTGTACAAAATAACATTTTGGATTTCTCCTTCTTTTCTCTTCTGTGCGCATTTTCTACACCACATGGGAAGCACTGCGAGATAAACAGGGGTGCCGATTAATTGTTAATGACCCCCGAAATGCATCTCGCAAACAAAGCATATTTTCAGCCACCAAGCCATGTAGTACCGCAGTACCATGCAGTTTGGTGCAGTGCGATTTGGAGGGACGTCCCCCTGTCAGAACACAATAGCTCAGCAGGGAGTTTGCTGTACTAACATTGGATTGTTAGTACAGGATCTCCTCCTAAGATCTACAGTTTTCATTCAGCCTGCTGGGTTGAACCAAAAAGAACTGATATATCCCTTTCACACTGAGCCGCCCCAGGACGTCAGCGGTAAATCGGCACCATTTTTAGCGTCGCTTTACCGTCGTTTTAGCAGCGCTATTCGGGTTAAAACTGCCCTGCTAGCGACCGAAAAGGGGTTAAATCTGCCCCACAAAACGGCGCTGCAGTGGCGCTTTGCCAGTGGTATAGCAGCGCTGCCCCATTGTTTTCAACAGGCAGGGGCGCTTTAGGAGCGGTGAGTTCACCGCTCCTTATGCGCTCCAAAGAAGCTGCTGGCAGGACTTTTTCTGACGCCCTGCCAGCGCACCGATCCAGTGTGAAAGCCATCGGACTTTCACACGGGAGTGAATGGAGCCGCTGTTTCAGGGCGCTCTGCAGGCGCTATTTTTAATGCTATAACGTCTGCAAAGCACCTCAGTGTGAAAGGGTGTGTACCAGGCTTAAGGGTTGATCAGACAGGTTTGAATACCTTTCTAATCAAAGTTGAGTGACATCTGGCGCCATCCCACATCCTCCTGCTTGGTGTTGTGCATAGATTTTGCATACAATTCAACTTAAAGTTGGCCATGCATGTGATGATTTTTAGTCAATATCAACCAATTTCGTCCACTGGGACTCACAAATATGATCTAAAGCAATCGCTGCAAAACCAGCCTTCTATCAGGCAAGAGTTTACTCGATCACCAGAATTTGATCGGTTGTAAAGTTGAAACCGGGTAAAAATGTAAAAAAGCTATGGCAATTTTATTGAACGTGATAAGATTTCTCTGCCCAGTTTGAACAGGGGAACTTCTATCTCATCTCCTTGCAGTAAATCACAACCACCACTTTATGTCTTCCATTGCTTTGTGATTTTGACATCAAAAGTTCAATCACTCCAATAAATTGCCACATGCTTGGCCAGTTTAGAGAAGTTAGATTGTCTTTTTATTTCTGACTACTCTCAATGAAATGTATGGTCATCCTACAGCAATAAAACCTCCTCAGAGTTGTTTTCCATTGTTCCAGTACCTCTACTTCTTCATTGCGGGTTGTCCCTTCATCTTCTTCCTCCACCTGGGTTTCTGTGTTGTATGTATGGAGCTCCTCGGTGGCTCTGGTCTGCTCTGTCTGTTCCTCGTCTGTAAATCTGGGCTCTTCTCGCTCCTCTGCGGCCTGCGCAGCTCCTCTTAGCTTCCTCTGCACCAGTTTCTGAGACCAGTCGCTGAATCCTTCATCTTCCTCCGTCTCCCAGGGACCAGCTGGCTTTAGCCCCACACTGAAAATCACAGACCATAAATATGACTTCATAGAAAACTATTCACATCTGCACTTCTAGCATAGACCATCTGCAGAAAAACAGAAATCTCTCTTTTTTTTCTTAATTAATTCCTTTCATTTTTAATTTTTGTTTACAGGACAGTGAAACATACAACACTATATAATCCATAGAAAGTGGTATCAAGTGATATCTGAAACTAAACTTCATTATACTCCCAAAAGTACAAAACAAAAGCTTATAAAATAAAGTTCCATTCAGCCCTGGTTGACATTGGAGCGATTTGGCATGCGATTTGACATGTCAAATTGCATGCCAAATCTGCGGCAATTGCCGGCAATGGCACAGTCTGAATCGGTGCGGCGCTGCACCAATTCCCAAAAGTAGTTTCTGTACTACTTTTGGCGACTTCTGGGTGTGATTTCCATAGACTTCTATAGATTTCCATAGATTTCTGTACAGGAACTCGCACAGATGTCTCTGAAATCGCCCCCAATTGGGACTGACATGCAGCAATAAAACTGTGCGAATTCAGCTCAACTCGCACAATTTCATTCCCACTGTCAGTGTGAACCCGGGTGAGATTCGTTCAATCCTCTGAATACAGATGACCAACTGTCAAATTCATTCAACTAATATAATCACTTTTTTAAATGTGGATCATGGCATACGCATCTTGAGGAGAAACCATCTTCTTCAGGGCTCTAAGAAAGAGGGTTTTCCCCAGAAATGTTGTAAGCCATAATTGAGGCAACAATTACATGTTACATTACATTACGGACTTTGTGGACACTTGAATACTTATTTAATATCTTGGACATTAATAAGTATAGTGGGTTAGTCAGTGATTTATTTACTCACGTGACCACTCACACTATAGTTGCACTGTTGCACTGGTCGCAACACTAGGATCAGGCAACTATACCTTTTTTGTTTGTTTCACTTGATACATTACCTTTTTGTTATATTATTGCTTTATTCTTTGCACTGTAGTATATGCATCAGTTTTGATCTTTTTATCTAAGGCACGAGAGCACGAGCACTTTTTGATAATAGATTGAGTAATTTTAAACACATGAGAAATTGGTTTTTACTTTTATATATTTTTTCACTCTTGGATCAACATATATGTATTAGTGGTTACATTTATATTTATATCACCTGTTGGATCAACATATATGCAACTATTTTGAGTCACTACATCTATTTCATGCTTACTCTATACTCCAATTCATGCGATTTTTTACGAACGGTTTTAGATTCCACTTTTTATTGAGACCTCGTGACCTATGAACACTAGGAATAATTATTATTAATACCAATAAGCTGAGACCCTCCGGGTAGCGCAGCACCCCCCCCTCTCTCTTTTACATCATTTATTCGGGCTTATGTCTGAGCCCTTATTTCGGTGCATGCAGCTGTCCAGCGATAGAGGTTGCATATAGGTTTAAAAGTTGAGTATACGACTACTATAACAATTTTTTCCAATCCGGTAGCGCAGGAATAACCCCCGTTTTTATTTAACAATTACATGTTGTTGAATGGTTTCGACAAATGGTTATCCATATCAAGCAATTAAACGAGCAAAGAGAAAGTGAAGTTACCAGATGCTGGATGGGATAAAATATATGAATGAGACATTAAAACAATTGTATTTGCAAATATATATATATATATATATATATATATATATATATATATATATATATATATATATGTATATATATATATAATATAAATAAATAAATAAATATCCTGCTCGTCAGTCCTGCCTACTTAAGCCATCCAGTCCAGAGGTTCTCTGCCTTCGCCTTGGTCAACATCACAGAAACTATCTCCTGCGATCCTGTTCAAGACTTGCTTTGCTGATATCCCTTCTGGCTCCAGATCCTGCCTGCTGTTCCACTACATTGATCCCTGACTTCTGGCTTGGCTGACTATCTGTTCCGGTTACTGAACTTTGGCTATGTTTTGACTACGTTTTTTTACTTTTATTATTAAACAAGTGTGATTTAACTGTACTTCTGTCTCAGCATGATTTCATGGTTTCTGACAGGGCCTTGTCTTACAACTTCTTGCAAATATTTATCAACATTGCTCAGCGCTGGGAGATAAAGAGAAACATTGTAACATTCTCTTTCTTTTAGATCAAAGGGAAGAACTTCTGTCTGCAAATGAGGGAAGTTTAACCACTTAAAGACTAAGGGCTCTTTCTCACGGGGCGGATCAGTGATGATCCACCCCGTGAATATCCGCTTGCTCAGCGGGGATCACTCCGCCGATCCCCGCTGAGCAGGAAGATGACAGGTGCATCGCTGCACACTGTGCAGCGACGGACCTGTCAGAGCGCCGCTCTCCCCTATGGGGGGATCGGATGATGACGGACCGTAGAGTCCGTCATCACCCGATCCGATCCGAAAACGGATGGAAAAGTAGGTTTTTCCTCCGTTACACTTTTCGGATCGGAGCGGGTCGGATGTCAGCGGACATGTCACCGCTGACATCCGACGCTCCATAGAGATTCATGTATGTCCGTTTTTCATCCGAAAACGGAAGGATGAATAACGGACATACGGATCGTTAGTGTGCAAGAGGCCTAAGCCTTTTTTTGCACTTGTTGCTTACAAGTTAAAATCTGCATTTTCTGCTAGAAAATTACTTAGGACCCCCAAACATTATATATATATATATATATATATATATATATATATATATATATATATATTTTTAGCAGAGACCTAGAGAATGAAATGGTGGTTGTTGCAATATTTTATGTCACACTATTTGTGCAGTGGTCTTTCAAACGCAATTTATTAGGAAAAAATACACCTCAACGAATTAAAAAAAAAACTAAGCAGTAAAGTTAACTCAATTTTTTTGGATAATGTGAAAGATGACGTTACGCCGCGAGAATGGTGATCTTTTATCTAAGCAAAAAAATCAAGATTCTCAATTTAGCCAGAATCGTGCAGCTGTACTGGCTATATACATTAGATGTACAGGCACGTTGTGACCATGCTCAGGTATCTTTGTTGGTAAACACAAACAATTCCCCAAAGTCTAAAGCAGTGGTCTCCAAACTGTGGCCCGGGGGCCAGATGTGGCCCTTTCTTTGCCTTTATCCAGCCCTTGGGATGCTTTTCCTCCAACTGATACCAATGATGGGGCATTATTTCTACCACTGGCACCAATAATGGGGCACTATTCCTCCCACTAAAAGCAATGATAGGCATTGTTTATTCTCACTGACAATAGGGTATGTTCTACTCCCACTGGACACAGTCCGGCCCTCCTAAAGCCTAAAAGACAGTAAACTGGCCCTTTGTTTAGAAAGTTTGGAGACCCTTGAAAAATATATCTGAACCTTAGAATAATAATAGTTGCGGTGTATTTATTTTCTTTTTTTAAGCTTTTCATCTATGGCTGGCTTAAGAATTTCTCAACAGTCTCACAGAGGTTGATTTACTAAAACTGGAGAGTGCAAAATCTGGTGCAGCTCTGCATAGAAACCAATCAGCTTCCATTTTTTTTTTTTTTGTCAAAGCTTAATTGAACAAGCTCAAGTTAGAAGCTGATTAGCTACAATACACAGCTGCACCAGATTTTGCACACTCCAGTTTTAGTAAATCAATCCCACTGTGCCTTTGTCCCTACACAGGCTATATCTCATTAACATACAATGCAGGAGGGCGTTTTTTTAATTTTTAACCCTTTTTTGAAATAGGCAGTGTTCAAGTCTAGTTTACATCTGATGATTTAGAACTGTGAACACAAGTACAGACAGGGTTAATTATGTCAAACATTAATCCACAGCCCCCTTTAAAACATTACATAGCATTTTTTATGTTAACGAGAACATGTAACAAACATGAAGTAGGCTGCAAAAGTGGAAATACGCTTTAAAAGGTATGGACTTGTATGTTGGTTCATGAGGAAAGAAAGTTGTGCAAAACTTCTGGAGACAACCTCCTGGAACTGCAGCTGCGGATTAAGCAATTATGAACACAATCATGGCAAACAAGCCATTTCCCAGCTTGACAACACATGGGAGAAGAATTCCCCAAACTGGGAAGGATGATTCCGCAATCTCATTTTAACTTTATACAAGTACAAACAAGAGATTAGCATTCAAAGACCACAAAAAGCTGCAGGTTTCCAATTCCTGGAAGTCCGCAAGGCTGAGATAAGCTGGCCAAACAAATGATCTGGTATCTCCAAACAATTGTTCAGCAACAGGCATATGACCATACGATGTCAGATGATTCTTACTTCACCAAGGCAGGCAGGATCTGATGGACTTCTGATTTCTTTTAAGCTTGATCACTGTAAAGCTGGCCCTTGGTGGTTAGATTTATGTTCGAACATTCATAGAAAAATCAGTTGTCAGAACTTTCTTTCTTGCCATCATTGAGTCAAATAATTTCAAAAACCCTTAAAATTTCATCCAGACTTGCTATTTGAAAGAAATATCAAACATATTAAAGCCTAACTCCACCTTTAGCAAAATGGAGAGGGCAAAATCTGGTGCAGCTCTGCATAGAAACCAATCAGCTTCCACGTTTTACTGTCAAAGCTTTATTGAACAAGCTGAAGTTAGAAGCTGATTGGCTACCATGCACAGCTGCATCAGATTCTGTGTGCTCCAGTCTTAGTAAATTTCCCCCAAAGTCGCTATTACTTAACTTAGTTCCAACGGTTTGATGCCAGCGAGGTCTCTTACCAGCACTGGCATCTTCTCCCCAGTGTTTTCCGGGTGTTGATCCTCAGTTGTTTCAATTGGCTAACAGGCCGGTAAGTCTACATGTTTAAAAAGCCTGCCTGTTTGCAATTTTTTTATATTTAGCCCTATTAAGCCCTATCTAGAAAGCTTTAACAGATTTTATTAGAGTATGTGCAATTTTTCCCAAATGAAAACCACATTCACAGTTAGAATTTATTTTGTTTGAGAACATTTTTTCCATTCTGCTCCTTTGAATGTTCTCGTCACTACAAATGAAAACAAATTGACTTGACCCCACTAACCATTAGAAAATCAAATAAACATTTTGAGAGCTAAAATCTTCATACAAAATTCTACTGGTGTACGGCCAACTTAAAGTGATATTATAATCTTGTGGGTTTTTTTTGTTTAAAAATAACAAACATGTCATACTTACCTGCTCTGTGTAATGGTTTTGCACAGAGCAGCCCCAATCCTCCTCTTCTCGGGTCCCTCGCTGGCGCTCCTGCCCCCTCCCTCCTGCCGAGTGCCCCCAGAGCAAGCAGCTTGATATGGGGGCACCTGAGCCGAGCTGCTGCTCTGTGTGTCCATTTTCTCTCTCCTCATTGGCTCACTGACTTTGATTGACAGCAGTGGGAGCCAATGACGTCCGCTTCTGTGTCTCAGCCAATGAGGCTCTCAGGCAAAATCACTGGATCGGAGGGGGCTCAGGTAAGTATTAGGGGGGCTGTTGCACACAGAAGGTTTTTTTATCATAATGCATAGAATGGGCTCAGTTTAGCGATCATGCTTAGCCAGTAAAAAAGACCATGCAGGTACCCCTGGGGATGTCATATCTCCGGGCAGACAATAACAACAAAGTTTTCTAGCTTGACAGATAGTTATTTACCCACACGATTTCTTCTACCCCACAAAGTTTGCGAGCCCACTGAGCTGCCAATACAATAGGAAATTAAGAGCTGAGTGCATTTCTGGCAGATCAACACGTATTTTTCTGTATTTGCAGGGCTGTTAAAGTGATAAAACACGGGTAAATGTGGATATATGGCAGGAATGTGCTTCCTATGTGTTTTTATTTTGCCTTGCCTTGACATATGTTTTAAATAGGGCGAGCGTCACACAGTAGGTCCAAAAACCTATGTATCATGTAATAGTTTGGATCCATTAATACCAACCTCAAGCATAATTTTGGATTGACTAACTATATCTTCTGATTAAAGAGTAGCCTTCGCCAGGTTCCAAAGCTGCTGGCTTGTAGCCTCCCTGGCGGTATTCCCGAGTGTGGCTCGGGGTTAAAATTCAGGACCATTAGCGGTAACCCTGAGCCACACTCGGGATTACATCGCAGGATCCTGGTGTGGCTTTACTTACCTTGTCCCCAGGATCCTGCGATGTCCCCCGCAGTGTCCGTGGGCTCTTTCTCCTCCGAAGCCTCTCTGTGCCAGGCTCCGTTCCCTGCGAGCGGCGCGACGCACGGGGGCGGAGCCTGGCGGCAAATTCAAAAAAATTGTAAAAACATAACACATACAGTACTGTAATCTTACAGATTACAGTACTGTATGAAATTATTTCACATCCCTTTTGTCCCCAGTGCTTTGTCCTATGCCCTGCATGCAGTTTTATATGATATATACTGTTCTTTCTGCCTGGAAACTGGAGATTGTCCATAGCAACCAAAAAGTGTCCCTTTATGTCAAAAGTGGCTTTAGACCAGCTAGAAAACAGCGATAGTAAATTAGAACACTTGCAGAATTGAGCGATAGTGAATCGTGGGGAAATTTATTTTATTATTATTTATTTATTTATTTTTAATTATTTATTTTTATTTATTATATTATAATTTATGTTTTTGTGTTTCAAACTTTATCATACCCGGGATATCTACTAGACTCTTGTTTGGACAGATTTAAGTGTGTTATTGTTAAGAATTACAGACCTACAATATAAAACGCCAAATTTCCATGCAAAATAATTGTACCGCTTTCAGCACCTAAAATCCGAAATAATCATACCGCCAGGGAGGTTAATAAACAGGCACTTACCTGTCCAGGGATCCAGCACCAGGTTCACATGGGCCAGTTCTTCGCCGGTCTTCGGGTCCCCGGGGTATAGGCACCTATTTTTAATGTTTTACATAGCTATACCTACAAAAGGGGCCCAGCCCGAAGTGATCTAGCAGGACCTAATTTTACTAAGTTCACACTTTAATTTTTGCCACCTTCAAACTGTGACCACCTGTGTTAGCCTATGAAGACATACATACGCCTCCTCCCCATTTCTGAATGATGCATCCTTCCTCTTGCATAAGCCTTAGTCTGCATCTGACATCACAGCGAGGAGCACCGTTCGTATAAATTTGGTAAGTTCTTTAATATGTGTGCCCAATGCAGAAAGTATTACCGGGGGGATTATACATGAGTTCAGGGGACTATAGGGAACAGAGAGTGAATTTTGTGCCCACTCTTACTGGTTATCTGTCTGCGTGGAGTTCTCATCATCTAGGTTGTCTGGAGACTGTCCTTCACTTCCCAGCTGCTGCTGTCTCTCTCTTCTACGACGCTCCCGTGCTGTTTCCTCTTCATCTTCCACACTCCACTGAGTGGTCAATCTGTCATACACAAGAGAGCTAAAATTTCAGTTTAATTCAGCTAGATCACAGTTGTATCAAAACATAAGGTGTGCAGAGTCTTAAAGTGAGAGTAAACTCCCATGGTTGATATTTACCTACAGGTTACCCTTTAATAAGGCTTACTAGAGCTGCACGATTCTGGCCAAAATGAGAATTACAAATTTTTTTGCTTAGAATAAAAAGATCACGATTCTCTCGCGATTCATTAAAGTAATTTTTGAAGTAATTTTTTCCAAAAAAATTGCATTTAAAAAGACCGCTGCGCAAATACAGTGTGACATAAAATATTGCAACAACCACCATTTTATTCTCTAGGGTGTCTACTAAAAAATATATATTGTTTGGGGGTTCTAAGTATAATGTTTGGGGGTTCTAAGTAATGTTCTAGCAAAAAAAGAATGATTTTAACTTGAAACCAACAAATGTCAGAAAAAGGTTTAGTGTTTAAACTTTTTTCACTTACACACAAAGTCTATTCCATTGACAAATTGTTACAATGTTTATACTTAAGTTCAACTGATAAAGAATGTTTTGATTCTTGGCAGACTGCCCAGTTTTTCTCTTCCTTTCTTTTGATGTCTGTGGCTTCAGAAGAGCAGAGAGAATTCTTTGCATAGAAAGATTTGTGAAACACTTAAGTCAAGATCGTGATAACGATTCTTGACGATTAATTGTGCAGCTCTAAGGCTTACGTATACATACAGTAAATATCTCCTAAACATGCACCGTTTAGGAGATACTTACCTCTGAATGGGCCAGTGACTTCAACAGGGTATACACCCTGACCGAACGGTATGCCCATATTGTTCCTCCAGAGTCCTGCGCTGTAAATAGTGCGCATGACGGAGGAAGCGAACCTGGAAGGAAGACCTGGTGAAGATGGAAGCCCTGTTGCTAGAGGGCTTCGTTTTAAGGTAAATTTCACGTAATGTGCTAGTATGCGATGCATACTAGCACATTATAACTTTACCATGCAGGTTTTAAAAAATGGCTTTTTACAACCGCTTTAAGCCTAGTACAAAGGGGCCGAATGTCGGGTGACATTGGCTGGTTCAATAAAAACCGTCCAACAGGTAAGTCTACAAAGCTAGAGCTCTCCAATTAACTAAGAGCATGAGTTTAGATTGTAAGCTCCTTGAGGACAGGAACTGATGTGAATGTGCAGTATGTAAAGAGCTGCATAGGTTGTTGGTGCTATATTAATACCTAAAATAAAAAACAGTAGCTAAAAACTCTCATACTCA
The DNA here is from genome assembly GCF_042186555.1 of Aquarana catesbeiana. Taxonomy (NCBI): domain Eukaryota; kingdom Metazoa; phylum Chordata; class Amphibia; order Anura; family Ranidae; genus Aquarana; species Aquarana catesbeiana. The sequence continues at coordinate 86,479,341 of NC_133334.1, read as the reverse complement.
TACTTATTCTCATACAAAGGGTCACTTTTGTATTACTCATTTATATTGCTGTGTTGTATCCTGTAGAAGGAAATCCAAAGTGAACTCCCCCCCCCCGACTTTCGTTTCTGGCCTTTTTAATACCCCAGAAGGGTGTGTTGCCAGTGAATTAAGACTGGCAGCTGAGCAGCAGTGACATTAGCTGTCCCTGGCACACCCTGTCCACTCCCAGGAATCTGTGTCTTCTGGCATTGTACACATGCATGTTCTCACGCATCTGCATCCTGCTGACCTCTGACCATCACATCCAGTGGGTGAACAGTATTCCGTAATGATACAGTACGCACATGTAACCATTAGCTTCTAATAGGAACAATATGCCCTTTGAGTTTATACCTACACAGCTTACTGCGTATTCAAATCCTACTCACGGTCATGTTCTACTATTTACCCAACAACTTTGTAAAGGAAGTTTACAACTAAGACTATAACCGTGACCTTTCAGCATAATCTTGTATTTTTCACTTGCTTTGTAAGTAGTTTGTACTGCGATGTGTTATATATCGGTGCTATATCCACTTCAGCCCCGGAAGGATTTGCCCCCTTAATAACCAGGCCATTTTTTGCAATTCGGCACTGTGTCGCTGTAACTGACAATTGTGCAGTCTAGGGCTGCAACTAACGATTATTTTCATAATCGATTAGTTGGCCGATTATTGTTTTGATTAATCGATTATTCGGTTAATAACCTTTAAAAAAAGTGTGGTGTATAATTTAGTTAATGTGTACAGTTTTAAAAAAAGGTAATTTCTTCTTAAATATCTATATGCAGTGGTAAATATAAATAACCAACTATATGGTTAGGGAGCAAAATATCGAATCCACTCTGAGAATAACAGAGGAGATATACTGTATATACTATTAGAGGAGATATACTGTATATACTATTAAAAGGTGAATCTGATAAATATCATCAGACTCATTGATCAAATTTTTTTATTAAAAACAAAAACAATGTCTTCCTTCAAAAAAATGTAATTTTAAGAACGTTCGTTCTTTCATTAAGTGAATGTACAAAGATTTTTCGTCTGAATATTCTCGTCTGAAAATTGATCCGTGTGGCCAGCATAAGGCTCAGTACACACCTATGCAGTTTGCTTTTCATCTGTTTCTGCAATGCTTTTTGCTGTGCGTTTTGTTTTTTGTGCACGTGATTTTGCTGCGATTTGTGTTTTTGAATTTTTTTGGCCAGTTTGTTGTTGGGCAGATTAAAAAACACAAATTGCTGCAAAAACGCATTACATGCTTTTCTGCAGCTTCTCTATTGAAGTATATTGAACCAAAAAAGCACAGTTTTGCATGAACGTGTCCCATAGGAAACCATGTGAATGAACTGTAGTGCAAAAAACACATAGATATGAACCAGGTCTAAGACGTTTAGTAACATAATGGGGTGAAAAAAACTAAAATGAGCCCTTTAGTACAAAAAAAGCAGATAATCACTACTGTAAGGGGTTAATTTTTTTTTAGTGTAGAACTGTGAAAGTAATATTTGCAGTAGCGATTATTTGCTCTTTTTGTACTATAAAGGGCTCATTTTAGTTTTTTTTTAACCCCATTATGTTACTGGCCGATTCATCGATTATGAAAATAGTAATCAATTAATTTCATAATTGATTAGTTGTCGATTAATCGATTAGTTGTTTCAGCCCTAGCGCGGTCATGTGACGTTGTACCCAAACAAAATTGACGTCCTTTTTTGCCCACAAATAGAGCTTTCTTTTGGTGGTATTCAATCACCTCTGCGGTTTTAATTGTTTGCGCTATAAACAAAGAGCAACAATTTAGAATTTTTATTTTTTTTATTTTTTTACTTTTTTGCTATATACATATCCCCAAAAAAATGTATTCATCAGTTTAGGCTGATATATATTCTACATATCTTTGGTAAAAAGAATCGCAATAGGCGTATATTGATTGGTTTGCGCAAAAGTTATCGCGTCTACAAACTATGGGATAGATTTAGGGACTCTTATTGTTTTTTATTGTTTTTACTAGTAATGGCGGTGATCTGCGATTTTTAGCGGGACTGCGACATTGCGACGGACAAATCTGACCCCAAATTATACTTTTTAGGGACTAGTGACATTATTATTACATTGATCAGTGCTATAAAAATGCACTGATCAATGTAAAAATGACACTGGCAGAGAAGGGGATAACAATAGGGGGCGATCAAGGAGTTAACTGTGTTCCCTCAGCGTGTTCTAACTGTAGGGGGGATGGGCTACCAGGGACATGATGGAGATCAATGATCACTGGGAATAGTAGATCTCTGACATGTCACCTGTCAAAACAGGGAATCGCCTTGTTTGCAAAGACAGTTCCCCATTCTGCCTCTGTAATAGGCGATCGCGGGTCACCGGCAGTACAGGTGCGGCGATTCGCGCAGGAGAGCCGACCTGCTTCAGTATATCTTCATGAGCAGGTCGGCAAGTGGTTAAACATACGGTAACTGGAAATAATAAATGAACAATATAAAACATTCATTTCATAGAAATAATAAATTAAAAGTATAGAAATTAGACAGATATGGGATCTCCTTGAGAACAATAGATATATCTGCCCAAACACACCACTATGGGGGTTATTCACTAAAATTGGACAGTGCAAAATCTGGTGCAACTCTGCATAGAAACCAATCAGCTTCTAGATTTTATTTCCAAAGATTAATTACATAAGCAAAAAGTAGAAGCTGCTTGGCTACCATGCACAGCTGCACCAGATTCTGAATGCTCCAGTTTTAGTAAGTCTACCCCTATGTGACTTGGCAGACAGACAGAGGAGGGTTAGGTATGGTCAATTACTTTCTTCCCTCTGTTCAGTTCCCTCCCACTAGGATAGCCCTGGAGAGTTCAATCTATACCAGATGTGACATATCTTGTAGGAATAGGCCATTTATAACTTGGGCCATATACATTACAATTTGAATGGACAACGACCTTTAGATCTACAGTATGTAAAGACTGAATGCAAAGTAAATGGATTGTTTAGGTAGGCCATCATGCTATGCAGTTGTTGAAGATGTTGTACAGATAAGGAATATTTTACAGACTCATTTTTAATTGAAATGCTAATTGAATGTCATGTAAACTTGCATGTGCTTCCTTTCGGTCTGTTAAATATACCACTGAAAGTCTTTTGTTCTATCTGTTTGCAAAAGCAAAAAAAAAAAAGTGTTGATCCTGCCAGAAATCTAGTGATGTCCTGTGAGTCTTCGGCACTGCTAATTAGCACAGTTCCCAATTCTCTGTGTGTACTACAGACCACCCCCCTCCTTCAATTATGGTGATCAGAAGCAGGGGAGGTTTTCTGAAATCTTAGTGCCAGAGCATGTGCAAGGATTTCTGCCTGTCCGTCTCCTTCCTGTCATGCTAGGCGGCCAATGGGATCGCCTCTGCCTTCAGTCAATCAGGAGACCGGTATTACATCTGTGCCTCCTGATTGGCTGAGAGGCGGTTCTGTGTTAGCAAAGCACATATTCATTTGCTTTGCTAACACGCTTGGGTGAACTGCAAGCGCAATGGATTCCGTTCACAGTTCACCCTTTTTGAAGCCTATTAGCGCCTATGGCTATAATCAGGTGCTTTAAAAACACCCCCCCCGCCGTCATTGTAATTCAGGCGCCCGACGTCCGAAATGGGGCCGGACCCCTAAATAAGGGGTGGCTACAGCGCCCATGAATAGATTCCTGCAATGCATGAATCTATCCATACTACACAGAGGGGGTGGCTGGAGAGGGGGGTGGCGCCCGCGCGCCCTTAATGGACGCACCATCACTGAACCTTACCCTTTAGTCCACCCAGTCCTGTGAACAAGTGCTGTGCTGTGAACAAGGCTTGTGCCGAAACGTGCCTGCGTGTTCTTTTTAACACGGTCATATGAAATAAAGATACAAGACTGAACTTCCAAGAATGCCGGCACTTTAGTGTTTATGTATGTTTCGATTTCGGATATGGGAAGGACATGCTGAGCCAGAGCACCTGGACTAGGTGTGCTGCCATATACTGCAGTATCCAGTTTTCTCCGTTCAGATTGGTGTATCTATGTGTTGGATGCACACAGTGGATCCAGCGCTGTCCAGCTGAGAGCTTCTTCTCTTCTGGCAGTGCTCAGTACTGCGCCGCCATGTTTTCTTGTGACATCATTGCTTGGCTACCAGCTGTCCAGGTTTGGCCAGCACTCCTCCCGATGATATGCTAACAGGCCCATTCCTCCTCCTTTCCTCGATGAAAAGCTATGCCTCCTGGGATATTAACCACTTCAGCCCCGGAAGAATTTACCCCCTTCCTGACCAGAGCACTTTTTGCGATTCAGCACTGCGTCACTTTAACTGACAATTACGCGGTCGTGCGACGTTGCACCCATACAAAATTGACGTCCTTTTTTTCCCATAAATAGAGCTTTCTTTTGATGGTATTTGATTGCCTCTGCGGTTTTTATTTTTTTGCGCTATAAACAAAAAAAGAGTGCCAATTTTGAAAAAGAAACACAATATTTTGTATTTTTTGCTATAATAAATATCCCCAATTTTTTTAAAAAAAGCTAATTTTTTCTCAGTTTAGGCCGATATGTATTCTTCTACATATTTTTGGTAAAAAAAATCGCAATAAGCGTATATTGATTGGTTTGCTCAAAAGTTATAGCGTCTACAAAATAGGGGATAGATTTATAGCATTTTTATTATTATTATATTTTTTTTACTAGTAATGGCAGCGATCTGTGATTTTTATCATGACTGCGACATTATGGCGGACACATTGGACAATTTTGACACATTTTTGGGACCATTGGCATTAATACAGCGATCAATGCTATAAAAATGCATTGATTATTGTAAAAATGTCACTGGCAGGGAAGGGGTTAACACTAGGGAGCGATCAAGGGGGTTAACTACGTTCCCTGGGAGGTGATTCTAACTGAAGTGGGAGGGGACTGACTAGAGGAAGTGACGGATCGTGGTTCCTAGCTAATAGGAACACACGATCTGTCACTCCTGTCAGAACAGAACAGGGAAGTGCGTGTTTACGCACACTCGTCTCTGTTCTGTGTCTCCTGCTCACGACTGCTCGTGGCCGGTGGTCATCGCGACCGTCGGCCACGAGCATCGGCACCCACGCTGTGCAGCGGGCGCGCGTGCACGCCTGCTATTCCAACCCCACGAGCCGACTTATAGCTACGACGCAGGGGAGCCAACCTGCCGCAGTAAAACTGCGGCGGCTGGTGGGGAAGCGGTTAAAAAAAGAGGTAAACAAAAGAGGGGGAAAAAAGCCCTATTCCTGCAGAGGACAGGAGGAGGGGTGGAGAGGCGGGATTGTGCCCAGCCCTGGGTGTCCTAGGGTGAGCCTACTTAAATATAGTACAGTAAGAGAGTGTTGTCACCCTAGAACAGGAAGTGTGTTATTGGTAGGATTGCCAGGTAAAAATAAGGAAATAAAGCCGGATTTAAAGTAATAATAATAATGCAGCCCCCACATCGAAGCACTGGTATGCTGCAATATTTAACTTTCTGTTCTTGGATGTGAATACTCTTTAGCTAGCATTTTACTGTTTTTATAAGATTCAGGTCTAGCTGCTCAATTAAACATCATCGTCCGGAGGACTGGTGGACACGTGCCAGCAGCTGACCTTTCATGCATGCTGTCAAAACTTGGCACGATGTTTGTAAAGGATGTAATACTTAACAGTGGCTTGTTGAGAGATAAAGCGGAATAATCCAAAGCTGTGAAGAAATGAATGATGCTCTGAGCTGTTCGCAGAGCAGATGAGGGTGTAATACTCTGCAGATTCAGCAGGCTGATTCATCCTCTGTTGATAAGGGGCGCGAATGAAAAACAGAAAAACTGACACGTAACCAAATAACCCCTCTAGGACTTCGATTCACAGTATTTTGCTGCAAGTATATTGGCTGTAATACAATACATGTAAATGTGCGTTTATAAAAGGGTACCAAACCTAAACCTAAAGCTGCTCCATATAAAGAATCCAGTAATAACAATTACAGATGTACTTGCATGGCTTAACATATTTTTGCTCTTAAGGCCTCATTCACACAGTCATATAGTCTGTGAATGGGCCATGTGTTTATGTGGCTTGAGCCACCAGCTGCTGCATGCAGGTAGCCCATTCAAGTATATGGAGGCGCAGCGGCTGCATGGACACAGCCAAAGATTTTGCCAAAATTGTGCCATTGTGGAGTTAACAGGAAAGTGAATAAGGCAGTATTTAAAAGGTGTAATGGGCTTTAAAGAGATGCTTTTGCAAAAAGCTCTTTGTTAGAAAAGAAGGGGAGAGGGAGGCACACCTAAGAGTAGTATTAGTAACACAGTTTATTGCACAAGATACATGATTGCACTTACAATGTATGCAGAACACACACATTATGTTAGGAAATCATCATCCTCAAAGGCTGCCACAGTCCAGTGTGTATCCCTGGGTCCAGATGGCTGTGGAGGAGAGAGCTGGGACGCAGAAAGTGACAGGAAGTCCGGACTGCTCCGCATGGACCACACAGGAGGAAGTGATGTCATCCAGATGGTGGAGAGGACAGGAGGATGGCTGCTAGACATGTGCGCCATCAATAAATTTGTTTTGTTTCGTTCCCTTCCGTTTCGTATTAAAATTGATTTGTATTTCGTAATTCGTGTCCGAAATTCAATTCGGATTCGTACGAAATACAAATTTTCGTTAGGTTCGTAAACTTTTCGTAACAATTACGAATGTTCATTATGGTGTATTTATCATTATGAGGTGCTCCCACCATGCCTGTGCTGTGCTGACTTCCTGGGTTTTTAACTTGTAGGTTTGTTAACTTTTCGTAACAATTACGAATTTTCGTTATGATGAATTTATCATTATCATTATGAGGGGCTCCCACCATCCCTGGGCTGTGCTGACTTCCTGGGGTTTTTAACTTCATCATAACGAATATTCGTAGTTAACAAACATTCTGTCTGATTCTGTTGTAAGCAGGAATTTGGATCCGAAGTTCGTATACGAAATTTCGTATTTCGTACAGAATTCGTATGCATAAAAGTTCGTATTTCGGATTCGTAAGAATGTACAAATTTCCAGAAATTCATATGGATTTCCGATTCGTACGAAACTGATCGCACATGTCTACTGGCTACACGCGCGGAGCTCACAGCTCCTTCTCCAAGCGCGCAGACAGCCATCCTCCTGTCCTCTCCACCATCTGGATGACATCACTTCCTGCTGTGTCACTTCCTGCGTCCCAGGTCTCTCCTCCACAGCCATCTGGACCCCGGGAGACACACTGGACTGTGGCAGCCTTTGATCCCTCTCCCCTCCTTTTCTGTCCTTTTTTTACAGAGTCTTGGACACACTCTGGGGATGGCTGGCTACCACCTGAAATTACTTTTAATCTTTCATTTATGACTTTTCTCCTGGATTTTGGAACTTAGCCACCTATTACAAGAACTATATGCAGACTCTTCCTGCTACAGCGGTGCAACTGTCCACATGTTGTGCGCCTGGTTGTTTCTACTTTTATGAAAAAGCTTGACTGAGGGACCTGCAGAAGGCAGATCCATAAAACATTAAACACTTGACCAATCCCCACTTCCAAAATGACCAGACGACACATTTTATTTGGAGTCGAATGGCCATAGCAGCCTTTTATTACAAACCATTAAATACAACATTCACAAAAAAACAAGTTTAATGCATATAATACAGTCAATGCATAACAAATAAACCAACCTCAGCTTATGCCCGGTCTAAGGTCTTTGAAGGCCTAGCTACTCACGATTAACCGGTTGTATCTGCCACCCAATCAAAGGCCCCCAGCCGTAACTACACCGGCTCAGGGACAATTAACCACTTACGTACTACAAGATACAACCGAATTAATACCCTGATGTTACCATCGTATTGTTAGGAAGTGATACCCATACCTCAGATGGGCCCAACCCACAGTTTTCCATAATTATTTAACCAGCACCGACTTCAAAGACCCATTAGACCTCCTGCCTGCTACTATGACTGACAAGAAAATAAAAGGACCAAGAAATTGAATGGTAAGCTAACAACATAAAACCCGAAAACCCACTTGAAAAAGTAGGAGGCTCCCCCAAACCAAAACAAACAAGGGAGGGAGGGTGGGAGAAAACTGCCTGATGCTGTGATGAGCTCTGATTAGTTTCACTCAGCTCCATGCCATATATTATTTGTTAAAGCCCCTCTTACCTTTGACATAAGATACTCACCTTTCCCAGTCGCCATGCCGCCAAACGCTTCTTTAATTGCTAGAACTGGACTTCAGGCAGCGTTGACCTCGCAAGTTCCCCTGCATCTCTCCCTGGATCCTCCCTTAGACCTCATGTCATCACTGTTTTCTGCAGTGATGTAGGGTCAGGGGGAGGAGCCAGAGAGAGCTGTAGTGGCCCCAGGAGGTTGATATCAGGGGACAGTTCTTATGATCACAACAGTTGGATCACACTACAATGTGCTTATGTATGGAGAGAAAACAATCACATAGGAGCAACACCAGAAGCCCAGTCATTGATTGGTTAAAAAATCCTCAGATGACTTCCATATGTCTATACGGATTAAAGTGGAACTAAACTCTCTCAATCAATATTAGCTACTTTTAATCCTTATGCTGCTAGCATTAGTAAATAGATAGGACGATATAATATATTCACCCGTATTAGACTTTGTTTTTTGTTTTTTTTACAATTCTTTAGTTGCTTCTTGGTCCCTGGCCTAGGCCAAAATGATGTCATACACCTCCGGAGTCTTCATGGGCATTTTGTTTTTCTTTCTCCTAGAGGAGCAGTCTTCCCAGCTAAGCACACCCTCCTGCCTGCATGCCTAACATAAGGGTAGATGGATTCCAGGAAGTAAATGCTACAGTTATTCTCTGCCTTTACTCAAGATGGCCACAGATAGAAGTGCTAGGGGGTGTTTTTCAATCAACAAAACAAAACATGGAGACATGGATGGATGGGTGAATTTTCATGCTAAGCAATGTGTATGGAGGAATTTATTTTGCCAGCTGCACTGTCAGCTGTCACTGTCTGACAGCTGACACTGTCTGCATACCTGAACAGCGACTGTTGCTGATTAAATGCAGTCAATGTTCTGGCAAATTTTCCATTTAGCCCCTTAGATTTCTCAGGTCAAGATTGTTGGGCTTGGTAGTTTCAACCATGGCTTGAATATTGGATGATTCAGCAGGAATTGGCCAAAATTTAAGCTGTGTATGACAGGCTTTAGGTAAACCAAGCTGTCATGTTGATGCACCTGGCACCTGAATGGGAATCTGAGAACTCTGATCAAGCCTGTGTATTTGTTTGGCCTCTGGAATTGGTAAGAAATCTGTCTATACTTGGTCAAAATGTGTAGCACCAGGACCTCTGATTTTGCAGACATTCTTCTGGTGAAGCCTGTTATATGAAAAAGTTCAACTTTGATTTTTTATAAAGAAAAGGAATTGAATAGTAAGGTTGGGCAACACCAAGCATGGATGGAGGTGTTCAGACAGCTGTGGCATCCGTGGCTGTTGGTGCTGCTGAACAGTAGCTGCATCTGATTGGATGCAGTCAATAGTTGGCTGATAATTTTCCATTTTAGCATTAAGGCCGGCACACACAATCAGAATATCGGACAAAAATACCGCTTTTGAATCGATCGTACGATAATCTGATCATTAGTGCACAGCTTTTGTCCAAAATTATCCAAAGGGACAAACACTAAAATTTTTTCTTGTATGATACCAGATTGTACGATTTTCATTTAATCAGTACAGTTTCCATCCGAAATACAATACAAATGCAATACAATACATTACATCACTTCCAAATTTTTTATCTATCGTAAGAGAATTTTCGTACTTCAGTAACCTCTTCATTTTTTACATGAAAACTAGCACGCAAAAAAGAAAAACGGATCATTTGTCCGATAATCTCATTGTGTGTATCAAGCTTTAGTCTCTCCTAGATTAGATGACTTGTCACATTTTTCAATTTGTGGCTGTGTGATAACAAGCCCCCTCCCCACTTAAAGTGGATCAAAACCCTCCAATCCTTTACAGCCAAGGAAGTTGCCATCTTGGCTGTACAGTAACAGTCTTGAATGTAACGGTTTTGGAAAACAGTCAAATAATTGGGTTCAGTTCTACTTTAAATGAGGTTTTAGGTTTACTTTGCTCTAATTATTTATATTATGCCATAAATGAAAGTCTTATAAATAATACCACAAGAAACCACAAAGCATGCCAAACGTATACATATGGCTATGACATAGCAGTACAAACATGCAATGACACACAGTATACGTACATACCCCGAGTGTCTGAGGATCACTGGATTGCAGCCAAAGCATTTATCACCGGCTGTATCTTTAGGGGGTTTACAAAAAGATTAAAGATATATAAACAGACCTCACAGTGTCACTTTACTTCACTCCAGAAATTCAGTTTACTGGCTGCTGAATCACAGGCACTGCACCAGACATCCCTGCTTTCCTCCACTGACTTATTCCAGATTTGATCATCACACATTATTAATAATGCAGCACAGCAAATTGTGACAAGTACCATTACCACCATCATGTATGTACCCTGGTATATGTACACAACAAATTGTGACAAGTACCATTACCACCATCATGTATGTACCATGGTAAACATACAAAGCAAATTATGACAAGTACCATTACCACCATCATGTATGTACCCACGATAAACGTACACAGCAAATTGTAACAAGTACCATTACCACCATCATGTGTGTACCCTGGTATACATACACAACAATTTGTGACAAGTACCATTACCACCATCATGTATGTACCATGGTAAACATACAAAGCAAATTATGACAAGTACCATTACCACCATCATGTATGTACCCACGATAAACGTACACAGCAAATTGTAACAAGTACCATTACCACCATCATGTACGTACCCTGGTATACGTACAAAGCAAACTGTGACAATTACCCTTCTTACCACCATTATATGTGTGTACCCTGGTATACATACACTGCAAATTGTGACAAGTACCATTACCATTACCACCATCATGTATGTACCCTGGTATACGTACACAGCAAATTATGACAAGTACCATTACCACCATCGTGTACTGTATGTACCCTGGTATACGTACACAGCAAATTGTAACAAGTACCATTACCATTTGCCATGATCATGTACGTATTCTGGTATACGTACACAGAAAGTTGTGACAAGTACCATTACCACCATCATGTATATACTACGGTATTAAGTCTTAATTCTTACAGTTGGATTAAAGCTGACCCTACTCTTAAAATGAAATTGGAGCCCTGGGTGGCTCTTTTTGACCCCCTCCCACTCAACACCCTTCAATCTGAAAAAATCAAAGGAGCCGGGCAGAGAATCGTCGGCCAAACAGCGGCTGCATCCAATCAGATGCAGCCACTGTACGGGTATTCTGACAGTCAACACCTTCGTCACCATGCAATACAACAGCTAGAAAGGGGGAATCAATCGATTTCTCCAGTTCAGCTGCAGGGCTGAACGAAAACAATCTTACAGTGCATTGCCAGCTTTTGTGTTATGGTGCAGATTACTGGAGGGTTAAGAGAGACGCAGAGCTCATGAAACATCCATTGGTTTTACTTTTTGGTCTGACCTAATTTTCAGTTTTTACATTTGTGGCAGCAAAAGCAACTACATCAGGCTACAACACCAAAGACTGACTTTAGCTAGCTATGCACTAGTAGCATTCATTCAAAATGTTCACTTTAAGAACGTTCATTCATTTTGTAACCTTTAGTGAGATCAAATCAATGTTGGTCTTCGACCCAAGGAATGAGAATATTTGGGGAAGGGTGGAAATTTCTTCTCATACGCACAAATTTCCAACATTTTGGGAAATAAAATTGATCCCAAAATCAAATATTAAAAGCAAACTAAATTTCGAAGCACTTTCAACGTCATTCGTCAAGTCAACGGATGTATTGAGAATTTTTATACAAACGTTTGTTCGAGAATCTGTTAGTATATGGCCAGCCTTACACCAGCAAGCAAACTGTCCCTAGAAATACTATGGCAGTGTGTCTCCAGCTTTCCTTATTTTTTACTCAAATCTAAAATAATTTTTCCTGCCCCAGTAAAGGAGATACATTGGTACCTGGCTTTACGTCCTCCTACATACTGGCACCTCTTGTGCCTGACATTCCATCACATCCTCTCCACATTCCCCCACATGGATTCTTCCTTCCTCCTCATCAACATGCATGCTGTTTCCCACCATCACTACAGCCCTCCCAGCCCATTCATTCCCATCAATCGCGAGTCATTCACGAAATACAAGTCCACCGTATCGCTATGCCGATCGCTTCAACTTTACTTTGTTTTAGGTGGGCTCCGTCATCGCCTTTGACTTCAGAGTTGCCATCGTTCTAAAATAACTTTGGGGACCATTGGCTGATATGTCACTCATCCTCATACAATCCGAGAGGATCACCCATACATGCCAGGCATGCTGTTCTTCAATAAATGTTAACCAATAATCATGAAAATGTTAGTAGATACATTCTGAAGTTAGAGAGAGATTTGATAAAGTTAAAGATCATGATTGATATGTTCATGATGGTCATCATCATGATTGATAAGATCATGACTTGATAAGATCATGATGATGATCATCATCATAAATGATACGACCATGGCTTCTTTGATAAGATCATGATGATGATCATCATCATAAATGATACGACCATGGCTTCTTTGATAAGATCATGATGATGATCATCATCATAAATGATACGACCATGGCTTCTTTGATAAGATCATGATGACCAGGAATCTGGTGGTGAAATAATCGCAGGTATACCCTGGCGTTGTCCCCAAAACTCCTAATCGTCTATCAGATATGGGAATTGATGACTGTTAGATGGTCTTTGATTCCCATCTTTCTCACCTTAGTAGGTTCTGTAGGCTCTTCTTGCTGTCTTTTCTCACAATTGCAGTAGACATCCTCTTAGCGAAGCTTTGTCTTCACCTATGCCTCTTCGTCCTCCCCCTAGTCTTTGTATGCAGAACTGCCTCCCCAGTCCTCCCACACCACACCTTCCCTTTATCAGCTCTGATCAATCGATCAGTTGTTCCCAATGTGTCCTGTCTTTGTCAGTTCTCTGGGATCATTAGTGGATCTCCTCTCCTGTAGTGCTTCTCTCCTCTCTCTCCTTTTTTTTTTTTTTCAGGAAGTTTGAGCAGATGCCTTCCCCCCCTTTTGTTTCCAGCTCCCTCTCCCCCTCCTCCTGTGTTGGGAAGTCAGGGGGAGATGATATGAGGTAAGAGGAAGCCGGACCCTCCCTGGCCCTGTGTTTGGGGAAGGGGAGGGGGTGACAATATGTCACTGTCTGACTCCCCCCTCCCTCCTTCCCCTTTACACATTCTCTGGGGGAGTCCCCTTTATCACAGCAAACATATTTTCCCTGATGCTCTAATCACAGCTGAGAAGGATTTTCTCACTCCTCTATTGATTTTTTTTTTAATGTATCCTCTTTTTCTAAATTAGTGTTGCTTTGTTTTGCACACCGTGTCCTCCTATCACACTGTATTGTGTGCTTTCCAGACAGCGTGTGTCATTTCCATTAGAGTTTTATGTCACGAAGATTTATTATCCTGCTGCATTATTCAGCCTATTGTTCCATCTGCTTCCAGATTTTCATCCCATAAAGATATTACTGTTCAGTCTTTTTATCTACAGAAGAGGATGTATTTTATTTTTGTTTGTAAATAATCATTTTATTTAAAAAAAAAAAAAAATGTATTATATATTGTGGCAAATTAGTCAATTGAAACCACTTTCAGCCAGCTTTCTCAAGCTGGAGTGACAGTGAGCCCAGAGTCACTCCACACCGGTGACTTGCATTGCCATGTCTAGTGCATGAAGTCGCACAGATGTCAGCCAAGTCCCACTGACATGTGGTTTTCAAATTGTGTGATTTCAAGTAAAGTCGCACAATTTGAAAGTCGCAGTGAGTGTGAACCAGCGAAGGCAACCTACCATAACACATTTGGGTGATTGCCAAAGTTCAATAATTTTTTTGGGATTGAAATCAATTTAAAGTGACCCTGTCACTGGCTGAAAGAAGTCAGACTTGCAGCACTGTTTAGAAAAAAAATAGTAATAGTAAAGTTGGCCATATACATATAGATGTCTTTGGTTCAGTCTGCCGACTGGGGGCCAGTTCACACCACATGCAGTCCAGTGCGTTTTTTTTCTGCATAAAAAACGCATGGAAAGTAGGTTATATGGTTTTCAATGGCATAGTTCACACCAGTGCTTGCAGTTCCAGTGCGTTCCAGTTCCAGAAAAAAAAGTAGAACATGCTGCATTTTTTCTGCACTGGACTGTACTGGAACGCTGTAAAACGCATCAAAAACGCACTGGAATGCACCTAAATGCACCAAAAACGCACTGCAACACATTTGTCCTTATTTAAGGTTAAGAAAAAAGAGGGAGAAAAAAAGCACTGGACTGCATCAAAAACGCACCAAAAACGCATCAAAAACGCACTGGAAAGCATCAAAAACGTGCATGCAGAAAAGCACCTGGAATGATCTGGACTGCATCTCTATGGTGTGAACTGGCCCTGATAGAAAGATAATCAAATAGATTCTTCCACAAACAGCACGGATTGACGACTCTCCCGCTGCGGCGAATTTATTCTGACAGCTGGCTATCAAAATACCAAAACATTGCCTGCATTTGATGGGAATTATTTTGAGCTGTGTCACCCAATTAGGCACTTATATCATTCACACGCCGCAAACATTTTACTAATGTTATTACACGTGTGTTTTCTAGGAGAAAAGTTCCTGCGCAAGAATCAGTAAAATACATGCGTGTAGAAGTCTTTAAATGCATAAAAACATCCAAATTTCCGAATAACGAAAAATTTGTCCAAATTTCAATTTGGAAATAACAAAACAAAACTATTTGAATTCAAATTCTGTCTGAAATTTTGTGTCATTATTTCAAATTCGTTTAACTTTGTTACTATTGCAATTCGGAAATTCGTATAACGAAAAATGTGTCTGAATTTCAATTGGGGATGAAAGGAACCGCACATGTTTATTATGTACACACACGCGTCTTTGCGCATTTAAACGCATCTATACGCATGTATTTTAATGATCCTTACGCAGGAACTTTTCTTCTAGAAAACACATGTGTAACAACATCAGTAAAATGTTTCCGGACGTGTGAATTACAATAGTAATGAATTTAAACAATTTTCAAATAGTTTTAAATTCTAATAGTTTTCGAATTTGAATCTTTTTTTATTCAAATTGTTTTTTAATCTAATTCAAATTACCTAAGACAATAACATAGAATAGAAAATAAAGGAATAGAATAGAACAGAATAGAATAGAGCAAAACAGAACAAAATAGAATAGAAAATAAAAGAACAGAATAAAATAGAATAGAAAACAAACGAAAATAATGGAATAGAATACAATAAAAAAACTGAATAAAATAGAAAGAATATAACCATCTTTTTAAATTCGAATTTTAAATAGAATATATTCAAATTTGAATACAATACAATATGCCCAATGAGTCAACCAGGGGGTGTAACCACACCAAAAAAAGGGAGCTTCCACGCCATTCTTTCCTGACCACAATGGAAGGTGATCCCTTGATCTTTATTGCAGATCGGTTTTGGGATGACTCGATTGTTTCAACAATGATACACCAAAGAGGCAAGCTGTATTTCAAGATAAGAAGCGATGTGTCCAGAAGAGACAGAGAAACTTCACATAGTGTAAATCGGCATGATGTAAAATTTATTTTAAAAGTTCAAGAACACTCACATGTTCAAAAATAAAAAAGCGCTTGTTTCAAATATCACCCAGCAGAACTCAATGGCACCAACAGAGCTCGACACGACGCGTTTCATCTAAGGAGACATCATTGGCGGTGGATCGTTTTCACGCATGTGATCATGCTGGGATTGGGACTCAATTCCCCTTCCTTGGACTATTCACAGGAACATTGTTTTTGTCTTTGGCATTTCAGCAATGAATCCATTGCACATTTTCTCCTTTGCACTTTAGTATCTTATTGGACATTTTTCTTAGCACCAATATAACTGTCATCTTTGTGTCCACATTTATGCACATATGTGATATACCTATTGGCTCTCTTTACACTTTTAACCTTTTCAACAATTTTTTCCTTCACCTTGGATATTTATCACTTTTCTCATTTAACCATTTATGGTCATTTATTATCGTCTCTTGATGTATGATAATATATTTATGTCAAATTATGTTTACACATAGCACAGTGAACATTCAGTTGCACTTACTATATACTTACCTACATCTTATTAACCCTAAAAAGGTTTTTCTCACCTTCTTAGTGCTGCACTTATTTTGTCATTTATTACGCATTATTGTCTATTGCTGTGCGGGCTGCTTCCATATTTTTAGGGCACTAGCGCTGTCTTTCTTCTGTATTTACTGTCTGTGATTAATGCCTAGGTGTGAATGGAGCCTTAATCACAAAGATTATTGAACAGATTAAAACAACTCACTTCCAGAAATTAGGATTGTTTCATAGTTTCGATACTGGTGATGGTAGGTTGTTAGTGGTAGGTTGGTGGTAGGTTGCCTTGATGTGTTTCATTTTTTTGCATGATCAGAATTGGTTGAAATTTGTACAGTGTATGAGCAACATAAGCTTGGCTTTATCCGAACAGATGTCTCATTGTGAGGACTGGTGATAAGACATCTGTCTATCCTGTCCTACATCAGAGCACCTGGACCTGTCTAATCCCCTCCCTGCTACACATCCTCCATGTGGATGGAGCTCAGATGTGCTGAAAGCTTTGTTTTCTTTTCCATGGAAAAGCATTTGGCCACCAAAATTCCATTTGGAATGTTTCTGTTGACCAGAAGTCTTATCACCTTCTAATAACAGATCGTCTGACTTTATAACAGAGGTTGGGACACAGGTTTATGGCACTAAAAAGCTCATTTTTAAAAGGGAAATTCACCCAAAGCTAAAATTTAGTTATAGGTGAAGCTCTGTTAGTCATTGATTTTATATATATATATATATATATATATATATATATATATATATATATATATATACACAGCAGGTAAAATAAGTATTGAACAGGTCACCAGTTTTCAAGGTAAAAGGTGCTATTGACATGAAATTTTCACCACATGTTGGTAACAATCCATGCATACAAAGAAATCAAAACAAATAAGTTCAGAAATTAAGTTATGTGTAATAAAATGTAATGACACAAGGAAAAAGTATTGAACACGCCAACTGAAATCTATTTAATACTTGGTATAAAATCCTTTGTTGGTAATGACATCTTCAAGACGCCTCCTGTATGGAGAAACTAGTCGCATTTATTGCTCAGGAATGATTTTGGCCCATTCTTCCACAGTCTTCAAATCTTGAAGATTCCGTGAGCCTCTTCTATGAACTCTGATCTTTAGTTCTTTCCATAGATTTTCTATTGGATTCAAGAGAGGTGATTGGCTGGGTCGTTCTACCAGCTTTATATTCTTTCTTTGAAACCAATTGGGAGTTTCCTTGGCTTTGTGTTTGGGATCATTGTCTTGCTGAAATGTCCACCCTCATTTCATCTTCATCATCCTGGTAGATGGTAGTAGATTTTTATCAAGAATGTCTTGATACATTTTTCTATTCATCCTTCCTTCAGTGACATGAAGTTTGCCAGTACCGTATGCTGAAAAACCGCCCCACACCATGATGTTCCCACCTTCAAACTTCACTGTTGGTATGGGGGTGTTTTCGGGGTGATGTGCAATGCTGTTTGGTCTCATCTGACCAGACTATATTCTCTCAGTATTTCACAGGGTTGTCTAAATGTTGTGCAGGAAACTTTAAAAGAGCTTCAACATGCTTTTTCTTCAGCAATGGAGTCTTGTGTGGTGAGCGTGCGTACAGGCCATGGCGGTTGAGAGCATTACTTATTGTTTTCTTTGGAACAATTGTATCTGCTAATTCCAGGTCTTTCTGAAGCTCTCCACAAGTGCCCTTGGATAACTCTTCTGATAATTCTTTTCACGCCTTTGTTAGAAATCTTACGAGGAGCACCTGGTCATGGCTGGTTTATGGTGAAATTATTTTCTTTCCACTTCTGGATTATGGCCCCAACAGTGCTCACTGGAACATTCAGAAATTTAGAAATCCTTCTGTAACCAATGCCAGTAGTATGTTTTGCAACAATAAGGTTGAGAGAGCTCTTTGCTTTTACCCATCATGAGATGTTTCTTGTGTGACACCTTGGTAATGAGACACCTTTTTATAGGCCATCAGTTGAGACTGAACCAGCTGATATTAATTTGCACTGACAAGGAGCAGGATTGCTTTCTAATTACTGATAGATTTCAGCTTGTGTCATAGCTTTCCATGCTTTTTTGCACCTCCCTTTCTTCATGTGTCCAATACTTTTTACCTGCGTCATTCCCTTTTATTACACATAACTTAACTTTTGAACTTATTTGTTTTTGTTTCTTTGTTTGTATGAATTTCATGGGTTGTTACTGACATGTAGTGAAAATTTTATGTCAATAGCACCTTTAGAAATACACTATATTACCAAAAGTATTGGGACAGCTGCCTTTAGACCCCTTTCGCACTGGAGACGTTTTTCAGGCGCTTTAGCATTAAAAATAGCGCCTGTAAAGCGCCTGAGAAAAGCCTCATCTGCAATCCCAGTGTGAAAGCCTGGCGCTGAGCTGGCAGGACGTCAAAAAAAGTCCCGCAAGCAGCTTCTTTGAGACACTTTAGGAGCGGTGCATACACCACTGAGGCGCCTGCAAATTGCCTCGCCAGCAGAGCTTTGCGGGCGATTTTAACCCTTTATTCAGCCGCTAGCTGGGTTAAAAGCCCGTGAAACGCCACAAAAACGACGGTAAAGCGCCGCTAAAACTAGCAGCACTTTACCACCGATGCCCGAGCACTGGCAGTGTGAAAGGGCTCTTACACGCACATGAACTTTAATGGCATCCCAGTCTAATGCCCCGTATACACGGTCGGACTTTGTTCGGACATTCCGACAACAAAATCCTAGGATTTTTTCCGACGGATGTTGGCTCAAACTTGTCTTGCATACACACGGTCACACAAAGTTGTCGGAAAATCCGATCGTTCTGAACACGGTGACGTAAAACACGTACGTCGGGACTATAAACGGGCAGTGGCCAATAGCTTTCATCTCTTTATTTATTCTGAGCATGCGTGGCACTTTGTCCGTCGGATTTGTGTACACACGATCGGAATTTCCGACAACAGATTTTGTTGTCGGAAAATTTTATCTCCTGCTCTCCAACTTTGTGTGTCGGAAAATCCGATGGAAAATGTCCGATGGAGCCCACACACGGTCGGAATTTCCGACAACATGCTCTGATCGGATATTTTCCATCAGAAAATCCGACCGTGTGTACGGGGCATTAGTCTGTAGGGTTCAATATTGAGTTGGCCCACCTCTTGCAGCTATAACAGCTTCAACTCTTCTGGGAAGGCTGTCCACAAAGTTTAGGAGTGTGTCTATGGGAATGTTTGACCAGAAGCGCATTTTTGGAGGTCAGGCACTGATGTGGACGAGAAGGCCTGTCTTGCAATCTCCGCTCTAATTCATCCCAAAGGTGTTCTATCTGGTTGAGGTCAGGACTTTGTGAAGGCCAGTCAAGTTCCTCCACCCCAAACTCACTCATCCATGTTTTTATGGACCTTGCTAATGGTCAAACAGTCCCATAGACACACTCCTAAATCTGTGCGTGCATGATTAGCCTTAAAGTGATTGTAAACGTTCAAATGAAAAAAATAATAATAATAACATATCACACCAGCTCTGTGCAATGTTTTGGCCCGATCCTCTTCTTCTCAGTTCCCCTGCTGGCGTTCCTGGTTCCACCTACCGATTGCCCACCATAGCAAGCTGCTTGTTATGGGGGGCACTTGTGCATGCTCGCTCCCAAGCCAGCTCTGTGTGTTCAGGGACGTCCCCTCCCGCTGCTTGTAAAAGCAATTGCTTTTACAAGAAAGCCGACTGTTGGCTCTAAAAAAAACATACCGGGATGATGCCAGCAGCAGTAGGCATCTTCCCGGTATAACCACTTGAAGTCCAACAAAATACCGGTACCTCGCCGGTCGTCAAGTGGTTACCCAAATCCGGGCAAATAAAAATTGATCCCCAACATTGAGGCTGTGCCTGCGGGTTAATTGCTCGTTTAGGTCTAGGGGGAAAAAAAGTTTTACTTACCCGATCCTCATCCTCTTTTTCTCCCTAGACCAGAAGTCACGGCTTCTTCTTCTCCACGCTCCAGCGGTCTGGGGTCCTGACATTATCAAGACCAAAGCAGGTTCCATAACCGTGATGATGCCAAGGCCAAGGCCACCTCCCTGTTTCTCATCCTCCCTAGACAAAACAAGCTATTTACCCTCACAATGCAAACGCAGCCACATTGCAAGGGACCATTTTTTAGCTGCCCAGAGTTTGTGGGCTTTAATAGTAACCCCAAAATGTTTTTATGATGGTCTGTTCATACCTCCCAACTGTCCCCCATTTGAAGCTGCTATCCCTGTTTTGGAGCCAAATCCCACTTTCCTCCACGGTTGTTCCTCTTTCTGGTCTTGTGTTCAATAAATAACTTTTTAATAAATGCACTATTAACTACATAAACATTCCACATAGATCTTATTATGATTGTTTTTCTTTTTTGAAAAGCAAGTGTAAAGGAAAAGTAGTGATGAAAAAAAGCGTGTATGTTAGCCAGGGTTTTTTTTTTTTGTCAAAGAATAGGCGCAGGAACTTCCCCTTTCCAAGCCACCCCTTGTCTCTGCCCCTACCCACCTCTGAGCGCCATTCCTTGGTTCCACCCCCTACCCACCTCCCAAGATCACTCCTTTTTAAAGAATACAGTAACATTTGTGGTACTAACTAATTTGTATAGAACTTGTTAATGATAACAAGAAAAAGCAGTCAAATAGATTACCTGCAGCCAGCAACAATAGAACCCCCCCCCAGCAACAATGGACCACCAACAACAAAATACCCCCCTCCCCAGTAACATCAGCCCCCCTGCAGCAACAACAGATCTCCTCGCAGTCAGCATCAATAGACCCCAGCAGCAATAGTTTACCGCAGCAACAATGGACCACCTACAAGAAAATACCACCCCTTCTTCAGCAACAATAGACCCCCAGCAGCAACAACAGATCTTTCAGCAGCCAGGAATAATAGACCATTCCCTTAATAGTAGATTCCTCCCAGCAATTTAAGACCCACCCCAGCAACAATAGATCCCCTGCCAGCAACAACAGACCCCCCCTGCAAAAATAGATCCCCTCCAGTGACAATAGATCCCCAGCAGCCAGCATCAACAGACCCTGAGCACACCCCAGCACCCCTTGCCATTACATACATTCAGTCCCGGGGGTGCTGATAAAAAGCCCAGGGTTTTGCCAATTGCTTTTAAAGACTACTTTTGTATGGTCCATGTAATGTAAGTATGGAAGGGATACCTCAGTTGCTTACATACTTTGTGCTAAAGGGTGATTCTTGTTACCATCTCAGAAAGTTGGGGGTATGGTATGTGTGTGCAAGAATGAGATGAAAACAAACCTAAATCCTAGCTCTTCAGATTTTGTGCCATATTAAATCAGATGATGATTGTTATTTCACATGAGAACGCTTTGTTTGCCTCCGGTGTATATATTCTTTTCTGTGCCTTCACTCCTTGTTTCACTAATAAATTCCAGCAACATAGCCACAGAAAAAAATCACCCTGAAAGATGAACCCCAGAGGGGAATTCCGCCTGTTACAGTAAAGCTTAAATGTACAGTATTAGAAAATAATCATAATTATAATTATACATATGTAGGTATTTATAACGCAGGAGAACGTTTGAAAAAAAATTAATATGTGTCTACATGTTAAAGAGACCTTGTCACCAGGCCTTTTATTTCAAAAACAGTCTTCCCAAGAGATTATATGTGCATTTCATATGTTTTATGCATATTATTTACCTGTAAAAGCCCCCTTGTGTAGATACTCTAGTGACACTCTATAGCAGTGGTCTCCAAACTGCTGCCCTTGGTCAGGAGCGGCCCTTTGCTTGCCCTTATCTGGCTCTTGGGCCACTATTCCTCCCACTGACACCAACAGTAAAGCATTATATTTCCCACTGACACCAACAATGGGGCATTGCACCTTCCACTGACACCAAAGATGGGGCACTATTCCTTCCACTGACACCAACAGTAGGGAATCATTTTTATCACTGACACCAACGATGGGGCACTATTACTCCCACTGGCATCAACTATTCCTTCCACTGATACCAATGATGGGGCACCAATCCTCCTACTGACCACAAGTGCTTGAAACATTGCTAGTTGCTATGTGATTTTTTTTTTTAACTCCCACTGACCACTAAGCTTGAAACATTGTATACTCCCACTGATGCCAGGCATTCTCTGCTTCCACTGACCACAGTCCATCCCTCTTAAAGTCTGAAAGACAGTAAAGTGGCCCTTTGTTTAGAAAGTTTGGAGACCTCTACTCTCTATGTAGTATTCCCCTTTGCTTCTCCCTGGCTGCTACATAAAAGGTTATGTAGTAAGGTGGGAGGAGGAGCTGAGGAGCTGGGCCAGCACAGTGAGCAATTAGACACTCCCAGAAAAGTGGGGGGCTATGATGTTGGAGGAGAATTGTGCTAAGAGGATGACTTCCCTGCAGTAGTCACATTTTATGCAAGAAAGATTTTAAAGTACTTGATTTAGTTTATCTCATAAGACTACTTTGCTATTAATTACTCAGCAATCTCCTACAGTATCACCTAAGGCTAGCAATGCATGGATAGGCCCCTTTCACACACTGGGTCCGATCAGGTGCTCCTGTAATTTTTTTTTAGGCGGACCTGATTGGATGGTCCATTGTTCACCCCCATGGACAAGCGTGTGTAAACGGATTTGTGTCTGTTTACACCCGCCTACCTCCGGGTCCAATCCGGTCCACTAAAAAAAAACAAAGAGGAGCCGTCCTCTTCTGTTTAGGTGGAGCAGATCAGAGGGTAGCCAAGTGTAAACGGACTGCAGAATTAATTTACTCCCTGGGGCCCATAGAGCAGACAAGGATTTATCATCCGCCCATTCTGCTCAGATCAGCAGGGGATCTATGAGTGGATGCCTTCCTGATTGGGATAGAGTCCATCCCGTGTGAAAGGGGCATTAGATTTATCTTGGTAAACCTTGTGGGCTGAATGAGAGAAAACCAATTGACTCCTCCATTCATACTATACAGCATGGGTGTAGGAATTTCCCCTGACAAGTACTGTATTCAAGCAGCTGGGACACCCATGGCTGCCTAAATACCTAAACAGTGGCTATATCTGATACGATGAAGTCACTGTTCAGCCAATATTTTTCCACCCAGCTCAATTGATTTTAAGATCTAGTCTTGTCAAGCCGGGTGGTGCCAATAAGGCCACCCATGGCTCAAATTTTAAGCGATTTAGCAGGAATCAGCTGAAATTTAGGCCGTGTATGGCTAGCTAAAAGTGCAACTCTGCGAATATCTAAAAAAAAACCCCTTGTACTGGGGCCCCCTGCACTGCAAGGCTTAAATGCTCTTTAACAGTAGAGGATGAGGTTTAAGATGTAATTTGTAGGTGGTCCCTCACTGTCCTCATGTAGAATGAAGGCCTATTGGCCCTGTTGGGCTTTAGGCGCAGTAAGAGCAAATAAGAAATATTTTTCATCCTGCTCTTTTGAATTATCCTGCTACTACGGTCAAAAACTTACTTCAGTATGACCCCACTAACCATTAGATCAAGGTTTCTCAACCAGGGTTCCTCCAGAGGTTGCTGGGGGTTCCTTGAGCAATGAGCAATTTCTGCCTCTCAGATAAGTTCCCACTGACATCATTGATCTTTTTAGCTATCTGTAAGGGGGAATTCTTCCTAATGACTACAATTATTAGGAGCATTCTTCCCACTCTCCATCACACTAATGTATCATGAGTTGTAGATATAGTCATTTTTAGCAGGGCTTCCCTGAAGCCAGAAAGTTATTTCAAGGGTTCCTCTGTGTTGAAAAGTTTGAGAAAGGCTGCATTAGATAATCAAATGTTCTGAAAATGAAAATGTTCAAATGTCTACTGGTATATGGCCAATTTTATGCAATATGTGCAGTCCAAAGGATCAGATCCTACTGCCACCCTGCATAGGATCCCCCTCCCTAACAGACCACAGGAAGAGGTAGGTGGATGCCTTGCCATGGCATATACTGTATGTGCTGTGAGCATAGGGATTGGTGCTCCTACCACCAAAATGAAGAACAATCGGTTCAAATCATTTTTTTTGGCCCCCTTGTAAGCCCATATGCCTAGAGCACGTGGTTCTCATCTGCTGTTAAAATCAATGTTCAAAAGAGCGGAAAAGCCTTTTTACTAGGTATTTACATTTGTCACTCAGTAATGTGTTTGACTTAGTGTATATGAAGCCAAGAATTCTATATATTTTACTTAAGATTATAGCTGAGACTGCTTCCATTCCAAAGTGGTGAGACAACCGTTCTTAGACAGCCTCATAAAGTCTTGTTAACAATTGTTATATTGACATTGCACAGTCTGTCAGTCTATTTTTGTGCTTATGTGGTTTCCTGAGACAGTGGAGAGGTAAACTGGTGGTATGGGCACATGGTCATAACTCACAGTCACAGTATAGTTTATTTACATCTGGAGCTGATAATCATCAGTCAGAGCCTCCCACATTGTAAATCCGTAGATTCTCTCACTGGAATTTATAATTGGGAAGGTAGACCTTCAGCGCAGGTGAGGTGTGTATGCAAACACAAGCTTAACTTTACAGGATGTAGGGTTGGGCTGGCCATACATTGCTTGAATTTCGGCCGATTACTGCCAAAATGGCCAAAATTTAAGCAAAGTTGGCAAGCACAATTTTAAAAATGGATTGATCCAGGAGGAAAGATATTGGATGAACCGTGGCTGCATCCTATCAGATACAGTCACTATTCAGGTATTCAGCATTCGTGGGTGCTTGGGTACAATAGCCGGTAGTGGAGATTGCTCAGTTCACCCTCTTTAGCATGAATGGGGGAAATCAATTGATTTTCTCCTGTTCAGTCTGCTAGCCTAAAGCTGGTCATAGATGGGTTTGTTTTTGTTCATTCTGGCAGTGGGTTGAATGAAAATACTGACCATATTCCCCCATCAACACAATTGATGTAGATGGGGAAATCACTCCTGCTGAGCTATTGTGCTCTGATGGAAGTGATTATCGAGCGGCATTTATCCAACAGGCTAGTTGTACAGAAGTAAATTAATAGACCGACTTCTGTAAAACGAGGGTCCCATACATTGAACAAAATGTAACCAGGCCCTGCTGAACTGGCCGAATTTCGATATACATGTATGGCTGGCTTTAGTGTAAGAAGTAGGTTTACCGAGAGAGTTTGCTGACCATACACTGGTAAAATTTAATTTAAAAAGTTTTGTTTTAAGAATGTTTATTTGATTATCTAATCGTTAGGGGTATTAAATCGACTACAATTTTTGATCGCAGTGACAAAAAATTTGAAGGAGCAGGACTGAAAGTTTTTCTTGAACTAACAAATTTCTAACAGTACATGAGGTTTTTGTTCAGGAAGTTACACTCATTCCAAAATTGAATGTTAAAAAAAAAGGTAATGTTGAAGTACTTTCCAACGACATTTGTCAAGTCATCAAATGTACTAAGAAATTTTGTATAAATATTTGTACCACTGTTTGTTCAAAAAACTACTAGTGTATACCCAGCTTAGGTGGTACAGGGAGGGATCGCGCGAGGGTTAAAGAGAGGGCTAGTGTTAGGGATACTACGTTTGGATGAAGTTTTTAGAGAGGGATAGTGATTAGGGTTGGGGTTACAAGAAG
This sequence comes from Aquarana catesbeiana, assembly GCF_042186555.1. NCBI lineage: Eukaryota > Metazoa > Chordata > Amphibia > Anura > Ranidae > Aquarana > Aquarana catesbeiana. The sequence continues at coordinate 86,453,339 of NC_133334.1, read as the reverse complement.
GGTTTGTGTTAGGGTTACAAGGATGAACAGTGTGAGGGTTAGGGTTACAGAGAGGGCTTAATGTGAGGGTGATTGTTAAGATTTACTGGGAGGGTTAATGTTAGGGTTAAAAGGAGCATTAGCGTTATAATATGGTTATCACTGGGGCTAGGTATGAGGGTATGTGGGGAGGGGTTAATGGTAAGGTTACAGGAAGGGTAGTGTGAAGGTTATGGGGAAAATTGGTGTTAGGGTCAGGGTTAAAGGAAGAGGTAGTATTAGGATAAGGTTTACACTGGGGTTAGTGTAAGGTTTGGGGGTAGGTTAGGATTACAGGAAGTGTTAGTGTGAAGGTTACAGGGACAGTTAGCTTTGGGGTTACAGTGAGAGTTAGTACAAGGAGTACTGGAAGGGTTAGTGGGTTAATATGGGGATTACAGATAGGGATTGTGTAAGGGTTACAAGGAGGGTTGGTGTTGAGGTTAAAGGAAGGGTTTGTGTGAGGGTTAAAGAGAGGTATAGTGTTAGGGTTACAGATAGGGATAATGGGAGGGTTACAGGATGGGTTAGTGTTGGGGTTACAAAGAGCGTTAGTATAAGGGTTTCAAAGAGGGCTAGGGATAGGGGTACAGGGAGGAATAGTGTGAGAGTTACAGTAAGGGATAGTGTTATGGTTACAGATAGGGATAGTGGGAGGGTTACAGGATTGGTTAGTGTTGGGATTACAGAGAGGGTTAGTATGGGAGTTACAGGATAGGTTGGTGTTGGGGTTACAGAGAGGGATAGTATGAGGGTTACAGGATGGGTTAGTGTTGGGGTTGCAGAGAGGGTCAGTATGAGGGTTACAAGGAAGGTTAGTGTAGAGGTTACAGGGAGGGTTAGTATGAGGGTTACAGGGAGGATTAGTGGGTCAGTGTTAAGGTTACAGAGAGGGTTAATGTGAGGTTTATAAGGAGGGTTATTGTTAGGGTTGGGGGTTAAAGGTAGAGTTAGTGTTAGGTTTGGGGTTACAGGTAGGGTTAGGTGTAGGGTTGTGGAGGGGCTAGTTCTAGGATTACAGGAAAGGTTAGTGTGAGGTTTGAAATTATAAGAGTTAGCAAGCTTTCTGCTCTCATACTTTTCTGGGGAATGCAATATAGCTGCTATGGCAACAAGAAGAGCTCATGTATGAAATTCAAAGCATTAGGGTGCTATATTCATATATTCATTTCGTGTGGTTCTGTTTCAGTGCAGTGAATTTTAAGTGCATGTCAGTTCATCTTTATGAAGGTTGCATTTTGCTGAAAACTACTGCACCCGAAACACACCAAATGCTGGGGTGTGCCCTAGATCCAGATACAGGTCAGGGGACTCTGGGGTGACCTCTCACGTTCTGATTCCATGGTTATGGATGAAACATTCTTTACAATACACCTGAAACTCATTGACAGACAAACATTCGCTCAGACTGACAGGCATCTGAAATCTGTTACCATGGTACCCATGACTTTATAATGCAATGTTTACTGCGTATAATTTATTTCAGGCTGCTCCGGCTGTCTGTAGGGATTGAGACCTCAAACCATGAGGATATGCTGCCTGCCCCGATCACTGGCTAAGACTAGAGTGCAGCTAATCCTTTGAATTCCAAGTACATCATTCCTATTCTCACCAAGGATGAGTGAAACTGAAAGTTTTAATTTCTGCAAAATTATTGAAAATAAGAAGATTTCTGCAAAATGTCACCATTTTGAGGAAATGGCCCATGGGGAAGGCAAAATGAAGGTGGTTTTCGGTGACAAGTGTGCAGCAGGTTTTAAATAACTTCTGAGAGTTAAAGATGTTCCTTTCAACTCTCCAGGACCTTGTGGTAAGAACCTGACAATTGATTGACCTAGTCATTTCATTTTTTTTTCCACCCCAAAATACACCCCAAAACACCAAAAAAAAAAAAAAGATCCTTGTTGAATTTTCACCAACTGTAAAGGTAATGTTGCTAAATCACTTTACTAATCCCTACTGTATACAGGTAACCCTATTAAACTGGGAGGATGTTATCCCTTTATTACAAAATGACAGTGTTTACTGACAACACCGTACTCTTTTTTTTAAAGTCTATGGTCAGCTTAGAAAGAATTTCCACGTAGAAAGTAATATCAGTCACTGAACTGCCATTGCTATCCTGAAAACAGTGTCAAAATAGACTATTTTTTGTTGATCTGCATTGATTTAGTTTACTGCATCCAGAACTCCTCCACACCGCCCAACAGAAGTTGTGAGAACTTAGGGAGGGGTAAATGTGCGTCATTCAAACACCAGGACTGGTAAGAGCATTTCAGCACCCAGCATCGGGATATGGGGTGGGTCCATGGGACCACGGAGTTTTGGTTTAGATCCCAGGTCCACCCTGCTGAAATCGGGACAGTTTGGCAGTATGAGCTCCTCCAATGTGGGACTTCTTCCTTAAGCAGTATTGCAGCCAGGATATGGTTCAAATTATTATTATTAGTATTATTATTATACAGGATTTATATAGCTCAAACAGTTTGTGCAGTGCTTTACAACATGGGGGCAGACAGTACAGTTATAATACAATTCAATACAGGAGGGATCAGAGTTCCCTGCTCGTTAGAGCTTACAATCTAGAATGTTCCATTTAAATCTGAGCACTTTGCTTTCTCTCTCAGCTTCTGCATCTCTGCTCCGTGTTTACATTAGAGCAGGGGTATTGAATTAAAATTCAAGGAGGTCCAGTCACTAAGATTTTCTTCCGACCAAGGTCTGAATCTCAAGTCTGTATGTCTCAGAAAGATTGTAGTCACTGTGGGGTTGATTTACTAAAACTTGAGAGTTCAAAATTTGGTGCAGATCCGCATGCTAGCCAATCAGCAACTAACTTCAGCTTGTTCAATTAGACTTTGACAAAAAAAACTGGAAGCAGATTGGTTTCTTTGTAGAGCTGCATCAGATTCTGCACTCCCCAATTTTGGTAAATCAACCCCTGTAGGTCTATCAAAAAAAAGAGAAATGTACAATATCCATTGCATTTCAACAATATTTATTGTCATGTTTTATCAGGTGTCCCCATCAAAGTGTCCCTTTCCATCATGTTTCCCCATCAGATTGCCCCTCTACATCATATTTCCCCATCACAGTGTGCCTTTCCATCATATGTGCCCATCAGAGTGCCCCTTTTAATCATATGTGCCTATCAGAGTGCCCCTTTCAATCATATGTGCCCATTAGAGAGCCCCTTTCTATAGCATGTACATCAGCGTGCCCCTTTCCATCACATGTACCCATCAGAGTGCCCCTTTCCATAGTATTTGCCCATCAGAGTGCCCCTTTCCATCACATGTGCCCATCAGAGTGCACCAGTGTGCCCATCAGTGTGCCCCTTTCCACAATATGTGCCCATCAGAGTGCCCCTTAAGAATTGCGCTTTTAGCTGCGGATTTTCTAGTTTTCTACCGCAGCTAAAAGCACACAATGCTTTCCTATGGCCCCATTCACACACTGCGTTTAGCTGCAATTTAGTTACATGCGGTTTGGTGCGGATAGAAAAAATAGAATTGACTGCTTCCAGGAGCGATTTAGCGCAGCTATCTGCAGCTATCTGCACATAACTGCAGGTAATCGCAGTGTACTTCTTCTCCTGTGGATAGCAGCCGCAACAAGGAAAGAAAAGCAACAGGAAGCACATCAGAAATGGCAAGAATGTTCCAAATGCAGCTTCAAAGTATTTTTACTGCTTGTTATAATTGTAGGACCCTCTAGTTAGGTAGGTGCTAGAGTGAGGATTGTTTCTGGAGAGTAGGAAAATTTAGGCAGGCCTAGCTGGTGGCTGGGAGTGGCCTAGGGCAGGGCTGGGTGACTCACAGGTAGCATCTTCTTCTTCCTTCTAGAAAGTGCTGGAAAGAGAGGAGGGGAGGAGAGGTGGAGCTGCCTGGGGTATCTTGAGGAGCCTTGACCAATCACCAACTTGGATTGGCAGGGGGCAGGGCTCCTTAAATACCTGGGGTCAGCCCAGCTAGGGACGAGTTGTCGGGAGGAAGAGCTGGAGTGAGTGAGCGTGGAGGCTGTCGGAGCCCACAGAGAGCTCCCCAGTTTGGAAGAGAGGCACATGAGAGAGCAAGGAGAGGACAGCAGGAGCACTTTTAAGAGTCTCCAGGGAGGACAACTTGGTCGCGGCTAAGAGGGCTGGTGAGTGAGCACAGTCGTCAGGACTGGGGAGGCACGCCTGAGAGTAACAGTCTGCCGCAAGGGAAGTGCTGGTGGAATAGCAGTCTGCAGCAAAGGAAGTGCTGGTGGAATAACAAACTGCAGCAAGTGAAGTGCTGGAGGAGTAAAGGTGTGAAGCAAGTGACGTGCTGGAGGAGTGAAGTATAAGAGGTCTTTAGCAAAAGTAAGTGCTGGAGAGAAGACTGGAGTGCATATACTGGAGAGTATATAGAGGTCCCGAACAAGTTTGCACTAAATATTTCTGGGCATCCCATAATTCCCAATTTCCCATCCAAGTTTAATCCCCTCAATAAAAAACAAAAACAAAGCTATGGATTGTTCTATGTCTCTGAGTGACTGAGCGATGGATGTCTGGCTGGGCAGGGTGACAGGTGAACCACTACATTCAGCAACCCCTACGGAGGCATGGCTACATAAGAATCTGTAAATACTTAAAGGTCCATAGCCAGGCCACAGTTTTACTTCATATCCATACAGTGCAACTTGCATTCTCTACAGTCCCTGACAAAAGTCTTGTCGCTTCTCTATTTTGTAGAAACCACTGCTATTAACCTGACTTTTAATTAATCAATTGGTGTTAGAAATAGCTCATATGAAAAGCTAAAGCCCTCCCAAACGATGTTTAATGCACTGAAATAAATTAGTTTCACTGAAAAAAGATTTATCATTTAATCAAGACAGACAGGTCAAATTTTGGCAAGACAAAAGTTTTGTCGCCTATACAGAAATTGAACAACTTTACTGAAAATCCAAAAATATGTCAGCAAATTAAGTAGTGGTGCTGTGAGATCCAAATTTAATATCTTGTATGACTTCCATGAGCTTGAAGGACAGCATCCATGCGGTTTGGCAAGGATTCATACAATTTATTGATGAAGTCATCAGGAATAGCAAAGAAAACAGTCTTGCATGTCTCCCAGAGTTCATCAATATTCTTTGGTTTCGTCTTCCATGCTTCATCTTTTAACCTACACCACATATGCTCAAAGATGTTCATGTCTGGTGACTGGGCTGGCCAATCCTGGAGCATCTTGATCTTCTTTGCCTTAAGGAACTTTGATGTGGAGATGGAAGTATGCGATGGAGCACCATCCTGCTGCAAAATTTGGCCTTTTTTATGGTTGGGAATATAAGAGGTAGCTAAGATTTCTTAGTATTTTAGACTATTGATGTTGCCTTCCACCCTGCAGATCCCTCGCACACCCCATACTGGATGTAACCCCAGACCATGATTTTGCCTCCACCAAACTTCACTGTTTTCTGGGTAAATCTCGGCTCCATGCGGGTTCCAGTAGGTCTCCTGCAATATTTGCGGCGACTGTGGTGTAATTCAACAGAAGATTCATCTTCTGCCACTTTTCCAGAGTCCATCCTTTTAGCAGGCTGTGGCCCTTGGCAAATGCCACACGGTTTTTCAATTGTCTTTTGTTTAGTGCTGGCTTATGGGCACTGATTCGACCATGGACGCCATTTCGAGACAGAATCCGACAAACTGTTCTGGTTGACACAGGGACTTCAGGTGACCAGGTCTCGTGGAGCTCTGCTGCAGTGGAAAATGGGCTGACCTTGGATTTTCGAGCCAACAAACGGTCCTCTAGAGCAGTTGTCTTGCGGGGTCGACCTAACCGGGCCTTGTCCAAAATGTCTCCAGTCTCTTCAAATCTTTTTTTATCCTCTGAACTTGACACTGAGACACATTGAAGGTGTCTGCCACATCAGCAGTGGATCTAGTCTTCAGCCTCTTGATAATCAACACTTTAGTCTCCGGGTGAATCTTAGGCGTGTTTGCAGAGGTCTAGTTGCAATTGAGAAGGTCTAGTGTACTGGTGTTCTTTTTATACACACCTGAGACCTAATTGATCCATTATTAGTCACAGGTGAAGCTCATATAACAAGACGACAACACTTATGTCTTGGCAAAAATTGACTCAATGGGCTTTACCAAGCTGTGAATATTAGAGCCCTTGCACACTGGGGCGGTTTGCAGGCGCTATTGCGCTAATAATAGCGCCTGCAAACCGACCTGAAAGTGCAGCTGCTGTGTATCCAGTGTAAAAGCGCCGAGGGCTTTCACACTGGAGCGGTGCGCTGGCAGGACGGTAAAAAAAGTCCTGCCAGCAGCATATTCGGAGCGGTGAAGGAGCGGAGTGTATACCGCTTCTTTACCGCTCCTGCCCATTGAAATCAATGGGACGGCGCGGCTATACCGCCGGCAAAGCGCCTCTGCAATGGCGCTTTGCGGTGGTATTTAACCCTTTCTCGGCCGCTAGCGGGGGGTAAAACCGCCCCGCTAGTGGCCGAATACCGACGGTAAAACGCCGCTAATAATAGCGGCGTTTTACCGCCGACGCCGCCCCCGCCCCAGTGTGCAAGGGCTCTTAGAATAGTTTTTGTCAGTTTCGTTTTGCACTGAAACATTATTACAAAAGCTGTTGGGATTAAAATGACCCATTTCTTGTAACAAAATCTTGATTAGAAATATATTTTAGCGGCACTTCAGGTCGATTTGTACACAAGCGACAAGACTTTTGTCAGGGACTGTATAGTTTATGTATCACCAATCAGATTCAACTTCTGAGGTCTCAGGGAACTCCAGCTAAAATTATTCTAACAACATGTTATGGTAAAACAGCATGATCAGTAAGTCACTGATTATTTAATATAAAAGAATTTGGCATACCTAGAAATTATTTGACACCCATAGCCCATTGTACATCATTCTCTTGCTCTATACATAAATAATAAGCATTCAAATAAATGATTAATAATGGACATAAAGGAAATAGACTGTAAAAACTGACCTCATTAGTTGTCAGTGAAAAAGTGTCCCTATAAATGAGTGGTCAGTGGATAAATGCCTTCCTACATTGTTGGTCAGGGGAGAAAGGCTACTTTACTTTGGAGATCAGGAGATCATTGGGAAATGCCCACTTGCACTAAAGGTCAATATAGAAGTGACCCCTTACATTAACTGTCAGCGGGAAATTGCCCTCATACATTGGGTAGGGGGGCCAATTTGTTATTACTCACTGCTCAAGGAACCTAGCAATCTCTGGAGGAACCCTAGGGTTCCATGGGACCCTAGTTGAGAAAGCCTACTCTGGAGGTTGCTAGGGGTTTATTGAGTAATGAGCAATTTTTGAATTTCAGACAAGTAAGCATTGACACCAATGATCTTTTTAGCTATCTGTAAGGAGCATTCATCCCACTGACCACCACTCTAATGCACCATGAGTTATAGATGTTATAATAATTGTCAGGGGTTCTCTGGGACATGAAACATTTTCAATAATTCCTGTTAAAAAGGTTTGGGAGGGACTGCATTAGACTTCTGCTAGATAAGAGACAACAAGGAAGGGGTGGGCAGAAAGGGCAGCCGCCCAGGGCCCAATGGTTGGGGGGAAGGCACCCCCTCACCACACGAAAGCTCCAAATCAGTGGCTAGCAACCAGGGGCCGCAGTTTCTCATCTGCTCTACCAGCTAAAGCTGTTATACCAAGCTCCAACATACCCGCTCCCCACCACATGCACTTACAGCTGACACAAAAACACATTGTGCATGTGAAAAACTACCTTCTAGCCACAAGAAAGCAAGTGATTGGCCATGCAGGGGAAGTGCACACTCTATGCCAACCATGGGCAGTTGGAGCAAGAGGGTAAACAATGGGCACAAGGTGGTAACCAGTCTATGGCATGCATTGGAAAGGGGATGCAGGTCTGCCTCCTTGCCCTGGGCGAACCTGTCCGGGTATTGACAAGGAACCTAAAGTGGGTGTGTGTGGGAATAAAAATAACGAAATAACTAATGCGCAAACCAAGTGAACCTCAAACTAATTTTAGAGTGGCAGCCAACATTAAGAATGTGTCCCTACAAATAGATAAATATGTAAAATATTGAATGTGGCGCTTACTCAGTAGGTACAAAAAAAGTGCGTAGTGCAAAAACATCAAATAACAAAATCAATAAACAACAAATCCATATATAGTCCAAAATGTAATTAAAGTGTACAAAAATGCATGTGCAAAAGTGAATAAGCAATCACAATCTTCAATATCATCTAGACATATGGAAGTAAAAGGTGCAGGAAAATTCATCCAATCCTAAATGTGTAATCACACTCTCTTCCACCATCCGTGATCCACCATAGGTGTGCCCCAGCCTCTCGCCTCAGATAAAGACCCCAATGGGTCTAACAATGCTTCTGGTAAATAATGCAAGGATTCTCTCCAATCACACAATCTACCCCTTGGAGTATCAGAGACAGCAGGATTAAGGCCCTTTGAGAATGTCACGTGATCTGTGACACAACGCATCGGGAGGAACTGGGTGACATTCTACTTCCGGTCACGGCCAAGATCAGAAGTCCCTGTGTTTATCTTTGCTGAATACTCTGATTTTAAATGTAAGTTGCTGCTTTGAATAAATCTTTTTTACTGACTTACTACACTATGGAGATCTCCTTATTCTTCTATGAGTTTTATATGGAGGAGAGTTGAGGAGTTTAAAGAGGACCTATTTAATATTAGAGGGAGAACACAGTTTTCTTATCCACCAACACTGCTGCTTAATCCTGCCGTCTCTGATACTCCAAACGGAAGTTTGCGTGATTGGAGAGGATCCTTGGATTATTTACCAGAAGCGACATTAGACCCATTGGGGTCTTTATCTGATCACGGATGGTGGAAGAGAGTGTGATTACAATTTTAGGATTGGATGAACTTTCCTGCACTTGATCACTGCACCTTTTACTTCCATGTGTCTAGATGATGTTGAAGATTGTGGATCCTTATTCACTTTTGCACATGCACTTTTGTACACTTTAATCAAATTTTGGACTATTTATGGATTTGTTGATTTTGTTATTTGATGTTTTTGCACTAAGCACTTTTTTGTACCTACTGAGTTAGAGCCACATTAATTATTTTACATGTGTGTGGGAATACCTCTCCCGCATTACACACATTTAAGAATGAAAAAGTCCCTTGATCAATGTATTACTGACAAAAGGTAGTGAGTGGTCTGATGTATTACAGCCATGTGCATTACATCTTCATGAAAAATGGAAGTTCTAACCAGATTTCAGTAGTTTTCCTGATTGGCTGGTATGGAACGTTGCTTCGTCCAAGCACATATGTCCTATTGTTATCAACAGCTGTGATATGAACAAGACACTACATCCTGCACCCTTTGGAATGACAGACACTTGAGGCAACTAGGAACATGGTTTACTGATGCTTAGCATAACTGACTATTGCGATTTATGAAAGCACATTATCAGGTATATTGTCAGCAGATTTGTGTAAATCTGTGTCCATTCCTTATCTGTCTGAGCTAAGCTATCTGCTGGGTTGTAGTGGGACAAACTCCCTGAGTGGTGACAGCCTGGACAGCCCTCTTCTAGTGAGACTTCAACACTATGTAAAATTGAGCCAGAAGAAGACAGATTAGTTGCCGGAGATTAGCTTCAGGCAAGAATCAGAGGTGGCAGAAGTGGCATCTAATACTCTAAAATGCTTAACTATAAACCGGTGGTAATTATATACAATGCATAATATATGAATGTACAAGATTAAAATGACTGCTCGGTAAAAACTTCTGAAAAAGAGCTTGAAGTGAACCCATGGTAGAGAAAGTAACAGGTTGACTTTGTAGCAGTAGTAGAGTAAGCAAAAAGTAAAGTAAAATAAACATCTTATACTCACCATTGCCACCCTCTTAAGCTGGAAAAAGATGGTTGAAATCTCGGACCAGCCAATATTCGATACATCTATGGGCAGGCTGATTGACTTGGGTACTACCAGTATGTCAGATTTCTAGCATGCAAATTTTGCCAGCGGCTATAGCCACTAGCAATAATCATTATGTTCTCCTGGAAGGGATGGCTCCCCACTCTCCTGCCAGGAGAACACAATAGTCCCATGGGAGGGATACCCCCATTAACACTGACTGTGTTGATGGGGGAATTGAGTGATTTTCTTTCATTGCAGTAAAGAAAATCACATAATCTATGGCCTGCCTTACCCTTATTCACTCTCAGATCTTCCGGAATCTTCTGTATAAGGCCCCTTTCACACGGGTGCCTTCGTCTAGTGGATTCTGCTTGCTCAGTGGGGGGATTGCTCTGCTGATCTCCGCTCTGCAGAGTGGACACGGACACAGTCCTGCTCTCCCATACTGGGAAATCATATGAAAAAGAACTGCATGTCCACTTCTATCTGATCCGCCAGACGGATGGAAAATAGGACCACCATCCGTCTGGTTTTTGTGGGCAGGATCGGATTGGATGGCGGTGGGTGTCAGCGGAAATGTGTCTGCTGACATCCGCCACTCCATAGAAGAGAATGCAAGGTCTGATTAGGTCCACCTGAAAAACTGACAGGTGAACCTCATCAGACAGCCCTTGTGAAAGGGCCCTAAAGCTGGCCAAAATTTGGCTGGTTCAGCAGGGACAAGCCAAAGTTTGATCAGTGTATGACTGTCCCTGCTCAACAGAAGTCAATTGTTTGATTGATGTGTTCCGAAGGGAATTTTTTTTCTTTATATTGTATATGTACTATATTCTAACTGCTGTAAAAGCTGCTGGCAGAATACAAAAAAAACAAAAATATGAAATCCCATCCTCTATCTCATTTGTGTCAATGGAGGAATTGGTTACGTGGGCTGTTAGTTCATCCATCTGCTGGCTGAACAAAAAAGGTTTAAGCTTCAACTATTTAAGAAATAAACTTAAATGGGGCCGTGCATGCTCCCCACTTAGGTGACAGTTGTATAATGCTCAAGAAAGGAACCCATTGGGTTTTAAATACTTGCACCTTTATTACCTTTAAATGGATCCAAAGTCTTGATACTTACCATTCCTTTTTCCTGATCCAACCTTCCTTGCTGGCATCGGCATCTTCTACCTGGCTTCTTATGGGTGCCAAGCTGCATTTGTCTTCATTGGCCAGCGTGGGATGATGTCGCTCCTGCGCATGTGCAGAAGTACAGTCATCCCAGCGCACAGGCGCTCTGCCAGAATGTAAACTGAGTTGCAGGCAGGGAGGAAGAAGAAGAAACATTGCAGGTCTCTTCTGCAATAAAAAGCAGGGACTTAATTCTGCTTTTTACGTTTGCCAAAAAAGGGTATCACTTAAAGCGTTTGTTACCCCAACACTTCATATTCCTATTATTAGTATTTGCTTTCTGTATCTGAATTTCAACGTTTTATAATACGTCAATAAAGACCTATTAAATACTTCAAGCCTTCCAAATGCAGGTTCCTCCCTAAACTGTACCTGCTGCTTGCACACAGTGCAAATAGCCATTGTGTAAGCTGCACTATTTTGTTTTGTGCCCGCTGTACCATGCACTTGTATGAGAAAGTGCTCCTGTTCTCTTTGTATTGCTTCCTTTATATGAAATCACTGGTGTTCCTGCCAGTCCCTCTGCTTTCCTATTAAAAACTGACTACACTAAGCAGGAGGGCACACCATGGTCAGTTCTCTAGCTGTGCTAGGGACTCAGCCTGCTCTCCCCCAATGATCAGACTTGTCCTGACACGCCCCCCTGCACAGTCATTCACTGGGAAGCTCAGTGTGCTGCTGCTTCATCCTCCCGCAGCTCTTGTGCAGTTGACAACAGAGGAAATGTGATCACTTATAAAAAAGGGGAAAAGGGTATTTATAATCTATTTTTATATCTATACAAAAATGTTTTGCTTTTCATTTATATTTTAAACTGACTGGGTTGTTCTACAAGGTGATCATTTAAAATCACTTTAACATCCTAAATTTACAGATTAGGGCTTGCTCACATCAGCAGTATTGGTATTGGGTTACACAGCCCAAGATAGTCCCAACACAAGGACAAGGCAAATAGTCTTATTTACTATTTTTCTCCTCTGGCGTGTGTTGGAAAAAATTGGACATGTTTGTGATGGACAGCCTGTTGCAATGCACTGTAAGGCGTTGCAACACTCCGCAGCACATCATAAAATAAAGTCCAAAAAAAAAAAAAATGGCATAAAATAAAGTCCAAAAAAAAAAATGGTAGAAAATGCACTGAAATGCACATTAACCACTTACGGACCGCCTGCCGTCGTTAAACGTCGGCTTTTTGAAGAGGGATATCATTGTTATGGCAGCAGCTAGCTACAGTAACCCTGGTATCCTTTTCTTCAGTGGGAAGTCCGCTTTCAGATAAAAGTGGTCTCTGCGGCAGAGGCGGGAGAGGCCCCCCTCCTGCCACTCTCCAGTGCCCTCCGCCGCTTACTGGAGCCGCCAGCAGCGGCGGAGGCGATCATGTCCTGTCTCTTGTTAGTTATGGAGATAAGTGAGGAAAAGATGGCCCCCACCCGTCTCCATACCATTGCAGAGTAGAAGCGACGTCAAAACATCACTTCCGCCCATAGCTCTTAAAGCAACTTTTTTTTTTTTAAATGACTTTTAACTGCTTGCGGACCAGCTGCCGTAGTTTTACTGAGGCAGGTTGGCTCCGCTGCGCAAAATCATGTTATTGTACGTGATCTCGCGAGGTCCGGATAGCAGGCGCGCACGAGCTCCGTGAGTCCGACCACGGGTCCCACGGATTCGATGTCCACGGGGATACCCGCGATCGTCTCATGGAGAGGAAGAACGGGGAAATGCTAATGTAAACAAGCATTTCCCCGTTCTGCCTAGTGACAGGACACTGATCACCGCTCCCTGTAATCGGGAGCGGTGATCAGTGTTGTGTCACACATAGCCCATCCCCCCACAATTAGAATCACTCCCTAGGACACACTTAACCCCTGCAGCGCCCCCTTCTGGTTAACCCCTTCACTGCCAGTCACATTTACACAGTAATCATTGCATTTTTAATCGCACTGATCGCTGTATAAATGTGAATGGTCCCAAAATAGCGCCAAAAGTGTTCGATCTGTCCGCCATAATGTTGCAGTCATGATAAGGATCGCTGATTGCCACCATTGCTAGTAAAAAAAAAAATTATTAATAAAAATGCCTTAAAACTATCCCCTATTTTGTGGATGCTATAACTTTTGCGCAAACCAATCAATAAACGCTTAGTGCGATTTTTTTTACCAAAAATATGTAGAAGAATATGTATCAGCCTAAACTGAGGAAAAAAAATGTTTTTTTATATATTTTTGGGGGATATTTATTATAGCAAAAAGTAAAAAATATTGCTTTTTATTCAAAATTGTCGCTCTTTTTTTTTGTTTATAACGCAAAAAAAAACGCAGAGGTGATCAAATACCACCAAAAGAAAGCTCTATTTGTGGGGAAAAAAAGGACATCAATTTTTTTTGGGAGCCACGTCGCACGTCCGCGCAATTGTCAGTTAAAACGACGCAGTGCCGAATCGCAAAAAGTGCTCTGGTCAAGGAAGGGGGTAAATCCTGGGGCTGAAGTGGTTAAATTTTTCTTTTTTAATTGCATTTTAGTGTAAATATGACATCTGAGGTCATTTTTGACCCCAGATCTCATATTTAAGAGGTCTTGTCATGCTTTTTTTCTATCATATGATTAATGTTTATAAATATGTTACTACCAGATATTACCGTTTTAGAAATTGGCACCATGGAAGTGTGCATTTCTTTGTATATGAAATACAATGTATGTAAACATGTATCTATGTATCTTTAAATATTTTACTATCCATCACTCTATTCATTTTGTTACCATAAGCTTCATATAAAGTCCAACCCTTTTTGTTGCATCTTTGCTGCTTTTTCTGCTGTATTTTTGCTCCTTTTCCATTCCTTGTAATAGGAATAAAAGTGACACTTTTTTAAAAATAAAAGAACAGTGTAAAATTTATAAATAAAAGGTAAAATAAATAAGAAATTTTTAAAAATTTTTTAAATGCGCCCTGTCCCGCCAAGCTCGCGTGCAGAAGTGAACGCATACGTGAGTAGCTCCCGCATATGAAAACGGTGGTCAAACCCCACATGTAAGGTATCACCGCGATCGTTAGAGTGAGAGCAATAATTCTAGCCCTAGACCTCCTCTGCAACTCAAAACATGCAACCTGTAGAATGTTTTAAACGTCACATATGGAGATTTTTAAGGGTAAAAGTTTGTCGCCATTCCACAAGCGGACGCAACTTTGAAGCGTGACATGTTGGGTATCAATTTACTCGGCGTAACATCATCTTTCACAATACAAAAATAATTGGGCTAACTTTACTGTTGTCTTATTTTTTAATTCAAAAAAATGAATTTTTTCCAAAAAAAGTGCGCTTGTAAGACCGCTGCGCAAATACGGCGTGACAAAAAGTATTGCAATGACCGCCATTTTATTCTCTAGGGTGTTAGGGAAAAAATATATAATGTTTGGGGGTTCTAAGTAATGTTCTAGCAAAGAAAACTGATTTTAACTTATAAACAAGTTTGAAAAATAGGCCCGGTCTTAAAGTGGTTAAAAATGCATGCCAGCGTTTGCACATTATCCACAGTTTGGCTAGAAAAGTGGAAATACACTTTAAACACAACCATTTAAAGGGGAGCAATCTAAAAACCCAGATTATTTCAATGATTCGCTACTGTAATGTTTGCCTTCAGGCAGTCTCGCCATCAGTTCACAGGCATGCAATGGAATGGCTCTGCAGATCAGCTGAGACACAAGTCTGTATGTATATCTGAACAGCGACACTTATTACCATCTGTTCCCCATTAGGCTCCTGAACTTAGAGTCATTTACCCTTACATTGCTGATCACTGTATCTGGGTTTTCTTTTCATTCCAGTTAGCCATTCAGACTGTGAGCATTTCATCTATTGTCATTAGGGGCTGCATTCACTAAGCTATTTTGCATGTGTTATTAGAATAAACAATTACTATTTTAAACTATATGCATATTGTCTTTAGCTCTCATTGGCTGTTATTGCCAAAAATAATGACTATTAATGTTACAGTTTAGTGAATTGAGTCTACTGTACCCTACCATTAGTGATTTACCTGGGTGGAGGGTAATATGTGGAAAAACTTGACAAAGTGTTCCACCCTGTGGTTGCTGCTGGTAAGTGCACCTTAGAAATAGAGTGTTACCTAGTCCTACTGTATGCACTAGACAAGTTCTTGTGTTAAAAAAAACTTAGGGTTGATCAGCTATACATCTATATATAGAGAGAGCGAGAGAGAGGGGAGCAGTTCACCCCAGTACATTAAATTGTGCATTGGGCTAAGGCTAGGCTCACACCTATGCATTTTGCAGTGCATTTTCAGAAACACACTACAGTCCATTTAACATTCCTATGGGTCACATTCACATCTATGCAGCTTTCACTGGTGCCTTTTTTGGAATGGTGCAGGGATTTTTTTTTACACGCAGCATGGTGAGTTTTTGGCTCTATAGACTTCTAAGAAAACAGATCAAAACCACATGAAAAGGCATGTACATGCATAGCCATTCTCATCAATAGATCCTTTGATCAGTGGCGGCTGCTCCATTAGGGCTGCAGGGACGCCCCCACTCCATGCGCCCAGCTCCTAATCTACATGTAGGGCGCCGGACGCATGGATTTCAGTGTTTTTTGTTTTTTTTTAAGCACATGATTACAGCCAAAGACTCTAATTGGCTTCAAAAAAGGGTGGACTCAGGGTGCAGACCTGGTTGTGTGACACTAGCAAATGAACATTCGCTAATGTCTTCCTGCTTCTCTTCCTGGCCAATCAGGAATCGCGTCCTGAGACCCAATTGGCCAGGGAGTCTCAGGACCCACTTACTGTTCGGACGGGGGGGGGGAGAAGCAACGGCCCCGGCTCTTCCCTCGGCAAGCTGGAGCGAGGAGCAGCATCAGCCTACTAAGGTAAGGCCACTGATCGCCACCGTCTGTCTCCTGCAGGGGGGGGGGGGGTGGCATTAGTGTGAGTGAGGTTTGTTTGCCGCCTCCCCCAAAATATTGAGCACCTGCTGCCACTGCCTTTGATGTGTGTTAACATAACAAAAAGTGGGCATTGAGCTTTTCGGCCATACAACGTGTATTAGCACAGACTTGAATGAACGGAGTCTGAGGGTATTTGAAGCTTGCAATCCAATATGGGATGTAGGGGATCATTCACACCCAAGGAGACATGTGATATAGGGCCTACTAATACCAATGGCAGCACACAGTAAGGTGTGAGTCCCAGTCTTAGAGAATGTAAACAGGGAAACCCAAAATCTATTTTTAATGGGTTAGGCATCACTTCTCAATGTATACAGTTTTCCTAAGCAAGTATGTTTTAATGTAAATTAGTTGCATATTTTCTTATCTGGAGATCCTACCAATAAAGCACTTCCTGTTGCAGGTTGACACCACTAAGTCACCGCCTTGAAATTGGGGCCTTGTAAAGCTGGCCATACACTGATAGATTTTTTTCATTCAGCCTGCAGCCTATACAACGTAGATGGACAAACTCCCTCTGCCAGGCTAATTATTTCTGACAGCAGCTGGTGCCTACTGTCAGAAATATTTCTGCAGGTGATTGGCTGCAGCCGCTGTTCAGGAGGGGACCAAGGGGGCCAATCATTAAGCAAATTATGGACAACTGAAACTTGAACAGTGTATGGCCAGCTAAAGTCTGCTGTTTGTGGTGCAGTAAGTTAGCTAGTAGGTTGCCTATCAACACTATCAAATAGGTACCCCGAATGGGCAACTGAATTAGCATACCTCCCAACTTTTTCAGATGGAAACAAGGGACACCTATTAGCAAAAGTATGTAGGCATAGGCCACACCTCCTGCCACACCCCTTAAAGGGAAATTGTACGAAAAAAGATTAGTTTAATGCTTGCCGACCAGCCGCTGTCATTACACTGCAGCAGGTTGGCTCGCTCCTGCGAATCGCAGTAGTTGTACGTCAGAGGTGATCAAATACCACCAAAAGAAATCTCTATTTGTGGGGAAAAAAGGACGTCATTTTTCTTTGGGTATAGCATCGCATGACCGCGCAATCGTCAGTTAAAGCGACGCAGTGCCATATTGCAAAAAATGGCCTGGTCATTAAAGCGGAGTTCCACCCAAAAATGGAACTTCCGCTTTAAGGGAGGTGACCCCCTGACATGCCACATTTGGCATGTCATTCTTTTTGGGGGGGGGAGAGGGGGTACCCTGTTTTCAGAGGGTCCCAGCTCCCACTTCCTCCAGGCGCACCGCGGCACCGGAAGGAAGATCACCTCTCCCCCCTCCCTCTCGATTTCCCGGCCAGTCACGGCGCACGGCTCGCGCATCCGCAGTGGGTGCCCGGCTGTGGCGCCCACGGTTACTATGCCAGGATCACAGAGAGGAGGGGGAGACGAGCGGGGCTTTGTTCCCCCGCATCACTGGACCCTGGGACAGGTAAGTGTCCGATTATTAAAAGTCAGCAGCTGCAGTATTTGTAGCTGCTGACTTTTAATTTTTCTTTATAAGCAGAACTCCGCTTTAAGGGGGTAAATCTTCCGGGGCTGAAGTGGTTAAACCAACAAGTGCTTTTTACCACTACTATTCCTTTATACTGGCTTTTGAAATTCACAAATGCAGCAATTTAAAAACTGGCGGAAAGGTTTAGCTCTGGGAAACATTTTTGACAGTTAAAAAGTGCATTTTATATACAACTATATAGATCAGAGAAAAATGAGGGACAACTGAGGAGGAAAGAGGGACAGAGGGACATTGTTCCAAATCAGGGACAGACCCTTCAAATCAGGGACAGACCCTTCAAATCAGGGATAGACCCTTCAAATCAGGGACAGTTGGGAGCTATGAATTAGCACAGATGTCAGGCTGACAACACCACTGCTGATTAGGAAGTGGCCTAGCGTTGTCAGCCTGCAACAGGAAGTACTGTTACTGGCAGGATCTTCAGGTATAAAGCTTTGCAACAGAACAAAAACAACCATATACAGTTTGACCTCAAACATGTAAAAAAAAAAATCTGTTTGGGTTTACATACACAATAATCTTACAAAATGTGCACAATTATCTATTTAGATTAGTTAATGCTAATCCTGCTATAAATTTATATCATGGCAGTTTTCTGTACGGCGACCAACTGCAGCCATTTTAGATCTTTAAAAACGTCTTCATTTTTGTGGTTTTGGAAAAGTACAGTGCTGACTGGCAAAAAAAAAAAAAAAAAGTGATCATTTTTATTTCAGCCAAGACTGAAGATTTCTAAGTTATCATCATCCCGTCACCCCCAGGCTGGGACAGCTGCTCGTAGAAAGTGATATATTAGGAACTGCTTTATTCTTTTTTAAACATTACCATCTGTTAGAACAGGAGACGGGCCAGGCTTTATTAACCCTGTTTAGGCTGAAGACATAAGATGGGATTGGAAAACATGGTATTCCATCCTTATCTTTTTTTTTTTCCCGCAGTACGCATTGATTCCTTGGTAGACGTGAGCTGAAAAGCTTACAATCTAATGCTTTTTGCTAGTAGTAGCAATAAAAGTGCAACAGCAGTAAAATATTGACAGCAGGAGGAAATTTTAGAACGTTACCCATCACCTCAAACATGTATCTGTGTTCTCATCCTACATCGCCCACCATTCCTCCCAACCCCCCCTCACTGCGATCGCCTTGTAAGGCCACAGAGCTAAGATCTGCAGAGCTGGCAAGATGTCCCTGCCTGGCCAGCCTTGTGTCACTGTCCGTCACCGCCGGATGCATATGTCCCCAATGTCTCAGCTTCTCCTTAAACTGCCCCTTCCAAAAACTCCACACATGCCTTAGGAGAGACGTTACTAAGTTTAACACGAGGGAGCTCGACACAGGCTTGTGGTCTAGGAGCATGCTGGGAGGACTGCTATTAGTCCTGATTTCTATTCCTGTATATCGCCTTCTCCTCCGCAATGGCGCATTCACATCTTATGTACCTCGATTTACTGCTATTGTTTGTAAACAAAGTCGTCCTGTATATAGGCTACAAAAAGGCAATTCAGACAATATATTTCAAATATATATACACTTTATTGTCAAAAAAAATTTTCGTTCGTATTTCGCACCATTAGTGGGCTGCAACAACAGCCGATTTTCGTGCGGCCATCGCATTTGAGTAATCGGACATGTTGGAAATTTTTGGAAAAACTAACAATTTTCTAATCAATGATGGGAGAATCGTGCGAGAAATGTAATCGAAAAAGAAAAGCGCAAGAAAAGAAAATTCCCGGAAAGAAAAGAAGATTCCCAGCCACAAAAAATTCTTTTCTGTAGCAACATGATTGACGGCTTGGTTGGTCGAATCTCAAAATCAATAATGGCACCATCGGATCACAAAACGCACGAATTTACTGATTCTCAAAAGAAAATTCTTTCGAAATTCAACCATGTATGGCCAGCCTTAGTCCATAGGGTTCAATATTGAGTTGGCCCTCCCTTTGCAGCTATAACAGCTTCAACTCTTCTGGGAAGGCTGTCCACAAGGTTTAGGAGGGTGTCTATGGGAATGTTTGACCATTCTTCCAAGTGCATTTGTGAGGTCAGGCACTGATGTTGGACGAGAAGGCCTGGCTCGCAGTCTCCGCTCTAATTCACCCCAAAGGTCTTCTATCGGGTTGAGGTTAGGACTCTGTGCAGGTCAGTCAAGTTCCTCCAACCCAAACTCGCTCATCCATGTCTTTATGGACCTTGCTTTGTGCACTGGTGCGCAGTCATGTTGGAACAGAAAGGGGCCGTCCCCAAACTGTTCCCACAAAGTCGGGAGCATGAAATTGTCCAAAATGTCTTGGAATGCTGATGCCTTAAGAGTTATCTTCACTGGAACTCACTGGGGCCAAACCCAACCCCAGAAAAACAACCCCACACCATAATCCACCCTCCACCAAATGATTTGGACCAGTGCACAAAGCAAGGTCCATAAAGACCTGGATGAGTGAGTTTTGGGTGGAGGAACTTGACTGGCCTGCACAGAGTCCTGACCTCAGCTCGATAGAACACCTTTGGGATGAATTAGAGCGGAGACTGCGAGCCAGGCCTTCTCGTCCAACATCAGTGCCTGATCTCACAAATGCACTTCTGGAACAATATTCAAACTTTCCTATAGACACACTCCTAAACCATTTGGACAGCTTTCCTAAAGGTGTGAATGGAGCCAGTTCACACAGGCCTGGAGTGGCTGTGGTCTGGATTGTAGAAGGGTCCTGTGCATCTTTGGGTCCAGTTCAGGTGGGAATTCAGGCCACACATATGTGAACCTGGCCTAAGACTGGGATGCCATTAAAGTTCATGCGCGTGTAAAGGCAGGCGTCCCAATACTTTTGACAATACACTATATATATATATATATATATATAGTATTCTTTAGGGAAAAAATGCATACTTGCATAAACTATCACATAAAACGTTGTCGGGTTATTGCAACCAATCAGTATCCATCTTGTAAGTTAAAGTTTTAGTAAACCCAGAAATGTACATAGCTGCTGATTTTTAATAAAAGAACACCAATCTGTCCCGGGGTCCAGCGCCATCCTCAGCTGAACCAGTTCTTCGCCAGTCTTCGGGTCCCTGGTGCCGGCATGTTTACTGTGGGCATTTTGCTTTTGATTCCTTGCAGATCCACAGCCGGCTGCCCACTGCGCATGTGTGAGCTGTACATGAATGATTGCACAGCCTTCTGGGATCTGTGACGTTGCGGGCAGGGAGGGGGGACGGAGAAATTCTGCTGGATCTGCCGCTGTTATCCCACCGGAAGTGAGAGCAGGTACTAGGGTTGCACTGATACCTGTATTGGTATTGGTGCTGATACTGAGCATTTGCATGAATACTTGTACTCGTGAAAATGCTCTGATACGTAAAACTGACACCTTTCCAGTGCGATTTGAGCCAATACAAAATGAGTATGCTGAAATTGCCCTGCAAAAAATCACATGCGACTTCAACCTTGGTTCACACAGAAGCGGTGCGGGATACCGCATGCGATTCGGACAGGAATTGCAGCGCATTCCCATTTATTTTGCATGCAATTCTTTGCAGTGCGATTTGAGCCCACTCATTTTGTATGGCCTTAAATCACACTGCAAAGGTATCGGTGCTCAGTATAGGCGAGTACTTGAGCATAGGTATCAGTACTCATACTCGTCGACGAAAAAAGGGTATCGGTGCAACTCTGTCGAAATCAGGTACCCGCTCCCCCTTGTCCCTCCCAAAAAGGTGCTAAAAACAGAAGTGGAGTGGGAAGGAGGACATAAAATGGGAGGTCCCCTTTAGGGTGAAGTTTTGCTTTAAGTTGGCCATAAATGGATTCAAATTTAGCCGGTTCAACAGGGACTGGCTGAATTTCGGTCCACGTATGGCCGCTCGCACTAGACACAAGTCGATCTAAGGATCCACTTTTTTTGAAAGGGTCTGTTGGAAAAATTTTCCGGATCAGTGGTTGCAGCCAATGGGTTGCAGATGCTGATCAGTGTATCCTGAGAGTGGAAGAGTTCCACTGTCATAATACAATGGCACAGCAGGGAGTACTTTACTTGTGTGGAAGAGGAAATCTGTTCATTTCTTTTTGACCAGCCGCGTTACTGCGCACGTCCCAGTTCTTCTCCTAAGTGATTGCGTTCACTTCTTATTTTCTTCTTTTGAACCTGCCCCATGTGACCCCTCTTCTTCTGTCTGTGGGGTGACTACAGCATTGTGAGTGGGAGCAGGTCACTTTTGTTCCCTCTTCTTCTGTCTGTGGGGTGACTACAGCATTGTGAGTGGGAGCAGGTCACTTTTGTCTACTCTTCTGTCTGTGGGGTGACTACAGCATTGTGAGTGGGAGCAGGTCACTTTTGTCTACTCTTCTGTCTGTGGGGTGACTACAGCATTGTGAGTGGGAGCAGGTCACTTTTGTCCCCTCTTCTTCTGTCTGTGGGGTGACTACAGCATTATGAGTGGGAGCAGGTCACTTTTGTCCACTCTTCTTCTGTCTGTGGGGTGGCTACAGCATTATGAGTGGGAGCAGGTCACTTTTGTCCACTCTTCTTCTGTCTGTGGGGTGACTACAGCATTATGAGTGGGAGCAGGTCACTTTTGTCCACTCTTCTTCTGTCTGTGGGGTGACTACAGCATTGTGAGTGGGAGCAGGTCACTTTTGTCCCCTCTTCTTCTGTCTGTGGGGTGACTACAGCATTGTGAGTGGGAGCAGGTCACTTTTGTCTACTCTTCTGTCTGTGGGGTGACTACAGCATTGTGAGTGGGAGCAGGTCACTTTTGTCTACTCTTCTGTCTGTGGGGTGACTACAGCATTGTGAGTGGGAGCAGGTCACTTTTGTCCACTCTTCTTCTGTCTGTGGGGTGACTACAGCATTGTGAGTGGGAGCAGGTCACTTTTGTCCACTCTTCTTCTGTCTGTGGGGTGACTACAGCATTGTGAGTGGGAGCAGGTCACTTTTGTCCACTCTTCTTCTGTCTGGTGCACAGGCTTCACTATTGTGAGTGATAGTGGTCCCTGTATAAACATTTGTCATCTGCTGGCCAACTGGCTCCTTGTGGCTGCAGGGATAAGGAGGTGAATGTCCTACTAGAACACATCACACGCTGAAAGTGCTCTCCACCAAATAGACTAATACTACATGAATTTGTTATGAATTCCTCGACTAGTATGCCATTCCTCAAATTCTGCTCTTCTCTGCTAGACCCTGTAATTTCTTCCCATTGTCCATAGCAGGGCTCTCCAAACTTTCTAAATAAAGGGCCATATTACCTTAGATCAGACTTTAGGGGGGCTGGACTGTGCCCAGCGAGAGTAAACAATGCCCCATTTTTGGTGTTAGTGGAAGGAATAGGGCCCGATTGTTGGTTGTTAGTGGATGGAATTTTGTCCCATTGTTGATGTCAGCGGGAGGAATAGTGCCTGATTGTTGTTGTCAGTGGGAGGATTTATGGGGGTTATTTACGAAAGGCAAATCCACTTTGCACTGCAAGTGCACTTGGAAGTACAGTCGCTCTAAATCTAAGGGGTAGATCTGAAATGAGTGGAAGCTCTGCTGATTTTATCACCCAATCATGTGCAAACTAAAATGCTGTTTTTTTATTTTCCTTGCATGTCCCCCTCGGATCTACAGCGGGTTTACTTCCAAGTGCACTTGCAGTGCAAACTGGATTTTCCTTTAGTAAATAACCCCCAATGTGTCATTGTGTCAGTGGAAGGAATAGTGCCTGATTGTTGGTGTCAGTGGAAGGAATTATGTCCCATTGTTGGTGTCAGTGGAAGTAATAGTTCCTGATTGTTGGTGTCAGTGGAAGTAATAGTGCCTGACTGCTGGTGTCAGTGGAAGGAATTATGGGGGTTATTTACAAAAGGCAAATCCACTTTGCACTGAAAGTGCACTTGGAAGTGCAGTCGCTCTAAATCTAAGGGGTAGATATGAAATGAGTGGAAGCTCTGCTGATTTTATCATCCAATCATGTGGAAGCTAAAATGCTGTTTTTTATTTTCCTTGCATGTCCCCCTCGGACCTACAGCGACTGCACTTCCAAGTGCACTTGCAGTGCAAAGTGGATTTTCCTTTAGTAAATAACCCCCAATGTGTCATTGTTGGTGTCAGTGGGAGGAATAGTGCCCGATTGTTGGTGTCAGTGGAAGGAATTATGTCCCATTGTTGGTGTCAGTGGAAGGAATTATGTCCAATTGTTGGTGTTAGCGGGAGGAATAGTGCCCTACTGTTGGTGTCAGTGGCAGGAATTTTCCCCTATTGTTGGTGTTCGAGGCAGGAATAATGCCTCAAGGGCTGGATAAAGGAAAGCAAAGGGCCACATCTGGCCCCCGGCCTGCAGTTTGGAGACTACTGGTCTATGGAATATAATTCAAATGCCAAGTTCTAGGAAATCTTATGAGTCTGGTTCACCTTATTACCACTTTGTGAGTAGTTAGGTACTTTTGCTTCACTCGTGAATTATTTCTTCTATCTTCAGGACTTCTCTGATATTTTCCCTCATCACACATGCTTCCAAACGAGACTACAATTGGTCATTTCAACACACATTACACAGACAGTGGGACTGATTTACTAACTAAAGGCAAATAGATTGTGCATTTTGTAAGTGCAGTTGCACTTTGCAAGGGCATTTGCTCCAGAACTTAGTAAATGAGGAGAAACTTAACTCTGTAAGGACTACCCAATCGCATGCAAGAAAAATAACAAAAAACAAAACTTTCTACTTGCACATGACTGAATGATGGCAGATCTTCATAAATGAAGCAGAGCTTCATTTACTAGGCTTTGGAGCAAATGCCCTTGCAGAGTGTAACTGCATTTGCAAAGTGCACAATCTATTTGCCTTTAGTAAATCAACCCCATAATTCACTGTTGTCAGAGAACCTGTGCTAAGGAATGCAATGCATCCATTGCTGCAGCACATGCATCTAGGAAGTTGCTGCAAACAAGATCCGCAGCACAGTGATTCATCAAAGGATCAAAAAGCGGTTAACCACTTGCGGACCGCCCACCGTACATATACTGCGGCCACATACCCGCCGATCATACAGTACACAGGCAGAATGGCGATCTGCCTATGTAAACAAGGCAGATTGCCGTTCTGTCAGTAGGGAAGGAATTGATCCTGTGTTCATGCAAAATAGGAACAGGGATCAATGCATTCCCCTAGTCAAATCACCCCCAACACAGCGAGAAAGCACAGGCTAGGACGCATTTATAAGTCGCTGATTGCCACCATTACTAGTAAAAAATAAAAAAATAAAAATATCCCATAGTTTGTAGACGCTATAACTTTTGCAGAAACCAATCAATATACGCTTACGTGGGGTATGCTTATATTGGGATTTTTCTAACCAAAATTATGTAGTAGAATACATATTGGCCTAAATTGAGAAGAAATTAGATTTTTTAAATTTTTTTTTTATTGGATATGTTTTATAGCAGAAAGTAAAAAAATATTGTTTTTTTTTTTTTCAAAATTGTTGGCCTTTTTTTTTGTGCAAAAAAAAAAAAAAAAAAAATCAGTGAAAAAAATAAGAATCGCAGAGGTGATCAAATACCAACAAAAGAGAGCTCTATCTGTGGGAAAAAAGGACATAAATTTGATTTGGGTACTGTGTCGCACGACTGCACAATTGTCAGTTAAAGTAACGCAGTGCCGTATCGCAAAAAATGGCCTGGTCATGAAGGGGGGTAAATCTTCCAGAGGTCAAGTGGTTAAAGCAAGTATTTTATTTTTTAATGTCACTTGTTTTACTCAATGTATTAGCAAACTAAAGTAAGGCTTTTGATCTAATTTAACAATTGAAAATACATTCCAGACCAGAGGTTCAACTCTCAGGACCTCCCTGGCACTTTTCCTCGTCATCACACTATTAGGCTCCATGCACACTGGAGCTCAAAAAAGCTTTTTCTGGACGCCAGATTGCTGGCAGAAAACGCTGGTTGAAAAACGCGCTTTTAGCAGCGTTTTGTGCTAGCGTTTATGCATGTTTATGTGGTTTTTAGCGTTAGTGTTTATGGGCGTTTTTTAATAAAAATACACAGAGGACACTCCCACAATGCATCCCCAAACTCCCACAATGCATTGAAAAAAATAGAACGCCAAACGCTAATTAACACGCGTCTATGCGCGTTTATCGGCGTTTGGCGTTTTTTGTGGCCAGAAAAACGGCACTTTGAACGCAATTTTATGCCGTTCAGAGAACAGCCCATAAACTCCACTGCTGATAAAAGCTAAAAAAACGTCCATGTGTACATGGACACATAGGATAACATAGAGTGGAGCTTATGGGCTGTTAAAAAAAACGGCCAAACTCCAAAAAATGAACGTTTATGAGCTCCAGTGTGCATGGAGCCTTAGCTATAAGACAAATACTACTGATGAATCCCCTTTACGTTTCTAGACCTTTTAGAGTGTAAGCTCTTTTGTTAAGCATTGACAACCCATCCCCCCTCTATTCTTTTACGTGTTCATGTTGCAGTGTCATCATTATAGCTTCTGTACACATTCAGAGGTGTCAGTTTATTTAAGTAAATCTAATGATATCACATCCTGTGTAAAGGGATGACTTTTCACAAGCAGATCATTCATATGAAGCCGTTAGTAACAACAATAGGGCAGAGATAGGCTGTATTCATGGTGGGTGGACACTTAGTTCACGCCCATGGCCATAAAAGAGTTAATGCAATGTTAATGTAACAGCTGAGTCAGTGAGGTCATCGATGAAGTCATTCAGTGCAGGGTGGAGGCATCCAGATGTGAACATGTGGCGGGTTCATCCCAAATCATCCACCCACTACTGAGCCTGTTATATAGCAATTCAGCTGATCCAGCGTATGGAAGATTAGCTTTATCCGGTTACCAGGCGTATCACATACAATCCCTATGTACCACATCCAGAATAGACTTTATTCTAATACTCTATTGCTTCTCGGCTTCATTCTTCTTAAAGGAACAGTCAACTAAAATCTTCTATTTCAGTTAAAGGTGGATGCTTGCAGGTTGAATCCCCCAACAAAGGGGATAAAGACACAAGTAGAGACCTGTCAGACCTTAAAAAATGACCTGTCAGACAATCCAAGTATTCCCTGTGCTATCCAAAACAAAAACAAAAATGTTTTTTGCTAGAAGATATTTTCAAAGTAATCCTGCCACAAATACAGTGGAACATCGGATTACGAGCATAATCCGTTTCAGGAGAATGCAATCCAAAGCACTCGCATATCAAAGTGAGTTTCCCCATAGAAGTCAATGGAAATGAAGATAATTCGTTCCGCATTGACTTCTATTGCATGCAATACCGTATGAGGCCAGAGGTGGGGGGGGGCGCAGTAGAGCCTTGGAAATACTCGGGGACAGCTCGGCTGAACTCGGAAAGCCTCGGAAAGGCTCGGAAACGCTCAGGAACTGAGTATTTCTGAGCATTTCTGAGTATTTCTGAGTGATTCCAAGTATTTCCGAACAGCTCCGAACCGTTCCGAGTGTCACCGGCGCCCCCGCACCTCGGGCCAAATGTGGTGCTGCACACCCCATTAGCTTGAATTCTGCTTGTTTTGCGAGACAACACTTGCAAACCGAGTCAGAATTTTTAAAAAAAGCTTGTCTTTCAAAACGCTCGTTAACCGCATTACTTGTAACCCAAGGTACCAAGGTTCCACTGTATGGACAATTCAAATTGAGCCTATGTTTAAAATTTCAAAAGGATACTTTGGGTGAACACTGTATGTAGAGGCATGCACACGGGGTGTGCTGGATGTGCCTGGGCACACCCTAATCACCCTATGCGCATTAGCATTATCACTCTGTGTGCCAGTGGGAAGATAGGAAAGATCTCCCTCTTACCGGCTCTGCCATAAGAGAACTTCTCTTTCACTGTGCAGGCAGGGAGATCAATATGTAGACACACAGACGTGTTTTTGAGCTTTAGGTTGCACATCCTAATCGTAGGGGTCTCAAACTGGTGGCCCTCCAGCTGTTGCAAAACTACAAGTCCCATCATGCCTCTCCCTGTGGGAGTCATGCTTGTAACTGTCAGCCTTGCAATGCCTCATGGGACTTGTAGTTTTGCAACAGCTGGAGGGCCACCAGTTTGAGACCCCTTTCCTAATGCAATAGGCTGTACACACCTATAACTGTATGCTAACGTGGTCAGTGGATCCAGAGATAAAGGCAGCTGACGTTATATACAGTGGTGCTTAAAAGTTTGCATACCCTGGCAGAAATTGTGACGTTTTGGCATTAATATTGAAAATATGACTGATCATGCCAAAAAACTGTCTTTTATTTAAGGATAGCAATCGCATGAAGCCATTTTAAAATTGCCATTTTAACCTGTGTGTGCCAACTTCTGTGTCTGTATCAAGGCCAAACATTCCAGGGTATGTAAATTTTTTATCAGGGCCATTTGGGCGATTTCTGTTATCATTATGCTTTAAAAAGGATCCAAAAAATTATGTGATAATAAATGGCTTCATGTGATTGCTATCCGTACAAATGTTGTCTTTTCCAGCCGCAAAAAAAATGTTTTTTGTTTTTTTTTTTAAAGTCAGCAGCTACAAGTACTGTAGCTGCTGACTTTTAATAAGGACACTTACCTGTCCTGTGAAGCCTTCAGGCTTCACAGCCGGTTTCTTACTGCGCATGCCTGAGTGGCGCTGCGCTTTGTGAATGGCCACCTCATCTTTTGGCACACACACAGGTCCCATAAGGCAGCGGAGAAGGAGGAGGGCTCACTGCAGAAGAGGACATGATGTACTTCGCCGCGGCCAGGCTAGGACAGAAGTACACTTTGTACTTCTAAAAAGGTAGGAAAAAAATCAAGGAGAAAAAAATATATATAGATATCCAAAAATGACAAGACCACCTTGTAAAAGTGAGTGGAACTCCGCTTTAAAGCAGTATTAAACACAAAGGCAAACATTTATTATTCTGCAGCTTACCAATTCTTAAATGTAGTGGCTGCATTACTTTTCTTTTTAGGCTTTCTTTCCTTTAATTTCACCCGGTGATCTGGCCAGCAAGTTTGTTGTTTTTCATCAGAACAAGCTGTCCTGCAGATGTAGCAGTTAAAGAGATTAGATAAACCATTTACCGCTGACGGGGGTGCTTACAATGATCAGCTTTTATTTATTTATGCAAAATTGTTATCCCAAAAGGAACATAACTGATACTGTAGCTGCTTAAAAAGTGTGAGCTGGAGTTTGGCTTCAAGTTGTGTATCTAAATCTGCTAGTACATCTAACACTTCTCTCCCGCCAAACTGACAATGCTGCTGTCTGCTGTGCCCCCTCTACAGAGTGGGGGCGCTCTAATACGCCAGACCACCTGGTAATAAATCGGGGAAAAAAAAGCCTAAAAAAAGAAAACAAATGCAGCCATCACATCTAATGATGGGTAAGCTGCAATATATCACATTTTTGGTTTTGGGTTTAATAATGCTTAATTCCTTGTTCATACCTTGCGGTTTACTTAATGACAAAAAGGAATCTTATTAATGTCTATGTGGCCCATTAACATCTATGGGTACCCTTTACCTCTCCATTATAATGCATGTGCTTCTACTATGGAGGCTCTCACAATTTAGACTTAGGACTACAGTAAAATTAGGTTTCTGTGATGTGCTCTGTAGCTTACACATGTATTTGCAAATGTGTGTAAACTAAACCCCTGTTTTTAACGCATACTGTTAGGATAATTTGGTTGGTTGCAGGCTGGTCGGTAAGTTGAGCTGGGAATTTTCTTTGGCTTTGTTTGCCATTCACATCTATGCAACACGCTTCTGTGACAAGGTTTTTAATGAAAAAATTGATACATAACACAAAAAACAACGCGTTTCGCGAGGCCACACATATTCCCCCTTCATCAGGGCTTGGGAATTCTGACTGTGCCTAAATTGACTCAAATGCCAAATAAATCTGTGATTTAAGTCTTGGAACAGTTTCAGGAGGGCAGGTTAGTGAATGTAGCAAGGCCATGGCTGTAGTTCCACTATTAGGGGTTAACAAGTACTCAGTAACATTACAGTACAGAGATATGAAATATACTGTATGTGATGAGAATATGAATAATCCTTTCTCAGGGTCAGTTCACAGTAGTCGCATATAAACCAAACCACTTTATGTTACAAAATTGAAATATTGCTGCAGAAGAGCCCAAAGGAAACCATTGTGGCCTAAAGAGCCCCGATTAATAGATAACGATATCACATTACAATGATGGTTTTCCTGTTATTTACCGTATTTATCGGCGTATAACACGTACGGGCATGTAACACGCACATTCATTTTAAGAGGGAAGTCTCAGGAAAAAAAAACTTAAATTTTAAATAAGGAACTTTGAAGCAAAATAAGGGTCAGTGCCCATCTACAGCCTCACCATTGCCATCAATGCAGCCTGATCAATGCCAATCTGTAGCCTCACAAGTGCCATCAATGCAGCCTCATCAGTCAACATCAATGCAGCCTCAGCATTGCCATCAATGCAGCAGCCTCGCCATTACCATCAATGCAGCAGCCTCACCATGGCCATCAATGCAGCAGCCTCACCATTTCCATCAGTGCAGCCTGATCGATGCCCATCTGCAGCCTAGAGGGGACAGGGGGGCGGGACAAGCGCTGACAGATTACATACAGTGAGAATCTCTTATGATAGACAGAACAGTGGTCCAATGGCGGCCCAGGAGAGGGGACTTCCTATTACAGAGGCCGCTGAGTAAACAGGAGATTCTCCTCTCTGTAATCTGATGGCGCTCATCCAGCCCCCCTCCCTGATCCCTCCGTGGCAGCTAATCTTTGAAGTATTGGCATATAACACGCACACGCTATTTGCACCCAATTTTCATGGTGAAAAAGTGAGCGTTATACGCCAATACAGTATATTCTTCTGCTCCTGTCTCCCCTCATTTGGATTAAATAATTCCCCCCAATTTAAAAGTCACGTCTTATATTATACAGATATTACTACAACTTATATTCAGACTAGGCACCTGGGCTCTGGAATCATGGGAAATACCCATAATCCTTAAAGTGGTTGTTAAGCCACCTAACATCTTTATACTATCAGCCAGGGGCATCGCTAGGGGGTGGCTTTTGGGGCTATAGCCCCGAATTTGGGGCCAATAGCCCCGAATCTCTGCAGGGGTCCCCAAGGGGAGGGGAGGCTCTCTGGGGACCCTTATGTAAGTGGGGGGCTCTCTGGGGACCCTGATGCAAGGGAGAGGCTCTCTGGGGACCCTGATTTTAAGGCAGAGGCTCTCTAGGGACCCAGATTTAAGGTGGAGGCTCTCTGGGGACCCTAATGTAAGGGGGCTCTCTGGGGACCCTGATGTAAGTGAGGGGCTCTCTGGGGATATATATACACATACACGTATATTACTCTATATACATGTGTATGCCCGCCCAAGCGTATGACTTTCTTTACTACGCTGCTATGGACTCTAGCCCCAGATCTTTTGTAGACCTAGCAACACCCCTGCTATCAGCGCTGTCCCCTAATGCTGTGTCCCCCTGTGTGTGTGATTTATGAAAAAAAATGCAGTATATACAGTACCTGATTTCAGAGTGCCGATCGGCGCTCACGTGACCGGCCGGCTCTCTCCTCTCCCCATCTGACAGCTGCAGCAGGCGGGGCCAAGATTCCCCCACTGACGTCAGGTTTACACTGCATTTTTTTTTATAAATCACACACACAGGGGGACACAGCATTAGGAGACAGGGCTGATAGTATAAAGATATAGATGTTATTCCAGAAGCAGGAGGGGAGGGGTAGGGCACTGTCACTAGCTGACAGGCAGTGAGGGAGGGGGGAGAGGAGGACAGGAGAGACAGCAGATGACGGAGGCATGTAAACTGACCATGGTGTCAGGGCTCAGCAGCCATGATATACCATGGTGAGTTTACAGAGGGGAGGGTATAGCCAGGTAGGATCAACCAGCTATTTCAGGTGATAGAAACAGCCCAATTACACAGCTCAAGCACTGTGCTGTAGAACATGCTTTAAAGGGACAGAATACATTTTTTTTAAGGGTAACAAACACTTTAAGGCTTGTTAACAGCAGCGCCCAGGCTCTACCGTGTGCAGGCTGGTATGTGTTGTGTAGTGTGATGCATTCAGTGGACATGGTGTGAACGAGCCCTTAGTGACTTAGTGACTTCCTACACAAAAATACTCATTGTTGGCCATTAACACATGCATCTTAGTGCATGTTATTACATGTTTGTGATTTAAGGCACACACATTAATGCACAATTGTGTATGCGTTAAAGTGGTTCTAAAGCCTTAAGGTTTTTCAACTTTATGCATTTTATGCATTAAAATGAAAAACCTTCTTTGCAGAACCCCAATTCCCCCCCCCCCCCCCCTTTTTTACACCTAAGCCGGATCTGATCCAGAGATGTGCACAAGCGCAGTGGCTCCAGCCACTGTCTCTCTCATAATTGGACAGATTTATAGCAGTAGGGGGGTGGGGGTGGGGCTGAGTCCCGCTGTCTGTGCCAATGGACGCAGCAGCAGGACTCAGGAGCGAGCCCGTATGGGTGCCCCCAGGGAAAGTGGCTTTCTGTGGGGGTACCCAATGAAGAGAACGGGCCTAGAGCACCAGTGGGGGACCCCAGAAGTAGAGGATCGGGCTGCTCTGTGCAAAACTATTGCATAGAGCAGGTAAGTATAGACATGTTTGTTATTTTTATTTAAAAAAAAAAGGTTTACAACCATTTTAATGTGTGTTGTGTTAAGGCAGCCCGTTCATTATACCAGAGCACCACAACAGACAAAAAAATGTGCCAGACCCCTTTTTCAAAATGCAGCACAGTATGTCTGTGATAGTGTGTTATGATGTGTTGTGTGTTGCACTTTAATCACAGTGAATGGCACCACAATGCGCCGCACATAGAGCAGGTTTTAGCGCATATTGCTGCAGCGCTTGAATATGAATGGGCCCTCATTGGTTGTGACCTGTGTCGTTTTTGAAAAACCTCCAATAACCACTTCAGCTCCAGAAGATTTTACCCCCACCATGACGCTATTTTAACTGCTAATTGCGCCGTCATGCAACACTAGTCTGTACCCAAACAAAATTTATATAATCTTCTTTTTACACAAATAGAGCTTTCTTTTGGTGGTATTTGATCATCACTGTTTTTTTTTTTTTGTTTTTTTTTTACGATATGAACAAAAAAAGAACGAAAATATTGAAAAAAAAAAAATTTTTACTTTCTGCTATAAAACATATCCAATAAAAAAATTGAAGAAAATCAAATTTCTTCGTAAGTTTTGGCCAAAATGTATTCTTCTACATGTTTTTGATAAATAAAAATCCCAATAAGTGTACATTGATTGGTTTGCGTGAAAGTTATGGCACCTACAAACTATGGTATATTTACTGGAATTTGTATTATTTTATTTTATACTACTGATGGCGGTGATCAGCAACTTATAACAGGACTGCGATAGTGCAACAGTCAATCTGACACTACTTTCACACTGGGGCAGGGGTGCGTTAGCGGTAAAGCGCTGCTAGTTTTAGCGGCGCTTTACCGTTTTTTGCGGCGCTTTTTGGACGCTAGCGAGGCACTTTTAACCCCCACTAGCGGCCAAAGAAAGGGTTAAAAGCGCCTGTATTCTGGCGCTACCAAAGCGTTTTGCAGAGGCTTCGGCAGCGCTGCTTATTCATTTCAATGGGCAGGGCATTTTGGGAGCACTGTATACACGGCTCCCAAACTGTCCCAAAGATGCTGCTTGCAGGAATTTTTTTCCCCCGTCCTGCAAGCACACCGCCCCAGTGGGAAAGCACTCAGACTTTCCCACTGGGGAGGCTTGAGAGGCACTTTACAGGTGCTATTTTTAGCAGTAAAACGATTGAAAAGCACCTCAGTGTGAAAGAGGTCTAACTGACGCTGGGGGGGAACTAACTAACTGCCACTGACATCACCAATGACATTAATACAGTGATCAATGATAATATTATACACTGTACTAATGACACTGGCTGGGAAAGAGTTAACATCTAGAGTGATCAAGGGGTTAAATATGTGCCCAACTATGTGTAAAGTGTGCTACTTTTACTAACTGATCTCTCAGTTTCTCATCCTGCTTTGCAGGGATGAGAAACTGAGAGATCATTCTCTTCCTACAGAGCTTTATGTTGTGTGGGAGCCGGGCGGGCAGGGTGCGCATGAGCGTGGCCTAAACACGGAAGTTGTAAGCGATGTATGGGTAAGTCACTTTGCCTACAGTACATTGTGGGGGGGACAGTCGGCGACCTGTTAATAGATGAAGCTCAGCACTAGTTACATCTGAACGATGATATACTTTTATAGAAGCTCCGCCCCTTTGTGTCATGTGATTGTTTTCGTAAAAACAAATGGTAGAATGCGCTAAGCCTTTGGTTTGTTTTATACAGGGGCTAAGTGGTTAGCACTTCTGCCTGGCAGCACTAGGGGCATTGGTTCAAAACCCAACCATGACACTACCTGGCTGGAGTTTACATGTTCTCCCTGTGCCTGTGTGGGTTTCCTCCGGGTGCTCTGCTTTCCTCCTACACTCCAAAGAATTGCTAGTAGGTAAATTGGCTCTAGTATACGTATGAATGTGAGTTAGGGACATTAGACTGTAAGTTCCTTAAGAGCAGAGACTGATCTGAGTGTATAAAATATATGTAAAGCCATATGTGTGCGCAGCCTATAACATTAGGGCATGCATCCCAAAGCTCAAACACACATGACTTTCTCTGCAGCTTCAGCTGCACAGGGCAGTGAATGAATCGGAAGTGCTCTGTGCTGAGCGGCTGCCTGTTCATTCACAAACCGAAGCACAGTAAACAGTTTACTATGCTTCAGTTATGAATAAACACAGAGACGCTGGTTAATGAAATATTTACTTGCCCCTTCCCCCACTCTTCATCCTGAAACATCCCCTGCAGCAGCTGGGGTGAGAGGAGAGAAGCCAGCAGCACTGCGGGGCCAACATGGGGGAAGCCCCGGTGGGCAATAAGGGGAATCGGCACTGCACATAGTAATTGGGGTGTGCCCAGGCACACCTGGCACACCTCTTGTGCACACCTATGTGTAAAGCGCTGCATAAACTGTTGACGCTATATAAATACCTCAAATACATAAATCTACAGGAACCCTTTTAAACTGTACAGACCATCAAACAATACAGCGGAGAGATAGCATGTTTTTTTTCTGATCTATAAAGAGCCTTGTAACTCCTCTCTCGCCCCCTGCACCCTACAGTTCTTGTATTGAATTCTGCTACAACTATTCAGAAGTCATAAGAAGATGGAAAAAAATAAGGAAAACCTTCTCCCAATCGGTACATTTTGAAGCTTGTTGCTGCCCTTTATATCCTATAATGTTTAGCTCAGGCTTATAAGAAAAAGAGCCCATCCCCGTCAGCACTGACAGACAGGTGCTCTTTAACTTTAGGACCATGTCAGACAGATTTAGGACACAGGGTGACATTTTAAAGAGCCAGGAAGGGTGTCCTTTCTCCGTGTGCCATAGTAATTAGACTAAAAATGTCAGTATCAGCACAAAGTACACCTCGCCCAGCTGGCGGCCGCCGCGTTCTGTCCAGCCCTGAGCAGGAAAAGCTTAAGGTGGCTGACGTCAACAACTGTCCAGTATCCGCATCGGGATCATTTTTAGGTTTATGCTATGGAGGTGTTTCTACATTTTAAAGGATTATCATGATGCATGTGGATAGGATTGTATGTTGAAGAATGCTGCGTTCTGAAATACAGTAAAACCTTGGATTGCGAGCATAAAAGCAGAACCATGCTTGTAATCCAAAGCACTTGTATATCAAATTTCCCCATAAGAAATAATGGAAACTGAAATGATTTGTTCCACAACCATCTATTCATAAGTCCTTTAGTTTATAGGCCATATAAAAGATTATAGTAATGTGATAGGTTGTGTAACCATAAAATGTCCATCCACAAATGGCAGCCTCCACAAGGGGATTAGACGCAAAATCCAGCAGGAGCTCCAGAGTATAAAAGAGAGGCGCCTCTTATGCCGCGTACACACGATCGGAAATTCGGCCAGCAAAAGACCGATGAGAGCTTTTGGTCGGAAAATGTGACCGTGTGTATGCTTCATCGGACTTTTGCTGGCCGAATTCCAGCCAGCAAAATATTGAGAGCATGTTCTCAATTTTTCGTTCGGAAAAAGTTCCTAACCGAAAATGCGATCGTCTGTAGCAATTCCGACGCGCAAAATTCCTACGCATGCTCGGAAACAATTCGATGCATGCTTGGAAGCATTGAACTTCATTTTCTCAGCTCGTCGTAGTGTTGTACGCTTGAGCGGAATCCCGTCGGAAAAAAACATCATATCTTTTTCCGACCAAAATCCCGATCGTGTGTACGCGGCATAAGTGTAGCAATACATTGCTAAATGTTGTACCTTCATTAAATGTAATGATATTGCTACACGTAGAGGCACCTCTCTTTTCTTTTATACTCAATTGTGACGTGATGCTAAATTGTATATCAAGACATCGCTTGTATATCAAGATTTATTAAAATGTTGCTTGTCTTGCAAAATGCTCTCAAACCAAGTTACTCTCAATCCAAGGTTTTACTGTATTGACCTGTCCTGTTACAAAGGACATGTAACTAAATATCAAAAGGGAATATGAGCTCACAGTTTTAGGGCTCATCCAAATGGGAGTCTACCAGCTTGAATCTGCGATTCTTGCCAGCAGAGAAACTAGCCCCATGTAAACCTTGTGTGTGAACAGCTGCAGCCACAATTTTACCGCATGCAAATCAGTAGCCGGTGCTGCCACTGTTCATACCAGTGCTTACATGTAAATAGGTCTTCTAACCGGCGTTCTGTCAAAATAGCCAATTCATCGAGCTCTCCAATCACATCACTACCAGTAATTGTAAAGCATCAGTAATTGGAGATTTAGACGAGTTGCTGTTGTCACACAACACCGGCAAGCATGTACACTCCGCTACACGAAGAGTTTGCTGTTTTGACAGAACAGCGGCAAAGGACAAAAAGTTGTCCCTGCCTTGAAGGCGGCCATGTTGTTGGTTAGTATTGTGCGGAATGTCCGCTCATAATATCATGTACCGAAGTATATGCTTGCCGGTGTTGTGTCAAAAAAGCAACTCCTCTAAATCTCCAATTACTGATGGTTTACAGTAACCGAAAGTGACGTGATTGGAGATCTCAATGAATAGGCTATTTTGAAAGAACACCGGCATTGGATGCAGTTTATACCTAAAGACAGTTGTTCTGGAATGCACTAACCGGCGCTGTGATTGGCCAGAGCCGCAATGACGTCACTCCCACGTGTGTGGGGGAGCCGCCAGTCGCGGCACGGGTACTGAAGAAATGGCATGAGCAAGCCGTTTCTTCAGTGCGCATGCGCTGATGACATCAGCGCAAGCGTATACAGTGAATAATCTCCTAATCTCCTAAACTGTTCAAGTTTAGGAGATATTTACGATGCCTACAGGTAAACCTTGTTATATGTTATAATCCTTGTAGGTAGTGGTGTAACTAGGTTTGCAATCCCTTTAATAGATAAATGCACCTTTAAAATAGTATTAAACCCAAAAACAAGCATTTACTATACTGCAGCTTACTGATTCTTAGATGTGTACTTTTGCTATCTTTTTTAGGCTTTCTTTTTCTTTCCCTTAGTTTCACCCGGTGACCTGCCAGTAAGTCTGTTGTTTTTAAAAAGGACAAACTCTCCTGCAAATGCGGCAGTTAGAAGGTTGAGACAAACAATTTTCCACAGACAGGAGTGCTTACAATGACCAATTTTTATTTATTTATGTAAATCCTTTATCCCAACAGGAAAAAACTACTGCTGCAACTGCTTAACACGTGCTAGCTGGAGTTCAGCTTCAATTTGTTACCCAGAACATCTAACCCTCCCCTCCCCCAAGACTGACAAAGCTGCTGTGCCCCTGTGCGCCTTCATCCAGAGTGGGGGCGCTCTAATACAGGAGGTGGGTTACTGGCCAGATCACCAGGTGAAAAAAGCCTAAAAAAAGGAAAACTAATGCAGCCATCACATCTAAGGATTGGTAAGCTGCAATATATTATATTTTTGGTTTTGGGCTTATTACTGCTTTCAGAGTAGTTAGACTAATGCCACGGACACACGATCAGAAATTCCGCCAGCAAAAGTCGGATGTGAGGTTTTGGTCAGAAATTCCGACCGTGTGTGTGCTCCATCGGACTTTTGCTGGCAGCAAAAGATCGAGAGCAGGTTCTCTATTTTTCGTTCGGAAAAAGTTCCTATCCGAAAATGCGATCGTCTGTATGCAATTCGGACACGCAAAAAATCACGCATGCTCGGAAACAATTCGACGCATGCTCAAGAGCATTGAACTTCATTTTCTCGGTTTGTCGTAGTGTTGTATGTCACCGTGTTCTTGATGGTCGAAAGTTCAGAGAACTTTTGTGTGACCGTGTGTATGCAAGGCAAGCTTGAGTGGAATCCCGTCGGAAAAACCATCCAAGATTTTTCTGACGGAGTTTCTGATCGTGTGTATGGGACATAAGGCTTTTCTTCTACTTGAAGTCCTAGAAGGGACTATCCAGTACGATTATAAATTCGCAGCCCAGTAGTTGACAGTTGAAAGTTTAATATAAGACAGACTTACAGTAAGATCCTGTGGTTTTAATTTTCTGCACCCAATTTTTTGTATGATTTTATGCTGTTATAATCATCTAGGTACGTCAATTAGATAAATAATGAACTGAGTGTTTCGAGTTTTTACAAGGCCGGAAATATCCCCTTTACCTCTCCCCATGACCCCGCATCATATGTATAGAAGTGTATTCAGCTGTCTACAAAGCAAGTGGCAGAATCCTCCTGGAGATATGTGGTGGCGCCCTACAAGAGGATGGCTTCAAATGACTTTCATTCCTTCGTCATTCAACAGCCAAGGCACGCAGATTCTGGTTTCTGGACGGAGTTCAACAAAGTGCGTCCCAGACTATCAGCCCTAACAATATGATAGATATGGCGGACATCTGTCTGGGTTGTCTAGCAGGGGAGTGCCCATAGGAATGGCATAAAATAGCCCGCAATAAGCATCACATTTCATCATTTAGCAATTTCCAGCATCATGGAAAGTGGTTTTTGATTGGTTGTTACAGCTAATTGCGCACAATGCATTACCCTTTACGTGTTTAAATGATCTTGTATCTATTGCATTAATGCTGTCTTTAAACCCCTTGTTTGTACATGTATAATATACAGTATTACTGTTGATGGTTATCTTTGAGAACAGGCTGTCATGTCATAATATGTTGTCTTGTTGCTTACCTTAAATAAAGAATAAAAAAATGAACTTGTATCGTATCAGCTTATCATGTTTATTTACCACCAAACTTCAGTCAAAATTTTCTACTTCACTCTGGAGAGAGTTGGGAAGGATTAGAGCATCTTCCGGGTTTTTATTGCTGAATCCCTATTGGGGGGGATTTTCCCTCACTTCCTTTCAGGACAGGAAGTGATGAGAAATCTCTCCAGTGGGCATAGTCATCTATGTCACCTTGAGAAAGGTGGATGCATGTCCCAAAAAAAAAAAAGAAAGGTTATGGCTGTACATTTGATGGCTTGTTGCATTAAAAGAGAAGTATGGGTATAGGTAAAAAAAAATTATACTCACCAAGATGGGTTCAGCATCCGTCCAATACTGCATCTTTTCTCCACTGGCTCTAAGACTGAGAACTGAGCAATCAAACACCACTAATCGCTCAGCTCTCGGACTTCAGGGTGCAGAGAGCCGGGGACTGTTAGTCACCGGCTCTCTGCTCTGCCCCTCCAGTGCTCACTAGAGTGGTGGGCTGTGGAGGGGGCAGGAGTGGCTGGTCAGGCTCTCAACAGGTCGCTGAGAGGCTGAGCCAACTACCAGTCCTGGCATCTGGGTGGATACCGACCATATGGTCAGGATCTTTTCAGAGCATGGACCAACTCTGTGACATCAGCTGACAGCGGGCTTTAGCCCACTGTCAGCTGAAAATGGGTAACAGGAGTGCGGAATGAACTCCTGCGATCCATAGGAGAATTACAGCCAAAAGAGCTTTGCCAATACTTCTCCTTTAAGTTGCACAACAAGACCCATTCAAGTGAAGGAGGCCGTGCCACACCTGCGTGCAATGCATGTAGTGGCGATGTGGTGGTGCGTGCTTTAAGGGGTTAAAACAGGCAGTGAGGAAATAGCACAATATCTACTCACTGTCTTCCAAACGTCCTCTGAAAAGCAATGCACCGCAAACCACTCTTCAGAGGGCTACCAACTTTAAAGTAGTCTTTGCAACAAGTGTCCCCATTAGAAGACAATACCCCAATTGCTGCTCCAGTAACTACTAAAAACCTTGGACTTTCCCACATGTTCAATCCCGTGACAATGGGCATCGGGGCAGGAACTAATGAGACATCTCTCCGGTGGACATTGTCATCGTACATAGGTGTGAATGGAGCCTTAGGTTTTAAGGAGACAAACAGCAACCAAAGCAGCCTTTAGCAACTAATCTTAATTAAAGTTTATCTAAAACCCAAACTCAGTTTGGTATAGAGCAGCCTTTCTCAATTGGGGTGCAATCTGGGTTCCCCAGGGGTGCCATCCATGGACATTGCTCAGTACACACTGGATGCTGCCAGTGATACACATTCACCCTGCAAGACACTTGTCTGCTGTGTGAAGCCTGCCCATCTGCTCGCTCACAAACAGCACGCGGGGAGCCAATCAGTCAGCAGATGATTCCTGCATGCAGCACTGCGATGGATAAGAGAAGGGTTCTGATTGGTTGCCAGATAAGTTAGCAAACAGGCAGATGGGGGGGGGGGGGGGGGGTGATTACTAGAATAGTGAAAGGAAAGATGGAGGTGATGCCAGGCTGCCCAGGGATCATATCAGTCAAATATAAAAATCTTGTTGACGGTAATATAGGGAAATGAAAGTCACCATACGCAGGCCGATAGGTAAAAGTGACAGAGCAACAAGGGCTCCTATTGAAAACATCTGGCCATGTAGGCAAGTAACTGGAGTCTGGTAGTTAACCCCCTCCCATTGATGACAAGTACCGTGTTTACGGTTTTTACATTTTAGACTCTGTGCCTTGAGAATTTGCAGACTTTTAAAGAGTGCCGAGACTAAAAAAAGAAAAACGCTTGTACAAAGTAAGGTGCGAATCGAAACCCTGACAGTTTTTTTACATCTGTGTCTCATTGATGAAATTAGTCTTCACTTCCTGTCCTGTAGAAACAACAGGAAATCTCACCAATGTGAGTAAAACAGAGAAGATTGGTGGCAGAAAAATAGACCAGTTTGCCAAATGTTTTATTTATTTATTAATTTTTTAGTTTTTTATAGATTTTTTTGTGTAGATATATGTCTGCCCCAAGCATGTTTGAACCTACTTACTGTTGACTGACTCACTACATCTGCTGGAAGTCTGTTCCAAGCATCAACTACTCTTTCGGTAAATAATACCTTCTAAGATTAATTTTGTACTTTCCTTCTGCTAGTTTGAGGCTATGCCCCCCGTGTTCTTTATCTTGGCTTTTTGAAAGATAAAAAAGTGCATTTTATACACAACTATATAGATCAGAGCAAAATGAGGGACAAATGAGGAGAAAAGAGGGACAGAGGGACATTGCTTCAAATCAGGGACAGTCCCTCGAAATCAGGGACTGTTGGGAGCTATGCATTTCTTCAGTTACTTCCTGGTTTCCAGGCCTAGGCAAACAATGTCATACATCCCAGGAGTCTTCAGGAGGGGAGGAGGGGTTTTCTCAGCTAAGCACACCCTCCTACTTGCATGTCTGAACTAAGGGCAGACGGATTCCAGGAAGTAAATGCTACATAAATTATCTGCCCTTACTCAAGATGGCTGTGGCAAGAAATGCTAGGGGGTGTGCTTTTCAAAGTGATTCCTCAGCAAAACAAAGCATGGAGACATGGATGGATGAATTTGAGCATTACTAATGAGTTAAATAGCATTTTTGGTGTGTGGGGCTCAGATGCAGCGTAGTTCCGCTTTAAGTTCCTGAAGTCTCTCCTAATATGTTTTATCCCTCAGACCTTCTGCTATTTTTGTTGCCTGTCTGTAGACGCGTTCTATTTCATGAATATCTTTTTTTAAGTGAGGTCTCAAAAACACAGTATTCAAGAGGTCCATCTACAGATCTATATAGGCATAGCTCCCAACTGTCCCTGATTTCGAAGAAATGTCCCTGATTTGGAGCAATGTCCCTCTGTCCCTCATTCCTTCTCATTTGTCCCTCATTTTGGTCTGATCTATATAAATATATATAAAATGCACTTTTTATCTATCAAAAAGTGTTTTCCAGTGCTGAACCTTTCATCTGATTTCTAAATTGCTGCATTTGTAAATTCCAAAAGCCAATATAAAGGAATAGTAATGGTAAAAAAAAAAGCACTTGTGGGTTTAACCAATCTTGTTTTTTTGAACAATTCTCCTTTAAGGGGGTGTGGCAAGGGGTGTGTCCTACGCCTGCATACTTTTGCTGATAGGTGTCCCTCATTCCCATCTCAAAAAGTTGGGAGGTATGTACAGGGCATTTATATATAGATCCTCCTGCTAGCGATCCCTCACCAGCAGGGGGAAATCCTCTATTAAGCATGGGTGCCCTTTAAAGACTTCTCGTCCATGGGACCATAGACAGAATCCTTTAATAAGAATAATTAAATAGTTAACACTAAACTCAAAGATTTGGCATAAAATGGATTAAAATGGTCACGGCCCTTTATTATTGATAATAATAAGAAATAGAGAATATATAACAAAAACCAAAAATGTATAAGTACACTTAATAACACTTACATAATAGTAAATAGCCCTTTAACCACTTGCTTACTGGGCACTTAAACCCCCCTCCTGTCCAGACCAATTTTCAGCTTTTAGCACTGTCGCTCTTTGAATGACAATTGCGCGGTCATACAACACTGTACACAGATGAAATTTTTATCATTTTTTCCCCCCAAATAGAGCTTTCTTTTGGTGGTATTTGATCACCTCTGCGTTTTTTATTTTTTGTTAAAAAAATTGAAAAAGACCGAATTTAAAAAAAAAAATTTTATATATTTTTTTATATTTTGTTACAAAATTTTGCAAACAGGTAATTTTTCTCCTTCATTGATGTACGCTGATGAGGCGGCACTGATGGGCACCGATACGTGGCAGTGATGGGCACTGATGGGTGGCAGTGATGGGCACTGATGGGTGGTAATAATGGGCACAGATTGCTTATACTGATGGCAGCACTGCTAGGTGGCACTGATTGGCACCACTGGTGGGCATTGATAGGTGGCACTTGTGGGCATTGATAGGTGGCACTTGTGGGCATTGATCACAGCGCACGCACCGCGAGCCCTGCAGGGTGCGCACGGTGTGCATGCACAGGGGAGGACGTCCCATGACGGCCTCCCGGAAATTGAGGTCCACGCTGTGGCCGTCATTCGGCTATGGCCCGGACCTCAAGTGGTAAAAGTATAACTAAAGGCAAAACTTTTTTTAAAATTTTGGACAGGGTGGTGACGGATTGGATCCCCTGTCAGGTTTTTATTGCAGTCTGTGCAACCATTTAAGGGGATTCATCCTCTCTATTTGTCCTGTTTACCATTATCATTGAAAGTGAAAGTAAAAGAAAATCCCAAATTTTGGGTTGTCCCCAGAAAAGTAATAGAGGGGAACTCTTTCAATGGGGACACCTGTTCAGATGACCTGGGGGTCCCCAACGAATTCTCCTAATTTACAGGGATTTCCTCTCACTTCCTGTTTGGCTGTGCGGCAGGAAGTGAAGGTAAATCTCCCCAATGGGACACAGGTGGCAAAAAAAAAAAAAAAAATCTGACAGGGGTTACAACCCTCCCTTACTCTATCCAAAATGAAAAAAAAAAGTTCTGCCTATAGTTCTAATTTAAAGCGGAGTGTTCCAGCCTGTAAAAAATAAAAAAATAAAGGCAGCAGCTACAAATACTGTAGCTGCTAACTCTTAATACAAGGACACTTACCTGTCCACGGATCCCGCGATGTCGGCACCCCAAGCCGATTTGTCCATTGGCTTCAGGTGCAGGCATCGGTATTGCAAGTAAGGGAAACCAGCAGTGAAGCCTTCAGGCTTCACAGCCAGTTTCCTACTGCGCATGCGTGAGTTGTGCTGGGCTTTCTGAATGGTCCCATTGTCTTCTGGGACAAACACAGGTCCCAGAAGGCAGCGGGGGGGGGGGGAGGAAGAGGAGTCAGACATGACGCAGATCGCTGTGCGGTGATCTTACCAGGAAGTGGGAGTGGGTACCTGTTGCAACCAGTTACCCCCCCCAAAAGTGCCAAATGTGGCAGTGGAGGGGGGGGTGCAAACAAACGGAGCTTCCCCTTTTGGGTGGAGCTCCACTTTAAGTAATATACCATTCTATACTAATCTAATATATGTATATTATATATATATATATTTTTTTTAT
Source organism: Aquarana catesbeiana (assembly GCF_042186555.1). NCBI lineage: Eukaryota > Metazoa > Chordata > Amphibia > Anura > Ranidae > Aquarana > Aquarana catesbeiana. The sequence continues at coordinate 86,409,308 of NC_133334.1, read as the reverse complement.
GCAAGAATAAAAAAGGTGTGTTATAAACTTTATTTAAAATTTGTATAGTTGAGCCTTTTAAAGGACATGGTTATTGCTATTGTTAAAGTGTCACATGTACTGCCTTGTTTTTTTGTTGTTTCTTTTTTCTCTTTTTACTGTATAATAATAATAATAATAATAAAGATTTATTAATTCAACATGATACAACATATCTTGCAAGGGGGTAGGCTTTGGGGGTGTCAGCCGGCATGTGTCCAGATGACATTCTATAGAAGAGACTGGAGGGTCACATCAGGTCCGCCTGAAAAACTGACAGGTGGCCTGATCGGACAGCCCATGTGAAAGGGGCCTAAAGCAGGCCATACACGGGTCGAATTTCGAAAGAATTTTCTTTAGAAAATCTCATCTAAGAATTTTAGTTCGTATTTTGCACCATTAGTGGGCCAAAGCAACAGACGATTTTCGTGCGGCAATCAAATTTGAGTAATTGGACATATTGGAAATTTTTTGAAAAACAAACCATTTTCTAATCAATGATGGGAAAATCGTGCGAGAAATGTAATTGAAAAAGAAATGCGCATGTGCAAGAAAAGAAAATTCTCGGAAAGAAAAGAAGATTCCCAGCCAGGAAAATTCTTTTCTGTAGCAACATGCGGTGAAATTGAAGGCTTGGTTGGCCGAATTTCTAAATCAATGGTGGCATCATCGGATCATAAAATGCACAAATTTTCTGATTTTCAAAAGAAAATTCTTTCGAAATTCAACCATGTATGGCCAGCCTTAGGATGGGACTTACTAAAACTGGTGCACCGAGAATCTGGTGCAGCTGTGCACAGTAACCAATCAGCTTCCACCCTTAGCTTGCAAATCACATGCCAAATTAGAGCCTATTTCCCGCAACGGCACCGGCACTGTCTGAATCCTGACTTTGCGGTGCCGCACCATTTCCCAAAAGTAGTTCCTGCACTTTTTTTGGCGACTTTGGGGGCAATTTTAATTTTAACCCGCACACATGTCTCTCAAATCCCCCCCTCCCCCCGAAGTTAGAATGATATGCCGCTTTGAAATCGTGTGAGTTCAGCTGAACTCGTACAATTTCAAACCTGCATTTAGTGTGAACCTAGGATTAAACCTAGATGCTGATTGTTTACTATGCACAGCTGTACTAGATTCTGTGTGCACCAGTTTTAGTAAATCCCTCTATAACTGCGTAATTTATTTTCTTTATATAGGTTCCAGCTCATGCAGGACCATTATCTCCACATGTGACAAATCTTCAAGCAGATCACAGGTAAGTATGCAAATTATGTGCCCTAACAGAATCCAGAGCAGTCTGTGGGGTTTATTTAGTAAAGCTGGAGAGTGAAAAATCCTGCTCACTGCCGCATAAAAGCCAATCAGCTTCCAGGTTTTATTGCCAAAGCTTAATTGAGCGAGCTGAGGTCAGAAGCCGATTGGCTACCATGCACAGCTGTACCAGATTCTGGGTGCACCAGTTTTAGTAAATCTACCCCTGTGTCTGCCATGGTCCCATAGGTGGGGGTGGTGCAAACTGATTGCTCCCCCCACCTTGTATTCCTCTGCAAGTGACTACTAAAAATGTTACATTTTCCCACACTTTCCATCCTGTGACAATGTCACCAGGACAAAGAGAGATGGTGAAGTACCACAGTGTGGACACACAAAGCAATAAAAACCCTCACTTCATTCAAAACAAACAAAAAAAAAAGGTTTTGACTTTAGATACACTTTCAATTTTTATTGATTTAACTTCAGGATTGGCTGGGTTATTGCACATAATGATTGCTTGTTGTTTTACCAAAAAAAAAATCCATAAACGATATTAGGCAAATCTGCAAATACATAAAGTGTAAAGATTTCTCACCTCTCGGTCTCCTCGAGTCTTTCTTGAAACATCTGCTCCTCGCACCCCTCCTCTCTCTGTGGTTCCTCATTGTCAGACATCTTGTCTTGTCAGTGTGGCACAATGTAACAGACTGTGTGTGAGGGTGCGGCAGTGTAAATTATATGTGTCGTACTGAGGTCCAGATATCTGCTCTGTATGGGTGTTTGCAAATTTTCGATTTCTCCTTTTATTCTATTGCAGCCAACACAGATCTGTGTGAGAATGACAGTACGGGTGTGTCTGCTGTGCTGTCTCTGCGGCTTTGCTAGGCTCAGCTCTAAACGTATTGTATTATTCTGCAATTTCTCTCTCCTGGTTGTCTCTCGATATATATGAGTCGTGTCACGGTGTACAACTCCTCTTTCTTCTTTCCTGTATTGTGTCACAATCGTGAGTCTCCTTGCCCACCCCCACCTCTTCACAGAGATGCAGGATGTGGTTTTGTGGACATATCAAACTTCTGTATTTTATACTGCACAGCTCGAGAGATGCAAATCTCAGAAAGCAAGATGTGGAACAGGCAAGATAAATGTGTTCAGATTTGGTGCTCAGAACAACTACACTTCAAGGATATATAAACCTAGTGACTAAACTTTTAAAAACCTTTCAAATGTAACTATTACAAGAACATCTCCCTATGGCTGCCAGACTCCTTTAGAGCTAAACTGCATTTACCGATCAACACCAAGCTCTTGCTGGACATGCTCGGAGGAGTGTGTACTTACCTACACATATGGTGGGACTGCCGCCTAATCACTGCCTTATGAATGGCCATTTTTACTACAATTAACAAGTGTATTTCGTATATCTGGGCCTTTCCCAGAGTGGCTTTATAGTTGATGAGTCCTGAGTCCATATCCAAAATTAAGAAAGGTAGTCCTGGAGAAACAAAAAAAAAAAAACAAATAAGCGTAGGGACAAACATGAGGACAGCTTGGAAAGGGTTAAAAGTTAGTTCATTGTAGTGAGTGGCCTTACCTGATTGGTAGTGGTCTGTAGCTGGGAGGGGTCCCAGGAATTTAGGGGAGAGTGGTGAGCTGTGAGGGTCCAGTCATTTGTAGCACAAAAAAGAAGAAACTTCCCACCCGCCCTCCCCATCATTGATGTGTTCTTGCTATGTGGTTGTCATGGCAGCCTGGCAGTGGTGGGTCTTTGGAGGAGGAAAAACTTCTGGATAATAGAATGGTAGGGACCTATCGGTGGTATGGGGTTCTCGGGGTATATTCTTGTTAACGAGGGGTTAACTCAGAATATGTAAAACAGAGGACGCTGTGGATAATGAGGATTGTCTCCAAGCCGGTTTGTGTTGCGGCTGGGGGCCTAAGTTTAAGCAAAGGTTTTCGCAGTGAATATGTTGTGTTTTGTTGCCCTCAAAGACCACCAAGCTTCATTTCTCAGTTTCTGTTCTAAGAAATGTTATGTTATTTAATTTTAAGTTATTTATTTTGTTAATAAAAGGTTATGATGGCGATTTTTACTCCAAATCCTTGTTGTAACCTTTATTGTATAGTTTGGGGTTGGATGGGATGGTCTAGCAGGCTTGGGTCGGTGCTGGAGGTTATCTATTCTACACTTGTTAAGGCATCTTGAGAAACTGTCACTTAGCAGCACATGTCATTATATCTTGTAATTGGAAATTGACCTCTTCTTCACCCATTGAAGAATGGGCCCTGTGAACAAAAAAAAAGTGAAGTGTTGAATCACAGCCAATCTCCAAAGACAAAAGGCCTCGACCCCTGAACCCCCCCAGGGCACAAGGCTCCTGAAAAGGGAAAGGCACTCTAGTCCACCTAGGCCAAAACTAGGTGAACTCGACTCCTTAGGGACCTGTAGAAGCTATTCCTCCAATGAGGGCTTCTCAAAGGGACACCAACGATGAGAAAGCAAAAAAAAAAATAAAACCACAGTACCTCTGGCCGTCATCAGGGCAGACTCTGAAAAATCTGCACCCTCAATCTCTGTAAGTGAAAAAAACAAAACGCATGCAGTGCAAGTGCTCGTGCCATAAATAAGTGAAAAGGCAGGCCTTCCAGCCAGTATAAAAATTGCTCTGGACTAGCCAAAAGGCCTTTCCAAGAAGCGTGTGCAAGAAAAGCAAAAAGTGATGTGACCAAGTGCCAGTGACACCCAGTGGGGTCCCAACCTCATATTGTTTTTCTGACACCCCTAGAGGGTACATTACCAGAAACTATGGAGAACCTGGTGGCAGCCAACAGTAACGATCCAGTGAAGTCCCAGTCCTTGTGAACCTGCTGACAGGGATCAAAGGAACTCCAATTTTTTTCTTTGCCATAAATTTAACCTCTGCCTACCCCCCTCTCCATTAGGACACCCTAATAACCGTGCTTTCGCCTACAATCCTACTCGGGTACATGCTCTTTATACAATGTCTGTCATACCTTGACCATTTTCATGGTTACTTTCTCCTTCCTACCTCTTAACCCTATTCTCTTACTTCCCCTTACTCTTGCTCCTCCCTTCCCCTTTATATCTTGTTATTGTTTGATGCATATCGATATTTTTAACACTAAGCTTGTAAAACTTTAAAACTGAATAAAGACATACAGTATGTGAGCAAAGCATTCATTAAAATAAATACCTGCTGACCCTGCCATGAAGGCCTTTGTTCAGACACTTCCTGTTATAGGTTAACAATGTTCTGCGCTTGTCTCTCTATTGTATTCTAGTACTGTCATACCATTACATGAGCTAGGCAAGGCTTCAACATTTCCTGGTAGTGTCAAAGCTTGCCCACTTCCTCCCAGCAGCCATACATTCCCACTGGCCCATCACTATTGTAAAGAGTGGTTGATATCTTCTGCAAACCTTTTTGTTTGTGGTGTCTCCTGCCATGTTCCCAGTGAGTTGGATTGTTCGGTCCCACCTTTGTGCCGAGTTACATAGGGGGGAGGATGCAGCTGGGAGAGAGGTCCGAGTGGTGTGATCGTGATAAAAGACGTTATGTAAAGTCGGGAGCTCATGTGTCTCTTTTCCTGGTTGGGTTACTTGTGTAGCACCCTCTAGTGTGCTACTAGTGTCAGAGTAGGTCAAATATATTTTGACTCCTGTCTAAACCCCGTTAGTCTTTGTATCTGGGTCAGGGTTATTAGACTTCAGGGCAGCATGACTCATGACATCAGGTCACTGACACCAGGAGAAGCTTGAAGGGAGTCCTTCTTGAGAGGCAGTGGTAGCAAGGAGGACAGTGTGAGTACTACAGCACAGTGCAGGGATTTACAAGGGTAGAGACTGCCACATGTAGCAGGCCTCTCTTTAACAGTGGTGTGTTTAAGTCTTCTTCAAACCTTGCCCTGGGAGATCTCCAGAGAGTCGGTCAGGTAGAATCCTTTGCTACTAAGTTACTGAACCCTTGGCTGCAGTTGAGCCCTGAGCTGATATATACTATATTACCAAACGTATTGGGGCGTCTGCCTTTACACGCACATGAACTTTAATGGCACCCCAGTCTTATGCCCCGTACACACGGTCGGACTTTGTTCGGACATTCCGACAACAAAATCCTAGGATTTTTTCCTACGGATGTTGGCTCAAACTTGTCTTGCATACACATGGTCACACAAAGTTGTTGGAAAATCCGATCCTTCTGAACGCGGTGACGTAAAACACGTACGTCGGGACTATAAACGGGGCAGTGGCCAATAGCTTTCATCTCTTTATTTATTCTGAGCATGCGTGGCACTTTGTGTGTCGGATTTGTGTACACACGATCGGAATTTCTGACAAAGGATTTTGCTGTCGGAAAATTTTATATCCTGCTCTCAAACGTTGTGTGTCGGAAAATCCAATGGAAAATGTGTGATGGAGCCTACACACGGTCAGAATTTCCGACAACAAGGTCCTATCACACATTTTCCGTCGGAAAATCCGACCGTGTGTACGGGGCATTAGTCTGTAGGGTTCAATATTGAGTTGGCCCACTCTTTGCAGCTATAAGAGCTTCAACTCTTTCGGGAAGGCTGTCCACAAGGTTTAGGAGTGTGTCTATGGGAATGTTTGACCTGAAGTGCATTTGTGAGGTCAGGCATTAATGTGGGCGAGAAGGCCTGGCTCGCATTCTCCGCTCCAATTATATATATATAAATATCCCAAAGGTGTTCTGTTGGGTTGAGGTCAGGGCTCTGTGCGGGCCAGTCAAGTTCTTCCACCCCAAACTTGCTCATCTATGTCTTTATAAACCTTGGTTTATGCACTGGTTCAAATCATTTGATGGAGGGGGGATTATGGTGTGGGGTTGTTTTTCAGGGGTTGGGCTTGGCCCCTTAGTTTCAGTGAAGTAAACTCCTAAGGCATCAGCATACCAAGACATGACTGCACAAAGCAAGGTCCATAAACACATGGATGAGCGAGTTTAGGGTGGAGGAACTTGACTGGCCTGTACAGAGTCCTGACCTCAACTTGATAGAACACCTTTGGGATAAATTAAAGCAAAGACTGTGAGCCAGGCCTTTCCGTCCACATCAGTGCCTGACCTCACAAATGCGCTTCTGGAAGAATGGTCTAACATTCCCAGAGACACACTCTTAAATCTTGTGGACAGAAGGACTCATAAACCTTCCCAGAAGAGTTGAAGCTGTTAAAGCTGCAAAGGGTGGGCCAACTCATATTGAAACCTACGGACTAAGACTGGGATGCCATTAAAGTTCATGTTCGTGTAAAGGCAGGCGTGCCAATACTTTTAGTGATATAGAGGTTGATTTACTAAAACTGGAGAGTGCTAAATCTGGTGCAGCTCTGCATAGAAACAAATCAGCTTCCAGGTTTTATTGTCAAAGCTTAATGGAACAAGCTGATGTTAGAAGTTGATTAGCTACCATGAACAGCTGCACCAGATTTTGCACTCTCCAGTTTTAGTAATTCACCCCCTGTGTGTATCTTAGACCCCTTTCACACTGAGGAGCTTTACAGGCACTACAGCTTTAAAAATAGCACCTACATAGGTCCTGTAAAGAGCCTCTCCTGTCTCTCCAGTGTGAAAGCCCGAGTGCTATCACACTGGAGCGGTGCGCTGGCAGGATGCTAAAAAAAGTCCTGCTAGCAGCATCTTTGGAGTGGTGAAGGAGCGGTGTATACACCGCTCCTGCCCATTGAACTGATTGGGCACCGCTGCCGAACCGTCGGCACTTTGCTGGTCATTTTAACCCTTTTTCGCCCGCTAGCGGGGGTTAAAAAATGCCCTGCTAGCAGCCAAAACCCCCCGCAAAAACAGCGGTAAAGCAACGCTATTTTTAGTTTAGTTTTAGTTTTAGTTTAGTTTAGATGGTGCTGACGCCTCAGTGTGAAAGGGGCCTTACTCTGTGCACAACTAAACCTTACTGTTTTGCTTGATCCATTTTTGCAAAGTGCTTTGTTCATATTATTTTTTGCACTTGCAGAGACCTTTGTACATTTGCTTTTTTATGCTTGCAGAGACCTTTGTGCATTTGCTTTTTGTGCAGTTGCTGCTGACCACAAAGCAGTGATGAGTCGCACTACTTTACCTCTGTTTCCTCTGTGCTTCCCCTCAAGTTCCTGCCTTTTCATCTTATATTTGTAACTGCAAGACAAAAAAAAACGAGTTGGCTGGACTTTAGTGTAGATTGTACACCCCCCTCAGTCTAAGAGCAGTATATGGTTTCACAAAACGTCACCGGTCAGCAGTGTCTGAACAGAGTCTAGCATTATGTGGCACAAGAAACGAGAGCAATCCAGATGATTATTCTAACATATGTTGCAGGGCTAGGCTGTCAAGGAAGGCAATTATTACTGTATTTCCAGTCCTTGCACTTACATCTCTTGAAGGTTTCACTTTCAATAAGTTTTTTATTGAAGTTTTATAGAGAACATAGCATAACCCATACAAATATACAAAAATAACCAACATAAAAGATTCCAAAGTCACAATTGCACTAATACAGCTACAATCACATCAAGCAGAGTGGATCCGGAAGTCATCAGAGATAATAAAGGTGATTAAAATAAAGAGCAATAAGTATGGCAAGTTACGTATTGATTGCACAGTAAAGATTTATGTTGTGTTAACGGGGGGGGGGGGGGGTTAAATGGTTGGTTAGGCGTAAGCTGGGGGACACTCATGGATTGAATGAAATGCCCTGTACACGCGACCGGTTTTCCCGTTGGAATAAACTCTGAAGGTTTTTCCGACAGAGTTCCGACGGAATTCCGCTGAAACTGTCTTGCGTACACACGATCACACCAAAGTCCGACCGTCAAGAAAGCGGTGACGTACAGCACGTACAACAGGACTAGAAAATGGAAGTTCAATAGCCAGTAGCCAATAGCTGCCGTCTCGTACTTGCTTCAGAGCATGCGTTGTTTTTGGTACGTCGGAACAGCATACAGACGAGCAGTTTTCCCGATAGGAATTGATTCTGTCGGAAATATTTAGAACATGTTCTCTTTCTAGGTCCGTCAGAATTTTCTACGTAAAAAGTCAGATGAGGCATACACACAATCGGAATATACGATGGAAAGCTTCCGTCTGACTTTTTCTGTCGAACATTCCACTCGTGTGTACGGGGCATTAGGGTTGGGTCTGCTGTTTAGAGAATGTCCAAGAGACACATTAATAAAGGCTTCCCAGGCCAGGGAGGCCAAGAGAAAAGAAAGAGGGAAAAGAGTAGAGCAGAGTAGAAAGGGATCTCTTAGAGATTTCAATATAAAAATACAAAGAGGTTCCATCACAATGTCTATAGGCAGGGACTGCAAAAACAACATGCATTAACTGATCACAAGCATTCTGGTTTAGTTTGCACTAGTCAGGTCAGTCAAATATAGGGATAGATTGGTTCTTCTGGATTGCTCTGCATGCCACGATGTAATATTTTAGTTAGAGATGGAACCTGGGGGGGGTTGATTTTAGGGTTGCACCAATACCGATACTAGTATCGGTATTGGTGCTGATGCTTTTGCACGGGCACTTGTACTCATGCAAATGCTCTGATGCTTAGTCTGATACCTCCTGGCAGGGCCGCTGATGTTGTACGGGGCCCAGCATCCTCAGCGTAGCAGGGGGGACCGGGCAGCCTCACAGATGATTGGTGCGGCGGTGGGGGCAGTTATAAGCATCAACTGCTTTATTGAAAGCTATACAGGGAGATCGGTGCTTATAACTGCCCCCACCACCGCACCAACCATCCCTGACTGTCCCGTGTCCTCCTCCAGCTCCCCGGGTCCTCCTCTGACTCCCACTGTCCACCTCTGGCTTCCAGTGTCCTTTTCCGGGTCCTCCCCCTGCTCCCTGGGTCTTCCGTGTGCTCCTCTGGCTCTCCGGGCTCTCCTCTGTCCCACCCCTCGTCCCAGATCTGTCAGGATGGAGAACAGATGAAGGAGCTGGTAAATATCTCATTTACCGGCTCCTTTCTTTTCTGAATGAACAGAGTCAGTGATCACTGACTGTCCATTCATAACTTCAGTTTATGAATGAAAAGTCTCCTGTCCATTCGTCTTCAGAACAGCTGAGGCTGCTGAGAAAGGGACTGGGGAATCTGTGTCCTCAGTCCCTTTCCCTGTCTCAAAAGGGAGATGTCAGGGGTCTGTTTAGACCCCTGATATCTCACCAAAGCCACCCTCCAACAGAAAAGAAAGAATTGTAATAAATCAATATCTAAAGGTTAGGTTGTAAAAAAAACACTGACACCATTCACACCCCCCCCCCCCCCCAAAAGAAAGTATTGTAAAAAAAAATAACGTTAAAAAAAGTATCAGTAATCGGTATTGGTGAGTACTTGAAAAAAAAGTATTAGTACTTGTACTCGGTCTTAAAAAAGTAGTATTGGTGCAACCCTAGTCTATTCAACCCCTGGCTTCTTATACATCTTAAAGTGGTATTAAAGGTTTTGTCTTTAAAAAAAAAATATGTCCTACTTACCTCTGTAGCAAGGTCCCAGGCCTCCTCCGATCCAATGAGAACCCTCTGTAGCAAGGTCCCAGGCCTCCTCCGATCCAATGAGAACCTCCAAGGCCAGGGATAGCTGACATCCTTCTGTATGTAGTGGGTTGTGAGGCATGGTGGGTGTAGAGTAGTTAAAGTTATTGGGCGCCAGACACTTCTTGAATGCAAAAGAAAGTTTATTTCTCTTAACAAACTTTTTTGGGGAAAGAGGGTTAGGGCCAGGATACCCTTAGGTAGTTACAAGATTAATTGGCAGACTCCGAGACTTCAATAGGAGGACAGCCATACAGGGAAAGGCATCCAGCAAGACGCCACATCTGCCTGTGCAGGAATGCTGTCTCCTATGACAACAGTCTTTAACAGTTCCTAACACAAAACTTAACAGTTCCTTCACTTTCACTACAATTGCTCCTCCTAGTACTTCAGCACACCGAGCTCCCGGTCCTTCACTAGACCCACTGATTCACTGCCACTGAATCCCTTGAGCTCCTCCAATCTTCACATGGTATCTTCCTCAAGCGTCACCCCCCCTTGTCTGTTGGGTCCCTAGCTTGGCACTCTAGATACCTCTCAAGCTTCACCCCCGCTGGCCTGCTCGGTCCCTGACTTGACACACAAGGCTGCTCTGCAAGCGTCACCTCCGCCGACTGGGTCCCTGGCTTGAAATCCGCTGAAGTTTCCAGATTCTTCACCATCCCCAGTGGTCAGAATGCTTCTCCGGTACTTGCTTCAGTTACTCACTGTGGTCCCTGGTAATTAGGCGGATAGTCCCATATTGGCGACAGCTTCCCCACTACCTCCGACCACGACAAGTTCTCCGGCCGGCAGAACAGTCACTTTTGGTTGGACTGCAAGCCGCAGTCCCAACCCTGCACTGCTCTCTTGCTTCTAAATAGGCCCTCAGACAGCCTAGCAGCCAGATATGCCCAGGATAGGCCCCATCTCCGGCCTAGCAGCCCGGGCAATACAACACACATCCACCCAGACAGCTGTTTAGGTGGCACAGAACACAGATCACCTGACTGCACCCCAATATATAGGCTCTCCCAGCAGCCCAAGGGATTCAAGAAAACCCCTGCCCATTGGCTGAGATACCCCACATACCCAAAACCTGACCTTGAGTTGCCCTTCTCATATCTAGTACCACCAAGTACCCGGCCACCTAGTGGTAGAAGAGAAAAGTGCAACAAAGCCAAACTTAGGGAGAAATGAATAGATTTCTAACAATCAACCAAGATAACTACTCCGGGCAAGTAAATTTGTGAGAAGCAACCCTTCCTAAATTCCAGGGTGCTACATCTGCTCTGTGTAATGGTTTTGCACAGAGCACCCCCGATCCTCCTCTTCTTGGGTCCCCTACCACCTGCCAGTGCTCCTGACTCCTCCCCATGACTAGTGCCCCCAATAGCAAGCCGCTTGCTATGGGATTACTGGTGTATGCTCGATCCCGAGCCCTGCTCTATGCATCCATAAGATGCATACAGCCACAGCTCGCCCGCGCCCACTCTCTCCTCATTGGCTCACTGGCTGTGATTGACAGCAGTGGGAGCCAATGAGGAAAAGGAGTCCTGGGACAGCCGAGGCTCTTGTGCACACTGAATTGAGAGGGGGCACAGGTGAGTATTATAGGGGCATAGAATGCATACAGGTAAAAGCCTTCAGCCTTTACAACCACTTTAAATACTCCAACAGCGAGATCTCCCTGCCATAATTCCTGACACACAACATCAGCTATATCCCAGTCTCATGTTGAAGAGTCGGCCACCCAAACGTGATATTTTAATTAGAGATGTAGCCTGGTGAGCTGAGTCAGCCTCTGGATCCTTGTGGATCCTCCAACTTTAAAATTCCTAGCTCTGTGCATGTCCATCTGGGAGTTGTGGGTGCTCCCGCTCTTGTGTGCATATTCCATTTCTTCCTGTTACATCTTTCATTGTCCTGTTCTCACCCAGCTTTGCATATTCTAGTTTCACCTCTTGCTTTCTCCATAATATCAAATACTGTACATAAAAAAATTCAACAGAGAAAGTGTTATGGCCACAACAGGTGTGTAGACACAGGAATTCAAGCGTGGAGACCTCACCAATTAAAACGGAACTAAACTGTATCTGAACACCACAACCTGAAAACGCTATTTAATTAATTTTATTTAAACAAACTCACCCATTCATCCAGAAGTGTAACTAGAACCTTCAAAAAAACCATGAAGGGCCTCCCTGACCCCAGGCGGAGCCCTGACCTTCGAGCCCGGGGCTCTTCCCTTCCAATAGCGGAATGCCAGGGCCCAGTCGCAAGTGCAACTGGGCCCTGTTGACATGCATTAAGTGTCAGCATAGGTACATGCAATTACTGGGCTAGCCTGTTCTGTTAGACTTTTTTGTTAGGCTATTACTTGTGAACTGATTAGGGATGGAAACACACGCTTATCTATTATATCTACCCCATGTATTTCTGTTGACATGCATTAAGTGCCAGCATGGGTACATGCAATACTGGGCTAGCCTGTTCTGTTAGACTTTTTTGTTAGGCTATTACTTGGGGGGGCGTTTACAGTTCACTCCCGGGAGCTGCGACGCGCACCAGGGCTATCCCCCATCCCCCTGATCTAATTGGTTGTGGGGTTGTGGGCTCGCGCTTGCTGCGTGGCGACGCCACGCTCAAACGCCGCTACGTGTGACGTCATTCCTTGCGTGGTTTTTCCATCGGCGTGCAGCATGGGGGAGGTTAGGCGTCTATTTAATGAGCGCTAGTCGCTTGGACGTGGTCGCCCCCTCTCTCCCAGCAGGCCTGCGTGATATCGGTGGGGCTCTGTTCTGGCGGGTGGGCCGTTCTTTACCACCACACCACCGGTGGATATTCATCTCTGCTCCACTTTTTTCTGGCATATTCATACAACACTTCCTGATCACACGCTTCATTAGAAGCTTCAGGTAATTCTATTGCCATGGCTTCCTCCATTGGCCGTATGGTGGTTTGCTATGTTTGGTTTGCTATTTTTGTTCACTGTGTTCATCCTTTTTATCACTTTTGGGTGCCCCTCTTGGCTCACCTCACTTTCTCTACTCCGTGGTTTTATCCTTCCTTAATGTGTTCTTGCTTTATGCTTATCATAATTTCTCTGAGGTCACTAATCTCATGTTAATATTTATTGTTACAGTATCCCATACGGGCCTTCACCATTCACTTGAGTCACCGACTAGTGATTGCCCTTTTATGAGAAGCACCTTTCCGGCCCTCCCGTCGTTGCAATGCTATCACCCCAGGTCCCGGGGAGGAATGTTTCTTCACCCCCCAGCTCCTTTCATCATTATCATCATGACTTACATCCTTGTAAATTATACCCATAGGTAAGAGTGCTAGGACCATAGTTTTTTGTTCCCTCTCTCCCTATTTTTTAATCAATTACCATTGATTATTAATTTAATTTACAACCCATTATAGGTACCCCTTATGTATAGCTGCTCCTGATGAGTGGAGACAACCCACGAAACACGTTGAGCTTTATATTTGATGCTATGCCATGTGAATAACATGGGTTTGATTTGTTTGAATCATCAATTAATTATGTACACTACCAATTATGTTTTTACACATTTTTGAGTATACTGCTGAATTACCATGTACCATGTGCAATAATGTCTACTATTTTATTATATGATGTACTTATCATGTTTACCTTAATTCTGTATCATCTATAATTCCCATAACTCCCCCCTTCCACCCCCTTCCTTTACTAACTAATAGGGATGGAGACCTGTGTACTGGATAGTCATGGTCTCATATAAAGTCCCAGCAGCTTATCTTTCCTTTTCTACACTGAAGGAAGTCAGCTCTCCCTAACTCTGGAGGTCACTATTAGGCCTAAAGAGGCCCAGTACTTTGCTACACAATAAAAAAAAAAACAGTGGTAATCAAATACCACCAAAAGAAAGCACTATTTGCGTGAAAAAAATGATATAAATCTCATTTGTGTACAGCGTTGTATAACCACGCAATTGCCAGTTAAAGTAGCACAATGTGGAATAGCAAAAAATGTCCTGGTCATGAAGGGGGTAAAACCTTCTGGACAGTGGCGGCTGTCAGTCGGTCACCAGCCCCAGCACTTACCCCATCTAGGTCGTGGGCAGTGCTTTCTCCGGGTGGCGGGTGGCGGTTTCACCCTGCGTCTCCTCCTCCTTGGCTTCGGCGGCTTCCCCTGCATCTCCTCCCACCTCCCCCTCAGTGGCCAATTGGATCGCTTCTCCTCTTGGCCAATTATGTGATGGGTCTCAGGACCCGCTTCCTTATTGGCCGAAGGAGAATCAGGAAGACAATGGCTAATATTAATTAGTCACACCCTTTTTGGAGGCCAATTCTATTCTATTCTATATTTTCTATTCTATTCTTTTATTTTCTATTCTATTTTATTATATTATTTTATGTTTTATTTTATTCTTTTCTATTCTTTTCTATTACAGTATAATGTTTTTGGAAATTTGCTATTCTTTTCAAAATTCGAATTTCAGAAGGTTATATTCTTTCTATTTTATTCTATTCAAATCTATTCTATTTTTATTCTATTCTTTTCTATTCTAATCTTTTCTATTCTATTCTATATTATTCTATTCTTTTCGAAATTTGAATTTCAGAAGATGGCTATATTCTAACACTTTTACACATACTCTTTGAAGGAAATCACTAATAGTCAGCAATATGTTTATATTTCGAATTTGTTTTCAAATTTCGATTTGAATTTCGGATGCAATTTTGTTTCGTTATTTCTGATTCGTTTAAATTTGTTACTATTGTCATTTGGAAATTTGGATACATCTGAATCTCCGAATAACAAAAATGTTGTCAGAATTTTGTTTGGGAAGGAAATGAACCGCATATGTTTAACAGCTTGCAGACCGCGCTATAGCTGAATGATGGCTGCAGCGCGGTCGGATAACTCTGGGAGGGCGTACATTGACGTCCTCCCAGAATCCCACTCTCGCGCGCCCCCTGGGGGCGTGCACCTGGGAACTCCATTACCTGAACCCGGCGCATCACGGATCACGGTAAACGGGCGCCAATAGCGGCCGTTTACCACGTGATCGCTCCGTCAAATGACGGAGTGATCACTAGTAAACAAACCAGCATCACATCCTGTTCCTCTCTCCCCTCCCCGTACCTATTGGTACAGTGCGAGGGGAGAGATCGTGGCAGCAGCGCTGTGGGCTGGATGTGTAGTGCCCACAGCGCTGATATGTGCCCATTGCAGCGCCATTCAGACATTCATCCATTCATACCCAGCCATCCATGCTCAGTATACCCATCCATACTCAGCATAATCATCCATCCGTCCATACTCATCCATCCATGCTCACCCATCCATACTCATCCATCCATCCTCACTCATCCATACTCAGCATACTCATCCATCCATCCATCCATTCTCACCCATCCATACTCAGCATACTCATCCATCCATCCTTGCTCAGCCATCCATACTCAGCATACTCAGCCATCCATGCTCAGCATACCTATCCATCCATCCTCATCCATACTCAGCATACTCATCCATCCATCCATGCTCAGCATACCCATCCATCCATCCTCATCCATACTCAGCATACTCATCCATCCATCCATGCTCACCCATCCATACTCATCCATATTCAGCATTACTCATCCAGTCATCCATGCTCAGCCACCCATACTGAGCATACTCAGCATACTCATCCATCCATCCATGCTCAGCCATCCACACTCAGCATACTCAGCCATCCATACTCGGCATACCCATCCATACTCGGCATACTCATCTATCCATCCATGCTCAGCCATCCATACTCAGCATACTCATCTATCCATCCATGCTCAGCCATCCATAATCAGCATACTCAGCCATCCATACTGAGCATACCCATTCATACTCAGCATACTCATCCATCCATCCATGCTCATCCATCCATCCATCCTCAGCAATACTCATCCATCCATCCATCCATGCTCAGCCATCCCATCCACACCCATCCATAATTAGCCATACCCATCCATACTCAGCCATACCCAGCAATACCCAGCATTACTCAGCCATACCCAGCCGTACTCAGCCGTACCCAGGCATACTCAACCATACTCAGCTGTACCCAGCCATACTCAGCCGGACCCAGCCATACTCAGCCATACTCAGCCGTACCCAGCCATACTCAGCCGTACTTAGACATACTCAGCCATACTCATCCATATCCAGCCGTACTCAGCCGTACCCAGCCATACTCAGCCATACTCAGCTATACCCAGCCATACTCAGCCGTACCCAGCCGTACTCAGCCTTACCAAACCATACTCAGCCATACCCAGCCATCCCAGCCATACTCAGCCATAAACAGCCGTACCCAGCCGTACCCAGCCGTACTCAGTCGTACTCAGTCATACCCAGCCATACTCAGCCGTAACCATGTGTACTCAGCCATACTCATTCATGCTCAGCCATCCCCATCCTTGGCTTATTCATCCCCTATCATGCTCATCCATGCCACATCAGTTATCATCCATGCCACATCCATGCCACTACAGTGCCTCACAAAAGTGTAATAGATAGTCAAATTAGATTTGAAACTTAGGCCCCTAGAACACCTGACGGTGCTCCCTGCATGTTGGTCCTCTGTATGTGGCCACACTGTGGAAAAGTCTCACACATGTGGTATCGCCGTACTCAGGAGAAGTAGGAGAATCTATTTGGGGGTGTAGTTTTTGGTATGTACATGGTATGTGTTAGAAACATTGTGTAAATGGGCAACGTTGTGTAAAAAAAAATGCGTTTTCATTTTCTTTACACATTTTCCAAAAACTTGTAAAACAAAATGACATGTTCAAAAGACTCGATATGCCTCATAGATTATACATTGGGTTGTTTTCTTACCAAAATGGGGTCATTTTTGGGGTGTTTCCATTGTCCTGGTGCTCCAGGGCCTTCAAAAGTGTAAGAGGTAGTCAAGAAATTATATGTGTAATTTATGCTCCAAAACCGCCTGATGGCGCTCCTTGCATGTTGGGCCTCTGTACGTGGCCAGGCTGTGTAAAAGTCTCACACATGTGGTATCGCCATACTCAGGTGGAATAGTAGAATGTGTTTTGGGGTGTAATTTGTGCTATGCATATGCTGTGTGTGAGAAATAACCTGCTAATATAACAATTTTGTGGAAAAAAAAAAAGACAAAAAAATCTTGATTTTGCAAAGAATTGTGGGAACAAATTACAACTTCAAAGAACTCACCATGCCTCTAACTAAATACCTTGGAATGTCTACTTTCCAAAAAGGGGTCATTTGGGGGGTATTTGTACTTTCTGGTCTCAAGAAATGAAGGTCTTACACACGACCGGACTTTACGGCATACTTGGTACTGCGGACCGGAGTCCATTGGACAATTCGATCGTGTGTGGGCTCCAGCGGACTTTTTTTTCCCCCAAAAGTTCGAGGGACCTAGAAATGAAACATGTTTTAAATCTTTTCGATGGACTCGAGTCCGGTCGAAAAGTCCACTCGTCTGTATGCTAGTCCGACGGACAAAAAACAACACTAGGGCAGCTATTGGCTACTGGCTATGAACTTCCTTGTTTTAGTCCAGTCGTATGTCATCACGTACGAATCCGTCGGACTTTGGTTGATCGTGTGTAGGCAAGTCCGTTCATTCGGAAAGTCCGTCGGAAAGTCAATCGAAAAGTCCACAGGACAAAGTCTGCCGTAAAGTCTGCTCGTGTGTACGCAGCATTAGGGTCTCAAGAAATGAGATAGGCCGTCAGTACTTCAGGTGTGATCAATTTTCAGAGATTGGCACCACAGTTTGTGGACTCTATAAGTTTCACAAAGACCAAATAATATACACCAATTTGGGTTATTTTTACCAAAGATATGTAGCAATATAAATTTTGGCCAAAATATATGAAGAAAAAATACTAATTTGCAAAATTTTATAACAGAAACAAAGAAAAATGCATTTTTTTTACAGAATTTTTGGTCTTTTTTCTTTTATAGCGCAAAAAATAAAAAACCCAGCGGTGATTAAATACCACCAAAAGAAAGCTCTATTTGTGTGAAAAAAAGGACAAAAATTTCATATAGGTACAGTGTTGCATGACTGAGTAATTGTCAAAAAGTGAGAGCACTGAAAGCTGAAAATTGGTCTGGTTAGGAAGGGGGTTTACGTGCCCAGTGGGTAAGTGGTTAACCACCAGCATGTCCCCTCATGGCCTAATTGAAGTCTAATGTGCGATGATAGGTGCAACTATGAAATATTGTTCAATTAAACAGAAAATAGGATTTTGAAGATCTTTTAATGCACATTAATGGTGTTTAAGTCTGTCTGCTTGTCATGAAGTCACAGTCCACCAGACAGTTTTACGGCCACTGGACTGCACAGAGAAACTTTTCAGAACTTGTCCAACAGTCCTTGCAGATGCTCCATAAACAGCCGTCACGGCCATAGTCAGTGAAGCGATTCATCTTCTAAAGCCGAACTCCATCCCAACCAAATTTTTAATTTTGTTTTGGATAGGACGAGGTGGGGTTAGAACTTCTGTTGTAAATGTTATCAGTGTCCCCATAAAGGAAACCTTCCCCCCCATGTCCTGTTTAGCACCTACATACGTACCAAAGTTATGGCCCCAGATTCTGAGCATTGTTAACTCTACCCACAGTCCATGTTTTGTCGACCCACTTTCTCGGTGGGTGTGCCCAAAGGACGCTCACTTTCCAGATTGGTCCTTTCCAGACCCCACTTTTAAAAATGGAGGGGTTGCCTACTTGCAGGCCCAATCCCAGCAATTAACACTTTTTTGAGTTACTGCACATGTTCAATTATTCAAAACAAGGTTGATTATGTGATCCTGGGACATAAACCAGAACACAACATAGGCGGTACAGATGGCCAAAATGCCGGATTGTCCATCAAATTCGGGATGGTTGGCATGTATGCGGGAAGTGAGGGAAATATTCCTATTAGGGGACTTACAGCAATACCGTCCTCCCAGAGGTTCTGTATTTTCTCTTCTGCAATGTGCTTATTTGCTGTTCAGGACCCCATTGGTGGCTCTCCCCCTAATTCCTGTAGTGTCTGACACCCATCAAACAGACAGGAAGTGAAAAGAAATATTGCAAATGGGGACTGTGTGTTTTTTTCCTTTTCTTAATTTTTTTTTTTTAACAGAAAAGATTCTTTTTCTTTATTTAATCAATAAATGACCGACTTGCTTACTTTCTGCTAAAGTGGACCTGCCACTACCCTTACAGGAATACATTTTGGTGGTAGGCTGCTGAACCCAAATGTGAATGTGAAAAATATATTTAGAAAGATGAGAATGCCACAAGTCTAAAGTAAGTCCAGAAAAATGTTTATTTCCCAAAAAAGGTGGTCAGAAAATGCTTTTCGAAGGACCACCAGTCCTCCTTGATCTAAAATATACTTTGTTATCTTTGTCTTGTCTAAATCCCTGATGAAGGACTGGTGGGTCCTGAAATGTGTTGGCTTTATCTTCTGACCTGTTTGTGAGAAATAAACATTTTATTGGACTTGCTTTTGATTTGTTGCACTTTCATCCTTCTACATTTTGTCCAGGAATAGATTCCTAAGATGTCACAATACACCACCACAGTATACAAGTTTAGAAAAGATCAACCTTTTATCATTAATAAGCCATCCTTGAGCTACAGTCCAGTGGCTTTGCCTAGGCTAAGATGATTTGTTGAGGAAAGTGGAAAGATGGAGCTGGACTCGTAGAGTTATCTTTATGGAATTGTTAACTTAAGGTATTGATGTTGGTGTATAGGGATGAGCCTGCGGTTCTAGCCGAACATAAGTTTGACTTGAATATCGAGTGTTCGTGGGAATTCCTGCAATTTCGCGGGAAATTCGAGCGCCGTGGAACACCCCATAATGCACTGCGAGATCGCAGTGCATTGCTGTAAGATGATTGGCCAAAGCATGCACCTGACCTGCATGCTTTGGCCAATCACAGCGTGCTCTGCTGAGAGGGTGCCTTTAGCCAATCATGGCTCAGGAGGACTTAGTCCACGCCCCACGCTATATAAGGCTGCTTACATAGAGGCCGTGTGTAGTGTTGTTGGATTGGACAGAGAGATAGTTTGAGTTAGATTAAGCAGGCAGGTTATTCAGTTAGTGGCAGTGTATTTGATATATATATATATATATATATATATATATATATATATATATATGCAGTCAGTCTAATAGATAGATAGATAGATAGATAGATAGATAGATAGATAGATAGATAGATAGATAGATAGATAGATAGATAGATAGATAGATAGATAGATAGATAGACCCTGCTTCTAGTGTAGCCTATATCTACAGTGCATTCGGTGGTGTACTGTTTCTAATACACTTCCGGCGGTGTATTAATATATATATACAGTATCTCACAAAAGTGAGTACACCCCTCACATTTTTGTAAATATTTTATTATATCTTTTCATGTGACAACACTGAAGAAATGACACTTTGCTACAATGTAAAGTAGTGAGTGTACAGCTTGTATAACAGTGTAAATTTGCTGTCCCCTCAAAATAACTCAACAATAGGGATGAGCCGAACACCCCCCTGTTCGGTTCGCACCAGAACATGCGAACAGGAAAAAAGTTCGTTCGAACACGCAAACACCGTTAAAGTCTATGGGACACGAGCATGAATAATCAAAAGTGCTAATTTTAAAGGCTTATATGCAAGTTATTGTCATAAAAAGTGTTTGGGGACCTGGGTCCTGCCCCAGGGGACATGGATCAATGCAAAAAAAAAAGTTTTAAAAACGGCCGTTTTTTTCAGGAGCAGTGATTTTAATAATGCTTAAAGCCAAACAATAAAAGTGTAATATCCCTTTAAATTTCATAGCTGGGGGGTGTCTATAGTATGCCTGTAAAGGGGCGCATGTTTCCTGTGTTTAGAACAGTCTGACAGCAAAATGACATTTCGAAGGAAAAAAGCCATTTAAAACTACTCGCGGCTATTGCATTGCCGGTCCGACAATACACATAGAAGTTCATTGATAAAAACAGCATGGGAATTCCCCACAGGGGAACCCCGAACCAAAATTTAAAAAAAAAATGACGTGGGGGTCCTCCTAAATTCCATACCAGGCCTTCAGGTCTGGTATGGATATTAAGGGGAACCCCGGCCAAAATTTAAAAAAAAATGACGTGGGGGTCCCCCTAAATTCCATACCAGACCCTTCAGGTCTGGTACGGATTTTAAGGGGAACCCCGCGCCAAAAAAAAAAAAACAACGGCTTGGGGTCCCCCCAAAAATCCATACCAGACCCCTATCCGAGCACGCAACCTGGCAGGCCGCAGGAAAAGAGGGGGGACGAGAGAGCGCCCCCCTCCTGAACCATACCAGGCCACATGCCCTCAACATTGGGAGGGTGCTTTGGGGTAGCCCCCAAAACACCTTGTCCCCATGTTGATGAGGACATGGGCCTCATCCCCACAACCCTGGCCGGTGGTTGTGGGGGTCTGCGGGCGGGGGGGCTTATCGGAATCTGGAAGCCCCCTTTAAAAAGGGGACCCCCAGATCCCGGCCCCCCCCTGTGTGAAATGGTAAGGGGGTACAAAAGTACCCCTACCATTTCACTAAAAAACTGTCAAAAATGTTAAAAATGACAAGAGACAGTTTTTGACAATTCCTTTATTTAAATGCTTCTTCTTTCTTCTATCCTCCTTCATCTTCTTCTTCTTCTTCTGGTTCTTCTGGCTCTTCTGGTTCTTCCTCCGGCGTTCTCGTCCAGCATCTCCTCCGCGGCGTCTTCTATCTTCTTCTCCTCGGCCCGCTCCGCACCCATGGCATGGGGGGAGGCTCCCGCTCTTCTCTTCATCTTCTTCTCTTCTTCATCTTCTTCTTTTCTTCTCTTCTTCTCTTCTTAATTTTCTTCTCCGGGCCGCTCCGCATCCATGCTGGCTGTGTGACGGCGTCTCATCGTCTGACGGTTCTTAAATAATGGGGGGGGGGCACCCGGTGACCCCGCCCCCCTCTGACGCACGGTGACTTGACGGGACTTCCCTGTGACGTCACGGGGAATGCCACAGGGAAGTCCCGTCATGTCCCGTGCGTCAGAGGGGGGCGGGGTCACCGGGTGGCCCCGACCCCCGTTATTTAAGAACCGTCAGATGAGGAGACGCCATCACACAGCGGGAGCCTCCCTCCATGCCAGCGGAGAAGATGAAGAAGAGAAGAAGAGAAGAAGAGAAGAAAAGAAGAATATGAAGAAGAAGATGAAGAAGAGAAGAAGATGAACAGAAGAGCGGGAGCCTCCCCCCATGCCATGGGTGCGGAGCGGCCTGAGGAGAAGAAGATAGAAGAAGCCGCGGAGGAGATGCTGGACGAGAACGCCGGAGGAAGAACCAGAAGAGCCAGAAGAACCAGAAGAAGAAGAAGAAGATGAAGGAAGATAGAAGAAAGAAGAAAGAAGAAGCATTTAAATAAAGGAATTGTCAAAAACTGTCTCTTGTAATTTTTAACATTTTTGACAGTTTTTTAGTGAAATGGTTACCATTTCACACGGGGGGGGCGGGATCTGGGGGTCCCCTTGTTAAAGGGGGCTTCCAGATTCCGATAAGCCCCCCGCCCGCAGACCCCCACAACCACCGGCCAGGGTTGTGGGGATGAGGCCCTTGTCCTCATCAACACGGGGACAAGGTGTTTTGGGGGGCTACCCCAAAGCACCCTCCCAATGTTGAGGGCATGTGGCCTGGCATGGTTCTCTCGTCCCGCCCTCTTTTCCTGCGGCCTGCCAGGTTGCGTGCTCGGATAAGGGTCTGGTATGGATCTTTGGGGGGACCCCACGCCGTTTTTTTTTTTATTTGGCTCGGGGTTCCCCTTAAAATCCATACCAGACCTGAAGGGTCTGGTATGAAATTTAGGGGGACCCCCACGTCATTTTTTTAAAAAATTTTGGCAGCGGTTCCCCTTAATATCCATACCAGACCTGAAGGGCCTGGTATGGAATTTAGGGGGACGCCCACGTCATTTTTTTTTTTTTATTTTGGTCCGGGGTTCCCCTGTGGGGAATTCCCATGCCGTTTTTATCAATGAACTTTTATGTGTATTGTCGGACCGGCAATGCAATAGCCGCGAGTAGTTTTAAATGGCTTTTTTCCTTTAGAAATGTCATTTTGCTGTCAGACTGTTCTAAACACGGGAAACATGCGCCCCTTTACAGGCATACTATAGACACCCCCCAGCTACGAAATTTAAAGGGATATTACACTTTTATTGTTTGACTTTAAGCATTATTAAAATCACTGCTCCTGAAAAAACGGCCGTTTTTAAAACTTTTTTTTGCATTGATCCATGTCCCCTGGGGCAGGACCCAGGTCCCCAAACACTTTTTATGACAATAACTTGCATATAAGCCTTTAAAATTGGCACTTTTGATTTCTCCCATAGACTTTTAAAGGGTGTTCCGCGGAATTCGAATTTGCCGCGAACACCCCAAATTGTTCGCTGTTCGGCAAACTTGCGAACAGCCAGTGTTCGAGTCGAACATGAGTTCGACTCGAACTCGAAGCTCATCCCTACTCAACACACAGCCATTAATGTCTAAACCACTGACAATAAAAGTGAGTACACCCCTAATGCCGTGTACACACGAGCAGAATGTCCGACAGAAAAAGTCCGACAGGAGCTTTTCATCGTATATTCCGATTGTGTGTATGCCCCATCAGCCTTCTTACGTTGAAAATTCTGACGGACCTAGAAAGAGAACATGTTCTAAATTTTTCCGACGGAACCAATTCCTATCGGAAAACCAATCGTCTGTATGCTGTTCCGACGTACCAAAAACGGCGCATGCTCTGAAGCAAGTACGAGCCGGAAGCTATTGGCTACTGGCTATTGAACTTCTGTTTTCTAGTCCCGTTGTACGTGTTGTATGTCACCGCATTCTGGACGGTTGGAATTTGGTGTAACCGTGTGTATGCAAGACAGCTTGAGTGGAATTCTGTCGAAACTCCGTCAGAAAAACCTTCAGAGTTTATTCCAATGGGAAAACCGGTCGTGTGTACAGGGCATAAGTGAAAATGTCCAAGTTGGACCCAATTAGCCATTTTCCCTCCCCAGTGTCATGTGACTCGTTTAGTGTTACAAGGTCTCAGGTGTGAATGGGGAGCAGGTGTGTTAAATTTGGTGTTATTGCTCTCACTCTCCCATACTGGTCACTGGAAGCTCAACATGGCACCTCATGGCAAAGAACTCTCTGAGGATCTGAAAAAAAGAATTGTTGCTCTACATAAAGATGGCCTAGGCTATAAGAAGATTGCCAAAAACTGCATCAAATTGGTCTGCATGGCTGTCGTCCCAAAAAGAAGCCACTTCTAAAGATAATGCACAAGAAAGCCCGCAAACAGTTTGCTGAAGACAAACAGACTAAGGATAAGGATTACTGGAACCATGTCCCGTGGTTTCATGAGACCAAGATAAACTTATTTGGTTCAGATGGTGTCAAACATGTGTGGCGGCAACCAGGTGAGGAGTACAAAGACAAGTATGTCTTGCCTACAGTCAAGCATGGTGGTGGGAGTGTCATGGTCTAGGGCTGCATGAGTGCTGGTGGCACTGGGGAGCTACAGTTCATTGAGGAACCATAAATGCCAACATGTACTGTGACATACTGAAGCAGAGCATGATCCCCTCCCTTTGGAGACTGGGCCGCAGGGCAGTATTCCAACATAATAACGACCCCAACTAGACTTTCAAAAAGACCACTGCCTTGCTAAAGAAGCTGAGGGTAAAGGTGAAGAACTGGCCAAGCATGTCTCCAGCCCTAAACCCTATTGAGCATCTGTGGGGCATGCTCAAATGGAAGGTGGAGGAGCACAAGGTCTCTAACAGGGTCTCCGGAAAACTTTCCTCTTCAGAGAAGCCTATCCTGCCTCCATCTAACAACTGCACTATTTTCTCCATTAGCTCATCCCCCACAGCTATTACCCTTTTGTATAACTTGACCCTCCCTCCTAGATTGTAAGCTCTAACGAGCAGGGCCCTCTGATTCCTCCTGTATTGAATTGTATTGTACTTGTACTGTCCTCCCTAATGTTGTAAAGCGCTGTGTAAACTGTTCCCGCTATATAAATCCTGTGTAATAATAATAAATAATAATAATAATAATAACATCCACCAGCTCCGTGATGTCATCATGGAGGAGTTGAAGAGGACCCCAGTAGCAACCTATGAAGCTCTGGTGAGCTCCATGCCCAAGAAGGTTAAGGCAGTGCTGGAAAATAATGGTGGCCACACAAAATATTGACACTTTGGGCCCAATTTGGATATTTTCACTTAGGGGTGTACTCACTTTTGTTGCCAGCAGTTTAGACATTAATTGCTGTGTGTTGACTGTTATACAAGCTTTACACTCACCACTTTACATTGTAGCAAAGTGTAATTTCTTCAGTGTTGTTACATGAAAAGATATAATAAAATATTTACAAAAATCTGAGGGGGTGTACTCACTTTTGTGAGATAATGTATACAGTGCATTCGGTGGCGTATAGTTTCTAATACACTTCAGGTGGTGTACACAGTATATAATACAGTGTAATATGTCCGGAAGGCCACCAAGGAGAGGCAGATGCTCACAGGCCACTAAAAGAGGGCAAGCAGCCTCTGTGTCTACAGTCAACAGTGGTGGTCGTGGACATGGTGCATCCTCTGCAGGTGGCCATGGGGCACGCTTGTCCTTTTTCTCTGCTGCTAGCCATGTTATTGAGCCACAACATGCAGATGAGTTGGTGGAGTGGATAACAAAGCCGTCCTCATCTACCTCATCCTCTGTCACCCAGGCTCAGAGTAGTTTGCCTTCCAACGCAGCTGCCAAAGTGACCTATTCCACTGGCTACTTGTCCACAGTCACTCCTTCGGTAGCCCCACCATCATGCACGGAGGAGTCCCCAGAATTATTCGACCACAGTGTCAGTTATATGCTGCTGGAGGATGCGCAGCGATTTGAAGGCTCCAATGTTGGTTCACAGGTTGAGGAAGGTAGTAACGTGAGCCTAGAAAGAGAGGGTGCCACAGAAGGACAAGAAACTTGCAGTCATGTTCCCCCAGCTGCAGCATACTGCCAAGTTTGCTCCAATGAAGTGGAGGGAGGGGATGATGAAGCCACTGACCGTACTTGGGTGCCTGAGAGAAGAGAGGAGGAGTAGGATGAGGAGGCACAACTCCAAAGAAGCAGGATGTCCTCTAGGGGGCAGCTTAAGGGCAGCCACCCTATTGCATTTCACCGCAGAGCTCCGCAGGTGCAGGACGCTGCTGACTCCCCGCTGACTTTACCCGCTGAAGTTCCTTGGTGTAGGCCTTTTTCGACACGTGTGCAGCAGATCGCAACATTGCTGTTTGCAACCCATGTATGAAGCGGATCAAGAGTGGCCAGAACAGCAGCCGCTTAGGCACCACATACTTGACAAGACATATGAGGACCTGCCTTGCAGTCCGTTGGCAACAGCACTTGAAAGACCCACATCCTTGCTCCCCATCTGGGATCTCCAACCCTACTACACCTCCAGTCCTCTCAAAAACCTGCACTGAGAGGAATGAAGGTACAGCAATAGGTGTCCCAAGTACTTGCAGACAATCTGCTAGCAGTACACCACAAACTGATTTTAGCAGGCAAATTTCCCAACCCCAATTGCTGAACCGGAAAAATAAATTAGGTCCCAGCCATCCACATGCTTAGCATCTAAATGCTAGCTTGGCCAAATGACTAGCACTGCAACTGCTGCCTTTTCAGCTGGTAGACTGTGCCCCCTTTCTTGAATTTGTGGAATGTGCTGTACCTCAGTGTGCAGGTTTCAAAACACCATTTAATTTCACGTTCTGGCTCTCTACAAGCATGTGTAAGGCAATGTTTTGGCCTCGTTGGACAGGGCGGTCATCAGTACCGCTGATTCATGGTCCAGCAGCCATGGGCATGGATGTTACCTTTCCTTCACAGCGCACTGGGTAAGTCTGCTGGCAGCTGGGAAGGATGCAGGACAGGGGTCCGCCACCATGCCTCCAAAATGCTAGTGGTGATTCTGCCACAGCTCTCTCCTCCACCCCCTCCTCTTCTTCTTCCTCTATGGCCTCTTTTGCAGGTTTGTCCTCTGAATCAGCAATGCTCCATAAGTGTTCAAGAGGCTACGCAACCAGGCAGGCTAAAAAATGCTGTGCGGTGCTTGAGCTGGTCTGCCTAGGGGACAGGAGCCACACTGGGGGAGAGATTCTGTCAGCTCTGCAGGGACAGGCTCAGAGGTGTTTGACGCCACGCCAGCTTCAGCCAGGAATGGTTGTATGCGACAATGGCACCAACCTTCTCTCCGGTCTCTGACAGGGACACTTGACCCTTGTTCCATGTTTGGCAAACGTCCTGAATTTGGTGGAGCAGTGGTTCCAGGTACCCAGGCTTACAAGATCTCTTGAGGCAGGCCAGAAAAGTCTGTAGTCATTTCCACCGGTCATACAATGCCAGTGCTCGGCTGGCTGACATTCAATGGGGATCCCTTGAAGACTGCCTATGCTGATTATCCTATTCCTCCTCACTCATGATGATGCTAGCTTCCAACAATATTTTTGGTTTAGGGCACCACCACCCAAGGCCCAATTTTTCTGCCCCTGTTTAACAGGGGCATGTAATTACAATTTTTGATTAATATTTAACAGCAGGGCCCATTTCTGCGCCCAACAAAAGTATCTGTCAGGGGTTACAGTGTTGTGGCACCACCACCACCCAAGGCCCAATTTTTCTGGTTCTGTTTAACAGGGGCAAGTAATTACAATTTTTGATATAATATTTCACAGCAGGGCCCGTTCCTGTGTCCAACAAGAGTATCTGTGAGGGGTTACTGTGTTGTGGCACCACCACCCAAGGCACAATGTTTCTGCCCCTGTTTAACAGGGGCATGTAATTACAATTTTTGATTTAATATTTCACAGCAGGGCCCGTTCCTGCACCCAACAAGAGTAACTGTGAGGGCTTACAGTGTTCTGGCACCACCAAAACCAAAGGCCCAATTCTTCTACCCCTGTTTAACAGGGCCATGTAATTACAATTTTTTATATACTATTTAACAGCAGGGCCTGTTCCTGAGCCCAACAAGAGTAACTGTGAGGGGTTACAGTGTTCTGGCACCACCCAAAACCAAAGGCCCAATTTTTCTGCCCCTGTTTAACCGCTAGCCGACCAGCCGCTGCAGTTATACAGGTTGGCATGGCTGCGCAAATCGCCGTAGCTGTACTTCGCTCATTTAAGACGTCACAGCAGGCGCGTGATGCGCGTCCCAGAGCCGATGCTCGCTCGTGACAGAGCGAGAACTGGTATCTGTGTGTGTAAACAAAAATTTTGGTGAGCTATCAGTTTTATCCGTTTTCTAAAAAGACCTCTGATGTCACACTTTTGACACAGAGAAAGGAGATTGAGGACAGCTCAGTCTCCTTCTCTGCAGTCTCAGCAGCACAGAATGAATAAACATGAATAGCTCTGTACAGAGTTTCCTATTCATTCATAAACTGAAGCATAGTAAACAAAAAAAGCCAAAAAACAGTGATCAATACTGATCACTGATTCTATTCCATAAGACAAGGAAGGGGCTGGTAAATGACACATTTACAGACCTCTTACCCGCTCTTCATCCTTACACATCCCCCACAGCAGCCAGCGGGAGAGGAGAGGGGGGAACCCGGCAACGCTGCAGGGGGGGCAGGAGAGAGCACAGGGGGCCCCCAGGGCAGTAGGACAGGGTTAAGGAGGTGGCAGGGGCAGCATGTAGAGGAACCAATGCCCTACCTCCTGTAGCTGCTGAATGCCTGCTGGAGAGAGAGGAAGAGAAGCGGTTGCATGGAAAGATCAGTTCCTCTACATGCCGCTGCCCCTCCTCTCCATTCGTACAGGGAGCTGCACGGTCCCCTGGAGCATGGGGCTGGGTCGCAATTGTCACCCTTGTGACCCCTGTACATACGCCCCTGGCCCATCTGCTTCTACAGAAGCAGGGAACTTCCATGCCAGCTTTGCTGCAGTAGATATTTAAATGCCCCCTCTATGCAGCTGAACTACAATAAACAATAAACTTCCACAGTTTGCTGATGGGTCCTTCTGTGCAGCTGAGATGCAATTTGTGGAGAATGGCTGCCATGAATGCATGTAATGTAGGCAGTGCAATATGTACGTGGAGCTATGTGTGAGCGGGGTCACAGGGGGCCTCATGATGTCCTATTGCCCGGGGACCCCATAAGTTGTCAGCCTGCCCCTGAAAATGATCCTCCACATCAGACACTTCCAGGAGAATTGGTTGCCTTCTCTACACTCTGTGGTTATATCTGTTTTCTAGGACAGAGTATGGATGCATTGGCCAAGGGATAGAACCACAGTGTGCAGCAGGGTACTAGGTACTCAACACTCTAGGACAAATACAGAATACAAATACAGAAGATTCTTCAGGCAGTAGAAACTCTTGAATACAGGAAAGATCAGAGCTGTAAGCAGCAAGACAGGTAAGTATTAAAGGTCTTTTTCATGCAGCTTTTTTCAAAAATTCTGTTAGGTGGCAACAAAGTCACTTTAACACGTCTAATGGTTTTTCTATATTGCATAGGAATTCTATTGATAAGACCTCTGCTTTTGAGTTTCATGGGTCTGCAAACCTGAGGGGTTCACTCGGTCACTGTTAGATTTTTATTATTTTACATTTTGTAAAATACAACAGGAAGAGTTGGAACATGCAAAGGAAGTCAGGAACATCCAAAACTCTCTGGTGAACAGAAAAAAGATTAGGAATTATGGCAGGGTGATCACAAGGTTCAAGCTCAGTTGACACTGATGCGATGCGGGAACCCTGTAAATCCACTGCAGGTTCTCGCATCGCACCCAACTCGCACAGCAGTTCACACTGCCATATGCGAACTGCGGGGAGTGTCAGTACATTGTTAATGACACCCCCATTTTGGACATGAATCAGAACGGATGGGTGTGAACACCCATGCGATTTGATTCTGGTGCGGACCAAAAAAAGGGTCCTGTGCGAGTTTGGTCCAAATGCGATGCGATATCAGCCATACTATTTGTATGGCTGAAATCGCATCGCACGGACATCGCATGCGATCTCGCAGAGAACGCTGGTGTGAACCGGCACTTATACATGTATACCTTTGGGTAAAATATCACATTTGAGTGGACTGACCCTTTAACAGAAGACGATTATATTATTTTTACGATTATTTTGAGAAAGGGGAAAGAATAGAACTGTTGAAGAGTGTGCGATAATGATCACCACTTAGGAACCATTTTGCTGATTTCCTATCTAGACCTAAGGAAGGTTGTCCTGTACTTTGAATTATGTAAATGTATCATGCCTATGTGCACTGTGATTCCACACATGTCCTTTGGAAAAACTTAAAATAAAGAATAAAAAAAAAAAGAACTGTGATGGTAGTGAGTAATTTATTGGAGGTGCTCTGATATTGAGCAAATTTGTTCATGAGATATACTGTAGGACATGTCTAACAAGATTCATTTTTATAAGAAGGCATGCATAACCACTTGACCTCCGGAAGATTTACCCCCCTTCATGACCAGGAAAAAAATTTTGCGACACAGCACTGCGTTACTTTAACTGACAATTGCTCAATCATGCGACGCTGTACCCAAACAAAATTCATTCCCTTTTTTCCCACAAATAGAACTTTCTTTTGGTGTTATTTGATTACCTCTGCATTTTTTATTCTCTGCGCTATAAACAAAAATATACACACAATTTTGAAAAAAAAAAAAAAACTATATTTTTTACTTTCTGCTATAAAACATATCCAATAAAAAATGTCAAAAATCTAATTTCTTGATAAATTTAGGCCACTATGTATAAATGAATTGGTTTGCACAAAAGTTAGAGCTTCTACAAACAATGGGATATATACCGGAATTGTATTTATTTATTTACTAGTAATGGTGGGGATCGGTGACTTATAGCAGAAATGCGATATTGCAGCAAACATTCGGGCACTAACTGACATTTTTTGGGAACTATTGACACTAATACAGTGATCAGTGCTAAAAAATATGCACTGTCACTGTACTAATGACACTGGATGGGAAGGAGTTAAACATCTAGGGCAATGAAAGGGTTAAATGTGTGCCTTGCCAGTGTTTTGGTGTACTGTGTTAGGTTTACTAGGGGAAGTAATGAATTTTACTTCCCTGCTTTGTGGGGAAAGAAAATCTATTACTTCCCCACTGACAGGACGGGGCTCTTCCTTGTTTACATAGGCAAGGCTGTGTAAATTCATGATGATCGTTGGGTGCTTCGGTAATCCATTGGCCGGCACCCAGTGATCGATATCTGCTGTGTTTAAGCACAGCACAGCCAGGTCACCGGCGGCGCGCGCGTTTGCTCCCTACTTGGAAGTGACAGATCACGTGCTAGGTACATGATCTGGCGCAGCCAAACCACCTTGCCGCCGTATATCTGTGTTATATGGCCGGTGTTCTGTCAGATAGCCACTACCCATCACAAAGCCGCTACCCGGCCTACTGCGCATTCGCGATGTGCAGCCGAAGTGACGTTGCCTCGCGGCCATCTTGGTACACCGTCACTCGTCCGCAGTAAGCCTGGAGTTAGCTTTTCACAGTTATTTTTAACAGTAAACTCAGCTTATATAGTGAAATGCAGTATTTAGAAGTCTGTAACACTGTTATGATGTTGAATTTTAAAAGCAGCGGTGTTCTGTCACATCAGCAAACCTATGAGAACAGCAGGCTTGCCGCTGCTTTTAAAATTAAACATCAAAAAAGTTTTACGGACTTCTAAATACTGCATTTCACTATATAAGCTGAGTTTACTGTTAAAAATAACTGAAAAGATAGACTCCAGCGGGTGTATAAGGATGTCTGCTTGCCAGAGTCTAGCTTCTCACAGTTATTTTTAACAGTAAACTCATTAACTCAGCTTATATAGTGAAATGCAGTATTTAGAAGTCCGTAACACTTTTTTGATGTTTAATTTTAAAAGCAGCGGCAAGCCTGATGTATAAGGATGTCCACAACTCCAGGCTTACTGCGGACGAGTGCGAGTGTACCAAGATGGCTGCAAGGCAACATCACTTCGGTTGCGCATCCTGCATGAACAGTAGGCCGGGTAGCGGCTTTGTGATGGGTAGCGGCTATCTGATAGAACACCGGCAAGCAGTTAAATCTGTTTAGGCCTCATGCACACTTGACCTCAAAAAGCCTGAAAAAACAATATCACTTGTGCATTCAAGAAAGGGGCGTTTTGGCTGAAAATGTGTAAAGGCGCCTAAGCGCGAGGCGTGTTTTAACGATTGTTCATTTTAATGGCTCGATTAAATTAACATTCTGTACAATGAAATGAATAAACACACAAGCACTTGATGCACCTAAATGTGTCTAAATGCATTTGCAAAAACTCCCCTTAGGCGCATTTTTGAAGTTGCTTTTCTCTTGCAAGGAGAAAAGCGTTCAGAAGAGCCCTGGTGTGCCCTAAAATGGTGTTGATGGAATATCTTTGGAATTTTAATGAAATCCAAATCTGTGAGTTTGATGTTTCCTTTGAGAGTGATCAGCCTTCAGCCTTGTTCAACAGACCTACAGACGGGTAGTTGATTGGGTGTCTCTCATAATATACACTTGTCAAAAGTATTGGGATGCCTGCCTTTACACGAACATGAATATTAAAGAGGAAGTAAAGCCTCTGAAAAAAAAAAATACACCCTGCAAGACAAAGGCATAATGAGCTAGTATGCATAGAAGAGCCCCAGCGTTCAGAAGAGCCCCAGTGTGCCCTAAAATGGTGTTGATGGAATATCTTTTAATGAAATCCTCTGACGCCGCCATCTATCGAGGAGTGACTTCCGGGTATCGCGGCTCCGACGATGTGACTGGCCGGAGCCGCGATGACATCACTCCCGCGCATGCGCACTGGTGCCGCCACTAATTGCATGATCGCGATTAGAAACGGCACGCTCAGTGCACCTGCGTCCGATGACTACGGCGCATGCGCCGTAGACATTGGTGCCTCTATTTCTGCAAATATCTCCTAAACCTTTTAGGTTTGGGAGATATTTCTTGCACCTACAGGTAAGCCTTAATCTAGGCTTACCTGTAGGTTAAAGTGGTTGTAATGGGTTTACAACCACTTTAATGGCATCCCAGTCTTAGTCCATAGGGTTCAATATTGAGTTATGGACCTTGCTTTGTGCACTGGTCCAAATCATTTGGTGGAGGGGGTATTATGGTGTGGGGTTGTTTTTCAGGGGTTGGGATTGGTCCCTTAGTTCCAGTGAAGGGAACTCTTAAGGCGTCAGCATACCAAGATATTTTGGAACAATTTCATGCTCCCAACTTTGTGGGCACAGTTTGGGGATGGCCCCTTCCTGTTCCAACATGACTGCACACCAGAGCACAAAGCAAGGTCCATAAAGACTTGGATGAGCAAGTTTGGGGTGGGGGAACTTGACTGGCCTGCACAGAGTCCTGACCTCAACCTGATAGAACACCTTTGGGGTGAATTTGAGCAGAGACTGCGAGCCAGGCCTTCTCGTCCAACATCAGTGCCTGACCTCACAAATGCGCTTCTGGAAGAATGGTCAAACATTCCCATAGACACACTCCTAAACCTTGTGGACAGCGTTCCCAGAATAGTTTAAGCTGTTATAGCTGCAAAGGGTGGGCCAACTTAATATTGAACCCTACAGACTAATGCCCCATACACACGGTCGGACATTGATCGGACATTCCAACAACAAAATCCATGGATTTTTTCCGACGTTTATTGGCTAAAACTTGTCTTGCATACACACGGTCACACAAAGTTGACGGAAAATCCGATCGTTCTGAACGCGGTGACGTAAAACACGTACGTCGGGACTATAAACGGGGCAGTAGCCAACAGCTTTTGTCTCTTAATTTATTCTGAGCATGCGTGGCACTTTGTCCGTCGGATTTGTGTACACACGATCGGAATTTCCGTCAACGGATTTTGTTGTTGGAAAATTTTATAGCAAGCTCTCAAACTTTGTGTGTCGGAAATTCCGATGGAAAATGTGTGATGGAGCCTACACACGGTCGGAATTTCTGACAACAAGGTCCTATCACACATTTTCCGACGAAAAATCCGACCGTGTGTACGGGGCATAAGACTGGGATGCCATTAAAGTTCATGTGTGTGTAAAGGCAGGCGTCCCAATACTTATGACAATATAGTGTAGGAGAAGGTGGTGCAGGGTATCTACAGTATAGAGTTGAACTCCAGACAGATTGTTTAAAAAATAATGCAGCTCCGTGTTCATTTAAACATCATTAAATGCATTTTTAATGCAAACAGTGTAAATAACCAAATTCATCGGAATATCAGCCTCTTGCAATTCCCAGTATGACAGCACTCAAACTTGAAAAGGGGGAAGCAGCAGGAGCCAATCAGTTGTTCTACCGTCAGGCCTGGTTCCCACCTATGCAGGTTGTGGTTTGTGTGTTTTCTGGGTGCGATATGCATTTTTCACATGCGTTTTTCAGAAACCAGCAAAAACGCATCAGAAATGCATCAATGTTTCCATTAATATCTATGGAACCAAAAACGCAACCTGCTACAGGAAAAAAATCCCTGACACTTTTCAAAAAATGCACCCGTGGGAAAAGCACAGATGTGAATGTGACCCATATTTAAGCAAAACCATGTTTCAGCAAAACCGAAAACGCACTGAAAAACGCATAGGTGTGAACCAGGCCTCAGGATAGGACTGAAAACTTTTGATTTGAGGTCAAATACAACCAAGTAACCCTTTTCATAATACAAAATCCCATCTCCTAGGATCAGCTCCCTTTTGCAGCCCTTGGCATTTAGTCACACGTTATCTCAGTGCTGCCAAGGAAGTTCATGGTGAAAAGCTTCTCGCTGCCAGCTGCCGTGATCACAGGTCTGAACAAGGAGAGAGGAGCTTTATCATTTCCATCATGCGTCACTCAATGTTAAATGGGGATGTGTCATTACTTAGGGCAACTAGCCAAACATACACTATATTGCCTGCCTTTACACGCACATGAACTTTAATGGCATCCCAGTCTTAGTCTGTAGTGTTCAATATTGAGTTGTCCCACCCTTTGCAGCTATAACAGCTTCAACTCTTCTGGGAAGGCTGTCCACAAGGTTTAGGAGTGTGTCTATGGGAATGTTTGACCATTCTTCCAGAAACGCGTTTGTGAGGTCAGGCACCGATGTTGGACGAGAAAGCCTGTCTTGCAGTCTCCGCTCTAATTCATCCCATAGGTGTTCTATTGGGTTGAGGTCAGGACTCTGTGCAGGCCAGTCAAGTTCCTCCACTCCAAACTCGCTTATCCAGGTCTTTATGGACCTTACTTTGTGCACTGGTCCAAATCATTTGGTGGAGGGGGGATTATGGTTTGGGTTTTTTTTCTCAGGGGTTAGGCTTGGCCCCTTAGTTCCAGTGAAGGGAAATCTTAAGGTGTCAGCATACCAAGACATTTAGGAGAATTTCATGCTCCCAACTTTGTGGAAACAGTTTGGGGATGGCCCCTTCCAGTTCCAACATGACTGCACACCAGTGTACAAAGCAAAGTCCATAAAGACATGGATGAGCGAGTTTGGGGTGAGCTCTTCAGTCTGCTGCTTCTTCTTGAACTGCAACAGGTTCAAATCAGACAGGGCTGTACTGTGTGGCAGAGCAGTGTAAAACTTGACAGAAACACAAATCTATTTTCAGGTAAATATTATCTATATTATTTGTTTGCCTGGAGTTGAGCTACAGGCTACTTTCACACTGTGGCGGTGGGGGCGTCGGCGGCCATTTTTAGCGGCGCTTTACCTTCGTTCTTGCGGCACTTTACTGCTAACGGGCGAAAAAGGGCTAAATGCTCTCGCAAAGCGTCGCTACAGCTGCGCTTTGCCGGCACTTTATTGGCGCTGCCCATTGATTTCAATGGGCAGGGGCGCTTTAGGAGCAGTGTATACACCGCTTCTACAAAGTTGCTGCTTGCAGGACTTTTTTGGTGTCCTGCCAGCGTACTGCTCCAGTGTGAAAACACTCGGGCTTTCACATTGGAGTGACAGGAGAGGCGCTATGCAGGCGCTATTTTTAGCGCTATAACGCCTGTAAAGCGACTCAGTGTGAAAGCAGCCTTAAGATTATTATTATATCAATTAACCTTGCTGATTTTGTTGCATAATGTGCAGTTTTGTGTTTACTTTGAATACAAATATTTTGTTACATATGAATTTCTCATAATTCTTTTTATTTTTTATATTTTCATTTTTCATGTTTGTATTTAGAGCCGCCTTACACACGTAATTTAGTGTCAAGGATCTGAAACAGCTACAAACTTGCTGTACTGCCATCGTACTGCATAAAAAAACAGTGTAAATGTAGCCTACATGACATTGGTCTTAATCTGGAGTGACAACATTAAATAGTAGTAGTCGATGAAGTTGGTGACTCTGTAACCAGCTCATTATGCTGCTGAAAATGTGATTATTCAGCAACCAAACAAGTGAATTTCCTAACATGTTATGACATAATCTTTTATTTTAGCACAGTTCCTATTCCTATTTTTTCCTAGAAACAAACATACTGTAGCTTCTAACATCTGCCTGCGTGACTTATGTCATGTGATGGATGAACGATGCCTATGACTTTCGAGTTGGAGAACTTTGATCTGGTTTTTTTGACATTTTTGACATTTATTGATGGAGGAACATATGCTTTATGTTAGTGAATGCCAGTTTCCCAGCTCCCAAAATGTGGTTCAACAAAATGTTCACTCAGTGACACAAAAAAAAAATCTAGATCAGCCTTTCTCAACCTTTTTAACATGGAGGAACACTTGACAATATTTACTGTATCTACAACTCACAGTGCATAAGCATGGAGATCAGTGTAAAGAAGGCTCCATACTTTGATGGTCAGTGGGAAGAATGTCCTCCTACAGGTGTCTAAAAACATCAGTAGTATCAAGGGTTAGTTATCTGAGGGGCAGAAATTGCTCATGAAATCCCTAGAAACCTCTGGAAGAACCCTGGTTGATAAAAGCTGCTCTAGATCAGGAGGTCTCCAAACTTTTTTAAACAAAGGGCCTGTTTACTGTTTTTCATACTTTTGGTGGCCAGTCTTTCAGTGTGAGTAGAAAATGCCCTGGTGTCAATGGGCGTAAACAATGCCTCACATTGGTATTAGTGGGAGGAATAGTGCTCCATCATTGGTATCAGGGGAAGGAATAATGCCCTGTCATTGGTGTCAGTGAGAGGAATTGTACCCCATTGGTGTCAGTGGGAGGAATTGTTACCCATTGTCGATGTCAGTGAGAGGAATTGTGACCCAGGCCGGATATAAGGAAGCAAAGGTGTATAGTGGAATTCTTTAACAATTCACGTGGTTTGCCACCCAGTGGGACATATCATTATCTTGAGAAGAATTAGATACACCTTCATTCCACTATATGCTTTCATTGCAGTTGGCACATGGACTTATTTCCACATTGAACGTTATGGACTATTCAATTCACTGTTTGTATATTGATACATTTTCAGTAGTTCATTTCTCGCATAGTAACCAAAAGCACACTATTATTTATGTATATATAAGCAAGCATATGGGGGACCACATCTGGCAGCCCTGGGGGAACCACATCTGGTCACCCAAGCTTCAGTTTGGAGACTACTGTTCTAGATGCACCTTCAGCCAGTGGAACTCATCAAAGTGAAAAAAATGGGTTCCTGCCCAAAGCAGCCAGTCAGATTCTTCTACATATTTCTTTAAACTATTTTGGAAGTAAATACTGTTTATAGTTATATAATGGCCTCATGCTTGTTTCCCATATTAAATAAAAAGTAAGTATCCTGATTATTTAACTTACATCATCAACATGACAAATAGAATGTGGCTGGTTGCTATCAGGATGCCCTATACTTTACTCAAGTTTTATATATACAGTGTGTATATCATATATATAATATACACTACCTGTCTACATGTTCTCCCTGTGCCTATGTGGGTTTCCTCCCACACTCCAAAGACCTGCTGGTAGGTTAATTGGCTTCTGTCTAAATTGTCCCTAATATGTGTATGTATGAATGCGAGATAGGGACCTTAGATTGTAAGCTCATTGAGGGCAAGGACTGATGTGAATGTACAATATATATGTAAAAGTGCTGCATAAATTGATGGCGCTATAGAAGTACCTATATTAAATAAATCTCTCTCTCTCTCTCTATATATATATATCTATAGATAGATATATTTATATAGATAGATATATCTATATAGATATCTATATATATATATTTTTTTTTAAAGCTATAGTTTTGCTTTCTTCTTGTGTGTTACTTCTCAGTGTATCATGTTTGTGCATCAATGTCCTACTGCCATTCTTGAGCACAGGAAGGTTCACTGACGTATGTGTAATATTGTCGAGTTATTTTCTTGCACCTGTAGTTGTACTCACCTCTCTCCCACACACAAGATCTATGTTCTAACGGAGCAGAACATTTTCTCTGACTTGTGGTTGTCTCTTCATATATGAGAACAGTGTATTTCCTCTAGAGGAGGTTTAAAGAGTTACATTTCTGCCTTCCAATAGTCAACTTCCTATCATGAGCAACACGGTATTGACTAAAGAAACAAAGAAAAGAACTAGCAAGATAAGCTAGCTTTATGTGCAGTATATATAGCCACACTGTGTTTTTTTTTTTTTGGGGGGGGGGGGAGTTTGTGAAAGTCTTTGTAAAATTTTATATCTGTTTGCAAAATGTTATACCTTAGCCAGGTAATTAGCATTTTCAAAGGGATATCAGCAATGGCAGTTTTCATATTTCTCATAATAAAGATTTATTTTAATACAGCAACTGACCTGGAACAAGTATGTATATCAGGAGCTATGACTTCACGTGCTGCATATTTGTTCTTGATCAGTGACTCATACGCAGAGGATCAGCTTAATAACTAATCAACTAAAAATTTTAAAAGGAGGTCAGCAATTGCAGTCCATATATTTTTTATTATGACATGCTTTCCATAAGCCACATGAACCAATCAGCAGAGATGGATTAAGGCAGAATGGGTCCTTAGGCGAGGTGACAATATCCCCACCCCCCAATCCCTTTGAATAGAATTGATAAGAGATTTAATATGCACAGGGAAGCTGCCCTGTCTGTGTCTTCTGTACCGGAATGGCTTTCCCCATCAATCACAAGTGCCTATAAGTGGATCCTTCCCTGAGAAGAGACAGGCGGGTGCACAGTTTTGACCCCCCTGGTTTACTGCAGGAATATGAGGTTGCAGCTGGACATCCAGTAGAGCAGCTGCCACTAACCAGTGATCTGTGAACCACTGGTGGTCCATGAGAAAATTTTGGTGGTCCTTTGGTGATGTATATTGTTCTTAATGTGCACTGACAGTCAATACTGTCAGCGTGCATTAATGCCTGATGCCTCCTCTGTAGTTCCTGCTCCCATTAACATAGAGGGAGGCACTGGGAGTAGTTCAGAGAGTGGAAGGTGAGAGACTTCCAATGGCAGTGCAGATCACAGACTGTGGGAGGAAGCACAGGGCTTGAGCACATGGCTGGATAAGGAGGTGAGATCCAACGAGTCTGTGTAAGGCAAGTGCGATGCAGAGTGCAGGGGAGGGGGGGGAAGGTTGAGCAGAGCGCTAGAGCATTGTGTGTAAAAGGCATGTATAATTCATGTTAATGGTCTGCGGGGTTCAAAATAGTGAGTTTAGTGGTCCATGAGGTCCGAAAGGTTGGCGACCACTGCACTAGGGCCTGGACTCCTGTCTAGGCTGCTTTGTAAATGATCTGGCAATGTCAATAATATGAAAGTTTACTGTAGTCAGATCTGTAAGTGATACATTCTAAATGCTTGTTATTGAATTCATCACTTTGAACATTGTCTATACATGTTATGACTGAAAAAGACCAATTAAATTATATACAGTGTGATTAGAATACGGCATCAAAAAAGGGCACTGGGTGTACTTTCTTGATGATCATGATTGCTTCCGGGCACACTACATGAAGTATTGAGCTGAATTTCTCAGTGCTAGCATCAATTCTGGCTTGGGATGGGATTCTGTTATACATTTGGCCCCTTGGTGTGTACAGCCCATAAGAGTATTTCCAGATATTCTAAGATATGGGTGTTATTTATCGCTATTTTACTATGATCCTCCATGCTAAAGTTTACTATGATCCTCCATGCTAAAGTTTACATTTTTATATATAACTTCTACCCTGTGCGTCATATGCTTTGACATATAACCACCAAACTGTCCATAAAACATTGCCCTTGTAATTACTGATGTTATCAGGAAAGACACCTTCACAGCCTCAAAGCTTTCTTATCCCCAGAATTACTTCCTCCTTCCAGCGGCAGTGGTGGTTCCATCAGTAAGATCTGACATAAGACAGTAATGAAAAAAGGAGACCTGGCTAGTGACCCGACAAATTAAAAGTGACGTCACCTATGCATCAGGTATCACAAACCATAAAGGACGTCACAAGCTTTATTTACACGGTTCTCATGTCCACATAACACAGCACCTGCAGAACCAGACTGTGGCTTAAACAGAGGGGAACTCTGCAGCCCCCCTCAGCAGTCCAAAACATACTGTAAGACATTCTCTTGGGTTTAAATTGAGGAGAGTACAAGGAAGAAGTAAGATTTCATTAACCCCTTGGCTGCCGTAAAGTATGTGTAAGCCGAGCAGCAGAGGGGTTAACCCTCGGGTTGCCAGGGAAACGCTGTGATATGGTGAAGCGGGTGTCTTTGGCAGCTTGGGGTTGAAGATAACTATGGTCATGGTAAAGGGGCTTAAGCCTCGGACTCGAACATCTTCTTTCTGCCTTCCATGCCAGATTTCTCTTCAATGTTCTTACGCCAGTCACCAACATCACGGAGGTCCTTCTCCTGAGGACAGAGAAATATACAAGCGTTAGATTTTCTCTGTCTGGTTGTACAATTGTCTCTATTACATGTGCTCTGTTCATACCTTAAGGCCTATCAAAGAATATCTAAAGTCAAGAAATGGTTTTCCATTTTGAAAAGTGTAGAGCAATGGTCTCCAAACTGCTGCCCTTTTACTTGCCTTCATCCAGCCTCTTTGGCACTCTTCCTCCCACTGATGCAAGACATTTTCCTCCCACTGACACCAATAATGGGGCATAATTCCTGTTACTGATATCAACAACGGGGCACTATTTCTCACATTGTCACCAACGATTGGGCA
Source organism: Aquarana catesbeiana (assembly GCF_042186555.1). Classification (NCBI taxonomy): domain Eukaryota; kingdom Metazoa; phylum Chordata; class Amphibia; order Anura; family Ranidae; genus Aquarana; species Aquarana catesbeiana. The sequence continues at coordinate 86,368,255 of NC_133334.1, read as the reverse complement.
CTATTCCTCCCACTGACACCAACAATGGTGCACTATTCCTCCATCTAACGATAAAGATGCAGTGTTCACTCCCACTGATGCCAGGATAATTTCAACTTCCAATGGCCATGGTCCACCCCCCCTAAAGTCTGAGGGATAGTCAACTAGCCCTTTGTTTAGAAAGTTTGGAGACCCCTGGTATAGAGAATAATTAAAACCCCTATCAGGTTTTTTTGCCATCTGTGTCCCAATTCCTTTTTTTTTTGTGCTTTAACAAACCTGGAAGTGAAAGGAAATTGAACAAGTCTCTGATAGAAGTGTTTACATTAGAAGATTTCCCCTCTATTGCTGTTCCAGAGACAATGGTCACCAGGACAAATAAAGAGGGTGAATCTCCGTAATGGGCTCATATTCCTTTTCTAAGAGATGTTACTGTACTTTGACAGTTATTGATAATTCTTTTCAGTAAAATGGTGGAGTGTGGTTGACTGAAGTCTCACCTTATCAGTGTCCTCTTTCTTGACCTGCTTGAGGTTGGCACGGAGCTCCATGTTGACCTTGTGTTTGGAACCCAGCAAGGCACGAAGCATAGCATCAGCAGACATACGCACACGTCTGAGTGCCGGCCTCTTGAATTTACCTCTCAGGTCAAAGATTTTCTGGTTTAAGTCTTCTAGCTGTAAACAGAATCAAAGAAAATTTTAGTTTAAGATGTTTTTATTCTTTTATTAAGGTATATTAAGGTGCACAAAGCTGTTTTCTCTTCACTTTACTAAATGTGTTCTGTAATTTTTTCCTTCCCAGAAAGTGATTTGGATTTTATATATCATAATTTCTCTCTCTGTCTGTCCCTACCCATGATGCTCCTTAAAAATGGACAAAGGCAGACACTGTATATAGCAACAAAACACTAGAAACCAATAAACTTAAAGTGCTTCCTTCAAAATCTATACATTCTAAATTGATTCACATGCCGGCTTCTTATATATCGTTCAAATAGCAACATATTTCCACCAGAGTTTTTATTTCTGCTTGGTTCCCATGTCCGTTACAAAGTCAGATGATGGCCTAACACTACTTTTATAGATTTTCCACAACACAACAAAAAAATATTTGGGGGGATAATATTGGAGAATCCAGCAGCAAGAAAGTGACACCTCTTCAAGATAAATGAAGAAATGGGTGATACAACAGCATGTGCTTGCCCAGGTCTGCTTCCATGTAGACCAGGGTTCCATGGAGCCCTACGGTTTCTTCAGTGGTTACTAGGGGTTCCTTGAGCAATGAACAATTTCTGCCTCTCAGATAAGTTCCCACTGACACCATTAATCTATTTAGCTATCTGTAAGGAGGGAATTTATTCTAATGACCACAAGTGTAATAAGAAGGATTCTTTACACTGACCATCACACTAATGTATCATGAGTTGTAGATATATACCATTTTAGAAGGGGTTCCCTGGGCCTGGAAAGTTATTTGGAAAGGTTAAGGCTGTTAAGGCTGCTGTAGGCTGTCCATAAACTAGATTGAAGGAAAAAATAAACAAATCATATGGGCACCAGCTCACCCTGCCCCTTTCCATCTCCCAGATGCATTGGCTTGTATCTGCTTCCCTGTACAGTGCACAAAAACCAATTTATTTAATTATTAGCTCTGCCTGCTCCCTCCAACTTTTACAATCAGATGTGCCCACCTAGGTCTGCTTCTTTATACAGTGTCACAGTGGCCCCAAAACTGAATAATAAGTGACCAATACAAGTACCCACCAGCACTGTTTGCCCCTAGAGTTGCCACCTCATCCCTTTAAACCGGAACACATATGAATTACACAGGTTCTGAGGCTAATTTCATGCAGATAAGGCACCAAGTAAGTTTAATTATCACCTTAATCAGCCACAGAACCTGTGTAATTAATATGTGTTCGGGTTTAAAGGGATGAGGTGGCAACCCTACTTGCCCCCTTCTCACCTCCTAATGACATATCAGTGATGGGCATCCACACTAACTAATAGTGAGGCACACAGGTTTTGCAAGACACTGTCAACCAGGGTGCTGAATGGATCTCAGAGCATCCTGTTTTTCAGGACTGTGGGCTCTCTGGAAAGAAATCAGCCCCAATGTGCAGGTTTCTGGAGTTGTCTGATCTATGGGAGGCACTTTCATATGTTTTCCCTAACACTTGCTTTAAACAGTGGTACCCCCTGCAATCATATACACAGCAAAATTTAGTAAACATTGTATGTTAATCAGGTTTTTTGCTGTGGTATCATTAAAACCTAATCTGTACAATCTGATTACATCAATGTATATCTAATAGGTTGTCAAAGCAACAGTGACTATAGATGCAAATATTCCCCAAGAACAAAGGCCCATATCTGGCCATCCTTGAATAAGTAACTTGGGCATTGGAACTCACCATAGTCCTTGTTAGTTCTTTAATAAATTCCTCTGATTTATAGATGAGTATACTATCAACCACTGTTCATATACATCATCAATCACTACCGACCGCTTGTTGTTTTCCCCTAAGAATTCAGAAGCAGTCTAACAATAACAAGTCATGCCTTTATACGTAAAAAATGTACCTCTTTGGAGCTCTTCTGGACTTTGACCTCCATGTCGTACCTCTCCTCATCAACCACATCAATCTTGGCATGTAACTTCTTGCAGAATTCCTGGATGAAGATAAGGAAGTTAACAAAGAAAATAAATAAATATGTTTACTCTGCACTCATTGAGTTATTGTAGATTTATACACAGGGCCATCTTTAATATCGTTTGGACCCTGGGCAAAAATTTTCTTGGGCCCCCCCCCATGCAATTTGACTCTCCACCTGCTCTGAGACATACAATAAATAGCAGCTAGACTTAAAATCAGTTTACTGTATCAGATCAGGCAGCAATTGCAATTGGTTGGCAGTTGTTACAGCTATCATTACTGCTTACTGACTGGTTGCTAGAGGTTACAGCACACATTACGGCTCACTGATTAGTTGCTAGAGGTTACAGCAAATGATTTCTGCTTCTTAATTGGTTGCTAGAGATTACTGTACAGTAATACTGCTCACTGATTGGTTGCTAGAGGTTACAGCACATCATCTCCTCACTGCAGGGGAGCATGTTATACATATGAATGCCACCTTTATTTACATATCAATGCCACCGTCTGCAGCTATTTACTTAGTAACTTAGCCGCTATTTATATATGAATGCCAGCTATTTACATGTAAACACAGGGTCTGCAGGTAAGTCATCTGTACACAACAATGGGGCAGAGCTGGGCAGCATTAGTACCAGCACTTCACACTGAGATATCGGGATACAGCACGGGGCTAAAACTTCAATGGACAAGGGAATTTAAACTGGGATTGTTGGCAAGTATGAGGCAGCTGCTTTGGGCCCCACAACAATGACAGGGCCCATAGCAGCTGCCCCTATTGCCCTGCCTTAAAGACGGCCCTGTTTATACACAATAAGTAATTGAAACCTACATGGCACTAACTGGGTTCAGCACATTATCGACTGCTGGATTTACTAAGAATTTTTTTTTTAAATAACAGATTAAGCGTTTAGAAAAGCAATTACGTTTTACTAAAGCTGCGCATACACAAGTATTATTTTGTTCAACATTTTTCATTGTAAAAATGTTTGTTAATTTTTTTAATCATTAGTGTGGTCAAATTGATGTTCATATTTGAATAGTCAAAAAGTAGACCTTTGTTAAAAACAGTGCCTACAGATAAAGATGATCTACTAAAATAAGGAAACAAGGAAAAACTTCCCTGGAAATACTGTCTGTTACCATGATCAAACAACTTTATCTTTGATTGATCAGTCTTCAGCATATAGGCTGCAGTGCTGATCAGTGTATTTTAACAGTGGAGGAATCCCTGCTGTCAGAATACAAGCAGGGAGAATTCCTCCATCCACCTCTTGTGCAGGTGCGTTCAGTTTTTTCAATCAGCCCACTGATCCGTGTATCACCGTCCTTACTCTACTCTTTTTGGAAAGCAAAGGCTTTTTCTTAACACACTTCTCATGCAGGTTGAATTGGTGCAATCTCTTTCTGATCGCATGCACTTTGACTCAAACTGTTGCAAAAGTTATTTGAATGATATTTTAGGATTCTTGGGGACTTCTTTTAAAATGAAACGTTCAGCTCGTGGGTTTAATTTGCTGGGCTTGCCAGTCCTGGACAAACTGTCAATTGTTTGAAATCTCTGACACTTGCAGAGTATTGTCCCGACAGTGGATTGATTGATATCAGATCGTTTGGCAATCTTTTTAAATTCCAGGCCAGACTTATAGGCAGGCCATACATTATGCAATTTTCTTTCCTTCAACAACAGATTGAAAGAAAGAAAATTGCTTGATTCCCCCATCAACACTCACCGTGTTATAGCCACCAACATAGCCACAATGATCAGGCAAAAAAAGAAAAAGAAACCCTGGTTGATTGATGGATCAACTTCAGTACAAGCAGCCCGCCCATAGATGCGATCAAAATGTGGCCAGTTCCTGCTGAACCGGCCAAATTTTGATCTATCTATGGCCAGCTTTAGGCATCCACAACTTATTGTGGGCAGTGGGAAATTAATTTGCACCGTCTATGCCCTATCTATGGCATGATAACACCACATGTCACTAGAAAAGAGAACACCAGACCTTAGGAGGCTCTGAAAATTCATATTCAATGTGGAACACTGGGTTCTAATTAGATGGATTTGAAGTGGTGGTAAATGTAGGGATGTGCTTACTTTTTCCATATGATAAATCTGCACTTGTTAATTTAGATAATTTAAATAAATACACCATATCAATTACATGCATTATTTGTTCAACCATGTCACCTTTATCTGTAAGCACTATATGAATCGAGATCTAATGTTTACCTCTTCCAATATGTTGAAAAGTCAACAATTTAGATGGGTCCAAATTTAGAAGAAACAAATGTGTTAGATGGTATTTTACCCATAGCTACCAATCAGATCCTCCACCTTCTCATTCTCTAATATGTATGGAAGGAGGAAAAGAAGAATTTGACTGATTCCTTTGCACAATGTCTTTCCTTGATAACATTGATAATGAAGCCTGCTGTCAGTTTTATTCAGTAAGAAAGGGAAATCACCAATATTATTATTATTATTATTATTATTCAGGATTTATATAGCGCTAACAGTTTACGTAGCGCTTTACAACTTGAGGGTAGACAGTACAAATACAATACACTTTAATACAGTAGGAATCAGAGTGCCCTGCTCCTTAGAGCTTACAATCTAAAAGGGAAGGTCAATAGCAAGCTATAAGAAACCACTTCCTAACTGAAAGTGAAGGAATCTTAAATCCTATGGTACCTGAAGCTCCTGCAAGGAATGTGGGAGGCTCAGAGGGGGGCAGTTTTCAGACAGGTAACGTTCTTTTTCAGCAGCTGCGTCGGCCACTTCTTTCTCTAGAGCGACTTTCGCCACCTGGAGCATCAAGCTCTGTCCATAGAAAATAAAGAGTGTTAGGAAGCTGCACACTTAAAATGTCTTTAAAGTGTAAATTATGTTGTGGGTTAAGGAGCATGAGATTCAAAGCAGTGAGTTTATTTTTCATCTAGTATGGTGGGATGGTGGCGCAGCTAGTGTATGGATGCTCAGTTGTTGAAGTCTTGAGTTTACATCCAAGAACACCTAGAGTACACCTAGTAGTAAAACATACAGGCTAGTTTAATAAGCACTACAAAGAGCAACAGGTATTGGTACAGTGAAGTTACTTCAAGGAATTAACCATCATATTTTAAAGTGCATGTATAGCCAAAACTTTTTTTTTTAGTCTTTGATAGAGCAAGGAAGGGTTGAAACCTGTAAATTTTTGCCCCATTAGCCCAGGTTCACACTGATGTGGGATAGAAATTGTGCAAGTTCAGCCAAACTCGCACATTTTCAAACCGGCAATGCAGTCTGAATTCGGGGGCGATTTGACAGACTTCTGTGCAGGTTCCTGCACAGATGTCTATTCAAATCGCCCCCCAAAGTCACCAAAAGTATTACAGGAACTATTTTTGGGAATCCGTGCGGCGCCGCAAAGTCGGCATCTCACCGATTGGGACAGTGCCATTGCGGGCAATAGCCGCCAATTTGGCATGTGATTTGACGTGTTAAATTGCATGCCAAATCGGCCCAATGTGAACGTGAGCTCAGGGATATTTTCCTTTGTTTCTTGTCCCAGAGATGGAGCGGAAAGCTCTACAGAGAATTACAATCCTAGTTGTCACCGGAACAGATGTCCCCATTGGAAGATTTACCCACACCTCTTGTTCAGGTGACAGCTGTAATATTTTTGGGTGTTAATGGTCACCAGGACAAGTAGAGAGGGTAAGTCAACACAGATGGCAATAAAAACCTGGCAAGCATTAAAACTATTTCCTACTCTATCAAAAACGAAAAGTGTTGGCTATACTTACACTTTAACTGATGCTGATGCTCTTTGTATTGTGGCACCAAATACACCAGAAGTAGAGGTATTACTAGTAGGTTCTGAAGAGTTCTGTAGAGTGGTGACTGAAGCTGGTCAGAGATGGGTAGAATTTGGAATGAAAATTCTTAGGAAAAGAATGTTCTAGGAAAGTTTGTTTTTATAATCATTAGCTGGTCAAATCAACATTTGTTTTCGACCATAGTGATGAGAAAATTTGAAGGAGCAGGATGGAAAATGTTTTTTGAACAAATTTCTAGCAATGTGGTTTTTGGTGAAGTCTATTCATTCCAAAATCAAATGTTAAAAGCAAATGAAATCTTTTGAAAGTTCTGAAAATTTTTGTATGAATGTTCCTAAGATTTTCCCTATGAATTTTTGTTCCAAATTCTATTCATCCATGGCCAGCCTAAGACTAAGGCAGGCCATAGACAGTGTAAATTTCTTTCCTGCAGGCACGGGTTGCAGGAAAGAAATTTGCATGGTTCCCCCATCAACACAGACAATGCTGACAGGGGAATCCTTCCTGCCGACCAATTGTCTGCTCCAGGAAAGGTGGTAGGGGTGGGCGGAGGACAATGATTATTGCTAGCGGCTATATCAGCCGCGAGCAGATACAAGTGAATCTGGCAGGTTGGATTTACCCAAGTTGATTGATCGATTAACTTGGTACATTCTGCCTGCCCATACACGGTTCAAATCGATTCAAACCATCTATGGCCAGCCTAAGAGGACTCAGATCAAAAGAATAAATGTAGCCACAGACATGAGATGACTCTGATCCATCTGTTTTTGACCACAAATTGGGTTCAGGCCTTTAATGTAATACCCCCCCCCCCCCCCCACCCAAAAAAAAAATGGTTATCTTGTGTATTCTATCATCACAGATCAAAAAATGTACAATGTTTAAAGCTAGGTGAGCCCTTCATCGGCTTATAATTTTCGTGTATGTATAGAAAAAACTTTTTTAGTTTGGATAGAACAGGAAAGGGCTACAATGCGTGTCATTCTTTTTTTGTTTCCTATGTCCAGCTGGGGATATTTACCTTCACATTAGGTCCCTTAGGCACAACAGGAAGACCTCAATTCAAAGGGCCGGTTCATATCTGTTTGCTCTGGTACATCGCTTTATTGCCTACGACATTGCATTGAATTAAAGTGGTAGTAAACACAGGCAACAAGGAAAAATTCCTCCTGCAAGTCAATGCTATAATGTGCTAGTATGCATTGCATACTAGCACATTATGTGAATCTTACCCTAAAACGAAGCCCTCCAGCGACGTGCTGTCACTGTTGACAGGGCTTCCATCTTCACCCGGTCTTCCTTCTTGGTTCACCAGCTCTGGTCCTTTGAATGTGCGAGCCGCAATGACGTCACTCCGGCGCATGCATGAGTCACTGTTGACGGCACAGGGCTCTGAAGGAATGGCAGGGGTATGCCGTTCCTTTAGAGCGCATGCTCCGGTGAAATCACTGTCGGCTTAACAAGTAAATATCTCTTAAACGGTGCACAGAGATATTTACTGTACCCATACCACCAAACTTTTTGAGATGGGAATGAGGGACACCTATCAGCAAAAGTATGCAGGCATAGGACACACCCCTTGTCACACCCCCTTAAAGGAGAATTGTACAAAAAAAAAAAAAAGATTGGTTAAACCCGCAAGTGCTTTTTTCACCACTACTATTCCTTTATATTGGCTTTTGGAATTTACAAATGCAGCAATTTAGAAATCAGATGAAAGGTTTAGCACTGGGAAACACTTTTTGATAGATAAAAAGTGCATTTTATATACAACTATATAGATCAGCCCAAAATGAGGGACAAACAAGGAGGAATGAGGGACAGAGGGACATTGCTCCAAATCAGGGACAGTTGGGAGCTATGTATACCTATAGATAAGCCTTATTATAAGCTTACCTATAGGTTAAAATTAACCTAGGGGGTTTACTCCCACTTTAAGGCAGCACATTTATTTTGAGTGTGCTGCAAACGCAGCAGGGCAGACAGAAAAAGCTATAAAAAGTATTTGTTTCTGATGCACCACACCACAACATGTGTGGGTGGAGGTACTTGGTGGGGCATTCAAAATGAATGGCACCACAGCACACCAACGCACATAGCGTACATTACTGAAATGATGTGAATGAACCCTTAGACAGGTGTCCCCATAACAGATGTCCCCAATGGAAGACTGACTCCCACTTCCTGTTCTAGTGACAACTATACCATTTTAGATGTGTCAGTACTTTCACACACATCACAGTAGTCACTGGAGAAATACGATCTACAAAGTGGGGCACAGACCGCATTAAAAACCTGGCAGGGATTATAACTTTCCCTACTCTATCCAACACTTTCCCTACTCTATCCAAAGATTTACCTACTCTATCCAAAACTGAATATAAAAAAAGTTTTGACTATACATACACTTTAAATCTCTATACTACTGAGATGTGTCTCTACTTGTTCACAATAACGTAATTTACAACACACTAAAAGCACTGTGCTGCTAATGAGGTGATGAGTAACAGGTCGTTAAAACTTCTAGTAGCAAAGATATTTAATCGGCTGTTTAGCCATGAATTAATGCCTAGGAATACCTATCAGGCAGTATATGCAATATATACAAAAAAAAAAACTCTGAAACACCATTATAGCCTCCAGTTATTGAACAAGAATATTTATTAATAATATTCTGATAATATGTAGATGACTGTTTTCTCAATTGCTGGTGGTTTCTTTGGTAAATGTTGCATTCACATTAGGCAACAAACCTGTGGGGTTTATTTCCCAAAACTGAAGAGTGCAAAATCTGATGCAGCTCTGCACAGAAAGCAATCAGCTTCCATTTTTTTTTGGCAAAGCGTAATTGAACACTCTGAAGTTAGAAGCTGATTGGCTCCCATGGACAGCTGCACCAGATTTTGCACTCTCTAGTTTTAGTAAATCAACCCCACTGTGTGTTTAAATGATGTACAGTGACACTGCAAAGAGAAAGCAAGACTAACATGGTAATGCTGATAATTACAGACACATGCTTACCCATATATAGTAACATATTTGCACAAAAAGGTGTTATAGTGCATATGTATCACAAATTTGTGTATGTAATTTAGAGTTACATTAGAAAGCCATCATTAAATTTACAAATTTAACCTACATCGTATTTTGCTATGCGTTACATTCAACCACCACTTCACCAATTTTGCTTACCTTCAGGTGCGTTTTACGGGAATTTGTCATTTTAGACATCTTGGCGGTTTATGTGATACCTGCAAATGAAACACCACAAATATTACTGTCTCTGATATAGGCAAGCATTATAACAATATCAATGCCGACAAATCCTCCAGCATGTACCGGTAAGTTCTGGAGTAAACTTTGGTCCTGACTTCTGCCTACAAAATTCTCGAAGTTCTAAACTGAATCCTTGGCTGTTCTTCCTTTTCAGTCTCTCCCCACCCCCTAAATAGACCACGGCTGAGAGGCCAGAGACACTGACACCTGCCTCCTCTTTTAAGTCACTCGATCTCATGGGAAGCATAAGAAACTGTAAGACTTTCCCAAAATATCTTGCAGAACCTTTAAGGAACGTCAGCTGTCTCTCCTCGTCCAAGTTGTGACTGCCCAGCAAATCTTCACTGGCAGCCCCCAGCCCATAAAGAGGGCACAGGTGAAAATAGTGAGGATTATATACTCCTCCTGCTTGATCCTGGCATTAGACATATTTAGGGAGGTCTTATTTCATACCCCAAATAAAGAACATACTGTACTATCTTATAATGCTAAGTAGCTCTGTGTGCCTGCCCAGAGTCACCATGGTGAATGCCATGGACTTTATTTAATAACAAAGTACAAGAGCAATGAACCCTTATCAACCAATCGCAGTACAGCTTTGCTTAATCCATGATTTTTACTAATCTTTAAAAATTACTGCCTGTTGCACATATTACATAAAGCCATTGTGTGCAACATTACAAGTAATGTGTAAACAAAGAGGCCTTTACAACATGCATTGAACATCCTACTTCTCTAATCAGTTTCTACACTGTAAAAAATCTTTCTATATCTACTAAAAAAAGTTCATATCTGCACCCTAAGTATATTAAACACGCAATGTGACACAATTGGTTAAAGCAACCTTTCTGAACCAGGGTTCCATGGAATCCTAGGGTTCCTCAAGAGGTTGCTAGGGCTTCCTTGAGCAATGAGAAATTTCTGCCTCTCAGATAAGTTCCCACTGACACCAATGATCTTTTTAGCTAGATGTGTAAGGGGGTAATTCTTCCCAATGACCACGAGTGTAAGGATCAGTCTTCCCACTGACTATCACACTAATGTATAATGAGTTTTAGATATAGTAATTTTTAGCAGGGGTTCCCTGAGATCAGAAAGTTATTTCAAGGGTTCCTTTGCATTGAAAAGGTTGAGGAAGACTGGGTTAAAGCAACAATTCCCAGCATACCCCACAGAATGCTGAGGTTTGTGATGCGATAGTTTTAAGAAACACCACACCTGATACACAAAACATCTAAATGAATCATGTTGCCAACACAAAAACAATAGCTTGGCTATGCAACTACAGTGATATTAAATGCTCAACATGCTGCAAAGTCTTTAATTGGCCGATAATGCTGAAAACGTATTTTTGGGCATAGAAAAGCACCTCTTTGGATGATCTGGTTTGCTAAAGGCATAGCGAATATTCCCTGAGCAAAACAGAGCTGCATTCACTGAGAAAACCCTGTTGCATATTGACTTTGCAATATTGACTTGATATTTTATATTGACTTTGCTCTACTGTTTAAAAAAAAACAAGGAATCCGGAACAATAAAGACCTTCTGACATGCTTAATACACCAAGCCTGAAGATCCTGAGAATCTCTACAAGCAAGACAAATGCTTTTCATAAGAGCTATGACACTTTGGGGTTGATTTACTAAAACTGGAGGGTGCAAAATCCGGTGCAGCTCTGCATAGAAAGCAATCAGCTTCCAGGTTTTATTGCCAAAGCTTAATTGAACAAGCTGAAGTTAGAAGCTGATTGGCTACCATGCACAGCTGCACCAGATTCTGAGTGTGCCAGTTTTAGTAAATCTACCCCTTTGCACAGTATATGTATACATGCTCATAATAAATTTGCCTGATAAATAATTTTAACTCTAAATAGTAATTTATTTCACTCATTATTTTCTAACCTGGAATGCCAAGAATTGGTATGCTACAGCCTTTGGGCATCAAGACTAAAAGGTAGCTAGATGGACGTATAGCAATCTAAATATTATAAACCATCTCAGCCCTGTACAATCACTGATCATTGATTTTGATTCCACACTGCCGGTTGAGAGGCAGCATCATGAGGACCAGTTTTTACCCTCTTCATTCCTGCCCATATCTATCTATCTATCTATCTATCTATCTATCTATCTATCTATCTATCTATCTATCTATCTATCTATCTATCTATCTATCTATCTACTCAGCATATTGCATGAAACTTTCCAAAGTGTTGGATCTCTTACAGTACCAGCACAGCTCTCCAAATGCCATGATCCCTACACTAAGTCATACCATACAACAGTCTCTTTCCATGTTTACCCAGGTTCAGATTTCCAGGAATACATGAAAAGAGGTTGAAAAGATGATGACCATTTATAAAACGTATGCAAGCTGAAAAATGTCCAGCTTCTGTGTGTTGTATTTGTTCTCTTACAACCTGTATCTTATAGACCCTAAACCTACTACGTTTTAAATTGCATACGAGATATGTAATTAGCAAAATAGCACTTTTTAGTAAAGAACAGAGATTTAATTTTATGCAATCTCCAGTTTTATGAACGGCCATTAATGTTATACAGTACATCTAGCTGTCCTATAAACCCGATGACATATTTCAATTTCAACACACAAACACACAAATTGCTCGTCTCTAATCGGCTGGGTGATTATATTGACTACGCTATCAATAATAAATACAAATGTACCCTGAGATACGACATCAAGACCAGTAATTACTGTAGACTTAATTGTAATTTCTGTTTGGCATATGATTTATTGCAACATATATATATATATATATATATATATATATATATATATATATATATATATATATACGGTATATATGTTTATGTTGATTATTTCAGCAATTATGAACTCTTCCTTAAATTCATTTTAAATATGAAATCTACCCTTATGCAATGTATTATTACACTACATGTTCTTCACCAGGAAATGGTAATCTTGTGAAACTGGTGTTGTAAGAAGAATATGTTGATAGGGAATATGATACTATTGTATTCTCGGTATTAGGGAATGGTCAAGGCTTGGTCCGTCTAATCTCTGCACATAAGGCCAGATAACAGTTGCCCACTTGCCAGCTGTTTTGTGGCCATTCTGTCGCCCCCTGTAATATATACATGGTGTGCATACAGTTGTCTCTGAGGATTATTTTGCTGTAACACAAGCCCTAGGGTGCCTTATTTCCCTGGCTTGGCTTTTTTCTTACCTGTCCCTTGTGGACGGAGCCCTCAGAATGAAGCAGGGGTTGGACTGTAAGTGATGGACATTGAGGGGGGTATTAATATGCTGGGGGAGCCTTGGTCATTTGATGTCTAGCTCAGTAAGGACATGCAAACCCCCACCAGCCAATCACGTGGCAGGAGACACAAATACTTAGGCCCTCCTACCCCAGCTCATCTTAAGACATCTTAACCCTTTGATTGCTTTATTGTGGCATTAGATCACTAAACTCCTTACATTTTTTATTGCCCCTAGATGAGTACCTAAGATTATTATTTTTGGTTTTAGGTTCACCTCCCATTACATAGACAAACAGCCTTTTGTTAAAAAAAAAAAAAGTTATGCCAGTGTCCCAAGTTGGTTGTTCTGCGTTGGTAGGGAAGCCCCTTGTCCTTTTCTTGAACTAAGCCCACCTGTCTCTGCGTGCAGCCACTGATATATGATACTACCGCCCATACAGTCTATGACATTACTTGATATTTTATTACTGCTCATTCATACACCTCTGCCCCACAGTGTTCTCAAACATTCACTCTTGTTTGCTCTCTGGGGACACTAATGATTTAGCCACTATGGGATAAGAAGCAGTAAAGTGCTGACCTCTACTGGACAATACACTAATTGCAAGTACAACACTAACCTTTCAGGAGGTTCCTTTGTCTTATGCTGCGTAAACACGGTTGGATTTTCCGACAGGAAATGTTCGATGGGAGCTTGTTGTCGGAAATTCCGACCATGTGTAGGCTCCATCGGACGTTTTTCGTCGGAAATTCCGGCAAACAAAATTTGAGATCTGGATCAACAATATCCGTTGTCAGAAATTCCGATTGTGTGTACACAATTCTGACGCACAAAATTCCACGCATGCTCGGAATCAAGCAGAAGAGCTGCACTGGCTATTGAACTTCATTTTTCTCGGCAATTGCCCTCAGCAAGAGAAGTTGCGCCACAGCTTAGTAAAGTGCACAGTCTATTTGCCTTTAGGAAAACAACCCCTATGGCTGAGCTGCAGTGTGCTAGACATGCTGCATTTTATTGCAGTGCACCCTGTTATGTTATATTGCATGGCAATGTACAGCAGTGCAGCACATCCTGCTGCTGTAAATTGCCATTATTGATGTGTATGTTTTAAACACTTCAGATAAAGTTTGTACAAAAAAAAGTGGGCTATGTGATGCGCTAAATCGTGCCCCACACTGCCCCCTACTGCAGCTGGTAAACCACTATGCCAGCTCTCTGTACCCATTTGAATGTGTGTGGCCCGGTTCCTAACAGGCCATGGCCCAGGGATTGGGGATTCCTGCTCTATCCGATTTTCCTGCCTTATCTGTTAAAAGTTGTATATTCTGGAGTTGATTTACTGAAAGAATAGAGACCATGGACTGAGCATGTGCTAGGAAAACGCAATATTTTTGGTTTTCCCCGTACACGACTGGGAATTCAGGGCTCATGCACACTTGAACTCAAAAACTATGCATTTACAAGCTTTTGAACAAAAAAATTCTTTGCCTCTAAATGACCCTCCATGTTAGGCTATTGTGTTAATTTGCTAAAGGCAAATATACTGTGCACTGCAAGTGCAGTTTCTCCAGAGCTTACTAAATGAGAAAAGGGTATCAAAGAATATCCAATCACTTGCAAGGAAAATAAAATTAAAAAACAGTATTTTTGATTGCACATGATTGGATGATGGACGTCAGCAGTGCTTCTGCTCATTTACTAAGCTCTGGAGCAACTGTACTTTGCAAAGTGGACAGTCTCTTTGCTTTTAGTAAAGTTAGTGGACACTATAGGGGTTTACAGGAGTTTAGCAGCAGGGGCATTTAGAGGCAGAAGAAAATCTACCAAAGTCATGTTCAGGAGAGGAGCTTTTAAGAATAAAAAGGGTGTAAAAGCGCCAAAGTTTTTTTGGCCATTCCCTTATTAATACATTGTGATGGCCAGAATATATTAACATTCTGGACAAAAGAATGCACTTTTGCCAGACATGTTAACACGCATAATTGTATGTGAGTGCACATGCAAAATGTTTCTTTTTACCGTGTTTTTCTGCTGCTAAACTCCTGTAGAAAAGGCATCATAGAGAAAACAGAGTGCATGTGGCCCCAAAGTGAAAACAGCATTATTTGTTTGCTAACATTCACTTCACAAAATAAACAGACATTCAAAGTGAACGTTCCTTTGCTAAATGATCAAATGAGTGATTCCTACAGACCTCCCAACTTTCTAAAAAAAAAGGAAAAGAAGGACACTATTTAGCACAATGTATATAGGCAGGGCCATACCGCCAATAAGGTCAATTGATGTGGCCACTGCAGGTGGCACAAATGAAGGCACAGTAGAGGGCAGTACTGAGGCCTGAGTGTCCATACCATCCTCAGTGCAGCTCAGGAATGCTAAACCTGATAAAATCACAGGCTCAGCGTTACTGAGCACCCTGGCCAGGCACTGCTCCTCTCACACTGGCAGGCACATCAGTCAAGCCTCTTCATTGATTCAGAACCCATTAACATTGAAGGCTCAGCGCCAGTTAGCACAGCGCTGCCAGCCACTGTGGCTGTCTGTGTTACGGAGCAGTGACCGGGCATAGACTTTTACTCAGTGACATTCAGCCTGCACTTTTAACAGGCTCTGTACCACTGTGGGTGTGCTACCACTGCCCAAAGGTGGCCGTCTTTGCCACAAGGGGGCCTCAAAAATGGCCACCTTGGGCTATATCTACCTTCACCATGGCCTTGTATGTAGGCAAAGCTTACACTCCCTTTATGCAGACCATGAAGAATCATTGTGTATGCCCGGCCAAAACTATGTTGCTTTTTGTGTCCTGCTGGGGTGATTTCTTACACTTCCTGTCTTGGAGACACAACAGGAAATAAGAGGCAAACTCTCCTAATTGAATGGTCTTTCCGTTTTAGAGTGTTGTCAGGGGAACAGGTGTCCCCTTTGGAGAATATTCCCTTACTTCTTCCTCTGTGACAACTTACAGATCACAATTGCCATAAAATGTGACTGGGAGCATTGTCATAGCTCCCAACTGATTTCGAGGGACTGTCCCTGATTTGAAGCAATTTCCCTCTGTCCCTCTTTCCTCCTCATTTGTCCCTCATTTTGGTCTGATCCATATAGTTGTATATAAAATGCACTTTTTATCTTTCAAAAGGTGTTTCCCAGTGCTAAACCTTTCATCCAATTTCTAAATGGCTGCATTTGTACATTTTAAAAGCCAATATAAAGGAATAGTAGTGGTAAAAAAAAGTCCTTGTGGATTTAATTAACCTTTTTTTTCGTTAATTCTCCTTTAAGGGGGTGTGGCAGGGGGCGTGTCCTATGCCTACATATGTTTGTTAGCAGGTGTCCCTCATTCCCGTCTCAAAACATTGGGAGGTATAGCAATGTTTAAATGGTGGGATAAAAGTTTAAAGCTGAACTCTATGCAGATATAAATAAATATCAATAAATGCAGCTCTGTAATCAATAACATACAACTAAATTTATATTGAAGTGCAAGCCATGTAAGCCAAGATATACAGGCAGTCCCCGAGTTATGAACGGGTTAGGGACTGCCTGTTTGTTCTTAAGTCGGATTTGTTCGTTAGTCGGAAGGGCATGCGCAGAACGGCAGAGATGTCGTTTTCCAACGTAATTTTCCGATGTTTTTCAATGTTTTCCGACGTCGTTTTCTGATGTTTTCCGCTGTTTTCCCATGTTTTCCGATGTGCCCGCCGACGCCGCCTCCCGTTCGTAAGTAGGAGTCGTTCGCAAGTCGGAAGTTCATAACTCAGGAACCTCCTGTACCAAAGTAAGACATCACTCAAACCAACCTGATGCTCTAGGAATGTATGTAACTTTGGGGTTGATTTACTAAAGGCAAAATGACTGTGCACTTTATAAAGTGCAGTTGCACTCTGCAAGTTCAGTTGCTCCAGAGCTTAGTAAATGAGGTAAGGCTTCACTTTGCAAAGAATACCCAATCACGTGCAAGAAAAATTTAAAAAACGCATTTTTGCTTGCACATGATTGGATGATGGAAGTCAGGAGAGCTTCTGCTCATTTACTAAACTCTGGAGCAACTGCACATGCAGAGTGAAAATGTACTTTACAAAGTGCACAGTCCATTTGCCTTTAGTAAATCAACCCCAATGTGTGGCCTCAGCCAGTGCTGCTCCGGCGCTGCTCGGGCCATGCCATCTCATGCATTTCGCCCTGAGCGAAACACGTCGTGGGCATGGCCAGAGCAGCGCTGGCTGGGGTCACACATTGTTACAAACATTCCTAGAGCACCGGGTTGGTTTGAGTGACGTCTTACCTTGGTATATCCACACTTCTGGATCAGTGAAAAGATACCTGCTCCCATATTCTGAACACTGGTGGGGGAAATTTTATCCACTGGCTTTGACCACCGCTACAAGCTTTATGTGACCACAGCGAGCCATGTAAGGACCTGAATGGGACCTGTTATTAGCCTCTTTCAGTCACTGTACAGAAGAGCTGAAGTGTAAGGAAAATAAAGCAGTACAAGGAGCCAATCAGTTAGTGTGCTGACAAGAAGCATGCTGATAGGAGGAGAGGGCTGCTTCTCCTTTCACTGTCCAGTCACACGCTGGGGCAGGTCTGGGATGACTTTGGCTCAGAGGAAGTGGGTTGAATAATACTGACAATCAGATTAAGGACATTAAGCAACAGATAACAAAATAGAGTGATGGAAATCTCTGGACTGAAAGTAGAACTATAGGCAACACTTTTTTTTTCCATTTTGGATAGAGCCAGGGAGGGTTATAACCCCTTTCAGATTTTTCACTGGTGTCCCAGTGCAAAGATTTTCCTTCACTTCCTGTCCCATAGCCAAACAGGAAGTGAGAGGAAATCCTAGCAAATTAAGGGAATTCCTTGGGGACCCCCAGGTCACAGGAACTAGTGTCCCCATTGGAAGATTTCCCCCTATTACTTTTCTGGGGACAACCCAAAATTTGGGATTTTCTTTTAATTTCACTTTCAGGTAAACAGGACAAATAGAGAGGATGAATCTCCTTAATGGGGACACAGACAGCAATACAAACTGGTAAGTGTAATAATCCATCTCCACTCTATCCAAAATGAAAAAAAAAGTTTTGCCTTTAAATTAAATGAAATGAAACAAGATGAAACAAATCAATGAAACAAAATTAGTAACATAACGAATCTATCCAAAACAAATTTTTCCGGTCTGCACATCTCTAATCTCCATCAGGTACATGACAAGTAGTTTCATGTTGCATCTTCCGGCAATGCCTGTACTGTATATATAGATCAGCCAGTGGCAGCCAGTCCATTAGAGGCGCCCAGCGCCGCCCCTTCTCTCCAGGCCACCCCTATATGGTAATGGATAGATTCATGCATAGCATGAATCTATCCATGGCCGCCGCCCCCCTATTAATGCGTCCAGCCCCTTTCAGGGCACCGGGCGCATGAATTACAGCTGCAGGCAATTTTTTTGAAGCACCTGATTAGAGCCAGAGGCTCTAATAGGCTTCAAAATAGGGTGGGCTCGGGTCGCAGAGCATGCGACCACAGCCCACCCAGGTGTGTTACAACAGCGAATAAACATTCGCTGTTAAAACACCGATCCTCAATCCAGCCAATTTAGAAGCTGGTGTGAGACCCGTTTTCCGATTGGCCAAAAAAGAGAAGACTCCCGATTGGCCGCCGAGGAGGAGGGAGGAAACGGAAGCCGCTGCCGTGGAGAGCAGGAGAACGGGAGGCCACCGCCGAGCAGGGGGAAGTCGCCGGTGATGGGGTAAGGGCTACTGACCGACCTTGGGGGGAGGGTGGCATACTTATACCTCCCAACATTTTGAGATGGGAATGAGGGACACCTACTAACAAATGTATGTAGGCATAGGACATGCCCCCTGCCACACCCCCTTAAAGGAGAATTAACCAAAAAAAGGGTTAATTAAATCCGCAAGGACTTTTTTTTTTACACTACTATTCCTTTATATTGGCTTTTAAAAAGTACAAATGCAGCAATTTAGAAATTGGATGGAAGGTTTAGCACTGGCAAACACTGTTTTAAAGATCAAACGTGCATTTTATATACAACTATATAGATCAGAGCAAAATGAGGGACAAATGAGGATGAAAGAGGGACAGAGGGACATTGCTCTAAATCAGGGACAGTTGGGAGTTATACATACTGTTTTTTTTCTCACCAGCCGCCACTGAGATCAGCCTTACATTTTATATGTACTATGATTTTAATTTTTGTCGCTTTTTCAAATTCTTTTTTTGTCCTTTAGGTTGGGCACACATGGATAATCTTCATTAGCGTGTTTATTGGTCATGATTCGCAATTAATGACTGCCAGTTATTTCACATATGGAACAGTGCAATGTGGCATGTGCCATGTAGCGCTTATTCGCACAATGTTCTAAATTTGTGCTGTGCAACCGCATATGTAGCAATCAATAGCAATTAAGAGGTGATCATAAATGATGAGCTGTAGCAGAAATCACTTGCATGCACACAGCCTAGTTCATTTTTTGGGGATTTTCTTTGCTTTAGCTACTTGTAAGTTACATTTTCATTTTTTTTTTTTTTCTTTTACACTTTCATTTTGTATCATTGATTCTGGTCCACCCTTACACCAAGTTGTGAGTGCCCTCTTGTGGTCTGTTGGGTATATATCATACACTCTCAATGCTGGTGTATTTTGGAGCTGCCTCTGCTGAGCAAGATTGCACATCACTATCAACACTACCCAGGTCTGTATGGCTAGTTTGTTAACATTTGCAACATGGGCTTTGGAAAATTGATTCTGCCATTTTAATCTATTATTTTATTTTTATTTAATTATTTTCATCTCTATCTGAAGCGAAGAAAGGGACAATATGCAACAAATGTGATTCCTGTATTAAATGCATAGTAGTGTTAGTAGTATCTAGTCATTAGGATATCTTCCTCTAATTTTCTTTTACATTTACATAAATTTATAGAATTCTGAATTTTAGTTCTTGTGACCCATCTCTGAGGCATACATAGCAATGGATCAACTAAAAAGTATTCTAACCTGTATTATTGCCAGCTATACATTGATTTTTAACAGCTTCCATTTTATTATTTTGCAGTGTTTAGTTCAGGGGTCTTCAGAAGCCCGAAGGGATGAGGCCAAAAAGCATTATATTTAACCTAACTGTACTCATTGCTGTATTTGTGTGTATATAAAATAAATATTTCCTGGCACACTTCATGCCAGCATACTACGGGTCATCTCTGCACTCTTGACTCCATCAGGAGTTGGTAATTACTGGCTCCCCCTATTCCTGTACAGCCAGGCAACATGCATTTCCAACTTGCATCCAGACACAAGAAATCAGTCCATCAGTTTTTGTTGTGTAATTGGGGATCAACTTGGATCGGGTATAGGGATAATGGGATGCCCAACTTGACTTGAAGAACAACAGATGAGGACAAACTTCTTTCTCTATGTACAAAAAGAGATGAAGATCCTGAACTGTACTCCCTGTGGAATAATCGCAGTCTCTATGGATCAAGTGTCAAAGTTCTTTATGAACCAGGAGCTCTCAGTCCCCTTCAGTGAAATAGCACAAAGTCCCAACTGTATGCAGGAATATCATATCTCTTCAGCAAGACTTCACTCCGTTCTGATACTTGCAGATACTACCAGCCCACCTGGCTGCTCTAAAGAACTCCCCAAGACAAGGGATCAGGATTTAGCACAATGCTTACCTTGGAAAGTATGCTACGTCTGGCAGTATTTCCCCTTGTACACCCCTGGGTGTGTTGGGGTACTCATATTGTCCTTTGCTTCCCTCTGCACTGGGCAAGAATCCTGTTCAGGCCTCCAACTGATCAGATCTTCCCATGCTAGCCCGGATGTACAAAGGTAATGGAGATTCCTCTCTTAGGCTTCCTCTCCTTCCTTTCCTCAGCTCCCAGCCTGGAGGCTGAGCCCCCAGCCCCTAGGTCCCCTCCCAGGCCACACAACAGCTCTTTAGCACTCCACCTTCCACCCGACTCTCCTGATGGCCAGGCTCCACCATATTTACACCATATTTAAGGGCTGACTCAGTCCCCCTGCCAGGTCCTCTGCCTGGGGATTGGCCATATTCCCTCAAGTATGCAGATCAGGACCTCCTGGGCTCTGCTGACTAACTACCAGAACCTTCTCCAAGTGTCTAGATCGTTAATCTAGAGATTAACTGCTTGCTGACCATCCGCCGCAGTTGCACTGCGGCAACATGGCTCGGCTGCGCGAATCGCCGTCATGTTACATCAGTTCCGCTTTTGTCCACTAGGGGCGCGCGCGCACCCCCTGCTCGTCCACGGAGCTGATGCGAGTGCCTGACCGTCGCGATCACTGCTGGGCTCCCGCGATCGCTCGGGGCACATGGAAAACCGGGATCTCTGTGTCTTAACACAGAGATCCCGGTTCTCTGATGGGAGAAGTGACAGATCGTCTGTTCATACAGAGTATGAACAGTGATCTATCTCTTCCCCTACACAGTCCCCTCCCCCCTTCAGTTAGAACATACACTAGGGAACACATGAACCCCTTTATTGCCCCCTAGTGCCTAACCCCTTCACTGCCAGTGACATTTTTACAGTAATCAGTGCATTTTTATAGCACTGATCGCTGTAAAAATGCCAATGGTCCCAAAAATGTGTCAAAATTGTCCGACGTGTCCGCCATAATGGCACAGTCCCAAAAAACGAATAATAAAAATGCCATAAAACTATCCCCTATTTTGTAGACGCTATAACTTTTGCACAAACCAATCAATATACGCTTATTGCGATTTTTTTTTACCAAAAATATCTTGAAGAATACATTTTGGCCTAAACTGAGGAAAAACATACTTTTTTCATATATTTTTGGTGGATATTTATTATAGCAAAAAGTAAAAAATAATGCGTTTTTTCCAAAATTGACGCTCTTTTTGTTTATAGCACAAAAAAAAAAAAAACGCAGAAGTGATCAAATATCACCAAAAGAAAGCTCTATTTGTGGGAAAAAAAGGACGTCAATTTTGTTTCGGTGCAACGTCGCACGACTGCGCAATTGTCAGTCAAAGCGACGCAGTGCCGAAATGCAAAAAGTGCTCTGGTCAGGAAGAGGGTAAAATCTTCTAGGGCTGAAGCGGTTAAAGACTCACACAGTTACCATGAGTCATACCAAATACATTTACCTACATGAGTTGCACACTAGAGGGCGCTAAATTTGTATTTAACAGAAAAGGAGCCCCTAGTGGACCTCAGCTGGAGGCTTTTCTTTCATTTTTTTCTTTTTTTTTTTTTTTACAAAGGACCTGCATTCACTATATTAAAGTGGTCCTGGTTCTTCAAAGTCTTCAAATATGTACACACATAAAAAAATAAAAAAACTGATCTTAACTATCAAGAGATGTACATTGTGCCTATTAATCTACTCATCATAGATAGATAACAAAGAGGGACACCGTTTAGTACAAAGTAGGTAAAGGACATCCCTGGCATGCCCCTAGTTATGTTAACCATGAAAAATTTAGAAAAAAAAAAAAACATTATTGTGTAAACCCCTCATGTGCTCATGTTCACCACTGCTTTTTCTTTAAAAAAAAAAAATTTTTAAATGCAGTAACATAGTGCAAAAAGGAAAGGCTGATATAACACTTTTATTAGTTAAAGGAAAAGTCCAGCCAAAGCTTGTTTAGCTGTACTTCTCCTAAGGCTCACAGGAATGTATAGTAGTTCGTTTTGCACTTCTGTGACCCATTTTCAGCAGAGAGCGGACTAAAGTCGACTCTCTGGTGACGTCAACGATGTCAGTCCAGGCACCGCGTCATCCCGACAATGAGAGTCTGGATTCGCCAGGTGCCTGCACTGCCACCCGCGGGAGAGCCTGAGACGCCCGCTCCCGCCTCGCCACAGCTCAGCGCTCCAATGAGCGAGGAGGGAGAAGAGCAGAGAGCTGCCTGTGATTGGCAGTCTGCAGTTCTCTGCTCGGGGAGCTGTGAAAAATGAGTGATTGTCGGTGTTCGATCGCTGGGTTCTTAGTGTTAGAGGTACCAGGGAGGACAGATGCAGCATCAGACCCATGCTGCATCCACCTAGGTAAGTATGAATAGGGAAAAAAAATCCTTTACTTCTCTTTTAAAGCTGAACTCAAGGTATGTTATTTTTGCACACTTACACTGGGCCAGCTTGGCTACATACAGTGATAGCCAACATCTTCCAGGTTCCCCAGTACTTTGACCACAGGTGATCACTTGCTCAGCACCTCCACCATTCATAAATAGCCCTGTATTTTTCAGTGAATACAAGGTGTATTCTCATTGGACGAGGTGCACGCCCCTCTTCTCCACCTCATCCAATCAGAGAATGCCTTGTATTCATTGAAAAAATACAAGGTGTTCTACAAATGGCGGCATTGGCAAGCAAGCAACCTCCTGTGGTAAGTAGAGCAGAGGGAAGCCGTTCGCACAGAACTTGGAGGCTCATGGCTATCACTGTGTGTAGCAGAGGCTACTACAGTGACTTACAGCATCCCTAGCAACCCTCCATATATTATTATTATAGGTTTTCTATATAGCGCCAACAATTTAAACAGTGCTTTACATACTGTACATT
Source organism: Aquarana catesbeiana (assembly GCF_042186555.1). NCBI lineage: Eukaryota > Metazoa > Chordata > Amphibia > Anura > Ranidae > Aquarana > Aquarana catesbeiana. The sequence continues at coordinate 86,344,686 of NC_133334.1, read as the reverse complement.
CTTATCAGTCCCTGCCATCAAGGAGCTTACAATCTAATGTTTATGCCTCTCAATTATACGAGATAATTAACCCACCAGCATGTCTTTGGAGTATGGAGGAAATCGGGAGTACTCGGAGGAAACCCACACAGGCACAGTGAGAACATGCAGGTCGTGTCCTGGTTAGGATTCAAGCTGATGACCCTACTGCAGCAAGGCAGAAATGTTAACCACTAAGCCATTGTGTTGCACTTTGGATGTCAGATATCCATACTTACATCGTGCCAAGCTGGCCCAATGTATGTATGCAAAAAATTGAATTCCTGGAGTTCAGCCTTAAAGTGTTCAAAAAAGAGGGACAACTGATAAGAAAAGAGGGACCCAGGGATTTGGTTCCAAAAGACATATGGTATTCTTCTTGTCAGTGGCGGTTGAGTCTCAAAGTTTTTTCGGGGGCGCAAACAAACTGAAAAATTCTGAAAAAAAAAAACATCAATTGCAGCCTCACTGTGCCATCAATTACAACCACTGTGCCCATCAATTGCAACCTCACTGTGTCCATCAATTACAACCACTGTGCCCATCAATTGCAACCTCACTGTGTCCATCAATTGCAACCACTCTGCCCATCAATTGCAACCTCACTGTGTCCATCAATTGCAACCTCACTGTGTCCATCAATTGCAACCTCACTGTGCCCATCAATTACAACCACTCTGCCCATCAATTGCAGCCTCACTGTGTCCATCAATTACAACCACTGTGCCCATCAATTGCAACCTCACTGTGTCCATCAATTGCAACCTCACTGTGTCCATCAATTGCAACCTCACTGTGCCCATCAATTACAACCACTGTGCCCATCAATTGCAACCTCACTGTGTCCATCAATTACAACCACTGTGCCCATCAATTGCAACCTCACTGTGCCCCTCAATTACAACCACTGTGCCCATCAATTGCAACCTAACTGTGTCCATCAATTGCAACCACTCTGCCCATCAATTGCAACCTCACTGTGTCCATAAATTGCAACCACTGTGCCCATCAATTGCAACCACTGTGCCCATCAATTGCACCCTCACTGTGTCCATCAATTGCAACCACTCTGCCCATCAATTGCAACCTCACTGTGTCCATCAATTGCAACCACTGTGCCCATCAATAGCAGCCACTGTGCCCATCGATAGCAGCCTCTGTGCCCATCCATTGAGCCACTGTGCCATCAATTGCAGCCACTGTGCCCATCAATTGCAACTACTGTGCCCATCAATTGCATTCACACTGTGTCCATCAATTGCAACCACTGTGCCCATCAACAGCAGCCACTGTGCCAATCAATAGCAGCCATTGTGCCCGTCAATAGCAGCCACTGTGCCCATCCATTGAGCCACTGTGCCCATCCATTGCAGCCACACTGACCCCCCCCCCCCGGTGGCATTTAACCAGCAAACCCCCCACCCCCATGCCCGCCCACTCGCCGTCTGACCGACACTTACCCCATTTTGGTGGCGGGTCAAGTAGCGAGTGATGGCGGCGAGCTATGCGACGGGCAGCGGCGAGCTATAGGATAGGCGACGGCTCCTGAGTCCTCCATGCTTCCGCCATGCGTCTTTTCTTTCTTCCTTCTAGGCATCCAATAGGATCGCCTGTCCTTTCAGCCAAACAGGTGATGGGTATCAGACCCACGCTTTCTGATTGGCGGAGAGGCGGTTATTCATTTGCTTTTCTAACACATCTGGGTGGGCTCCGAGCGCAATGCCGGAGTCCATCATATTTTGAAGTCTATTAGAGCCTATGGCTCTAATCAGGTTCTTCAAAAAAAACACCCCCCAGCCACTGTAATTCAGTCGCCCGGCATCCTAAAAGGGGCCGGATGCCTGATCAGGGGGTGGCCGCCGCGGCCATGGATAGATTCATGCTATGCAGCCTAAATCACCTGGTCAGATCAAGTATGGTTTAGAAGAAGCAGTGGCGGCCCGTCCATTAGGGACCGCCATGTTACATATAGAGGGTGGCGTGGAGAGAGGGGGCGGCACCCGTGCGCCCCTAACGGACGGCCCGCCACTGCTTCTTCTAAACCATACTTGATCTGAACAGGTGATTTAGGCTGCATTCACAATGTGCTGTTGCAAGAGCACAGTAAATACATTTTTTGTTGCGTTTTTTCCACGTTTCCAAAGCATTTTGGGGTTGCCTGACATTGACCTGCACCTGTGAATAAAGACACGTGATTTAAAAAAACGCACCAAAAACATAACTGTTCTGATGTGTTTTGCTGTGTTTTCAATTAAAATGGGAAGGTGCATTTTTGGTGCGCTTTTACTGCACCAAAAATGCACCAAAAATGCAGCAGGCAGAACTTTCAAAAACGCAACTGACCCGCAACATATTGGTGTGAAGAGTTCCATAGGAATTAATGGTCATACATTTCCTTCCATCTTTTGTAAGGCAAAAATGGAAGAAAAACGGATCAGTGTAAAAGGTCCCTAAAAGGGTGGCGCAAGGACTCCTAGAGAGGGGTCCAGAAGAGGAACAGTCCATCCAGATGAGGGGTAGTTGGAAGCTCTACTTATTAATATTGTATAGTTAGGCCTTGTTCACACAGGGCATGCATACATCTCCATGCCAGCAGTTCCATATCCATCTACTGGGGCACAGCGACTGCATGGACACAGCCATTGCTCCCAATATGACATACACTCACCGGCCACTTTATTAGGTACACCTTGCTAGTACCGGGTTGGATCCCTTTTTGCCATCAGATCTGCCTTAATTCTTCATGGCATAAATTCAACAAGGTGCTCGAAACATTCCTTAGAGGTTTTTCCATGATGTGAATCTCCCATTCCACCACATCCCAAAGGTGCTCTATTGGATTGAGATCTGGTGAGTGTGGAGGCCATTGGAGTACAGTGATCTCATTGTCATGTTCAAGAAACCAGTGGTGAGATGATTTGAGCTTTGTGACATGGTGCGTTATCCTGCTGGGAGTAGCCATCAATAGATGGGAACACTGTCATCATAAAGGAATGGACATGGTCAGCAACAATACTCAGGTAGGTCGTGGCGTTTAAATGATGCTCAATTGGTACCCAAAAGGGGCCCAAAGCGTGCCAAGAAAATATTCCCCACACCATTAAACCATCACCACCAGCCTGAACCATTGATACAAGGCAGGATGGATCCATGCTTTCATGTTTACTCCAAATTCTGACCCTACTATCTGAATTTCGAAGCTGAAATCGAAACTCATCAGACCAGGCAACGTTTTTCCAATCTTCTATTGTACAATTTTGGTTACCCTGTGTGAATTGTAGCCTCAGTTTCCTGTTCTTAGCTGACTGGAGTGGCACCCGGTGTGGTCTTCTGCTGCTGTAGCCCATCTGCTTCAAGGTTCAATGTGTTGTGCGTTCAGAGATGGTATTCTACATACCTCGGTTGTAACAAGTGGTTTTTTGAGTTACTGTTACCTTTCTATCATCTCGAACTAGTCTGCCCATTCTCCTCTGCCATCAATAAGGCATTTTCCTCCACACAACTGCCGCTCACTGGACATTTTCTTTTTTTCGGACCATTCTCTGTAAACTCGAGAGATGGTAGTGCGTGGAAATCCTAGTAGATCAGCAGTTTTTTAAATACTCAGACCAGCCCATCTGGCACCAACAGCCATGCCACGTTCAAAGTCACTTAAATCCCCTTTTCTTCCCCATTTTGATGTTCAGTTTCAACTTCAGAAAGTCGTCTTTACCACCTCTAGATGCCTAAATGCATTAAGTTGCTGCCATGTGATTGGCTGATTAGCAATCTGTGTTATCAATATCAAGCAATTGAACAGGTTACCTAATAAAGTGACAAATGAGGAGGAATGAGGGACAGAGGGACATTGCTCCAAATCAGGGACAGTCCCTCTAAATCAGGGTCAGTTGGGAGCTATGCGGATGTCATATTGGAAGCAGCAGCAGTGTCCATACAGTCACTGTGTCCAGCTAGACATGAATGGGAATACCCGCACAGGGATTCAGAGAACACCTGTGTACAGGGCTTTTTTTCAGGTGGTTCCACCACCTCTGGCTCAAGACCTCTGGCCTTGGGGGGGCTGCTCTACAATCACTTGTAAACACAGAAGTCCGGTTTCTGTGTTTACAAGTGACAGCTCTGCACTCTGTGTGTAACCCCCCTGAACTCTGCACTCTGTGTGTAACCCCCCTGAACTCTGCACTCTGTGTGTAACCCCCCTGAACTCTGCACTCTGTGTGTAACCCCCCTGAACTCTGCGTGTAACCCCCCTGAACTCTGCACTCTGTATGTAATGCAATCCTGGTATTTAATGCCCCTTTAAGACCCTCCTACTGTTCGTGAAATTTGACTGACCACACCCACTATTTGATGTGATTTGGAGGGTGTGTGTGGGGGGAGGGGTTTTGGGGGGTCGTGGTTGAGTTCCAGCACCTGTTGTTTGAGAAAAAAAGCCCTGCCTGTGCATCCCTATATGGGTGAACACATGGGGGTTACTAAAGGCAAATAAACTTTGCAATATGCAGTTGCACTCTACAAGAGTAGTTGCTCCAAAGCTTAGTAAATAAGCAGAGGTTCTGCAGACTTCCACCATCCAATCACGTGCAAGCAAAAATGCTGCTTTTTTTTATTTTCCTTGCATGCGATTGGATATTCTTTGCAAAGTGAAACTTCACCTCATTTACTAAGCTTTGGAGCAACTGCACTTTGCAAGGTGCACATTCTATTTGCCTTTAGTAAATCAACCCCAAGGTCTTGCAAGGAGCACAAATCAAATCACCCCTTGTGAACAAGGCTATATACAGTACGACTATAATTATAATGTTGCATCTAGTTAAAAAAAGAAGCAGTCCTTCTCATTTTTGACCTTTTGTATAACTTTTGTTACAAATTGGGGAACACAACCCTGATGAAATGCGGGGTGAACCTTTACAGAGAGAATAGAATAGAGAGATGCAATGACATTGATAGGGCAGTGTGTTTGCACAGCATGGTGCAGTCAGGGGAAGTCCAGCTCCTCCATTCAGTATACAGTACACAGGTAGATTAGAGATATTACTTCCTGCTTCTCCTCCCTTGCTCCTGCTCCTCCTCTCACAGGTGTTGTGGTTGCAGGCTTCCAGCCTAGTACAGACGAGATCAGTGGTAAGTAATAGCTGTGTGTCTCCAGTCGTAACTATTTGGGGTGGTCCTCTTTGCGTACCTTGCGCTCTTTATTTCCTGGGAAACTTCTGAACTGTCTACGTCTCCCTCTATCTCCATTACTTTCTTAATAGACCCTGTGCATTCTTTCCTTGCCTTGATGATATGTCAGCTTGCAGCTTTGGAGCTGTCATGTCCGGATATAGTAAAATGATCAATTTCTGCCTCTCCTGCCTATCGTATGCAATGTGCGGTGAATGACCCCCTATCAAATTTTTCTTTGGTTGCGAAACATCTCTGAGTAGGGTAGCAACACCGAAAGTGGATTCTTGGCTGAGTGCACCTGGAATGTTTGTGTGACCTTGGGCTGGTCACATTCCTATTATCTCTTTTTTTTTTTTGTGTGTGTGTTTGTTGTGTAAGTAGACAAATGTGTTTAGTGTTGCTTTATATGTGTCCAGATTGGATTTTACTGTCACCATTGATATATGTGTGTCATGGGTGTTGGTGTCACATGCTCTCCTCTGTCTGTCAACAGCACTGAAACGTCCCCTGGTGAGAGATAAGCCAGTGACGTCCCAAGAAAATGACTGGTGAGAATTGCCACCCGGTTCCTTTTTTTATCTTTGTGCATGCCCCTGGCTCATGCTACAAGCTTATTGCCTATTGCCTTTGTGCCTACAGTATATCTATGCCACTGATTTCACAATAACCTTACACTAACAGATTTTCCACACAACATTCCTCAATCTTTGCTACAATCTACAAAAGATTTGGCCACTTACAGTGATGACTTAAAGCCCATACATGCGATCTGAAAAATCGCACAACAAATACCGCTTTCAAAGTGATCATACAATAATCTGACCATTAGTACACAGCTTTTGAGAGCCGATCACGACAGTTCATGTAAAATTTTCCACAGGGACAAACACGAAAAATGTTCTCGTACGATACCAGATCACGAGATTTTTGTTTAACCTCCCTGGCGGTATTCCCGAGTGTGGCTCGGGAGTTACATTTCAGTACCATTAGCGGTAGCCCCAAGCCACACTCGGGATTACATCTCCGGATCCTGGTGCAGTGTACTTACCTTGTCCCCAGGATCCTGCGATGTCCCACCTGCTGTGTCTGCGGGATGTGTCCTCTGCCCGATGCCTCTGTGCACCAGGCTCCGTTCCCCGCGAGCATTGCGACGTATGGGGGCGGCAAATTAAAAAGTACAAAAAATCATAACACATACAGTACGCTGAAATCTTACAGATTACATTACTGTATCAAATCTTTTCACATCCCTTTCTCCCCAGTGCTTTGTCCAGTGCCCTGCATGCAGTTTTATATTATATATACTGTTCTTTCTGCCTGGAAACTGGAGATTGTCCATAGCAACCAAAAAGTGTCCCTTTACGTCAAAAGCGGTTTGAGACCAGCTAGAAAACAGCGATAATAAATTAGAACACTTGCAGAACTGAGCGATAGTGAATCGTGGGGAAATGTATTTTATAATTATTATATTATTACTTTTTATAATTATTTATAGTTATTTATTATATTATAATTTATGATTTCATGTTTTAAACGTTATAATACCCGAGATGTCTACTAGACTCTTGTTTGGACAGATTTAAGTGTGTTATTGCTAAGAATTACAGGCCTACAATATAAAACACCAAATTTCTATGCAAAACAATGTAGCGCTTTGAGACGCAAAAAACTGACATAATCATAGTGCCAGGGAGGTTAATCAGTACAAAATTCATCCCCCAGAGCAAGACCACACATGCTCAGAAGCCAAAGAATACATTACAATTCATCACAACACATTACATCACTTCCGACGTTTTCTGTCGTATGAGAATTTTCGTAATTTAGTAACCTCTTTATTTTCGATATGAAACTAGCATGCAAAAAAAGGACGATCATTCGCCTGATATTCTCATTGTGTGTAGGAGGCTTAAAGCTTGGTTCAGTCCCACAGGTGTGACCAAACGCAGACTTGTTTCCACGCTTTTCTGGTGTTTTCCTGCATGGCAGCCCATTCATTTTAATAGGATGCCCTATGCGTGAGAAACGCAGAAAAGAAATCTTTGACTCTTTTCCAAAAATGTGCGTCCCCGAACCTAGTGCTGCGACACCAAGTGGTTTAGCGAGTGTGAAATCGTACATTTGCAGATGCATGGTGTCATTAACAACTTATGGCACCATGTGTGTTTGCTAAAGGGAAGCATGTTTCTCTGCGTGCCAGGAAAGCACAAGATTTTGTGCGCATTCCCGACATGCAAAGATCTGAACCTAGCCTTATTCTCACAAGCTAAGATGTTACACACTGACTGCCCGGATTGTACAAAACAAAAACAGGACAACCTTCATGCTCTAAAAAGGTCCTCTTCTATTTTGGCTATTCAATACCTGAGTAAATGGCCTTAAGGAGGAACCTCACTGCTTTCTCCTTTGTTTTACCTGTTATGCAGGGTTATTCTCAATGAACATACCCAGATAGCGAGCAATTATGCTGCAAGTTTGAAAATGACTTGCTAAACTATTGCTAGACTTGCCAGGCGGCTTCACACATTTGTTGCAGAATTGCAGCAAGTCCGCATTGCATGACTCCAGATTAACTTTTTTTGCAAACATTCTGGAAGTCTGCTGCAAGTTCTGGTTCAGTTATGTTGTGTAATAGTCATCCCACCACAGGGGTCGCTGTGGATGAATTTTCATGCTGTAGACTTGCAGAGCTCTTGCTGTAGACTCACCACTGCAACTTTGTTCTTGCTAAAGACTTGCCACGCAAATTTGCTACAAATTGGAAAAGTGTCAACTAGAACTTGTGCTTCAAGTGCTCTGCCAGTGTACAACTTGCCAATGAAAATGTGCAGCAAGTTACCAGACTTACAATTCAACCTTGCCACAAATCCTTGCTATCTGGGTACTCACCTTGCCCAGCGAATTCAGCATTGTCTTGTTGCAATCCTCTACCTCCACTTACTTCTAGGTGATGGTTTTTGGCTTTCTTGCCAGTTGGGGGGGGTGAGGTCATCATGCACATGGGAGTCAGTCAGCACAGCTGAAGTGTGCTCAGAATGCATGCTGAGCTGCGCATGCGCAGCTCAGTTTACATTCAATAAAAGTCTGCAAGCAGGTAAGTATGTGTGTGTTATTGTACAAGAGACATAGCATGTCTCATCTGCAAAAAAAATGGATCCTGTTCGTTTAAAGCATGTTATACAGCACAGTGCGTGTTTTGTGTAATTTGGCCTTTTCTATCACCTAAAATACCTGGCTGATCCTGCCCTCCCCTTTGTAAACTGACTGCGTTTATTATGGCTGTTGAGCAGTTTACGTGCCTTTGTCATCTGTTGTCTCTCCTCTGTCTCACCCCCTGCTTGTCAGCTGTATCAGTCCCCTGCTACTAAACTTAATGTGTTTTCTTGATAAAATCTGCAGTATTAGATGACATTATGTGCCCCAATGTATGTTCCTTATAAAAAAATGCCGCTGTATACCTTAATTCAGAGCGTCGCTCAGTGCTCACACGACTGCCCGCCGCTCTGCTCCTCTCTTTCCCTCCTCCCGGCTGACGTCAGCGAGGGATTCTCAGGCCTTCCCGCTGTAGCTGTCAGATCGAGAAAGGAGAGAGGTGGTCGGTCACGTGAGCGTTTAGCAGTGCTCTGAAATAAGGTATACAGCGGCATTTTTTTTACAAATACCATACATTGGGGCACATAATGTAATCTAATATTGCAGATTATAGCAAGAAAACCACGTTAAGGGTTCTGGTAATTTGTTGTTGTGTATGGGCACCTTATATATAGCCACATATGTAAAGATTCCAACCCATGTACAGGGCCATCTTTAATATTGATTGGACCTGGGCATACATTTTTTTGCCCCCCCCCCCCCATGCAATTTCACTCTCCGCCTGCTCTAAAAAAAAGACTTAAAATCAGTTTACTGTATCAGATCAGGCAGCAATTGCGATTGGTTGCCAGCAGTTACAGCATTTCATTACTGCTTACTGACTGGTTGCTAGAGGTTACAGCACACATTACGGCTCACTGATTAGTTGCTAGAGAATACAGCAAATGATTTCTGCTTGTTAATTGGTTGCTAGAGATTACTGTATAGCAGGGGTCTTCAAACTATGGCCCTCCAGTTGTTCAGGAACTACAATTCCCATCATTCCTAGTCATGTCTGTGAATGTCAGAGTTTTACAATGCCTCATGGGATGTGTAGTTCCGCAACAGCTGGAGGGCCGTAGTTTAAGGATCCCTGCTGTATAGTAATACTGCTCACTGATTGGTTGCTAGAGGTTACAGCATATCATCTCCTCACTGCAGAGGAGCATTATATACATATGAATGCCGCCTTTAATTACATATCAATGCCGCCAGCCGCAGCTGTTTACTTAGTAATGCTGCCGCTATTTACATATGAATGCCGGTCATTTACATGTAAACAGGGGTCTGCAGGAGAGTCATCTGTACACAATACGGCAGAGCTGGGCAGCATTAGTACCAGCACTTCACACTGAGATATCGGGACACAGCACAGGACTAAAACTTCAAGGGACAAGGGAATTTAAACTGGGATAGTTGGCAAGTATGAGGCAGCTGCTTTGGGCCCCACAACAATGACAGAGCCCAGGGCAGCTGCCCCTTTTGCCCTGCCTTAAAGACAGCCCTGCCCATGTACATAGTCAGTTTGTATGAGCTGGCCATTCAGCAGACCTGTTGAATTGCCAGATTATACAGGGAAAAAGTTGCACGTGTTGAATAAACAATTACATGTGGTCATTGTGCAATATGACAAGTTTCCCAGCTGGATAAATAACAGTTAGTGTAGATTTATGATTGCTATATATAGGGCCCAATTTTCTAATAATTAGATCTAATAAAACTTAACATGGCTCATGACCTTTGTAGGGCTGCCTTAACATATAATAAAAGAATGTATTAAACGGTTTATTAGGATTGAGTTGCATAATGAAGACGTAAACGTTTCAGTATTAGAATACATATTTGGTGATTCTCCATAGGATCATAAAATGACAAAGAGGAAGCTCACAGCTATCTGACAGTTCCTCAATTCATACCTGCAGTGCACCTATGCTGAAGAACTGTCCATAAAAACATAATAAATGCATTAATGGTATTTACTGTGTATTGACAATACCAATAAAAGATTGCAAACAGTCTAGAATTCCCACCCTTACTTCTGTAAATTATTATACATTTCTTCACAGGTGGAGTAAATTGGAGGTCCTTGATCTGCTGCGAATGAACCCAGGAGTGCTCAGCTTTGAGCTCTTCCAGGTTTACACCTGTCAAAATCAGCAGCACTTTGCGGGCTCTTTTAGCCCTTTTTTGGCCACTAGCGGGGGAGAAAAAAGTGCCCTGCTATCGGCCAAAAAGCGCAGCTAAAACGGTGGTAAAGCGCCACTAAAAATAGCGGGGCTTTACTGCCAACGCCCGGAGTGGCTCAGTGTGAAAGTGCCCTTAGGGAGAGATTTACTAAAACTGCAGCACTCAGAATCTGGTGCAGCTGTGCATGGTAGCCAATCAGCTTCTAACTTCAGCTTGGCTTTGGCAATAAGGCTCCATTCCCACTTGTGCAACTTGTCATGCAACTTTGGACATCAAAGTCACATGACTATTCTTTCCCCATGTTTTTCAATGATAACCATTCATATATGTGCGACTTCAAAGTAGCAACTTCAAAGTAGTTCACGCACTAATTTAATCTGACTTTCATGCAACTTGAAGCCCATAGACTTCAATGTTAACCCTCAAAAGTTGCATGAAATTCGTACTTGAATATTATATAATGCAACAGTTGCCCATTATCACTGGTCAAAGTCATAGCTCCCAACTGTCCCTGATTTTGAGGGACTGTCCCTGATTTGGAGTAATGTCCCTCTGTCCCTCTTTCCTCCTCATTTGTCCCTCATTTTGGTCTGATCTATATAGATGTATATAAAAAGCACTGTTTAGCTATCAAAAAGTGTTTTCCAGTGCTAAACCTTTCATCTGATTTCTAAATTGTTGCATTTGTAAGTTCCAGAAGCCAGTATAAAGGAATAGTAGTAGTAAAATAAAGCACTTGTGTGTTTAACCAATCTTGTTTTTTTGTACAATTCTCTTTTAAGGGGGCGTGGCAAGGGTGTGTGTCCTATGCCTGCATACTTTTGCTGATAGGTGTCCCTCATTTCCATCTCAAAAAGTTGGGAGGTATGGTCAAAGTCAAAGTCGTATCCAAGTCGCACCCATCCAAAGTTGCATCAAAGTTGCACTCCAAAGTCGGTGCAACTTTGGAGTCATACAAGTGTGAATGGAGCCTAAACCCTGGAAGCTGATTGGTTTCTATGCAGACCTGCACCAAATTATGCATTCTGCAGTTTTAGTAAAGAACCCCTTAAATGTCTCCATATAGAGATATTACCAATATCTCTGCTATCATACAAGGAGCTGTCCTATTGTGATAGTACAACCCCAATTCCAAAAAAGTTGTGACGCTAACCTTTTTTTTTTTTCTTAAAATGGTACATTCTCTCAGTTTAAACATTTGATATATATTTTTTATTTTCTATTGTGAATAAAATGTGAGTTTATGAGATTTGGAAATCATTACATTCTGTTTTTTGTAGCTTTTGCACAGCGTCCCAACTTTTTTGGAATTGGGGTTGTAGTAAATAGAACAAAAAATAAATAAAAAATGCGGATGACATGGCAGCAGCGCTCCTTTGTCAAGCTGTCTTGTGGAACTAATGGGCTTCAATATAAAGTGTACACAGGGGGAGGGGCCAATAAAACCAATTCAAAATAATCGTTGGCACAAGGAAAAAAATATGTCACAAACAGATTAGCTATATCTAAAGAGTACATCCAAACAAGCAATAATAAGGGGGGATGTGACCATAATATGAATGGGAGTATTAAATATGCACAAACATATGGAACAACGTGATAAATAAACAATATCCATAATAGAATGATTATAAAAAAGACAATAATGTTAACAATAAATAATATATATAGGTTAAAACAATTAAAACAATATCAAACCTAAGCAACACTTTCAACGTTTATCCTATCAGACAGGCCCTTGCACTTCATAGTTGAAGGTAAATCTAAAGGGCATTGTATAATGTATGGCCAGCTTAAAGTGTTTGTTACCCCAACATTTCATATTCCTGATATGTACCTGCTGCACCATGTACGTGTGTGAGAAAGTATCCTGTTCTCTTTGTATTGCTTCCTTTATGTAAAATCCCTAGAGTTCCTACTAGTCCCTCTGCTATCCTATTAAAAACTGACCACACTAAGCAGGAGAACACACCGTGGTCAGTTCTCTAGCTACGCTGGGAACTCAGCCTTCTCTCTTCCAATGATCAGACTTGTCCTGATATGCCCCCCGCTGCACAGCCATTCACTGGGAAGCTCAGTGTGCTGCTGCTTCTCCTCCCCCAACTCTTATGCAGCTGAGAACAGAGGGAATGTGATCACTTACAAAAAAGGGAAAAAAGGTTTTTATAATGTATTTTTTATATCTATACACAAATGTTTGCCTTTCATTACTATTTTAAACTAAATGGGTGGTTTTACAAGGTGATCGTTTACAATCACTTTAAGGGAGGGTTATAACCCGTCAGTTTTTTTCCATCTGTGTCCTATAGGGGAGATTTCCCTTCATTTCCTGTCCCATAGCCAAAACGGGAAGTGAAAAAAAATGATAGCCATGGGCCCTTCAACCTCTTATCCCATTGTAATGTAAGCAGGCACAGCCTACATGAGAGTGGCAACTCTGCTGTGAAATCAGGAGCAGTCCAGAATTGTTGCCACACCATCACGTAAAACTGGGTTAGGTGGACTTCATTGGCCCATTCAATAGGTATTTAAGGGACTTTCCAGGGGGTGCAGGAAAAAAACTATAATTTACACTCGTTTTTTTTTTTTTCATTGGGAGGCCACAGTTCTACTTTAAACAAATTTCAGGCATAAACAAACCCTTCCCTTATGAATGTTTATTTTATATACAGTGACTTGAGAAAGTATTCATACCCCTTGAAATTTTCCACATTTTGTCATGTTACAACCAAAAACGTAAATGTATTTTATTGGGATTTTATGTGATAGATCAACACAAAGTGGCACATAATTGTGAAGTGGAAGGAAAATGATAAATAGTTTTCAAAATTTTATACAAATAAATATCTGAAAAGTGTGGCGTGCATTTGTATTTAACCCCCTTTACTCTTATACCCCTAACTAAAATCTAGGGGAACCAATTGCTTTCAGAAGTCACCTAAATAGTAAATAAAGTCCACCTGTGTGTAATTTAATCTCAATATAAATACAGCGTTTTGTGAAGCCCTCAGACGTTTGTTAGAGAACCTTCAAGAACAAACAGCATCACGAAGGCCAAGGAACACACCAGATAGGTCGGGGATAAAGTTCTGGAGAAGTTTAAAGCAGGGTTAGGTTATAAAAAAAATATCCCAAGCTTTGCACATCTCATGGAGCACTGTTCAATCCATTATCTGAACATTTAAAGAGTATGGCACAATTGCAAACCTACCAAGACATGGCTGTTCACCTAAACTGACAGGCCGGGCAAGGAGAGCATTAATGGGAGAAGCAGCCAAGAGACCCATGGTAACTCTGGAGGAGCTGCAGAGATCCACAGCTCAGGTGGGAAAATCTGTCCACGGGACAACTATTATGCCGCGTACACACGGCCGGACTTGCCAATGGGCTAAACTCCGTCGGCATTTCCGACGGAAAGATTTAGAACATGTTCTATATCTGAGTCCGTCGGAAATGCAGACAGAAAAAGTCCGATGGGGCATACACACGGTCGGAATGTCCGACCAAAAGCTCCCATTGGACTTTCTCTGTCAGGAAGTTCGGCCGTGTGTACGCGGCATTAGTAGTGCACTCCACAAATCTGGCCTTTATGGAAGACCAAAATGTAACTCTTTGGCCTAAAAGCAAAACGCTATGTGTGGCAGAAAACTAACACTGCACATCACTCTGAACACACCATCCCCGCCCTGAAAGATGGTGGTGGCAGCATTATGTGGGGGGGATGCTTTTCTTCAGCAGGGACAGGGAAGCTGGTCAGAGTTGATGAGAAGATGAATGAAGCCAAATACAGGGCAATCCTATAAGAAAACCTGTTAGAGTCTGCAAAAGACTTGAGACTGGGGCGTAGGTTCACCTTCCAGCAGGATAATGACCCTAAACATACAGCCAGAGCTACAATGGAATGGTTTAGATCAAAGCATATTCATGTGTTAGAATGGCCCAGTCAAAGTCCAGACCTAAATCCAATTGAGAATCTGTGGCAAGACTTGAAAATCGCTATTCACAGAAACTCTCCATCCATTCTGACAGAGCTTGAGCTATTTTGCAAAGAAGAATGGGCTAATATTTCACCCTCTAGATGTGCAAAGCTGGTAGAGACATATCCAAAAAGACTTGCAGCTGTAATTGCAGTGAAAGGTGGTTCTACAAAGTATTGACTGGGGGGGCTGAATACAAATGCACACCACACTTTTTAGATATTTATTTGTAAAAAATTTGAAAACCATTTATCATTTTCCCTCCACTTCACAATTATGTGCCACTTTGTGTTGGTATATCACATAAAATCCCAATAAAATAATTACGTTTTTGGTTGTAACATGACAAAATGTGGAAAATTTCAAGGGATGTAAATACATGTTCAAGGCACTGTAAGTACTACCATAATTTACTTCTTTATTAGTTGTTTTTATATTCTTTTTTCCCTTCAACCCAGCCAGTAATAATTTCTCGAATGGTGTAAGTCTACAGATCAGGTCAATGTCAATTTGCCGTAGGGTGATGTTGTGCCTCTTGGAATGCAGCCTTCAGGGGGGTGGTTTAGTTAAAGTGTGACTAAACCAAAAATATTTAACTGCTTCCCGCCAGCCAAACGGGAGCTCTTCCATCCTGTGTGAACATCATATGATGTCCTCCTAGTCATGCGCCCTTGGGGCCGCGTTGCAGTGCGATCTGCAAACCCACTGTGTCGACCAGACACAGCGGATGACAGATCATGGTATCGGGCTGGAACCGGGACCATGTGATCGCTGGGACCAATCACAGCGATCACATAACAGCTTTCATCCATAGCCAATCATTGGGGGAGATTTACTAAAACTGGAGCATGCAAAATATGGTGCAGCTCTGCATAGAAACCAATCAGCTTCCAGGTTTTATTGTCAAGCTGAAGTTAGAAGCTGATTGGCTACCATGCACAGCTGCCTCTTACTAAATACCTTAGACCAGGGGTCTTCAAACTATGGCCCTCCAGTTGTTCAGGAACTACAATTCCCATCATGCCTAGTCATGTCTGTGAATGTCAGAGTTTTACAATGCCTCATGGGACATGTAGTTCTGAAACAGCTGGAGGGCCATAGTTTGAGGATCCCTGCCTTAGGCTGTCTACTTTACAAAAAAGAGGTAATTTAGGGGGTATTTGTACTGACCTGGCATTTTAGGGTCTCAAGAAATGAGATAGGCCATCTGTACATCAGGACTGATCAATTTTCAAATATATATACCATAGTTTGTAGAATCTATAACTTTCACACAGACTAAATAATATACACCGATTTCAGTTATTTTACCAAAGAAATATAGCAGAATACATTTTGGCCCAAATTTATGAAGAAAGATTAGGCATTTGCAGACTTTTATAACAGAAACGTTTTTTTATAAAAGAAAAACATGTACTAAAAATATTTGGTATTTTTTCGCTAATATAGCAAAAAATAAAAACCCACCAAAAGAAAACTCTGTCTCAAAAAATGATACAGATTTCATTTGGGCACAGCGTTGCATGACTGAGTAATTGTCATTCAAAGTGTAACAGCACTGAAATCTGAGAACTGGCCTGGGCAGGAAGGGGGTAAAAGTGTCCGGTATTGAAGTGGTTAAACCTTCATGCTATAAAAATCTACTCAGAATGTAACGGCAACAATAGAATCATGTATTTTACATAGATTTTATATTATGGCAATTTGCCACCATTGAGTTAGCCAAATTTTTTAGATCTCTCCTTGCACCCTTTGGGTAGGTAACCTGAAGGTCCATGGAAAGCACTTCCAGTTCATGCACCTGAACCATATGGCCAAATCACAGTGTTATGATTTATTTTCAAGCACTAAAATGATGTTAGACCTCACGCTGCAGCTAAAACAGCCTTCACTCTTTTAGGAAGACCTTCCACAAGATTTTGGTGTGTGGGAAACTCTGCCTATTCAGCCAAAAAAGCATTTATGAGGTCATGTACTGTTATTGGATGAGAAGATCAGCTTTCCAATTCATCTCAAAGACCATGGTTGAGGCCAGGACTTTGTGGAGGTCATTAGAGTTCCTCCACACCGAACTCATCTAACCATGTCTATATGGAGCTGGCTTTGTGCGTAGGAGGACAGTCATGCTGGAATAGAAAAGGTCCTTTCCTAGACTCTTACCACAAGGATGTAGGTGCACAATTATCCAAAGTTTCTTTGTTTGGTGTAACAATCAAGAGTGTCTAAACCTAAAAACAAAAATGTAATATATTGCAGCTTACCAATCCTTGAATGTAGTGGCTGCATTTTTTCTTTTTTTAGGCTTTTTTTTCTTTATTTTCATCTGGTGAAACATTTTCTGTCTTTGGGCTTGTTTACACTTGTGGTTGGAAGGGTGGTTAAACAGGCAGTTAAACCACATTTTTACCACCCCCAACTGCTCCCCATTAAGCTGTCTCACGTTTTAAGCAGTTACAGCAACATTTTTTTTTACATAAATTAAATAAAGGTTCATTCACAGTGTGTATGGTAATTTTTGTTGTGTTGCCCCCTGGCAGCCGACCAAAATTCTAATGTTACTGACAGGGTTATATACATGCTGTTGCATTCAGGGCTGTGGCAATTAGGCATGTGCAAAATTAAAAAATTCGTTTCGTTTCGTTTCGTTTTAATTCGTTATTTAATTAATTTAGTTTAGTTAGATTCGTTAAATTCATTAAATTCGTTTTTCAAATCAGTTTCGTTTTCGACCGAATTCGAAAATCGGTCGAATTCGAAAATATTTCA
This sequence comes from Aquarana catesbeiana, assembly GCF_042186555.1. Taxonomy (NCBI): domain Eukaryota; kingdom Metazoa; phylum Chordata; class Amphibia; order Anura; family Ranidae; genus Aquarana; species Aquarana catesbeiana. The sequence continues at coordinate 86,327,440 of NC_133334.1, read as the reverse complement.
ACCGGATTCGATATTATTTCAACCGCATTCGAAAATATTTCAACAGCATTCGAAATTATTTCAACTGTATTAGAAATTATTTCAATCGTATTCGATAATATTTCAATCGCATTCGAAAATATTTCTACCAAATTTGATAATATTTCAACCGCATTCGAAATTATTTCAACTTTATTCAAAATTATTTCAATCGGATTCGATAATATTTCAACCGCATTCGAAAATATTTCAACAGCATTCGAAATTATTTCAACTGTATTAGAAATTATTTCAATCGCATTCGAAAATATTTCTATTTTCGAATTTGATAATATTCAGATAATATTCCTCTTCAGCAAACCAGAAGAACGCTGCATGGTTTCGCGTCACCATGGCAGTAAAAGCTGTGAGAGGGATTGAGCGCACCCCAGACTGCATCCGTCATTGGTAAATAAAAATGATTACATTCTCTTTCTCTCTCTCTCTGTGTCTCCCAGAGGCATATCTAGTGAAAATGGCACCTATGGCAAGCACTGAAACTGCGCCCCTGTCAAAAAAAAAAAAACAGCTAATAAAACTACAAGTCTTTAACCACTTCAGCCCCGGAAGAATTTACCCCCTTCCTGACCAGAGCACTTTTTGCGATTCGGCACTGCGTCGCTTTAACTGAAAATTGCGCGGTTGTTTGACGTGGCTCCCAAACAAAATTGAAGTCCTTTTTTTCCCATAAATAGAGCTTTCTTTTGGTGGTATTTGATCACCCCTGCGGTTTTTATTTTTTGCGCTATAAACAAAATAAGAGCGACAATTTTGAAAAAAACGCATTATTTTTTAGATTTTGCTATAATAAATATCCCCCAAAAATATATAAAAAAACATTTTTTTTCCTCAGTTTAGGCCGATACGTATTCTTCTACATATTTTTGTTAAAAAAAATCGCAATAAGCGTTTATTGATTGCTTTGCGCAAAAGTTATAGCGTTTACAAAAGAAAATAATAATAAATATATATATATATATTATTTTTTATTCTATTCTGTTCTATTGTTACTCTATTCTATTCTATTCTATTTCTTTCTATTCAAATTTGAATAGTAAAGAATAGAATAGAATAACAATAGAACAGAATAGAATAATATATATATATATATATATATATATATATATATATATATATATATATATATATATATATATATATATATATATATATATATATATATATATATAATATTTTATTCTATTCTGTACTATTTTTTTTCTAATATATATATATATATATATATATATATATATATATATATATATATATAAATATATATTATATATATATTTTCTGATCTGATCTATTGTTTTTCTAAGATATTATTTTCTATTCTATTTCAATTCAATTTCATTCTATATGAAATTCGAATTTCAGAAATTTTATATATATATATATATATATATATATATATATATATATATATATATATATATATATCATAGAAAAACAATAGAACAGATCAGGAAAAAAAAAATTATATACATCTTTTGAAATTCGAAATTCATATAAAATGAATTCAAATTCGAATAGAAAAGATTAGAATAGGAATACAATAGAACAGAAAATAATCTAATATATATATATTATATTTTATTCTATTCTGTTCTATTGTTTTTCTAGTCTATTTTCTTTTCTATTCGAATTTGAATTCATTCTATATGAATTTCTAATTTCAAAAGATGGTTATATATATAAATATTTTATATATATATATATATATATATATATATATATATATATATATATATATATATATATATATAAAACCATTTTCCGAAATTCGAATTTCATATAGAATGAATTTGAATTCGAATTGAAAAGATTAGACTAGAAATAGAAAATAGACTAGAAAAACAATAGAACACAATTGAGTAAAATATTGTTTTTCTAGTCTATTTTCTTTTCTATTCGAATTCGAATTCATTCTATATGAAATTCGCATTTCGGAAAATGGTTTTATATATATATATATATATATATATATATATATATATATATATATATTACCATTTTCCGAAATTCGAATTTCATATAGAATGAATTCGAATAGAAAAGAAAATAGACTAGAAAAACAATAGAACAGAATAGAATAAAATATAATATATATATTAGATTATTTTCTGTTCTATTGTATTCCTATTCTAATCTTTTCTATTCGAATTTGAATTCATTCTATATGAATTTCGAATTTCAAAAGATGGTTATATATATAAATACTTTTTCTGCAGCAAAAAATTTCATTTTCCGAACCGATTTTGGGGCCCCGTATCTCAGGGCCACTTGGTGCTAGGAACCCCAAATTTGGTGTGCAAACCCAGTGGAACTGGTACCACAACATATCCAAAGCTGAAGTTCCTAGCACTAAGTGGCCCCGAGATACGGGGCCCCAAAACCGGTTAAGAAAATGTCATTCTCTGCTGCAGAAAAGTGCTTGACATTTTCTGAACCGAGTTTGGGGCCCCATAGCTCAGGGCTACTTGGAGCTAAGAACCTCAAATTTGGTGTGCTAACCCAGTGGAACTGGTACCATAACATATCCAAAGCTGGGGTTCCTAGCACTAAGTGGCCCCGAGATACAGGGCCCAAAATCGATTCAGAAAATGTCATTCTCTGCTGCAGAAAAGTGCTTGACATTTTCTGAACTGATTTTTGGGGCCCTGTATCTCGGGGCCACTTGGTGCTAGAAACCTCAGCTTTGGAAATTTTATGGTGCTAGTTCCACTGGGTTTGCACACCAAATTTGGGGTTCTTATCACTAAGTGGCCCCAAGATATGGGGCCCCAAATTCGGTCAACTGTGTCCATCTGCAGCAATGTCATTTTGGGACCCTTTGGGTTCAGAGACCCCAAATTTTGGCTGCAGCTAGGGGGCATCTAGGAACCCTTAACTAACGAGCTTGAAGTTCAGGGGACCTATGGCTGCAAATGGGCACAGTGATGCTGCAAATGGGCATTGTTGACCCTCTTTTCCACCTACAGTAGCTGTGCATTTCTCACCCTCGTCTTATACTCGGGTCAATAAGTTTTTCCCATTTTTTTGTGGTAAATTAGGGCCTCGACTTATACTCGGAACGACTTATACTCGAGTATATACGGTATATATATATATATATATATATATATATATATATATATAACCATTTTCCGAAATTCAAATTTCATATAGAATGAATTCAAATTCGAATAGAAAAGATTAGACTAGAAATAGAAAATAGACTAGGAAAACAATAGAACAGAATTGAGTAAAATATAATGTGTATATATATTATATTTTATTCTATTTTTTTTCTATTCTAATCTTTTCTATTCGAATTTGAATTCATTCTATATGAATTTCGAATTTCAATAGATAGTTATATATAAATAAATATCTAATATATATATATACATACATATATATATATATATATATATATATATATATATATATATATATATATATATATATATATATAAAACCATTTTCCGAAATATTCAAATTTCATATAGAATTAAATTGAATTTAAATAGAATAGAAAATAATATCATAGAAAAACAATAGATCAGATCGGAAAAAAATATATATATATATAAATAACCATTTTCTGAAATTCAAATTTCATATAGAATGAAATCGAATTTGAATATAAAAGATTAGAATAGATTAGAAAATAATAGAAAAGAATAAAAGAATATCATAGAAAAACAATAGAACAGATCAGGAAAAAAAAATTATATATATATATATATATATATATATATATATATATATATAACCATTTTCTGAAATTCGAAATTCATATAGAATGAATTCAAATTCGAATAGAAAAGATTAGAATAGGAATACAATAGAACAGAAAATAATCTAATATATATATTATATTTTATTCTATTCTGTTCTATTGTTTTTCTAGTCTATTTTCTTTTCTATTCGAATTCGAATTCATTCTATATGAAATTCGAATTTCGGAAAATGGTTATATATATATATATATATATACCGTATATGCTCGAGTATAAGTCGTTCCGAGTATAAGTCGAGGCCCTAATTTACCACAAAAAAATGGGAAAAACTTATTGACCTGAGTATAAGACGAGGGTGAGAAATGCACAGCTACTGTAGGTGGAAAAGAGGGTCAACAATGCCCATTTGCAGCATCACTGTGCCCATTTGCAGCCATAGGTCCCCTGAACTTCAAACTCGTTAGTTAAGGGTTCCTAGATGCCCCCTAGCTGCAGCCAAAATTTGGGGTCTCTGAACCCAAAGGGTCCCAAAATGACATTGCTGCAGATGGACACAGTTGACCGAATTTGGGGCCCCATATCTTGGGGCCACTTAGTGATAAGAACCCCAAATTTGGTGTGCAAACCCAGTGGAACTAGCACCATAAAATTTCCAAAGCTGAGGTTTCTAGCACCAAGTGGCCCCGAGATACAGGGCCCCAAAAATCAGTTCAGAAAATGTCAAGCACTTTTCTGCAGCAGAGAATGACATTTTCTGAATCGATTTTGGGCCCTGTATCTCGGGGCCACTTAGTGCTAGGAACCCCAGCTTTGGATATGTTATGGTACCAGTTTCACTGGGTTAGCACACCAAATTTGAGGTTCTTAGCTCCAAGTAGCCCTGAGCTATGGGGCCCCAAACTCGGTTCAGAAAATGTCAAGCACTTTTCTGCAGCAGAGAATGACATTTTCTGAACCGATTTTGGGGCCCCGTATCTCGGGGCCACTTAGTGCTAGGAAATTCAGCTTTGGATATGTTTTGGTACCAGTTCCACTGGGTTTGCACACCAAATTTGGGGTTCCTAGCACCAAGTGGCCCTGAGATACGGGGCCCCAAAATCGGTTCGGAAAATGAAATTTTTTGCTGCAGAAAAAGTATTTATATATATAACCATCTTTTGAAATTCGAAATTCATATAGAATGAATTCAAATTCGAATAGAAAAGATTAGAATAGGAATACAATAGAACAGAAAATAATCTAATATATATATTATATTTTATTCTATTCTGTTCTATTGTTTTTCTAGTCTATTTTCTTTTCTATTCGAATTCGAATTCATTCTATATGAAATTCGAATTTCGGAAAATGGTTATATATATATATATATATACTGTATATACTCGAGTATAAGTCGTTCCGAGTATAAGTCGAGGCCCTAATTTACCACAAAAAAATGGGAAAAACTTATTGACCCGAGTATAAGACGAGGGTGAGAAATGCACAGCTACTGTAGGTGGAAAAGAGGGTCAACAATGCCCATTTGCAGCATCACTGTGCCCATTTGCAGCCATAGGTCCCCTGAACTTCAAACTCGTTAGTTAAGGGTTCCTAGATGCCCCCTAGCTGCAGCCAAAATTTGGGGTCTCTGAACCCAAAGGGTCCCAAAATGACATTGCTGCAGATGGACACAGTTGACCGAATTTGGGGCCCCATATCTTGGGGCCACTTAGTGCTAAGAACCCCAAATTTGGTGTGCAAACCCAGTGGAACTAGCACCATAAAATTTCCAAAGCTGAGGTTTCTAGCACCAAGTGGCCCCGAGATACAGGGCCCCAAATTCAGTTCAGAAAATGTCAAGCACTTTTCTGCAGCAGAGAATGACATTTTCCGAACCGGTTTTGGGGCCCCGTATCTCGGGGCCACTTAGCGCTAGGAACTCCAGCTTTGGATATGTTATGGTACCAGTTCCACTGGGTTAGCACACCAAATTTGAGGTTCTTAGCTCCAAGTAGCCCTGAGCTATGGGGCCCCAAACTCGGTTCAGAAAATGTCAAGCACTTTTCTGCAGCAGAGAATGACATTTTCTGAACCGATTTTGGGGCCCCGTATCTCGGGGCCACTTAGTGCTAGGAACTTCAGCTTTGGATATGTTTTGGTACCAGTTCCACTGGGTTTGCACACCAAATTTGGGGTTCCTAGCACCAAGTGGCCCTGAGATACGGGGCCCCAAAATCGGTTCGGAAAATGAAATTTTTTGCTGCAGAAAAAGTATTTATATATATAACCATCTTTTGAAATTCGAAATTCATATAGAATGAATTCAAATTCGAATAGAAAAGATTAGAATAGGAATACAATAGAACAGAAAATAATCTAATATATATATTATATTTTATTCTATTCTGTTCTATTGTTTTTCTAGTCTATTTATATATATATATTTTTTTTTTTTCTGATCTATTGTTTTTTTATGATATTATTTTCTATTCTATTTAAATTCAATTTCATTCTATATGAAATTCGAATTTTGGAAAATGGTTTTATATATATATATATATATATTAGATATTTATTTATATATAACCGTCTATTGAAATTCGAAATTCATTTAGAATGAATTCAAATTCGAATAGAAAAGATTAGAATAGAAAAAAAATAGAACAGAATAGAATAAAATATAATATATATACACATTATATTTTACTCAATTCTGTTCTATTGTTTTTCTAGTCTATTTCCTATTTCTAGTCTAATCTTTTCTATTCGAATTCGAATTCATTCTATATGAAATTCGAATTTCGGAAAATGGTTTTATATATATATATATATATATATATATATATATATATATATATATATATATATATTTATTTATATTTATATATAAATATATATTTATATATATAACCATTTTCCGAAATTCGAATTTCATATAGAATGAATTCGAATATATATATATATATATATATATATATATATATATATATATAAATTGTTATTTTCCAATCTATTTTCGAATTCGAATTTATACTATTCGAAATTCGAATTTCAGAAGATGGTCATATTCTGTTGTATTTTATTAAATTCTATTAAATTCTGTTCTATTCTTTACGATTCTTTTATGTTTATTCTATTGTTTTATTATTTTATATTCTATTTTATTGTATTTTTTTTTTAGAAATCAATTTATATTTTTTCTAATTCGATTCGAATTTGTTTTCGAATTCGAGTCGAATAGATTTCGAATTTGTTTTCGAATCGAATATATTTCGAATTTGGTTTCGAATTCGATTCGAATTCGATTCGAATTTCGGCCGTGGATTTTCGATTCGAAACATTTCGGATTCGTTTAAATTCGTTAGTATTGTAATTCGGTATTTCGGATGCATCCGAATGTCCGAATAATGAAAATTTCGTCCGAATTTCGATTCGGAACTAAACGAAATGCACATGTCTAGTGGCAATTTTAACTTGGGCTGCAGCGTTTGATAGAAGAGCCCGAGAGAGCTCCGGAAGGCAGATGGATGTCCCCTCCCGCTGTTTGTAAAAGCAATCTAGCCGCTGGTTAGCCATTAGGATTGCTTTTATGAAACAGCCAATCGCTGGCTCTAAAAAACAGTACAGAGATGATACCTGCAGGCATCACCGCAGTATTACTGCTTGAAGTCCAGCAACATACGGGTACGTCATTGGTCAGTAATACCCATTTGATGTGAAACTTGGGCTTGCTTTTTCTGCAGAGATGCTCAATTCTAGGTGCAATGTGAAATATAAAGTGTACAGGGGTTCAGGAGGGGACATTATGGTGGGAACAGGGCACATTGCATCAACTGTGGGTATAGAATAGTGTATATGGAGGTTTTGATTTGCATGTGTTTTTTTTTTTTTTTCTTTTTTGGGTTGAACTGGATGGACTTGTATCTTTTTTAACCAGATTATGTAACTATATATACACGAGGGCAGGGCACATTACATGGCAACAGAGCACATTGAGTGTGGGCAAGGCACATTACGTGGCAACAGGGCACATTGAGTGTGGGAAAGGGACATTACGTGGGAACAGGGCCCATTATGTAGGAACAGGGCCCATTACATGGGAACAGGGCACACTACGTGGGAACAGGGCACATTATGTGGGAATAGGATCCATTACGTGGGAACAGGGCACATTATGTGGGAATAGGATCCATTACGTGGGAACAGGGCACATTACGTGAGAGCAGGACACATTACGTGAGAGCAGGACACATTACGTGAGAGCAGGGCACATTACGTGAGAGCAGGACACATTACGTGAGAGCAGGGCACAAAATGTGAGTGCGGGGCACGTTATATGAGAGCAGGGCACATTACATGAGGGCAGGGCACCTTACATGAGAGCAGGGCACATTACTTGGGAGCAGGAGGATTATGGGGCACACAGCAAGGCTCATTACATTGGGCACACAGCAGAGTACATTATGGGGCACACAGCAGGGTTTTCCTTCATATGCAGAACATGGCAAGGAAGCGGCTGTGATCATTCCTCTTGTGGCACGCTGTTCCCCGCCGGTCCCTCCTCCCTTTCTGTTCATCTCAAGTAATGGCACCTAGGATGGACAGGAGGGGAGGAGGGGCCAGTGGGGAACAGTGGAGAAACTCCTTGCTTGCCTACACTGCTCTGCATACGGGGGATGTGATCTACCTGTCAGTTACCTGTGATTGACAGGTAGATTGCGGCAACACCCCTGGAGACCTCTAACAGAACCCTAGTATTCTGCAGAACCCTGGTTGAGAAACCCTGACCTAGAGACTGATTTATCAGTTCTGGATAGTATGACTCTTTATAATAAGTGATAAATTCTGTCACATTACTTGAAAAAATGTCATGATGTGTAGCCAACATTGTAACAGGCACTCCCCGTAGTCCAGTTTATTTTTCAAACTGTACAATGGATCATTTCACAATATCCTAGATCAATGGATTTACCTTATATTGTGATATACTATATAATAAAAGGGAAGACAACAGAGAGATAATAATTTAGCTGGGAGTGTGCACAGTACACAATTCATTAAAGGTCATGGCTGTGTACTGTGTTTAATTATTACAACATTCCAAACCCTGAACACTTCTACAACCCCCAGAAACTCCAGTCAGAGACATTAGGTTTTTGGAAAGACAAGGCCCAGACCAAGTGTAGACAAATGTGACAGGAGTGCTGAATGGGCCCCCTGCAGCGTGGGGCCGGGTCGCAGTTGCGACTCCTACGACCTCTATAGTTACGCCACTGACTAGAGTAGCTCAAACCATAGATATACAGAGAGGAGCACTGGGCCAAAACCTGAATAAAGAGTCCAAGATAATTGTTGAAAAAAAATTAACATAAAAAACAGCCAATGCATTTTGACTCCCCCTTGGATGGAATCAGAGAAAACAGTAACTTCACAGATCTATACAGGTACTCAGAAAAGAAAAGAAAAAATCTCCACATCTAACATTTATCTATCAAAAACATTAGGCATCCCAGACTCATCATCTGACCAATCAGAACTGCAACTTCAATGCAAACTATTTGCCAAGTATAACTCGTAAAGCAAGGGCTTTCTTACTTGCTGATATAGAAACTTCCAAAATGTGAGACCAAGTATGTTCAATTGAGATATGCTGACCTTTTTATTAATTTTCCATGAATATACATACAAATATATATATATATATATATATATATATATATATATATATATATACATTTAAATTCTAATTCTATTATCTTATAATGGTTGGAATGAATGCTCATGTCTCTCTGCCTCAACAGCCGCAGAATGTGGGACTCTGCCAGTCTTGATTGCACCATCTTCTGGAGAACAGGAACTATGGCCACACCTGGGCTCCAGTCTGTCCCTGAATTGTACACTGCGATTCATTGACTCATGTAATGCTACCCTAACCTGGCTGAAGAATGGAAACCCGGCCCCAGAGGTGTACAGAGAACAGAGTTTCTGGTAAGAGTCTGGATTGTGGATTCTGGATGGTTTACAGAAATCACTGCCAAAAATCGAAACTTTTATGCTTATATACACTTTACTAGTGAATAACTGGTGAACAAAAACTCCGCCCCAGTCCGTACCTTTCTGTTTCAATAGGTTTTTGATTAAACAAGCAATATATTATCCGAGTACAAATGCTTACTGTATCTTTGATTATACCAGTACATATCTTGACATGGAATACAAATGAATTAGGAGTATGAATACAACAAGTAGTCACATTTGTAAGCGGGGGTTAGTACCCCTTTTAGGGAAACCCTTTCCCCAGGGTTGTAGGAAAGGTTATAGGAACTCCCCCTTGTACATTGTCATGTTATCAAGGAAATTTACCCTTGTTAGTGCAAATAAAAAAAGTATCACAAACAGTATTCAATTATTCTTGCTGCTCAGTGAGAGTTATGTTCCTTTCGTTGTTGGTTGGTAGCCAGAATGCTCCTTTTTTGTGGTCAGTGGGAAGATTACCCCTTACATTGGGGCTCAGTGGGAATAATACCCTTTAAATTGGTGAACAGTAAAAATGATTTCCCTTACACTGATGATCAATGAGAAGCATGCCACTTACATTGGTTGTCAGTGGGAAGAATGCTTCTTATACTGGTGATCAGTGGGAAGAATGCCACTTATATTGGTGGTCAGTGGGAGAAATTTTTCTTACATTGGTGGTCACTGGGAAGAATTCCCCCTACATTGGTGATCAGTGGGAAAAATGCTTCTTACATTGGTGATCAGTGGGAAAAATACCCCTTACATTGGTGGTCAGTGGGAAAAATACCCCTTACATTGGTGGTCAGTGGGAAAAATGCCCCTTACATTGGTGGTCAGTGGGAAAAATGCCCCTTACATTGGTGATCAGTGGGAAAAATGCCCTTTACATTGGTGGTCAGTGGGAAAAATGCCCCTTACATTGGTGGTCAGTGGGAAAAATGCCCTTTACATTGGTGGTCAGTGGGAAAAATGCCTCGCTGAAGAAGCTAAGACATCACTTTTTTTAGTGGTTACTAGAAGAAAGGATCTACTGGAGTGACATTGATGTTGCAGGTCAGTTACTCACTACTCAAGAAACCCCCTAGCAACATCTAAAGACAACCTAAAACTTCATGAAAACATGATTGAGAAAGGATTTGTATTGTTTTTTTCAAAAACTGCAGCAGGATTATCATATGGGGTCAGTTTAGGTGCAGATATTGTTTAGCTGAGTTTCTCTTTAAGCATCAAGGATTATAGAGTATAAGACCAGAACCTATGTATACACTAATTTAATTTAGTTGAATAATAAATAACCTTTCCTTCCAGGAATAGCCTCAACAGCTCTGAAAGGTTCCTTACCAGCATCTTGAATGTTAATCTCACCACAGAAGAGGATTATGGGAACTTTACTTGCCAATTGCAGACCGTTAATGCCTCATTTACTCTTCACAAATCTGGTATTTTACTATTGTAAATTTTTTTGTGTTCTCTGGAACAATATTGCAAGACTATTTACCATATTTTACATTTTTTATTATATTTTAAGAGAGAGGGAGGATTATAACTCTTCTTGAGTTTTTACTGATATCTAGGGCTCCGATAGGGAGGTTCCTCCTCTCTTACTTTTCAGGTGACAGAAGTTTCACCATTCAAGAAGAGTTTTCACGTCTCCCTACTATAGTAAAATGCATTTTTATTTCCATCTGTAACCCTTTTGCAGACTTTTAACCAATAATGGTGACACCATTGTAACCGAGACAGTAAATGACAGCAAAGCTCTCTGACGAAGCCCGGGGTAGCAGTAAAAACCCAATATAGGTTGTAATCCTTTCCCTCCCTCTCTATCCAAAACTGAAAACTTTTGGCCAAACATACATATTAATGTGCAATTCTATTTGCTGTTTTTAATACTGATTGGTTCAATGAGAAGTCTGATTTCCTATAAAGTAAAAATAGAAATATAGAAAAGTGACACCAGACAAAAAGACTGAGTAGTCCATCAAGTCTGCCTGATTTTTTTTTCTTTTTTTTAAATATGTGTTTTGTTTTTTGTTTTTTAGGGGTTTTTTTCATTAACTTTTTTGTGTGTAGATCTATGTTTGTCCCAAGCATGTTTGAAGCCATTTACTGTTGACTGTCTCTCTACCTCTGCTGGAAGTCTATTCCAATAATCTACTACCCTTTCAGTATAATAATGCTTTCTAAGATTAGTTTTGAACTTTCCTCCAGTTAGTTTGAGGTCATGTCCCCGTGTTCTTCATTTTGGTTTCATATTGAAAAAAACTGCCTTCCTGGACCTTATTCACCCCCCCCCTTAAAGTATTTAAAGGTTTCAATCATATCTCCCCTTTGCGTTCTTTCCTCCAAACTGTACATATTAACCTCTTCATGACCACGCTATACCCGAATGACAGCTACAACGCACGCCTATTGACGTCCCCCCGTGATCGTGCTTCCCGCTCGCTCCCCTGCGGCGCACATCGGCAGTGATTTGTGATCGGGGTAAATATCCAATAACAGTAGCTCTTTACCATGTGACCAGCTATGCCAATCACATCTGATCACAGTGTCAACAGGATTTGCCAGGTATTGGCAATCTTCTCCTCACACTGACAGCGCGTGAGGAGAGGAGAACTGATGAGCGGAAATACACACAAGAGACATCTACACTGATAATCAGGGCAGCCCTTGTGCCTTGATTATCAATGTAGCCTGAATCAGTGCCACTTATCAGTGCTCATCTATCAGTGCCAGTCAGCGCTGCCTTTAAGTGCCCATCAGTGCTGCCTATCAGTGTCCATCAGTGCTTATTTGTGCCACCTATCAGTGCTCATCTGTCCCACCTATCAGTGCCAGTCAGCACTGCCTATAAGTGCCCATCAGTGCTTATTTGTGCCACCTATCAGTGCTCATCTGTCCCGCCTATCAGTGCCAGTCAGTGCTGCCTATAAGTGTCCATCAGTGCTTATTTGTGCCACCTATCAGTGCTCATCTGTCCTGCCTATCAGTGCCAGTCATCGCTGCCTATAAGTGTCCATCGGTGCTTATTTGTGCCACCTATGAGTGCTCATCTGTCCCGCCTATCAGTGCCAGTCAGCGCTGCCTATAAGTGCCCATCAGTGTTTATTTGTGCCACCTATCAGTGCTCATCTGTGCCGCCTATCAGTGCCCATCAGTGCTGCCTATCAATGCTCATCTGTGCCGCCTATCAGTACCCATCAGTGCTGCCTATTAGTGCTGCCTATCAATGCTCATCTGTGCTGCTTTCAGTGTCCATCAGTGCCGCCTATCAGTGCTCATCTGTGCTGCCCATCAGTGTCGCATATCAGTACAGCCTAATCAGCGCCTCCTCATCAGTGCACATCAATGAAGGAGAAAAATGACTTATTTACATAATTTGATAACAGAAACCCCCCCAAAAAAGTCTAAATTTTTGGGCTTAATGTGTTTGTTTAGCAAAAAATAAAAAACAATGGCAATTAAATATCAGCAAAAGAAAGCTCTATCTGTCTGGAAAAAAAAAAAACAATTTTGGTTGGGTACAGTATTGCATGACTGCACAATTGTCATTTAAAGTACGACAGGGCTGAAAGCTGAAAAGTGGCCTGGACAGGAAGGGAGAGAAAGTGCCCAATAGGCAGGTGGTTAAGTTCCTGAAGTCAGTAAGGTCATTTAGATTACATACTTACCTTACCAACGTCTTCCACATCACTACCCTTTTGGGAAAATTCCTGAGGAATGCAGAGGACCAAATATAAAGACACTCCAGTGCATTTCAAGATTGTCACTTCGCAAAATTTGGGCTGCTCTGTATTTCTCAGGGAGGTGACATCAATTTTTAGGTGCAGTAGGCACAAGACAAGTATAAAATCTGTTTGCTTTACGGGTTCATTTTGCACTTACTTTCAACAGATGATTTTCATGATTTTAACAGGGGGTAGTGGGCCCAGACATTATCAGTGGATATTGGATTTAATGCGAAGACCGTTTAATACAGGGGCGTCCAACCTGTGTCCCAATATAAAATCATAAACGTATTTGTTGATGTTGATTTTTGGGGGGAACGCATTTTCACTTAGAGAACCCATGTGGCCAAAGAAATACTTTACAGTGTTCCCTTACTGAACTTTTATAAGTTTTATCTTCCAAAGAAAAAAAATCCTATTTTTCACAATCACGCCTTATTATTGTTATCTGTTTTTGGCAGCACCTATATTTTTGAGCAACTATTTTCAAGGATGAAGCGCACAAAGGGCAAAATTAGAACCAAAATATCTGATGAGCACCTTGAGAATTCATTGAGAATTGCTACTCCATCCATCGAACCAGATACTGATAGGTGTCAAATATTGCGCTAGTTTTATCTTGCCCTCTTTTACTTTTATAATAAAAAAAAATTACAAAAAAAAAAAAATGAAGTTTTATTACTCAAATAGGTACAGTATCTATATCAGCGATCGGTAATTTGTGATCTGCCTGACTTTTTCTGCTCATAAGCTATCCTTATTGTTAGTGTATTTTATGGGCGGCCCAGTACAATTCCTGTTCTTCAATGTGGCCCAGCGATGTCCAAAGGTTGGACACCCCTGGTTTAAAGCCCTGTCACCACTGCAGAGGCTTGCCTCTTCACCCGGTCTTCTTTCCGGGTTCGCGAGCTCCGGTTATTGGATTGGCTGAGGCACGATGACGTCACTCCGCACATGCACGATGACGTCACTCCGCACATGCACGCGGGAGTCCCAGGCGCAGCACACAGCTCTGAAGGAACGCCACATGTATACCGTTTTGCAGAGCACATGTGCCGGTGAAGTCACCTGCTGCTGGCTAGAATATCTACTAAACGGTGCACTTTTAGAAGATATTAATTTTACCTCCAGGTAAGCTTTATTATAAGCTTGTCTGTAGGTACAAATACAAACAGAGGTTTTACTACCACTTTAATACATAACTTGTAACATTACAGATTGCCCTCTTTAGAATTAGATCCTTTAACAAATCAGTCAAGTATTGGTATTCAAATGTGAAATGTTTTTCTATGAGCAAAGAGTCAAGGAAAAAACGGTCCAAAAAAATCCAACCGTTGAATATCTCAGACTCCATAAAGTATTTGTCATTTTCTTTCCACAGATAAAGCAGGACACATAGCGGCTGTCCTCTTCGCACTCTGCGTCCTTGCAATTCTTGTTGTTGGTACCATTCTATATATCAAGTGTCGCCTGAATGTACGTCTCTGGTACAGAGATAAATATGCTGATTTGGAAATTAATGGTGAGAACCCCATTTCTTCTAAAACACTACTAAATTTTCTGACTTCTATAGAATAAACTTCGGCCATTTGGGCCTAGCCATGAGCTGGATGGTTTCTTGAATATTTTAAGAATTTGTCCATCTCTGATTTAGATGCTATTTTCATAATGAAATCTGATTTTTTTTTAAAGTTAGAATATAAAATTAATGCAACATAAGAATTTTCCAGACATAATAACAGATTAAAGTGTTACTAAACCCAGGACCCTGCATTCACTATATCTAGTCTTGCAGAGTACACAGAACATGGAAATTCAATTATTTTAGTAAATATAAACTGCTAAATACCCTTTCTCATCAGCAGTATAAAACAGTCTTTTGACTTCTATCAGTGCTCGGTTAAAGCTTGTGGGAGGAGTTTTCATTCTCCTCTGACTGTCCTTTGAGGCTGCAGGACCCCTGACCCTCTGTCTGAACAGTGCTGATTGGCCAGCAGAGGGAAGTCATGTGGGAAAATGTATTTAGCCTTTTCATTAAAAAAACAAACTGCACAATCCGGAGGTGATACAAGTATATTGCAACTGAATAGTGGCAGGAGGGGCGGGGAGGAGAGACCCTCTCACGCTGACAGGCAGGGAGGGAGGGAGGGAGGGGGAGAGGGAGGAGACTCACAGCAGAGAGCAGGATGACAGAGGCACATATACTGACCACAGTATCGTGGCTCAGCAGCCATGATTACTGTGGTCAGCACAGACAGGGGAACAGAGAAACAAGCAGGATCAACCAGGAATATTACAACATAGGAAGGGACAAATTACATAGCACAAGCACTGTGCTATAGATCATGCCTTAAAGAAACAGGATCTTTTTTTTTTTTTTAGGGTTGCAACCACTTTAAGGCTACATTTGCACAGGTGATTAGCCCCGAAGTGAATGACAATGGCAGGAATTTGATTTCTGCAGCTGTTTTTGCCACCTGTGAGCAGCTATCTGCAATCAGTGTCCCTTGTACACTTCAATGGAAGGTCGGCAATGGCTGTCAACGCAGCCAGCAATTACTCGATTTACTAATTGATAGCTGCTGGATGCACTTTGGGTCATTGAAGTGTACAGGGCTCAGTGCTTGCAGCTAGCTGCTCACAGGTGGCAGAAATAGCTGCAGATTCCTGCCACTGTCATTCACACGGGCGCTAGCCATGCGTGCAAATTTAGCATTAGACCCCTTTCACACTGGGATGGTTTTCAGGCACTTTAGCGCTGGAAATAGCCTCTGCTAAGTGCCTGAAAACCGCCTCCCATTCATTCCAGCGGTGCGCTTGCAGGACGTTCCGAAAAGTCCTGCAAGCAGCATCTTTGGGGTGGGTACGGAGGGCTGTATTTAGTGCTCCCAAAACGCCCTGCCCATTGGAATGAATGGGCAGCGTTTCCGAAGCGCCACAACACAGGAGTTTTTGACCCCCTTTTTTGGTGTTAAAAGCGCTAGCGGCCGAAAAGCACCCCCCAGTGTGAAAGGGGTCTTACAGAACAAAAGCAAACAAATAAGAGAAGTTCATCCTTACCACTTTCTGAAAAACAATCCGCAGTGGATTACTTTTAAAAATGCTTTAAAGTGCTGGCTGGCTGGCTGGCACTCAGGAGGTGCTACTGCCGCCTCCTGATACCTGTTTTTTTTTTTTTACACTGGCTCGTGTTTGTGGTGCAACCCTATTGATCATCAATGGGCAAATTTGACAGGGAGTGCCATCTGTCACATTCATATTAAAAATGCAGCATCCGCAAAGCATCACAGCCATTGTGGATGTACAGCCCTATCAGGCTGGAATGTTAGAACTTTGGCCAGAGTTGGCATTTAACGTCACAAAAAACGTGCAAGCTTCAAATACCAGCCAGAATAAAATAAAAAGTAGTATATAAGTACTACACTTTTCAAATGGCACAGAAAAATAGTGAAAAAAATACACCACAAAATAATATTTGGCATAAATTGCGTTCATTCAATATAATGGATTTACAGTTACTGGCTTGCTGAGATAAAATTGTAACAAAAATCATATAATATATAAAAAACGTTTATCCAACTTATGGTTGAAGCCATTTTGTATTCTTACACTGGGGCTAAATATCCAAAATACTTATTTGCTTTATAAGAGAATTACAGAGTATTGGGACGCCTGCTTTTACACGCACATGAACTTAAACGGCATCCCAGTCTTAGTCCGCAGGGTTCAATATTGAGTTGTCCCACCCTTGCAGCTATAACAGCTTCAACCCTTCTGGGAAGGCTGTCCACATTCTATGGGAATGTTTGACCAATCTTCCAGAAGCACATTTGTGAGGTCAGGCACCGATGTTGGACGAGAAGACCTGGCTCGCAGTCTCTGCTCTAATTCATCCCAAAGATGTTCTATAGAGTTCAGGTCAGGACTCTGTGCAGGCCAGTCAGGTTCCTCCAAACCAAACTCACTCATCCATGCCTTTATGGACCTTGCTTTGTGCACTGGTCCAAACCCCCCCCCCCCCCGATTATGATGTGGGGTTGTTTTTCAGGAGTTGGGCTTGGCCCCCTAGTTCCAGTAATGGGAAATCTTAAGGCGTCAGCATACCAAGATATTTTGGACAATTTCATGCTCCCAACTTTGTGGGAACAGTTTGGGGACGGCCTCTTCCTGTCCCAACATGACTGCGCAGCAGTGCACAAAGCAATGTCCATAAAGACATGGATAAGCGAGTTTGGGTTGGAGAATCTTGACTGGCCTGCACAGAGTCCTGACCTCAACCCAATAGAACACCTTTAGGATAAATTAGAGCGGAGACTGCGAGCCAGGCCTTCTTGTCCAACATCAGTGCCTGACCTCACAAATGGAAGAATGGTCAAACATTCCCATAGACACACTCCTAAACCTTGTGGGCAGCCTTCACAGAAGAGTTGAAGCTGTTATAGCTGCAAAGGGTGGGCCAACTCAATATTGAACACTACGGACTAAGACTGGGATGCCATTAAAGTTCATGTGCGTGTAAAGGCAGGTGTCCCAATACTTTTGACAATATAGTGTATATCAGGCAGGGTTATCATTGCACAAAAACGAAAACAAAAACTTCTGAAAATGCTAGTTTTTTGGTGGCCAGATCAAGCATGCCGCTCCGGAAAGTTAGGAAAACAACCAATACCCTTATCTATATACTTGTTTTGGGTCTCTGATTCAAAGTAAGAGGATCAGCATGACAGCCAGGCAACTAGCACTTTTTTGGAAAGAGAGCTCAGCAATGGCAGTCTCTGTGTTTTTCTCCCAACAGATTTCCTAAAAGTCCTATAGCTTGGATTTGACAAACACTGTATGAACAGAATAACTCAGAATTATATACAGTATATGGTATGTGTACAAAACTCTGGTCTGTGTTTGCCTGCAGATGGACGTCTGTTCGATGCTTATGTCTCGTTCTGTCCATCAAACATTGACACAAAGTTCACAAACTTTATCCTAAAACCCCATTTGGAGAACAGATATGGGTACAAACTGCACTTGGATGAGAGAAACCTCCTGCCTAATACAGGTAAATTAATTTGTCATCCAGTAGTCATCTACAATGTACTAAGCCATGAACAACAAAGTCAGGGGTTGTGTGGGCTATATTAAAGGTTGCCACTTCTGTTGGCTTCATTTATGTTGCCTCTTGAAACATGTACAATGTGTTTCTTGAAAAAATATCATGGTCGACAGATGTGTTTCTCTTTTGTGAACACTTGTTTACAGTGGAACCTTGGATTACGATCATAAATCCGTTCCAGGAGAATGCTTGTAATCCAAAGCACTCGTATATCAAAGCGAGTTTCCCCATAGAAGTAAATGGAAACTAAGATAATTCGTTCCACATTGACTTCTATTACAAGCAATATCGCATGAGGCCAGAGGTGGGGGGGGCGCCCGAGAGCCTCGGAAATACTCGGGGACAGCTCGGCTGAACTCGGAAACACATGGAGTATTTCCGAGTATTTCTGAACGGCTCTGAACCGTTCAGAGTGTCACCGGTGCCCCCGCACCTCTGGCCAAATGCGGTACTGCACACCACATTAGCTTGAATTCTGCTCATTTTGTGAAGCAACACTCGTCAGGATTTTTTTTTTAAAGTTGCTCGTCTTTCAAAACACTCATTACTGTGTTACTCGTTAACCAAGTTTCCACTGTATATTGTTTTGTTTTTTTTAAATAATATACAGTGCAGTAAAAAAAGTATTTGCCCCCTTCCTGATTTTTTTTTTTTTGCATATTTGTCACACTTAAATGATTCATATCAAATTCCTATCTATAATTACAATGATAAAACGGTACTAGGTGACCTCTACACCAGTCTCTTAATAAGCTCAGAATGTAGATCTTCTAAATAAATATCTCAACCTAACAAGCAATGTAGATTAGATGGATTATTAACACATTTTTATGTTTAGAACCTTCTGCTGAGTTGCTTATGAATGTCAGCCGCTGCCGTCGATTGATAGTGATTTTGTCACTAGCATATCTAGAGCAAGAATGGTGTCAAAACAGCTTCAGGTAGGTTTGGCAATAGTAATCAGCCTTTTGTATGCAGTCTGCACAATTGATGCCATGATAGTAACCAATGCGTGTTCTTGTCCTCAGGAATGGTTTGTTACGCCTGCTAGAGCTCTCCCGCAGGCCAATCTTTATTCTGTTTGAGAACCAGTACAAGGAACTGCCGACAGAAGTCACCCAACTGCTGAATTCCCAGAGAGGATTACTAAAAATGCTGCTTTGGAAGGCTGACTCTGTGGTATGTGTGAGAAGAGATGGTAGCACTGGGGGGAAAACTGAGCTTTATCATGTCACTGCATGACAACAATTCCAAGATTGTACAGACAATGACCCAAAACTGACAAAAAACCTAGCATATGGTCAATGTGGCGTACATGCAGCAGGTAAAATAAGTATTGAACAGCTCACCATTTTTCTAGGTAGATATCTTTCTAAAGGTGCTATTGACATGAAATGTTGACCACATGTCAATAACAACCCATGCAATCCATACAGACAAAGAAACCAAAACAAATAAGTTCAGAAATTAAGTTATGTGTAATTATAGGAAATGACACAGGGAAAAAGTATTGAACACATGAAAATAGGGAGGTGCAAAAAGGCATGGAAACCCAAGACACCAGCTGAAATCTATCAGTTATTAGAAAGCAATCCTGCCCCTTGTCAGTGCAAATTAATATCAGCTGGTTCAGTCCCAAATGATTGCTTATAAAAAGGTGTCTCATTACCAAGGTGTCACACAAGAAACATCTCATGATGGGTAAAAGCAAAGAGCTCTCTCAAGACCTTCACAATCTTATGCCCCGTACACACGGTCGGATTTTCCGACAACAAATATTGGATGTGAGCTTGTTGGCGGAAAGTCCGACCATGTGTATGCTCCATCGAACATTTGTTGTCAGACTTTCCGCCAACAAATGTTGGCTAGCATGCTCTCAAATTTTCTGCCAACAAATATGTGTTGTCGGATTTTCCGAGCGTGTGTACACAAGTCATAGTTACATAGTAGGTGAGGGTGAAAAAAGACACAAGTCCATCAAGTCCAGCCTATGTGGGTGATTACATGTCAGTATTGCATTATAAATCCCTGTATGTTGCGGTCTTTCAGGTGCTTATCTAATAGTTTCTTGAAGCTATCAATGCTCCCCGCTGAGAAAGAACCCTCTACGTAGTTTAAGGTTAAACCTCTTTTCTTCTAATTTTAATGAGTGGCCACAAGTCTTGTTAAACTCTCTTCTGCAAAAAAGTTTTATCCCTATTGTGGGGTCACCAGTACGGTATTTGTAAATTGAAATCATATCCCCTCTCTTCTCCAGAGAGAATAAGTTCAGTGCTCGCAACCTTTCCTCATAACTAAGATCCTCCAGAGCCTTTATTAGCTTTGTTGCCCTTCTTTGTACTCGCTCCATTTCCAGTACATCCTTCCTGAGGACTGGTGCCCAGAACTGGACAGAATACTCTAGGTGCGGCCGGACCAGAGTCTTGTAGAGTGGGAGAATTATCGTTTTATCTCTGGAGTTGATCCCCCTTTTAATGCATGCCAATATTCTGTTTGCTTTGTTAGCAGCAGCTTGGCATTGCATGCCATTGCTGAGCCTATCATCTACTAGGACCCCCAGGTCCTTTTCCATCCTAGATTCCCCCAGAGGTTCTCCCCCCAGTGTATAGATTGCATTCATATTTTTGCCACCCAGATGCATTATTTTAAATTTTTCTACATTGAACCTCATTTGCCATGTAGTCGCCCACCCCATTAATTTGTTCAGGTCTTTTTGCAAGGTTTCCACATCCTGCGGAGAAGTTATTGCCCTGCTTAGCTTAGTATTGTCTGCAAATACAGAGATTGAACTGTTTATCCCATCCTCCAGATTGTTTATGAACAAATTAAATAGGATTGGTCCCAGCACAGAACCCTGGGGAACCCCACTACCCACCCCTGACCATTCTGAGTACTCCCCATTTATCACCACCCTCTGAACTCGCCCTTGTAGCCAGTTTTCAATCCATGTACTCACCCTATGGTCCATGCCAACGGACCTTATTTTTTACAGTAAACGTTTATGGGGAACTGTGTCAAATGCTTTTGTAAAATCCAGATACACCACGTCTACGGGCCTTCCTTTATCTAGATGGCAACTCACCTCCTCATAGAAGGTTAATAGATTTGTTTGGCAAGAACGATTCTTCATGAATCCATGCTGATTACTGCTAATGATACTGTTCTTATTACTAAAATCTTGTATATAGTCCCTTATCATCCCCTCCAAGAGTTTACATACTATTGATGTTAGGCTAACTGGTCTGTAATTCCCAGGGATGTATTTTGGGCCCTTTTTAAATATTGGTGCTACATTGGCTTTTCTCCAATCAGCTGGTACCATTCCAGTCCGTCGGACAAAAGTCCAAACACGCATGCTTGGAATCAATGCTGACTATTGAACAGCCTTTTTATCGGCTCGCCGTACGTCTGGTACGTCACTACGTTCGTAATTGTTGGCCAACATTTGTGTGACCATGTGTATGCAAGACAAGTTGGAGCCAACAACCTTTGAACAAAATTCCACGGTTTTGTTGTCGGAAAGTCCAATCGCGTGTACGGGGCATTATTGTTGCAAAACATACTGATTGCATTGGTTACAGAAGGTATTCTAAACTCCTGAAAGCTCCAGCACTGTTAGGGCCATAATCTGAAAGCAGAAAGAACATCATTTCACCATAAACCGGTCTTGAGCAGGTGCTTCTTGCATGATTTCTGACAGAGGAGTGAAAAGAATTATCAGAAGAGTTGTCCAAGAGCCAGGGACCACTTGTGGAGAGCCTCAGAAAGACTGGGTACAACTGTTTTAAGGAACACAATAAGTAATGCCCTCAACCGCCATGGCCTGTACGCACGCTCACCCCACAAGGCTCCATTGCTGAAGAAAAAGCATGTTGAAGCTTGTTTACCGTTTTCTGCACAACATTTAGACAAGCCTGTGAAATACTGAGAGAATATAGTCTGGTCAGATAAGATCAAAATTGAACTCTTTGGATGCCATAATACACACCATGTTTGGAGGTCAAATGGCCCCGCACATCACCCCAAAAACGCAATACCAACAGTGAAGTTTGGAGGTGAAAACATCATGGTGTGGGGCTGTTTTTCAGCATACGGTGCTGGCAAATAGGGATGAGCTTCGTGTTCGAGTCGAACCCATGTTCGACTCGAACATCGGCTGTTCGATCGTTCGCCGAATTGCGAACGTTATGGGCCGTTCGCGCTAAATTCGTGTGGCGCGTCACGGCCCATAATTCACTGCGGCATCGCAGTGCATTGCTGGCTGATGATTGGCCAAGCATGCACTATGACCCGCATGCTTGGCCAATCACAGCGCTGTCAGTAGAGAGAGCTGTAATTGGCCAAAGCCAGGGTGGCTTTGGCCAATTACGGCTCAGGGCATTTAGTACACACCCCACACTATATAAGGCCGCCTGCACGGCGGCCCTGTGTAGTGTGTGTTCCGGTGTGCTGAGAGATAGAGAGAGAGAGAGACAGTGTCATTTGATTTGAGTTAGATAGATTAGGCAGAACAGTCAGTCAGTTAGCTGCACTTACAGTGTATTGTGTATATATATGCATCCCAGGTGTTGCATATATATATATACACTGTATTCAGTTTAGCTAGATCCGTTCCTGTTATCTTCTATCTAGACTATTTACATTTAATGCAGTGCGTCCTGCTCACAGTGTTCAGCTAGATCCGTTCCTGTTATCTTCTAGACTATTTACATTTAGTGCAGTGCGTCCTGCTCACAGTGTTCAGCTAGATCCGTTCCTGCTATTTACATTTAGTGCAGTGCGTCCTGCTCACAGTGTTCAGCTAGATCCGTTCCTGTTAAATTCCTACTGACCGGCAGGCTTGTCTGGTTACAGTATATAAAGCTACCTGAAGAAAATTACAGGTGTTCTATTTGATCCTATTAGTACCACGGTCAGGCAGCTAGACTATTTACATTTAGTACAGTGCGTCCTGCTCACAGTGTTCAGCTAGATCCGTTCCTGTTATCTTCCTACTGACAGGCAGGCTTGTCTGGTTACAGTATATAAAGCTACCTGAAGAAAATTACAGGTGTTCTATTTGATCCTATTAGTACCACGGTCAGGCAGCTAGACTATTTACATTTAGTACAGTGCGTCCTGCTCACAGTGTACAGCTAGATCCGTTCCTGTTATCTTCCTACTGACAGGCAGGCTTGTCTGGTTACAGTATATAAAGCTACCTGAAGAAAATTACAGGTGTTCTATTTGATCCTATTAGTACCACGGTCAGGCAGCTAGACTATTTACATTTAGTACAGTGCGTCCTGCTCACAGTGTACAGCTAGATCCGTTCCTGTTATCTTCCTACTGACAGGCAGGCTTGTCTGGTTACAGTATATAAAGCTACCTGAAGAAAATTACAGGTGTTCTATTTGATCCTATTAGTACCACGGTCAGGCAGCTAGACTATTTACATTTAGTACAGTGCGTCCTGCTCACAGTGTTCAGCTAGATCCGTTCCTGTTATCTTCCTACTGACAGGCAGGCTTGTCTGGTTACAGTATATAAAGCTACTTGAAGAAAATTACAGGTGTTCTATCCCAGCTTAGTGCAGCTACAGGCCATTAGTATGTCTGGAAGGCCAAGAAGGAGAGGCAGACAGTCACAAGCCAATAAGAGAGGGCAAGCAGGCTCTGTGTCTAGTGCTGGTCGTGGAGACGGTGCATCCTCATCAGCACGTGGCCATGGGACACGCTTGGCCTTTTTTTCGGCAGCTGGCCATGTTGAGCCGCAACATGCGGAAGACTTGGTCGAGTGGATGACCAAGCCGTCCTCATCCTCCTCATCCTCTCTCACCCATGCCCAGGGTGCTTTGTCTGGCAAAGCAGCGGCCTCTTCCCTCAGCTCAATGTCATCAGTGACTCCTTCCCTAGCTCCACCATGTCCTCATGAGGATTCCCTCGAACTGTTTGACCACAGTGTTGGGTACATGCTCCAGGAGGATGCCCAGCGTTTGGAAGGCTCTGATGACGATACTGAGCTCGATGAAGGCAGTAACATGAGCGCGGACAGAGGGGGTGCCCAAGAAGGACAGCAATCTGGCAGTCATGCTCCCCCTGCTGCAGCATACTGCCAGGTTTGCTCCAGTGATGAGGAGGGAGGGGATGATGAGGTCACTGACTCAACGTGGGTGCCTGATAGGAGAGAGGAGGAGGAGGAGGAGGAGGAGGAGGAGGAGGAGGCGGCAGCACATCACCAACGAGGCAGGATGCCCTCCAGGGGCCAGCCTAAGGGCAACACATTGACTGCATCACACCCCAAAGCTCCACATGTGCAGGGCGCTGCAGTCTCTGCGCGTTATTCAAAAAGTTCTTTGGTGTGGGCCTTTTTTGAGACGAGTGCATCAGATCGCACCGCTGCTATTTGCAACATATGTCTCAAGCGTATCTCGCGTGGCCAAAATATCTCCCGCTTGGGTACCACATGCTTGACCAGACATATGTTGACCTGCCATGCAGTTCGTTGGCAAGCGTATCTAAAAGACCCACACCAAAGAACAAAGAGGATCTCTCCTTGCTCCTCATCAGCTGAGATTTCCAACCCCACTAGACCTTCAGTCCTCTCTGAGACCTGCAGTGAGAGGAATGAAGGTGTAGAATTAGGTGTGTCACAGCCAAGTACTTGTGGGCAATCTGCTTTTGGTACACCGACGTCAGATTGTACCAGGCAAATTTCCCTGCCCCAGCTGCTGCACCGCCGAAAGAAGTTTGCTCCCAGCCATCCACATGCCCAGCGGTTGAATGCTAGCTTGGCAAAATTGCTAGCACTTCAACTGCTGCCTTTTCAGTTGGTAGACTCTGCCCCCTTCCGTGAGTTTGTGGAATGTGCGGTTCCTCAGTGGCAGGTACCCAAACGCCACTTTTTCTCACGGAAGGCGATTCCGGCTCTCTACCGGCATGTGGAAGGCAATGTCCATGCCTCGCTGGACAGGGCGGTCAGCGGTAAGGTGCATATTACCGCTGACTCATGGTCCAGCAGGCATGGACAGGGACGTTACCTAAGTTTCACGGCGCATTGGGTGACTCTGCTGGCAGCTGGGAAGGATGCAGGACAAGGTGCAGTAGTGTTGGAGGTTGTTCTGCCACCACGCCTCCAAAATGCTGATTGTGACACACCTCTCTCCTCCACCCCCTCCTCTTCTTCTTCCTCCATGGCCTCTTCCTCGGAACCAGCGGTGCTCCGTAGGCGTTCAAGGGGCTACGCAAGTACGCAGGCCAAAAGATGCCATGCGGTGCTTGAGCTGGTGTGCTTGGGGGACAGGAGCCACACTGGGGCAGAGGTTCTGTCAGCTCTGCAGGGGCAGGTTCAGAGGTGGTTGACGCCACGCCAACTTAAGGCAGGAATGGTGGTTTGCGACAATGGCACCAACCTCCTCTCTGCCCTCCGACAGGGACAAATGACCCATGTGCCCTGTTTGGCTCACGTCCTTAACTTGGTGGTGCAGCGGTTCTTGGGCAGGTACCCGGGCTTACAGGATGTCCTGAGGCAGGCCAGGAAAGTCTGTGTGCATTTCCGCCGGTCATATAATGCCAGTGCTCGGCTGACGGACCTCCAAAAGGAGTTTAACCTGCCCAAGAACCGCCTAATCTGTGACATGCCCACCAGGTGGAACTCAACGTTGGCCATGCTGCAGCGGCTGCACACGCAGCAGAGGGCCATCAATGAGTACCTGTGCGACTATGGCACCAGGACAGGGTCAGGGGAGCTTGGTTTTTTTTCCCCACGCCAGTGGGCCATGATCAGGGATGCATGCACTGTCCTGTCACCATTCGAGGAGGCCACGAGGATGGTGAGCAGTGACAGTGCATGCATCAGTGACACTGTCCCCCTTGTCCACCTGTTGGAGCACACGCTGCGTGGAATAATGGACAGGGCACTTGAGGCAGAACAGAGGCAGGAAGAGGAGGACTTCCTTAGCTCTCAAGGCCCCCTTTATCCAGACAGTGTTCCTGCGTGCCCGCCGATCACACAGGAAGAGGACGAGGAGGAAGAGGAGGAGGAGGAAGATTGTGTCAGTATGGAGGTGGAGCCTGGCACTCAGCATCAGCAGCAGTCTTTAAGGGATCAGTCCCAAGAAACACATGGACTTGTACGTGGCTGGGAGGAGGTGGCTGCGGACCATGTCGTTCTTAGTGACCCAGAGGACTCCGGACCGAATGCCTCAGCAAACCTACGCTGCATGGCCTCCCTGATCCTGCAAAGCCTGCGTAAGGATCCTCGTATTCGTGGTATCAAGGAGAAGGACCAATACTGGCTGGCAACCCTCCTTGATCCACGTTACAAGGGTAAGGTTGCGGACCTTATCTTGCCATCGCAGAGGGAGCAGAGGATGAAACATCTTCGGGAGGCCTTGCAGAAAGGTCTGTGCAACGCGTTCCCAGAGACTGGGAGGTTACAAACTCCTGTTTCTGGACAACGTGTTGCTGAGGCTTCGGTCAGTCAAAGAAGGAGCGGTGGAGAAGGTGGCCGTCTGACCGATGCGTTCAGACAATTTTTTGGTCCGCAGCCCCAAGGTATGATCGGTTCCAGCAACCATCGCCAGCGTCTGTTTTACATGGTGCAGGAATACCTAGGGGCAAGATCAGACTTGGACACCTTTCCCACCGAAAATCCTCTGGGTTACTGGGTCTTGAGGATGGATCACTGGCCAGAGCTTGCACAGTATGCAATTGAGCTACTGGCCTGTCCTGCATCCAGCGTTCTTTCGGAACGCACATTCAGTGCTGCTGGAGGCGTGGTAACCGATCACAGGGTGCGTCTGTCCACCGACTCGGTCGATCGGCTGACCTTCATAAAAATGAATGAGTCTTGGATCACCACCAGCTACCAAGCACCTGATGCTGATGTAACCGAATAATTTTTTTTGAAATCTCAGATCCCTTCAAAGACTGCCTATGCTGATGCTGAGTGACTATCCCTGAGTAATTATCCTCTTCCTCCTCAATCATCACGCTGATAGCTTGTAAGAACATTTTTGGTTCTGGGCGCCACCACCAGTGCCTAAGGCACAATTTTTCAGCCCCTGTTTAACAGGGGCGTGTAATTACAATTTTTGATGTAATACTTTGCAGCAGGGCTCGTTCCTGCATTCCAACTAGAGTGTCTGTGAGGGGTTGCAGTGTTGTGGCACCAGCACCAGTGCCTAGGGCCCAATTTTTCTGCCCCTGTCTAACAGGGGCGTGTAATTACAATTTTTGATGCAATACTTTGCAGCAGGGCTCGTTCCTGCGTTCCAACTAGAGTGTCTGTGAGGGGTTGCAGTGTTGTGGCACCAGCACCAGTGCCTAAGGCCCAATTTTTCTGCCCCTGTCTAACAGGGGCGTGTAATTACAATTTTTGATGCAATACTTTGCAGCAGGGCTCGTTCCTGCGTTCCAACTAGAGTGTCTGTGAGGGGTTGCAGTGTTGTGGCACCAGCACCAGTGCCTAAGGCCCAATTTTTCTGCCCCTGTCTAACAGGGGCGTGTAATTACAATTTTTGAAGCAATAATTTGCAGCAGGGCTCGTTCCTGCGTTCCAACTAGAGTGTCTGTGAGGGGTTGCAGTGTTGTGGCACCAGCACCAGTGCCTAAGGCCTAATTTTTCAGCTCCTGTTCAACAGGGGCATGTAATTACAATTCTTGATCTAATATTTCACAGCAGGGCCCTGTGAGGGCTTACAGTGTTGTGGCCACAGCAACACCTAAGGCCCAAATTTCTGCTGAGTATATAGGGCAGGACCCTACTTTCAAACATCTAACTTACAAACGACTCCTACTTGCAAACGGAAGGAGACAACAGGAAGTGAGATGAAATCTACCCCTAGGAAGGGAAATTCTCTCCTGTAAGAGTTAATATGGGAAAACAATTTCTCCTTTCCACTGATGCTTTCCAATCCTTGTTCCACAAAAAAACCCAAATTTTCAAAAAACATTTTTCATTGGGACAAAAAAGTGAGGTGAAATCTTCTGAAGAGGAGGAAAGACAGCAAAACAAATGTCACAGGGGTGATAACCCTTCCCTATGTTTTCCAAAAAGCTTAGAAAAGATTTTTTGGCTGGAGCTAAACACGTTAAAAATGTTCAAAATTACAAACAGATTCTACTTAACAACAAACCTACAGTCCCTGTCTTGTTTGCACCGCCTGTATACTGCTGTTCAGAGTATATAGGGCCTGGTGGCCCCACACCTTTCCTTATTTTAATTTGGGTGCGGGGTTCCCCTTAATATCCATACAAGACCCAAAGGGCCTGGTAATGGACTGGGGGGTACCCATGCCGTTTGTCTCACTGATTTTCATCCATATTGCCATGACCCGACATGACATTAAACCCGCAAGCAGTTTTAAATGAGATTTTTTCCTTTAAAAATGACATTTGGTGCAGGGACTGTTCTAAACATGGGAAACACGCGTCACTTTACAGGCATACTATAGACACCCCCCAGGTACGATATTTAAAGGAATATTTCACTTTTTTTTTTTTACTTTAAGCATCATTAAAATCACTGCTCCCGAAAAAACGGCCGTTTTTAAAAGTTTTTTTTGCATTGATACATGTCCCCTGGGGTAGGACCCGGGTCCCCAAACCCTTTTTAGGACAATACCATGCAAATTAGCCTTTAAAATGAGCACTTTTGATTTCGAACGTTCGAGTCCCATAGACGTCAATGGGGTTCTAACGTTCGTGCGAACTTTCGGTCCGTTCGCGGGTTCTGGTGCGAACCGAACCGGGGGGTGTTCGGCTCATCCCTACTGGCAAACTTTATGCCATTGAAGAAAAGATGAATGGAAAAATGTACCAAGATATTCTTGATAAAAATCTGCTGCCATCTACCAGGATGATGAAGATGAAGGGGGGGTGGACCTTTCAGCAAGACAATGATCCCAAACACAAAGCCAAGGAAACTCCCAATTGGTTTCAAAGAAAGAAAATAAAGCTGCTAGAATCTGCCCAGCCAATCACCTGACTTGAATCCAATAGAAAATCTATGGAAAGAACTAAAGATCAGAGTTCATAGAAGAAGCTCACGGAATCTTCAAGATTTGAAGACTGTGTGGAAGAATGGGTCAAAATCATTCCTGAGCAATTCATGCGACTAGTTTCTCCATACAGGAGGCGTCTCAAAGCTGTCATTACCAACAAAGGATTTTGTACCAAGTATTAAATACATTTCAGTTGGCGTGTTCAATACTTTTTCTCTTTGTCATCCCATTTTATTACAGATAACTTAATTTCTGAACTTGTTTTGATCTCTTTGTATGTGTGGATTGCCTGGGTTGTTACCGACATGTGGTGAAAATATGTCAAGAGCACCTTTAGAAATATATTTACATGTTCAATACTTATTTTACCTGCTGTATATTATTTAATCTTAGTCATTCATAAAAGGCCAACATTTTTTAATCCAGTACTTTACAGAAAACACAAAAACATTTTTAATAATCGGATACTTACATGTCCCAGGGTCCAGTGATGTGGGGGAATGAAGCTCCTCTCTGCGGCGCCGGCATTGTCACTCTGGGCGCCCGGCTGTGGCTTCACAGCCGGGCACGCGCTGCTCATGCACGAGCCGCGCACTGTGACTGGCCGGGCAATCATCTGGGACTTGTGACGTGTCCCAGATGATTGCCGAGAGGGAGGGGGGAGAGGTGAACTTACTTCCAGCGCCGCGGTGCTCCGGGAGGAAGTGGGAGCTGGAACCCTCTAAAAAGAGGGTTTCCGCTCCCCCCCCCCCCCCCCAAAAAAATGCCATGCCAAATGTGGCATGTCAGGGGGTCACCTTCCCTTAAAGCAGAAGTTCAATTTTTGGGTGGAATTCCGCTTTAAGTATTAAGAAAAAAACGGTAAGGCCCCTTTCACACGGGCACTCCGTTCAGGTCCGCCTGTCAGTTTTTCAGTGGATCAATCCCCCTCTGAGCAAGCGGAATCTGTATTGCGGACAAGCCCGTGTGTGAGGACCCTTAGTGTTAGGGATTATTTAGGAGGTTGGGTTAATGTTGATGGTACGGGACTTAGTTTAACTATTAGGTCAATTAAGTTTTAGGTATAGACTATATTGGGACAAGTGCTGTGGAGAGGCTTTCAAAAAAAAAGCTGTCACTTTTATCACTCAAAAATCATCCTTGAGTTCCGGTCAGGTGGATTAAATATTATGTTATCAGTCTGCTGCAGCCAAGAGGAAGGAGTATTTCCTCATTCTAGACTCTAACAATGTGAGTGGGGGGCCTCATCACATGAGGCTGATTTATGGCAGACCTATGTGAACACAGCCAAGAACTGCACAGGCAGCAGGATTTACATTATTGGTCATCTATGAGCCAGCATCCCAGTCCAGGAAGTAGATGGTGACCAGGACAGATCCAAGCAATTCCTATTGGTCAGCACCAGCTTGTGACCCCCCCCCCCCGACCAATAAGAACCACTCCTCTCCCTCCTGGTGTCTCTAGAGAAAGAGGAGGAAGAACAGCTTGATTTTTGCGTGGACGGTGAAACTATATCAACCATGGAAGTAACTGGAGAGTGTGTAGACCAGCCTTTCTCAACCTCTTCAAGACAGAGGAACCCTTGAAATAACTTTCTGGTTCACGGAACCACTGCTAATAATTATTATATCTACAGCTCATGATACATTAGTGTGATGGTCAGTGGCAAGAATGCTCCTTACACTTGTGATCATTGGGAAAAATTACCGTATTTATCGGCGTATAACACGGCGGCTCTCGTTCACTTTCGGCTCCACTCGGGATGGGCGTGACGGTGAGCGGAGCTATCCGAACCTAGCCGAGTACACTCGGCTAGGTTCGGGCAGCGCTCGAGTAAAGCCGAAAGTGGCCGAGAAGAGCCGAGGACTGGCACTGTGTATTTCGGCGCCGGCGGCGCCATTTTCAAATCGCGGTCGGCGATTTTTTAGATCTGACAGCGGGGGATTGCAGGGGATCGGCGTATAACACGCACCCGCGATTTTCCCCTGATTTTAAGGGGAAAAAAGTGCGTGTTATACGCCGATAAATACGGTACCTCCTTACAGATAGCTAAAAAGTTCGTTGGTGTCAGTGGGAACCTATCTGAGAGGTAGAAATTGCTCATTGTTTAAGGAACCCCTAGCAACCTCTGGAGGAACCCTAGTTGAGAAACCCTGGTGTAGGCTGTTATAAAAGTTATAAAAATCTTCTGTGCTTCTTAACCATCCTGGTGGTATGATTATGTCCGATTTTTGCATCTCAAATCGGTACATTGTTTTGCATAGAAATTTGGTGTTTTATATTGTAGGCCTGTAATTCTTAGTAATAACACTTAAATCTGTCCAAACAAGAGTCTAGTAGACATCCTGGGTATGATAAAGTTGAAACACAAAATCATAAATTATAATATAATAAATAACTATAAATAATTATAAAAAAAATAATAATATCATAATAATACAGTGGAACCTTGAATTATGAGTATAATCTGTTCTAGGAGAATGCCCGAGTATTTCTGAGTATTTCCGAACAGCTCAGAGTGTCACCGGCGCCCCTGCACCTCTGGCCAAATGCGATACTGCACACCGCAGAGGCTTGAATCCTGCTCGTTTTGCGAGACAACACTCGCAAACCGAGTCAGGATTTAAAATAAATAATTGCTCGTATTGTCAAACGCTCGTTAACTGCGTTACTGGCGATCCGAGGTTCCACTGTAAAATGAATTTCCCCACGATTCACCATCGTTCAGTTCTGCAAGTGTTTTAATTTACTATCGCTGTTTTCTAGCTGGTCTAAAACCACTTTTGACGTAAAGGAACACTTTTTGGTTGCCATGGACAATCTCAGGTTTCCAGGCAGAACAGTATATATATTATAAAAGTGCATGCAGGGCACTGGACAAAGCATTAGGGACAAAAGGGATGTGAAATGATTTCATACAGTAATGTAATCTGTAAGATTACAGTGTACTGTATGTGTTATGTTCTTTTAGAATTTGCCGCCGGGCTCCGCCCCCATGCGTTGCGACTCTCACAGGGAACGGAGCCCGGAACACAGCCCGCAAAAACAGCAGGGGGACATCGCAGGATCCTGGTGACAAGGTAAGTAACCTTGACCAGGATTCTGCAATGCAATCCCGAGTGTGGCTCGGGGTTACCGCTAATGGTACTGCAATTAAACCCCGAGCCACACTCGGGATTACCGCTAGGAAGGTTATAGCGGAGTGTTGCCGCCGCCATTCGTAGTAAGGGAACTCGGTTCCCTACTGTGTATGTGTGAAGTGCGCTGTGCTTTCTGAATTGATTGGATAGATTGATAGCAGCGCAGCCATTGGCTCCCGCTGCTGTCAGTCAAATCCAATGACCCGGGAGGGGGCGAGTCCTACATTCGGAGTCTATGGACGCAGAATAATGGACTCGGGAGTGCGCCCGCAAGGTAACCCCCTGGGTGAGCGCTTCTCCTTGGGGGTTATCTGACAATAGGAGGAGCCGCGAGAGCCGCCGAGGGACCCCAGAAGTCGAGGATCGGGGCCACTCTGTGCAAAACGAATTGCACAGTCGACATGTATGACATGTTTGTTATGGGGTTTTTTTTGTTTGTTTTTAAATCGAAGCTTTACAATCACTTTAAGACAGAAAGTGCGTTGGGACTATAGAACAGACCCTACTCTCCTAATCTCCATAACACAGAGGGGAGATTCTCTGTAGAACACAGAAGTGAATTGGGCAGAGATGATTGATGGGGCTGATAAATGCAGCACAGGAAGTCCCATCTCACTGTCATGGGAAAATGTGTGTGCGTGTATTGGAGATATGTACTGCATATGTTTTCTGACATTTTGCTCAGGCATACATACTTCCTTACTGCCAGCAGTACTAAGTCAAACCCCTATATGAAAAGTATTTAGTTATGATGTGCAACGGTCTCATATAGTGAATGTATTTGTTAAAGTGGAACTTTAGTCAGAAAATTAAGTCCTGCTAGGTCACTTTAGGCTGGCCCCCTTTGCAGTTATAGCTATGTAAAACATAAAAAATAGGTGCCTATACTGTTTACAATCCAGTAATACACTGTCTCACCCTGCTTAGCACGTGCTCGGTTGCTCTCTATTTTTGGGCACTATGCTGAAAATGTAGAGCGCAATCAGCCTAAAGATTTACTGCTGCTCAGGGGTCCTGAGCTTCAGCAAAATGGCAGCCTCCAGCAAAAAGAAACAGGAGTAATTCTGGAGGTAGTTTACAGCATACACTAATTTGGGTAGCATAATCATTAATATGGAATGTATGTTCTTTGCTAAAGGACATTATTTTTTATCAAGTTGTTATAGGTAAAGTTCTGCTTTAATTTTTTTTTTTTTTATCATAAGGAAGCTTGTTTTCAAAGTTCCTTCAAACATCCAGATTTTTGCTTCCCCACAGTAAAACGTCTATTGGTTTACATAACTAGTGACACTGCCTCTTTTCTGCAGTCTCCTGCAAGTGATTTCTGGAAGGAGTTGCGCCTTGTTCTGCCTCGGAAAATGTCTCTATCAGAAGGGAGAGGGGACCCTCAACTACAGAACCAAGATGATAGGGATCCCATGTTGACTGTAAACAGTGAGACTGCAGATCCTGACCCTGATGGAGACCTAGGTACCACCTGACCCAAGCATGCTTCTCCTTCATGTATCACTTTGTGCCTTGTGTTTTTTCTCTCCTACTAAAGTTATCTTTTCCCTCCAGGGGTCCGAAGGACTTTTTATAAAGCTCCACCACCTCGGATGGCTCCAGTGAGGCAAGTGGAAAACAGGGAGAACGCTGCAGATGTAGATATCTCCGACTTAGGATCTCGAAACTACTCAGCCAGAGCAGATTATTACTGTCTGGTGACTGAACCTGACCTTTAGGGGAATGAGGGAAGAGAAAGACTGTATAACATGTAAAAAAAAAACAGCAAGACTAAAGACCTTGGTGTGGACATGGCAAGAAATGGAAGGAACAGAGTATTATTTTTTGAAACAAGCAGAGACAATGGTAACCAATGGTGGTCAATGTTGGTTATGTTTCTTCTTAATGCACAGTTGTATGCAATCAAGGAACAGTAACTGTATGACACAGGTACAATTCACAATACCAATGCTTATTGTACCATACTTGATATCATTTTATGTCTGTCTGACTATTCTGCAGTGTAACAGCAATAATAGTAGGATTGTCCTGCATCAATCAGGGATGTAAATATGTGAAATACAAGAAAAACTACATAGGCAAAAACTAAAGTCAAAATCTCTATGTCTAAGAGTTCCTACCATCCTATGTTTTCCAATATCTCCTTAGTTTGCCCCTTACTACTCTTTTTAGAATTCAATAATGAAAAAACCCTGTTTTTAAATGCACTACAGAACCTTCATGTGTGTTGAAAATAGATCAATATGCCAGGTATGGATTTGTTTTTGATAGAGATACCAATAGTAGTGAAGGTCCATGGAGGATTAAGCTGTGAAAAATATGAGGGTGTTGCAATAGCTGATATGGCAAGTGGAGGACATAGTCAGTTAGGGGCCTCATTGTATAGAAGTCTCTAGCCTCCCATGTCTCAGGTTCAGTATTATATTCATTTCATGGTCATGCCTTGTTGGGATATCCCTTTCCTTTATAAGCCATTAGATATCAGCTGGCTTCTTTTGAGCACCTGTTGTTATAGTACTCGTAGTTAGACCACCCATAGCTAAGGCTGGTAGCAGCCCTGCTCCTATCATTAGAAGTAACATGTATGCTGACTGTACACCAACAATTTAGCACTATTTCAATCCAGGTTTTAATTCCACAAATTATCAAAGTGGTCAATGCAGCGCACCATCAACGCTATTTATTGTTTAATAGAAAGTTTTGGTCGTAGGTAGACTTGATGCATACTGTTGTTTTTACGACTGAAGATCTGGTTGGAAGTGCATGAAATGGTTGTGTGCATGGCTAGTATTAAAGAGACCCTGTCACCAACCTAAAAAATGCAGGTAAAAGCATAGAAAAATCTAAGGTTTTAAATGCGGACTTGCTGCGTTTTTCCTTTTCGTTAATAATTTCTATTGACTTGCAATGTGCCTTTAAACTTGCTAGAAAAATTTACTTTTTTATTGTACAAGCATTTTATTAAAGATTATCAGAAGACATTGAATGTAATGAGTAAAAGAGAAAAATGTTACATCATTATCATTAAGATAATCTTATTACAGGAAAGTATATCTCTAGTCACATATGACATCATATAATTGTTTAGTTAAGAATTAAAGGGGTTGTAAACCCTCATGGTTTTTCACCTTAAAGTGGTTGTAAACCCTTACAGACCACTTTCACCTACAGGTAAGCCTAGCTTAAGGCTTACCTGTAGGTGCTTGAAATATCTCCTAAACCTACATGGTTTAGGAGATATTTACTATGTCCCCGAACAATGCCGTCTTCTGCGCATGCGCCAATGTATTCGGCGCTTGCGCACTCTTGAAAGGGCACGCTGTGCCGTTTCAATCTGGGGTCATGCCGTGACTGGCAGCACGCGACTCGGCCAGTCACAGAGCCGAAGTTCGCGGCCCCCGGAAGGAAGAGGGGTGAAGAATGGACGCTTCCTGTCAGTGAGGAAATCGGGGACATCGCAGGCTTCGGTTTCAGGTAAGTGACACATAATGGGCTACTATGCGATGCATAGTAGCCCATTATGCTTTACCTTTGCAGGGAAACAAAGAGGAAGTAAAACCCATCAGGGTTTACTTCCTCTTTAACCACTTCAGCCCCGAAGGATTTGGCACAATTTTACAATTTGGCACTGCGCTGCTTTAACTGGTAATAGCACGGTCATGCAATACTGTACCCAAACGAAATTTGCATCCTTTTTTTCCCACAAATAGAGCTTTCTTTTGATGGTATTTGATTGCCTCTGCAATTTTTATTTTTTTGCGATATAAACGGAAAAAGACCAAAAATTTTGAAAAAAATGGTATGTTCTACTTTTTGTTTTACATTTTTTTAATAAACTCAATTTTAGTCATACATTTAGGCCAAAATGTATTCAGCCACATGTCTTTGGTAAAAAATGTCAATAAGTGTATATTTATTGGTTTGCGCAAAAGATATAGCATCTACAAACTACATTTTCTGGAATTTACACAGCTTTTAATTTATGACTACCTATCTCATGTCTTGAGGTGCTAAAATGGCAGGGCAGTACAACTACCCCCCCCCCCCCCCCCCCAAATGGCCCCATTTTGGAAAGTAGACACCCCAAGGAAATTGCTGAGAGGCATGTTGAGCCTATTGAATATTTTATTTTTTTGTCACAAGTGATTCAAAAATTACACAAAATTGTCACTAAATGATCTATTGCTCACACGTGCCATGGTTATATGTGGATTTACACCCCAAAATACATTCTGCTGCTTCTCCTGAGTACGGGGATACCTCATGTGTGAGACTTTTTGTGAGCCTAGCCATGTACAGGACCCCGAAAACCAATGACCGCCTTCAGGATTTTTAAGGGTGTAAATTTTTTATTTCACTCCTCACTACCTATCACAGTTATATATTTTTTTTAAAGCAAAGGCCCTACAGATTGAAATGGTGGGTGTTTTCACATAGTATTTGCGCATCGATTTTTCAAACGCAATTTTTTTGGAAAAACACACTTTTTTTTAAATTTTAATGCACTAAAACACACTATATTGCCCAAATGTTTGACCATATAAACAAGATGATTTTATGCCGTGTACATGGATACCAAATACAACATGCTTTAAATTTGCGCACAAATGTGCAGCGGCGACAAACTACATACATTTTTAAAAGCCTTTACAGGTTACCATTTTAGATTTGGTCTGGCAAAGGAGGTCTGACACCAGACCTCGCCTTTGCGTGTGAGCACGGGGGGACAGGGGTGCTTTTTTTTAATTTTATTATTTATTTTGCTTTTTTATTATATTTTTAAACTGTTACTTTCATTTTTTTTTAAATCATTTTTATTGTTATCTCAGGGAATGTAAATATCCCCTATAATAGTAATAGGTAGTGACAGGTACTCTTTTTTGAAAAAATTGGGGTCTATTAGACCCTAGATCTCTCCTCTGCCCTCAAAGCATCTGACCACACCAAGATTGGTGTGATAAAATGCTTTGCCAATTTCCCAATGGCGCTGTTTATATCTGGCAAAACCTAAGTCATGAAATGCTTGTAGCTTCCGGTTTCTTAGGCCATAGAGATGATTGGAGCCGTTCTGGTCTCTGATCAGCTCTATGGTCAGCTGGCGGAACCACTGGCTGCATTCTCAGGTTCCCTGTTTGGACAGGAGAGGCCGAGAAAACCATGGAAGATGGTGGTGGGGGGGAATGTTCCCTCCCACTGCTTGTAAAAGCAGTCTAGAGGCTACTTAGCCGATAGGATTGCTTTTACAT
This sequence comes from Aquarana catesbeiana, assembly GCF_042186555.1. Lineage (NCBI taxonomy): Eukaryota > Metazoa > Chordata > Amphibia > Anura > Ranidae > Aquarana > Aquarana catesbeiana. The sequence continues at coordinate 86,289,486 of NC_133334.1, read as the reverse complement.
GAAAGCCGTCTGAAAAGAATGATACCAAAATGATACCTAAACCTGCAGGCACCATTCTGGTATAACCACTCAAAGTCCAGTAACATACCAGTACGTTGCTGGTCCTTGTTGGGCATACAGCGTAACATTCTTTTTTTCATGCAGCCTGTGGGCTGAAAAAAAAAAAAGAGATTGATCGTAGGTATGCCCACCATTAGGATATCGCCCTTCAGCCACCCACTTCTAATGATGGGCATACATGCACCTCCTACAGCGCTGGAGTCGCTAATTTACGTATCATGGGAGCAAACGCTGTTGCTGTCTAGATAAATATCTAGACAAATATCTCGGAATTCCTGCCAGCAAAAGATTGAGAGCAGGTTCTCTATTTTTGGTCGGAAAAAGTTCCTATCCTTAAAATGCGTTCGTCTGTATGCAATTCGGATGCAAAAAACCACGCATGCTCGGAAACAATTCGACGCATGCTCGGAAGCATTGAACTTCATTTTCTTGGCTCGTCGTAGTGTTGTACGTCACCGCGTTCTTGACGGTCGAAAGTTCAGAGAACTTTTGTGTGACCATTTGTATGCAAGCCAAGCTTGAACGGAATTCCGTCGGAAAAACCATCCAAGATTTTTCCGACGGAAATTCCGTTCGTGTGTACGGGGCATTAGACATACCATACCTGCAATTCAAATACAATAAAACATAGTAAAAATAAAACATTTTTTAATGCAATCTGTACCTCAAAAATATATGCCGAAGCATGGGGGCAATCTGCCCATAATGTTAGGAGCAAATTGCTCCTCCACCCCTGCCCCCATGCTTCGGGATATATCCTCTTTTTTTAACTGCGGTGATGAAATCACCTCAGACAGCGCTGGAGTCACTGCTTTACGTATCTTGGGAGCAAACACTGTTGCTGTCAAGATTAATAAATCAGTGCTGCAGCTGAGAGAGAGAGAGAATAAAACTACAACTATTTTTGTTTTTTTTTTATTTTATATTATATATATATTTTACACTTTTATTGGTAACTGTAACGGTTGTAATGGTTCGGTTCGGGTCTCCCAAAATGCGATGGCATCTTTGCGGACCCCGTGAAAGTGTGTCCTAGTCTGTGCAGTGCTGTACCCTATGCTAATACTCCACTAGTGTGTGGTAGCGTTCAAAACATTCACCAATGCAAAGACCAGGATGGTCAGGACAGGAGGGACAATAATAGCAGGTGTCATGGCTAGATCCGCGCTTTCTACAGACAGGACATTTTCTTTGGAGGGCTCGTTGGGTAGGGGTACCAGGGAGGACATACGGAAAATGCCTCTCTTGCAGCAGGCTTACTGCATTCGGATTAGGAAGTTGGGCCACAGCACCGTCTGGAAACAGAAGGGCTCTGATGATCTCTTCCTGGAATACAAGGAAGGATCCAGTTTGTCCTGAAGCTTTGTATAGCACATAAGCATTCAGCAGAGCCAATTGAAATAAGTACACGGACACTTTTTTGTACCAGCGTCTGGCCTTACAGGCAACTAGGTACGGCGCCAACAACTGGTCGTTGAGGTCCACCCCTCCCATATTAAGGTTATATTTATGGACACAGAGGGGTTTCTCCACAACACCAGTCGCCGTAGGAATTTGGACCGTCGTGTCTGCGTGAAGGGAGGGCAGAGCGAAAACATTCTGATTATCCCTCCACTTCACAGCGAGCAAATTATTACACTTCAAGCAGACTCTTTCCCCCAGCCTAAGACAGGAATCTACAAGCCGCTGGGGTAAGCCCTGGCGATTAGATCGCACAGTGCCACATGCGCCAATTCCATGATCAAACAAGTGACTAAAAAGTGGCACGCTCGTGTAATAATTGTCCACATACAAGTGGTACCCCTTTCTGAATAAGGGTCACACCAAGTCCCACACAATCTTACCAGCATTCCCTATGTAATCTGGGCAGTTCTCTGGCTGTACGTGACTATCTCTTCCCTCATAAACCATAAAACTATATGTATAGCCTGTGGCCCTGTCACAGAGCTTATATATCTTGACCCCATATCTGGCACGCTTGCTGAGAAGATAATGTTTGAAAGACAAGCGGCCATAAAACTTAATCAGGGACTCTTCAAAGCAGACAACTTGATCGGGAGTAAACAAGGCTGCAAACTGTTGGTTGAAGTGGTTTAGGAGGGGCCGAATTTTGTAGAGCCGATCGCATCCAGGGTCACCCTGAGGACGACAGAGTTCATTGTCATTGAAATGCATGAACCCAAGATCTGCTTGTATCATGCCCTGGCCATGGATGCAGAGAACATGGGCATATGGTGAATTGGGTCAGTGGACCAATATGCCCGCAATTCACTTTTTAGTTATGCCCATGAGGAGGGATAGGCCCAGAAAGGTCTTAAATTCGGAAACCGTAATAGGTTTCCGTTCTCTGGCAAGGGTCAAATGGGGATTAGTGGCGATGAATTGACCAGCATACAAATTGCTTTGGTCCACAATAGAACTATAGAGATCTTCCATGAAAAACAGCAAATATGAATTAGGATTGGCAAATGCAGCAGGAAGGGCACTATGGCCTTGACGGGCCTGTGTTTGTCTTCTTCTTGGTGGCTGCGGTACACTAGTTGTGCTAGCCACCTCACCAGTTGGAACTGCATTTTTGGGACTCGCCACATCACCACGTGATACTGCAGTGCTGGTTTGACTATGACCAGGGTGTACTAGGCCGTTGGTGCTTGCCAGTTCACCAGAAGGATGAGCAGCACTAGTACTGGTTCCCTGCTCCATACGAGAGCCCTGCGGTTCTTGCACCTCAATGACAGCAGAACGGGGTCAGGTAAGCCTGACCTTGGCAGGGACCACAACTCCGTCGTCAGAGCTATCTGTCAGGGTGCCGCTGCTGTCTACAGGATCGTATTCAGAGCCTGAATCTGACAGATGAGTGACTTCCCCTTCACTAATTGTCATGCGTCAGTTAGGGAGGGAGGGATGTACAGGTACGCCCATTTGCCCACCCGTGCTATTCTGCCGACGTAAATTGGTGCGTGGTGGTCGGCAACTGAATAATGCATTCTATGCATTAAAGTGAAAAACCTTCTGTAGTGCTGCAGCCCCCCCCCCCCCCCCCCCCAAGCACCCATAATGCGGTGCTCTTTTCAATAGTGAAACATTATGGTTAATCTACCACTGATTTAGGGCCTAAATCAACATAATTTTATGGTATGTCAACCAACTATAGTGGAGTTTACCTGCATTAAAAAGGTAATATGAAAAATAAGGAGGAGAAGGGGTTTACAACAAGGAGGGGAAAGAAAGCAAGTAGGAAGAGGGAGGGATAGGAGGTCCCCAAAGGTAGATTACTCCCAGAGGGTAATGCTATATCTACATATTAAATCCTCATCTACCATGGTAAAAGTACTTGGTGTTCAAAGTCTGGTGGCAAGCAATGTTTAATCCATGGTTTCCATAGATTATTAAACTTGTTTAGACTTTTTATCTAAAGCTTCCATCTTTGCATGCAACAGAGTTTGGTTCATTCTATGTTTGGTAAATTGACTTTTTTCCAAGAAGAGTCAATTCTCTAGCACAGCCTCCTCCCCCTTGCACATTATAGCCCTCTCCTCTTTTGGGAGTGTGCAGAATAATTACCATCTGTGCTGGCCAAGCTCCTCCACCCTGCCCTCACCACCTCTTTTATGTAGCTGCTGGAGGAATTAAGTGGAATACTATAGAGCTAGTTGCCTTTCTGTGTCTGGCTTCAATATTTTGACTCACTGGACAAGCAGACAAATCAGCAGACAAAGTCAGAATACCCAAAAGAAAGTGGATCAGTAAGTCAATATGGAAGTAATTGAATCAGAATTACAGTCAGGGAGCTAGCATTTTCAGAAGATACTCGTTTTAGGTACCCATAGATTTCTCACATCTATGGTCACCACCAGACCTCTACAAGCATTCCCTGTGGAGGTCTGCTGGTAGCCATGGAAGTGGGGAATGTTCAGAAAAATAGAAATCATCCATTCTGGATTTGGTGGGGGCAATTTGTATAAGTTTTCCAAAGAAAAGCTTGTGCAAGGTGTGTTCTCTTGTTCTCTTTTCTTCCTCCTTAGCCATAAAAAGCACTAATAGCTGTTCTGAGGATGCTTGTTTCTGCAAAGTTCAATCATGAGATCTCTGGGTAATCAAATTATGAGCACACATGGAACGGATGTATGGTTACCACATGTCCCCATTTCCCACAGACAGACCCTGTTTTAAGGTGTCTGTCCCTGACAACTGTTCCCAGGTGCTGTAGCATACACATTGTACTGTGCAAGTGCAGACTCATCAGTCACACTGTGAAGGTGCCAACCCAAAATGGAACCATTTGTGTTTTTTCTTCGTAATAACTTTAATTACCTACCTCCTTACTATACATACAATTCTTGGTGCCTCTTATTGGAAACCTGTTTGTCTTTTCACCTTGAATGCCTGCATCTTGTTCCAAATGTCCCTGACATTGAGAACATTAAAAATAGGGCCATCATTTTGTGGGTGTGGCTACAAATGTGGATGTGATTTTTAGGTGTTTGGTTAAAAGTGGGTTATATGGTGTTTGGTTAAAATTGGGTGTGGTGAGTAGGGTATCTCTGAATTTCATTTTGGTAATCTGGTAAGCTTATTGTGATGTCCATATCTACCATTATTATTATGTAGATATAATCTGAGAAAACTGTGTGCAGGCTGACTGGATGCCTTGATTATAGAGCACACATACAGTATATGTGAATATATATGAGTGTCATATATATATATATATATATATATATATATATATATATATATATATTTTTTTTTTTTATATTAGTTTGTAGACGCTATAACATTTGCGAAAAACCAATCAATATACGATTGTTGCGATTTTTACCAAAAATATTGGCAGAATACATATTGGCCTAAACTGAGGAAGAGATTTGTTTTTTACATTTTGGGGGGATATTTATTATAGCAAAGAGTAAAAAAATTGTTTTTTTTTTTTTCAAAATTTTCGCTCTTTTTTTGTTTATAGCACAGAAAAAAAAAACCGCAGAGGTGCTCAAATACCACCAAAGCTCTATTTGTGGGGAAAAAGGGACATAAATTTTGTTTGGGTACAGCGTCGCACGACTGTGCAATTGCCTGGTCATTAAGGGGACCAATCCTTGGTTAAACACAGCCCACCTTTTCCACTCTTTTCCAGGTGTTGATACAGCTGGTAGTGATTTGTGACTATAATTGTGTTGTACTCACCAACAGTTCTGTAAAGCAGTGGTGGTCAACTTACTTGGTAAAGGGGCCTCAACTGCAGCCCCTGGCATCTACAAAGCGCTATATATATATATATATATATACACACAGTGAATCCAATACTATAGAAATATGACTGCAGACATGCAACAAGAGATTGTCAGAGACCGTGAACATAATATAGGAGTTATTAGAGGTAAGGGACTTTCTTCAAAAGATAGTCATTGGCTGGAGCTCTGTTTCTTGAGACTGCTAAAGATTAGGATGAGCTCAGGCATACTGAGATCCCAGTCTGAACCCAGCTGAGCGATCCCGCCAGAAAGCTAGAACTGTAGTTGGCCAATCATAAGTGGCTAATGCATTCCTTGCTCGCAGCTGCACATATACAAGGGACATGTATACATACAGCTGCGGTGCGGGGAATGTCTTGGCCCTTTATAATGATTGGCAAATTACAGTGACAGATCCTGTTGGATCTCTCAGCTGGGTTCCATACTAAAGATCACTGCTGTTTTTCTTGTTAAAGAAGATCACTGCTTTTACAGTCTCTTTACAAATCAATCCTTCCACCTTTGTGCTCCCTACAGCTCCCTTAAAAAAGGACTTTTGGCACATTTTATATTTCTCTCTGCAAGATTCATTATAAAAGATCAGAGAAGAAAAACATTAAAGAGAAAAGAGATGGACAGCACAAAAAAGTAAGAAAGTGTGAAAGGAGTAAACCAAACCATTTAACTTCTAGAAGCGAGTCTAATGCCGCGTACACACGGTCGGACTTTTCAGCTACAAAAGTCCGACAGCCCGTCCGACAGACTTTCGACGGACTTTTGGCGGACTTGCGGCGGACTTTCTAACGAACGGACTTGCCTACATACGATCACACAAAAGTCCGACGGATTCGTGCGTGATGATGTACACCGGACTAAAATAAGGAAGCTGATAGCCACTAGCCAATAGCTGCCCTAGCGTGGGTTTTTGTAAGTCGGACTAGCATACAGACGAGTGGATTTCTGGGTCCGGCGGTGTTACGACGTAAAGATTTGAAGCATGTTCCAAATCTAAAGTCCATCAGATTTGCGGCTGGAAAAGTCCGCTGAAAGTCCGGGGAAGCCCACACACGATCGGATTGTCCGCCGGATTTGGTCCGTCGGCGTCCGTCTGACTTTTGTAGACGAAAAGTCCGACCGTGTGTACGCGGCAGAACAAGTATTTTTCTTCACTGGCTTGAGAAAGCACCTTGGTAAGGAAAACACAGACTGCCTGCATTGGCCCCAAGGCCTGCTGGTTGGGCACTAGGACAGAAAAGTGTTTATTATTATATTCATCAGTCAGTGAGTTTTGAATTGAGACCAGTTTTAACCATATTTGGTGTACTGTATGTTGTCATGAATTTTTAAACCATCTGTCACAAATCCAAAATTTCCCAGTAATTGAGACCAATGCACCGCCAGTTCAGACACCAGCTTCTTGGCAACTTAGGGACTATATATACCTCTAAGAGTGCATGCACACTGGGGCTTGTTAAACTGAACCTCGCCTGAGTTCCATTCTCCCCCCTCCCAACTGACCTGGTCTGCACTCACACTGAACTATTAAGGAAGTTTTCCGGGGCATACTCCACTGCTAACCAGACCAGCGATCCCTGTTTCAGAACACAGTCCTCTATGGAGAGAATTGTGCTCTGGCATATTTTGCACTCACAAAGCAAACCGTACTGGACCACAAGTGAACCGTGCCTGGGACTACCTCTTCCAAGTTGTCCCGGGCAACGCTGTATCCTGGCCTAGGGCAGCACTTTGCAGGGGGGAAGCACGGAAAGAGTCCCCGCCGGCTTGCGCTACACTGTTAGTGCAGCACCAGTCTTATGGGGCGGACTGGGCTGAGAGGCAAATTAGTCTACTGCCCCCATAAAGTGGTTGCACTGCTTTCAGTATGCGGGCAGCCAACATTCCACAACTTTGGGGTGGGGGTGGGGGGTGTGCCGCTTCTAATTTTGACTGTCCTCTCATCCTGGACCACAAACCTTCCTCACTGTGCTATATGTTTTCTGCTGCACCATTGGCATGGTTATCTCTTCTTAGTCCTCTCCATAAAATTATCAGAAATTTGTGCTTAAAGTAGAACTATAGGCAACACTTTTTTTTTTCATTTTGGATAGAGTAAGGGAGGGTTACAGCCCCTGTCAGTTTATTTTTTATCACCCCTGTCCCATTGCAGAGATTTCCCTTCACTTCCTGCCCCATAGCCAAACAGGAAATGAGAGGAAATCTATGCAAATTAAGGGAATCCATCCCCCCCAGGCCCTCAGAACTAGTGTCCCCACTCGAAAATTTCAGGGCAGGTCTTAAACAGCAAGGGGTGTGGCCTTGACAGGAAGGGGTGGGTCATATTTAAATTAGCGGGTACACAAGTTTAGTCAGGCCTAGGGCAGCACAAAACCTAAATTCACTATTGGTCCAGGGCACGGTACGCTTAACTGATCCCGGGCGCAGTTCGGAGACTCATACTACACAAACGACCTGGCCGAAGGGGCTGACCCACACCCAGGATCGGTTTAAAGTGCTAGTATGAGTGCACCCTTAGACAAACAGACCCCAATAGCTAAGGTGTCTCCCCAATGTAGCCCCTGTACATTTACAATTTTAAGGCTCATACAGATGGGCATAATACTATTTGCTTTCATGTAAGATCCTGCGGAAAAAGTTGTCTGTTCACGGTTTGAATATAATGTGCGTGCACCCTTCACATGTGACCAGCATGCATGGAACCTACTGGCCGTTTGCCATTGCTTAGTATCAACGTGTAAATATAAACAATGTGGAGCCAGCAGCAAAACCGCTGCTGATTAAACTTTTGATGTTTACATCTCCTCTTGAATGAGCCATTAATGCAGCAGCAGCAGAAAATGAATGTCGATTTGACCCTACTAACAATTAGAAAATCGAATAAATGTTCCTAGAAAAAAAAAAAATTTGAATTACATTTTATTAATGTATGGCCAGCTATAGTCTGGTTCTGACTACAAGCGCTGCAGGTCTCATAGGCTCCCAATGCTGCGGTCACACCTACTGTATGTCACCCTCTCCGCCTTACCATTCAGAAAATACACACTCTAGGATCCGTTTTGTGAATGGCCCCAGAGGAGAGGGGGGCATAGATATGAACGCAGTGTTGGGAGTCTATGAGACCTGCAGCACTTACAGCTGGAATGCTCAGGAAGTACAGCACAAGCTGGGCTTCCTCCACCATGTAAACTAACTAATTTGTAAGACCTAGAATTATGCCTTCATCAAAGTAAGGTCCTCCCAATGATCAAAAATCTTTGCCTGCTTGAAACCTGTACAATCTTTGGTTCTTTACACAACAGGAAAATGTAAGCTGGAATGAGAGGCATGGCCCTTGGAGGAAAGTTAAGGTAATAGGTGTAAATTATTGCCATGAGTGCATTTTTTTTTTTTTTTTTTTTTTAGGAATGTATCATGTGACTGGAGTATGAACCAGCTGTTACTGAATAATAAATCTCAATTTGCAATGACAAATTCCCAGTCTATGGTGAGTCACTCATTACCAAAGAATCAGTTGCACATTTACAAGAATTGAGATTTTATATATATATATATATATATTTTTTTTTTTTAATTTTATTGTTAATATAGTTTGTATATAAAGAAATAATTCTATAAAAATTTAATTTTCCCTTTCATCAACATATGTTATCAATGTTGTAATGTAATTTAAGATAAAGTAAAACATAGAATATGCATCTTAGATATCCATTTCTTTTTCTGTTTGCTTGATATGGAAGTGAAAATGGAGGACATTTACTAAAACTGGTGTACACAGAACCTGACCGCCCACCGTGGATATACATCGGTATTTTGACGTTAAATACCGTTGTTATGGCAGAAGATAGCTGCTATACCCCCAATATTTTTCTCCACAGTGGGCGGTCAGCTTTAAGATAAAAGTGGTCTCTGCGGCGGATTCGCCGCAAGATCACTTTTATGGGCGACGGCAGAGGTGCTCCCACCGGGCATCTTTCCTAGGTGCTTTCAGGTTTGTTTCACTAGCCGCTGGCGAGATGAGATGCTTGCTATGGCTGCGTAGCAGATGGCTGTGTACACAAGGGGTTACATTCTCAGACATCCCAACCTGCAAAAACTCATTTCAGGGAGGTGACGATTCGCGCCGGTCCTGACAACCCCCCCACCAATTAAATGCAGCTATACCAGTGCCCATAAAATAGAGCTTAGACGTGCACTGAGTACAGAGTTCAGGGTTTAGGAGTGCACTATGTACAGAGTGCAGGGTTCAGCAGGGGACATTAGGGATCAGTGTGGAGAGAGGGGACATTGGGGATCAGTGTGGAGAGAGGGGACATTGGGTATCAGTGTGGAGAGAGGGGGCATTGGGGATCAGTGTGGAGAGAGGGGGCATTGGGGATCAGTGTGGAGAGAGGGGATATTGGTGCTAAGTGGGGGGGGGGGGTGATGCCCAGTGTGTACACTGTGTGAGTGCAGTGTGACTGTACTGTGCATGTTAAGTGTCATATACCACGGTGCACTTGGTTTACCTGGAGTACTGATTTCCAGACATGTTCATTACAGGTGGGGTAGAGCAGCACACCCGTCACTGGAACAGTAGAGGAACACAGCTCTAAGCAGCATGCTGCATGAACTGGAGGCGGCACAGTGTCCCAGGACCGACAGCCAATAGGAAGCCAGAGGGGTGTGTGCACTGTTTGTAAGCAGAGAGGGGACATTCACATTGCAAAGTATGCCTAGTGGCACTAGATTGCTGGGTAGGGCTGGCTGAAATAGGAGATTAAAAAAGGGGATGTTTGCTCATAGGAGACAGGAGTAGGTGTTCTCTCTCAGAACGGTAACCACACTGAAGGCTTACCAGAGCAGGGAGGGTTTTGTGACACCGGGAGAGGAGTGCTGTCACTTGGAAACAGAGAAGCTGGGCTTTTCTGTTTATAAATGACAGGAGTGAGCAGAGAAGCGAGGGATCAGCGCTGGAGGTGGCGTAACGCCGTTCAGTCTGAAAAAAAGCCCTGCATCCGCCTGTCACTCAGCCACAGACAGAAGACAGAGCAGCCCGAGCGCCTGTACTCTATTCGGCCGCTCGGGCTGCTCTGTCTTCTGTCTGAGTGACAGGCCCAGCCGGGAAATTGCCCAGTGCTCGCCGGTGTCCGGGAGCCCACAGCCAAATGCAGGAGGCTCCCGCAAGTCGCAGGAGACTTGGGATGTCTGCATTCTACAGAATTGCGGATGTTCAGGCCATGTGCAGCCAGCATTAGTCTGATAACCATGAGACCTAGATCTGTGTATGCATTGCCTCTGTTTTCTATTCATTTGCCTTTCATCTATCTGAGCTGACAGGGGCTGTGTGGTGATGGTGTGCTCAGTGGTGCACTGATGACTTTAGGACACAACCACTACACCTAATTTGAGAGCTGTGTGGGTGCACGGCCTCGAACAGCAACTGTGTCTGTGCAGCTGCTGCATCCAAACTGACATGAATGGGACTGCCTGTATGGAACACCTGTGCATCCCCGGGCAGGCAAAGATGGCCACACAGACATATGCTATAATACACCCATGTGAACATGGCCTAACACTGCCCCACCTTCTCCCCAACTCATAATTCACCTGGGCAGCAAAGTACAATGTGGTTGTGGTTGTGTTTTAGAGCAGTGCACCATCAATGCATCACTCCCAACTGTCCCTGATTTTGAGAAACTGTTGCATAGTTGCCAACATTGTAAAAAAATATATAGGGACATTTTTTTGTCTGTAGGCAGAGTCGTATTATAATTAAGGGGCGGGGAGGAGCGAGGCATTCATTTGTAGGTGTGACGTAGCGGGGAAAGAAAAATGCAGCGAGAAATGGGTGTGGTTTAAACTAAATATTTGACATGGTTTAAAGGGGCGGGACTCAAAGGGGGTGTGGTTAGAGTCTGAGATGAACGAGGAATGGAGGGAGAAAGATAGAGGGGGAGAGAGAGAGAGAGAGAAGGAAGGAAAGAAAGAGGGATGGAGGGACAGCAGGCCCAGATCCTATAGAAATATGTGCATTTGAGAAAGCTTATCAGTAGATAAAGATACTCCAAACACCTGGTGTTAGCGCTTAAATCATCTGGACACCATGGTTGTTATGGTATCAGGATGATTGAAGTGCATTTTTTCTATTATTACATTGTAATATAAAATGAAATAGTTCAACTCACCATAATGCAGAATCAGTGGAAGCCCTGAGGGTGTCACTTGCCACATCGCCTGCCACCAGGTGTCCCCAGTGGAGTCCCCCTCACATCAGGTGTCCCTCCTTACATCATGTGTCCCCAGTGGAGATCAAATTGGAAAAAAACGAAATCGCGCTAAAAGGGGACTAGTGACCATACATATGTTCACCAATCCACATTATTAATAAATAAGTGAATATTTGGAGCCCCTCCTTAGATCAGGTGTCCCCCTTACAATAGGTGTCCCCCAGTGGAGCCCCCCCCTTACATCAGGTGCCCCAGCAGCGGAGTCTCCACCGCCATTACAGTAGACCAGCTCTCGTGTAACAGGTCACTCGTCGAGGGGAAAAAAGAGGAGGAGCCGGCCGGGTGACTGCCAATAGAAATTGAGCTGCTACCAACCCCCCGCCCCGTGGCCTTTCCCACAACAGGTCACAGACTGGCAGCAGGCCGCGGAGCGGGAGGTTGGTGGCAGCTCAATTTCTATTGGCAGCCACCTGCCCAGCTCCCCCTCTTGTTTGTTCCCCTCGGCGAGTGACCAGGCTCGACGAGAGCTGGTCTACTGTAAAATGGCAGTCGGCGGAGACAATTCACTGCTGGCCACGGATCTGGTTTTCCAGGACATTTCCCAGGAAACACTAAAAGCGGGACAAAGGTCTAAATACCAGGAAATTCGAGACAGTTGGCAACTATGCTGTTGCTGATTTGGAGCAAAGTCGCTCTATCCCTCTTTCCTCCTCATTTGTCCCCCAATTTGGTCTGATCTATATAATGGTATATAAAATTCACTATTTATCTTTCAAAAAGTGTTTCTCAGTGCTAAACCATTCATCCAAGTTCTAAATTCCTGCATTTGTAAATGTCAAAAGCCAGTATAAAGGAATAGTCTTGGTAAGTCTTGGTTAAAAAAAAAAGCAGTTGTGGGTTTAACTAATGTTTTTTTGTATAATTCTCCATTAAGGGGGGCGTGACAGGGGGTGTGTCCTATGCCTACATATTTTTGCTGATAGGTTTCCCTCATTCCCATCTCCAAAAGTTGGGAGGTATGCCATAGCACACTCCATGCATTCCACATGCATTCTTCTATATGCCATAACGCACTCCATGTATGCTCCATACACTCTCCTATACCACATAGTCCACTCCATGTGTCCCCATACACCAGTGGGGGCTGGTGCTCAAAATTTTTTGGGGGGGGCACAAACTAAAAAATTCTGAAAAATACTGAAAAAACATCAGCCCCCATCAAATGCAGCCATTTTGCCCCCATCAAATGTAGCCACTTGTGCCCCCATCAAATGCAGCCATTTTGCCCCCATCAAATGTAGCCACTTGTGCCCCCATCAAATGCAGCCGCTTGTGTCCCCATCAAATGCAGCCGCTTGTGCCCCCCTCAAATGCAGCCACTGTGCCTCCCCGTCCGCTCGCTGACTGCCCGGCACTCACCCCATCTTGGTGGGGGATCAGGCAGCGGGTGACGGTGCGAGCTGTGTCCTCCATTTGTCTCTTCTTCCTTCTGCTAGGTGTCCAATCAGAGTGACTGTGCCTTCGGCCAATCAGGTGACAGGTATTAGATCCGCACCTCCTGATTGGCTGAGAGGCGGTTTACACCTAAGGTGGACTGTGAGCGCAACACTTTGCGCTTTGAGTCATTTTTTTTTTAAGCCTATTAGAGCATATGAAAAAAAAAACTGTGTGAAATCAATCAGCGCAATCAAATCCTAAGTAACAATAAATGTGACAGTGAATAAAAAATAGTAGCTGCTATCACTCAAAGTGAAAAAAAAATACAATGTGCATAAACAATCCAATGAAGACATGAACTAAATATTCCAGTCCATGAAAAAGGATCAGTAAAACAGGTGACAGAAAACAATCCAGCATTCGTGTAAGATGATCCAAATAAACTGTGCTCGGGCTCTCCTCCACCTGTGTATTAGGCTGCTCACCTCACATTTCCACCCCTGTTTTGCCAGCGGGTGAAATAAAGCAGTTCCCCTCTGGGGATATCACAAGGGACTGGCATAAAGCTGACATAGGAAGTCCTCAATTCCATACACTTCCTCTAATTGGATGACAATCTCTTCAAGTGTGCAACAATCAGCATATGTATAAAAACAGAATGGCGAGATCTAGTGCTCTCTGCATTTATGACAATGGTGAGGCTGCAGATGGGCACTGATTAGCTGCATTGATGGGCACTGACCCTTATTTTGATTTAGTTTTTTATTTAAAATTTATGGTTTTTCCTGAAAAGTCCCTCTTAAAGTGAAGCTGCGTGTTATATGACGATAAATACGATATACCCAAATAACACGCCTGAGCTCATCCTGAGACTCTTCACCACACACTGCCACAAAGGCAAGACAATTCTTGTTGGGCCGTGTATTAGTTCATTTGCATTTCATTTTAATGGTTCAAAAAATGTCAGGCAAAATGGTCGGCCCTCACGCATGTTCACTTCATCAAATCTGGCCCACTTTGAAAAAATTGTGGACACCCTGTTGTACAGCTAGCATGGCTTATAGTGCCTTACTTGTGAGTATGTTTGACTCATCTTTTATGGGAATAAATTGGTTTTAAACGGAGAGCACTAGATCTCGCCATTCTGTTTTTATACATATGCTGATCGTTACACACTTGGAGAGATTGTCATCCAATTAGAGGAAGTGTATGGAATTGAGGACTTCCGATGTCAGCTTTATGCCAGTCCCTTGTGATATCCCCAGAGGGAAACTGCTTTATTTCACCCGCTGGTAAAACAGGGGTGGAAATGTGAGGTGAGCAGCCTAATACACAGGTGGAGGAGAGCCCGAGCACAGTTTATTTGGATCATCTTACACGAATGCTGGATTGTTTTCTGTCACCTGTTTTACTGATCCTTTTTCATGGACTGCAATATTTAGTTCATGTCTTCATTGGATTGTTTATGCACATTGTATTTTTAGTAGCGCACCACTGTTTATTTATCTATTAGAACCTAGGGCTCAATCAGGTGCTTCAAAAAAACACCTCCGCCACTGTGATTCAAGCGCCCGACGACCGAAAAGGGACCGCACACCTGAACAGGGGGTGGCTACAGAGGCCATGGATAGATTCATGCTATGCATAAATCTATCCATTCTACACAGAGGGGGCGGTGCCCAGGTGCCCCCAATGGACGCACCGCCACTGCTATACACTCTCCTATGTGTCCTTCATACACCCTCCTATACCCCATATCACACTCCAAGCGTCTCCCATATACTCTCCTATACCCCATAGCGCACTTGGCGCATGCCCCATACACTCTCCTATACCCCATAGCACACTCCATGCATCTCCCATACACTCTCCTAAACCCCATACATGCTCGCTCCTATACCCCATAGCACACTCCATTCATCTCATGCACTCTCATATACAACATAGCACACTCCATATAACTCCTAAATACTCTCCTATACCCCATAGCACACCCCATGCGTCCCTCACACACTCTCCTATACCCCATAGCACACTTCATGCATCTCCCATATACTCTCCTATACCCCATAGCGCACTCGGAGCATGCCCCATGCACTCTTTTATACTCCATGCATGCCACAAACACTCTCCTATACCCTATAGCACACCCTATGCATCCCTCATATAATCTCCTATACCCCCTAGCACACTCCATGCATGCCCCATACACTCTCCTATACTCTATAACACACTCCATGCATCCCTCATACACCCTCCTATATCCTATACCCAATAGCACACTCTATGCATCCCTATACAATCTTCTGTATCCCATGCACTCTCCTATACCCCATAGTACACTCCATGCGTCTCCCATATACTCTCCTATACCCCATAGCGCACTGCATGCATACCCCATGCTCGCTCCTATATCCCTTAGCGCACTCCATGCATCCCATGCACTCTCATATACTCCATAGCACACTCCATGCGTCTCCCAAATACTCTCCTATACCCCTTAGCGCATGCCCCATAACTCTCCTATACCCCACAGCACACTCCATGCATTTCCCATACACTCTCCTATACCCCATACGTACTCCATGCATGCCCCATGCTCGCTCCTATACCCCATAGCACACTCCAAGCATCCCATGCACTCTCCTATACCCCATAGCACACTCCATGCATCTCCCATATACTCTCCTATACCCCACAGCGCACTTGGCGCATGCCCCATACACTCTCCTATACCCCATAGCACACTCCATGCACTCTCATATACCCCATAGCACACTCCATGTATCTCCTATATACTCTCCTATACCCCATAGCACACTTCATGCATCCCCATACACTCTCCTGTATCCCATGCACTCTCCTATACCCCATAGCACACTCAATGCATCTCCCATACACTCTCCTATACCCCATAGCGCACTGAGAGCATGCCCCATGCACTCTTCTATACCACATAGCACACTCCATACATCTGCTATACCCCATAGCACACTCTATGCATCTCCCATACACACTCCATGCATGCCTCATACACTCTCCTATACCCCATAGCACACTCCTTGCATGCCCCATAGCACACTCCATGTGTCCTCCATACACTCTTCTATATCCTATGCACTCCCCTATAGCCCATAGCACACTACATTTGTCTCCTATATACTCTCCTATACCCCATAGCACACTCCATACATCCCCATACACTCTCTTGTATCCCATACACTCTCCTATACCCCATAGCACACTCTTTGTGTCCCCCATACACTCTCCTATATCCCATGCACTCTACAATACCCCATAACACACTCCATTTGTCTCCTATATACTCTCCTATACCCCATAGCACACTCCATGTTCTCCCATACACTCTCATATACCCCATAGCACACTCCATGCATCCCCATACACTCTCCTGTATCTCATGTACTCTCCTATACCCCATAGCACACTCCATGCATCTCCCATATACTCTTCTATACCCCATAGCGCACTCGGAGCATGCCCCATGCACTTTTTTATACCACGTAGCACACCCCATACGTCTGCCATACCCCATAACACACTCCATGCATGCCCCAAACACTCTCCTATACCCTATAGCACACCCCATGCATCCCTCATACACTCTCCTATACCCCCTAGCACACTCCATGAATGCCCCATACACTCTCCTATACACCATAGCACACTCCATGTGTCCCCATACACTCTCCTATATCCCATCCACTCTCATATACCCCATAACACACTCTATGCATCCCTATACAATCTTCTGTATTCCATGTACTTTCCTATACCCCATAGCATACTCCATAAATCTCCCATACACTCTCCTGTATCCCATGTACTCTCCTATACCCCATAGCACACTCCATGCATCTCCCATACACTCTCCTATACCCCATAGCGCACTGCATGCATGCCACATGCTCGCTCCTATACCCCTTAGCGCACTCCATGCATGCCCCAAGCACTCTCCCATACCCCATAGAACACTCCATGCATCCCATGCCCTCTCATATACCCCATAGCACACTCCATGCATCTCCCATATACTATCCTATACCCCTTAGCGCACTTGGCGCATGCCCCATACACTGTCCTATACCCCACAGCACAGTCCATGCATCTCCCATACACTCTCCTATACCCCATAGCGCACTCCATTCACTCTTATATACCCCATAGCACACTCCATGCATCTCCCATATACTCTCCTATACCCCACAGCGCACTCCATGCATCCCTCACACACTCTCCTATACCCCATAGCACACTCCATGCATCTCTCATATACTCTCCTATACCCCATGGCACACTGGGAGCATGCCCCATGCACTCTTCTATACCACATAGCACACTCCATACGTCTGCTACACCCCATAGCGCACTCCATACATCCCTCATGCACTCTCCTTTACCTCATAGCACACTCCATGCATTCCTCATATACCCTCCTAGACCCCATAGCACACTCCATGTGTCCCCATACACTCTCCTATATCCCATGCACTCTCATATACCCCATACAATCTTCTGTATCCAATACATTTCCTATACCCCATAGCACACTCCATGCATCTCCCATATACTCTCCTATACCCCATAGTGCACTTGGAGCATGTCCCATGGACTCTCCTATACCACATAGCACACTCCATATGTCTCCTATACCCCATAGAACATTCCATGCATCCCATGCACTCTCCTATACCCCATAGCACACTCAATGCGTCTCCCATATACTCTCCTATACCCCTTAGCGCATGCCCCATACACTCTCCTATACCCCACAGCACACTCCATGTGTCCCTCATACACCCTCCTTGTGTCCCCTATAGACTCTTCCATAGTTGCCAACTGTCCCGGATTTCCAGGGACATTCCCGGGACTTGGACTCCATTCCCGAATTTGTGGTGTCCCGGGAAATGTCCCGAAAAATCCGGTTCCCGTTTTCGAAACCGCCGCCGCCGCCGCTAGAGGTCGCTAGAGACAATGTCTCCGCCGGCCGCCATTTTATTAAAGTTAAGGAAGATGGCTGGGGGCGGCTAGACGAAGCTTCTGCGTCGCCGCCCACCCCCCGCCCCGCTCCGCCTCGGCCCGCCCCGCCTCGCCCCGCTCCGCCTCGGCCCGCCTACCCCCCGCCCCGCTGCCAGTCTGATATGGAAAGAGGCGGGGGGTTCTAGCCATGCTGCGGACACACCTCTAGGACACCTCTGAGGTAGGAGGGGGGGGGCGCGCGCACCGCTGTGGGACACCTGATGTGAGTGGGGGGGCACTGGGGACACCTGATGGGGGGGGCACTGGGGACACCTGATGAGGGGGGGCACTGGGGACACCTGATGAGGGGGGGGCACTGGGGACACCTGATGTGAGGGGGAGCTCCGCCGGGGACCCCTGATGTGAGGGGGGGCTCCGCCGGGGACACCTAATGTGAGGGGGGCTCTGCCGGGGACACCTAATGTGAGGGGGGCTCTGCCGGGGACCCCTGATGTGAGGGGGGGCTCCGCCGGGGACTCCTGGTGTGAGGGGGGGCTCCGCCGGGGACTCCTGGTGTGAGGGGGGGGCTCCGCCGGGGACTCCTGGTGTGAGGGGGGCTCCGCCGGGGACTCCTGGTGTGAGGGGGGGCTCCGCCGGGGACTCCTGGTGTGAGGGGGGGCTCCGCCGGGGACTCCTGGTGTGAGGGGGGGCTCCACCGGGGACTCCTGGTGTGAGGGGGGGCTCCGCCGGGGACATCTGATGTAAGGGGGGGCTCCGCCGGGGACATCTGATGTAAGGGAGGGCTCCGCCGGGGATATCTGATGTGAGGGGGGGCTCCGCCGGGGACCCCTGATGTGAGGGGGGGCTCCGCCGGGGACCCCTGATTGTGAGGGGGGGCTCCGCCGGGGACACCTAATGTGAGGGGGGCTCTGCCGGGGACCCCTGATGTGAGGGGGGGCTCCGCCGGGGACTCCTGGTGTGAGGGGGGCTCCGCTGGGGACATCTGATGCAAGGACGGACTCTGCTGGGACACCTGATGCAAGGACGGACTCTGCTCAGACATCTGAATGGCTGGTGGCAGGCGTGGCTAGTGACACGCTCAGGGATCCCACTGATTCTGCATTATGGTGAGTTGAATGATTTCATTTTATATTACAATGTAATAATAGAAATAATGCACTTCAATCATCCTGACACCATAAGAACCATGGTGCCGGGATGATTGAAGTGCTAACACCAGGTGTTTGGAGTATCTTTATCTGCTGATTGTTAAACTTTCTAGAATACACATATTTTTATTGTGTAGGATCTGGGGCTGCTGTCCCGTCATTTCCCTCTCTCCCTCTCTCCCCCTCTCTCCCCCCCTCTCCCCCCCTCTCTCCCCCCCTCTCCCCCCCTCTCCCCCTCCATCCCTCATTCATCTCAGACTCTAACCACACCCTCTAGAGCCACGCCCATTTAAGCCACGCCCACGATTCCGCGTAAACCACGCCCATTTTTCGCCGCTGCGCGCTTCACGCGCCTCACTTGTCTATTTTTGCTAGGCCACGTCTACTGACGAATGCTCCGCCCCCTAATTATTGGACAGCTCCGCCTACAGCCACAAAAGTGTCCCACATTTTTTTTTTACAATGTTGGCAACTATGCTCTTCTATATCCCATGCACTCTCCTATACCCCATAACACACTCCAAGCATCTCCCATATACTCTCCTATACCCCATAGCGCACTTGGCGCATGCCCCATACACTCTCCTTTACCCCATAGCACACTCCATGCATCTCCCATACACTCTCCTATACCCCATACGTACTCCATGCATGCCCCATGCTCGCTCCTATACCCCATAGCGCACTCCATGCATGCCCCAAGCACTCTCCTATACCCCATAGCACACTCCATGCATCCCATGCACTCTCATATACCCCATAGCACACTCAATGCATCTCCCATATACTCTCCTATACCCCATAGCGCACTGGGAGCATCCCTCATGCACTCTCCTAGACCCCATAGCACACTCCATGTGTCCCCATATACTCTCCTATATCCCATGCACTCTCATATACCCCATAGCACACTTCATGTATCATAGTTGCCAACATTGTAAAAAAGATTTTAGGTACACTTTTTTGGCTGTAGGCGGAGTCTTGTTATAATTAGGGGGCAGGGCATGTGTTTGTGGGCGCGGCATAGGGGAAAAGCAAAAATGCAAAGCGTGCTGCGCCAAAAAATGGGCGTGGTTTACAAGAAATAGTGGGCGTGTCTTAAATGGGCGTGGCTCAAAAGGGGTGTGGTTAGAGTCTGAGTTGAATGAGGGATGGAGAGGAAAAGGGGGGGAGAGGGATGGAGGGACAGAGGCCCAGATCCTACACAACAATGGAAATATGTGTATTCTAGAAAGTTTAACAATCAGCAGATAAAGATACTCCAAACACCTGGTGGGTGTTAGCACTTCAATCATCCCGGCACCATGGTTGTTATGGTGTCAGGATGATTGAAGCGCATTATTTCTATTATTACATTGTAATATAAAATGAAATCATTCAACTCACCATAATGCTGAATCAGTGGGATCCCTGAGCGTGTCACCTGCCACGTCGCCTGCCACCAGCCGTCCGTCCTTGCATCAGGTGCCCCCAGCAGAGTCCGTCCTTGCATTATGTGCCCCCAGCGGAGCCCCCCTTACATCAGATGTCCCCAGCGGAGCCCCCCCCTTACATCAGATGTCCCCAGCGGAGCCCCCCCTTACAACAGATGTCCCCAGCGGAGCCCCCCTCACATCAGGTGTCCCCAGCAGAGCCCCCCCTCACATCAGGTGTCCCCAGCGGAGCCCCCCCTCACATCCGGATTCCCCAGCGGAGCCCCCCCTCACATCCGGAGTCCCAAGCGGAGGCCCCCCCTCACATCCGGAGTCCCCAGCGGAGCCCCCCCCCACACCAGGAGTCCCCAGCGGAGCCCCCCTTACATCAGGAGTCCCCAGCGGAGCCCCCCCTCACATCAGGAGTCCCCAGCGGTGCCCCCCCTCACATCAGGAGTCCCCAGCAGAGCCCCCCTCACATCCGGAGTCCCCAGCAGAGCCCCCCTCACATCAGGAGTCCCCAGCGGAGCCCCCCTCACATCTGAGTCCCCATCAGCACAGTCTTCCTTACATCTGGGGCCCCCTGTGACATCCAGACTATACGGCCCCCCCGTGACATCCAGACTATACGCCCCCCGACATCCAGACTATATGGCCCCTCCCCCGTGACACCCAGACTATATGACCCCCCCGTGACATCCAGACCGGCCCCCCCTGTGACATCCAGACCAGCCCCCCCTGTGACATCCAGACCAGCCCCCCCCTGTGACATCCAGACCAGCCCCCCCCCCGTGACATCCACATCCAGACCTGCCCCCCCCCCTGTGACATCCAGACCGGCCCCCCTGTGACATCCAGACCGCCCCCCCTGTGACATCCAGACCAGCCCCCCCCCGTGACACCCAGACCGGCCCCCCCCTGTGAAATCCAGACCAGTCCCCCCCTGTGACATCCAGACTGGCCCCCCCTCCCCTGTGACATCCATAGAGCGGAGCCGCATGGTTACAGTAGAGATTGAGCTGCGGCACCACCCATCCCCCGCCCCTTTCCATAACAGGTCACAGAGACTGGCAGCGGGGTGGAGCGGGCCAGGGGGTGTGCGGCGCCGCAGCTCAATCTCTACTTTAAGCCATCTAGCCAGCCTACAGTCTCCTTAAGAATGGCAACCAGCAGAGACATCGTCTCTGCTGGCCGCGGACCTCCATGTGTCCCCATACACTCTCCTATATCCCATCCACTCTCATATAGCACACTCTATGCATCCCTATACAATCTTCTGTATCCCATGTACTCTCCTATACCTCATAGCACACTCCATGCATCTCCCATACACTCTCCTGTATCCCATGTACTCTCCTATAGCCCATAGCACACTCAATGCATCTCCCATACACTCTCCTATACCCCTTAACGCACTCCATGCATGCCCCAAGCACTCTCCCATACCCCATAGAACACTCCATGCATCCCATATACCCCATAGCACACTCCATGCATCTCCCATATACTCTCCTATACCCCTTAGCCATAGGTGTGCGCAGCCTATTGCATTAGGGTGTGCACCCCAAAACGCAAACACACATGTGTGCATATATATAGATATATATATATATATATATATATATATATATATATATATATATATATATAGATATATATATTTATACACACACACACACACACACACTCTAAATATGTGTAAACATTTTAAAATGTAGTAGGGTAGTGGATGGTGTCAGTAGGGCAGAGGTTGGTGTCAGTATTTTTTTTATTTTTATTATTTTATTTTTGTATTATTTTTTACAATTTTATTTATGTTTTTTACAATTTTTTAGAAGCTTTGGTGAAATATCAGTAGGGAGAATCTGTGCTGCACAGGGTGATTAGGGTGTGCCCAGGCACACCCGGCACACCCCCTGCGCACGCCTATGCCCTTAGCGCACTTGGCGCATGCCCCATACACTCTCCTATACCCCACAGCACACTCCGTGCATCTCCCATATACTCTCCTATACCCCTTAGCGCACTTGGTGCATGCCCCGTACACTCTCCTATAACCCACAGCACACTCCATGCAACTCCCATACACTCTCCTATACCCCATAGCGCACTCCATGCATCCCATGCACTCTTATATACCCCATAGCACACTCCATGCATCTCCCATAAACTCTCCTATACCCCACAGCGCACTTGGCGCATGCCCCATACACTCTCCTATACCCCATAGCACACTCCATACGTCTGCTATACTCATAGCACACTCCCATGCATCTCCCATACACACTCCATGCATGCCCCATACACTATCCTATACCCCATAGTGCACTCCATGCATACCCCATAAACTCTCCTATACCCTATAGCACACCCCATGCATCCCTCATACACTCTCCTATACCCCATAGCACACTCCATGCATGCCCCATAGCACACGCAATGTGTCCCCCATACACTCTCCTGTATCCCATAGCACACTCCATGTGTCTCCCATACACTCTCCTATACTCCATAGCACACGCCATGCATCCCCATAAACTCTCCTATATCCCATACACTCTCCTATACCCCATAGCACACTCCATGTGTCTCCCATGCACTCTCCTATACCCCATAGCACACTCCATGCGTCGCCCATATAATCTTCTATATCCCATATCGCACTTGGGGCATATCCCATGCACTTTTCCATACCACATAGCACACTCCATACTTGAGGTTGCAACCTGTCCGGTATTCTCCCAGACAGTCTGGGTTTTGAACCATGTGCCCAGGTCTCAGTCTGTCTGACACCCAGACACATTGTTCACACCAGACTGTGGCTCTAAGCTCCATCTGCTCAGCTCTGGGGGCGAGGGAAGAAACAGGACTAGGGTACCAGCGGTCTGGAGTAGTTCCAACAGATTCCTCTTCTACAGCAATCCACCAGGGCATGTAATTCCCGGGAAACGCAGCACAAGCATTACTCCTCTTCTTCCTGAAAATCATCAAATAGTCCCAGCCCCCTCTTCTATACCACTCCACTAGGGCTTTGAAATTGCCGGGAGCCGCAGCACAAGGATTACTCCGCAGCACAAGGATTACTCCGCAGCACAAGGATTACTCCGCTGGGACTATTTGATAGTTTTCGGGCAGAAGAGGAGTAATCCTAGTGCTGCGGCTCCCAGCAATTTCAAAGCCCCGGCGGAGTGGTATAAAGGAGGGGGCAGGAACTTTAGTTTAATTGGCAGAGCCGCAGCACAAGGAACACTCCGCCGGGAATATTTGATGATTTTAGGGCAGAGGAAGAGTAATGTTTGTCCATAACCCCACCCTTGCCATCACCGCTACAAGCGAGCGTTTCAGCAACATGGAGGACAGAGCGAGGAGTAGAAGCAGCAGTGACAGCCCGCCAAGAGCTCCATCACAACCATCTGAACTGTGCGGGGGGATTTCTTCCTCCTTCTCTGCTAGTCCCCCCCTCCCGGGACTGCTATGTGTGTACAGACCTCTGGATGTCTTCACTCCCTACACACCATTCACCTTATTAGGAGGGAGGACGGGGCAGCTGTTTGTATTCTTCCTGACCAGTGATTTCTTTCTACTAGAGGGGGATGATTAAGGTCCCCCCTATCTTACCTCTGCAGTCCTCCCAGCTGTTTTTTTTTTTAACTTGAGGGGGGTGAAGGGGAGTCTCTATATCCCTGGATGGGGGTCCCCCTTATCACCCCCCCAGTCCTCCCTGCCCCTTTCACACCAGCCTCTGTTAGCATTAGCTGACCTGGGAGGATGTATTGGGGACAGACTGACCTGGGGGGATTATACTA
This sequence comes from Aquarana catesbeiana, assembly GCF_042186555.1. Lineage (NCBI taxonomy): Eukaryota > Metazoa > Chordata > Amphibia > Anura > Ranidae > Aquarana > Aquarana catesbeiana. Next base: position 86,265,167 of record NC_133334.1, on the reverse strand, counting down.
GGGGACAGACTGACCCGGGGGAATGTATGGGGTTACAGACTGTTCTAGGGGGGATAATATTGCGAGGTGATTTACTGGGCGAAAGACTGCCCTTGGGAGATTATATTGGGGGACAGACTAACCTAGCGGGATTGTACAGGGGGACAGAATGACCTTTTGAAAACCCCCACTGTTCATCACGGCACTGCATTACTGCTCTTCTTGGGCACCCAAAAGTGTCCCAAGTCTTTTATAATCCTATAGTGTATACTGCAAATGTAAAAAATTGCAGTGCGCCACTAAAGTGTTTGGGTTTGGCATGAGGAAAAGGTGGCAACTCTATCAATGCGCATCCTATACACACTCCATGCGTCTCCCATAACCCATACACACTCTATGCATGCCCCATACATTGCACACTCCACGTGTCCCCATACACTCTCCTGTACTCCGTAGCACACCCCATACATGCCCCATACACTCTCCTATACCACATAACACACTTCATGCATGCCCCATACACTCTCCATTACCCCATAGCACACTCCATGCATGCCCTATACACTCTCCTATACCCCATAGCACACCCCATGTGTCCCCCATACACTCCCCTATACCCATAGCACACTACATTGGTCTCCTATATACTCTCCTATACCCCAAAGCACACTCCATGTGTCTCCCATACACTCTCCTGTATCCCATACACTCTCCTATACCCCATAACACATTTCATGAATCTCCCATATACTCTCCTATACCCCAAAGCACACTCCTTGTGTCCCCCATACACTCTTCAATACTACATAACACACTCCATTTGTCTCCTATATACTCTCCTATACCCCATAGCACACTCCATGTTCTCCCATACACTCTCCTATACCCCATAGCACACTCCATGCATACCCCATACACTCTCCTATGGCCAATAGCCATAGCACACAGTCCCCAACAGTCCCGGAATGGGCGTGACTTTCCCGCATTGACACCTCTGTCCCTTTGTCCCGCATAATGCTATTAATTACATGTTAAGTTCTGTCTCAATAGGACCTGTGTCCTAACAAAATAGGCAGAACAGCTGCCTCTGATCTCCCCTCTACACTGCCAGATAGAGAGGATTAGGATTTCTCCTCTCTCCAAACTGCAGGTGGCAATAGACACAGCTGTGCAGTGAGGGAAGGCTGTCGTTCTCTCTATCTGCTCCTCACATGGCTGGAGAGGGAAGAAGGTGCTTAGTTCCCAGTAGGGATGAGCCGAACACCCCCGGTTCGGTTCGCACCAGAACTTGTGAACAGACAAAAAAATTGTGCGAACATGCAAACCCCGTTAAAGCCTATGGGACACAAACGTGAAAAATCAAAGTGCTCATTTTAAAGGCTTATGCCGCGTACACACGGTCGGACTTTTCGTCTGGACTTGTCCGACGGACCAAATCCGACAGACAATCCGATCATGTGTGGGCTTCACCGGACCTTCAGCGGACTTTTCCGGTCGCAAATCTGGCGGACTTTAGATTTGGAACATGCTTCAAATCTTTACGTCGTAACTCCGCCGGACCCAGAAATCCGCTCGTCTCTATGCTAGTCCGACGGACAAAAACCCACGCTAGGGAAGCTATTGGCTACTGGCTATCAACTTCCTTATTTTAGTCCGGTGTACGTCATCATATATGAATCCGTCGGACTTTGGTGTGATCGTGTGTAGGCAAGTCCGGTCGTTAGAAAGTCTGTTGAAAGTCCGCCAAAAGTCAGTTGAAAGTCTGTCGAAAGTCTGACGGACGGGCTTCGGACTTTTGTAGCTGAAAAGTCGGACCGTGTGTACGCGGCATTATATGTAAGTTATTGTCATAAAAAGTGTTTGGGGACCCGGGTCCTGCCCCAGGGCACATGTATCAATGCAAAAAAAAGTTTTTAAAATGGCTGTTTTTTCAGGAGCAGTGATTTTAAGAATGTTTAAAGTAAAACAATAAAAATGAAATATTCTTTTAAATATTGTGCCTGGGGGTGTCCTTAGTCTGCCTGTAAAGTAGCGCATTTTTTCTCAAGTTTAGAACAGTACCGCAGTAAAATGACATTTCTAAATGAAAAAAATGTCATTTAAAATTGCTCGCGGCTGTAATGTATTGCCAGATCCCGGCGATATACATAAAAAAAAAGAAGAAATCATTGAAAAAAAAAACAGGGTGGGTTTTCCCCCCAGTCCATACCAGCCCCTTCGGGTCTGGTATGCATATTAAGGGGAACTCCACACCAAATTTTTTTTTTTTTTAAATGGCGTGGGGGTCCCCCCCCCAAACCCTACCAGACCCAAAAGGGCCTGGTATGGATGGGGGGAACCCATGCCGTTTTTTTCTTAATTCTGTTATAGGGCTTCCCTTAACCACTTCAATACGCTATATTATAGCTATATTATATATTGTACACTGCACTATATACCCTGCACTGTATTATATATACTACACTGACTGCACTATATACTCTGAACTGCAGTATATATACGATAAGGACTTCACTATATACTTATGCTTAAAAATTGGGCCTTAGGTGTTGGTGGTGGCAGAACACGGTAACCCCTCACAGTTACTCCTGTTGGGCGCAGGAATGGTCCCTGCTGTTAAATATTACTTAAAAAATTGTAATTACATGCCCCTGTTAAACAGGGCCAGAAACTTTGGGCCCTAGGTGTTGGTGGTGCCAGAACACAGTAACCCCTAACAGTTACTCTTGATGGGTGCAGGAACGGGCCCTGCTGTTAAATATTATTTCAAAAATTGTAATTACATGCCCCTGTTAAACAGGGGCAAAAAAATTGTGCCTTGGGTGGTGGTGGTTCCATAACACTAACTCCTCACAATTATGCCGCATACACACGAGCGGAATTTCTGTCCGAAATATCTTGGATGGTTTCTCCAATGGAATTCCGCTCAAGCTTGTCTTGCATACACACGGTCACACAAATGTTCTCTGAACTTTCGACCGTCAAGAACGCGGTGACGTACAACACTATGACGAGCCGAGAATGAAGTTCAATGCTTCAGAGCATGCTTCCAATTGTTTCCGAGCATGCGTGATTTTTTGCGCGTCCGAATTGCATACAGATGATCGCATTTTCTGATAGGAACTTTTCCCGACCGAAAAATAGAGAACATGCTCTCAATCTTTTGCTGGCTGGAATTCCACCAGCAAAAGACCGATGGAGCATACACACAATCGCATTTTCCAACAAAAAGCTCTCATCAGAGTTTTGCTGGCGGCATTTCCGATCGTGTGTACATGGTATTACTCTTGTTGGGCGCAGGAAGGGGCCTTGCTGTTAAATATTATTTCAAAAATTGTAATTACATGCCCCTGTTAAACAGGGGCAAAAAAATTGTGCCTTGGGTGGTGGTGGTTCCATAACACTAACTCCTCATAATTATGCCGCGTACACATGAGCGGAATTTCTGTCCGAAATATCTTGGATGGTTTCTCCAATGGAATTCCGCTCAAGCTTGTCTTGCATACACACGGTCACACAAATGTTCTCTGAACTTTCGACCGTCAAGAACGCGGTGACGTACAACACTATGACGAGCCGAGAATGAAGTTCAATGCTTCAGAGCATGCTTCGAATTGTTTCCGAGCATGCGTGATTTTTTGCGCGTCCGAATTGCATACAGATGATCGCATTTTCTGATAGGAACTTTTCCTGATGGAAAAATAGAGAACATGCTCTCAATCTTTTGCTGGCTGGAATTGCACCAGCAAAAGACCGATGGAGCATACACACAATCGCATTTTCCAACAAAAAGCTCTCATCGGAGTTTTGCTGGCGGCATTTCCGATCGTGTGTACATGGTATTACTCTTGTTGGGCGCAGGAAGGGGCCCTGCTGTTAAATATTATTTCAAAAATTGTAATTACATGCCCCTGTTAAACAGGGGCAGAAAAATTGGGCTTTGGGTGGTGGTGTTGCCCTAAACCAAAATTATTATTGGAAGCTAGCATCATCATGATTGAGGAGGAATAGGCTAGGCATCATTGGCAGTCTTCAAGGGATCCCAGATCCATAGCAAATTCAATCAGTTACATCAGCATCAGATGCTTGATAGCTGCTGATCCAGGACTGATTCATCTTTCTAAATGTGAGCCTTTCAATGGAGTCTGTGAACAGGCACACTCATTGATCCGTTACAAACCCTCCAGCAGCACTGAATGTGCGTTCAGAAAGCACGCTGGATGCAGGATGGGCCAGTAGCTCAATTGCATATTGAGCAAGTTCTAGCCAGTGGTCCAACCTCAAGACCCAGTAACCCAGTGGATGCTCTGTTGGAAAGGTCTCCAAGTCTACTCTTGCCCCTAGATATTCCTGCACCATATAATGCAGACGCTGTCGATGGTTGCTGAAACCTATCAGACCTTAGCGCTTAGGACTGAAAAATTGTTTAACGGCATCAGTCAGCCGGCCACATTCTCCACCTCTCTTCCGCTGACTGAACGAAGCCTCAGAAACACGTTGTCCAGCACCAGGAAATGGAAACCTCACAGGGTCTGGAAATGCATTACACAAACTTTTCTTCAAGGCCTCCTGAAGATGTTTCATCCTCTGCTCCCTCTGCGAAGGCAGGATAAGTTCTGCAACCTTACTCTTTTAATGTGGATCAAGAAGGGTTGCCAGCCAGTAATGACCCTCTCCCTAATACCATAAATCCTAGTATCCTTTCGCAGGCTTTGCAGAATCAGGGAGGCCATGCAGTGCAAGTTTGCAGAAGCATTCGATTCTGAGTCCTCTGGGTCACTAAGAATCACATTAGCCATAACTACCTCCTCCCAGCCACGTACAACTTCTTGGTTTTCTGGGGACTGAAAACCATCCCTTGAAGACTGCTGTATGTTATCCTCATCATCCATACTGACACAATCCTCCTCCTCTTCTTCCTGTGTGTTTGGCGGACCCACAGCAATGCTATCTGGGTAAAGGGGGCCTTGAGAGGAAAGGAAGTCCTCCTCTTTCTCCCGCTGTTCTGCCTCAAGTGCCCTGTCCATGATTTCACAAAGTGTGTGCTCCAGCAGGAAAACTAGAGGGACAGTGTCACTGATGCATGCATTGTCGCTGCTCACCATCCTTGTGGCCTCCTCAAATGGTTACAGGACAGTGCATGCATCCTAGATCAGTAGCATAGTAGTAGTGATTTTTTGCGCGTCCGAATTCCATACAGATGATCGCATTTTCTGATAGGAACTTTTCCTGATGGAAAAATAGAGAACATGCTCTCAATCTTTTGCTGGCTGGAATTGCACCAGCAAAAGACTGATGGAGCATACACACAATCGCATTTTCCAACAAAAAGCTCTCATCTGAGTTTTGCTGGCGGCATTTCCGATCGTGTGTACATGGTATTACTCTTGTTGGGCGCAGGAAGGGGCCCTGCTGTTAAATATTATTTCAAAAATTGTAATTACATGCCCCTGTTAAACAGGGGCAGAAAAATTGGGCTTTGGGTGGTGGTGTTGCCCTAAACCAAAATTATTATTGGAAGCTAGCATCATCATGATTGAGGAGGAATAGGCTAGGCATCATTGGCAGTCTTCAAGGGATCCCAGATCCATAGCACATTCAATCAGTTACATCAGCATCAGATGCTTGATAGCTGCTGATCCAGGACTGATTCATCTTTCTAAATGTGAGCCTTTCAATGGAGTCTGTGAACAGGCACACTCATTGATCCGTTACAAACCCTCCAGCAGCACTGAATGTGCGTTCAGAAAGCACGCTGGATGCAGGATGGGCCAGTAGCTCAATTGCATATTGAGCAAGTTCTAGCCAGTGGTCCAACCTCAAGACCCAGTAACCCAGTGGATGCTCTGTTGGAAAGGTCTCCAAGTCTACTCTTGCCCCTAGATATTCCTGCACCATATAATGCAGACGCTGTCGATGGTTGCTGAAACCTATCAGACCTTAGCGCTTAGGACTGAAAAATTGTTTAACGGTATCAGTCAGCCGGCCACATTCTCCACCTCTCTTCTGCTGACTGAACGAAGCCTCAGAAACACGTTGTCCAGCACCAGGAAATGGAAACCTCACAGGGTCTGGAAATGCATTACACAAACTTTTCTTCAAGGCCTCCTGAAGATGTTTCATCCTCTGCTCCCTCTGCGAAGGCAGGATAAGTTCTGCAACCTTACTCTTTTAATGTGGATCAAGAAGGGTTGCCAGCCAGTAATGACCCTCTCCCTAATACCATGAATCCTAGTATCCTTTCGCAGGCTTTGCAGAATCAGGGAGGCCATGCAGTGCAAGTTTGCAGAAGCATTCGATTCTGAGTCCTCTGGGTCACTAAGAATCACATTAGCCATAACTACCTCCTCCCAGCCACGTACAACTTCTTGGGTTTCTGGGGACTGAAAACCATCCCTTGAAGACTGCTGTATGTTATCCTCAACATCCATACTGACACAATCCTCCTCCTCTTCTTCCTGTGTGTTTGGCGGACCCACAGCAATGCTATCTGGGTAAAGGGGGCCTTGAGAGGAAAAGAAGTCCTCCTCTTTCTCCCGCTGTTCTGCCTCAAGTGCCCTGTCCATGATTTCACAAAATGTGTGCTCCAGCAGGAAAACTAGAGGGACAGTGTCACTGATGCATGCATTGTCGCTGCTCACCATCCTTGTGGCCTCCTCAAATGGTTACAGGACAGTGCATGCATCCTAGATCAGTAGCCACTGGCGCGCCGAAAAGAAGCCAAGCTCCCCTGACCCTGTCCTGGTGCCATACTCGCACAGGTACTCATCGATGGCCCTCTGCTGTGTGTGCAGCCGCTGCAGCATTGCCAACGTTGAGTTCCACCTGGTGGGCATGTCACAAATCAAGGTGGTTGATGGGCAGGTTGCATTCCCTTTGAATGTCAGCCAGCTGAGCACCGGCATTGTATGACCAGCGGAAATGACCATAGACTTTTCTGGCCTGCCTCAGGAAATCTTGTAAGCCTGGGTACCTGGTCAAGAAACGCTGCACCACTAATTTCAGGACGTGTGCCAAACATGGAACATGGGTCAAGTGTCCCTGTCGGAGGGCGGAGAGAAGGTTAGTGACATTGTCGCATACAACCATTCCTGCCTGAAGCTGGCGTGGCATCAACCACCTTTGAGCCTGCCCCTGCAGAGCTGACAGAATCTCTGCCCCAGTGTGGCTCCTGTCCCCTAGGCAGACCAACTCAAGCACCGCATGACATCTTTTTGTCTGACTGCTTGCATAGTAGCCCCTTGAGCGTTTAGGGAGCACTGCTGGTTCAGAACAATTCTGCAAAAGAGGCCATAGAGGAAGAAGAAGAGGTGGGAGGGGAGCATACAGATGTTGTGGCAGAATCACCACTAGCTTTTTGGAGGCATGGTGGCAGAACAAGCTCCAACACTGAACCCTGTCCTGCATCCTTGTCAGCTGCCAGCAGAGTTACCCAGTGCACCGCGAAGGAAAGGCAACATCCCTGCCCATGCCTGCTGGACCATGAGTCAGCGGTAATATGAACCTTACTGCTGACCGCCCTGTCCAACGAGACCAAAACATTGCCTTCCACATGGCAGTAGAGAGCCGGAATGGCCTTACGTGAAAAGAAATGGCGTTTTGGAACCTGCCACTGTGGTACAGCACATTCCACAAATTCACAAAAGGAGGCTGAGTCTATCAGCTGAAAAGGCAGCAGTTGCAGTGCTAGCAATTTGGCCAAGCTAGCATTTAGACGTTGAGCATGTGGATGGCTGGGACAGAATTTCTTTTTATGGATCAGCATCTGGGGTAGGGAAATTTGCCTGCTGAAATCAACTGGTGGGGTACTGCTAGCAGATTGGCTGCAAGTACTTGACACCTATTGCTATACCTTCATTCAGGTTTTTGAGAGGACTGGAGGTATAGTAGGTTTTGAGATCCCAGATGAGGAGCAAGGAGAAGTCTGCCTTTTTCTATGATATGGGTCTTTCAGGTGCTGCTGCCAACGGACTGCATGGCAGGTCGTCATGTCTGGTCAAGCATGTGGTGCCTAAGCGGCTGCTGTTCTGCCCACGCTTGATCCGATTCAGACATAGGTTGCAATCAGCAACGGTGCGATCTGCTGCACACGTGTCGAAAAAGGCCAACAAGGGAACTTTTAAAAGTCAGCAGGGAATCAGCAGTGCCCTGCACCTGCGGAGCTCTGCGGTGTGATGCAATAGGGTGACTGCCCTTAAGTTGACCCCTGGAGGACATCCTGCCTTGTTGGAGTTGTGCCTCCTCCTCACTTTCCTGCTCTCTTCTCTCAGGCACCCAAGTACGGTCAGTGACCTCATCATCCCCTCCCTCCTTGTCACTGGAGCAAACTTCGCAGTATGCTGCAGCTTGGGGAACATGACTTCCAGTTTCTTGTCCTTCTGTGGCACCCCCTCTCTCTAGGTTCACATTACTCCCTTCCTCCACCTGGGAACCTTCAAATTGCTGCGCATCCTCCAGCAGCATGTAACCGACACTGTGGTCGAATAATTCTGGGGACTCCTCCGTACACGCTGGTGGGGCTATGAAAGTGTAACTATGGACAAGGAGCCGGTGGAATAGGCCGCTTTGGCAGCTGCGTTGGAAGGCAGACTACTATGAGCCTGGGTGACAGAGGATGAGGACGACTTTGTTATCCACTCCACCAACCCTTCTGCTTGTTGTGGCTCAATAACACGGCCAGCAGCAGAAAAAAAGGACAAGCGTGCCCCACGGCCACCTGCAGAGGATGCACCATGTCAATGACCACCACTGTTAACTGTAGACACAGAGGCTGCTTGCCCTCTTTTAGTGGCCTGTGAGCGTCTGCCTCTCCTTGGTAGCCTTCCGGACATGATGGGGACTCTTTTCTTTTCACAGCACACTACATTGTATTATATACTGTGTACACCGCCTGAAGTGTATTAGAAACTGTACACGTTGTATTATATACTGTGTGCACCGCCTGAGGTGTATTAGAAAATGTACACCGGCTGCACTGTATTATATACATATATATATCTCACCTGCCTGCCTAATCTAGCTCAATCTATCTCTGTCCACAGTCACACACTATACAAGACCGCTATGTAAGCAGCCTTATATAGTGTGGGGTGTGGACTTAGTCCCCCTGAGCCATGATTGGCCAAAGGCACCCTGCCTTTGGCCAATTATGGCTCTCTCTGCAGAGCGCGCTGTGATTGGCCAAAGCATGCAGGTCAGGTGCATGCTTTGGCCAATCATCAGATACTAATGCACTGCGATCTTGTAGTGCATTATGGAGCGTTCCGCGGCCCTCGAATTTCCAGCGAACGTCCCATATTGTTCGCTGTTCAGCGAATGGGCGAACACCCAATGTTGGAGTCGAACTTGCATTAGACTCCAACATCAAGCTCATCCCTAGTTCCTAGTGTGGTCCTGTCTGTAAGTACAAGGATGGGAGAGGGGGGACAACTCAGCTCAAGAACTTTCCTCTCTATTCCTCGTTTCCTTCTTAGATCCCTCCAGACCTTCCCTCTCTCCTCCGCAGACACCCCTCTTTCTCAGCTATCTGTGCTGAGAAGTGTAATCAGGAATGGAGGGGTGTATTTGCTAGAAGGAGGAATGGGGGGGGATTAGAACCAGACAGGGGAGTAGAGAGAGATCGTCTGTTCATAGCGATCAGGAACAGCAATCTTTCTTTACTCCCTGTCAGTCCCCTCCCCCCAGTTAGAAACACTTCCCTAAGGACCACTTAACCCCTTGATGGGCCTCTAGTGTTAACCCCTTCCCTGCCAGCGTCATTTATACAGTGATCAGTGGCTATTTTTAGCTCTGATCACTGTAATAATGTGACTGGTCCCAAAAAAGTGTCCGATCTGTTTGCTGCAATCTCGCTAAAAATTGCTGATCACCGCCATTACTAGTAAAAAAAAAGAAGAAGAAGAAAAATCCCATAAATCTATCCCCTATTTTGTAGATGCTATAACTTTTACGCAAACCAATCAATATACGCCTATTGCGTTTTTTTTTTTTTACCAAAAATATGTAGAAGAATAAACCGATGAAGACATTTTTTTTTTTTTTCAAAATTGACGGTCCTATTTTGTTTATAGCGCAAAAAATAAAAACCACAGCGGTGAGCAAATACCACCAAAAGAAAGCTCTATTTGTTGAAAAAAAGAACATCAATTTTGTTTGGGTATTATAAAAAGGATTTATGCAAACTTGTCTTGCTGTTATGAGAGATGAAGTGTGATCTGGCAGGTCTGTGCACATCATCTCTCATAACAGCAAGACAAGTTTGCATAAATCCTTTTTATAATACAAGGTTGGGTTACGCAGAAGTTTTTGATATAGGTTATTTCTTCCATTAGACGGAGCTTGTCAACCCTTCCTAGCCACTGTGATATATGCCAGTCTATCATCCAGCGGACCCCCTGAGAGGTGACCCTTGGAGCCATATTTTTGATAGAGACCCAGTGGCTGGGGGACACAGCCACCTGCACATACGATCTCCTTAAACAAGAGATCAAAAGATCTGGTAAGGGGCAGATCGTTTTGTTTGGTGGAGGAATTTCCCTATCATCACATTCTTCAGGGTGACAACAGTGCATGCTTCACACAAGCAGAAGAGTGTTGTTTTATTTTATACCAATATTATTAATGCTTTTTCATTCTCCACTGGTGAAAGACATTTCCAGCAAAGGAACGTTTTTGTATGGACCTTGTTCAACATACTTGATGTTTGATTGCACATATACATAAGGAGTAATCTTATATGTCACATATTTGTGGTAACTAATGTGTGTTCCAGGTATCATCATCCCTTTTCCAAATATCATTAATCGTTTTTTATCATATATAGGTGTACATGTTATGGTCATATAAATGGTTCATGACCACACTCACTTATTCACAGCAGCGCAGCCTTTCTTTGTATAGTATTTTGTAATGGAGGTTGTCTCACATTTAGGGTTGCAGCAGCAATAACACTTTTGGGTTTTTTATAGACACATGATTTTTGTTTATTGAACACTTTATGGGATAGTGCAGTATATACCTTTTGGTTTTTAATTCCACATATACCCATGACATGTTCAAGCAATAGATCATTTTGTGACAACTTTGTGCAAAAAAATAAAAAAAAAGTTTGTAATTTTCCCAAAACTTGTGGCAAAATATAAAATATTACATGGACTCAAAATGCCTCTCAGCAAATAGCTTGGGGTGTCTACTTTCCAAAATTGGGTCATTTGGGGGGGGGGGGGGTTGAACTGTCCTGGCATTTTATGCACAACATTAGAAGCTTATGCAATACTCTTCTAACCACTTGAAGACAAAGCCCTTTCCGACACTTTTTATTTACATGAAAAAAAAAATTATTTTTTTTGCTATAAAATTACTTTGAACCCCAAAATATTATATATTTTTTTTTAAGCAAAAGGCCCTACAGATTAAAGTATTGGGTGTTGCAATTTTTTTTCCACACAGTATTTGCACAACGATTTTTCAAACGCAATTTTATGTATTTTATTTTTTATTTTAATGCACTAAAAACACACTATATTGCCCAAATGTTGGGTAAAATACAAAAGATAATCTTATACCGAATACACAGATACCAAACACAACATGTTTTAAAATTGCGCACAACCGTGCAGCGGCAACAAACTATATACATTTTTAAAAGCCTTTACAGGTTATCACTTTAGATTTACAGAGAAGGTCTACTGCTAGAATTACCGATCTGACATTCGTGGTGATACCTCACATGCATGGTGCAATTGCTGTTTACATACGACACAAGACCGACGCTTGATTTCCCTTTGCGCGCGAGCACAGTGGGGACACGGGTGCTTTATTTTTTAAATTAGTTATTTTGCTTTTTTTATTTTATTTTTACACTGTTCCTTTCATTTTCTTTTTTTCTCATTTTTATCGTTATGACAGGGAATGTAAATATCCCCTATGACAGCAATAGGTATTGACAGGTACTCCTTTTTTGAAAAAATTGGGGTCTATTAGACTCTAGATCTCTCTTCTGCCCTCAAATCATCTGACCACACCAAGATGGCATGGGAATGGCATACCTGAAAACCAAACAATAGTAACAAAAAAAAAAACCTCAATAAAACAACAATCTGTGTCAACAGTAAAAAAATATATGCCGAAGCATGGGGGCAATCCGCCCCTAATGTTAGGGGCAAATTGCCCCTCCACCTCTGCTCCACCCATGCTTCGCAAATATGCTCTTTTTCTTAACTGTGGTGGTGAAATCACCTCCTACAGCGCTGGAGTCGCTGATTTATGTTTCGAGAGAGCAAATGCTGTTGCTGTCAAGATGAATTAATCAGTGCTGCAGCTGAATGGCGTACCTGCAAAGAAATTAATGGTTAACAATAAAACACAGTAAAGTATAAAAGAATTACGTACCTGAAAAGCAAATATGATAAAACAGAATAACAATAAAACATTGAAGTGCAAAAAATACAGTAAAACAGAGCAGAACAATAGAGAGAGAGAGAAGAACAATACTACAACTATTTTTGGCTCTTTTATTTTATATATTTATTTTTTCTTACACTTTTATTTGTAACTGTAACGGTTCCAGGTTCGGGTCTCTCAAAATGCGATGGCATCTTTGGAGACCCTTTGAAAGTGTGCCCTAGACTGTACCGAGCTGTACCATATGCTAATACTCCACTAGTGTGTGGTAGCGATGGAAACATTCACTGATGCAGAGACCAGGTTGACCAGGACAGGAGGGACAATAATAGTGGGTGTCACGCCTATATCCGTGTTTCCTACAGACACAACATTTTCTTTGGGTAGGGGTATCAGGGATGGCATACGGAAAATGCCTCTCATGCAGCCGGCTCACTGCATTTGCATTGGGAAGGGAAGTGATAATCTCTTCCTGGAATTTAAGGAAGGATATAATTCATCCTGAAGCTTTGTATAGTACATAAGCGTTCAGCAGAGTCAATTGGAATAAGTATACAGACACTTTTTTGTACCAGCATCTGGCCCTACAGCAATTAAGTACGACGCCAACAACTGGTTGTTAAAGTCCACCCCTCCCATATTAAAGTTGTATTCGTGGACACAGAGGGGTTTCTCAAGAATAACGGTCGCCGTTGGAATTTGGACTGTCGTATCTGCGTGAATGGAGGACAGAACAAAAACACTCCGATTATCCCTTTACTGCGAGCAAATTATTACACTTCAAGCAGGCTTTCTCCCCCTCTTTAAGTCGGGATTCTATAAGCCGTGTGGGGAAGCCCCGGCGATTAGATCACACAGTGCCACATGCGCCAATTCCACAATCAAACAAGTGACTAAAAAGTGTCACGCTCGTGTAAAAATTATCCACGTACAAGTGGAACTCCTTTCCGAATAAGGGTGACACGAAGTCCCCAAAAATCTTGCCAGTGCTCCCTATGTAGTCTAGGCAGTTGGGGGGCTCCACCTGACTGTCTTTTCCCTCGTAAACCATAAAACTATATGTATAGCCTTTTGCCCTGTCACAGAGCTTATACATCTTGACCCCAGATCTGGCACACTTGCTGGGGAGATAGTGTCTGAAGGACAAGCGGACAGAAAATAGAGTTGGGTACCTGGTAACTCTTTTTCTAAGAAGTCTTCCGGGGCAGCATCCACAAGATAGGCTCCTCCTCCCTGAAACAGGAAACACATTTGTCCACCATTATAAATTTCACACTCTTACCTGCGTGCCTCAGTTGTATTAAAGCACCGAAAGGAAATCTCAGTAAGCTTGAGGCTTCCCCATTGTACCTGGTATTTGTCGTTTAAGGGTGGGAACTAGTGCTGCCCTGGAAGACTTCTTCGAAAAAGAGTTACCAGGTACCTAACTCAATTTTCTAGAATCATCTTCCAGGGCAGCATCCCAGAGGATGTATCAAGCAATACTTACTAGGGTGGGGGTAGAGACTGGAACACCTTGCGACCAAATGCCTGGTCTTGGTCGGACAGCTGGTTAATACGATAGTACCTAGCAAAGGTACTGTCGCTGCCCTGCAGATCTGCTCCGGAGTTGCCCCTGCTTTCTCTGCAACCGAGGTTGCCCAGGCTCTGGTTGTGTGTGCTCTGATCCCACCTGGAGGAGTGAGGTTTTGTGCCTCATAGGTCATCTGTATGGCCATTCTTATCCATCTGCTGATGGTATTCTTGGATGCCTGCTTCCCTTTGTTAACTCCCGCATAGAGGACAAAAAAAAGAGGTTGTTCTTCGCCAATCCTTCATTCTTTCGAGGTATGTTATGAGTGTGTTTCTTACATCGAGTTTGTTGTAAGTGTCTCTTTTTTTGCTGTCCATAGTTTTTGTAAGCGAAGGGATGATGATATTTTGGGTTCTATGGAATGTTGAAGAGACCTTGGGCCGGGTCTGACAAGAGAATTATTTTGTCTAAATGTATTAGGCAGTATGGTTCCATTATAGACAGGGCTTGGATTTCATTCACTCTTCTGGCCGATACTAGGGCCACAAGAAGTGCAGTTTTTAGAGTGAGGTTTTTGTCTCCATCGGTTCGAATGGAGGGGAGAGAAACCCTCTAAACACCGTGGACATGTCCCAAGTTGGAGTTCTATCCAGTTTAGCCGGTCTGGCTCTTTTACGTGACATTAGGAATCGCTTTATCAGCGGATCCTTTGCGAGTCTGGTGTCCATGAATGAGGAGAGTGCTGCCACTTGTACCTTCAGCGTGCTTTGGGAGATATTTTTGTCTGCTCCATCTTGCAGGAAATCCAGAATGGTTGGGATTATCCCTCTGTTGGGAGTCGGTTTGTTTTTGTTCCAGGAGACAAATTTTTTCCTCACTTTCTCGTAGATTGCCCTAGTCACGGGCTTCTTGCTGTCTAGGATGGTATTGATCACCTTGTCCGACAGTCCTCCAGTGCTTCTTTGCTCCCGGCTTGTTGAATTTTTTGAATTGCCAAAAGGGCACCTTCCCTTGTTTCTTTTTGGTTTGGGGAAAACCCTTGTTCTTTGCTGCAGTCCTGTCTAGTACCCTTTCTAGTTCAGGCCCAAACAGTAGGTCTCCAGTGAATGGAATTCCGTACAGTCTGTTCTTAGAAGGGATATCACCCCCCCAAGATTTCAGCCACAGGGCTCTTCGGGCTTAGTTAAGTAGCGCTGTGGCCCTTGAAGATATTCTGACGGTTTCAGCTGAGGCCTCTGCTAGAAAAGCTGCCACTTTTTTTCTCTGGGTCTTCCCACTCTTTTTTGATGATATCTTTAATAGTTTGGTGTACAGGAAATGTTCTAGGTTTCTTGGGTTGTAGCCCTTTATACATCTTGTCATGTAGTGTGAGCTCTGCTTTTTTTGCTCTTTAATGCCTAGCATGTCTGCTATAGCTTTGAAAAGGTTATCCGTATCTTCTGAGAGAAATAAGTTGCCCTCTGAAGCCGGATCTTCCTCCTCAGATTCGGACTGTTCGGATTCGTCCGAATCCTCCTCTTGTTCCTGACGAT
Source organism: Aquarana catesbeiana (assembly GCF_042186555.1). Classification (NCBI taxonomy): domain Eukaryota; kingdom Metazoa; phylum Chordata; class Amphibia; order Anura; family Ranidae; genus Aquarana; species Aquarana catesbeiana. The sequence continues at coordinate 86,249,741 of NC_133334.1, read as the reverse complement.
CTGCCTGTTCCCTGCTACCTGACGGAACGCATGTCCCGCTAGTAGATGGGGTACCGGCCTGACTGGCATTTGTTGGCGTTTCTATCTTCTCAATTACTGAGCGTAGCGGTGCCATGGTGCTCTTTATCTCTTTTTTTAAAAGAGCTCAGCAGATCTCTCAGGTAACCTTGCGACTCTTTGGCCACCATTTTGTCTATGCATATTTGGCATAGGGGTTTTTTACATTCAGGTGAAAATAGGTGGCTGCACGAAGCACATGTTTTGTTGCTTTTCGTTTTCTTTTCCTCTGGTGTCTTTGCCTAAAATCAAGCTCAAAAAGGTCCACATGAGGAAGGTGGTTAAAGACTGCCCGTAAATGGGCAGTTTTTTCAGTGAGGTTAAGACAGAGGTGACCCTGGAGTATTCTGGCTTACCTTGGAGCTGTCCTGGCTTGCAGGATCTGCAGGGCAGGGTGGAGAAGCGTCAGATATGGTCAGCCACCAGGATCCTCTGCTTAGAGGAGCCTTTTTAACTGTTTCCTGCTTAAGCTCTGGCCACGCCCCCAGCTGACCCCGTGCAGCTTGGTGGATGTACGTGCACATGCCGCTGTTGCTGGTGTCCTCCTTCCTGAGATTTCATTAGGGAGGGGGACTCTGCTGCTCTTTTTTTTAATAAAAAATGATATTCTATTATATTATATTAATATATATATATATATTCCCACCTCCCGGAAGTGATGTCACCGGAAGTGACCGCTCTGTATTTCCCCTAGAAGTCTCCAGACTCCGAGAAAATGTCCGCCGACCGGAAGTGATGTTTTCCTGGCGCCGGCGCCATCTTGGTACACCCCGCAGAGCCTCCACGAGGAAAGAAGCCGGCACCATCTCCAGTGTGGCCTGAGGTCAGGGGCAAAACAGATCTTCAGCCATGTCAGATTAAAGCAGCAGCAGGTCCCTCCAGCATGCGGTATGGGGAAAAATGTCAGTGCATTTGTTTTCAGATTGGGGGGATGATTGCAGACCCCTCTGTAGGGGAGAAATCTCAGGCAGAGCAAGTTTTTTGCTCAAATTTGCTGCTCCTGCTCGCCCTCCCATGGCCCGTTGGGCTGAATGGGATGCTGGCAGGGGGTCTCCTGCAACTAGCGCAGAGACAAGGTAAAATAATAAACAATTCTTTGCAGCTCCTGTGAGTCCGGAGGAAACACAAGCTGAGGCACGCAGGTAAGACTGAAATTTATAATGGTGGACTAATGTGTTTCCTGTTTCAAGGAGGAGGAGCCTATCTCTCGGATGCTGCCCTGGAAGACGATTCGAGAAAACATAATCAGGGACTCGTCAACGCACACAACTTGATCGGGAGTAAACAAGGCTGCGAACTGTTGGTTGAAGTGGTTTACGAGGGGCCGAATTTTGTGGAGCCGATCAAATTCAGGGTCACCCAATGACGAGAGTTCATTGTCAATAAAATGCATGAACCGCAAGATCTGCTTGTATCTAGTCCTGGTCATGGAAGCAGAGAACACGGGCATATAGTGAATTGGGTCAATGGACCAATATGACCGCAACTCTGGGATAGGCCCAGAAAGGTCTTAAATTCGGAAACCGTAATAGGTTTCCAATCTCTGGGAAGGGTCAACTGAGGATTAGCGGCGATGAATTGACCAGCATACAAATTGCTTTGGTCCACAATAGATCTATAGAGATCTTCCGTGAAAAACAGCAAATAAAAATCAAGTGACATAAAATCAACTGTTTCCACCAGAATTCTGGGTTGGCCAGTGAATGGGGGAAGTACAGGCATTGCAGAAGTGGTGGGCTCCCAATTAGGATTGGCATGTGCAGCGGGAAGGGCACTATGGGCTCTCCAGGCCTGTCTTTGTCTTCTTGTTGGCTGTGGGTCACTACTTGTGCTAGCCACCGCACCAGCTTGAACTGCACTTATGGGACTCGCCACGTCACCACGTGATACTGCAGTGCTGGTTTGACTGCGACCAGGGTGTAGTAGGCTGCTGGTGCTTGCCAGTTCACCAGAAGGATGAGCAGCACTAGTACTGGCTCTCTGCTCCATACCGGAGCCCTGCAGTTCTTGCACCTCAACAACAGAAGAACGGGGTTGGGTATACCTGACCTTAGCAGGGACCACTACTCCGTCGTCAGAGCTATCTGTCAGGGTGTCGCTGCTGTCTACCGGTTCGTATACTGAGCCTGAATCTGTCAATGAAGTGGCTTCCCCTTCACTCTCATCTGTCACGCTCAGCAACGTGTAGGTCTCTTCACTAGTGTACCTCTGTTTGGACATTTTGGCCTCTAAATTTAAAGGGTATAACTAATGCGACTCACAGGCAAAAGAGCACCTGATTGTCAGAGCCTGCTGCATTCGCTACCAAAAAAACTGTTATGCCGCATACAGACGGTCGGATTTTCCGTCAAAAACCGTGGATTTTTTTCCGACGGATGTTGACTTAAACTTGTCTTGCATACACACGGTCGCACAAATGTTGTCAGAAATTCCGATCGCCAAGAACGCGCTGACGTACAACACATACGACGAGCCGAGAAAAATTAAGTTCAATAGCTAGTAGGGCTCTTCTGCTTGATTCTGAGCATGCGTGGACTTTTGTGCGTCGGAATTGTGTACACACGCTCGGAACTTGTCGAAAAATTTGAGAACTAGCTCTCAAACATTTGTTGTTGGAAATTCTGACAGCAAATGTCCGATGGAGCATACACATGGTCGGAATTTCCAACAACAAGTTCACATCGAACATTTGTTGTCGGAAATTCCGATCGTATGTACGCGGCATTAGCGTTCGCAGGGATCCGCCCTGACTCTGCAAACACTGCAGTTATGTGTGTTGTGTTTTGTGACAGTGATCGATTGATACCCGGACGGTGAAACTAACCAACTAACTAGCTAACTAGCATCACCCGGGACACTAATACGGCAATCAGAAAATAGATCTGTACACTATATTAGGGACACTGGTGACAGGGGGTGAAAGGGTTAACCGAGGGGGCGATCAAGGGGTTAAACCTTTATTAGGGGGGCACTCTAAAGCTACCTGGGCCTGCTACTAACTGTCCTAATGGTGATAAGTGTCACAAATGACACCAGTGCAGTGATCAGGGAAAAATCTGGAAAAACTGTACTTGGTGACACAGTAACAGGGAGTGAAGGGGTTACCTGGGAGTGGTGATCGGGGACTGAAAAGTTTGCCTATGTGTATACTGTGTCAGTGTAGTGTTGGTGCAACTCACAATTAGCTGTCCTCTCTCCTCTTACTGGAACTGAAAAAGATTCCACGAGGGGAGATGACATCACTTCCCCTGCCTGTGTTTACATTACACAGGCAGGGGAAGCATTTCATTCGCCAGAACCGATCAGCTAGTCCAGGCCAGAAATTATTGTCCTGGACCTGAAGACTGATCGGTTTTGTAACATATACTATTGCCGCTGGCGCGTGCCACCTACCCAGGGGCGTGAAGGACATGCGGGCATTCGGTGCCACTCTGCCAACGTATATCGGCGTGCGCTGGTCGGCAAGTGGTTAAAAAAATATCCAATTCAAGTATGTGTTCTTAACCCCAAAAATTTTTTTACTGGTTTCAGACTCCTCCAAATCTCCATATTTTTTTTGTGATCCGACTTCCTGCTGTGGGCTATGGGCAGTGTACATAGAGCAGTGTACATAACTGCAACGAACGTGCACTGCTTGTTCCAAACAAACAGAAGTGAAGGGGAAAATGAGAGGTGTAGGAGCTCATGAGGGATGTTACAGTACAAGGAAGCAGAAAAATAAAGTGAGAAATGAATTAATGAAAATAGATGACAGGTCAATTACCAAGTGGGTGTGCATTGATCTTCACTGATCTTCTCCTTTTTCGGTGGTAATGGTCAGGGAGCCTCCACCCGCAAGCTAGAGGCTTTGTCAGGGTGAAGGGACTCCTTTTCGGTGGCAATTGTCTGTGAGCCTCCACCTGCGAGCTAGAGGCTGCGTCAGAAAGAAGGGACTCATTTTCGGTTGTAATGGTCCAGGAGCCTCCCCCCGCGAGCTAGAGGCTGCATCAGGATGAAGGGACTCCTTTTAGGTGGTAATTGTCTGGGAGCCCTAACCCGTGAGCTAGAGGCTCGTCAGGGTGAAGGGAATCCTTTTCGGTAGTAATTGTCTGGGAGCCTTCACCTGACAGCTAGAGGCTACGTTAGGGTGAAGGGACTCCTTTTTGGCTGTAATGGTCTAGGAGCCTCCACCCACGAGCTAGAGGCTGCGTCAGGATGAAGGGACTCCTTTTAGATGGTAGTTGTCTGGGAGCCCTAAACCCACGAGCTAGAGGCTGCGTCAGGGTGAAGAGACTTCTTTTCGGTGGTAATTGTCTGGGAGCCTTAACCTGAGAGCTAGAGGCTACGTCAGGGTGAAGGGACTCCTTTTCAGTGGTAATGGTCTGGAGTAAATTTTTTTTCCAGGCATTATCTACTATAAGCAGGAAATATAAAAAAAAAAAAAACATACATATTGGTATACTGTACATTACCCCATGTTGTTTTTGTGGCATCTAAAAAGAGAAAGGTGGAACATTACAGGAAAAACATTTGGATGCAAACATTTTGATGAATCCTCACAAAAGCCTGAATCATCAAGACAGGGTCTTCATTTGGTCGAGTAAATGCCCGGCACAAGGGACATACGGGTACACCCACTTGCACAGCGGTGCCACTCTGCCGACGTATATCGGCGTGCGCTGGTCGGCAAGTGGTTACAAAAATATCCAATTCAGTTATGTGTTCTTGACCCCAAAAAAGTGATTTTTGTTTCAGACTCCTCTAAATCTCCATATTTTTTTTGTGATCCGACTTTCTGCTGTGGGCATAACTGCAACGAACGTGCACTACTTGTTCCAAACAAACAGAAGTAAAGGTGAAAATGAGAGGTGTGGGAAGCTCATGGAGGATGTTACAGTACAAGGAAGCAGAAAAATAAAGTAAGAAATTAATTAATGAAAATAGATGACAGGAGGGGCGTAGCCGTGGCATGGGAGAGAGCTGACGTGCTTGAGCTGAGCTCCGTCTGACCCGCTCCTTGTTAAGCCACTTGCAGCAGCATTCCACCTCCTCGCACCCGCCAAATGAGATGCCATCGCGGATGGAGCAGTCCCCGCCACCCTGCACCTGCGCTCAAGCTCCCTGGAAAGATATTTTACCGGTGGAGGCCGGCAACATGGAACCGGATCCAAGATGGCACCGGGTGAGTGCTCACAGGCCGCACACGCGGCATCCCCGATCCCCTCACCGCGCCAGCCGCCCTCCTTACCTCCTCCACCCTCTTCACCAGGCTCCAGGCTCCTGGGGCAGCCGCTTCAGCAGCCCAGACCGGAATGACACCCAGGGGAGCAGGGGAGCAGCGGCAGTGTCTCCAACAGGTCTCCACATAGACCGCACGTTTCCTGGGCATAGGGACATGGAGGGGGCACTGGTTGAAGGAGACCTACGATCCCATATACTAGCTCTCCCCACCTGGGCTGATCTGGAGGGTTTTATGACCCGGATGGAAAAGGCCTTCAGGAAAGACATTGAAGACCTACAGGCAGACACGGCCCATATTGGGGGTAGAGTAGAGGTCTTAGAAGCATCGGTGGAAGACATCACCCCTACCCTACAGGCACTAGAGACACGCTGCACAATGCAAGATCAACAAATTAATTCTTTGCTTTACCAACTTGATGATGTAGAAAATTGGAGCCGCAGGGTTAATATCCTAAGTATAGTAAGTGGTCTGGGAGAAAGAGTGGTGCTGCCCTATTATACAATGAAGTATTTAATGGTGGATAGATTACAACCTCTGTTCATTAACCTAAGTGATTATAGGGGCTATCCCCTTGATGTACCTGAATGTGGTCAGACCTCCGCCAATGACCATGTATATGAAAAAACCAAAGAGCAAGTGACAACAGAGGGTTAAAATACTAACCCCCAGTTTGAAAAAATGTGCTTCATGTATTCAAATTAACGTAAACAATATGGTAGTGGCAAGTGTTTCTTTAAATATCAAATAAATTAAGACTTAACCCCAGAGTTCAAAAGTATTGTGACACTTTGCCATCCTAAAATACAATACAAAAGAGTGCTACATATGTTCAGATTAACATAAATACTGTGGGAGTGACAAGTGTTCCTTAAAAGATTAAATAAAATAAAAATTAACCCCAGAGTTCAAAAGTATTGTGACACTATAGGTTCCTATAAAGTGCAAAAAATTCCCTTTTGGGTAGAAGTATGTGTAATAATTATGAAAAGTCAGTGCCAAAGGTTGCATATGTGAGAAAATAAACAAATGCAAGTTAATTTAATACTTAAATTAAAAAAACAAAACTAATGTGACAATGTGGCGCCCTATTAGGGGCAAACTTCCTTTGACAGTGAAAAAATGTGTCTGATAATTATAAAGTGTCAGTGCCAGATTGTATCTGTTAAATTCCTGGGGGAATTAGTGGTGTTATCCACAGAATGAGGTTATATTAAGATATCACTCAACACAAGTCGCATGAGGTTCATGAGACCCCTTAAATTATAAGATGTCCGCAAATGCAGTAAGCTTCTCAGAATATATTGTCCATTTACAAACAAAAGGTGACTAAAGCCAGATGGTGTAGATAGCAAAGTTCAATAAATTATGCAATTTAACAGCCTCAGAAGCATAAAGCAGTGATTTCTGTGCGTATTTCAAACGGTGACTTGAGGTGCTCGCCCCCCCGTGCTCCCCCACTCACCAGAAAGAAACACCCCTGCAGGGGTACCGAGCGATAGAGTGGGTGCCTTTAGGGATGGGTATTGGTCACTCCGATCCTGCTGCTGTTCCACTGATTGTAGATTAGGCTGTGCGTTCCAAAAACCAGGCTCCTCCACCGCTTGCCAACTATTACTGTTAAACTCTCCAGTAACCCAGAGAAAGAAAAAACAGGGGCTTCCTTCGTGAAGTATGTCCAGTTTATTGGTGCATGCAACAATACCAAAGTCCATACATATAGAAAAGAAGATAAATTGAGTAGTTAGGCAGCGCTGTATGCAAGGATGGGACCAGGAACACAAAGCAAGCGTGTGTCCCACCTTGCGTTCCAGCGTAACACTTCCGGGTATGACGTGTGAGCGTGACTCTGCCTTACGCTTTTCGTCATAGGACGTTTTCAAAGACGGTGTCGATGCCTACGCTTCACACATTCTTATAGTCACACGGCTCACTCATCCCCTCCCCAAATTATGGTAAAATCGCTCGGGGGGTGGGGATATGATAGAGCCGCTGAGCCTTACTTGTATACATCAATATTACATACAAAGCCTACACATAATTAAACGATATCCACCTATTACAATCCTTCAATTCCCAACCATCTCTCTTAATGTTTACAATTAGTCCAGCCACTTATTTGAGGACTATTTATACTGGACAAATGTCCAGCATTTAATTGTCTGGTAATATTGTACATGTTCTGGGTATAATACTATTATAATTCAATAGGTTAGATTCAAAACCTTAATAATATTAATAATTAAAGGATTAATATTAGGTTGAACATTAATTATAAATACCAAAAAATACCAAAGGATACCAAAAATAGAAAAATAAAATAAAATGGAAAAATATAGTGGAAAAGTATATTAAAAATAAAAAATATTAGTTAAAATTTGAAATTTAATAAGAAAAAATATATAAAAATATATAAAAAATATATAAAAATATATATGTCTGCGTATCCAAAAAATAACTACCATAAAAATGTTAAAAATGTATGGGAGGACATTTATTGTATTAAAAGTATGAAAAAATGTGTAAATTGTATAAAAATCAAAGGTGATCATGAGTTTAAATATATAACCAATTGCCATTTGCCCATAACAGTCTAGGGGGAATATATGCAAAAGTAGTAGGGAGTACTGTTTCTAGTCCAGGTCCAGGTACAGTAATACCTATATATCAGTAGGCCCAACATTATCTAGATGGGGGTAGCATTATATATTAGAGACAGTATTATTAATAGTAAAAATAAAAATAGTGATAAAAATAGATGAACAACCAATATGATAATGGGGGCCATATCCTAAAAAATCTCTTCTAAAAAATCTCTTCTAAAAAATTCCCCAAAAATTTTTTATTACTTACTCATATTGGCCTGTGTATGGGAAAAAAAGGAGAACTCAATTATAAACCCAGGAGGAAGGAAACAATACCAGGCTAATATCCTACCATCCAGTTATCAGTGTGTATATGCCTTAAATAAAAACCATCCATATATATTTTCGACTTTTTCAGGGTATGGCTATATAACAATTTAAGTCTATATCTAAGTTAAGTCCTTTCGGAGCAAGGGAACCTAGTCGGTAAATCCAGCTGGTTTCATTCCTGGAAATTAAAGTTTCTCTGTTTCCCCCACGCCAATGTTCCTGTACTGAATCAATCCCATAGAAGATGAGTACACTAGGATCCCTCTGATGTACCTTGTCGAAATGTCTAGACTATGATTGGGGAACCCCTTTCTAATATTCTTAATATGTTCCCTGATGCGAACAAACAGGGGACGCGTGGTTCTCCCCACATATTGGAAGTGACATGGGCATTCCACAACATACGTAACATGTGTACTTCGGCAGGTAATTAGTTGATTAATCTTGTATTCTTTATAGTCAGTACATGATTTAAATGTAGTCTTCTTTCTTGGTTGTCTTTTGGCTACTTTACATGGTAAACATCTCTGACATCTAAAAAATCCTTTTAGTTCTGGACAGATTTTGATGGATTTCGGGGGATCTATGACATTTTTCACTAGATGATTTCTTAGGTTCGGTGCCTTCCTGTATATAAATTTTGGTTTACCTGGTAGGAGTTTTGATAAGATAAGATCTTCTTTAAGTATTGGCCAGTACTTTTTTATTATTTTCTCAAACTCTCTGAACTGACTATTGAACCCTGTAATGAATGCTATGTCAGATTCTTTCTTAGTGTTTTTATTTTTGTTAAGAAGTAGGGGGGTTCTATCTAACTTCATAATATCTGCTTTTAATTTTAGAAGTCTTTCCATGTCATATCCCTTTTCATGGAATTTTTTGATTAGGATATCGGCCTGTTTGTTAAAATCTTCATCCATATCACAGTTGCGTCGTATACGTAATAACTGTCCTTTTGGGACATTCGGCTTCCACCGCGGATGATGACAGCTGGAAGTGGGAAAATACCCATTCCGGTCTGTCGGTTTAAAAAATGTGCGGGTTGATAGCTTATCTCCTGTCTTAAAAATGTCTAAATCTAAATAGTCGATTGTCTCAGTACTCCATTTTCCGGTAAACGTGATACCATATTTGTTGTTGTTCAGGTTCTCAAGGAATTTTGTAAGGCTATCCGATGTTCCGTCCCATAGAATAATCACGTCATCTATATACCTTTTATACATCTTGATTTGGGGTATGTTTTTGCTGTAAATATATTTTTCTTCCCATAGATCCATGAATAAATTAGCTACGCTGGGAGCATAGCGTGCTCCCATTGCGATACCCTTCGTCTGTACATAGTATTTTTTTGTCGTGCCAGAAATAATTACATTCCATAGCCATTTTTAAACCCTCCAAGATGTAGCCAATCTGTTCCTGTTTCATATTTGTATTTCTGTGCAATGCTCTTTCCACACCCCGTAACCCATCCTTCTGTTCAATACTGGTGTACAGGGAGTTTACATCTACTGCCACCAACAAACATTGTTCTACTCCTTTTATTTCTTGCAATTCTTGTATCAGTTGCATACTATCTCGTAAGTATGACTTACCCTCTTTTACTAGGGGTTTAAGAAATTTGTCCAGGTACTCCCCCAACCTGGAGAAGATGGAATTGATCCCACTGATGATGGGCCTACCTGGTGGTTTTTCCAACCTTTTGTGGATTTTAGGTGTGTAGTATATCACAGGTGTTTTAATTGAATTGGATATCAGATATTCTGCCTCTTTACATTTTAGAATGCCTTTGCTTTTCCCTTTCTCCACATAAGTTTTAAGCTTCTTTTCATATTTCTTCTTAGGATTCCCTTTGAGTTTTTTGTACGTATTTTCTATGTTCAGAAGGTTGTTCATCTCATCCTGGTAGTCCTTTTTATTCAGAATCACCAGGCCTCCCCCTTTATCAGCGGGCCTGATAACTACCTCATGTTTTGTACCAATATCTTTGATGGTGTTCCAGATGTTATTAAATCTCTTTTTACTCTTCCCCATTAGTTTAATGTCTTCTTCCACCATTTTTTTAAAAGCATTGATGCATTGATTACCTGGTGTTTTTGGATTGAATATTGAATTATTTTTGAGGTTCGTTTGTATAAACTCTGAATCTGCTCTTTGTATTTCTCCTGGGTTCATGGCAAAGTGTTTTTTTTATATTCAACTTTCTTAAAAACTTTTGGAGGTCAATAAAAGCCTCAAATTTATCAAAAGGTTTATCAGGGGCATACTTGAGACCCAACTCCAACACCCTCAGCTCTTCTTGCGTCAACTGTACATTACTGAGATTAAATATACCTTTCCCTAATAGTTTCTGGGCCTTTTTCTTCTTCTTGCCTCCTCGCTTTCCTCTTGCCTGTTTTCTCTTTCCATGTATCTGTGTATAGGTGCTGTGTTGATTTCCTGTTGGTATTCTCTCCTGGGTCCAGTCCGTGGGTTTGGTACGTACTCCTGATGTGCATTGTAGTCTTCTGTCCTCCTCGGGCTCCAATATCGATCTTCCTGTCTTGATCCCCCTTCCATATTCCGTCCTCTCCATCCATAATTTCTGTACGGGATACGGGGTCTCCATCTCCCTGGGGGCTTGTCTTGATATGTAACTCGGGGAAAAAACTTCCTTTCTGCATTCCCTCTTCCCTGCCCCGATTGATGCCTTCTAAAATCATCCCTCAGAGGGGAGTACCTGTTGTGCACTGGTACATTATATCTATTAGTTGGGGTCCTGTAGTTAGGGGGTCCTCGATATACTTCCCTTCGAGTGTGCCTTCTGTCTGATGGTATATTAGGGGTATTCTGCCTGGCTGGACTGTATGGTGGATTGTCCATTCTTCTCGGTGGAAGAAGACATTAAACTAATGGGGAAGAGTAAAAAGAGGTTTAATAACATCTGGAACACCATCAAAGATATTGGTACAAAACATGAGGTAGTTATCAGGCCCGCTGATAAAGGGGGAGGCCTGGTGATTCTGAATAAAAAGGACTACCAGGATGAGATGAACAACCTTCTGAACATAGAAAATATGTACAAAAAACTCAAAGGGAATCCTAAGAAGAAATATGAAAAGAAGCTTAAAACTTATGTGGAGAAAGGGAAAAGCAAAGGCATTCTAAATTGTAAAGAGGCAGAATATCTGATATCCAATTCAATTAAAACACCTGTGATATACTACACACCTAAAATCCATAAAAAAGGTTGGAAAAACCACCAGGTAGGCCCATCGTCAGTGGGATCAATTCCGTCTTCTCCAGGTTGGGGGAGTACCTGGACAAATTTCTTAAACCCCTAGTAAAAGAGGGTAAGTCATACTTACGAGATAGTATGCAACTGATACAAGAATTGCAAGAAATAAAAGGAGTAGAACAATGTTTGTTGGTGGCAGTAGATGTAAACTCCCTGTACACCAGTATTGAACAGAAGGATGGGTTACGGGGTGTGGAAAGAGCATTGCACAGAAATACAAATATGAAACAGGAACAGATTGGCTACATCTTGGAGGGTTTAAAAATGGCTATGGAATGTAATTATTTCTGGCACGACAAAAAAATACTATGTACAGACGAAGGGTGTCGCAATGGGAGCACGCTATGCTCCCAGCGTAGCTAATTTATTCATGGATCTATGGGAAGAAAAATATATTTACAGCAAAAACATACCCCAAATCAAGATGTATAAAAGGTATATAGATGACGTGATTATTCTATGGGACGGAACATCGGATAGCCTTACAAAATTCCTTGAGAACCTGAACAACAACAAATATGGTATCACGTTTACCGGAAAATGGAGTACTGAGACAATCGACTATTTAGATTTAGAAATTTTTAAGACAGGAGATAAGCTATCAACCCGCACATTTTTTAAACCGACAGACCGGAATGGGTATTTTCCCACTTCCAGCTGTCATCATCCGCGGTGGAAGTCGAATGTCCCAAAAGGACAGTTTTTACGTATACGACGCAACTGTGATATAGATGAAGATTTTAACAAACAGGCCGATATCCTAATCAAAAAATTCCATGAAAAGGGATATGACATGGAAAGACTTCTAAAATTAAAAGCAGATATTATGAAGTTAGATAGAACCCCCCTACTTCTTAACAAGAATAAAAACACTAATAAAGAATCTGACATAGCATTCATTACAGGGTTCAATAGTCAGTTCAGAGAGTTTGAGAAAATAATAAAAAAGTACTGGCCAATACTTAAAGAAGATCTTATCTTATCAAAACTCCTACCAGGTAAACCAAAATTTATATACAGGAAGGCACCGAACCTAAGAAATCATCTAGTGAAAAATGTCATAGATCTCCCGAAATCCATCAAAATCTGTCCAGAACTAAAAGGATTTTTTAGATGTCAGAGATGTTTACCATGTAAAGTAGCCAAAAGACAACCAAGAAAGAAGACTACATTTAAATCATGTACTGACTATAAAGAATACAAGATTAATCAACTAATTACCTGCCGAAGTACACATGTTACGTACGTTGTGGAATGCCCATGTCACTTCCAATATGTGGGGAGAACCACGCATCCCCTGTTTGTTCGCATCAGGGAACATATTAAGAATATTAGAAAGGGGTTCCCCAATCATAGTCTATCTAGACATTTCGACGAGGTACATCAGAGGGATCCTAGTGTACTCATCTTCTATGGGATTGATTCAGTACAGGAACATTGGCATAGGGGAAACAGAGAAACTTTAATTTCCAGGAATGAAACCAGCTGGATTTACCGGCTAGGTTCCCTTGCTCCGAAAGGACTTAACTTAGATATAGACTTAAATTGTTATATAGCCAACCCCTGAAAAAGTTGAAAATATATATGGATGGTTTTTATTTAAGGCATATACACACTGATAACTGGATGGTAGGATATAAGCCTGGTATTGTTTCCTTCCTCCTGGGTTTATAATTAAGTTCTCCTTTTTTTCCCATACACAGGCCAATATGAGTAAGTAATAAAAAATTTTTCGGGAGATTTTTTAAGGAATTTTTAAAGAAATTTTTGGGGAACTTTTTAGAAGAGATTTTTTAGAAGAGATTTTTTAGGATATGGCCCCCATTATCATATTGGTTGTTCATCTATTTTTATCACTATTTTTATTTTTACTATTAATAATACTGTCTCTAATATATAATGCTACCCCCATCTAGATAATGTTGGGCCTACTGATATATAGGTATTACTGTACCTGGACTAGAAACAGTACTCCCTACTACTTTTGAATATATTCCCCCTAGACTGTTATGGGCAAATGGCAATTGGTTATATATTTAAACTCATGATCACCTTTGATTTTTATACAATTTACACATTTTTTCATACTTTTAATACAATAAATGTCCTCCCATACATTTTTAACATTTTTATGGTAGTTATTTTTTGGATACGCAGACATATATATTTTTATATATTTTTTATATATTTTTTATATATTTTTATATATTTTTTCTTATTAAATTTCAAATTTTAACTAATATTTTTTATTTTTAATATACTTTTCCACTCTATTTTTCCATTTTATTTTATTTTTCTATTTTTGGTATCCTTTGGTATTTTTTGGTATTTATAATTAATGTTCAACCTAATATTAATCCTTTAATTATTAATATTATTAAGGTTTTGAATCTAACCTATTGAATTATAATAGTATTATACCCAGAACATGTACAATATTACCAGACAATTAAATGCTGGACATTTGTCCAGTATAAATAGTCCTCAAATAAGTGGCTGGACTAATTGTAAACATTAAGAGAGATGGTTGGGAATTGAAGGATTGTAATAGGTGGATATCGTTTAATTATGTGTAGGCTTTGTATGTAATATTGATGTATACAAGTAAGGCTCAGCGGCTCTATCATATCCCCACCCCCCGAGCGATTTTACCATAATTTGGGGAGGAGATGAGTGAGCCGTGTGACTATAAGAATGTGTGAAGCGTAGGCGTCGACACCGTCTTTGAAAACGTTCTATGACGAAACGCGTAAGGCGGAGTCACGCTCACACGTCATACCCGGAAGTGTTACGCTGGAACGCAAGGTGGGACGCACGCTTGCTTTGTGTTCCTGGTCCCATCCTTGCATACAGCGCTGCCTAACTACTCAATTTATCTTCTTTTCTATATGTATGGACTTTGGTATTGTTACAGGCACCAATAAACTGGACATACTTCACGAAGGAAGCCCCTGTTTTTTCTTTCTCTGGGTTACTGGAGAGTTTAACAGTAATAGTTGGCAAGCGGTGGAGGAGCCTGGTTTTTGGAACGCACAGCCTAATCTACAATCAGTGGAACAGCAGCAGGATCGGAGTGACCAATACCCATCCCTAAAGGCACCCACTCTATCGCTCGGTACCCCTGCAGGGGTGTTTCTTTCTGGTGAGTGGGGGAGCACGGGGGGGCGAGCACCTCAAGTCACCTTTTGAAATACGCACAGAAATCACTGCTTTATGCTCCTGAGGCTGTTAAATTGCATAATTTATTGAACTTTGCTATCTACACCATCTGGCTTTAGTCTCCTTTTGTTTGTAAATGGACAATATATTCTGAGAAGCTTACTGCATTTGCGGACATCTTATAATTTAAGGGGTCTCATGAACCTCATGCGACTTGTGTTGAGTGATATCGTAATATAACCTCATTCTGTGGATAACACCACTAATTCCCCCAGGAATTTAACAGATACAATCTGGCACTGAAACTTTATAATTATCAGACACATTTTTTCACTGTCAAAGGAAGTTTGCCCCTAATAGGGCGCCACATTGTCACATTAGTTTTGTTTTTTTAATTTAAGTATTAAATTAACTTGCATTTGTTTATTTTCTCACATATGCAACCTTTGGCACTGACTTTTCATAATTATTACACATACTTCTACCCAAAAGGGAATTTTTTGCACTTTATAGGAACCTATAGTGTCACAATACTTTTGAACTCTGGGGTTAATTTTTATTTTATTTAATCTTTTAAGGAACACTTGTCACTCCCACAGTATTTATGTTAATCTGAACATATATAGCACTCTTTTGTATTGTATTTTAGGATGGCAAAGTGTCACAATACTTTTGAACTCTGGGGTTAAGTCTTAATTTATTTGATATTTAAAGAAACACTTGCCACTACCATATTGTTTACGTTAGTTTGAATACATGAAGCACATTTTTTCAAACTGGGGGTTAGTATTTTAACCCTCTGTTGTCACTTGCTCTTTGTTTTTTTCATATACATGGTCATTGGCGGAGGTCTGACCACATTCAGGTACATCAAGGGGATAGCCCCTATAATCACTTAGGTTAATGAACAGAGGTTGTAATCTATCCACCATTAAATACTTCATTGTATAATAGGGCAGCGCCACTCTTTCTCCCAGACCACTTACTATATCTAAGCAATTGGGCCCCTTGGGGAACTAATTAGGGAGAGGCTGCAGCTCGTATATTGTCCTAAGCGCGGATTTATCTATCTATTTTTATCTGCAGGGTTAATATCCGCATACGAGGCCTTCTGGAGGCTACAGGACCCAGAGACATAATACCTACCCTTTACGGAGTGTTCACACAGATATTGGGAAAAGAAGCACCTGATCACATAGAGATCGATCAAGCTCACAGGGCCCTCAGATCATCCAGACAAGCCCAGAGACATCATCTGTAAGCTGCATAAATACACCCTGAAGGATCAGGGGGGTCAGCCACGTGGACTTTGATGGAGCTAAGTTGTCCCTATTTCCGGACTTATCCAGATGCACGCTGATGCAGCACAGGGCCCTTAACTACTTCAGCCCCGGAAGGATTTACCCCCTTCCTGACCAGAGCACTACAATTTGGCACTGCGTCGCTTTAACTGCTAATTGCGCGGTCAAGCAATGCTGTACCCAAACGAAATTTGCGTCCTTTTCTTCCCACAAATAGAGCTTTCTTTTGATGGTATTTGATCACCTCTGCGGTTTTTATTTTTTGCGCTATAAACAGAAAAAGACCGAAAATTTTGAAAAAAATTATATTTTCTACTTTTTGTTATAAAAAAAAATCCAATAAACTCAATTTTAGTCATACATTTAGGCGCCAAAATGTATTCGGCCAAAAGTTATAGCGTCTACAAACTAGGGTACATTTTCTGGAATTTACACAGCTTTTAGTTTATGACTGCCTATGTCATTTCTTGAGGTGCTAAAATGGCAGGGCAGTACAAACCCCCCCCAAATGACCCCATTTTGGAAAATAGACACCCCAAGGAAATTGCTGAGAGGCATGTTGAGCCCATTGAATATTAATTTTTTTTGTCCCAAGTGACTGAATAATGACAACAAAAAAAATTACAAAAAGTTGTCACTAAATGATATATTGCTCACACAGGCCATGGGCATATGTGGAATTGCACCCCAAAATACATTTAGCTGCTTCTCCTGAGTATGCGGATACCACATGTGTGGGACTTTTTGGGAGCCTAGCCACGTACGGGGCCCCTGAAAACCAATCACCGCCTTCAGGATTTCTAAGGGCGTAAATTTTTTATTTCACTCCTCACTACCTATCACAGTTTTGAAGGCCATAAAATGCCAAGATGGCACAAACCCCCCCAAATGACCCCATTTTGGAAAGTAGACACCCCAACCTATTTGCTGAGAGGCATGTTGAGTCCATGGAATATTTTATATTTTGACACAAGTTGCGGGAAAATTACAAACTTTTTTTTTTTGTCACTAAATGATATATTGCTTAAACATGTCATGGGCATATGTGGAATTACACCCCAAAATACATTCTGCTGCTTCTCCTGAGTATGGGGATACCACATGTGTGAGACTTTTTGGGAGCCTAGCTGCATACAGGGCCCCGAAACCAAGCACCGCCTTCAGGATTTCTAAGGGTGTAAATTTTTGATTTCACTCCTCACTACCTATCACAGTTTTGAAGGCCATAAAATGCCAAGATGGCACAACCCCCCCCCCCCCCCAAATGACCCCATTTTGGAAAGTAGACGCCCCAAGCTATTTGCTGAGAGGCATATTGAGTCCATGGAATATTTTATATTTTGCCACAAGTTGCAGGAAAATGACAAACTTTTTTTTTTGCACAATGTTGTCACTAAATGATATATTGCTCACACAGGCCATGGGCATATGTGGAATTGCACCCCAAAATACATTCTGCTGATTCTCCTGAGTATGGGGATACCACATGTGTGGGGACTTTTTGGGAGCCTAGCTGCATACGGGGCCCCGAAAACCAATCACCGCCTTCAGGATATCTAAGGGCGTAAATTTTTGATTCACTCCTCACTACCTATTACAGTTTCGAAGGCCATAAAATGCCAAGATAGCACCCCCCCCCCCAAATGACCCCATTTTGGAAAGTAGACACCCCAAGCTATTTGCTGAGAGGCATGGTGAGTATTTTGCAGATCTCATTTGTTTTTGAAAATGAAGAAAGACAAGAAAAAAATTTTTTTTTCTTTTTTCAATTTTCAAAACTTTGTGACAAAAAGTGAGGTCTGCAAAATACCCACTATACCTCTCAGCAAATAGCTTGGGGTGTCTACTTTCCAAAATATGGTCATTTGGGGGGGTTTTGTGCCACCTGGGCATTCCATGGTCTCCGAAACTGTGATAGACAGTGAAGAGAGAAATGAAAAATTGACGCCCTTAGAAAGCCTGAAGGCGGTGCTTGGTTTTCGGGGTCCCATACGCGGCTAGGCTCCCAAAAAGTCTCACACATGTGGTATCCCCGTACTCAGGAGAAGCAACAGAATGTAATTTGAGTGTAATTTCACATATTCCCATGGCATGTTTGAGCAATATATCATTTAGTGACAACTTTGTGCAAAAAAAAAAAAAAAAAGTGTCTTTTTCCCGCAACTTGTGTCAGAATATAAAATATTCCATGGACTCGACATGCCTCTCAGCAAATAGCTTGGGGTGTCTACTTTCCAAAATGGGGTCATTTGAGGGGGGTTTGAACTGTCCTGGCATTTTATGCACAACATTTAGAAGCTTATGTCACACATCACCCACTCTTCTAAAAACTTGAAGACAAAGCCCTTTCTGACACTTTTTGTTTACATAAAAAAATGTTTTTTTTTTTTGCAAGAAAATTACTTTGAACCCCCAAACATTATATATTTTTTTAAAGCTACAGATTAAAATGGTGGGCGTTTCACTTTTTTTTTCACACAGTATTTGCGCAGCGATTTTTCAAATGCTTTTTTTGGGAAAAAATACACTTTTTTAAATTTGAGTGCACTAAAACACACTATATTGCCCAAATGTTTGATGAAATAAAAAAAATGATCTTAGGCCGAGTACATGGATACCAAACATGACATGCTTTAAAATTGCGCACAAATGTGCAGTGGCGACAAACTAAATACATTTTTAAAAGCCTTTAAATGCCTTTACAGGTAACCACTTTAGATTTACAGAGGAGGTCTACTGCTAAAATTACTGCCCTCGATCTGACCTTCGCGGTGATACCTCACATACTTGGTGCAATTGCTGTTTACATTTGACGCCAGACCGACGTTTGCGTTCGCCTTTGCGCGAGAGCAGGGGGGGACAGGGGTGCTTTTTTTTTTTTAATTATTTTTTTGCTTTTTTATCTTATTTTTAAACTGTTGCTTTCATTTTTTTTTTAAATCATTTTTATTGTTATCTCAGGGAATGTAAATATCCCCTATGATAGCAATAGGTTTTGACAGGTACTCTTTTTTTGAAAAAATTGGGGTCTATTAGACTCTAGATCTCTCCTCTGCCCTCAAAGCATCTGACCACACCAAGATCGGTGTGATAAAATGCTTTCCCAATTTCCCAATGGCGCTGTTTACATCCGGCGAAATCTAAGTCATTAAATGCTCGTAGCTTCCGGTTTCTTAGACCGTAGAGATGTTTGGAGCCACTCTGGTCTCTAATCAGCTCTATGGTCAGCTGGCTGAATCACCGGCTGCATTCTCAGGTTCCCTGTTGGAACAGGAGAGCCAGAGAAAAGCATGGAAGACGATGGGGGGGGGGGGCAATCCCTCCCACTGCTTGTAAAAGCAGTCTAGAGGCTAATTAGCCGCTAGGATTGCTTTTACATGAAAGCCGACCGCTGGCTGAAAAGAATGATACCAAGATGATACCTAAACCTGCAGGCATCATTCTGGTATAACCATTAAAAGTCCAGCAACATACCAGTACGTTGCTGGTCCTTGTTGGGCATATATTGTAAGCTTTTTTTCATGCAGCCTGTGGGCTGAACGAAAAAAAGAGATTGATCGGTGGGTATGCCCACTATTAGAATACCTCCCTTCATCCACCCACTTCTTATGATGGGCATACACGCACCGTATATATATGCCGAAGCATGGGGGCATCCTCCCGGAAAAGTTAGGAGCAAATCGCTCCTCCGCCCTCTGCTGCCCCCATGCTTCGGCATATATGCTGAAGTATGTAACTGTGGTGGTGAAATCACCTCCGACAGCGCTGGAGTCACGGCTTTATGTATCGTGGGAGCAAACGCTGTTGCTGTCAAGATAAATAAATCCACGCTGCAACTGAATGGCGTACCTGCTAAGCAAATGATGGTTAACAATAAAACAAAGTAACATTACAGTATAACAGTAAGACTTACCATACCTGCAAAGCAAATACAAAAAAACATAGTAAAAAATAAAACATTTAACGCAACCTGTGCCTAAAATATATATATGCCGAAGCATGGGGGCATCCTCCCGCAAAAGGTAGGAGCAAATCGCTCCTCCACCCACTGCTGCCCCCACGCTTCGGCATATATATTTTTATTTTTTATACATTTTTTTTGTGTTTTTATTTTTTTTACTTTTTTTTTTTTTTAACACTTTTTTTTGTAACTGGTACCAGGTTCGGGTCTCTCAAAATGCGATGGCATCTTGGGAGACCCTGTGTTAGTGTGCCTAGTCTGTGCAGTGCTGTACCCTACGCTAATACTCAACTAGTGAATGGTAGCGCTCAAAACATTCACCAATGCAAAGACCAGGATTGTCAGGACTGGAGGGACAATAATACCGGGTGTCACTCCTATATCTGCGCTTGCTGCAGACACGACTTCTTTGGGGGGCTCGTTGGGTAGGGGTAATCGGGAGGACAAGCAGAAAATGCCTCTCATGCAGCCGGCTTACTGCATTTGGTTGGGGAAGGTGAGGTGGAGCACCATCTGCAAACAGAAGGGCTCTGATGTTCTCTTCCTGGAATTTAAGGAAGGATCCAGTCCGTCCTGAAGCTCTGTATAGCACATGAGCGTTCAGCAAAGCCAATTGAAATAAATAAACAGACACTTTTTTTGTACCAGCATCTGGCTTTACGGGCAACTAGGTACAGCCCCAACAACTGGTCGTTGAGGTCCACCCCTCTCCACAACACCAGTCACCGTAGGAATTTGGACCGTCGTGTCTGCATGAAGGGAGGTAAGAACGAAAACATTCTTATTATCCCTCCACTTCATAGCGAGCAAGTTATTACACTTGAAGCAGGCTCTCTCCCCCAGCCTAAGACGGGAATCTACAAGCCGCTGGGGAAAGCCCCAGCGATTAGGTCAAACGGTGCCACATGCTCCAATCTGTTGATCAAAAAGGTGACTAAAAAGTTGCACGCTCGTGTAATAATTGTCCACGTACAAGTGGTACCCCTTTCCGAATAAAGGGTGACACACAATCTTGCCAGCGCTTCCTATGTAGTCAGGGCAGTTTGTCGGTTCTACGTGACTATCTTTGCCCTCAAAACCATAAAACATGTATAGCCTGTGGCCCTGTCACAAAGCTTATACATCTTGACCCCGTATCTGGCACGCTTGCTGGGAAGGTACCGTTTGAATGACAAGCGGCCAGAAAACTTAATCAGGGACTCATCAACGCAGACAACTTGATGGGTAGTAAACAGGTCTGCAAAACGTTGGTTGAAGTGGTTTACGAGGGGCCGAATTTTGTAGAGCCGATCATATCCAGGATCTCCACGAGGACAACAGAGTTCATTGTTGTTGAAGTGCATGAACCGCAAAATCTGCTCGTATCGTGCCCTGGTCATGGAGGCAGAGAAGAAAGGCCAAATGGTGAATTGGGTCAGTGGACCAATATAACCGCACCTCACTCTTTTTAGTTATGCCCATGTTGAGGGAAAGGCCCAGAAAGATCTTAAATTCAGAAACCGTAATTGGTTTCCAATCTCTGGCAAGGGAGGACTGGGGAATAGTGGTGATGTGTTGACCAGCGTACAAATTGCTTTGGTCCACAATAGATGTATAGAGATCTTCGGTGAAAAACAGCGAATAAAAATCAAGTGACATAAAATCAACTGTTTCCACCTGAATGCCGGGTTGGCCAGTGAATGGGGGAAGTACGGGTGCTGCAGAAGTGGTGGGTTCCCAATTAGGATTGGCGAATGCAGCAAGAAGGGCACTATGGGCACGACGGGCCTGTGTTCATCTTCTTGGTGGCAGCGGGACACTACTTGTGCTTGCCACCTCACCAGCTTGAACTGCACTTATGGGACTCGCCATGTCACCAAGTGTTACTGCAGTGCTGGATGTACGACCAGGGTGTACTAGGCCGCTGGTTCTTGCCAGCTCACCAGAAGGAATAGCAGCACTAGTACTGCTCTGCTCCATACGAGGGACCTGCGATTCTTGCACCTCAACAACAGCAGAAGATCAGGGTCTGGTACGCCTGACCTTGGCAGGGACCACAACTCCGTCGTCAGAGCTATCTGTCATGGAGCCTCTGTCCTCTACAGGATCGTATTCTGAGCCTGAATTTGACAGATGAGTGACTTCCTCTTCACTATCTGTCATGCTCAGAAACGTGTAGGCCTCTTCACTAGTGTACCTTCGATTTGCCATTTTGGGCTCTAAATTTAGTGGTACACTAGTGAGACTCACAGGCAAAAAAGCTCCTGACTGTTAGCGACTGTATCAAAATGCTACCAACAAAAACTGTTAGCGATCGCAGGGATCAGGCCTGACTCTGTGAACGCTGCAGTTATGTGTGTTTAGTGTTTTGTAAGTGACAGTGATCTATCGATACTGCACTTGGGTGGGCTGGGCTGGGCCGAGGGGCAAAACGCAGGTGCTAGCAGGTATCTGGGCTGATCCCGCTAACACTGCGTTTTTGGGAACCCTAAACTGATGGGGACGCTAGTATAGATCTGATCAGATCAGATATTGATCTGTTCAGATACTATACCACTAAGGGAGGTGTATGCTACGTGCATGGGTGTTAGCGGTACTGGCGCTAACCTGACACTGCCTGGGGCGACGCAGACCTTATCTGACTCTAAAACTTAACTTATATCACCGCCGGGCAATCAGGGGGTTAAACCTTTATTAGGTAATAAACGGCGGGTGCCCTGAAACTATAAAAAATAAACTAAACTAACCAGCGTCACCCGTAACAGTTTTACGGTGATCACTGGTGAAAGGGTTAACTAGGGGGCAATCAGGGGGTTAAAACCTCTATTATGTAGTATATGGGGGTCCCTGATGCTATAAAAAGCTGACGGCGAAGCTATATACTTACCTCTCTAACAAGCGTCACCTGTGACACTAATACAGCGATCAGAAAAACGATCGCTTAGTGACACTGGCGACGGGGGGTGATCAAGGGGTTAACCTTTATTAGGGGGGGTTAGGGGGGTATCCTAGACCTAAAGGGGGCTACCACTAACTGCCCTACCACTTATAACTGTCACAAACTGACACCAATGCAATAATCAGGAAAAAAAAAAAATTGCTATTGGTGTCACTGTGACAGGGGGGTGATGGGGGGTGAAATGTGTGCCTAGAATGTTCTACTGTTAGTGTAGTGTTTGGTGCAAACTTACTTGATGTCTTCTCTCCTCTGCGCCGGAACGAAAAGACCAGCTCGAGGAGAGATGACATCACTTCCTCTGCCGCTGTTTACATTACAGCAGCAGAGGAAGATTGTCATTGGCTGGGAGCGATCACGAGGGGGTGGCTATGAATGGATGGCCTCCCCCTCACCTCTGATCGCTCGGGGACAGATGCCGACCGCCTCGGGCACCGGAGGGGGGTCCGATCAAATCCCCCGCCCGCGGGAGGCAAGTAACGTACCCATACGTTACTTTGCCTGCCCGTGCCATTCTGCCGCAATATATCTACGTGAGGCGTTCGGCAAGTGGTTAAACCATTGCTGGAAGTGTTACAAGATAGATGCTCACGTGATCTATCGCTGGGAATTCCCCTTCAGCCTTTCCGTTACTAAAGGAGGTCTGCAGGTTACTTTAAGGAACATGTCGGATCTACCCCATTTTCTTGCCCGCCTTGGCCTCCCCAAGATCCCAGAGTGGCGTTCTTCCCCGGTGATCCCAGCATTGACTCGCCCTGAACCTTGGCAACAAGCACGTCGCAGACGCCGCAACAAGCCATGAAGAGACCCCACTGCCTCTGCCGAACAGGGTCCTCCCTCTTCCTCAAGTGTACGCTGAATGACTGTTCCAGTGCCTGAAGACTCTGCCCTCCCCTTTCCCCCATTTTTCCTAACTCTCACCTTTGTTTTCAGGATTGCTATTGCTGCTGTAGATCATCCGAATGCACATCCATACCATGGAAGTGCTCATTGACTGGAGCAACCCTCTTGATGTGTTCTCGCCTGATGCCGCTCCATTTACCCCCCATAGGTGGACTCTTGGAAGTTATCCTCCTCAGACGAGGACATCCACGGTGCGTGGACCACCTGCACCTTATTGGGCTGGCTAGACGTGAGGTGGACCTTGCACCGTTGATTTTAGGAATACTTACTCGCCTGATGGGCACCTTGTTCATTACTTATTTTGTGTTATGTATGTGTTTTTTTCTTTTTTTGGGTTGCACTCATGTTTTCTCTTTTCAGCACCTCAGATTTTTTTTTGGGTCAGTATGCTGCGGCGGAGTGGCGGTTGCGATACATAAACACTGCCCATTCATCCCCCTGGACCACTATGCAGATCCCAATGGCAAATTTGTCTTTCTGAAAGGCACTCTGTTCGGTCGCAGACTGACCCTCGTGGCGCTGTATGCACCAAATACCAGGCAACTGGCGTTCCTAGACAAGCTACTAGATTCCCTGTCCGCGTTTCGTGAGGGGCAGCTGGTGGTCGGTGGAGACTTTAATGTCTGTCCCGACCCACAAATGGACACCTCCTCCGGTCGCTCCACACACTCGTTCACATGTCCACAAATCATTGCACACCCATTATCTGGTTGATTGCTGGAGAGTGCTCCATCCCACCACAAAAGACTTCAGCTACTACTCTGTAACTCACGACGTGTACACGCGCATAGATCTTTTATTGGTCGATCAGGGTTTTTTGGAGTCTCTCTCCAGTGTGTCGATTGGATCAATTACGATCTCCGACCACGCACCCATCTCTGTCTCCCTAACCCCTCCATCTTCCGACACCCGTCAGTGATTTAGCGCTTAAACGAGAACCTGCTAGATGACACAGTAGCTAAGAAGCAGGTTACTTTAATGAAAACATGACGGGGGAGACGGGGATGGCATTCGTGTGGGAGGGCCATAAAGCGGTGGTCTAGGAGGAGCTTATCACCCAGGGATCCAGATTGAAAAAGGCATGCACTGGGGAACTTCAGTCCCTTCTGGCCCAACTAAGAGCCGCGGAACTGAAACACAAACGCCAAATGACTCCACCCCTATATGCAGAGCTAGTCCCTTAGAGAGAAGCTTTCGCTTCTGTTGGAAACACGCGCACGGGATAGATTGAGATTTGTTTCTCATAGATTTTATGAGTTTGGAAACAAATGTGGGAGACTCTTGGCTAGAGCCCTTAAACGTGGCGCATCCGGCCACGTCCACAAGCTACAAACCCCCGCAGGACCCCAAACTGTGTTGTCCTCCAAAATCGCTGACTTCTTTAAAGAATATTATGCCCAACTTTACCAACTCCCCCCTACACTCGCAGGTCACTCTCCCTTACAGAAATCAGAATGCATTTCAAAATACCTAGAAGAAGCACTGGCCCCACAACTATCGACGTGACTTAGTGAACAACTAGACCGGTCTATAACTGTAACGGAGATTGAGTCGGTAATCAAGGACCTTCCACAGGGGAAGAGTCCTGGCCCTGATGGGTTTACTAATGCGTATTACCGCAAATTTTCCTCACTCTTGTCCGACCGCATGCGCACTTATTTTAATGCACTTGCCCCAGGCACTTCCCTCCCGAAAGAGGCACTGTTGGCGCACATTACGGTCCTCCCGAAGGAGGGGAAAGACCCCTCTGTCCCCAGCAGCTATAGACCGATTTCGTTAAACACTGACATTAAAATCTTAGAAAAAATTTTGGCGAATCGTCTAAAACCCATCCTACCGACAGTAATTCTTGCGGATCAAACGGGTTTCATAACAGGGAGGGAGGCTAGGGATAATTCCAACCGAGCGATACAACTAATTAATTGGGCGAACTCGCAGCGGTCCAGTCCTCCCTGTTTTCTGCTATCCACGGATGCCGAAAAGGCGTTTGACCAGGTGGACTGGACCTATCTGCAGGCAGTACTGTCTAGATTGGGCTTGGGCCACAACATGCTCAGGTGGATAGGCTCTTTACAAGCTCCCCAGAGGCATGGGTTAGGGTCAATGGGACGCTCTCTAACTCCTTTTCCATACGGAATAGGACAAGGCAGGGGTGTCCCCTGTCCCCACTAATATTCGCTCTCACCCTAGAACCACTGCTCAACATGATACGGCCAAATCCTAACATTTCGAGGTTCATGGTGGGGACGACGGAACATAAATTATCGGCTTATGCCGATGACGTATTGTTTTATGTCAAAGACCCGTTGATTTCCCTCCCCAACATCATGGCGGAGTTGCGGAGATTCCATTCCCTTTCTAACTTTAAGATCAACTATAGTAAGTCAGAGATCCTCCCCCTTGCTATTCCCCCTGCGATGCGATCCCAACTGCAAGCCTCATTCTCCTTCACATGTTGAAGTCCCTCCTTAAAATACCTGGGCATTTATCTCCCTGCTACATTCACACAACTATATACATTTAACTATGCCCCTTTACTTAACACGATTAAAGCTGATCTTTTGCACTGGGATCACGACAACTTTTCATGGATGGGCCGGGTCAGTGTCCTGAAAATGAATGTACTGCCAAGAATTCTCTTTTACCTGCAGATGGTGATTTTATCCCTTCCCAAGTCCTTTTTCTCAGCCTTCAACAGTCTGTTCTTGAAATTTTTCTGGCAGGGACGCACACCCCGCTTGGCCCTCCGCAGCGCCCTAAGAGTCTGGGGGGGTTGGGGGTCCCCTCCATAAGAAGGTACTACGAGGCGACTGCCCTGCAAAGGATTTTAGACTGGCACCATCACCCCGCCACTAAATCCTGGGTTCCCCTTGAGAAATTTTTAGCCCGCCGTAACTTGTCTCAGGCTCCATGGCTCCCCCGGGAATGCTCGGGCCTCTCGGTCTTTGTGTCGCCGGTCTCTGTACACGTGCTGAGGTTGTGGGATACACTTAATCACAGCCTGTGTCTCCACTTACACCCCTAGGGGGCTTCCCCTGGTTTGGTCCAGGGGAACACCTGTCCTACTTCCGCACATGGGCAGGGGACGAAGAGATGAGGTGTGGAAGGTTTGTGCATGAGAGGGACCTGGTCTCCTTGGACTGGATCCGCACTCAGTTCGGTCGCTTCTCAATGGACAAGTGGCGCTACAGACAACTACATCACTTTATCCGAGGTCTGCCACACCCCATACGACCTCCATCCTCACTAACCCCATTTGAGAAGCTATGTAAGTCCGTGGACCCCATTCCTCACTCTATTTCTGTGCTCTACGGGTTGTTGCAGTCTGCGGAGTCCCAGAGTAAGCCGATTTATATACGAGAATGGGAAAGAGACCTGCAGCATACATTCACAGAGACTCAGTTGAGTCATCTGTATCACCTTACCCATATAAGTTCAGTAGATACTAAGATGCAGGAAAATAGTTTTAAATTGCTGACTCGCTGGTACAGGGTCCCAGCCACATTGGCCAAAATATACCCAACGGCCTCTGCCGCCTGCTGGAGGGGATGTGGGCTTCAAGGGACATTCCTACATGTTTGGTGGGAGTGCCCGAGGCTCTGGCCCTTCTGGCAGGATGTGAGGGCCCAGATAAAAGTTATTTTAGATATTGAAATGCAGGATTCCCCTATGGAGTTCTTGCTTCATGTGCCATCCACTCCTCTTAGCCGCTACCGTAAATCGATTCTACTACACCTCCTAAACGCCGCTCGGCGCTTGATTCCCATTCATTGGAAGTCGAGCCATGTTCCGGGGTGACTCGATTGGGTACGACTGGTCAATACTATAATGGAGGCAGAGAAGTGGATGGCAAAATGCAGAGACAAATATGATACATTTTACAATATATGGGCCACTTGGATAAATTACACCACTACCACAGTACAGACGCCGAGTACTGCTCCCCCTGGGCCTGCAGATTAATGTACTGTTTTTGAAGATGAGACCGACATGCCGGGGACCCTTAACCCCCCATAGCAAATACAAATCTCTATATACAGTTGTGCTGACTGTTCGCTTGTTAAATGCTCCCAATTGTGTTTTTCCTTTCCTTCTTTCCTCTCCTTGCCCTTTCCCCTCCCCATTTTATTCAGAGTTGTGAAGGGCATGATGCTCATTGAGCTGTCTCTGATATGTGGAAACACAATCCGGACTTGATACCATGGTTTAAATACACACATGCCCCCCTTTGTTGTTGGGTATAAGTTGATGATGTCATAAGATGCTGGCTATTGAAGGTTTTCTAGGCCTCTTTGAACTTGCGACCGGGTGCCCGACCCCAACCCTTTATGTACCCTCCCTTGTTCTTGTACGTACTGGCTTTTTTATGTTCTTCTCTCTACTGTATGTTATATTGAAAAATAAAATAAAGATTATATAAAAAAAAAAAAAAAATAGATGACAGGTCCATTACCAAGTGGGTGTGCATTGATCTTCACTGAAACATAAGGTCATTGTTTAGTGTTGCAAAAAAAAAAATCCGGCCTCCTCCACCCCTATAGCTGGATAATGCCTCTCATTTGTCGGTGGTAATGGTCTGAGAGCCTTCACCTGAGAGTTAGAGGCTGGGTGTCATGAAGATCCTGCCAGTAATCGGCGATCCAGACGCACGGGAACACGGCCACGGGTTCTACCGCGCATGCGCGCACGTTCACGGGTGCTGTCACGCACGGGCATGCACGCACTCCCGCTGGTGTCAGGCGGGCTATTTAAACCGGCCTGTCACATTCAATCCCCGCTGTCTGCTCTACAGCGTTCCGTGTGCCAAAACCTGATCTGGCCTGTGTACTCTGTTATCTGACCCGGCTTCCTGTTAGACCATCCTGCTATCCGCCTGCACCAGACCCTCTTGGCCTGCCTGACCATCCTTCTGTGTATTCCCTGATACCTCTGCTGCTCGACCGATACCGACCACCGGCTTGTTTGACCATCCCTCTACCTGATACCAGTATCCAGTCTGTTTACCTGCTGCTTGTTCCTGGTTCCAGCCCAGCGTTCCAGGCTACTACCTGCTGCTTTGTTCCTGGTTCCAGCCAGCGTTCCAGACTACTACCTGCTGCTTGTTCCTGGTTCCAGCCCAGCGTTCCAGGCTACTACCTGCTGCTTTGTTCCTGGTTCCAGCCAGCGTTCCAGACTACTACCTGCTGCTTGTTCCTGGTTCCAGCCAGTGTTCCAGACTACTACCTGCTGCTTGTTCCTGGTCCCAGCCCAGCATTCCAGGCTACTACCTGATGTTTGTTCCTGGTTCCAGTCCAGCGTTCCAGTCTACTACCTGCTGCTTGTTCCTGGTTCCAGTCCAGCGTTCCAGTCTACTACCTGCTGCTTGTTCCTGGTTCCAGCCCAGCATTCCAGTCTACTACCTACTGCTTGTTCCTGGTTCCAGTCCAGCTCTTCAGTTCCTGCCTACTTACCTGCTGTGGTTCCTGGTCCACTCTGCATTCCAGTCTCCAGTCTCCTCTTCAGCTTCAGGTTCCAGAGGGTGCCACCACTCCTGAACTTCTGTTAATCCTGCCAGGCACCCATACCACTCCTCACTCCTGGGCCCTCTGTCTCCATTCCAGAGGAACGGGAGTGGGAGCTGTAAGGGAGGTCTTTCGCTGCACTTCAGGCTCAAAACCTATCAGGTACGTGACAGTAGCAGACAGCCACGTCTGAGCTTGAGCAGGGAACCTCTCCCATGGAGGAACTTTGTGCACACCTGGCAGGATTGACTGAAGCAGTCAAGAATCTGCAGCAAGGATACACTAGGCTGGAGGAACGAGTGCTAACCTTGTCTAATCCCATTGGGGTCCAGGGAGTTCCTCCTGCTTTTGCTCCTTCGGTCGGGCCTTCCTCAACGGTGGTGATGCTCCCTCCAGAACCCAAAGTCCCGACGCCTGAACGATTCTCCGGGGATCGCCATAAATTCAGGGCCTTCCGCAACTCCTGTGAATTGTTCTTTGCTCTTCAGCCACGTACCTTTTCCCTGGAGGCTACCAAGGTGGGCTACGTAATTTCTCTGCTTTCTGGTGACCCCCAAACCTGGGCCCATCGCCTCTTGGAGCAAAAGGACGTATCCCTGACCAATCTCTCCACCTTCTTTGACGCATTGGGTCAGTTATACGATGACCCCCAGCTGTCCGTGACTGCAGAGGCGGCTCTGCACACCCTTCAACAGGGTCGCAGGGCACCAGAGGACTATGTGGCTGAATTCAGAAGGTGGAGTGCGGACACAAATTGGAATGATGCGGCTCTCCGCTATCAGTTTCGAATGGGACTCTCTGAAGGATGAATTGGCCAGGGTGGGTACACCATAGACTTTAAATGCCTTGATTGATCTAGCCATTCAGATCGATCGATGCCTAAGAGAGCGTAGGACTGAGAGAGCTATGGGATCTTCTCGCCCAACTTGGGTTACCCCTAAAGTTTTTCATCATACGTCACCAACACCACCCACCTCCACGTTTAACCCACCTGAGCCAATGCAATTAGGGGTCCTGCGGCCTTCTCTTACCCAGGAGGAACAACAACGTCGTCGAGTGAATAATTTGTGCCTGTACTGCGGGGAACCTGGGCACTATGTCAGGAACTGTCCCCTTAAACTCCGTAAGTGCCTATCCCTGTCCACTGACTATGTTGCATCTCTGGCCAAGAATACTACTCACCTTGCTCTCTCTATCCTGTTACAGCTTCCAGGAGAGACTCTGCAAATAACTGCCATTATTGACTCCGGAGCTTGCAGTTGTTTCATGGATTCTCTTTTTGCTACTCAACACCAGATACCTTTGTTGCCTAAGGCCCATGGACTTTCCATTCATCTAGCTGATGGAACCGCCATCAAATCTGGACCTGTTACCCAAGAGACTGTTCCAATACCCGTTTCTATCTCCAATTCTCATCAAGAACTGCTACGCCTGGATATCATCGCCTCACCCGTTTCCCATAATCCTCAGCATGCCCTGGTTGCAGGCTCACAATCCTGACATTAATTGGATCACAGGTGAGGTTACCTTTTCTTCTTCATATTGCCAACAGTCTTGCAGAATTCAGAACGCTCAGGAGAACCCTACATTGCTCTGCCTAGATACAGATCCCAGTCTACATCTCTCCATCCCTTCAGCCTATCATGATTTCTTAGATGTATTCAGCAAGCAGGGGGCAGAAGTCTTACCTCCTCACCGGGCCTATGACTGTCCTATCGAATTACTTCCCGGTGCTGAGATTCCCTTTAGAAGAATCTTCCCTTTGACTGAAGTAGAACAAGGGGCTTTAAAGGAATATATCGATGAGAACCTAAAGAAAGGCTTCATTTGTCCGTCCACGTCTCCAGCAGGTGCAGGCATCTTCTTTGTACAGAAGAAAGATAAAACCCTCAGACCATGTGTGGATTACAGCGAACTAAATAAAATCACTGTAAAAAAACATTACCCTCTTCCTCTGGTACCAGAGTTGTTCCAAAGACTTGGGACGGCCATCATATTTACTAAGCTTGACCTCCGCGGAGCCTACAATTTAGTTCGTATTAGGGACGGAGACGAATGGAAGACCGCCTTTCGTACCCGTTATGGACATTTTGAGTACCTAGTGATGCCTTTCGGTCTGTGCAATGCCCCTGCTACATTTCAATATTTCATCAATGATGTTTTACAAGACTTTCTAGATCTGTTCGTTATCATCTATTTAGACAACATATTAATTTTTTCTTGTTCCCTTGAATCTCACCGCAGGCACGTCAGAAGTGTGTTGGGCCGGCTTCGACAACACGGCCTATATGCAAAAGCTGAGAAGTGTGAATTTGAACAGGAAAGTATTCCATTTTTGCGGTTAATCATTTCCAGTAAAGGCATTAAGATGGACCCTCAAAAGGTCGCTGCAGTTTTAGATTGGCCAGTCCCGACAGACAAGAAGGGAATCCAGCGATTCGTTGTATTCGCTAATTTTTACCGTAAATTTATTAAGGGATTCTCAGCCATCATTACACCCATCACACAGCTAACTAAACAAGGTACACGCTTCCACTGGTCTGCTGAAGCCCAAAAGGCTTTTGAGACCCTCAAGGGCCTTTTTACTTCCGCCTCCATACTAAAGCATCCAGATTCCTCTCTGCCGTTTGTACTAGAGGTGGACGCATCTGAAATTGCAGTAGGGGCAGTGTTGTCCCAAAGACAGGGAACTAAGGCCCTGTTATATCCTGTGGCCTTCTTCTCTCGTAAACTATCCACGGCAGAGAGAAATTATGATGTAGGTGACAGAGAGTTGTTGGCAATCAAATCAGCATTAGAGGAGTGGCGCTATCTGCTGGAAGGTGCCGCTCACCCAGTCTTAATTTTTACAGATCATAAGAACCTGGAGTATTTGAGATCTGCAAAAAGGTTGAAGCCACGTCAGGCCAGGTGGGCTCTCTTTTCCTCCAGGTTCTCCTTTCATGTCACTTACCGCCCTGGCTCCAAAAATACCAAACCTGATGCCCTATCCAGGATGTTTCACAAGACACCATTCTGTCCCCGGGGAATTTTCTTTTGCTTCAGGGAAACCTACTTTCCCAGATTAAGCAGGCTTCCGCGGAATTGGGATCTTCCATTAGGTGAGAACTCCAAGTTAAGGATGGGTTACTGTGGCATGAGAATAGGATTTTTATACCTGAAACACTACGAGTTCCAGTACTAGAACTCTGTCATGATCATGCATTGGCTGGGCATTTTGGCGTGGCTAAGACCACTGATCTGGTACAGCGTACCTTCTGGTGGCCTCAGTTACGCGAAGATTGTAGGAAATTTGTTGAGTCCTGTACCACCTGTATTAGGAACAAGGGGCACAGAACCAAGGCATGGGGATTGCTAAAACCATTGCCTGTCCCAGACAGGCCATGGAAAATGCTTTCTATAGACTTTATTGTGGAATTACCTCTGGCCGGGGGCTTCACCTCGATTTTTGTCATAGTGGACTGGCTGTCAAAAATGGCCCACTTTGTCCCAATGAAGGGCACTCCCTCAGCTACAGAAACGGCACAGGCATTCATTAAAGAAGTCATCAGGCTCCATGGGGTACCGGTCAATATTGTTTCAGATCGGGGGGTACAGTTTACCTCCCGATTCTGGAGGTCTCTGTGCAAAACACTGAACATTGAGCTTTCATTTTCATCTGCTTATCATCCCCAGACTAATGGGCAAACAGAGAGAACAAACCAGAGAACAATATTTACGCTGCTTTTCTTCTTTTGCCAAAGATGATTGGATTTCTGTTCTCCCATTGGCTGAATTCGCCTACAACAATTCTATTCATTCCGCTATCAAACAAACTCCATTTTTTGCGAATTATGGTTTCCACCCTTCATTTTTGCCTAATTCTCTTCCAGAGTGTACAGTACCCGCAGTTCAGGAGAGGTTGAATTTCTTTACTTCCAACAACCAAGTTTTACAGGAGACCATGACCAGGACCCAGGAATATAATAAAGCAATCTTCGATAAGAAGAGGCGAGGTGAGCTTTTACTTACACCCGGGGACCAGGTATGGTTATCTACAGTAAATCTCAGGATGGCTTGCCCTTCAAAGAAATTGGGTCCCAAGTTTCTTGGACCATTCCCTGTCAAGCGGAGAATTAATGAGGTGGCATACGAACTTGAACTCCCGGATTCACTAAAAGTGCATCCAGTATTTCATGTGTCTCTGCTCAAACCCTCTATTTCTAATCCATTTCCAGGCCGAAGTATGGATCCTCCTGATCCAATTTTGGTAGATGGGGAGGAGGAATTCGAGGTGGAGGCTATCATGGACCATAGGAAAAGAGGTAACCAAAATCAATTTCTGATAAAATGGAGGGGGTTCGGCCCAGAAGAAAATTCTTGGGAACCTGAGGACAATATTCATGCTGAAGATCTGTTGCAATCTTTTAACCACTTCAAGACCACCGCACGACGATGTACGTCCAAACTTTGAACGGGGATATCTTTGTTATGGCAGCAGCTAGCTGCCATAACCCAGGTATCTCCGTTTTCGTGCGGCGGCGGCCGGCTGTCAGATAAAAGTGGTCCCTGCAGCGGATTCGCCGCGAGATCACTTTTATCGGTGGCGGGAGAGGGCCCCCCTCCCGCCGCGATCCGGTGCCCTCCGCCGCTTACCGGAGCCGTCGGTAGCGGTGGAGGCGATCGCGTCCTCCTCTGTGGTTTGTCTGGAGACGAGTGAGGCCAAGATGGCGCTCACTCGTCTCCATGACACTGCTGGGCGGAAGCGACGTCAAAACGTCACTTCTGTCCACGCCTCTTTTTTTTCTTTTATTGCATTTTAGTATAAATATGAGATCTGAGGTCTTTTTGACCCCAGATCTCATATTTAAGAGGTCCTGCCATGCTTTTTTCTATTACAAGGGATGTTTACATTCCTTGTAATAGGAATAAAAGTGACACCATTTTTTTTTTTTTTTTAAACAGTGTAAAAATAAATAAAATATTGTAAAATAAATAATAAAAATGTAAAAATTTTTTTTTAAAACCCCCCCTGTCCCGACGAGCTCGCGCGCAGAAGCGAACGCATACGCGAGTAGCGCCCGCATATGAAAACGGTGGTCAAACCACACATGTGAGGTATCGCAGCGACCGGTAGAGCGAGAGCAATAGTTCTAGCCCTAGACCTCCTCTGTACCGCAAAATATGCAACCTGTAGAATTTTTTAAACGTCGCCTATGGAGATTTTTGAGGGTAAATGTTTGATGCCATTCCACGAGCGGGCGCAATTTTCAAGCGTGACATGTTGGGTATCAATTTACTTGGCGTAACATTATATTTCACAATATAAAAAAAAAATTGGGCTAACTTTACTGTTGTCTTATTTTTTTATTCAAAAAAGTGAATTTTTTCCAAAAAAAGTGCGCTTTTAAGACCGCTGCGCAAATACGGTGCAAAAAAAAGTATTGCAATGACCGCCATTTTATTCTCTAGGGTGTTAGAAGAAAAACCATATATAATGTTTGGGGGTTCTAAGTAATTTTCTAGCAGAAAAACCTGTTTTTAACATGTAAACACCTGAAATCCAAAACGAGGCTGGTCCTTAAGTGGTTAAAAGGTCCCATCCAGAGAAATTTCTCCAAAGGGGCAGCCTCCAGCTGCCCCTTGGGGGGGGGGGCAATGTCATGAAGATCCTGCCAGTAATCCAGACGCACGGGAACACGGCCACGGGTTCTACCGCGCATGCGTGCACATTCACGGGTGCTGTCACACACGGGCACGCGCGCTCGCACTCCCGCTGGTGTCAGGCGGGCTATTTAAACCGGCCTGTCACATTCAATCCCCGCTGTCTGCTCTACAGCGTTCCGTGTGCCAAAACCTAATCTGACCTGTGTACTCTGTTATCTGACCCGGCTTCCTGTTAGACCATCCTGCTATCCGCCTGCACCAGACCCTCTTGGCTTGCCTGACCATCCTTCTGTGTATTCCCTGGTACCTCTGCTGCTCGACCGATACTGACCACCGGCTTGTTTGACCATCCCTCTGCCTGATATCAGTATCCAGTCTGTTTACCTGCTGCTTGTTCCTGGTTCCAGCCCAGCGTTCCAGGCTACTACCTGCTGCTTTGTTCCTGGTTCCAGCCAGCGTTCCAGACTACTACCTGCTGCTTGTTCCTGGTTCCAGCCCAGCGTTCCAGACTACTACCTACTGCTTGTTCCTGGTTCCAGTCCAGCTCTGCCGTTCCTGCCTACTTACCTGCTGTGGTTCCTGGTCCACTCTGCATTCCAGTCTCCTCTTCAGCTTCAGGTTCCAGAGGGTGCCACCACTCCTGAACTTCTGGTGATTGTTGATCCTGCCAGGCACCCATACCACTCCTCACTCCTGGGCCCTTTGTCTCCATTCCAGAGGAACGGGAGTGGGAGCTCTAAGGGAGGTCTTTCTCTGCACTTCAGGCTCAAAACCTACCAGGTACGTGACACTGGGTCAGAATGAAGGGACTCCTTTTCGGTGGTAATGGTCTAGGAGCCTCCACCCGCGAGCTCGAGGCTGTGTCAGGGTGAAGGGACTCCTTTTCGGCTGTAATGGTCTAGGAGCCTCCACCCGCGAGCTCGAGGCTAGGTCAGGGTGAAGGGACTCCTTTTCGGTGTTAATGGTCTAGGAGCCTCCACCCGCGAGCTCGAGGCTACGTCAGGGTGAAGGGACTCCTTTTCGGTGTTAATGGTCTAGGAGCCTCCACCCACGAGCTCGAGGCTGCGTCAGGGTGAAGGGACTCCTTTTCGGTTGTAATGGTCTAGGAGCCTCCACCCGCGAGCTCGAGGCTACGTCAGGGTGAAGGGACTCCTTTTCGGTGGTAATTGTCTCAAGTATATTTTTTTTCCTGGCATTATATACTATAAGCAGGATATATAAAAAAAACATACATAACGGTAAACTGTACATTGCCCCACGATGTTCTTGAGGCATGTAAAAGAAGAAAGGTGATACATTACTGGACATTCAGATTCCTCCATTTCGATGAAACCTCAGGAAAGCATGAATATTCAAGACAAGGTCTTCGGATGGTGAAGCAAATGCCCGACACAATGGGCAAGTAGGGCTCTGTCGAAGCCATCTGTTGATACATTCAGAATGAAATGTATGAGAACATGATAATAATCGGGTGTCCTCTGCATTATACTCACCGAGGCAGATAGAGCAGGTAGGCTGCTCCATTGCCGGTGGTCTCTGTGGCGCTGGGTGTTGCTCAGCATCCCTGTCTCCGGGAGAACGGCTCCTGGTTGCTGCCTCCTCCCGTCTCCTCCGACGCTGTCTTCTTGTCCTCCTGCGAGCAACTGGATCCTCTCCGCCCTCCTGACAGGATCGCCTTCCACAGGACCGACGTCGTGAAGCTCGTGGCATGGTGGTGGTGACTGATGCCGGTATACCTGAAAAAAAACCTAAAAAGGTTTAATATTACTAATATATACAATAATAGTACAATAGCAATATATTTGAATGAAAAACAATCTGACAATGTGACTCGGTCAGCTTCCAGTGCAGCAATGTTTTGAAACAACTGTAGTCCGGTTTGAACCGGTTTGCAGCCCACTGTGACATCACACACCTCATACCAGCTGCCACTTTTCAGGCCTGGAAACTCTGACCGGAAATACCTTGGTCATGTAACACTGTAGCCAAATACATTTTATATCATTTCATAGATTTTACATATAATTAAACTGTACTATGGTGATTCTAATGGCTGGGTATGCTGGGCATAATTCTCAGTATCTGTTCTTATTTTGTATGTGTGAACCCTGCACATTACCACTTCTATTTTCCCCTATGCTGTGTATAATTCTCAATATCTCTTCTTATTCTGTATGTATGGACTCTCCACAGTACCACTTCTCTTGTCCCCTATGCTGGGTGTCATTCTCAGTATCTGTTCTCATTCTTTATGGATGGACTCTCCACAGTACCACTTCTCTTGTCCCCTATGCTGGGTGTCATTCTCAGTATCTGTTCTCATTCTTTATGGATGGACTCTCCACAGTACCACTTCTCTTGTCCCCTATGCTGGGTGTCATTCTCAGTATCTGTTCTCATTCTTTATGGATGGACTCTCCACAGTACCACTTCTCTTGTCCCGTATGCTAGGTGTTTTTTCCAGTATCATACTTACCTAGGTGGATTCTGCATCCGTCCCCCGGCCCCTCAACATGGAGAACCAATCGATCAAAAACTGTTGATGCCTCGGTTCTGACAGCTCCGTGAGCAGAGAGCTGCCGAATGTCAGTCACAGCTCTCTGTTCTGCCCCCTCCTCACTCACTGGAGTGCTGGGCTGTGGAGGGGGTGGCCGGCTCAGGCTCTCAGCGGCTCACTGAAAGGCTGATCCGGGTGTTGGTCCAGGGACCTGGCAGATCCCGACTTCCATTGTGATGACATGGACCCTGAACTGACTTCTGTGACGTCAGAGAGCGGACTTCAGCCCGCTCTCCACTGAAAACGTGTCACAGGAGTGCAAAATGAGCTTTGGCTGTACTTCTCCTTTAAAGCCGATTTCTCCCCTCTCCTACCCACCGGCTTTCAGCTGCTGGAGGGAGAGACATAGACATGGCCGCATCCAGGGGGGTGCTGATTTCCAGACAGATTTTAGTTGTCCCCCCCTCTCCAGGCCAGCCTTCCCTTTGATGTGATGTCTGAGTGGCCGCTGATCTCCCCCCCCACCATTGCCCGCGCCCAGAACCGGGAAAAGGGATCCTGGAGCAGTGAGAGGAGAAGTGGCAGAGTGGAGAGATGGCATCGGACTGTACACACACACACACACACACACAGTTTGATTACTGCCCCCTATCTCCTCCAAGGGCTTCTCATCTCCCAGCAGCAGGAAGTGTGGATAGGGGGCGGTAATCACACTGTAATTGTGTACAGTCGGATGCCATCTAAGAGCGATCCTGTCTCATGTCCTGGAGGAGCGCTGTAGTGACAGGAGAGGATGAAGGAGGGAAGGCTACAGGGAAATTGTATACAATGAGGTGTGTGTGTGTAGGGGGGTAATTGTATGAGCTTTGGATGTTTGTGGGGAAGGGGGGATGGGCAGCTATCTGTGCTGAGAAGTGTAATCAGGATTGGGGGGGGGGGGTTGCGAGAAGGAGGAATGGGGAAGGATATGTGCTAGGAGAAGAGTTGGGGGGGGGGGGGGATTTGAGTCAGGAGGAGGCATTGGGTGAATGTATGTACTAGGAGGGGGGGGTGCAAATTTCTGATAAGGGGGGGGGCTTGAGGTGGGAGTAATTGGGTGGGATTTGTACTGGGAGGGGGATTGAGGAGGAGGATCTGTGCTAGAAGTGATTGAGAGGATTTGTGCTAGGAGGAGGGATTGGGGGGGCTGTATTAGGAGGGATTTGTGCTGAGATGGGGAATTTGGGGGAGTAGATTTTTGTTAGGAGGGGGAATTGTGGTGGGATGCGAGTTTGGAGGCGGTACTGGGGAGCAAAGATTTAAGCTGGGAGGAGGGGGGCCCTGTCAGGTAGGCCCCGTGATTTCTATGCCCCCCACTCTTAGGTAACACCAGACCCCTCTATACCCCCTACTCCTAGATAACACCATAACCACTATAACCTCTACTCCTAGATAACAACAGAACGATTATACCTCCCACAATTGGGTAACATACCCCCCTATACCCCCCACTCTTGGAAAACACCAGAACCACTATACCCCTCCCCCTACACACACACACACTATACTACCAACTATGGGCAATGTATGCCCCCCTGGCAGGGATCTCTGAGCCCCCACTTGGTAGTTTGTGCCCCCTGGCAGGGATCTGTGCCCCCAATGGGTAGTGTGTGTGCCCCCCGGCAGGGATCTCTGTGCCCCCACTGGGTAGTGTGCGTCCGTCAGCAGGGATATCTTTGTGCCCCACTGGGTTGTGTGCGCCCCCTGGCACACATCTCTGTGCCCCCCTGGCAGGGATCGCTGTGCCGCCACTGGGTAGTGTGTGCCCCCCTGGCTGGGATCTCTGTGCCCCCGCTGGGTAGTGTGTGCCCCCTGGCTGGGATCTCTGTGTCCCCACTAGGTAGTGTGCGCGCCCAGGCGGGGATCTCTTTGCCCCCACTGGGTAGTTTTGCCCCCCGTCAGGGATCTCTCTGCCCCCACTGGGTAGTGTGTGTCCCCTGGTGGGGATCTCTCTGCCCCCACTGGGTAGTGTGTGCCCCCTGTCAGTGATCTCTCTGCCCCCACTTGGAAGTGTGTGCCCCCAGGTGGGGATCTCAGTGCCCCCACTTGGTAGTGTGTGCCCCCAGGCAGAGATTTCGATGCCCCCACCGGGTAGTGTGAGTCCACTGGCAGAGATCTCTGTGCCCTCACTGGGTAGTGTGCGTGACTGTGCCCCCCTGGCGGGGATCTCTGTGCCCCCATTAGGTAGTGTGCGCCCCCTGGCGGGGGGGATCTCTGCGCTCCCACTGGGTAGTGTGCTCCCCCTGGCGGGGATACCTGTGCCCTCATTGGGTAGTATGCGCCCCCTGGTGGGGATCTCTGTGCCCCCACTGGGTGGTGTTTGCCCCCTGGCTGGGATCTCTGTGCCCCTACTGGGTGGTGTGTGCCCCCTGTCTGGGATCTCTTTGCCCCCATTGGGTAGTGTGTGCCTCCGTCAGGGATCTCTCAGCCCCCACTGGATAGTGTGTGCCCCCTGGTGGGGATCTCAGTGCCCCCACTGGGCAGAGCCACAGTCTGGATCACCACAGGAGGTAAGCACTTGAGCCTGGGGGGTTAAATAGTGTTCCTTCTCCTGGCCCCCAGCTGAGCAGAAGTTTTTGGAATTGTTGCAGACAAAAGGTTACTCCACAGAATATACTGGCATGGCTGAACAGCCTCAGCCTGGGATCACACTTGTGCGAACACAGACATTGCATGTGATTCGCAATCGTATTGCTGTGCCGATCGCATGCGATGTCTGTGCAGTGCAAGTTCAGCCATACATTTGTATACAGTTGTATGACTGAACTTGCATTAGATTTGCAGGAAAATAGTGCAGGGACTTTTTCCCTCCCACACTGGAATCGGATCGGATGGGTGTTCTCACCTATGCATTCTGATTCCTGTGCGAGTTCACAGTTCGCACTGCGATCTGTAAACCAATCTGGGGGTGTCATTAACATTGTAATGACACCCACAGCGGTTCGCAGAGGGCAGTGTGAACTGCCTGCGGGAGAGATGTGAATCAGGAACCGGCGCTGGAATTGCACTGGTTCCCACATCGCATATATCTAAACCTAGGCTCAGGGGGTCGTTTACACATGTAGTGCCCTCTGAAGAGCAATCCATGTTTGGATTGCTCTTCAGAGGGACTTTGACAGGCAGTGAGGAGGTGTTATATCACCTCCTCACCACCTGTTTAAACCCCACAGCAGCACCCCGCAACTGAATGCATTGCACACGGATGCAGGAAACCCCCATTCACATGGATGGGCCACATTCAGCAGGCATTACTGCTCAATGAACCCAAAAGTGCAGACAATTTTTGCCACACTGTGATGCAAAGCATTTTGGCTATTGTGTGTGCAGATCCCCCCTCTGCTGCCTTTGCAGCTTAAGAGGAACAGTTGGGTAGCAGTAAAAACACAGCTCAACCTCTATTTTTTTTACTGTCCCCCAACCACAAGTGTAAACGAAGTTGCAGAGCACTCTGAAGAGTAATCCACAGTGGATGATTTTTTTTTAAGTATTTGACAGGTGGTGAAGAAGCGTTATGTTTTCTCCTCACCACCTGCTTTTAGCCCCTAAAATCCCATGTCACTGTGCTGTAGACATGTGCATTGCACACAGTTACTGCCCATTGACCCATTCAGTTGAATGGGTGGAGTTAAACAAGCGCAGTGCCATAGGCTAGTGGGCTCTTTCACATGGGCGATCCTGCTGGTGGACTCCGCTTTGCTCAGCGGGCGATCGATCTGCTGATACCCGCTGAGCAGGCGGATGACAGGTCTGTCTCCACTCACTGTGCAGAGACGGACCTGTCAGAGCGCCGTTCTCCATTCTCATCCGATCCGCCAGACAGACGGAAAATAGGGTCACCATCCGTCTGGGTTTCACGGATCGGATCTCAGCGGACATGTCACCGCTCACATCCACCGCTCCATAGAGGTGAATGGAGGCTCCGATCAGGTCCACCTGTAATAGGGGCTTTAGTGTTCAGGTTTGGCTTGAAGAAAAGGTGACAACCCCGAGAGAAAACACTGACAGATCATTACAGCACAAGCCGGGTCCAGCTCTCTATTAACCCTCCACACCAGGGCTGGAGCAAGGATTTTTGACACCCTAGGCAAAACCTAATTTTGCCCCCCCCCCCCCCCCTTTGCCCTGCCCATGTATACAGTGGCAGTGTATATGTTCATCCTCAGGTCACAGAGGGGATTCACAATTATAAAGCACAATAAGTCCTAAAGTGTGCCCCTCATTACAAGGTGTATAAAACCTCCACCCCCAGGACATATAGGACCTGGGGATGGTTAGAAGATGTAGTACTGAGGTCCCCATTATAAGTACAGTGCCCCCCATCCTTTAGGATACACAGGGGTTTCTCAATATGAGCGCAGCCCCCCTAATCCACATGACAGGGGGACCCCATTATGAGTACACTGTCTCTGCTCAGGACACACAGAGGGCCCCCATTATATGAAGTACAGTGCCCCCCCCACCTCTACCCCCCATGTTCCATCACTGTACTTTCCTGTACACATAATCCATCACTGCACACACGTTACATTGCTGTACTCTCTACTACACACATGTTACATTGCTGTACTCTCTACTACACACATGTTACATTGCTGTACTCTCTACTACACACATGTTACATTGCTGTACTCTCTACTACACACATGTTACATTGCTGTACTCTCTACTACACACATGTTACATTGCTGTACTCTCTACTACACACATTACATTGCTGTACTCTCTACTACACACATTACATTGCTGTACTCTCTACTACACACATTACATTGCTGTACTCTCTACTACACACGTGTTACATTGCTGTACTCTCTACTACACACATTACATTGCTGTACTCTCTACTACACATGTGTTACATTGCTGTACTCTCCCTACTACACACGTTACATTGCTGTACTCTCTCTATTGCACACGTGTTACATTGCTGTACTCTCTCCTGCACACGTGTTACATAGCTATACTCTCTCTACTACACACGTTAAATTGCTGTACTCTCTCTCTCTCCTACACACGTGTTACATTGCTGTACTCTCTCCTGCACACACATGTTACATTGCTGTACTCTCTCCTGCACACACATGTTACATTGCTGTACTCTCTCCTGCACACACATGTTACATTGCTGTACTCTCTCCTGCACACACATGTTACATTGCTGTACTCTCTCCTGCACACACATGTTACATTGCTGTACTCTCTCTCTCCTGCACATATTCCCTATTGATGGTAATCCGGGTTCTGTGTACATTTTGTACAACTGTGACAAGAGGGGGCTCTGACTCCTCCCACTCTTGCTCCAGCACACATTTCATTCTCCAAGCTGCATATTGGTGTCCTTTTATGAAACTGCGGTAAAATAGCGCTATTCAGTTCTCAGGTATTCTCAGAGGAGATCGCTCTCCTCTGAGTGCCTGTTTATGAAGGTCTGTAGATCGCTTCTCATGTTGAGTTGAGAAGCGATCTACAAACGCCGGGAACTCCTGAGAACGGCTCCTCTCACTGTAATCTCGCGTAATGTAGCGGGATTACAGTATGAGGAAGTGTAAAATACAAAAAGTTCAACACGAATCAGCACACATTATTCCCCAACATATTAATAAAATAATAATGTTAAATTTTCCCTACACAATATACATTAACCTAATTATAAAAAAAACCATTGTTTTTATCAATATTTAAAGATCATATATGTCCCTATTTAAATGTGAATGGTGTATAGTAAATGAATG
The DNA here is from genome assembly GCF_042186555.1 of Aquarana catesbeiana. Lineage (NCBI taxonomy): Eukaryota > Metazoa > Chordata > Amphibia > Anura > Ranidae > Aquarana > Aquarana catesbeiana. Next base: position 86,206,603 of record NC_133334.1, on the reverse strand, counting down.
TAATCCACATATGTAATGCAGCTATACACCATTCATATAAATGCAAAATACATTTATAATCATTAAAAAATAATTTTAATAAAGTATACAAGTATAAATATTTATTAATAAATTAAAATAAAATATATTTCATAATTGATAAACACCCGTATAACTGTAATAGAACATGCCATGGGTACAATCATATTTCAGGGTTTACAAAATTTTACCTAATTAAAAATTATATAAAAATGATATTAATAATAGCATTTAAATGCAGGTAGAATAATATATATACATATATATTTATAAATATGTATATATAAAGAACCGTTAACAGTTATTTACAATAAATATATATGTTATGTCAAACAACCCCCCCCCCCCCATAGCTCACATTTTTGTAAAGATTTTATCATATCTTTTCATGTGACAACACTGAATAAACGACACTTTGCTACAATGTAAAGTAGTGAGTGTACAGCTTGTATAACAGTGTAAATTTGCTGTCCCCTCGAAATACCTCAATACACAGCCATTAATGTCTAAACCGCTGAAAACAAACGTGAGCACACCCCTAAGTGAAAATGTCCAAATTGGGCCCAAAGTGTCAATATTTTCTGTGGCCACCAATTTTTTCCAGCACTGCCTTAACCCTCTTGGGCATGGAGTTCACCAGAGCTTCACAGGTTGCCACTGGAGTCCTCTTCCACTCCTCCATGACTATATCACGGAGCTGAAGGATGTTAGAGACCTTGCGCTCCTCCACCTTCCCTTTGAGGATACCCCACAGATGCTCAATAGGGTTTAGGTCTGGAGACATGCTTGGCCAGTCCATCACCTTTACCCTCAGCTTCTTTAGTAAGGCAGTGTTCGTGTTGGAGGAGTGTTTGGGGTTGTTATCATGTTGGAATACTGCCCTGCGGCCCAGTCTCTGAAAGGAGGGGATCATGTCACAGTACATGTTGGCATTCATGGTTGTCTCAATGAACTGTAGCTCCCCAGTGCCAGAAGCACTCACGAAGCCCCAGACCATGACACTCCCGCCACCATAATTGACTGTGAGGAGTACAAAGACACACTTGTCTTTGTACTCCTCACCTGGTTGCCGACACACACGCTTGACACCATCTGAACCAAATAAGTTTATCTTGGTCTCATCAGACCACAGGATATGGTTCCAGTAATCCATGTCCTTAGTCTACTTGCCTTCAGTAAACTGTTTGCAGGCTTTCTTGTGCATCATCTTTAGAAGAGGCTTCCTTCTGGGATGACAGCCATGCAGACCAATTTGATGCAGTGTGCGACGTATGGTCTGGGGCTGAGCACTGACAGGCTGCCCCCTACCCCTTCAACCTCTGCAGAAATGCTGGCAGCACTCATACGTCTATTTCCCAAAGGCAACCTCTGGATATGACACTGAGCACGTGCACTCAACTTCTTTGGTCGACCATAGCGAGGCCAGCTCTGATTGAAACCTGTCCTGTTAAACCGCTGTATGCAGTGCCGGGACATGGTCATACGGTGCCCAGGGTGAAGATGGCAAACTGCGCCTCCTGGGTGTAAAAAAAGGGCAGTGTTATTTCAAAACAAGAAAATGCTTAAAGTGGGGTTCCACCCAAAAAAACAAAAATACATGAAAAATCCTAAAAAACAAAAAAACAAAAAAACATTTGGATATTTTTTTTTTTAACTTACCTCTAAATGCCTGTTGCTAGGGGGTCCCTCGTAGTCTGCCCCTTCCAGTGCCTGGGCTGGTGACATCACTTCCCCCTCGGCACAGGAAGGGCTCTGCTCTGCTCCCTCCTGTCAATCATCTGGGACCCATTACAGGTCCCAGGTGACTGAGCGGCCAATCACGGCACGCAGCGCTGCTCGCGCATGCGCAGTGGGTGCCAGGCTGTGAAGCCACAGCCCAGCGCCCACAGTTGCAATGCTGGCGCCACTGAAGACAAGCGGGGCTTCAATCCCCTGCATCGCTGGACCCAGGGACAGGTAAGTGTCCAATTAAAAGTCAGCAGCTGCAGTATTTGTAGCTGCTGACTTTTAATTTTTTTTTTTTTTTTTTTTTACTGGACCCCCTGGGTGGAACTCCTCTTTAAGACAATACACACATTTTAACTATATGTATTTTTAGAGGTGCTTTGGAATAATAATGCAGAAAATGTGCTTGTAGAAAGGCCTGCTAACTGTTTTTTCTGTCAGAGCCCGTGTGAACATACTAAGTTTTCAGCTTTGCATTATTTTTTCGTAAGGTAGTGCCCAAATATTCACAAAAAAAGGGAAATACATTTTCTTATACTAGTAATGGCAGCGATCAGCAACTTATAGTGGATGTTAACTATGTTTCCTGTGTATGCTGCTTTTTACTCTGTAAAGTGCCCTGTATTGATTATCAACACAGAGCTGTGGGCTGTGATTTGTCACAGACGTTCAGCAGGTCCCAGCCATGAATCGATGGCTGGGATCTGCTGACAGTCTCCTGCTGTGTCAAATCACAGGGGTGTAGGCGGGTGGGAGCATACGCCCGACACCCTAAAACTGGCAGCGTCATACGCCTGTAGCTGCCACCCCGTAGCAGTATATGTACTGTGACGGGTTGTCTTTTCAAGTGGTTAAATGCCAATGGTATTTGTAATTCGCAGCATGGGCGGGGTTAATGTACTGCCACTGCTGGTCCACTGATGCATCAGTGGCTGACCAGTGGCAATTAAAGCGGAGCTCCACCTTAAACAAAAAATATTAAAAGCCAGCAGCTACAAATACTGCAGCTGCTGACTTTTAATAAATGGACACTTACCTGTCCCAGGGTCCAGCGATGTCGGCAGCCGAAGCCGATCAATCGCTTGTCTCTCGGCTGCCCCCAACGCCATCCTCGATCAGGGAATCAGGAAGTGAAGCGTTGCGGCTTCACTGCCCGGTTCCCTACTGCGCATGCGCGAGTCGCGCTGCGCGTCTACACTGGTCCCCGTTGTGTTGTGGGAACTGTGTGTTTCTCACAACACAATGGGGGGGGAGGGCATTTGCAGCTAGCTGCGGCTAGCTATTCCCGGAAGTGGGTGCAGATACCGGGTATTATACAAGTATCTGCACCCCCCTCCTCCCTGAAAGGTGCCAATTGAGGGGGGGAGGAATCCGATGGGCGGAAGTTCCACTTTAGGGTGGAACTCCGCTTTAATTAACCCCTTTGTGCTGCATTAGTGGCACCAGTGTCAGAGTTAATTAACCCCCCCCCCCATGCTGCAAATTACAGAAATTAAAAATAACATTGGTAATTAACCTCCCCTCAGCCTCATTTCCTCCCCCAATCGGATCCAGGCAGTTTATTTATGAATCTGCAGCAGATTCATTAATGAACTGTCTGGATCCGATTGGGGGAGGGGAGGAGGCTGAGGGGACATTAATTACCAATGTTATTTTTAATTTCTCTAATATGCAGCATGGGGGGGGGGTTAATGGCATGCCATTTGGCAATCATTAGCAGTGTTTAGTTCTTATTTTTGTGTGATATACACAGTTTGTTGGTTCCTCCTTGGTGGCTCCTCTAGGTTGCACGCGCAGCTTCAGCAGCAGCTCTCTACGCTCCTCCCATCTTGCCTCTGGCCATGAGTGACGTCACGCTGCCGGGACGGGCCTACGAAGCAGCACCTTCATAGGGGCAGTGAAGCGCTGACAGGGAAGGGCGTGTGCGGTGACTATCTGTCTAGGCTTGTGCCGGGTGCAGGAGCGCACTCGGCACATTACAGTAAAAGGTACAGAGACGATTAGCGGCGCTGGCTAGTGTGTACTGTGAAGCACACTGCCGGAACTTCACCTGCGCCCCCCCCTCCAGAAAATTGTACCGCCCAGGGCATCCGCCCCTTCCTTGTACCGGCCCTGGCTGTATGGTCTTGGCCACCTTGCTGCAGCTGAGTTTAAGGGTCTTGGCAATCTTCTTATAGCCTAGGCCATCTGTATGTAGAGACACAATTCCTTTTTTTCACATCCTCAGAAAGTTTGTTGCCATGAGGTGCCATGTTGAACTTCCAGTGACCAGTATGAGAGAGTGAGAGCGATAACGCCAAATTTAACACACCTGCTCCCCATTCACACCTGAGACCTTGTAACACCAAGGAGTCACATGAAACCGGGGAGGGAAAATGGCTAATTGGGCCCAATTTGGACATTTTCACTTAGGGGTGTACTCACTTTTGTTGCCAGCGGTTAAAACATCATTGGCTGTGTGTTGAGTTATTTTGAGGGGACAGCAAATTTACACTGTTATACAAGCTGTGCACTCACTATTTGACATCATAGCAAAGTGTAATTTCTTCAGTGTTGTCACATGAAAAGATATAATAAAATATTTACAATAATGTGAGGGGTGTACTTACTTTTGTGAGATACTGTACATAGATAGAGAGAGAAAGAGGCTGGCATCACAATTGTGCAATCACAGATATTGCATGTGCCGCATTGCTGTGCATATCACATGCAATGTTTATGTGATGCAAATTGAAATCATATTGCATTTGCACCAAAATGGTACAGGACCCTTTATTTGGTCTGCACTGGAATGGGATCACATCGGTGTGAAGACTCATGCGATCCGATTCCTGCACCATTACATAGTTGGCACTGTGATCTGTGAAATGATCTGGGGGTGTCATTAACTTTACATTGACACCCGCAGTGGTGCGCAGATGTCAATGCAGGTGTGATGTGGAAACCCGCACAGGAATCACGCTGGTTCCAGCATCATGCTTGACAAAGGAGCGCTGCTATGTTTTCCATCCATAGTGTGAATACTGGGAAACGTGTCGCACATTTGTGACATCACAGCCCCGCGCCACGCTTTGCTGTGCTTGCCAAGCCTCGTTGTGGCTCCCCTCTTACGGCCGTGTCATCTTTACACCTCGGATGGCAGACGGACTGAACACATATGGTGGCACAGCCTGTGACAGGACTGGACGTCCCATTTCCCCTTCTCCCGGAACCCACACCTGGTCACATGATCTGAGCAGTCATCTCATCTCTGCTCCGTCTGTCACTTTTACCAGGAGAAACCGCTGTGCCCCCCAAACCTCACACCATCCGCATCGCATTTCATGTGCTACCAGCCGGTTCTGGACTTGCTGAGACCTGCAGTCCCCCTCCTCTCTTCCCATCCACAGACATGAACACAGATGTGCCGTCTTCCATGTCACTGGATATTGGTTTTTATAAGTAATACTATATTCATAGAGGCGCCCCTTTCCTTGTTTCTCCTCAGTTTCATACACTGCTAATGACCTGAGATCAGCGGTGACACTCGGGATCGCCGCTCATCTCAGTGTCATAAAAGGACACCATTGTACTTCTCACACAGCTTGGAGAATGAAGAGAAGGCGGGTGCAGAGCTGAGTGACAGAGCAGCAGACCAATCGGCAGCCAGAGCTCATGCTGGGAGGCGGGGCTATGCAGATAGCGGGGACAGAAGTAAAACAATCCCACATGGTGCCTATGTGTCAGCGGTGCTGCTGAGCCCCTCCCCTGAGTTCTCTCATTGGTTCCCAAAGTCTCCTCCCCTCTGGGCTCTCTCTCCTCATAGGACCGCGCCGCTCACTCTGTCCATCCTGCCCCTCCCCCACCGGGATCTCTTCCCCAGATCTGCATCCCATTCCCCGCAAACTAAACCTTCCTCTTCTATGGGGCGCAGGGTGGAGGGACAGACAGTTATTGGATCCGGATTTTACCTCCCCCCCTACCCTGGCGCGACCTGCCCCACACTGGACCCGATCTCATTGTAAGGTTATAATCACTGATAATGACACTTACTATATCACCGATGGAAAGGCTGGGGTGCAATCACCGATAAATGCGCTGTAGGGCGCTGTTCTTCTTCTGTGACGAGAGCCGCTAGGAGACACGTCCTGTCGCTGCAAACGCACGGAAGAAAATGGCGCCGCTCAGCCCTCTCGTGCCGGTATAACCGTTATCCGTCCGCCCCCGTGACCCCCCCGCACGGGGCGCGCGCTGTCTCTGACGTCGCTCAGTCATAATGTCCTGTGACGGGAGAAGACGGATTGCTGGAGAGGATTCGGCGCTCTTCACCCTCCAGCCTGCAGGTGGCAATAGAGAGCGCCGCTGTACAGTGAGGAAAGGCTGTGCACGTTCTCACTTATTATATCCCCTTGTCAGGTGACTGGAGGAGGAAGAAGAACATGTTTATCAGTCTGTAAGTAGAGAGAGGAGCGGGGACAACTTACCACAGACCTTCCATCTCTACTCCTCACACAGCCCCCTCATCTTCCTCACCCCCCCTCTCTCTTCCTCATTCCCCCCTCTCTCTTCCTCATCCCCCCCCTCTCTCTTCCTCATCCCCCCCTCTCTCTTCCTCATCCCCCCCTCTCTCTTCCTCATCCCCCCCTCTCTCTTCCTCATCCCCCCCCTCTCTCTTCCTCATCCCCCCCTCTCTCTTCCTCACCCCCCCTCTCTCTTCCTCATTCCCCCCCCCCTCTTCCTCATTCCCCCCCCCCCCTCTCTCTCTCTTCCTCATTCCCCCCCTCTCTCTTCCTCATTCCCCCCCTCTCTCTCTCTTCCTCAATCCCCCCCCTCTCTCTCTTCCTCAATCCCCCCCCTCTCTCTCTTCCTCACCCCCCCTCTCTTCCTCAATTCCCCCCCTCCTCTCTCTCTTCCTCAATTCCCCCCTCCTCTCTCTCTTCCTCATTCCCCCCCTCTCTCTCTTCCTCATTCCCCCCTCTCTCTCTTCCTCATTCCCCCCTCTCTCTCTTCCTCATTCCCCCCCTCTCTCTCTTCCTCACCCCCCCCTCTCTCTCTCTTCCTCATTCCCCCCCTCTCTCTCTCTTCCTCATTCCCCCCCTCTCTCTCTTCCTCATTCCCCCCCTCTCTCTCTCTTCCTCATCCCCCCCCTCTCTCTCTTCCTCAATCCCCCCCTCTCTCTCTTCCTCAATTCCCCCCCCTCTCTCTTCCTCAATTCCCCCCCCCTCTCTCTCTTCCTCAATCCCCCCCCTCTCTCTCTTCCTCAATCCCCCCCCTCTCTCTCTTCCTCAATCCCCCCCCCCCTCTCTCTCTTCCTCATTCCCCCCCTCTCTCTCTTCCTCATTCCCCCCCCTCTCTCTCTTCCTCATTCCCCCCCCTCTCTCTCTTCCTCATTCCCCCCTCTCTCTCTTCCTCACCCCCCCTCTCTCTCTTCCTCACCCCCCCCTCTCTCTCTTCCTCACCCCCCCCTCTCTCTCTTCCTCACCCCCCCCTCTCTCTCTCTTCCTCATTCCCCCCTCTCTCTCTCTTCCTCATTCCCCCCCTCTCTCTCTCTTCCTCATTCCCCCCCTCTCTCTCTCTTCCTCATTCCCCCCCCTCTCTCTCTTCCTCATTCCCCCCCTCTCTCTCTTCCTCATTCCCCCTCTCTCTCTCTTCCTCATCCCCCCTCTCTCTCTCTTCCTCATCCCCCCTCTCTCTCTCTTCCTCATCCCCCCTCTCTCTCTCTTCCTCATCCCCCCTCTCTCTCTCTTCCTCATTCCCCCCCTCTCTCTCTTCCTCATTCCCCCCCTCTCTCTCTTCCTCATTCCCCCCCTCTCTCTCTCTTCCTCATTCCCCCCCCTCTCTCTCTCTTCCTCATTCCCCCCCCTCTCTCTCTCTTCCTCATTCCCCCCCCCTCTCTCTCTCTTCCTCATTCCCCCCCTCTCTCTCTCTCTTCCTCATTCCCCCCCTCTCTCTCTCACTTCCTCATTCCCCCCCCCCTCTCTCTCTCTTCCTCATTCCCCCCCCCTCTCTCTCTCTTCCTCATTCCCCCCCCCCCCTCTCTCTCTCTTCCTCATTCCCCCCCTCTCTCTCTCTTCCTCATTCCCCCCCTCTCTCTCTCTTCCTCATTCCCCCCCTCTCTCTCTCTTCCTCATTCCCCCCCTCTCTCTCTCTTCCTCATTCCCCCCCCCCTCTCTCTCTCTTCCTCATTCCCCCCCCCCCTCTCTCTCTCTTCCTCATTCCCCCCCCCTCTCTCTCTCTTCCTCATTCCCCCCCCCCCCTCTCTCTCTCTTCCTCATTCCCCCCCTCTCTCTCTCTCTCTTCCTCATCCCCCCCCCTCTCTCTCTCTCTCTCCCCCCTCAGTGCTCACTATAACACATGGAGGTCACACTACTAGATTGTTCTGTGTGATAAGAGACTCATTCTATGCTCTGCACTGTCTGTATTTCTCCACAATAAAGCTTCTTCCATCCATGTAGATCTCTACCTTATCATTACTAGAATGTTATTAAAAATCATCCTCAGTGATATAACAGAACATGAAACCGAGACTAACCTCTTCAGCCCCAGAAGATTTACCCCCCTTCATGACCAGGCCATTTTTTATGATACGGCACTGCGTTACTATAACTTACAATTGCTCAGTTGTGTGACGTTGTACCCAAATACAATTTATGTCCATTTCCCCCACAAATAGAGATTTCTTTTGGTGGTATTTGATCACCTCTGCAATTTTTTTATTTATTTATTTATTTTTTTTGCGCTGTAAACAAAAAGGCCGCTATAAAACATATCCAATAAAAATGTAAAAACAAATTTTCTTCATCAATTTAGGCAAATATGTATTCTGCTACATATACTGTCTACAAACTATGGGATATTTTTATGGATTTTTTTTTTCTAGTAATGGCGGCGAACAGCGATTTTTAGCCGGACTGCGACATTGCGGCAGACAAATCAGACACTAAGTGACACTTTTTGGGGACCAGGGACACCAATACAGTGATCAGTGCTAAAAATATGCACTGTCACTGTACTAATGACACTGGCAGGGACGGGGTTAACATCAGGGGCGATCAAACAGTTATCTGTATTTCTTTGGGGGTACTTTCTAACTGTGGGAGGTGATTTCACTGAGGGGTGACAGAGATCCATTTACCTGATTAGCAGAAACACAAGATCTCCATCTTTTCCTCTGACAGAACGGTGATCTGCTTTGTTCACATAGGCAGACCGTCGTTCTGTCTGCCTCAAGACTGATCATTGGGTCCACTGGACCCGCTGATTGGCTTCCGATGTGTCCAATCAAAGCGGGTCGCCGGGTGCGCCCCGACCCAAAGAAAAAAAAAATCATGTACAGGACAGGTAGAGGATTTTGCTCTGAAGGGCCGCCCTGCCGCAGTATATATATGTGGGTAGGGCTGGGAAAAAAATCGATTTAAATTTTGAATCAAGTTGAGAGGTCAAATCGATTCAAAATTTAAGCAAATCGATTTTTTTTTTCACCGCGTCGGTCCCGAGGCGCTGCGGGCATCAGTTTTTAGGCGAGGCCGCGGCTACGGCCGGACGCCACGGACTAGGCCGAAGCCGCGGCCTCGCCTAAAAGCTCATGCCCGCAGTGCCTCCGGACCGGCGCTGACACCGCGCTGGGCCTGAAGAGCTGCGGGCAAGGAGTTTTTAGGTGAGACTAGGCCGAAGCCGCGGCCTCGCCTAAAAGTTCATGGCCGCAGCGCCTCAGGACCGGCGCGGTTTCCAAAAAAAAAAAAAAAACTCGATTCGAATGGTAAATCGAGTTTTTTTTAAGAGAATCGAAGATTTTTTTTTTTTTAAGAAAATCTCCCAGCCCTATATGTGGGACGGTCCGGAAGCGGTTAATAAATCCTAATTGTATCGTTTTTGGGAAATCGCTCATTCCAGCGCTGCTGAGACTCTGGTCACATGGTTGCTGCAGAAAATATGGTTACTGTTTAGACAAAGCTACTGATTGGCCAGTTCTGCCTGAATTACAACATGCTAAAGCTAGGTGCACACGTGAGTGTCGGCTTCTTCAGTTGTGTTTACATGTGATTTTCATGTATGTTCATGTGGAAGGGTTTTTGTTTCAGCCAATTGGAAGGAGGTTACTTGGAGGAGGAGACTGGCTATTAGGCACAAAAACACGTGTTAAGTGCGTTTTTCAGGCGCTCCAATTGATTTCTGTTGGGCTAAAAACATGAGATCCTTCCCCAAAGAAGTGTCTGTACTTCTCTGGGATGACAGCACATCACTCACATGAGAATGGGCCTCATAGAATGGAGACCTTACTGTTCAATGTTGTCATGTATTTGGAAACATGGGACACATTGCTCCAGTCTGTGACCAGCAACCTACGAGGCTGATAGGAAGCCAAATTGAAGTACTTCTAGTAGTTGCATTTTAATCACTTGATGCAAAATCTCATACCTGTACGTCATTCTGCTACAAGTGGTTGTACCGGGTGATATGTAGCTGCAGGCATCACCCCGCTACTGTTTTTTTTAGAGGCGATGGTCGGCTTTCTTGTGATAACAACCAATGCGGGTAAGCAGCCGCTCAATTGTTATCACAAGCAGCTGGAGGGGACATCCCCATCGCCGATATGTCCGGGCTCTCCGTCCCACCAGGAGGCCCCAGTGACCAGCCGATATGTCCGCTGGCTGGCCGGACACCCAAACAAAGCCGGAATCGTCTTTCATTGTGTCTCTTAGGATATAGTGACCCCGAAGCAGCATCACAAAGTCACTTCCGGTTTACTCGGCAGCAAACAACACCAGCTTTAAAACAAATGTCAGCATTCAAAAACGCTGATTTTGCCATTTTGACTACTTTTAAATGCAAAGGAGGGATTTGGGGCCTTATAGATTCCCCCCCCAAAAAAATACTCAAAAACGCTGCAGTTGGTTCTCACTTTAAAGCTACTTATTTGGGTGATCTCTTCTTGACGCTCAGGTTTGTTTTTTGAGTATTTCGATTCTGTTGTTGAGGGACCCCATCCTAATGGGTGGGACGGGTTTTTGATTCGCTACACGCTGTAATCCTTGACTACTAACCCCGGTGTTTTTATCAATTATTATTTATTTATTTTATTATTTAGTCATACCCTCCAAAAAAATACCTGACACATGACTATTGATGACACAGGGATGTTTACATTCCTTGTGACAGCAATAATAGTGATAAAAAAAAAAATAATTAAAGTGACCGTGTAAAAAATAAAAGTAATAAGAGAATTTTTTTTTTTTTTAAAGCGCCCCATCCTTCCATGCTAGTACGCCAAAGTAAACTCATATGTAAGTCCCGCCCGCAAATGTAAACAGTGTTCAAACCACACATGTGAGGTATCGCCACAATTGTTAGAGCGGGAACAATTATTCTAGCACAAGTAGGGCTGGGGGAAAAATCGATTTAAATCTTGAATCGAGTTGAGAGGTCAAATCGATTAGATTTTTTTTTTTTCACCGCGCCGGTCCTGAAGAGCTGCGAGCAGGAGTTTTTAGGCGAGGCTGCGGACTAGGCCGAAGCCGCGGTCTTGCCTAAAAACTCCTGCCTGCAGCTCCCCAGGACCGACACTGACACCGCACCGGTCCTGAGGAGCTGCGGGCAAGCGTTATTAGGTGAGACCGCGGCTTCGGCCTAGTCCGCGAGGCCGGACGCCGTGGACTAGGCCGAAGCCGCGGCCTCGCCTGAAAACTCCTGCCCGCAGCTCTTCAGGACCAGCACGGTGTCCAAAAAAAAAAAAAAACTCGATTCAAATCGTGAATCGAGTTTTTCTTAAGAAAATCACAGATTTTTTTTTTTTTTTTGTGGAAAATCTCCTAGCTCTAAGCACAAGACCTCCTCTGGAACTCTAAATGGGTAACCATAAAATAATTTTTAAAGCGTCGCCTATGGAGATTTTTAAGTACCGAAGTTTGGCGCCATTCCACAAGCTTGCGCAATTTCAATCCTTGACATGTTGGGTATCTATTTACTAACATGATCTTTCACATTATACAAAAAAAATAGAGCTAACTTTACTGTTTCGTTTTTTTAATTAATTGAAGTGTATTTTTACCCAAAAAATTGCGTTTGAAAGACCGCTGCGCAAATACAGTGTGACGTAAACTATTGCAACAACCACCATTTTATTCTTTAGGGTCTTTGCTAAAAAATGTATATAATGTTTGGGGGTTCTATGTAATTTTCTAGCAAAGAATACAGATTTTTAACTTGTAAGCAACAAGTGTCAGAAAAAGGCCTGGTCTTGAAGCGGTTAAATCCCTGTACTGTTATTTGAATACATTACTGACTCTGCAGCCTGGGCAGTGGTGCTGCTTTGTCCCTCTGCATGATGGGTCGTCACACACAGCTTACCCTGCACACTCTCTACTTCTCCCTGCCAGAGCTGCTGGGCTAGAGAAGAGGAGAAAGAGGACTCTGTGGCTGCTGGATGGCGGTCCCACCTACCACTCAGACAGCAGGAGGGCAAGGATTGGTGGCAGAATATCCCGGGGAGAGAAAGCCCACCCAGGGAGCTGCGAAGGGCTGCTGGGAACTGCAGGGATCTGTGGGGGATGTAGTCCCCATCCGGAGAATTTAAACTGAGATACTTGGTGGTACTACAAATTCCAGGATGAAGTTGTGCCAGGTGGAGGAGGAAAAAGAAGAAGCCTGGACTTGGCAGGGGGCATGTAGCACAGCGATCGCATGTAAATACGGAAGTGCCGTTTATCGTCTCTCCTCGCCTCACATAGACAGAGTGTGAGGAGAGGAGAGCGGATCAGAGGCATCTCCTTGCAGGGGAGACCTGTACAGATAATCAGGGCACTGATTATCAGTGCAGCCCCAGCAGTGCCCAGCAGTGCTGCCTCATCAGCGCACATCATTCTTTTTCTGTCTGTATGTATGGACACCACACAGCACCACTTCTCTTGTCCTGTATGCTGGGTGTCTTTATAATGCTGTAATTCTTTCTGGACTCTACAAACATTGGTGTGGCACTAACTGCTTTTCTTATGTTTTTGGATTTCTTCCAGGAAACTCATAGAAGAGGGATTGCTGTGCCATATGAGACCATCCCCTCTGAAGCTAGTTGGCAGGATTACCTGAATGGGTCACTTGCGATATTTGATATTAAAAACAGAAGATCTACTACATCTTACACAAGTACATAGATTGTAAGCTGTCTGGTATGGGGAAATGATGGGTCACATTACAGGATCATCAGTATGGTGGTGGGGTGCATATATTGCAGGGTGCCTCTTATGATGGGAATGGATGGGGAATCCTAGATTGCAGGTTGTTGGGTACAGGTGCAGATGGAAGAGGGAGTCACAGTTTGCAGGGTGATCCTTAAAGTGGTGTTCTTGCATTATTCAGCTGCATTAAAAACAATTAATAACATTTGGAAAAAAACATTTTTACTTACCTTTTCATGACTGTTGCTAGGGGGTCCCTCGTAATCTGCCCCTTCCTCTCCCTGGAGCTTGACGTCATTTCCCTCGGCGCCCGTGCTCGCTAATGCTCCTGGGAGATGCTTGTCATCATATCCCAGGAGTCAGTGGGCAGCACCGAGGGTTTCGTTGCCATCACAATGGGGGCGGGCACTTCCGACGCCCGTTGTGATGGAAACGTCAGAAGTGTACGGCGCTGCGCGAGAACGGGCGGTACATGCTGGTCGCTCAGCTGCACCAGAGCCCGGAAGATAGTGCTTGTGGGCTTCACATGCCCACAAGCACTATGGAAACTGCCAGCAAAGAGGAATATAAGATATATTCCTCTATGAAATCGGTACTCGAGCGCCGATTCTGCAACTGAAAAGTGAGTGCTATACATAATCGATAGAAACAAAACATATTCATTCTAAAAAAAAAAAAAAAAAAAAATAACAGTGGGAACTCCGCTTTAAGAAAGGTAAGGGGGTGAACATCACAGATTAGGGGGTGCTCATTACTAGATACATAAGAAGGTGACGGCAGGCCTTTACCGTTCTTGATGGCTTCAGTAATGTAAAAATGTTTACTAAATTGTATTACTGTTTTTTTGTAAAACTAATAAAAACGATTGAAACAGAAAAAGACAAAGTAGTCCATTCCCCTTCCTTTTTTTTAATTTATTTTGTAAGCTTTTTGTCTAAGTATAGATCTAGGTTTGTCCCAAGCATGTTTGAAGCCATTTACTGTTGTCTGTCTCACTCCCTCTGCTGGTAGTTTATTCCAAGTATCAACTACCCTCTCGGTAAAATAATAAGATTTCTAAGATTAGTTTTGAACTTTCTTCCAGTTAGTTTAAGGTCATGTCCCCGTGTTTTTGATTTTGGTTTTATATTGAAAAACTGCCCTTCTGAACCTTGTTAACCCCCTTGATGTATTTAAAGGTTTAAGGCCGGGTTCACATATGTGCTGGTTTCCCCACATCCAATTTGCACGACATACAAGTGTGACTGACTCACACGGGTCCGGGGCAGCCGGGGAGCGTATTACAAAAGGGTCCTGTGCGTGTTTGGGTCCAGTTCAGGTGCAAATTCAGGCAAAAATTCTCACCTAAATCGGTGAATAAGCATGAACCCGCGGCCGCACAGATGTGAATCCGGCCTCAATCATGTCTCCCTTTTCTCGTCTTTCCTCCAGACTGTACATATTAAGTTCCTGAAGTCACTCTCGATATGTTTTATCCCCCCAAGCCTTTCACCATTTTTTTTCTGGACTCGTTCTATCTTATCAATATCTTACAGTCAGCATGTTTGCGGGTGGTCAGGAGGAGGAGCAGGAGTCACAGACTGCCCAGAATTTAGGATGGAGATGGAGCCTCAGATTGCCAGATGGTAGAAAAGTGACCTCCTGAGTGCCATGTGAAGTCACCTGAGGGACGGAGGGCATTTCAATGTTTGATTACGTCACGGAAGCCTCTTGTCCGCACAATAAACCAAACTGATCATCTCTGCTAAAGACCAATTTATTCAGTTAAACTTTCTACCTAGGACTATACTCCCAGAGATTGCATAACATCAACCCTACTGTCTCCCCTATCTGCAGCAGATATCAGCCTGAGATAGGCACCTTTTATCACATGGTGTGGAGTTGTCCTTATATCCCAAATTGGGGAACCACAGTGGTCAACTTGAGCTACAGGAAACCAGTCCAAGCAACAGAATCCATTGGTCAGTTTCTTACCTTTAGTTCCCCTATGGCTCCTCTTCTATTTAGCAGAGACCACCTGCAAACATGCTGACTGTATGGGGTGGGCCGCAGGTGCTCTCAAGCTGAGTGGCTCACCCCGGGGTGGCCACAACTGCATCATTAACCTTGCATTAGCCTGTATCGGTCCTTTACAGCTCCCATGGATAGGGGGGATGGAGCTTTTAAACTGGACTGTCACATTGCACCCCTGAATGAGAACTCCTCACTCATTGCCAATGCTTACTAGCCCACAGCATTGCAGTAAGCAAATATATGACTGTTATGCAAGCAAAATCACTGACCTTTCTACACAGTGACACTGTGGCCTAGGAGAAATCAGCAAAAGTGGGGCACTAATACATGCTAAAGAAGAGTTATCTGAGTGTTTAGGGCAGCCTGGGCATTGGTGTCAGTGGATGCAATAATAACCCCCAGCTTTGCTGTCCGTGAGTACAATACAATAAACCTAGTGTTCCTGTCAGATCATGGAATAATAGCCCTCTGTTGTCGGTGTCCATGAGTGCAATAATAATCCCCAACATTGATGTCAGTGGACACAATAATAACCCCCAAACATTGATGTCAGTTAGTGCAATAATAGCCCTCAACATTGGTGTCAGTGGATGCAATAATAAAAGTAGAAGAAATGGCTGCACTCCGTGATCAATCAAAATTCTTTTATTAGAATATCCGAAGTGCTGACAAAAACAGAGAGCTGGTAGAAACATTTCAAACACTTCAGGTGCTTTTTTTTGTTTTGTTTCGGTTGTGCTATATAGTCCTTCCTCTTTTCTTTTGATCATGGAGGACATTATGCCTTGGATGATTTCCCTATGGCTACTTACACATATATATATATATATATATATATGAATGATTTTATTATGGGGAAATACAATGTCCATATATCAAGGTATAGTGGAGTGTAGGAAACACAGATCAATTTTAATCAATGATGGTGTTTATAATAAACTAAAGAATACTAACCATAAAAACATTAACATTTTATCTTTCTACAACACAGTCTTTCATGGTTTTGTCTATACATACATATATATGCGATGTGTGTGTTTTCAATATGCTTCTTATGTTTCTTACATGAATCACATGCAACAAGAAGTCTGCAAATTAATGATCTGTGTCACCTGCCATAGAATTAGGTGGGGCTATATAAGGTTGATCATGCTGATATTTCTGGGTAGTGATTAAGCGCACCTGAAGTGTGTGAAATGTGTCTACCAGCTCTCTGTTTTTGTCAGCACTTGAGATGTTCTAATAAAAGAATTTTGATCGATCATGGAGTGCAGCCATTTTTTTCTACTTTGATTGGAGGCGGGGCGGCACCAGTTAGATCATCAGGCTTCTTGTCTCACCTGGAGCAGTGAGTCTTCTTGTTTGGGTGCAGTAATAACCCCCAACATTTTGTACAGCAAATGCAATAATAACTCCCAGCATTAATGTCAGGGGATGCAGTAATAACCTCCAGCCTTCATGTCAGTGCAATAACCCCCAGCATTGGTGTCAGTGAGTGCAATAAACACCCCCAACATTGGTGTAACTGAACGCAAGAATAGCCCCCAACTGGTTTGAGTGCTAAACCCTCCACATGGTTACTGTGAAATTTACACCCCCCCCCCATGGGTGGGTGGTCATCTGCAGATAAAATAATCCTCCTTCCCCCACACTGATGAACAGAGCAGTGAAAGTCAGCCCCCCCAAACCCCCCCCCCCACACACACACACACACACACACACACACACACACACACACACACTGGTGGCCATGACAGTGAAAGTTTCCCTCCCGATTTGGTGGTCATGGCAGTGAAAATCAATCCCCCAACCCCTCTTATTAATACATCCTTCAATATATAGTTTTAATGCAATTAGTGCAAGTACCTGATTGCAACTTTGTAGAGGAGCTCAATTAGTCTGCTGCTTCTTCCGTGGGTATTATTCGGCTAACATAATGGTTTGCCTGAATTTCAGCTATAAAAAAACAAAATCCGAGCGCCATGTCTTTGACCACATATAAAGAAGTGGAAAAGTGAAATGAATCGCCAAAAAAATAGTGAACTAATGAAACAAAAAAAATTAAAATGTTATCTATGCTAGAAAAAAAAGTTGAAATGCTAGTGAAATTGCCTAGGCTTCATGTCATACACGGGCCACATAAAGCATGCGTGATGACATTGCCAGGACCCACTGTCGCATTTACAGACACCTATTGAACTACATTAAAGGAGGCCACTGAATGAACTTTTGCTCTTGGGTTGTACAAAGGACCTGCATGTGCATGGACATAAGCTCGGAACACACACTGCTGCATTTGGAGCCTACATCAGTGCGCATTCCTCTCATTACGCAGCCATCTGCATACAATCATGTACTGCCACCTCTTCTAATTTATCTCAATCATCGGCTGTAGGCGGCGGCAACAGGTTTCAAGAATGTCATTATGCAGGCTCTTCACATTTTTTTTTAAATTTTGGCATGGGGTTCCCCTTAATAATCATACCAGACTGAAGGGCCTGGTATGGAATTTGGGGGGACCCCCACGTATTTTTTTTTTTTTTTAATTTTGGTTCGGGGTTCCCCTGTGGGGAAATCCCATGCCATTTTTTTATCAATTAACTTTTATGTGTATTGCCGGACCGACAATTCATTATAGCCGGGGATAGCGCTAGTACTTTTAAATGACTTTTTTCCTTTAGAAATGTTGCACTCTGACTGTTCTAAACACGGGAAACATGCGCCACTTTACAGACACCCTCCCAGGTAAGAAATTTAAAGGAATATTACACTTTTATTGTTTCAATTTAAGCATTATTAAAGTCACTGCTCCCAAAAAAACGTCCGTTTTTACAACTTTTTTTTGCACCGATACATGTCCCCTGGGGCAGGACCCAGGCCCCCAAACGCTTTTTATGACAATAACTTGCATATAAGCCTTTAAAATTAGCACTTTTGATTTCTCCCATAGACTATTAAAGGGTGTTCCACGGCTTTCGAATTTGCCGCGAACACCCCAAACTGTTCGCTATTCAGCGAACGTGCAAACAGCCAATGTTCGAGTCGAACTCATGTTCCACCCGAACATAAAGCCCATCCCTACTAGGCATTAGAGCATTTGGTAATGTAGCTGTTCGTAAGCTGAAGATTAACATCCTTTTATAATATTTCACCAATACGCTAAGTATGACATATAATGGGTGAGGCTCTGATGTCATATGTGATAAGAATGGTCTCGGTGATAAAAAGTCTGGGAACTTCTAGACTAGACACTCTGCAGAATAACTTTGTGTAGTGTGTACGATAGCATTTTAAATATGTCATAGAGGTCCTGAGGCTATCTGTATTTCACCATAACTATATCTTTCCTAGCAACCTCAATCCGCATCACAAAAACATTTTCTAGTGACATACCAATAAACTAACACTCTTAAAAGGGAATTCAGGCTATATTGTACAGAAAGGAAAACACTTTAAATTCAGTAAAAGAAAAAAAAAAAAAAAAAAAAAGCGTGTGTGTGTAGGTGGAGGAAAGACTTCAGTACAAAAAAGGAAAAGGCAATAGTTGTTCCAGATATGTAATGAGTAACTTATTAGTAAAGCATTATATAGGTCGGAGTATAGTATTTCATGACTAAAGCTGGGTACACACTATTTGAATTTCCACCGGATGAAATTTATTATGTGGGTGGCCCCATTGACCTCCTCCTGCCCCACATACCTCAATTGAAGGAGCCTGGTGGAGAATTGTCATCTGAACAGTGGCTGTATCAAATTAGATGCAGCCGCTGTTCTTGAAATTTGACAGATGGCGGCTACACAATAGCTTTAGCGGGAGATTCCTCTATCTGCGCTATGTAGCATGGATGGGGCAATCTGTTGGATTATGCTCATTCAGCCCACAAGTTGACCGAAAATAATCATAATAATGTATATATACACCCAGATTCAGTCAGGAGAACCAATACATTTCTCTTCTTCACCCTGCTAGGCTGTAGCTGGTTATACATTTTTCTGACTGTACAGTCTCTGTACAATCTCCATAGGTGTCCGCGCCCCAAAGCTCAAAAATTCATGAACGCCACTTGCTATTACAGGGAGGAGGCTCTGGTAGTAGGGAGACAGTTGATTGGGAGCACATTTTGTTACACCCTAAATAGGGGTAGAACGTGTTCCTAGAGTTGAACCTAGCCTTTAATATAAATGGCGGAATTTACACGCGTATTGGTGAAATATTATAAAAGGGATGTTAATCTTCAGCTTACGAACAGCTACATTACCAAATGCTCTAATGCCTAGTAGGGATGGGCTTTAAGCAGGAGTTGCGCTTTCAATTTGCATTTGGAACTTTGCTTGAAGTTTAGATGCAGTAACTAATCTGATTGTTAAATTGTTCTTACCCTCTTGGGAGTATCTCCTATACCCTTGGTGCCCCACCTGTGGCCCTTTGGGACCTTTTGTGGGGCTCCTGCAGACACAAATCTGCGTTTCTCCATTTCCCTGTTGTAGCAGTTTTTATAATAGTCTCATGTAATATATGTCCACAGTCTTTGACCATCTCCTGTATTATATATTCTCTCTCTCTCTCTATATATATATATATATATATATATATATATATATAGAGAATCTATATCCTATACAAGAGAAAAAGGTGGAATTTATCATTTTCGACACACAATGTGAGATTAGAGCCAAATATTAGTCCCACTCAGAAATCATTGAACGTGCTCAATCTGCATGGAGAGACGCTGCTCATGTGCATCTTCATCTAGCCTGACCACTTTGTTCATTCGACCTC
Organism: Aquarana catesbeiana; assembly: GCF_042186555.1. Taxonomy (NCBI): domain Eukaryota; kingdom Metazoa; phylum Chordata; class Amphibia; order Anura; family Ranidae; genus Aquarana; species Aquarana catesbeiana. The sequence goes on along the minus strand of NC_133334.1, from coordinate 86,186,917 downwards.
CCTGCCTGCAGACTCTTCCATCATTGTATACTTATAATAAGACCCCTTTCAGGCGCTTTCACGCTAAAAAAAAAAAATTGCCTGAAAAGCTCACAAAAACCTATTTCCATTAAAATCAATGAACGCTTTCACACTGGGGCAGTGCGCTGGCAGTGCAGTGAAAAAACGCCCTCTCCATTGAAATGAATGAAAAGCTCTTCAAAAGCGCATGAAAAGCTCTCCAAAAGAGCTCAGTGTTTTACTGGCAGTTTAGAAGTGCCTCAGTGTGAAAGGGGCCTTAGTGTTTGCTGTACTCCTTTGCACTTGTTGATCACCCTTTTCTTGACGCTTGATCATTTCTATTCTATTGCAAAAAAAACCCTAAATCTGGCATTCAGAGGATGCCAGAAGAGGGCGCACAGTCAAATACTATTGCTGTTCATTGCATATATGTCTCTATGTAACAGAATGGCACTTTAAGGGAATACGTGTGTCTGACGTAGTCTTCACCCCCTGGGGATCCCGGTGTAGAACAAGCCCCAGCAAAGCCAAATAAAGATTCCACCTCCGCCCAAGAATGCAAGGGACTGCTCCAATGTAAAGTTCCCACACTTGACCCTTTATCCCGAGAAGAAACACAACAATTTCTGAATTTAACATTTTTTATTTATTAAGTACCGAAAACACTGTGCTATATTTTACAAGAGCCCATGAAGGGCTAAGGCACATTTGAGCAAGTTAGTTAAAGAGGACATAAGCGCACAAACAGGAATGCTTCCCTGAGATTTAAAACCCAAATCTGCATAGTAATGGATGTATATGGGCTTATTTAGTAAAGCAGTTTTGGGGTGATCTGCAAAGTTCAGTAATCCATAGCGACCGGATATGCCATTACCGAGGAATACTTTGCTTTTTAATGGTGTTTTGCCTTATTAAGTAAGCCGAATGCCATTATACAATGAGTATTGCGTTCTGTAATACACCTACAATGGAAAGACGCTCTTTAAAGTTCACGGTTGTGTTTGACACATTTTAAAAATAATGTTCTATAACTTACTCTTTCTCTTTGCATCAAATATCTTTATATAAAAGGGCCAAGGGTGCCCCTATACAACCCAATCTGTACAATAAATGGAACCCATTAAAGCACCACTTGTGAGAAGTGAAAAGAGGCATGTAGTTTTCTCCAAGAAGGCGATCCCACTGCTTACAGCCATCGGAAACATTTGTCCATTCATATAAAAAAAAACAAAAACACAACACATGGGACTAGGGGGGACTTTCACACCGAACCAAATTCATCTGCAGTTGACCAGTCTGTACATAGCAACATACACTTAACACCAAGGGACATACTGCCTCTACCCCAATATTTTTATAACATTTTCTACATGATCAGAATACAGTCTGATTATTGGATATTGCATGTTTTTTTTGTTTGTTTTTTTTTTACTAAAAGTGGCATCTATTTGTCAAAGGGATCGAATAAACTGCTGTAAGTATACCAGACCTATACTAGTTCCAAGCAGCATATCTAAGAGTTAAAAAAAAAAAAATCACTACTGCCGAGACTGGCCAGTACAGCCTGCTGGGTGTGAAGGTCTAACAATAGTAGAAAGGCACAGGTTATCGCTTCCTGGTTTAGTACATGTATTTGAATTAGCTCTACTAACCAAGACACGCACATTCACCCGTGTTCACATACAATCCCATAGACCAATTTTATTTATTTTTCTTCTTTTCTTACAAAATACATTCACACACAAATGCGTAACTCTAGTCGATATTCTACCTAGCTACATAAACGGTCCCCCTCAGGCTCTGCTGTGCCATGTCAAGCGTGCTTAGGTGTACATAGGAGAGAGAGTAGGAAGGGCCAGGATAATAGTCCATCGGTCAGTGCTTTCTTGCTGATCTTCTGAGGAGGCACAGAGACTGGCGTTGCAAGTGGGCGCTGCATCATTAGCTAAGGAAGTCCTCCTTCCGGTAGCCCTTCTGTAAAACAAAAAATAGAGGTGTTCGGTGAGAAGGCACATCTAACTAGGGGGAATGGAGGTGTAGTGGTTAGCCCTGATGTCTTATAACACTGCGGTCCTGGATTCAGATCATGCCAGTGGCACGAAATGCTTGAAGAGATTATATTCTGCCCATGTACCACTGCATTAGTTCCAGTTTTCTTTGACAATACTAAAATATATGGATAGGCTAATCACTTTCTACCTACAGTAGCCTCTCAACCTTTTCAACACAGGGGAACCGTTGAAGCATGTTCCGGTCTCAGGGAACCCCCGGTAATATTACTATATCTGCAACTCAATATACATTAGTGTGATGGTCAGTGGAAAGATTGCCCCTTACACTTGTGGTCATTGGGAAGAATTACCCTCTTACAGAAAGCTGGTGTAAGTGGGAACTTTTAGAGGTGAAAACTGCTCATTGCTCAAGGAACCTGTGGCAACCTCTGGAAGAACCCTAGGCTTCCATAGAACCCTGGCTGAGAAACCTTGACCTACAGGTTGGTATGTGTCTATATGAGGAAGGAACTTTAGTTTGGAAACTCCACTGGACCAGATAATGCCGTTGATCAGGAACAGTGGGGTTGAGTTACTAAAGGCAAATCCACTTTGCACTACAAGTGCACTTGGAAGTGCAGTCACTGTAGATCTGAGGGGAAGATCTGAAATGAGGGGAAGCATTGCTCATTTTATCATCCAATCATGTGCAAGCTAAAGCGCTGTTTTTTACTTTCCTTGCATGTCCCCCTCAGATCTACAGTGACTGCGCTTCCAAGTGCACTTGCAGGGCAAAGCGGATTTGCCTTTCGTAAATGACCCCCAGAGTGTAAGAGTAGTAGAATATTGCAATATACAATACAAGATATAAATAGCAAGAAAGTGTAGCATCTTATTATCCCCCAAGGTGTAACCTTTCCACCATCCCCTGCCCGATTGTCAATCCACCCAGCAGTACAGTCCTGATGGCAGGACCATTTACCTTGATCCAAACAGGCTTCTGCTTTGACGTGTTTCACACGTTGGGCTTGTGCTGATGGGTAAATGCAGATTGCCTTCAGTTGCATTCTGCTTTTATTTGAGATCAGTTTAAAATGCTTCAGATATTACATATGGAGAGAGTTTATTGGCAGGGGCATCTGATCTACTACCGTTAAATCTTCTAAACTGCATTAACCTGCTTTTGCATTCCTATTTTCTTATACTAATAAAGAAGATGTTCTGACAAGAATAAAAGCCATCATCACAAGCCCTTTAAGAGACCATACACTAACCAATGTGATTTTAAAAACTTCTTTAGGTCTACCATCAACTATGTATTACATGGGCAGGCCTGCATTGGTACAAATTGAATGGATTGTCTAGGTGGGTCCCCTTATTATATAGATTTGGTAAATCTATAGAGATCAGACTGTATCACAAGGAGGCAATGGTAATTGGCTGGCACATGAAAAGGTATTCCATGTGTGCGGCTGATTTTCTTCTTTTTCTGGGACTGGGACTGGGGGGGGATGAATAAGCTACACTATATTGTCAAAAGTATTGGGACGTCTGTTATTTTACACACACACACTTGCGCCAATCACAATATGTATATTAGCATTGGTAAAAACAGTAGTCCATAAATTCAATCCTTCAATGACACCACAGTGACTCCACACATTGAAAAAGTGTGCCCGACCACCAGGGACTAGAAGGCCTGGCTCGCAGTCTCCGCTCTAATTTATCCCAAAGGTGTTCTATCGGATTGAGGTCAGGACTGTGCAAGCCAGTCAAGTTCCTCCACCCCAAACTCACTCATCCATGTCTTTATGGACCTCGCTTTGTGCACTGGATCAAATCATTTGGTGGAGGGGGAATTTTGGTGTGGGTGGGGTTGTTTTTCAGAGGTTGGGCTTGGCCCCAATGAGTTCCAGTGAAGGGAACTCTTAAGGCGTCAGCACACCAAGACATTTTGGACAACTTCATGCTCCCAACTTTGTGGGAACAGTTTGGGGACATCCCCTTCCTGTTTCAACATGACTGCACACCAGTGCACAAAGAGAGGTCGGAAAAAAAAAAAGCCATTTCTGGTCAAACATTCCCAGAGACACTCCTAAACTTTGTGGACAACCTTACCAGAAGAGTTGAAGAGGTTATAACTGTAAAGGGTGGGCCAACTCAATATTGAACCCTTCCGACTAAGACTGGGATGCCATTAAAGTTCATGTGTGTGTAAAGGTCCCAATACTTCTGACAATGTGGTGTGCACCCAGAGGCTGCTGACCTCTCTCTTTTTGTTTGGAAACGAAGGGTAGTCTAGTAGAGGAGAACTCAGGCAGGGCTAACAACAATGCATGGTACTTTAGAGTATCAGAGGTAATGTCAGTCCATGGGCTTTCTGGCAGAATTAACAAGATTTTTTCCTGTACTTGCAGTCACCTTAACCAGTTGACACTGGACATGCCACACGCACACCAAAAAAATAAAGAAATTAAAAAAAGAGGTAATCAAAGTATGCCAAGTGAATCTAGCACGCCTTGTCATTTCTCTCCCCCCCCCCCCCCCCTCTTTTCCCTGCTGTTCCCCCTGCCGCATTCATTGGCTATTCCTGCCTGTCAAAATGTTGCAACTACCACTGCTGAATAAAAGAGACCTTTTGAACAGCGTTTGTAAACACGGTACAGACCTGGAATTCGAAGACACAAAGTAGCATTATTTTTACTACTTTTTATTTACTCCATTCATCTGCAAATCAAAGGGGTGACCTTTAATCTGCACATATCAAGTAACAAATAAAAAAAATATATATTTCTTCTAAATAAATGTGTTCCTATTTACACCACAAACAACTACTTCTTCCCCTTCTCCCCCTAGCTAACATGTTACTGCTGAGTTGTTTTGTTTTTTTTTTCTACTTTTAACCATTAATAATAACATTTAAGTTTTTTAATTGTTGTATAAAAAAGCAAAAATTTAAAATAAAATGTGATTTGTAAATAACTTTAAAAAAATGGCACTAAAATTTTGTTCTGGTACAAAGCATTACAAACAGGACAAAATTGTAAAAGATATGATAGATTACCTACAGTATTTTTTTTTTAATTAACACTTATCAAAAGTAGAAAAAGTTTGGTTTTCGTCAAGTGTCTATGGATTGCATAAATAATAAAAATTCACCAGAAGAAAGCCTGGTTTGTCCTTAAAAAAAAAAAGTATACATGTAATACTTTATTTTAAGCAATTATTGCTGAAGAACAGGCCTATAGAGGAAATGTAAAAAGGACTCTGGTCAAAAAGACAAAATTTGGGAACTCTGCATATGTTGCAGAAGTTAACCGATTTTAATTTGGCAAAACATACACTTTAAAAGAGGAGTTCCAATCATATTTTCGTTTATTAAAAGTCAGCAGCTACAATAAGTGTAGCTGCTGACTTGTAATAAACAGCCACTCACCTGTTCCACGATCCAGTGTGCACTCGCCTTCATTCTGTTCTCCCCATGTCCTCCCTCGGTAGTGCTGACATCTACTATGGGCACCCGGCTGTGACAGCTTGTGGCTTTGCAGCCGGGTGCCCACTGTGCATGCACGAGCGGCGCTGCTCTCTGGGACTGGTTCCGAAGTCTTCTAGGACCTGTCATGTGTCCCAGAAGACTTCAGGATGGAGAACTTCCGATTCCGATCACCTAAGGCGACCGCAACGGAAGTGGGAGCAGGTAGCTGTCAAAATCGGGTACCTGCTCTCCCCCTCCTCCCCAAAAAGCTCTGTTTCACAAACAGAAGCTGGAGAGGAGGCTTTAAAGCGGAAGTTCCACTTTTGGGTGGAACTCCGCTTTAAGGTTTTGCTTCCAATTAAGGAAAATGTTACATGTCAGAGATGTTGGGCGATACAGTTCACCTTTAAAAAGAAAACCTGGATTGAGGGAAATAGGACCATTGCAGTTGCTGACCTACTCCTGGAGATGCCCGTAGTGGTCACTTCTGAATTCATCCAAAACAAGCAACCAGCATACAGTCCAGTAAGAAACCTTAAGTTTGCATATTTAGACCGTAGCATTTTCAGAAGGTCAGTAAACTCAAGTCTTCAGATTGTTCTCCACACAGCCAGTCTGTAACTTGTCTTCAGCACAACCCCTTTTATCAATGTTAGCATATTAGGAACCCTATATAAAAATCCTGGTACTGAGTGATGGAGCTTCACTCTTCACCTCACTGCTGGAACAGAGTAGATTATATGAGGAGGTAAATGGCATATGTAAAAGTGCTGTTCAAAATCTACTTACTGATTTGTAGTCCCGGTGTAACTTGCTGTATTGCCACATATTGGTAAGGAGGCTGGAGGCTGCCCGGGAGGCCTTCTCACTGTCTGGTCTAAAAAAGAGACATGTTCATCTTAATGTGTTGCTATCTAGCATTATAACCTATAGATGCTAATCAATGATACATTAATAGCTTCTCATTTATTGTAATTCTTTACAGAGTAACTTTACTTTTGAGGAGGAAAAAAAAAAAAAATCAATCCCCCCGTGGTCAATGTGCATTGCAAGGATTTGCAGTAAGTAATTAACCCTTAGAAAGTATCTCACCAAAAATATATTTCCTATTGCACATGCCTAAAATCTGACTTGTACCTTAGTGCCGACCAATCAAACAAGCAGGAAATTACTATTCTGAGGAAGTTCTGTACATAATTTGTATACAGAAGGCCTACACTTAGCCACATTGTATGAATTTTACAGAATATTACAACTCTGCAGATTGAAAAGGAAAGGAAACTTTTAAAGTGGTTGTAACTCTCAGACGACATGAAATATGAACAAAAGCATATTCCTTTATAGTGAGAACTTGTCTCAATATAGAGCATGAAGGGGATTATTTACTAAAACTAGAGAGTGCAGAATCTGGTGCAGCTGTGCACGGTAGCCAATTAGCTTCTAACTTCAACTTGCTGAATTCAACTTTGACAATAAAACCTACAAGCTGATTGGTTAATATGCACAGCTGGACCAGATTCTGAGTGCTCCAGTTTTAGTAAATCTCCCCCTAAGGATGGATTCACATCTATGCATTTTTAGTGCTTTTTGCATTTTGCAGATTTGCACTACAGAACATGTTGCATAGGAAACCATGTTAACCATGAAATCTGCAAAAAGCACTAAAAATGCATCGATGTGAATCCAGCCTAAATGTAATTTCTGAGTCATTTCTGACAAGTGTTCCTGACACCAAGAGAAGTGTGATGACAGGGGAGGGAGCTCCAGTTGATTGACAACCTGAGCTCTGTTCCCGAGTGCTGTGTCAAGGGGGATATGCCCCTTGCCTCCAATCAGCTTTCAGAGCTCTCCTCACTGATTTAACTTCAGTTCTCCACCCCCTGCTTTTCAGAGCTGAGAGATTTTGTATAAATTCTGCACTTTGAATGAATGTAGGGGAAAGACAGCTGTAAAACATTTACAGCTTATGTAGGTGGATTGGTTTTCGCTCTATATCACCTGAAGCCAGTCACTTTACTGGGTACATGTGAGGGTTTACAACCACTTTACCACCACAAAATCTCAATATGGCTTGTGCAGCAAATGTATATGAGATTATCTATCTTAGATAGATATAGATTTTTCCAGAAAAGTGGAGTTATCTGCTTTAAAGTTTAGCATGATACATACAAATGGTCTTTTTATTTGTTTTTCTTCTGTTCGAAAGTAAATCTAGGGACAAAAAAAAAAAAAAACTGTCCCTTTGGGGAGAATTAAGTTCAATTCCTATAATTCCATTGCAGGTTCCATAGATACAACAGGAACTGAGAGGAAGTCTCTCTAAATTAGCCAATTCCTCATTTTAAGGGCCTGCCTTGTTCACTGATCTAGTTGTCTACTAGAGCAACGACCAGAGCAGACCCCATCTATACTCAAGACGTCTACTACAGGACACCCATTCTCAGTCCAGCTTTCACCCAACTTCGCCCTGATGCAGGGGGGATCTGTAAATACCTAGAATGAGTTTTCTTTCTTATTCTCATGGAATAAAATGGAACTGCACTGCCAACCATATATCTGGTGCTTTCTTTATGCTACTAAACATACTACTTTCATTTCAGGCACCTCCCTCTTTGGACCCATCAGAGCTTAGGAAAGTGACCCCTTAACTCAAATGTCAATGGATCTAGATACAGGCATTCCCCACTTTTAAGTACACAATAGGGTTACATAGTTACATAGTTACATAGTAGGTGAGGTTGAAAAAAGACACAAGTCCATCAAGTCCAACCTATGTGTGTGATTATGTGTCAGTATTACATTACATATCCCTGTATATTGCGGTCATTCAGGTGATTATCTAATAGTTTCTTGAAGCTATCAATGCTCCCCGCTGAGACCACCGCCTGTGGAAGGGAATTCCACATCCTTGCCGCTCTTACAGTAAAGAACCCTCTACGTAGTTTAAGGTTAAACCTCTTTTCCTCTAATTGCAATGAGTGGCCACGAGTCTTATTAAACTCTCTTCTGCGAAAAAGTTTTATCCCTATTGTGGGGTCACCAGTACAGTATTTGTAAATTGAAATCATATCCCCTCTCAAGCGTCTCTTCTCCAGAGAGAATAAGTTCAGTGCTCGCAACCTTTCCTCATAACTAAGATCCTCCAGACCCTTTATTAGCTTTGTTGCCCTTCTTTGTACTCGCTCCATTTCCAGTACGTCCCTCCTGAGGACTGGTGCCCAGAACTGGACAGCATACTCCAGGTGCGGGCGGACCAGAGTCTTGTAGAGCGGGAGAATTATCGTTTTATCTCTGCAGTTGATCCCCCTTTTAATGCATGCCAATATTCTGTTTGCTTTATTAGCAGCAGCTTGGCATTGCATGCCGTTGCTGAGCCTATCATCCACTAGGACCCCCAAGTCCTTTTCCATCCTAGATTCCCCCAGAGGTTCTCCCCCCAGTGTATAGATTGCATTCATATTTTTGCCACCCAAATGCATTATTTTACATTTTTCTACATTGAACCTCATTTGCCATGTAGTCGCCCACCCCATTAATTTGTTCAGGTCTTTTTGCAAGATTTCCACATCCTGCGGAGAAGTTATTGCCCTGCTTAGCTTAGTATCGTCTGCAAATACAGAGATGGAACTGTTTATCCCATCCTCCAGGTCATTTATGAACAAATTAAATAGGATTGGTCCCAGCACAGAACCCTGGGGGACCCCACTACCCACCCCTGACCATTCTGAGTACTCCCCATTTATCACCACCCTCTGAACACGCCCTTGTAGCCAGTTTTCAATCCATGTACTCACCCTATGGTCCATGCCAACGCACCTTATTTTGTACAGTAAACGTTTATGGGGAACTGTGTCAAATGCTTTTGCAAAATCCAGATACACCACGTCTACGGGCCTTCCTTTATCTAGATGGCAACTCACCTCCTCATAGAAGGTTAATAGATTGGTTTGGCAAGAACGATTCTTCATGAATCCATGCTGATTACTGCTAATGATATCATTCTTATTACTAAAATCTTGTATATAGTCACTTATCATCCCCTCCAAGAGTTTACATACTATTGATGTTAGGCTAACTGGTCTGTAATTCCCAGGGATGTTTTTTGGGCCCTTTTTAAATATTGGTGCTACATTGGCTTTTCTCCAATCAGCTGGCACCATTCCAGTCAATAGACTGTCTGTAAAAATTAGGAACAACGGTCTGGCAATCACCTGACTGAGTTCCCTAAGTACCCTCGGATGCAAGCCATCTGGTCCCGGTGATTTATTAATGTTAAGTTTCTCAAGTCTAATTTTAATTCCGTCCTCTGTTAACCATGTAGGTGCTTCCTGTGTTGTGTCATGAGGATAAACACTGCAGTTTTGGTTACTGAAGCCCCCCGATTCACTCGTGAATACTGAGGAGAAGAATAAATTCAATACCTCTGCCATCTCCCCATCCTTTGTAACCAGATGTCCTTCCTCATTCTTTATGGGGCCAATATGGTCTGTCCTCCCTTTTTTACTGTTTACATACTTAAAGAATTTCTTGGGATTTTTTTTGCTCTCCTCCGCTATGTGTCTTTCATGTTCTATCTTAGCCATCCTAATTGCACCCTTACATTTCTTATTGCATTCTTTATAAATTCTGAATGCTGTGGATGATCCCTCAACCTTGTATTTTTTGAAGGCCTTCTCCTTTGCTTTTATATGCATTTTTACATTGGAGTTAAGCCATCCAGGATGTTTGTTCGCTCTTTTAAATTTATTACCCAATGGGATACATTGGCTAATGCCCTTATTTAATATGCTCTTAAAGCAAACCCATCTCTCCTCTGTATTCTTTGTTCCTAATATTTTATCCCAATTTATGCCTTTTAGCAAGGTTTGTAGTTTAGGGAAGTTGGCTCTTTTGAAATTCAGTGTCTTTGTGTTCCCTACATGTCTCCTATTTGTGTGATTTATACTGAAACTAATTGACCTGTGATCGCTGTTACCTAAATTGCCCCGTATTTCCACATCTGTTATCAGGTCTGTATTGTTGGTAATCAGTAGATCTAGTAATGTTTTATTTCTAGTTGGTGCGTCTACCATCTGACCCATAAAATTGTCCTGCAAGACATTAAGGAACTGGCGAGCCTTAAATGAATGCGCGGTTCCCTCCGCCCAGTCTATGTCTGGATAATTAAAATCCCCCATTATGATAACACTTCCCATCCTTGCTGCTAATCCAATTTGTGATAGGAGATCCGTCTCCACTTCCTCCCTCAGGTTAGGGGGCCTATAGCATACTCCCAGTATTATTTTCCCCTTAGCTTCATCCCTTTGGAGCTCTACCCATAAAGATTCCACCTCCTCCCTAGCCCCCTCAGTGATGTCATCTCTCACATTCACTTGTACATTATTCTTGATATATAGGCATACCCCTCCCCCTTTTTTACCCTCTCTATCCTTGCGGTATAGGGTATACCCTTGAATGTTTGCCAGCCAATCATGAGAGCTGTTGAACCAGGTCTCTGAAATTCCCACAAAATCCAAATCCTCCTTGTACAACAGTATCTCTAGTTCACCCATCTTGTCCGCCAGGCTCCTGGCATTGGTGAACATGCCACATAGTTTAGACCGGTCGCATATTGTCCTCGTATTGGGTGTTTCAAGATTGCAACTTGGACTTGCTACTATACTCACCTTGTGTTTTTGTGCTTTGGTTAACCTACCACTAATGCCCCCAATACTACCCTCTGGAATATCTTCCGCGCTGGCTATCACTGTCTCTGGACCCTCCCCCCCATCGCCTAGTTTAAAAACCCCTCTAACTTTTTGGCCATCTTCATTCCCAGCAGATCTGCACCCTCCTCATTTAGGTGCAGTCCGTCCCTTCTATAGTACCGGTTACCGACTGAGAAGTCGGCCCAGTCCTCCAGGAACCCAAACCCCTCCTTACTACACCAGCTCTTCAGCCACTTGTTTACTTCCCTAATCTCCCTCTGCCTCTCTGGTGTGGCTCGATGTACCGGTAGTATTCCTGAGAACACTACCTTGGAGGTCCTTTTCCTCAATTTAGCTCCTAAGTCCCTAAAATCGTTCTTTAGGACACTCCATCTGGTTTATTTACTAAAGCTGGAAAGTGCAAAATCAGGCTCACTTCTGCAAAGAAACCAATGAGCTTCTAACCCCAGCTTGCTCAATTAAAGCTTTGGTAATAAAACCTCGAAGCTCATTGGTTTCTATGCAGAAGTGAGCCTGATTTTGCACTCTCCAATTTTAGTAAATAAACCCCATTGTGTACCCCCAAAGTGGGGTATGCCTGTATACACTTCATGCTTCCCTCTGCTGACCAGCTTTATGGAGATGCAGATTTAATTTTCCAGCAGGACGTGGCACCTCCCAACACTGCCAAAAGTACCAATACCTGGTTTAATGATCATGGTATCACTGTGCTTGATTGGCCAGCAAACTCGCCTGACCTAAACCCGATGCAGTAATTCATGCAAAAAGAAGCCCCGACCAAGTATTGAGTGCATACTATACTGTACATGGATAAACTTTTCAGTAAACATTTCTGTATTAAAAATCTTTTTTTTTAAATTGGTCTTATGTAATATTCAAAATTTTCTGAGATACTGAATTTTGTTTTTTCACTAGCTGTAAGCCAGCCATAATCATCAAAATAAAAGAAAGAAATGCTTGAAATATCACTCTGTGTGTAAAGCGTCAATATAAAATATAGGAGTTTCACTTTTTGAATTGAATTACTGAAATAAATTAACTTTGATGATATTCTAATTTTATGAGATGCACCTGTATATGAAAATCCTGATCCATCTATACACCAACTTATGACAGTGTTGGGGGGGGGGGGGGGGGTCTGCCTCACGTGTTTGTAATGTTAAAATATATAAAAAATATATCAAAGTATTTAGCATGAAGGTCCATTAAAAGTGGATAATTAAACTATAGCTACCAGCTAGATCTCACCTCTGGTTCTGGTATTAGGCCTAGCTTTAAACAATGTCCTGAGTACTTGTCTTATCTAGCACCACTTACCCATCACGATTCCTCTTGATGTACATCAGTTTGCTGAGCCCATTGAAATATACTATATCCCGTGCTGCGAGAGGTCCAGCCACAGTCAGGTTATTGAGCACAGCGATAATGTTCACGATGACTTCAGAAGGAGGACTTTTATCATTGCTGTCCCCAGGAAGCTTCTCTAGAAGATGGCTGACTAGCTTGGTGGCTGTAACATCAATGACATAATTAGCAAGGATGAAAGACTACAGTCCATCTAATTCTATATATTCATATAAAATTTGAACTCTGTTGATGCAGAGTAAAGCAAGGTAAGATTTAAGTAAAGATGCTAAACTAATAAAATAAACTTTCACTCTGGCCCTGCCAGAGGCAGAGGCAGTCAGGCCAATTTGCAAGAAGCCTAGGCACTGTAAAAGCTCTGCTTTATGTGGCTGCAATGCAAATGTATATAAAACTCTGTAAACTTTTTGACTTTATGAAAGTTAATAAATGTCTTCAATTGCATAGGCAGGCAATTGACTTTGCTGCCTGGAGGTTCTCCATGCAGAAAAGTTATTTTAGTGCAACAAGAATCCAGTATAATGGATTACAGGTGGTCAGTAATCAGCATAATTAAAACCTAATACATGGTAAACAAAATGATCAATATATGAGAAGAAGGTTGAGCACTCACACATCTCATCCTTGTTCTTGGCATGTCTTGACAGATTGCGGATGAGCCCCGTTAGGGAGCGCAGCTGACTGTGATCTGCAGTCCTCAAACGGTCCAAGACGGGGTTCAGAATTCGTTCTTGTTCCAGCGCCACCTGGCTCATGACAGCTGCCCACTGTTAAAGCACAAACATATTTACATACAAAGCTCTAAAACTGCACATTTCAAAAAGATATAAGCCAATCAAATCATACCCATCACACCCTACAATGACTCTTACGTCATGTCAAAAGGACATCTCTCAGCTTCTTACCACATTCTACTACATTGAATACCTTCTACAGGTTTAATATGAGTTTTTCCACAGAATATTGGGGTTGATTTACTAAAACTGGAGTGTGCAAAATCTGGTGCGGCTGTGCATGGTAGCCAATCAGCTTCTAACTTTTGCTTTTTCAATTAAGGTTTGACAAATAAAACTGAAAGCCGATTGGTTTCTACGTAGAGCTGCACCAAATTTTGCACTCTCCAGTTTTAGTAACTCAACCCCACAGTGTTTATAGTTTATATTGTAGTATTCCTTTTAGGGCATATTGCTACCAAAGCCTTAAAAATACACAGGCCAATTTATCCAAAATCAAGCGATCACATTATAAATACTTGCAGTCATTTTCAGGCCTTGGACAAGTATTCACTGATCAAACAGGCTAGGACATTGCTTACCCTGCGATCTCCAGCTGTGATATTCTGTAGCGCTCCTGCTGCCGCCTCTGTTGTGTGTCTGTTGAGTTCACATTGCTGCAGTAGTCGGTTGTATAGATGGACAATCTGTGGATGCCACAACCACTCCATCCCCTTCGGATCCTTTGAGATCTCTGCAAAAGTGGCAAGGTCTGTGCCCTGTTGCTGTGAGAAAGAGTGAGGTACAGTGTAAGTCTGGGCATGAGCAACAAAGAAAGGTAAAACAAATATCACCTGTGTGGTGGAACTTTAATTAAGTCACCCAAAAGTGCTAATTTAGTTCTAGCTGGAACATGGTGGACTGAGTCAGCCTCTGGCTTCCTGTAAGTCTCGGATACACTAATAGCCAGTCCTCACTGACATATTTACAATCTATAACCATATGGGAGTTTTGGGTGTTCCATAAGCAACAGGAGCATAAAACAATGTTCTGCGAGGCTCAATCATTGACTCAAAGAAGATGTTATCGTACTTAAAAAAAAAAAAAAAGGAAGGAAGAAGATCCTGTCACCAGATCATTCATTTCAACAAAGATCTTCCCATAAAATTTTAGGCGTATTTAAAGCAGAACTAAAAACTTACCTTCACTCAGACAATCTTATTCCTAGTCGACATCTTCTGCCATCCTCATTGGTTGCAACTGTATGACCTCAGTCCTGTGCATGCGCAGAAGGCGGTCATCCCAGCACACAGAGACCAGGACTAGCTATGCAAGTTGAGCTGCATGTGCACAGCTCAGTGTACATGCCGGAGGAAACAGAGCAGGCAGGTAGTTGAATCGAATTGCAGAAGAGACATATAGAAGTTGATTTACTAAAACAGAAGAGTGCAAAATCTGGTGCAGCTCTGAACATAAACCAATCAGCTTCCAAAGCTCAATTGAAGAAGCTGAAGTTAAAAGCTGATTGGCTACCATGCACAGCTGCACCAGATTTTGCACTTTCCAGTTTCAGCAAATCAACCCCGTAACATCTCTTCTGCAATAAAAAGCCGGTCTTCTCACTGTCTGACAGTAGAATTTACTTTCGCGTTAACATATTTTATGCATGTTATGTACCTTTAAAAGCCTCTCTTGTGCAGATGTCCCGCTGGGTGCCACCATCTTGATTGTGATGTCAGCAGCTCTCACGCAAGTGACATTCTATAGTACCTGTATTCCCTTTTGCGCCTTCCCCAGAAGCTACATAAAAAGGATTATGTAGGGAGGTGAAGGGAGGGGTGCAGGAGCTGGGCCAGCACAAAGTAGTAGACACTCTCAAAAGAGGGGAGGCCTTTGCCATGCAACAAGGAAAGGAGTGAACTCTTCTAGAGTATTAAAATTTTCCAGCAAGGCAAGAAGTACATTGCAAGTTGATAAAAATATAGAGAGTGTGGAAAATACACTTCATCTAAGGATTACTTGACATTTCCTGTGCTTTTACCTGCAGTTTTAAAAGTTGGCTATATCTCAGTATAATTGTGTCAAATAGTTTATGGCAGCGAGTTTTAAATAATTACCTCTTTCAGTTTCCGGCTCTGAGGGGTGAAACAACCCACACCATCTCCTGCTGCAGTGCGTCCCCTCTGGGTTCCTTCCAGCCTTTGCAGGGAAGATGGGGGCAACTCATCATACAGTCGGTAGGACAAGTTTCTGAGCACACATACTGCATTTTCAACGCTCTAGAAAAGGTACATAAAAGTTGTATTTATTAATAATGGCCAACCCTTTGCATAAATCAACGTAGTAAGACAAACAGCCTCAGTCATGCTCATTTCAGTTATAGTTACATCTCTCTTTCTCTGGGTTTACCATGGCCAAAAATGATCTCAGTACCATTGATATCAAAGAAACAAAGGAATAAATAAACATACATATATATATATATTAAGTATACTAATATAATATAATATATATATATATATATATATATATATATATATATATATATATATATATATATATATATATATAGTTTGGCAAGATAGTTGAATGCTGCATTTTAGCAAGAAAAAAAATAAATAATCGAAAAACATGGATTCCTTAATATGTACAACTGACACAAGCAAAGGATTGTAGGATAGTCCTACTACCTACCTGACAGGTATAGCTGACCTTCTCAGTGTCCCTACATTAAAACCCCTTTGGCAGCTAGGTAAGGGCCAGTTTCACCCAAATAGTGTCGCTTTCCTTCTACCCTGGGTACCCCATGCTATATAATCTAGTCAGCTACTGTATAAAACATTAACACCTACCTCCTATATAGATTACCAGTAGCTGAGATCTATGGCAAGTCACTATAATATATAGCAACCTCCTAAGTGGAGCTGACCATCTCAGTCTCCCTTGCATCGGCACCATCCCTACTACCCAGATTAGAAGCCATGTGGCAGCTAGGTAGTTGTCCTGCTATTCCCACTCAACTGGTGTGGTTTTCCTTTCAGCCTGCCTGGCTCCCTCCACGTGTCTCCACTGCACCTCTCCCGACATGAGGTCTCCTCACACAGTGGAGAGCTCCTCCCCCTGACTTTACTGGCCCTCGCCCGTCAGCTGACTTTCTTTTCCAGCCTTCCGACATGGCATCGGTATCTCTGTAGCTGAGAACTTAGGTGAGAGGTCCGATGAGAGGGCCACTGTGATAAGACAGTCAAAACTAGGAGCGGCAGGCCCCCCCAAAGTTGAGGAATGCCGTCCGCACAACTCATTTGTTGGGCCCTTCGGGACACCCGGGCCCCCTACATATGTATGGGCTGTCCCCACCCCGATCGTGCCCTGTCAGTATTATCATACTGGCAGCAGTGCGGCCGCTAGACCGATCTGCCTCCCAGCCAGTCCGCCCCATATGACTGGCACTACACTGAAAGTGTAGCGGAAGCTGGCAGGGACTCTTCATGCTGCCCCCCTGCAAAGTGCCGCCCTAGGCCTTGGCCTTGTTGGCCTAGACCAAGACACAGCGTTAATTATTGAATTATTGCCTAGTGTGGTAGAGCATTGTCTCAGTTCTGATCTGTTCCAAGAGAAACACTGGCGCTCACATGCAATCCCTGTAACTGTAGATATTCTGCATTGTGGTTGCCTTGAGCTCCACTAGAGCCTGGATCAGAAGCCTGGTATTGAGTAAATGCATCCTGGTACTGTCCACAGCCAGTTCCAAGACTACTGTAGTCGCAGTAGATTCTGCAGCTCTGTTTTACAACAGCCTATAGCTAAAGTAAATGTAAATTTTTTTTTATTAGTCTTAAATAGGCAGCTTTTAATAAAATACATGGTAATCCTGTCATGAAGGTCTTTGTTTAATCCCTTACTGTAATGAAGTGACCACACTTCTGTCTCCAATTTGTTCTCCTATGTTGTCATACAAGCCTTCAATAGAGACTACAATTGTAGGACTCACGATCCACTGTTTAGGAAATCTGCCCTGAAAAATGCTATGCAGCCATTCTGGATTGCATGTATGAAGGTAGAAAGTGACTAAAAAAAAAAACGATGCATGGGATCAGCAGCACCAATATGCAACAACGGATTAAAAAACAAAAAAAAAAACAAAAAGTGAAAACTATTTTTATTTTATTTTTTAAACAAAGAGGTAACAATTGCTTTGATACACAAAGCATTATAACTCCTCACCTTGTCTTCAGATTTTCCAGCCTGTAGAGCTTGGTTTATGTATGCAACCAGGGCGTCCACCAGCGCAGGACACTCTCGCATCTTCTGACGTGTCTCCTCACTGGCAGAACTCAGGTTCCTTTAGAAGAACACAGAACATGGATCTGACAAATAATCCATTTTGTCCCAACCCGCCTACTTTGAACAGCCCAGTAAGTTTCATTCATACCTGAGAAAGCCAGTGGCATTGTAAAATATCTCAGCCTCTGATGCATTCTGCTGGATGAGTGCAGAGCCTGATGATCCAGAGAGTGGAAACAGCACCCTCTCTGTCAGGGGACTTAGAGTATCACGTGCCAGTCTTGATTTCAGGTTATCACTGGAAGACAAGTTCCATAAAATCCCTAAAAAAAAAACAAAATAAAAAGTGGAAGAAATAAATTTGGCTTTTAACCACTTGAAGACCAGGCCTTTTCTGACAGTTTTTGTTTACAAGTAAAAT
Source organism: Aquarana catesbeiana (assembly GCF_042186555.1). Classification (NCBI taxonomy): domain Eukaryota; kingdom Metazoa; phylum Chordata; class Amphibia; order Anura; family Ranidae; genus Aquarana; species Aquarana catesbeiana. The sequence goes on along the minus strand of NC_133334.1, from coordinate 86,168,960 downwards.
TACAAGTATTTTTTGCTTGGAAAATGACTTAGAACCTTCAAAACACACACACACACACACATTTTTTCTTGTTTTTTGTTTTAAGCAGAGGCCCAGACCTAGACCATAGAGAGGATCAAGGACTTTTCCGGTCCTCGATCACCTCTATTGTAAGTGGCTGTCGAATTGGCTTGTTGAAAAATGATTCTCAATCAGCCGGCTACAGCCAATTGACTGCAGCACTGATAATAGTAGTCTGACAGGGGAGGATTCCCTGCTGTCAGAATACAATAGCACAGTACAGAAGATTTCACCATCTACCTCACTTGTGTAGATGGTGGAAAGCTTTAATTTTTTTTTGTCCCCCCCCCCTCCCCCAAATAATCTATGGCCAACATTAGTTAAACCAGGGGCTATAGTTTTTACTGTACCTTTATCGCTACTTTCTGGTGTCTGAATGAGAATATTTTAGTCGAAAAAGCAATGTCAAGATGAAGTTGTTCACCATTTACAAAAGGTTCTACTACTGAGATGTAGACACTGTGTTAATACACATAGCTCTCAACTGTCTGATTTTGGGGACTGTCCCTGATTTATCTAGCTTTCAAAAATGTTTCCCAATGCAAAAACTTTTCTCCCAATTTCTAAATTGCTGCATTTGTAAATTGAAAAATCTAGTATAAAGGAATAATAGTAGCAAATAAAAAAAAGCATGCGTGGGTTTAATTAGCCATTTTTTAAATTTTTATATAATTCTCCTTTAAGGTATGTGGCAGGGGTTATATCCTATGCCTACATACTTTTGCTGATAGGTGTCCCTCGTTCCCATCTCAAAAAGTTGGGAGGTATGGCTAATACATGGGTGGGTTAAAATCAGGTGAGGAGTTTGCCTGTTTAACCACTTTTACATTTTTTAAAAAAATATTTTTTCATAAATATTCATATTTAATAATTTTTAATAATTTAAATTTAACAGGACAGGACAACTCATGTAATATTACTTTAGCATATTTAGTTACTACACAACTCATTTTGTAATCACTGTTAAAGTTAGTGAAGTAAAGTTAAGTTATAGTTAAAGAAGAATTCCATCTTTCCACACATTTAACATAGCTCGTTTGGGCCAACCTGGCCTAAACGAACTAAGTGAATCGCTAACCTGTGAGGCCGCGTGATGTGCAGTATAAACTATGTAGCTGAGGCTACATACAGCATACTGCACTGCGTCTCTGTGTCTGGGTGTGAGCCGAGACTTCCTGTCTCATACCCGGAACACAGAAGCGTCTACTGCTGCAGCGCTCAGCCGCTCAGAGCAAGAAATGTATTCTATCAATGAATACAAAGCTTCCTCTGATTGGCTGAGGATGGAGACATTGAGTAATTTCTCTTTTGGCATTACCTCTTTGGTTCTAAAGAACCTTGTCCCACTACTGAGCAGTGACATGTGGTTATCGCAATAAATAGAAGTGTTTTTGACCTGGGGGCTGTGAAGGACAACTTGACTTCACCTTCTCTATGTTGTTCAATACATAAAATGGTGGTGCCCAATGGTGGGTGGGAAGAACTGTGCCTGTTTAATCACGAATTATTCCGCTGCTTTACACTGAGCAGGATACATTCTCTGTAACAGTTTATAAGTAGAAAATACATAAAGCGTACCGGTTACATTCTTTTTGAGTTCATCATCTTGTTCTTTAAGTGCCAGTAGAAGCTCATAGATGCCATTTTCCTCCACCAGTGACATCTTGTTCTCAGGGCTGTCGTAGATCAGATTGCGCATTGCTCCTGTGGCATGGCGCTGCACCTCTTGGTTGGAGTGATTGAACAATTTCACCAGCTTGGGGATGGCCTGCAAACTTCGAGCCTAAATAATATACGCAATATGAAACTGCCATGAGTATAATCAGGTTTAAGCCCATGATGGGTTAGAAGCTATTTTGTGTTCACACTAATTATACTGAAACTTGCCAGGTGTAAACAATCACTCACCTGTTTCTTAGCTTCTGAATCACTGTAACAGCGGTGCTGTATATAGGCTGCTCCTAGCACTTGGAGATTGGCATCAGTTGCCATTAAATATTTCACAGCTGATGGCATATCAATGTCATCAAACCTGAAATGTAATGCAGAATAATTTGATTAGTTCCTGGCGAGAGCAGTTGTTTTATGAAGCCCCATGCCGTTTCAAGCACAGGAGAACAAATGAGCTTGATTTTTACAGCTAGACCTACCAATCAGATCCTAGCAATGACTAGGGTGATACAGAGTTAAAACCATCATTTGCTGCAACAGTACTAGAAAGGGCTTCAGTGACTTTTATAAAGTTCACCCATAAACTACTTCAATGGCATTAGTGAAAACCTACTCAAGGATTTAACTTTTGTTAAACCAATACCTGCATTTTCAGATATGTTATTAATAAAACACTCACCACCATTTTCTGTTGTAGTGGGATGCAAACTTTGCATCATCTGAACTCAAATTAATTAGAATCATGGTCTACCCAGTAAACGACTAGGGCTCAAATGCAGGATAAATACAAGTTCCACTGAATATCTATTATAGCTCTGACGTAGCGGTGGCATGATGGACCTCTGCAGAGGCACCACTGCTTCCACACAAAGAGCCAGGTTCACACCTGTCTAATACCTTAACATGCATTACCATGCTGCAGGTTAAGGCAACCCATTCATTTTAAAATTGTGCTACCAATGCGCGCCATGAAGTCAAAACCACACCAGACCCTTTTTGCAGGAATGCACTGCAAGCATGGTACTGCTTTGAGGTGGTATTTAAAATAAATGGAACTGCAGCAAAACACACATAATGTGTGCATGTTACAGCAACAGGTAATGTGAACCCACTCTTATGCCCTGTACACACGGTCAGACTTTGTTCGGACATTCCGACAACAAAATCCTAGGATTTTTTCCGACGGATGTTGGCTCAAACTTGTCATGCATACACACGGTCACACAAAGTTCTGAACGCGGTGACGTAAAACACGTACGTCGGGACTATAAACGGGGCAGTGGCCAATAGCTTTCATCTCTTTATTTATTCTGAGCATGCGTGGCACTTTGTCGGATTTGTGTACACACGATCGGAATTTTCGACAACGGATTTTGTTGTCGGAAAATTTTATCTCCTGCTCTCCAACTTTGTGTGTCGGAAAATCCGATGGAAAATGTCCGATGGAGCCCACACACGGTCGGAATTTCCGACAACACACTCCGATCGGACATTTTCCATCGGAAAATCCGACCGTGTGTACGGGGCATAAGACTTTTAACATTCGTTATTAGAATGTACATGGAACCAATTTAAACCAAAATTTTCATTTGGACTTTAAAAAGGCACAAAAATCACTAAATTGCAAGGCCAGTATCTTGCTGATTATATATATACAGCAGTTTTCAGAAAATGTAATCCAGTTTTCCCTTGCAAAAATCTAATGATCTAAACCAAATAAAATACATTATCTGAATCATATGATCTAGAGCAGCCTTTCTCAACCAGTGTGCCGTCAGAGGTTCTCAGGTGTGCCGCGGGATCAGGGGAGAGAAGGGCTCTCAGATGAGCCTGATCTCCCGATCCCCTGACGAACTGTACATCGGCACTGTGAGAAGCTCCGTCAACCATCAGCAAAGTGAAAGTAAAGTGCAGGGGAGTGTGCTGTGCTCTCTGCTTCCCCCTACAGTGCAGTACCTGGCTGAATGAGGAAACTGGAAAGGTACTGTGCTAGAAGCTAGATTCGTTTTAAAAGGGCTTTATACTTGTGTCTGTGTGTGTGTGCATGTGAGTGTCTGACTGTCTGTGTGTATGTGTGTTTGTACATGTGTGTGTGTGCGCATGTGTATGTGTGCATGTGTCTGTATGTGTGTGTGTGCATGTGTCTGGTATGTGTGTGCATGTGTCTGTATGTGCGTGAGCATGTGAGTGTCTGTCTGTATGTGTGTGTGTGTGTACGTCTGTATGTGTGTTTGTGCGCATGTGTCTGTGTGTGTGTGTGTGTGTGTGCGCATGTGAGTGTCTGTCTGTATGTGTGTCAGTATGTGTGTTTGTACATGTGTGTGCGCATGTGTCTGTCTGTATGTGTGTTTGTACATGTGTGGTGCATGTGTCTGCATATGTGTGTGCACGTGTCTGCATGTGCGTATGTACAAGTGTCTGTATGTATGTGTCTGTATGCGTGTGTGTACGTGTATGTGTCTGTATATATATGTGTGTGTGTGTGTGTGTATGTGTATGTATGTTACTTTTAATCCTGGCACCCCCCCCCCCCATTCCTGTACCATCAGAACTGCTTTTGTAGGTCTTGTTTGTGATAGCAGCAAGGACTGCTTCTCCTCTGAAAAGCAACCTATGCACAGATCGCTTTTCAGAGGCATTTGACAGGCGGTAAAGAGGCATTATGTTGCCTCCTCACCACCTGTTTTAATGCAGCATCACTACACTGCAACCGTGCAATGTACACAGTTGCAGGGTAGTTGCGGTTCAGCCCCATTCACCCTGGGTATACCTCCAGCTGCAGCCACAACATGTGTACACCCCCAGCTGTTGTCTCTGCAGCTAAAGGGGAAGAATTTGGGGGTGGTAAAAACAGCTTAACCATGTGCTTTTACCACCCCTCCAACCCGACATGTGAACAAGCCCTTGGTTCACATCTGTGTTGCTGCATGTAGTGCAGCCCATTCATTTCAATGGGCTTCCCTAACCACAAAAATTCAGGGAAGGAAATCCGACCTTTTTTTTTTTTTTTTTTTTTTAAATTGCACTGAACCAAAAGCACCCCACATTTTCCAATGTGTGAGGTACCATTAAGAATTAATGGCACCCCTAAAGAGCAGAGCATTTGTCTGTGTGTCAGGAACGAGTGCGATTTTGCGCATGTTCCGCAACACACAGTAACGTGAACTAAGCCTTGGACTGGGGTGCCTCAAGACTGAAAATACTTTTTAAGGGTGCCCCAACTGGAAAAAGGTTGAGAAACACTGATCTAGAGAATCAATAAGTTGACTTAAACCCTTTTTTTGTGATTGAAGGCTGGTAGAAAATGGGTGAATATCTATCCGACCAGAATACGGATTGTGTACATGGGTATCAGATTGGGAAGAAAGCCAAAGACACCATACGTTCAGGTAAAATGTATTTTAGACCCTTTCGGAGTTTAGGTTTTTTTGCATTCACATTAGGGGTGCTGAAATTAATCGCTGCATCGATGCATCGCGATTCGGGTGTCCCCGATGCGGCATCGATGCATGCGACTGTAGAAAATCGATTGCTGGTGACGCCATTTCCCTGCCCCTCCCGGGAGAGCGCACCGAGTGTATCCCCTGTTGTGTACAATGCCCGCCTCTCTCCTCTCACTTCCAGCTCTCCTTGCATCAGCAGAGAATTCTCAGCCCCGCCCGCTGACTGTCACTAACAAATCAGAAGAGAGGCGGGCAGGGCTGAAAATTCTCCACTGACGTCAGGAGAGACGCGAGACTGGAGAGCAACTACATTTCCCGGAATGCTCTCCAGCAGCGTAGCAGGGAGGAGTCTGCTGTCTCCTCTGATTGGTCGCCTTGTTGATAGCGTGTGGGAAAGATGGCAGCGGCCAGTGGAGTGGAGCTGGTGCTGAAATCGGTGAAGTCCATCACAGTCCGCTTGTGTCCCTTCGAGCCCAATGTGAGGGCCACCAGGTGGAGGATGATCACGTGTGTCCATTCATCATACTGTGTGTACAGTGTGAGATCCTCCTTATTATAGGGACAGCACCTGATGTCCTATCAGTGTTCTTTAGTTGCCATAATGACTGCATCTACCACATCCATAGAATAAAGTGTGTGTGTGTGTGTGTGTGTGTGTGTGTGTGTGTGTGTGTGTGTGTGTGTGTGTGTGTGTGTATATATTTATTGGTGACACATCCCTGTGTACAGACAGAGGGATGTGTCACCCAAAAGGTCAGAGTGCTGCAGTGCAGGAATATGCAGAATCCTGATTTTCCTATCACAGCCGTGCACAACTACCATTCTGGAGCACACAGAATCTGTGCATGGTAGCCAATTGGCTTCCAGGGGATATTTATTATAGCAAAAAGTACAAAGTATTGTGTTATTTTCAAAATTGGTCTTTTTTGTTTATCGCGCAAAAAATAAAAACTGCAGAGGTGATCAAATACCACCAAAAGAAAGCTCTATTTGTGGGAAAAAAAGGACGTCAATTTTGTTTAGGTACAACATCGCACGACCGCGCAATTGTCAGTTAAAGTAACGCAGTGCCGTATCGCAAAAAAATGACCTGGTCATTCAGCAGCCAAATCTTCCGGGGCTGAAGTGGTTAAGGGAGTGAGGTTATTTTTAATTCAAAGCGGAGTCCCAGTAAATTTTTTGTTTATTAAAAAGTCAGCAGCTACAAAAAAAGTGTATCTTCTGACTTTTACTTAAAAGACACTCACCTGTCCCCACAATCCAGGGACGTGGCCACCCAAACCCTCCCTTCTCTACCCTGCCTGTCCACGGCGCTGGCAATACTACTGTGGGCATCTGGCTTTGACAGCTTGCAGCTTCACAGCCAGGTGCGCATGTCTCACTGCACTGTCCTGAATAGCCAGGCAATCTTTTGGGACCTGTGATGTGTCCCAGAAGATTGCAGAGTGGAAGGGCCGCCTAGGCAGCCCAAGCGGAAGTGGGAGTTCGTCGGTAATCGTGATGCATTGCGGAATCGAATTGTTGACCAGATAATCGTGATCGAATCGAATCGGGAGACCAGTGAAGATGCGCACCTCTAATTCACATAGCCTTATATGTGAGAATAAAATAATTTTGGATATGGGAAAAGTAGGATATGCCGTGCTTAAACCTAAAAGTCTGGTAAATTAGAACAATAAACCCAACTCAACGTTGCTCTAGAGGATTCTAATCAGAATTCAAACCTTGTCCTCTAAAGGCCCCTTTCACACAGGATGGACTCTGTTTGGATCAGGAGGGATTTTAGTCCGCTGATCAGAACAGACTAGGCAAATGACAGATCGGTGTCTGCCAAGTTTATGCAGAGTAGCCCACTGTACTCCATGGATGGTCGGATGTAAACTTTGCTGTTCATTTACACCCGACTATCCTCTGATCTGATCTGCCTAGACAGAGGGGGACAGATCCCCTTCCGTTTTTTTTGTGGACTGATTGGAGGTAGGCTGCTGTAAACAGACACAAGTCCATTTACACCTGCCGGTCTTTATAGAGGTGAATTGAGGGTCTGATCAGGTCCACCTTAAAAAAAACCCAACCTTACAGACAGGCCCTGATTGGACCATTTGAGTGGAAGGGGCCTTAGTCTTTCCAGACTAATTCACAAATTCGTATCAGATCCAAAAAAAAAAAAATTAATGCCAACACACGGAGAACCTTTCCTACACCATTCCTTTGAAATTTCATTCATTTTGTAATGCTTCGTTTCAAACTTATACATTTAAATTTTAACATATAATTAGTTGCAAACCAACTACTTACTGCATGTGCAAATATCTGTATCAAATCTCACCAAAGCAGAATAAAAACATTAAAGATAACCAGTCTGAAACCTTATGATTTGGAATCATGAACAGACTGCATAACACATCTAAATGTAATATAAACCATGCGATTACACAATGTTTCACACCACACTTTGATAGCTGTCAATAGTAGTAGCCTACACTATTGGATGAGCCATTGAACAAATTTTATCCAAAAAAAAGTTACAATAAATTGTGAGGTTTTTGGAGCAGCTCAAGGTTTCTTCCTTGACGTCCTTTAGCGTGTTATCACATACTGTAAGGTTAAGTATGAGTCAGTTGACAGCTACTACTATACTTGTGCATTGAGGGGGTCATTCTAAATGAATAGCACCAAAGTGCATATCGGTGTTACAGCAACATGCACCTTTACTATATGCTACTATAAATGCATAGGTCTGAAGGAACCCTAAGCATGCAATTCTGATATTGGACGTATTACATTGTCCTTTGTGCTGTTCTGTGTAGAAGAATATCAGTTAGATAAAATAAACATACACATCCAGGCAGTCCCCGGGTTACAAACAAGATAGGTGCTGTAGGTTTGTTCTTAAGCTGAATTTGTATGCAAGTTGGAACAGGTGCATTTTTTAAGTGCAACTCCAGGCAAAAAAAAAAAAAAATTAAACGTTTTGGATAGCATGGGGAAGGGTTAAAGCGGTTGTATGCCCGCAAAAAATAGAATAAATAACAAAAAAAAAAAAAAAAAAAAAAAAAAAAACACACACACCACACTAGCTCATTATGAAATACTTACCTTAGAACAAAGCGCCAGCATCGCCACCAGGTCACCGCTGAGGGAACGGACATGTTCCCTCTGCGTTTCTTCTAGGTTCGCGGCTCCGACACTGTAAGTGGCCAGAGCCGCAATGACAGCATCTGCCGGACCTTCAGAGCAGATGTGCCACTGGTGTCAGCGGCTGCATGCAAGCTGAATATCTCTTAAAACCGTACAGGTTTAGGAGATATTCATTTTACTTACAGGTAAGCCTTATTATAGGCTTGCCTGTAGGTAAAAATGTGAAGGCGGGGTGTACAACTGCTTTAACTGGCCATGCAGTGATGTGAGATTGCTGACAGGTCTGCCAGACAGTAGGTGGCAGCATGCGGTTAGCAGCAAGATGGCTGCCCGGCGGTTTCCGGGACCAGCATGGCGTCACGCTGCCTCTGTTCTTAACCTCCCTGGCAGTCTGATTAGGTCAGTATTTTTGAATGTCAAAGTGGTATATTGTTTTGCTTGGAAATTTGTTGTTTTATATTGTAGGCCTATAATTCTTAGGAATAACTCACTTAAATCTGCCCAAACAAGAGAGTCTAGTAGACATCCTGGGTATGATAAAGTTTTAAACACATAATACTACATTGTATTCAATAATTTATTCAAACCAAAAACACAGAAATTTGTCCAAACAAGGGTGCAATATTACTAGTCACTGTAATACTAGACACTGCATATTGGTTTAGTAAACATCCGATCCCAGGTATGAAAAATTTTGAAACATGGGGACTGCACAAAGTCCGACGTCACAATCAGGATGATGGAACCTGGTTTCCTTTCCGATTTTGTTTCCACTGTCATCTTGCTTCAAGCAACAAATCACACACATCCTTGTAGGCGCTGACTTTTTCTCGGTTGGTGGGATGTATATCCATGAAGGGACGACCAGTCAGGCGTTCCGGGTTGACAACGCCAACAGCATGACATCCAGCTTTATTCACAGCCATTGATGGTGTTTGGTGGTTCACAAAGATACGTTCGGCAACTTTCCAAATGAATCACAGGTTTGTCACCTTTTCTTGAGCAGAATGTAGGCATTCCACAAGCATTGCTCAAGATGATGTCTGAAGATCTTCTTGTAGTACTTTTGCCGTTTCCTCATTGTCATTGTAGAATGTCATTGCTTGGTCGGCTCTGTCGACACCTCCCATGGTGTTATTGTAGTCCATCACTACTTGTGGCTTCTTGCTTTCTTTCCCACCTTTTGTGCATACCATAACAGTGGAGGCATTATGAACTGTACTTAATAGGCACACATCTTGTCACGCCATCGCAGTGCCATCATTTTGCCTTTCTGCCAGGCAACCATTTGTCTTCAGCTTCTTATTGCCAAATATTGGCGGCATGTCGTGCCAGCTAGCCCTAACAGTTCAATAGAGATCTGTTTCTGAATTCCAAATGTAGCCAGTTGATGATTCGCATAGCATGTAGGATTTTACGCCAAATCGTGCTCTCTGATGCAATGTATTGTACCCAGCTGAGCCTTCCCTTGTAGCCCATTAGACTTTCATCTATGTGGATATCTTTCTGGCACGTCGCTCCGTTGGAAATTCTTTAGAATCATTTGAGATACTTCCCAAATTTTCTTTGGTTTTGGTGCAGGAGTAGTTTCATCAAATTCTTTGTTGTTTTCAAAGTGTAAATATTTCATGACCATGCCAAAGAATGGAGTGGCAAGTAATTTATTAGTTGACCAATACCACTTCTGCAGGGGTTTCCTCACCACTCCCTGAAGTATTATTAGGTCAAGAAATTTCCAAATGTCATCTTTGGTCACTGGTTCCCACTTTCGGCTTCTTGGAAACTTCCGATTCATGTAGTAGCTAATTGTTGCTCTTTTTAACGGTTTGTCTCAGTAACAATTTTTTCACCTCATCGGTCAGAAATAATTGTAATTATGCCAAGGGGTTGTCGTGTTCAATGTCTACTATCATACCAGATGCTCCAGTAAATGGGAATCTTGAGGGCGCTACCACAGTCAATAGAGCACCAAGTTCGTACATCACTGAGCTCAGTTGCAAAATCGTCACGGTCGTCACTTTGTGTCTGATGACGAATTTCCCCACAAATCACTATCGCTCAATTCTGCAAGGGATTCTAATTCACCATCGTTGTTTTATAGCTGGTCTAAAACCACTTTTGACCTAAAAGGGACGCTTTTTGGATGCCATGGACATTTTCCAGTATCCAGGCAGAAAGAACGGTAAAACTGCAGGTAGGGCACTGGACAAAGCACTAGGGACAAAACTGAGTTGAAATGATTTGATACAGTAATGTAATCCTAACAGATTACAATGTATTGAGTGCATGTTAGCTTTTGAACTTTTTGAATTTCCCGCCCCGTTCTGCCCCCTTGCATCGCGGCGCTCACAGGAAAGGGAACCCTGAAGTCGAATGTCGGCATCCGCCAAAGGACACAGCAGGAGGTCATCGGGGATCGTAGGGACAAGGTAAGTAACAGTACAGGGATACTACGGTGTAATCCTGAGTGTGGCTTGGGGTTTTCGCTTTTGGTACTGAAAATTAACTCCCAAGCAATGCTCGGGATTACCGCCAGGGAGGTTAAAAGGGGTTATAAAGGTTTTTTTTTTTTTTTTTTAAACGTGTTATACTTACCTCCTTTGTGCAAGGGTTTTGCACAGAGTGGCCCCCAGTCTTTTGACTGTTCTTTTCTACCTCCTCATGGCTCAGTGCCTAGCCTGCTTAGTGTATTCATGTGCGAGCTAACAAATGCAACAACTATACACAGACACCAAATTGTGATTTAAAAAGCCACAAATGTGGGAAGTGAACCTTTAATTGCAATTTTAACCTGTGTGTGCGCCACCTTCTGTGTCTGTACCAAGGCCAAACATTCCAGGGTATGTAAACTTTTTATCAGGGCCATTTCTGTTCTCATTAGGATTTAAAAAGGATCTAAAAAACTATGATAATAAATGGCTTCATGTGATTGCGATCCTTAAATAAAAGACAGTTTTTTGGCATGATTAGTCATATTTTCAATATTAATGCCAAAATTTCACAATTTCTGCCAGGGTATGCAAACTTTTGAGCACAACTGTATATTGAATGAGAATTGTCCCTTGTGCTGGTGGCTGTTCTTAGTAAACAATCTTCCATCCTCTGCTTCCCCCATACCCCTGCAGTGGTAATCCTCCAGTGCTTGTGTGTGTTTGGGCAGGGGGGGGCAATACAAGCCACTGGACCTGCCATAAGCACATGTCAAGAGTGCCAGCTATGCCTGTTCTTTCTGCCCCCTCCATTCATAAGAGCTGCACTATAGCTTCCAGCAATGAAGAATGCTTTATGGATAAAGGCGGTGAACCTTTCATAGTGACTATACAAGGTCCAGCAGCTCATTTTACCCACCGTAGCACTGGAAGATTACCTTACTACTGCAGGTGGGACAGTAGAACACTTGAGATTTCAATTAAGAGAGCAGCCACCACCTCAAGGAACACTTCTCAATCATTCCATGTATGTACCATCCCTTTTGCCAAAATGAGCCAAAAACTTAAGCTGAATACTTTTTAAATGCAAAATAAGTTGCCCATCAGCAGCTGATAAAAGTTCTTTAGTAAAATATGTTCTATGTTTTAAGGGCTTAGAAATATTTGGAGAAAAAAAACACACGGGCAGATTACCCAAAACAGATTTTTTTAGCCACAAATTTGCCATTTCATTTACTAACTTCTTAATCTGCCAGCATTTACAGTTCTGTCTCCTTTCTAGGTGGTCTCACCCCTCCCATAATGTAAAATAATGACACTCACATGGAGTGGGACACCAACTTTAGTGCCTGGGAAGATGGGCCAACCTAGGGCAAACACAGATTTCAATGCCTGGGTTTCTGACTTAATAGAAGTATTTGCACAGAACCCCTAAATACTGCAAACATCTGCACATGAAGTGTTTTTGTTTCTCTTATTAGGCCGTCACACTAGTGTTTAACCAAAGTAAATCTCTGCTTTACCTAAAGTTGCTCCCTCACTGGCCGCAATGCAGAATCCCTTTTGCAAGTGAGGGAACAGAATGGAGTGACATCCCACAGGTCCAGAGAGTGAGGAAGCAACACCAAAGGAAAAAGATAAGTAGACATTTAACCACTTCAATACAGGGCACTTATACACCTCCCTGCCCAGGCCAATTTTCAGCTTTCTGCGCTGTCGCTGTTTAAATGACAATTGCGGTCATGCTATACTGTACCCAAAACAGAATTTTTATCATTTTGTTCCTACAAATAGAGCTTTTTTTGGTGGTATTTGATCACCTCTGTGGTTTTTATTTTTTTTGCTAAACAAAGACCGAAAATTTTGAAAAAAATTAAAAAGTTTTGTTTGTTATAAAATTTTGTAAAAAAGTTTTCTCCTTCACTGATGGGCACTGATAAGGTGGCACCGATGAGGTGGCACTGATATGCAGCACTGATAGGAGACACTGATGGGCATTGAAAGGCTGCAAAGATGGGTACTTATGGGTGGCACTAATGGGCATTGATACGTGGTACTGATGGGCACTGATACGCGGCACTGATAGGCATCCCTGGTGGCACTGGTAGGCATTGTGAGTGGGCACTGATTGGCAGCTGCCTGGGCATTGATTGGCAGCTTCCTTGGCACAGATTTGCATTTCCCTGATGGTCTGGGGGGGGGCATACCTGGTGGTCCAGTGTGGATGGCCATCATGGTGGTCCTGGGTGGGATCCAAGGGGGGGCTGCGCTGATAAATAATCAGCACAGACCCCCCCGTCAGGAGAGCCGCCGAGTTTTTCAGACATGAGTGAGGAAAAGCCGATCAACGGGTCTTCCGGTTTACATCGTGATCAGCTGTGATTGGACATGGCTGATCAAGTGGTAAAGAGCCTCCGTCGGAGGCGCTTTACCGAGATCAGTGTAGCGGTGTGTCAGACTGACACACCGCACCACCGACCGCCGCGATGCGCACCCCCACGGTGACGCCCAGTCAGCATAACTGAACCACCGCCCAGCCGTCATTCTGCTAAAGGCAGGGGGGGGGGGGGGAGTGGTTAAAGTATAAAAACTAAAATTCCAAATTATTTTTGTAGTTTTGGATAAAGTGGAGATGTATTAGAAAACCTGTCAGGTTTTATTGTCATCTGTGCCCCCGTTCGGGAGATCCACCTTCTCCATTTGTCCTGTTTATCAGTGAAAAAAAAAAAAGAAAATCCAATTTTTGGGTTGTCCCCAGAAAAGCAGAGGGAAATTATTCCAATGGGGACACTAGTTCTGGTGACCTGGGGCTGTCCATGAGATTCCCTTAATTTGCAGAGATTTCCACCCACTTCCTGTTTGGCTATGGGACAGGAAGTGCAGGTAAATCTCCCCAATGGGACAAAAGATGGCAAAAATAAACCATACATGTTGTGCCTAAAGTTCTGCCTTAAACTTTTTTTAGTCATTTAATATTTCTTAATCGTACATCACGGGACACAGAGCCATAGTAGTTACTATGTGGGTTATATAGGCCATCTTTAGTTGATGGACACTGGCACACCCTAAACCGGAAGTTCAACTCCCTATATAAACCCTACAGGGAGTACCTCAGTTTTTTCGCCAGTGTCTTAGGTGTTGGTCACGAGTAAAGATGTGCTGTGCTCCGCTGGAATATTCCTTATTGGGGCAAGCTATGCAACCAGATCCATTCAAAGTGTCTTTTCCAGGCCGAATTGAATGGCACCCGGGCCTAGTGTCCGAAGAAACGAGGTTCTACCTGCAACGCATCTCTGTTTAGAGAGCTGGACCCTGGGATCCAGTATTTGTTTTTTTCAGCCATATTCCTGGTTGGGTGCTTTTTACAGGCCCAGGGCTGTGGATCCCCCGATAAAAAAGGGGTCCCCAGTCCCTGAAGGTTTTTTAACGGAGCCCACCAAGAGTGGTGAAGATTGGGTCTGTTTGGTTTACCACAGAACCCTGCAGCTGGATAAGGTAAGGGAGATTCCTAAGGAATGTTTCTAATTGTTGAGGGTTTTCCCCTTTAAGTAAATGTTGCTATGCCTAAAGTCGCCACCGGGGGCTGTCAAGAGCACGTACCTGTTCCATGCTTGTCAGTCTTGCTCAGTGTCCCAAGCTGCACACTTCCTCCGAGCCCAAGCTTCAGGTAGGATGTGGGAAGGGTTTTTTTTTCTTTTTAGGAATGTCCCCACACAGCTTCTCTTCCCGGCTAGAGGCCATGGGGCAGTCCCGCTGCCATTATGGCGGTTCTCCATCCACCTGCCCTCCTCTCTCCTCCGCCCCAGCCCCCCCTCCACTTGCTATCCAGTCGGACCAGGGCCCCTGCTCATGCGGGAAAGCGGTCTTTTTTTTTTTAAAAGGATGGGGGGTGGTCAGAGGAGGGGGGCAGAGCATCAGCACGGCGTTGGCGTGGTTCAACGCCCACAAGCGCGGGCAATGCTTAGCTATAAAAGATGCACTTTTTGCAGGTGCACACAGCTAAAGGAGGGACACAGAGCAGGTGGATTGCATGTGAGTGTGGGTGACACAGGCATTCTCAGGCACATTTACTTAGCATCAGACTGAACCTTGATAACAGCGGCAGTTTCTGAATTATATTGCTCAGCAGTGGGTGCATTTCTGGTAGTACCTCTGCATTTGTGCTTAGCACTATGGGCAGAAGGGGAGGTACAAATACTCCGAAAAATAAGGGCTCAAGGGGATCTCCCTCAGGCTCTGAGGACCCTCCCTCTGCAACGCCATCTCCCCCTGAAAGACCTAGGGAGGCTGGTCAGAGTGAGCCGTCAGGGTTAGGGGTTGCAACTGCTTCTGGCATTTCAGCCCCTGTATATATTACTCAGGAGGTTTTTTCCTCAGCCATGGAGTGGATTAGAGGAAATATTAGTGACCTTAATTGCATCTTCACAAAGTAGAAGAAAATGCATTAGGTCCCCTTTTACCACCCAGGACCCTCAAACAGAGGAACACTGGGAGAAGGAAGATGAATTCCCCTCAAGGGGCCGGGAAGAGACTGATGACTCCTCTTCTGAGGAATCAAGTGGGGAAGGACCCTCTTCAGCTTCACAGGCTGAGAAATTGCTAGTGCATTCTCTTACGGAAATTGTCCGCTCCACATTTAAGTTACCCGTAATGGAGTCAGTTGAAATCCGTGAATCTTGTTTAGGTTCACTGAAGCCTCCTCAAGCTGTGCATGCTTTTCCTGTTCATTCATTGCTAGAAAAGCTTATTTATTATGAGTGGGATCACCCAGATAAGCATTCTTTCCCTCCTAAAAAAGGTTTTCAACACTTTATCCTATGGAGGAAAAAAAAAAAAAAAATTTACTAAGGAGGTGGAGTATACCAGCAACTGAGGCTGCTATATCCTCTGTGAAAGTAAAATTTGACTTGTCCGGTTGACAATGCTCAAATGCTTAGTAATCCATCTGATGAAAAATTGGAATTCCTGTTAAAACATTTTTTCTTTGGCAGGTTCAGTAGCTCAACCTGCAGTGGCGGCAATTGGGGTATGTTAATCCTTGAGAGACCATTTGAGACAGGTGCTCAAGGTTTTCCCTGAACAGCTAGCCCAGGATTTAGCCGAGCTGCCAGCGGTTTTGTGTTTTGCAATTGACGCAATCAGAGATTCTATTCTGCAAACCTCTCGCTTTACGCTTGGGTTGTGGCATATCCGTAGAATCTTATGGTTGAATAGTGGCAACCGAAGCGCCATGCAAAAGCTCCTGGCTGGTTTTCCTTTCCGCGGTGAAAGGCTGTTGGGGATGGGGAAAGGTACCCTTTTGCCAGTTAAGAAAAGGAGTAAAACGTCCCTCATTTAAACTGGCTCTTTCTCCAGTGCCAGGGGCGTCTGCCTTCGGGCAGTCACAACGGCCTCCGTCAGGTTCAAGAGGACCTCAGGGTCAACCCCAGGGACAAAAGAAGTCCTGGGGGGAAAAAACCTACAAGACAGAACGCTAAAGCCTTTTATGAAGGGGCGCCCCCGCTTGCTCGAGTGGGGGGGGGGGTGGACTTCTGCAGTTCGAGGGTCTGGCAGGAGGAGTTTTGAGGCAGATGGATGGTCTCCATAATAGCTCTAGACTACAAACTAGAGTTCCGAGATTTCTCCTAGTTTTCCTCAGGGCAATGGCCCATAGATCTAGAGAAAAAGAAGTCTCCTTTTCAAGCATTAGACTGACTTTTGTCTCAAGAAAGGTCATGGCGGTCCCCGCGATGGAACAGGGGTTGGGGGTTTTTTTCAAACCTTTTCACGGTGCCAAAGACCAAAATGGGGATGTCAGACCCATGGTAGATCTCAAGGATCTAAGCCGGTTCCTGAAATATCCACTTTTTTCCACGTGGAATCAATCTAATCTGTTGTCTCCATCCTATAAGGAGGAGAACTTCTGGCATCAGTCGACATCAGGGATGCATACCTGCATGTGCCCATTTTCCCCGCTCATCAAAAATATCTGCATTTTGAAGTAGAAAAACGTCACTTTCAGTTGTATTCTTGCCTTTCGGTCTAGCTACTGCACCCCAGGTGTTTACAAAACTTCTGGCCCTTCCTTTGGCCATATTAAGGACTCAAGGTATAACAATTGTAGCATACCTAGACGACCTTCTCTGAATAGACAGGTCAGTAGCCCGCTTAGACCAAAGCATGGTCTCCACAATCAGCTACCTGGAATACCTAGATTGGGTCCTCAACCTAGAGAGATCTTCTTTAAAACCATTAAGAAGACAAAGAATACTTGGGTCTGGTTATAGATACAGCCCAGAAGAGGGTGGCTTTTACCCCAGGCAAAGATCAGTTCCTTAAAAAGGAGCTGGTTCAGGTGGTCAGGGCAAAGAAGGGTCCTTCTATTCGCCTTTGCATAAGGTTGTTGGGAAAGATGGTGGCTTCATTCAAAGCGATTCCCTATGCTCAGTCTCACTCAAGACTGCTGCAAAACAGTATCCGGTCTACCTGGAACAAGAAGGTCCAAGCACTATATTTTCCAAAGCGTCTGTCGCCAAAGGGGTGCGCCAGAGCCTCAGTTGGTGGAAGATATCCAAGAATCTGCAGTAGGGGAAATCCTTCTTAGCAGTTACCTGGAAGATGGTAACAACAGCTGCCAGGTTTTCCGGTTGGGGAACAGTCCTAGAAGAGGCGACTGTCCAAGGGAAATGGTCCAGAACTGAATGGACCTTGCCCATCAACATTCTAAAGATTCGGGCAGCACACCTAGCCCCAAGGGCCTGGACATTCAGGTTGCGAATTTGTCCTGTCAGGATTCAATCCGACTATGTCACAGCAGTGGCTTATGTCAATCACCAAGGGGGCACCAGAAGTCATGCAGCCCAGGGAGAGGTAAACCATATCCTAGCCTGGGAAGAAAAGCAGGTGCCGTGGATATGGGCAAGCTTCATTCCAGGGGTAGAGAATTGGCAGGCAGACTACTTGAGTCGCCAGCAGTTGTTCCCGGGGGGAGTGGTCCCTTCACCCTGAAATCTTTCTGGCTATATGCCAAAGATAGGGGATTCCGGATGTAGATCTGTTTGCGTCCAGGTTCAACAAAAAAGTCAACAACTGTGTGTCAACAAGGGATCCACTCGAATATGGAACAGATGCGTTGGTGACCCCGTGGGATCAGTTCTCATTGATTTATGCATTCCCTCCTATTCTGCTGCTACCATGACTTTTTCGCAGGATCAAGCAAGAAAGGAAGTCGGTGGTTCTTGTGGCCCCAGTGAGGCCCAGAAGATCTTGGTATGCAGAGATCGTAAGGTTGGTGGTAGGGGACCCATGGACCCTACCACCACGTCCAGACCTGCTCTCGCAGGGACCAGTATTCCATCCTACCTTACAAATGCTAAATTTAACGGTTTGGCTATTAAAACCCACATTCTGAGGAATCGTGGGCTTTAAGGCTCAGTGATATCTACCTACCTAGCCAGCTTCCAGAGTCAATAATTATAGAGTCTGGAAGGCATATGTTTCCTGGTGCAAGTCCAGGGGTTGCCATCCTAGAAAGTATGTTATAGGTAGAATCCTTGCCTTTCTGCAACTAGGATTAGAAATGAAGCTGGCCTTGAGTACCATCAAGGGCCAGGTCTTGGCCTTATTAGTATTGTTCCAATGACCACTTGCTTCGCATTCCCTGGTCCGTAGTTTTATACAGGGAGTGACACGGATTAATCCGCTGGTTAGGTCACCCTTAAAACCTTGAGACTTGAATTTGGTTTTGTCGGTTTACAAAGACAGCCTTTTGGATCGATATGACATACTCCCTTGATCCTTTTGACAAGGAAGTTGTTTTTTCTGGTTGCTATATCTTCTGCAAGAAGGGTATCAGAATTGGCTGCTCCTTGTAAAGAGCCATAGTTAATTATTCACAAGGATAAGGTGGTATTGTGTCCTTATCCTAGCTTTCTGCTGGTTTCAGGTTTTCATCTAAACCAGGTTATTGTTCTACCTTAACTTTTTCCAGAACACTGTTCTGCGGAAGAGAGGTCGCTACATTCTCTTGATGTAGTAAGAGCAGTCAAAGTCTATTTGAAGGCAACTACTCAGATTAAAAAAAAACAAAAAAACGGATGTTTTGTTTATGTTGCCTTAAGGTCCTAGAAAAGGACAGGCAGTGTTGAAATCTACTATTTCCAAGTAGATCCGGCAAGGAATTATTCAAGCTTATGGTCTGAAAGGGAAGTTTCCTCCTTTTCAAATCAAAGCGCACTCCACCAGGGCTGTTAGTGCCTCCATGGCTCAAATCTGCAAGGCCGCAACTTGATCTTCAGTCCATACATTCACCAGATTCTATCAGGTGGATGTAAGAAGGCATGACAATATCGCCTTTGGGCACAGTGTACTGCAGGCAGCAGTATAGGTCCTCAGGTCTGATGGCACCCTACTTTTGTTTGTGCCTCCATCCCCTCAGTTGGCATTTCTCTGGGACATCCCACATAGTAACTACTATGGCTCTGTGTCCCGTGATGTACGATTAAGAAATTGAATCTGGAAAAAAAATAGGATTTTTATAACAGCTTACCTGTAAAATCCTTTTCTTTGAAGTACATCACGGGACACAGAGGTCCCTCCCCTCTTTTTGGCATACACGTGTATTGCTTTGCTATAAAACTGAGGTACTCCCTGTAGGGGGAGGGGTTATATAGGGAGTTGAACTTCCTGTTTAGGGTGTGCCAGTGTCCATCACCTAAAGGTGGCCTATATAACCCACATAGTAACTACTATGGCTCTGTGTCCCGTGATGTACTTCAAAGAAAAGGATTTTACAGGTAAGCTGTTATAAAAATCCTATTTTTTTCCAGATTCAATTAGCATGTAAACAGAGGGAATATACTTTATGCTGAAAGGCAACTTCTCAAATTTATTTACAGGATCCCATATGTATAACAAAAAAGGGTCATAAACAACACCCTCCACGTCCAAAAAAAAAAAAAAAAAAAAAAAAAAAATGGATAAATAGTAGCAGCAGCCCAGAAACACTAACAGACACTGCTATTCCAGGTCATATAGCCAAACGTCTGGACAAGTTTGTGGAACTTGAGAACATAGGACAGATTTTACACACTTGCTTCCAGCAATGTGTACTGCTGTTACACTTGCTCACAATCAGCAAAGCAACCCAATGCAAAAGAGAAGTGTCCTCTGAGTAGCTGTCTGTGGACTGCTGGCAATCATAACTGTATGAGTTAGTTGGACATTCCAAAAGTTGTGCAAAACTGTACAGGGTTAATACCTTGAAGAATGTTCTTCAAAATACTTAAATTTTTGTTTGCTTTTGCCGTTCGATTTTGGAATGGATAGATGTTCCCAGTTGAAATGCACATACATGGTTAGAAAAAAAAAATTAATAATTAACAACTTGTACATCCTGTTTCTTTGGCATTTCTCATCATTAAGGTTGAAAACAAACATTGATTTGACCCCACTAGCGATTAGAAACTTGAACGAATGTTCTTAAAGCCAAACAATTTGGTTGCAATTCTACTAGTGTATGCTCAATATTACAGAAAACATGTTATAATTCATCATCCAACACCGTCACTTATATGTTCTCCCTGACACCGTTTTTTAGTTCCTCAACTTTTCAGTAAGCCAATATACAAAGCTCTGGTATGCGGTTCTCACACTCTGATGGAATACTGCCCAAGATAGTGAAGCTCAGGTGTCATCTGTTGACAAGTATTTATTATTATAATATACAGGGTTATATATAGCGCCAACAGTTTGCGCAGCGCTTAACAAAATAAAGCCAGACATTACAATTTGGTACAAGAGGAATCAGAGAGCCTGTATGCTAGACCTTGGAGAAAAATTGCAGAATTGCTACTTTTGTAGAAACTTACCCACTAGTAAACGAATGCTGACTCATCAGGCTTTTGTTCCCATCAAAAACATCCATGCCCCTTAGCTCTTGAACTTGGTGTGCAGACTCTGCCAGGCTTCGCACAGACGGGGCTCGAGAGGTATGCTCCATTGTAGCTGTCACATACCCAGAGCCTGCTCCAACTGACTGTTGAATCTGTTGAGTTCCAACTGAATTCAAGGTGCCATACGATCCAGAGGCAGTACGATTGCGATTGTTGCTTTGAAAACGTTGAAGGGTGCGCATGGCAGGTGCACGAATTGTCCGAGTCTGTACTACCTCTGCTCGTTCAACCCATGAGCCACCGCCACCATCCTGACCAAAGTTTCCCGAGAGGGATCTCTGCATTGTGGGTGCTGCACTGACAGAAGACATCTGACGATTATAATAAGCGGGTTGAGAAACTGCCACTTGCTCATATCGGTCATCACCATCTCCAATACGTAGTGATCTCAGAGACATTGTATCATAATCTCTTCGACCTGTATAGGCCTTTTCATGGTAAGAGGATGGACGGGAGGTGGCGTATCGTTGTTGTTGCTGTTGTTGTGGAGGAGGTACACTGATTCTCTGTGAGGCCCCAACATCCACAGCAGAGCGGGAAGAGTAGCCTGAACGCATGCCCCCGAGGGTACCATATCCAACTGAGCGGCTTGACTGTAGAGAAAAAAAAAAAAAAAAATCAATATTACCATATAAAAGTACATTTTCTTTCACTCCCCTAATACATATGTCAACAAACCCCAATAAAAGATCATGACAGAAGACATTCTTGGGTATGATTTAGCCCAGCCTTCCTGAATGCATACAGTAGGAACCCATGAAATAAGTTTCCAGTCTCAAGGAACCCCTACCATATCTACAACTCATAATACATTAGTGTGATGGTCAGCAGGAACAATGCGCCTTTACACTTGTGGTCATTGGGAAGAATTAGCCCCTAACCGATAGCTAAAAAGATCAAAAAGGGGTCAGTGGGAACTTATCTGAGTGGCAGAAATTGCTCATTGCTCCAGAAACCACAAGAAAGCTGTGGATGAACCCTGGTTGATAAACCCAGATTTAGCCATGGTGAACATGGCCTGTTTAATTGTGCTCACCGTGCATACAATCCATTTAGCACCTGATGAACAGAGAGCAGCCAGGGGCAAAAATAGAATAGGACCAAGTGTTGTAGGCAATTGTTTAGGAATTTTTGGATGGTGGATATTGGACCAGCACTTGTCTACTCTACCTGCTTCTTCTATTAAGTGTTCAGCATCTACTGGATCAGTTCATCTTGTGCCAAAATGGTACCTCATCCATAGGAAAAAGATACAAAGCATAGATACATAGATACACACACACACACACACAGCAAACTATAATTTTCTCAGCAAGCTATTTAATATTTAACAAAAGAAACTATTATACTGGCTTTGGAATTTCTCTGATAAATACTGCAATGCTACACCACTCATCTCTCCATATAAAACAATACAATAGTGTTTAGGTAAAAATCTAGTGAACAACCAATTACTATAGTAGTAATAGTATGACCATCCTATTCTTTTCATCCACAGTGAGAGCCTAAAACACACCGGGGGGGGGGGGGGGGGGATTCATTAAAGCTATGAATGGCACTTTTCTGTCTGTTTCCTCAAAGCGGAGTTCCACCCATTTAAAAGTCAGCATCTACAAAAAGTGTAGCTGCTGACTTAATAAATCAGACACTTGCCTGTCCCACGGTCCAGCGATGCAGGCAGACGAAGCCTTGCTCCCCTACCCCTCCTTTCTGCGGAGCCGGCATTGTAACTGTGGGCGCGCTGTGAATGGTCGGGCACTTTTCCGTGACGTGTCCCAGAAGATTGCAGAGGGAGGGGGGAGAGGTGAACTTCCTTGTGGAGCCCCAGGAGGAAGTGGGAGCTGGATGCCTCTAAAAAGAGGGTAGCCGCTCCCCCCCCCCCCCAAAAAAAACGACATGCCAAATGTGGCATGTCAGGGGGTCACCATCACTTAAAAGCGGAAGTTCCATTTATGGGTAGAACTCCGCTTTAAGTACTATCTTCGTCCAATTCAGGCAAGCATTTGCACAGGCAATAGCACAACCTGTTGCTATTGCAGTCACATCTTCATAAAGGATTATGGTCAGTTCTCAGATTAAAAAACTGGTGGTAATTAAGACCAGGTCTGAGCTGGCATACAAAAGGTACCCCAGTACACAGAGTGGATCCTGTCTGTGCTATGAAGCTGTCATAAAATGTGACAGCTTCCCACACAGTACTATATTCTGACCCCAAAAAGTCTTACTATGTATGTGGACTGAGTGCACAGTCAATTATTGCCCTTGGGGGTATCATCCCTATAATCTATAAAGATAGGGGCAAAACAAAACTGGGACTTTAATTATACCACCCAGGGCATAACACAAACTAAAATCCAAAGACTGTTTTGGACATATCCTTTGCAAATCTATTTTAAGACCAAATATACAAATAGCCATTCAAGGTATTGTATGTGCATAGTCTTGAGATCAAGTTATAAGGCCGACACATTTCGCGGGGAATTCAGGACCTGAGATCTCAGTATAAAGCTACTTTGAATGAACTTGTTGGTGAGCGGTTGGTGGCAAAGTCTGCCGGGCCTGTGGGGAAACACCAATACCGGATCACTGCCCAAATAAAACCAGGTGTTCTATATGCCTAAAAACTCATAGCAAGCGTCTATCCCATCTATATCTAGAAGCAAGCCTGCCAAAGGGGGAGGATATTGGGATATACAGCCCATGGACTGGACTGTTCTTGCAACCAAGTGTCGCCAACCTGCATTGCCATGTGCATCAGAATGGTGGACCCCATTTAGCTGTTGGCTGGAAGATTCCCTAGCCAACGGCTAAAGTTAAACATAGATCCAAAAATCCTATAGGAGGTCAATACCCAAATATGACAATGCCTATATTTGGGAAATGACTTGTGACTTGGTGGGTAGAGCCTGATAGGGAACAGTGATTAGTTTCCCCATCAGGTTCACCTGGCTGTTGATTGACAGCACAGGGCTGTGGGTAGATAAAAAAAATAGATAGTATGGATCTGCCTACTGTTCCCCATCAGGCTCCGCCCATCCCAGGACAAAACTCCTTGGCCATGCACCCGTCAGTGTGACGGGCGCAGTGGTCAGGGAGGGAGAGTAGGAGCACACCGAGGAAGAAATATCCAGTATGGATGCTCTAACCCCAGTGTGGGCACAGACTGATTCATATACCGGTCTGTGACCGGTACATGAATCGAGTGGAAGCACCAACAGTTTCAGTTCTGCACCCTATGGAATTCTAAAGGGTGTCGGTGACTCAGATTGTGTTCCCTTATGGCTGGTCACTCACTTGGTTTCTATCCTGTTATGAAAAGATTAGTCTGCTCATATTTCAATCTCTCAGTGTATTCCACTCTCAGATAAATGATGATGTCATCAGAAAGAACTCCCAAAATAAGCAAGATAAAATCACTTCTTCATAATACACCCATTTTACTCCAATACAACATAACATTTTTTTCACACTATTCAACTCACATTTTATGAGTGCTTCACAGCTCTGACAAATGTTATTATAGGAAATGGCAGTGTTAAACATTCACCTAGAACATTTCCCATGATGCTCAACTACACTGCAGAGTGCATGAGCATCATGGGAAATGTAGTCCCAAAACATCTGGGGTGCCAAGGTTCACCATCACTGACCTATAAGCTCCCGAAGGCCAATTCTCCTACACTCCAATGGTCACATGATGCATACAATGACTTCAGCTGACGTTTTTCATCACTCAGTCTTATGTATGTGCTGAGATTCCTGTGTTACTTTTCGTTTATGCTCTATAGGAGCCAAAAGCTCAGGGAAGGTGTTGAAGGGCCCGATTATTCTGCTTTGGCCACATGCCTTAGCAACCACAGTCTGAGTGGAGACCAGCATTTATTCTAAATTGCACCATAAACGTACCTGCATTGCAAAGCACAACGGTGCATTGTGGTACATTCTATTAAAAAATGATGCATGGTTATTGGAGAGACACCTAAAGCTCCTCTGATATATAGGATTTAGCATTTTACGTTTATGCTCTGTAGGATCCAGGTCAGGAAAGTTGAGTAACTGGATTATTCTGTTTGGCAACCACAGTCTGAGCTTGAAGCCATCATTTATTCTCAATTGCCCACCAATGTATCTGCAATGCAAAAGCACAGCTCATGATGCGTTGTGGTACACTGTAATGCAATAAAATGTGCTTTTCCAGCCCGTTCAAATAAAGTTGCCTTAACTCAACGCATATAAAACGTGTATGCTTCTTTTATATATTAAATACTAAATGTGACTTCTTCCACCTTTAAAATTTTGTTGGGCATTGCTTAATCCTAGTAGCTGGCTTCTGCAATTTGTTTATTTTTGGTCACATAGCCCATTGCCATTTGTTGCTTTTTAATGGATCTGATAATAATCTGGGGTGTTTAGGCACTCACCTTGTGTCATTTGCCAAATAAAAAAAAAAAAAAAAAAACTTTTGTATATATGGTTTTGTTTTTCAAATTTTTATAGTGTATATAGATATTACTATATGGTTTTAAGAGAGACACCCAACGCTCTTTAATGTGGTATTTATTACTTTTAGTTTCTGCTCTGTATGATCCAGAAGGTCAGGAAAGGTTTTGAATGACTGGATTTTTCTACTTTTGGCTATGTGCTTTGGCAACCACAGTCTGAGCTTGATACCATCATTCATTCTCAATTGCACTCTGATGCAGCTGCACTGTAGAGCACAACAACACGTGGTGCAATGTGGTGCACTGTATTGCAAAAAATTACCCATGTCCAAATTTTTAGTGCAGGCTAGTGCTTTTCCAGCAAAATTATTCAAATAAGTAGGCGGTAACTTGCAATAATGTGAATATGCATTAATGTGATGCACCAGGTTTCAACAGCATGAATTGGGCCTCAGGGTTTGAGTTGAGCTGTGACCACAGGTGACTGTCTTGTAACAACTTGCAGACATTCATTTTAACATAAACCTATTTTTTTCCCCAGATAGAAAAAGCCTTGCCTGAAAAACAGGCCCATTTTTCCTAGATAGAAAAGCCTTGCCTGAAAAACAGGCAAATTTAACGTACAGTGGAAACGCTAGTTCTAACATGACTAAGAGACAGCAATAAAGATAGGATTTGCAGTGGATTATAAACATATTACAAGATGCTCATACATTGTATGAACAGTGGTAAATGTTACCCCACCCTACAAAGCTCAGTCAACAGGTACTCACAGCTATCCTTTGATCGGAGTTGAGGATCTGGGAGCGGGAGCTGTAGGAAGCTGGCACGGAACTGTACTGGGTTCGAGTCGTGTAGCTCTCTGTGTGAGAGAAAAAGAGTGTTATTCATCAAAAATAAAAAAGGCCTATGATCTCCACAAGAACTCTGCAAGCGTGAACATCATAAAAGCTGAAGCAGTGAGCAAGACTAATCAGGAAGTCTCAGGTCATTTAAAAACAGAAATCAGATTTTTTTCCCTTTTATTTCAACTAGTTAACACAGCATGAAAAGCACCCATGAAAGCTCCCATTAATGTACTGCTCAAATGTCGTTAGTAATTTCAATCTAACTAGCCTTGCCAACTCCCTCACTGCACAGAGAAGTCGCAATGTTCAGAAGTATGTTTATAGCAAGTCTAATTTCTGTTTTTTAAATGGAATCTGTCACTAGCCTTTAAGGGCAGAGGGACAGGTTTTCTTGCTAGTCTCCCCCACCCCTCTTCCAGCAGATAATTACGCTCCCTACTATCTTGTTCGCCTGCAGTAGTCCTGGCCGTGTTCAGGGCTGGAGATGGCCCATTTAGGCCCGAGTACTGAATCATGGCAGGGTGGTTATACTCTTTCCAAGGGCTCCTTGAGGTGAACTGACTGAGGGAGTGCAGGGAATGGAGAAAGCTATAGGTATTCCAGAAAAGGCTTTACCTTTTAAGATTAACGTTTGCCCTACACACATAAAGAGTAGGCACAGTTCAATCCTGGTTTGCAAATGCTAGTCTGGAGACCATCAAATTCCAAAGGCATTGGAATCAAAAGATATATAAGAAATAAGCAGCTCTCTTGTTGACCTTAAAAGCATCCTTTAGCTCAACTTGGAGTCTGTAGAATGATTTTTTGTGGAAATTAAAAAAAAAAAAAAAAAAACCCCCACACACAGCTAGGAACATCTAACACTGACTGATTCTATTGCCCAGAAGGGACAGCCAAGGAATGTGCAGTTTGGGGGAAATGTCTGTACAAGTATGCGATTGGGAATCAAGCCATGTTCTGTTGCTAGGTACATTTACACATTGGCCAGGCATTCCTTTAGTCCCAGATTTCTTCCGTTTGCTTGGTTTAAGGTGCCTACAGGTTTAGATACAGATATACAAACTAGCCATAACGCAATCGTTCTACAAACATACATGTTCACTTCTATGAAGATGAAGCTGTTTGGACAGTGCGAGCTTATCTGGTGTGGCATAACAATAGCATTTTGTCTGGAATCTACAAACCAGTGGGTCGACACTTCCCACACTGGCTCAACCAGGAGAGGTCTACCATGGTCCAGGAGTAAATACAGATATACGATTGCTGCATCCGATTATAGCAGACCAAACCAGGTGATCATTCTGTTGTGTCAGTAGGCAAATTAAGACAAAGTGTAGCTATATGGAACATATGCACATTAGGACTTTTGGCACCTCATGGATGAAGGCAGTTGGAATTCAGTCCATATTTTACAGCTGGTATATAGGCAAAGAACTCCGGACTGTTGTGCATCCTTAATCTATGACCTCAAGCGAATATATTCTAAAGAATGCATCTACTTTAAAAAGTAGCAAATATGGCATTCATACCAGAAGCAAATTAAGACAAAATGTTTAAAAGGGTTTCATCCCTCTACAGCAAGTTAAATGAACCAAAATATGGTCAGCAGAATACAGCTGTGCACCTATATCTGATACTAAATAACACCATACCAGAATTAAAGTATATGTATTGCCAACATTTATAATGTTTTGTTAGCAAGAGAAATCTCCACAAGTAAGGGGAACTCCGTTCTTAGACAACTGACATCAAAACAGGTGTCCTAATTGGAAGATTTACGCTAACCTATAGTTATGGTGACAACTGTAGTATTTGGACTTTTCTCCCCTCACTTACTGTCTGAGTGACAGTGGCCAGCAGGGTCAATAGAGAGGACATACCTACCAAATGAGGATACAGCAATAAAAAAACCTGTTGAGTGTGCCAACCCTTCTCGAACTATCCAAAACCGATAAAGGTTTTTGGCAATGCGTAAAAATTTTGAAAGGAAACCTATGCTGAGAGAGCGCGATGGCTGCCATGGCTTGGCTATAACAAATTCTAGTTGCTCCAATGTTTCAGTACTTGCGCTCAGACATGTATATGCAAGTCGGGACTTTTTATTTTGCCAGTTATTCCGATAGTATTGAAGATAGCCAGGAAATTTAGTTTTCCGAAGAAAGTTGGCAATGACATATCTGTAGAGCCACCCCCGTAGAGGCCACTGGAAGAGGACTGTCCCCAAAGGTTGCCCTGACCTTGCAAGCCTCCCGGCACCTGACACTCTGGGTTCTGACATTATTCAAAGAAAGATCACGCATGCACAAGACACCAAGGAGGTATCAGAAATTGCAAATGGATAATTTACTGGATATTGTTGAGATAACAATGGAAAGAAAACGTAGAATTTGGGTTTAGCCAAAGTGCAACTTTAGCATACACAGAACTACAGAGACATACAAGGAAATGGCAGCAACAGTGATGGTAGGAGCCAACAGATCTCAATTACCGTACAGAGTTATGAAGAGGCACAGAGCGTGAAAAAGTCATAGCACCCACATTTAAGGTTTTTGAAGAAATGATCAGAGGTTGCTGCAAGTTATTGCACTTTGCCTTGATAGATAAGCCTTTTGACTTCTGCCCTGCCTAGTCAATTGACTTCATACTGCTAGCACTTGAGCCCAAGGTTACATTGCGTAGGCTGTATTTAGATTGCATGGATTCACTTTCCTCCCTTCGCTTGCTGATTTTTTTTGAGACAAGAAAAAAAATAAATAAATAAAAGCTGCAGTAACACTGATTTGCAAAGTTTACTGGATACAAGAGCAGATAAACTGGGCATCACTATGCTATCTGGAAGTTCATTAGGTATCCATAAAAACTAAAGCATACACCATATTTAAAATTACAATTAAACACTCTAGTCATGCTTTATCAATAAAAATTATTAAGAGAATTAAGGTTCTTCGAGTTGAATTTAATTACTGCAGAAAAAAAAAAAAAAAAAATGAAATGAATAGGATTTGATTGGCACAGACTACATAAGACAATGTTAACGAGAATTAGATTGTAAGCTCTAACGAGCAGGGTCCTCCGATTCCTCTTGTACCAAATTGTAAAGTAACTGTAATGTAATATAACTGTAATGTCTGCCCTCATGTTGTAAAGCGCTGCGCAAACTGTTGGCGCTATACAAATCCTGTAGTATAATAATAAAATAATAAATTAAATGAGCAGTGCAGCAGAGGAGCTGTCCCTCCATCACAGGTTATGCATTTGTGGACTTCACCAGCAAATTCAACAGGTATTTGTGAGACTTTGCAGGGGGACCTAAGAGAAAACTGTATGTTCAGTTGCATATACAATTGCAGTGCTGCAACACTTTTTATATTTTTTTTTTTATCATATACAATTCTAGACACCATTTCATTAGACATATTTTGTTTTATAGGTCTTCCAGGTTACTGAATACAACAGGTCTGTAGAAACAAATGCTTGTACTGGTCTGAAAAGCAATATAGCTGCTTGTGACACACTTAGCAATAAAAAGGCCAATGCAGAGCAATGTGAAAGCAAATACTTGTCCAGAACCTGAGGCGATGAATAACGGGAGGATGAAAAGGAAAGGTACACAACAGTCGGGAGGATGAAAGGAAAGGTACACAACAGTGATGTGTACATATCCATCCACACTTTCCTTCCTGCACAATAATGCTGAATACTTAATACTGCCCACATGCTTACAAGCAAATCAACTGGTGGCAAATATCAGGGAGAGCAGATGACTTTAGTGGGATCCAAAAAAAAAAAAAAAGGGAAGAAGAAGAATGGCTGGAATCTTGTTTCTGGGTCACCACAGGGTTACTTTTATCCAGTAAGTAACCTCAAAGGCAAGGGTGTCAAACACAATTTCATCCGCAGTATAGCTTGAATGTATTTTCAGCGCAACGGTTTTGGGATATATGGCATCAGCAGTATGGTTAACCTCAAAGGGCTGGTTGTATTTGTAACATCATGTATCTTTCTCTTTTATTATTATTTAGGGTCCTTTCAAACGGGACGGATCTGTGATGATCCGCCCCGTGAACATCCGCTTGCTCAGCGGGGATCACTCAGTTGATCCCCACTGAGCCGGCGGATGACAGGGTGGTCCCTGCACACTGTGCAGGGACCGCCCGGTCAGATCTTCGCTCTCCCCTATGGGGGGGGGATCGGATGAACACAGACCGTCTGTCCGTGTTCATCTGATCTGCTCTGCAGACAGATAGAAAAATAGGATTTTCCTGCGTCTGCAGAATCGGACCATAGCGGGGACGGATGATATCGGGTGTCAGCGGATGTTCATCCGCTGACACCCGCTATCCCATAGGGATGCATGTATGTCCGTATTTCATCCGAAAACGATCAAATACGGACCTACTGTCCACACGTGTGAAAGGAGCCTTAGGGGTGCAGAGTTTGGGGGTGCGCGGTTCACAGTGCTGGGTTTAGGGGTGCACTATGCATAGTGTGCAACACCAACACTCCACCTATCCCCAAAGCTTCCTTGCATCTCTACCCATGTATTTGGCTATATCATCTTTCCCTGATGTGCACCATGGGTAGAAGGTGATAGAGGAATTACTTAGTGGGATTTCAGGAGGGGTAGCCTTTACTGGGAAAAGTGGTCAACTATATTCCCTGTAGTTGAACCATCAAGACTCAGGATATAATTGCAAGGCTTTTACTGTAAATTCTCCCCTTTGGGGGCAAGCTGGATGGTGTAAGAAGAGTTTATTATTGGACTGCTCACCTCCCCCCGTACGGGGATGCTGGACTCTGGAACACCCCTTTCTGTATCTAGGTAGATACTGCTTTTCTTGACTCTCTCGCTCTCTCTCTCAACTTTATTACAAACTGTTTGCAACCTTAAAGCTTTGTGCCATCACCCCTTGTGGGAGGCTGATTTGTATTTACATAAGTGTTCTCCAAACTTTGTCCCGTTTACTTACCTTTGTCCAGCCCTTGAGGCACTATCCCTCCTACTGACACCAACAATGAGGCATAATTGCCTTCAGTGACACCAACAGTGAGGCACTATTTCTCCCACTGACACCAATTATGGGGAATCATTGCTTTCACTGACACTAAATGATGGGGCACTGTTCCTGCCACTAATACCAATGATGGGGTATTTCCGTCTCCTGACCACATTTTTTTTAAAAATCGCACTGATCACCAAAAGCCTAACATTGTGGACCCTCATTGAAGCTGGGGCATTTTCTACTCACACTAGCCATAGTTCAACCCTCCTTAAGTCTGAGAGGAAGGAAACTGGTCCTTTGTTTAGGAAGCCTGCTTTACATTATTACCTTTGTGAACTCTTGAAAAAGGGCACCTGTGTGAATTGCTCCTTTAACGAGTTGCCTTCTGGAAACTGTATATCCTGTTGGGATCACAATGGGGTTCATTGCTGGCTATGCCTAGAATGGATGTGAAAAGTATTCTAAGTATTCTGGGAAGTAGCTAGACTAGGGACTATTGCCCTGCAAGTGTTCTGAGTGTCTAGTGCTGAGATCCTGAGGGTCCCATGCAGGGGCGTACCTAGAGCATTTGGCACCTGGGGCGGATCCTATATCCGGCACCCCCCCCCCCAACTTTAAAAGTGTAAAAAGCACCCCACTGTGCCCC
Organism: Aquarana catesbeiana; assembly: GCF_042186555.1. NCBI lineage: Eukaryota > Metazoa > Chordata > Amphibia > Anura > Ranidae > Aquarana > Aquarana catesbeiana. The sequence continues at coordinate 86,137,345 of NC_133334.1, read as the reverse complement.
CTGCATACGTCTGCATCCCCCAATATCGTTGTCACTACTTTGTACCCCAACCTCACAGCTCTGGACCTCCTGCATGTTGCATAGCTCTGCCCCCTCTTACCTTACTCATGCACTGGGGGAGACACAGCAGCGCTGAACAGAAGGCAGGAACTGCTGGGGTTAATTTTTCATATTCACAAGATAATGATTGGTTGTTGGGACCAGCTAGGAACCAATCACCTGCTAGTTAACTCCTCCAGCATTTCCCATCCTCTATTCAGCACTTCCCTACTGTCTCTCTCCCCCCTGGTGTGTGTGTGTGTGATATTTTTTCCTGCTCCCGGTCCTGTGTGTCACCTGGGTAGCGGTACAGTCCGCATTCGGCCCGGGCACCCCCTGCACCCTGTCACAGCTGGGCTCTCCCTGCGCTGTCAGCCTGTCACATCGCCACTGCGCTGCCAAGCCTGCCCCACTGTCACTGTTTTATACGGGGGGCGCCGCCTGACACCCCCCAGTGTCGGGGAGAAATAGATTAAGTTTCCCCACTACACAACAAAATACTTGAGAAAAATCTTGGGATTTAAAAAGTGAATATTGCAGCAAAGACTGGTTATTTGATTTTTAATTGGGTATGCATTTTTTCCCCATTGTTCTATGGAGTTCTGCTTTAAGCGAGAAGGAGTAGAAGTCCACACAAACTGATGGCTCACCAGGATTGTTATGGTTGGGTTAGAAACAATAGGAAGACAGTTTAGATGAGGACAACAAATCAAACTACAGGCTGAAGCTCATCACTGACGGATGGCACGGCCAGTTTAAACAAAGTTTAAACTATAAAAAAAAAAAAAAAAAAAAAAAAAAAAAAAAGTTACTACCAAAAAGGGGAGAGGCCTTCAGCTAGAATACATACAGTGGGGACGGAAAGTATTCAGACCCCCTTAAATTTTTCACTCTTTGTTATATTGCAGCCATTTGCCAAAATCATTTCAGTTCATTTTTTTTCCTCATTAATGTACACACAGGACCCCATATTGACAGAAAAACACAGAATTGTTGACATTTTTGCAGATTTATTAAAAAAAGAAAAACTGAAATATCACATGGTCCTAAGTATGCACACCCTTTGCTCAGTATTTAGTAGAAGCACCCTTTTGATCTAATACAGCCATGAGTCTTTTTTGGGAAAGATGCAACAAGTTTTTCACACCTGGATTTGGGGATCCTCTGCCATTCCTCCTTGCAGATCCTCTCCAGTTCTGTCAGGTTGGATGGTAAACGTTGGTGGACAGTCATTTTTAGGTCTCTCCAGAGATGCTCAATTGAGTTTAAGTCAGGGCTCTGGCTGGGCCATTCAAGAACAGTCACGGAGTTGTTGTGAAACCACTCCTTCGTTATTTTAGCTGTTTGCTTAGGGTCATTGTCTTGTTGGAGGGTAAACCTTGGGCCCAGTCTGAGGTCCTGAGCACTCTGGAGAAGGTTTTCGTCCAGGATATCCCTGTACTTGGCCGCATTCATCTTTCCCTTGATTGCAACCATTTGTCCTGTCCCTGCAGCTGAAAAACACCCCCCACAGCATGATGCTGCCACCACCATGCTTCACTGTTGGGACTGTATTGGACAGGTGATAAGCAGTGCCTGGTTTTCCTCTTAGAATTAAGGCCAAAAAGTTCTATCTTGGTCTCATCAGACCAGAGAATCTTATTTCTCACCATCCTGGAGTCCTTCGGGTGTTTTTTTAGCAAACTCCATGCAGGCTTTCATGTGTCTTGCACTGAGTGGAGGCTTCCGTCGGGCCACTCTGCCATAAAGCCCCGACTGGTGGAGGGCTGCAGTGATGGTTGACTTTCTACAACTTTCTCCCATCTCCCGACTGCATCTCTGGAGCTCAGCCACAGTGTTCTCCTTTACCTCTCTCACCAAGGCTCTTCTCCCCCGATAGCTCAGTTTGGTCGGACGGCCAGCTCTAGCAAGGGTTCTGGTTGTCCCAAACGTCTTCCATTTAAGGATTATGGAGGCCACTGTGCTCTTAGGAACCTTAAGTGCAGCAGAATTTTTTTGTAACCTTGGCCAGATCTGTGCCTTGCCCTGTCTGAGCTCTTCAGGCAGTTACTTTGATCTCATGATTCTCATTTGCTCTGACATGCACTGTGAGCTGTAAGGTCTTATATAGACAGGTGTGTGGCTTTCCTAATCAAGTCTAATCAGTATAATAAAACACAGCTGGACTCAAATGAAGGTGTAGAACCATCTTAAGGATGATCAGAAGAAATGGACAGCACCTGAGGATAGAATAGATAGATAGATAGATAGATAGATAGATAGATAGATAGATAGATAGATAGATAGATAGATAGATAGATAGATAGATAGATAGATATAGTCACAGCAAATGGTCTGAATACTTAGGACCATGTGATATTTCGGTTTTTCTTTTTTAATAAATCTGCAAAAATGTCAACAATTCTGTGTTTTTCTGTCAATATGGGGTGCTGTGTGTACATTAATGAGGCAAAAAATGAACTTAAAGGATTTTAGCAAATGGCTGCAATATAACAAAGAGTGAAAAATTTTAGGGGGTCTGAATACTTTCCATCCCCACTGTATATCTATAAGAGCACTAGATCAACTAAACAATGTTCTCAGGTTTTATTACAGCCAGTGTTTAACATTAAACATCTGCCTGTCTACAGGAGAACTCTAACCATAGCTCCCAACTGTCCCCGATTTCGAGGGAATGTCACTGATTTGGAGCCATGTCCCTCATTAGGGTCTGATCTGTATAGATGTATATAAAATGCACTTTTTATCTATCAAAAAGTGTTTTCCCAGCGCTAAACCTTTCATCTGATTTCCAAATTGCTGCATTTGTAAATGCAAAAAGCCAATATAAAAAAGGAATAGTAGTGGTAAAAAACAAACACACACACACACACACACACACACCACACACTTGTGGGTTTAACCAATCTTGTTTTTTTGTACAATTCTCCTTCAAAAGGGGGTGTGGCAGGGGGTGTGTCCTATGCCTGCATACTTTTGCTGATAGGTGTCCCTCATTCCCATCTCAAAAAGTTGGGAGGTATGTCTAATCAAGGTCAGACTCACCACTACCTAAAGAATGCTAGACCTAGGTGCATCTCCATTCTTATTCAATGCAAGCTGTAATGAAGGATAGAAATCTAATTCTGGCAGCTGAGAGTACAGTTCAAGCCAAAGGAAGGTTTTAGGAATTGTGTAAGATTCTAAATGACCATAAGAGTTCCAAAGATCTACAAGGTGAGCCTCTAGTGTTGCAACATGTGCTTAACCTCTTCAGCTCCAGGAAGGTTTACCCCTCATGATCTAGCAGTTTTTTGCGATACGACACTGTTACTTTAACTGACGATTGCGCGGTCGTGCGATGCTGTACCCAAATAAAAAAAATTGATGTCCTTTTTTTCCTACAAATAGCGCTTTCTTTTGGTGCCATTTGATCACCTTTGCAGTTTTTTTTGCACTATAAAACAAAAAAATGCTGACAATTTTGAAAAAAAAAAAAAATATATAATAATAATAATAATAATAATAATAATAATAATATTTTTTTACTTTCTGCTATAAAACACATCCAATGGAAAAAAAAAAGCGCTTCAAAATTTAGGCCAATATGTACATTTTTTTCCCCCAAAATGTTACAATAAGTGTATATTGATTAGTTTGCACAAAAAAGTTGTAGCGTCCAGAAACTATGGGATATATGGAATTTTTTTTTTTTTTTTTTTACTAGCAATGGCAGCGATCAGCGATTTTTAGCGGGACTGCAACATTGCCGCCGACAAATCTGACACCAATACAGTACTAATGACACTGGCAGGTAAGGGGTTAACGTCAGGGACGATCAAAGGGTTAAATGTGTTCCCTGAGAGTGCTTGCCAACTGTGCGGGGGATACTTTGACTAGGGGAAGACATGTTCCTGCTTCCCCTCTGACAGAACGACAATCTGCCTTGTTTCTGTCTGCCTCGGGAACGTTCAGCTGGTCCCGGTGGACATCGGGTCCGCCGCTCCCGCTGTGTCCAATCCCAGCAGGAGCGGAGTCACTCCCAACCTGCCCCAAAGATGCTGCTTGCAGGGCTTTTCTTCCCGCCCTGCAAGTGAATCGCCCCAGTGTGAAAAGGCACACTGGAATTAATGGGAGTCGGTTTTCAGGCACTTAGCAGAGGCTATTTCTAGAGCTAAAGCGCCTGAAATCTGTCCCAGTGTGAAGGTGGTCTTTTCACCTTGGTCAAGTTTTACATTCCCTTCTATTTTACAGAATATTTATCCAATAGTCACATCATTTCTATATTATGGACATAAGTGACATCCCACAAAAAACGCTAAACAAGTACGTACATAAATCTTACAACCTAAAGCGTTAACCCCCCTCAAATAAATATATATATATATACACACACACACACACACACATACATTACATACACACACACACATATATATATATATATATATTTTTTTTTATCCTGGTCCCTTAAAGCAGATTAAAAGGCAAAGTGCTTGTGCTGTGTAATCAAGAAAAACATTCAAGAAAACACAATGCTGGTCTATGCACCTGTGTTTACAGCCACATTGTAAACAAAGAAAAAAAAGATTTATTTAAAAAAAAAAAAAAAAAAAATATGGGCGTTTAAGCGGTCATTCCCTAAATATGTCAAGGACCTTTGATGAAGCCCTGTGGAAGGGCAAAATGCATTGACTCGACGCACTTCGGCCCGACTGACGTCATTTCCGGTCTCATGGGGAAAACGCTAACAGCGGTGTTTGCTGCATCCTTTTACCATTCCCATGCCTGATTTTAACTTACGTTTGCAAGTATATCCTTTTATGTGCAATAAATAAGCATACTTCACTATTGGTCCCTCCTTTTTTCTTTTTGGGTACCTGTTTTGTATGGCTGAGTTTTAACGTTGAAGGATCGTTTACCATAACATCTCATCAGTGAACTTGCCATCCTGTGACATCCTCTGGATATCGCTTTAAGAGCCCTTTCACACCGAGCCGCCCATAGAGTCGGCGGTAAAACGCCGCTATTTTTAGCGGCGTTTTACCGTCGGATTAGCGGCGCATTTCGGCCACTAGCAGGGCGCTTTTACCCCCCACTAGCGGCCGAGAAAGGGTTAAAGCCGCCCGCAATATCGGCATTTTGCCGGTGGTATCCCAGCGCTGCCCCATTGATTTCAATGGGGAGCAACAGTGGAGGAGCGGTAAACACACCGCTCCTTCACCGCTCCAAAGAAGCTACTGACAGGACTTTTCCTGACGTCCTGCCAGCGCAGCGCTCCGGTGTGAAAGCCCTCGGGCTTTCACACTGGAGACAATGCTGCAGCTGTTTGAGGGCGGATTGCAGGCGCTATTTTTAAACGCTATAGCGCCTGCAAAACGCCCTCGGTGTGAAAAGTGGTCTAAGCCTGTATTGACTCCCAGACTGAAAAGTTGGGCGTCATTGTGATCCGGTGAATGGGGACACACGTGGGGGTGCATTGGCACGCCTGAAAATTCTGTCTGCAACATTTTCTCTGCATTTTTTGCACACCAGATGTGAAGCATTCCCTACAACTTTGCACATAAGATGTGAAGCACCTTTTTATTTATATATGGACTGTAGGTTTTTGTTTTCACTTATCATGGGTTTTTGTTTACGAGCGCTGTATTTTTATATTCGCACTAGGGAATGACCGCTTAAACGCCCATTTTTTTTTAAAATTAAATCTCTTTACTTTATCGGGCTGGTGATTCCCATGATATGAGGCTGGTTGAGCATTTTTTTCAAATGGGCCCCTATCCTATACCATAACCAGTATATTCTACACATTGTAAACCATGGGCTGCATTTTAGATCAGGATAAAAAAAAAAAAACACCCTGATGTACTGAGCTTTTTTGTTTGCGAAGCTCCCCGCATATTTATTTGCTTCCTTGAATTCTGGAACACATTCATTATGCCCTGTGAGCAGGCATTGCCATGTCACACATTTCACAGAGCCTGCCTTCTGAACCACAGGAGGTGCTAAGAGGTTTTTCAGGAGGCGGAACCACTGCTTGCAGGCAGCAAGGTACCATGGGATATATAGTCATTCAAAATTGAAAGTAAACAGCAGAGGAAAAGATGCAAGGCATGCAGGGAAAGCAGAAGACAAAATAAGTGTAGCGCTAAAACAATCTTAAATGTCTAACATGGGGACAATATAGTCCAAAAAAATGGTGAAAACATCTAAGTGAAAAACTTGGAAGAAAGTCCTCCATGCTAATAATTAATAGACCATAGAGATTACGTGACTTCATGTGAGAAACAAATCAATAAGTGCGTGACATCTGGAGTGCAGAAAAAAGAGGCACACCACCACCGACAATAGGAAGGCTTACCGGATCTATTGGACCCAAAGAGACGTACGCCCAATTGAGTCAAAACAAGCTTAGGTGGTGGGTGATTGTAGGTAATCCAGAGGGGTTATGAAGATGGAGGTCTTGAAATAAACCATGGACTGGTGTGTCCCTCAGAGTGGTGTTAGAAGGCAGATGGCGATAATATGAGGTAGAGGAGGAGAAAAGGAAGGAGAAAAGGAAGGCCACATAGTGTAAATCCATAAAACAAATATCGAATTTATTAAAAATGAGAAATACTCACATGTAAATCTTTAAAATCAGCGCTGTAAATGTGTGGCGGCAGTGGGGTCCTAACCGACACGTTTCATCCTCTTAGATGTCTTCTGGGGGGTCCCCCCACTGCAGCCAGCAAAGTATATATAGAAAATATGACCATAGTAATGAGAAACAGCTCCACATTGTGTGTAATTATCACTTCCGGTATTCAGGCAAGATGGCCGCTCGGCGTGCGTTCCACGCCTCACCATGAAGCCCATTATGGATACCGGAAGTGAAACCATTAGGGTCAATAGTAAATTTACCAAAAGTGTCCCATTTTACCAAATGTAATCATCTTGTGCATAAATGAAAAAAGGAGAAAAGATGTGTGTTTATCGCGCAGCATCTCTAGGTTTATTTGCGGAGATTGCGCATCAGGGTAGACAGTGATGTGTGTGCATACCTCGATCAAAACAATACAGGGATGCGCATGCGCATCATACGCGTGCGCACCAACTGGGAGTAAATAGCTGGTATTCCTCCCTGCTCGAGAGGCGGTCCCTCTTTGGAGGGCGCGATAAACACACATCTTTTCTCATTTATGCACAAGATGATTACATTTGGTAAAATGGGACACTTTTGGTAAATTTACTATTGACCCTAATGGTTTCACTTCCGGTATCCATAATGGGCTTCATGGTGAGGCGTGGAACGCACGCCGAGCGGCCATCTTGCCCGAATACCGGAAGTGATAATTACACACAATGTGGAGCTGTTTCTCATTACTATGGCCATATTTTCTATATATACTTTGCTGGCTGCAGTGGGGGGACCCCCCAGACGACGTCTAAGAGGACGAAACGCGTCAGTTGGACCCCACTGCCGCCACACATTTTAAAGATTTACACGTGAGTGTATTTCTCATTTTTAATAAATTCAATATTTGTTTTATGGATTTACACCATGTGGCCTTCCTTTTCTCCTCTCTACCTCATATTATCGCCATCTGCCTTCTAACACCACTCTGAGGGACACACCAGTCCATGGTTTATTTCAAGACCTCCATCTTCATAACCCCTCTGGATTACCTACAATCACTCACCACCTAAGCCTGTTTTGGGCGTACGTCTCTTTGGGTCCAATAGATCCTGTAAGCCTTCCTATTGTCGGTGGTGGTGTGCCTCTTTTTTCTTCACTCCAGATGTCACGCACTTATTGATTTGTTTCTCACATGAAGTCACGTGATCTTTATGGACTATTAGTTATTACCATGGAGGACTTTCTTCCAAGTTTCACTTATATGTTTTCACCATTTTTTGGACTATATTGTCCCCATGTTAGACATTTAAGATTGTTTTAGCGCTACACTTATTTTGTCTTCTCTTTATATGCATATATCATATTGGCCGTGTTAGCTGCTTATTAGGTTTTTTTGGGCAGCGCAGAATTACTTGACGTATTTTATGCAGGGAAAGCAGGAAGTTGTGGAAAGAGATGGCCAGCAGACAGGCAGATTTTTTTTTAAACTAGTTTATATTGGATTGTCAAAAATAATGGTTTGTATTGCTATATTACAATGCGGATGTTTAAATTGAAAGTATGCTGCGACTTTAGATCTGTCAACATACTTTTTTTTTTTTTTTTTTTAATTTACCTACAAGTATCTTTAGCCTCTTCTTGGTTGAGTGAGGCACTTTGGATGTAACCAGGGCTTCACAGATGCATCCTGGGAAGGCTACATCACTAGTGTTTTGCCCCAAATGATATGCACTCCCATACGTTCCTTGAGGTAGACCCAGAGTTCTAAGAAGTAGATGAAGATGGATTCAACTTCCCCTAGGCCTCATACACATGATCCAATTGTTGGCCAATAGAGCGTCAGACTTTTGTCCGAAAGGCATGTGCCGGGAACGTGTCTTGCATACAAACAGTACACAATTGTCAGCCAACACGAAAATAATGACGTACTATATGGAATTTCAGCTCTTGAGCGCCACCCTTTGGGCACCTTCTGCTAATGTCGTGTTTGGTCAGCATTGATTCTGAGCATGCGTGTTTGTACTTTGGACTTGTGTGACGGACTTGTGTACACACGATACAAAAATCTGACAACAGACCGCTGTCCGCCAAAAATTTACTAGCATGCCATCCACCCGAAAGTTGGACAACAATTGTCTGAAGGAGCGTACAAACGGTCGGATTTTAGGCAAACAGTCTGTCATCACACAATTCTCTGCTGAAAATCCAATCCTGTGTATGAGCCTGGCTTTAGTGAGACTGGCTACCATAAGCACGATGGAGAGGGAAAAAAATAAGGTATGCAAAGAATAAAAAGACCCTGCAATTATTTATGAGGAGAAGGAGAAGGAGAAGGAGAAGGAGAAGGAGAAGGAGAAGGAGAAGAAGGAGAATGACAAGGAGAAGGAGAATGACAAGGAGAAGGAGAAGGAGAAGGAGAAGAAGAAGGAGAAGAAGGAGAATGACAAGGAGAAGGAGAAGGTTACTAGTAAAAAGGGGGCATATTTTCTGTATGCATTGGATGCCAGTTCTACTAAATTAGGCCTAGGATACACCTCACTTGTCCCTACTAAAATACGCACTTGCACTCAGTTAAAGGCATGCAAGCCACTAAACAAGCTTGCACAGTATCATCATATACAAGAGCATCTGGCTAGGAGGCAGGATAAAAAAAAAAGAAAAAAAACAAAAAACCACACCACACGCTACAGGACAAAGTTTAAAGGAAGCCGTTACTTTCTCATGGGTTGCTACATCAACCAAAAATGCTTTTTTGTGCCTTTGAGTCTCCTTGGTAACCGATGCGGGCAGAGATTACCCTGAATGCAGGTCACTGGCAGAGTTATGGGTCTTTTTTTTTGTGAATGAATACGAAAGTTAATTGGTCTGTATAAAGTATCTCTGGCATTCGTGCACATAAGTGAACAATTCCTTTGCCAAATTTCTTAAGAAAGCATATAATTCAAGCAATGGTGTGAGGCAGGCCGTTATTTAGAGAAGCTGAAGTTGCCATGTCATTAGGCTTGTTTCCCAGTCAGCCATCTTAATACCTGAAACCTAAATTAGAGCTGCCAAGCACCTTTATAATTACGCCAAAAAGGGGAACCTGACACATTGCTATTTAGTAAACACCACAATGGTTTAAAGGAAACCTGTTCTGAGAGAAGTACATTGGTAATCTCCCTATCAACAGTCATACTGATTCTCTTAACAGTGGTGATTCAAACAAACATACTGCTGGCTGCATTTGTTTTGTTTTTTTTTGGGTTTTTTTTGGCATTTCTCCACCCCAAACCCCCCCCCCCCCCCCCCAATGATCTGCTTAGTAACACTTTCTCTTAGGGTGTCTCCACTCCATAGAGAAGCAATGGAACCACCTTTGGACTGCAGCATAATCAATCTGGGGAGAGGGTAGTATTGGATGTACTAGCAGCTTTAAATGGACTTGACTAAAAATATTAATGTTGAACTGCATCGAACACGTTTTTTAAGCAGTTACAGCAAAGGTTTATTTCCTTTTGGGATAAAGGCTTTACATAAATAAAAGCTGACCTTTGTAAGCACCCAGTGATACATGGTTTGTCTCAACCCTAAAACTGCCACTTTTGCTGCACAGTTTGGTCTGTTAATGGAGGTTGACCAAAGGGTAAAAATAAAAAAAATAAAACACCTTTTGGGTTTAAATACACCTTTAAAAATGCAACAAGTGAGGCAATAACTTCTGATCTACATGATCTTGGTGGGTCAGGGACATACTAAAGCACTTTAAAATAATGATAGCCAGGTAATTGCATCTTAGGAGGTGGTCAGCAATGATGGTACACAGAGAGCGATTTCTTTGTGGGACTGAGAAACTGATTTACTATCTTGTCCTAAACAGCCAGCCAATGCCTTTGCCACACATGATTCATCCTTGGTTCATAAGATAATGGGTCAGAGAACTAGCTGGTGGTGGGGCCAGAATGAAGCCCAGATCGGTAAACAGGTAAGTATTTCATTACAGGTAAGTAATGCTCATTTGTAAAGGCACCTGCCGGTGGAAAGAGATCATGGAGTTGGGCTTTAATGTGAACCGATGACCAGAACATGCACACTAAAGTATTTACATACTGTATTCTGAACAGGCTGCCCAATGCAGCTGGTATGAACCAGTCCTAAAGCTCTCCGATGGAAACAAAATCCCTCCTAACAAGTGGTCTAGTCTATCAAAAAAACAAAACAAAAAAAAAAAAAAAAAAACACCCCAAAATCGATAAAAAGTTTTGACTAGACATACAATAAAAAAGCCCCTTTAACTGTAACTTGGATATGAGCACAGCCTACCTTTGAATTCCAATGAGACATTTTGATTTTGAAATGGCCTCTATGAAATTATAGGTTACCACAATTAATTACTGCTATCACTCACTGTGAAATAATAGTAGATCAAGTCACTTTATTCACCTAGATCCTTTTAATACATAACATACGTTTGCTTATTTGCTGACCTCTTATGCAATTTGTAATATTTATTTCTACACCAGTTAATTATTCAGATGGAAACATGTCTGCCACAAAATCTACAGCAGACAAAATGCCCTAGTCACACCAGCCGAACCAGAAACACTGCCTTCATGACAAACTGGGTCCAGCTTAGGGACATTACAAGAATTCCTTTCTGTATGCAGGACATGAGATCATACAATAGCTGTATCTGGGATACCAAGTGTCTAGAAGAAATGATACATTGGTGAGAACATTGACAAAAAATAAGTGCCACTTGACTTACTAGAAACTCCACTGTGGACTCTTTTTTAAATTTCAAAACGGTAAGAGCCAACTGAAGACATGTTGCATTAGGAAGCGCCTTTATTTTAGGTAAATAAAGTAGAATTGCCATGAACAGTTTTTTATACACCCTTTCGCAGCTAGCTTGCTAAAACCCAGCTTCAGGTTAAATTTTTCTGCTTTGTTTTTTTAGCATACCTCAGTTGTTGTCTTTGGGTTAAATGACACCCAGTGTCAATTATCTGGGAAGACCGAGGACATATTGTGAGTACAGGGAGTTTTGAACCTCCCATCTAAGGAGGCATCACCGTGGCACCCTGTACTCAAGTGTAATAACGCAGAGACATCAACGCTGCTCTCTGCATCATTGACAACATCCCAGAGCAGATCTGAGAAAGGAAGATGACCCTACACATCACATTTTTGGTTTAAAGAGGACATTTTTTTTTTTTTTTTTTTTTTACAGGAGGGCACAATACACTATTGGTGTAGACCTCCACAGTAAGGGGGAACAATTGGAGAGATGAGGGTCAAAGCGCCGAGTTGGGCATTACATTTTAAAGTATATATACACACACACACACACACACACACACACACACACACACACACACGACCACTACCAACACAAATCCAAAAACAGTTTGTTATTTTTTTTCCTTTATAATAGAATATTCAATCCTAAAATCACTCCTTTATGCCCCTGTAGACAAATTTATATCCAGCGTGACTGATTTACTTGCACACATGCAACCTATAAATTCTGAATAATTTGAATGCAGCTTAATTGGTCAAAATTAAAGCAGTGGGTTGCCAGGTTGGCAAAATTAGATCTGAAAATTAGAGAGTTTGCAGCCAAACAGTGACAACAGCCGTTCAGATACGGTCACTGTTCGGGTATTCTGAAAGCCACAGGAGCAGTGGCTTACAATACAATAGCTGGCAGGGGAGATTTATTGTATGTGACCAAGGTATGGAACACAGGACACCATGAGCCATAATCATAAGTCTTAGCAATGGGGTGGGCTAAATGGAACAAAAAAAAAAAAACAAAAAAAAAAAAAAGAAAGAAGAAGAAGTTTGTCATTATGTTCTAAACGAAAACACCACAGCAAGGATATATCGGATAGGTCATTGGGCAGAGCCATGAAAATGATTTCTTAATCATTATTCATGTAACTAATACTATGATAAAGTGAGGCCCAGAGTGAGCGCAAAGTAATGGAGCGAGCAGAGGGCCAGCATGACAGGAGTGAGAAGGGGACATCAAGGAGTTAAGGATAACAGTGTAAAAGTGGGGAGAGGTGGATTAGAAAAAAAGGAAAGGTGAGGGCAGTGGCGTCAGCAGGGGGGGCGGATTGTGGTTGAAGCCCCGAGTGGGTCCCCAAAAAAAACGGGTCTCAAGTGGGCAATGTTCTATTAATAGCCCCGAGCGTGGACCGATCTGATGCCGAGCACAGCCGAGTCACATAGCAGGTCCCGCCTTCTGGAGCCTGCAGCGCCTATGATGGACGTCCCACTGGTCCAATGGAGGGACGTGTGATGTCCATCATAGGCGCTGCAGGCTCCAGAATGCAGGAATTACAATGCGGCCGCCGCTCCACATCTGTGAGATCCCCGCTCAGCTCTCCTCTGAGTCCTCTCCCTGCTTGCTGTGATGATGGGTGTGCACAGTACACCATGGCTGAGCTGTTGCAGGACACATGAAGTCTCCTGGTCAGGTAGGTCAGTGTGTGTCACTACCGTCAGTGTATGTATGTCAGTGCGTTTCAGGTAGGTCAGTGTTTGTAGGTCAGTGTGTGTAGGTCAGTCATTAATTTCAGGCAGGTGAGTTTAGTGGTCAGCATTGATGGGCTTCGGTAAGCCAGGCAGCAACCAGCAAGTGAGCTTACCCCCCCACCCCACAACCACAGCGACCAGCCAAAAAACCCCACGCCACTAACGTGCCCCCCCCCCTTGCCAGCTTTGGACTTCGGGCTGAAGCCCCTGGTCTTTTTGCCACCTAGCAACACTCCTGGGGGAGGGGTTTAGTTTATTGGATAGGGGGTTCCCTGGGCAGCATTGCAGGGAGAAGTCTAGACAGGGAACAGTTTGCCACCCACCCTCTGTTTTGTTGTGTGTTCATTTTGCTTTATTTCAGGTGCAGTGCAAGAAGGACATGTCATGGCAACAATGGAATTGGCGGTGGTGGTCTTTGATGGTGGCAAGATAACCTACGAGATGGAAGTGTGAGGGACTCATCGGTGGTATAGGCCCTCTGGTGTATTCCAGCTAACATGCTTTAGCTGGATGATGGTAATGGTTGCACTGCGGGTAATGGGTTGTCTCCGAGCTGGTGTTACACGGCCGGAGACCTAGTTCGGAAAAAGGCCCGCAGTGTAGAAGTGGAACAGAGCGAAGTTGGGAAGTGCCGTCAAAGACCACCGGGGGGGAGCAACTGATAGTTGGAGTTTTGTTATGTAAAAAGATTGTTATACATTTTATTTTTGAATAAAAAGGCTGCTATGGCCAGTTATACTCCATCTCAAGTATGGTCTCATTAATTGTAGGTAAAGTTAAGTGGGGTAAGGGGTGGAGTATACAAATGGTTGGCAGTCACAAGAAGGTGGAACATCTCATCTACCCTGGTTATGCCGGGTAAAGGATTCCAGTGAGATATGGAAATTCCCATGCACATTCCAGTAGAGGCCTCACATAACATGAAGGTTTTGCTTAGTCTGCATTATAGGATACGTGATTGTGGGCTTTGCTGAATTAAGGTGTATGTTCAGGCTCAACATTTTTTACTAGTACAGAAAAATACGTGTTGATGCTCCTACTTTGCTCTTTGACAAAACAGTGATATAAATTTAATAAACCAAGATAAAACTGAACTAGCTGGCGATCGCACCTCTTATATTCCCTGAGGTCTAGTGTAGGTAGTGTCCCTTCTAAGCCCTTATATTACATAGTCTCGATGAAATGCCTTTTATAAAGAAAAAAATAAATAATTATTTCATTTTGCCAGCTTTCATATTTTAATTTTCAGTTAATATGTAGCTAAGCCCTTGATGCAGTGAGATCTCACCACCACGCCTTGTGGCTGTTCACCATAAGGCTCTCTCTTCTGTTCTCCTGAAGAAAAAGTGCAACTGTTGCTAAATATGCTATCCTCTGAGAGCATTATACATGAAGAGCCGCAAAGTGTTAAATCTTCAATGCACACCAGTGTCTTCACTGGTCTGAAAACCAATGCATGCGTCATCAGCCCTGCCTACCTTTTTCTGATGCATTACAGTGAACAGACCTCTGCTCCCCTTCCTCATCCCCAGAACTCCTCCTTGTGCACAGGAAGTTGTCAGCTCAAACATTTCTGGCAGGATCAACCGGTATTTTTTGTAATCCTCAAATACTGAGTAGACAAAACAAAAACACTTTCAATAGGGTTTTCAACAAACCAACGTGGAGCAAATAAGGGAGGTGTTCATGGTTTGGGTTTACAGTGGGGACGGAAAGGATTCAGACCCCCTTAAATTTTTCACTCTTTGTTATATTTCAGCCATTTGCTAAAATCATTTTAGTTCATTTTTTCCCCCCCTCAATGTACACACAGCACCCCATATTGACAAAAACACAGAATTGTTGACATTTTTTTGCAAATTTATTAAAAAAGAAAAAAAACTGAAATATCACACGGTCCTAAGTATTCAGACCCTTTTCTCAGTATTTAGTAGAAGCACCCTTTTGATCCAATACAGCCATGGAGTCTTTTTGGGAAAGATACAACAAGTTTTTCACACCTGGATTTGGGGATCCTCTGCCATTCCTCCTTGCAAATCCTCTCCAGTTCTGTCAGGTTGGATGGTAAACATTGGTGAACAGCCATTTTTAGGTCTCTCCAGAGATGCTCAATTGGGTTTAAGCAAGGGCTCTGGCTGGGCCATTCAAGAACAGTCACGGAGTTGTTGTGAAGCCACTCCTTCGTTATTTTACCTATGTGCTTAGGGTCATTGTCTTGTTGGACAGTAAACCTTTGGCCCAGTCTGAGGTCCTGAGCACTCTGGAGAAGTTTTTCGTCCAGGATATCCCTGTACTTGGCCGCATTCATCTTTCCCTCGATTGCAACCATTCATCCTGTCCCTGCAGCTGAAAAACACCCCCACAGCATGACGCTGCCACCACCATGCTTTAGTGTTGGGACTGTATTGAACAGGTGATGAGCAGTGCCTGGTTTTCTCCACACATACCACTTAGAATTAAGGCCAAAAAGTTCTATCTTGGTCTCATCAGACCAGAGAATCTTATTTCTCACCATCTTGGAGTCCTTCAGGTGTTTTTTTAGCAAACTCCATGTGGGCGTTCATGTGTCTTGCACTGGAGTAGAGGCTTCCGTCGGGCCACTCTGCCATAAAGCCCCGACTGGTGGAGGGCTGCAGTGATGGTTGACTTTCTACAACTTTCTCCCATCTCCCGACTGCATCTCTGGAGCTCAGCCACAGTGATCTTTGGGTTCTTCTTTACCTCTCTCACCAAGGCTCTTCTCCCCCGATAGCTCAGTTTGGCAGGACAGCCAGCTCTAGGAAGGGTTCTGGTCATCCCAAACATCTTCCATTTAAGGATTATGGAGGCCACTGTGCTCTTAGGAACCTTAAGTGCAGCAGAAATTTTTTTGTAACCTTGGCCAGATCTGTGCCTTGTCACAATTCTGTCTCTGAGCTCTTCAGTCAGTTCCTTTGACCTCATGATTCTCATTTGCTCTGACATGCACTGTGAGCTGTAAGGTCTTATATAGACAGGTGTGTGGCTTTCCTAATCAAGTCCAATCAGTATAATCAAACACAGCTGGACTCAAATGGAGGTGTAGAACCATCTCAAGGATGATCAGTAGAAATGGACAGCACCTG
The DNA here is from genome assembly GCF_042186555.1 of Aquarana catesbeiana. Lineage (NCBI taxonomy): Eukaryota > Metazoa > Chordata > Amphibia > Anura > Ranidae > Aquarana > Aquarana catesbeiana. The sequence goes on along the minus strand of NC_133334.1, from coordinate 86,121,079 downwards.
AATTAAATATATGAGTATCACAGCAAAGGGTCTGAATATTCAGGACCATGTGATATTTCAGTTTCTTTTTTAATAAATCTGCAAAAATGTCAACAATGCTGTGTTTTTCAGTCAATATGGGGTGCTGTGTGTACATTAATGAGGAAAAAAAATGAACGTAAATGATTTTAACAAATGGCTGCAATATAACAAAGAGTGAAAAGTTTAAGGGGGTCTGAATACTTTCCGTCCCCACTCTACGTACTTTAAAGCAATATTAAACCCAAAAGCAAAAACACATATATTGCAGTTTACCAATTCTTAAATTCTTAGATGTGTTGGCTGCATTCAATTTTTTTTCAGGCTGTTAGTATAACCTGGTGATGTAGCCAGCAAGTCTTTTTTTATTATTTTTTTTTTCCACCAAAAAGTAGAACTTCCATATTAAGGACTCCTAACCCCCTGACATGCCACTTTTTTTTTTGGGGGGGGGGGTAGTGGGTACCTAGTTTTCACAGGTACCTAGCTCCCACTTACGATTTGGCCCCCTAGGCGACTCGAGCAGAAGTTCTTCTCTCCCCCTGCCTCCTTGCAGTCTTCTGGGACCGGTGATGTCCTTTTCACAGGTCCCAGAAGATTGCCCCACCATTGAGAAAGCGCAGTGTGCATCCGGCTGTGAAGCCCCAAGCTGTCACAGCCGTGTGCCCACACTTGCACTTGTGATGCCCGCGCCGGAAAGAATCGAGGGAGAGAACAAGGGTTCATGCGGCCGCATCGCTGGATACTGGAACAGGTGAGTGTGTTTATTAAAAGTCAGCAGCTACAGCTTTTTGTAGCTGTTGACTTTTAATAAACACAAAACCGAGTGGAACTCCGCTTTAAGAACAAGCTCTCTTGCAGATGTATCAGTTACAGAGAGGAGACAAATATTTTAAGACTGGCAGGGATGCTTGCAATAATCAGCTTTTATTTATTTCTGTAAAACTTTCATCCCAATAGGAAAAAAACAGTTTGCTCTAACTGGAGTAATAGCTGGAGTTTGCTTCAAATTGTTAGTGTATCTAAATCTGCTAGTACATCTAATACTCCCCTTTCCCCCAGACTGACAATACTGCTGTCTGCTGTGCCCCCTGTACTCATTGCTCCAGAGTGGGGGCACTCTAATACTTCCTGTGTTACCGGCCGGTGTTCTATCAGATTAGCAAACCCGTCAGATAGGTAACAGAAGTGACGTTCTGTCAGCTCCGGCTGCGTTCCACCACTACCAGGTTTGCAAATCTGACAGAACACCTGTAGTCAGAAGGTGGCATCAGACATCTTACTACACCCAGCTACGGCTTGAATGTTAGAGTAATTTGAGAAATAAAGTGAGCGTATATAAATAAATACTAGTATATTGACATCTGTGATGCTGTTTGGATGTTTAATTTTGAAATCCCCAAAATTTTAGTGCTGAGCAGTGCGGGGGTGTACCAACATGGCCTCCGCCACCTTCCTACTGCTGGTGTCCAGCTTCTTGCTAGATGTAGTAAGTTGTCCACTGCCTTCTTCTGACAGAATGCACGCGCAGCGGACAGAACGTCCCTTCCATTACATTATCTAACGGGTTCGCTAATCTGATAGAACACCAGATCACTAGGTGAGAACAGAGGGAGGAAAAAAATAAAGCCTTAAAAACAAATGCAGCCAACACATCTAATGATTGGTAAACTGCAATAGATTACATTTTGGTTTTGGGTTGAATACTGCTTTAATGTAAAGTCAAAACATTTGGGCTTCATTAGACAGTGCTGTAAAATTTGGGTTAGCGTGGTGAGTCCTTTGATATGGAGTACTCACACCTTGTATCACAGTTGTGCAAATGTCTACTACATGAAGTTTCACTGTCTTACATTACACAGTGAGATAAAAATCACTCTTGTGGACAACTATAGTCGGGGAATATTAAATGATGTTATGCAAAAAATTTAAAAAAAAATAAAAATTTACATACACAAATATCTGCTTTGCCATACAGGAAAACTAACAGACGGAAAATAGCCCGTGTGGTCTAGGAAATTTAGAGATCAACTTCAGTCTTACAGCAGCAAAAAAAAAAAAAAAAAAGCACATATACTGTAGAGGAGTTTATAAATATATATCTTGTATAAATATAAGAGTCTATTCTGAAAGTCACATACTGTACTATTTTTGCTTCAGTCTGTATTGTCCGGTATTGGGATGTCTGAACCTCGCCCTTTCACACTCCTGTGCATGCAGGAACGTGTATAGTGGATTAGAAGTTCAGTAGATAGTAAGGGACAATTCTATCTGAAAAGGTTTCCATCTTTCAGCACTCTATTTCCATCTGTCAGTTCATCTATAAACACATATACCAGCCTTACAGATTTGAGAGAATCATTTCCTTGCGTGGGAAGAAATCATTCTCTTATTAGGAGGTGGCCGCAAGGATTTGTGGTTTGGATTTCATCCAAAGACTTGTTAGTTGGTTTTAATTGCTGAAAGAATGTATATAAAAATTTTAGTAAAAGGCTTTTTTTTTTTTTTTTTTTTTTTTTTAATTATTGTCTAAAAGGCTCCATTTCTCTTCATTAGTAGCGGGTTTTGACATGAAACTGTATGCATTTACACTGATCAGCCATAACATTATGACCACCCACCCAATACAGAGGTCCCCCTTTCCAGTGGCAGGTGGCACCCGGGCGCCCCCCCCCCCCCCTTGCCACTCCAACCCCTATATGAATAGATAGATTCATTCATAACATGAGCTCTATCAGCGGCCACCCCCTATTTATGCGTCCAGCCCCTTTCAGGACACCGGGCGCCTGAATTACAGCGGCGGGGGTATTTTTTTGAAGCACCTGATTAGAGCCATAGGCTTCAAAATAGGGTGGGCTTGTGGCACAGAGCATTGCACCATGAGCCCCTCCCAGGTTGTTACAAAAGCGAATTAATATTAGCTAAAGAAACACTGATCCTCAATCCGGCCAAACCTGTTTTCCGAATGGCCAAAAAAATCAAATAAAATAAAATAAAAAATAAAAAAGGAGTCCCAATTGGCCGCCAAGGAGGAGGGAGGAAACAGAAGCCACTGGGATGGAGAGCAGTGGAAGGGAAAGTAGTCCGCAGCCGCCAAGCAAGTGAAGCCGCCTGGGAAGCCCAGAAGAAGCGCTGCCCACCATAGATGAGGTAAGTGCTCCAGAAGTGACCGACAAGGGGAGGGGGGGGGGGTAGGTGGTGGTTCTGTTTGCTGCTTCCCCCAAAAAAATATGCGATTGGGTATTCTTTGCAAAGTGTAGCTTCACCCAATTTATTAAGCTCTGGGGCAACTGCACGTTACAAAGTGCACAGTCTATTTGTCCTTAGTAAATCAACCCCATAGAGTTTGACAGGCTAGGTGGGACACATGTGCCCTTCTCCAGCAGCTAAACACTGGAGCCCCATGCACTGGCGCTAAATGGGCAGTGTGCATGGGGCTTTAATGTTGCACAATGTGCAAAACACAAATGCACCTAGCGATACAAAAATTTAGGGAAGTATGCACCCCAGAGACAAATGTTTGGAACACAAGAAGTCTGCGTTATGGGCATTCTTTCCTGGGCACATACTGCCCTAAACCTTGTACCACTAGGTGCGCTGTCCAGTCCCATCAGCAGCTGTCAGATTCTCATAGTGTTGGACAGGCTGCCAGCAGTGGGGCTAGATGCAACACCTGATCAGAGTGTGATACCGTTGCTGAGGACGTCATGTGACGAAGCGCGCACAACGGCATCACGCTCTGTCAGTATGCTCCACGGCATAGGAGAGAGGAGGACGCTGCTTAGCAGCTGGCAGCCTTATACCTTGCGCTCCATATGCTTGTTTGGAGGGACTCTTTTTTTATACACTTAACTATAATCTGCACTTTGTCTGGCAATCATTGCTGTCCTAATCCATCTGGACAGTAATCCATAATTAGTGTCTGGATTTGGTAGTTTTATTTATTTTCTCATTCAATTTTTGTTTGATTGAGACTTTGTATTATTTTTTATTTTGTATTATTTAAAGTGGCCATATTTAAAGTGGCCATACGGTATTACGCTATGGAAGCTCTCTTTTTTTTCCTAAATATATGAGTGGAAGCAATATCTTCAAGGATTTAAAAGCACAGGATATATCCAGCACAATATCTGGCAGCAAGGTGATCCATCCCCCAATACAGGCGGATTACCCCGCTGGGGGGCTTGGGGAGCTGACTACAACATAAGGATCCATCAGATGGAAGTAATCCAGCGTATCACATCATAAGCGGTATACCCCTGTTGGGGTTCTGGGAGCTGGTGAGTAAGCAACCAAAGGGGGAGCACGAGAGTCACCTGACAAATTATTGCAGCACCAAGTCACCTGTGAGAATCTGCATGAGTCATTTAACATCAATATATGGGACTGTCATAATATCTGTTGAAAATTTAATTGCTGCTGTCTCCTGTGCTACTGAGTAGTTTTTGGTCTATGTAATTTATGATGATTACATGTAACGTATCAGATTAGGATAGTAATATATATTAATATATATATATATATATATATATATATATATATATATATATATATATATATATATATATATATATATATATACATACATACATACACATACACACACATCACCGTATTGCTATATGGTTCCTAGTAAATGCACTATATGGAATCCAGTTTCTGGTCTCTTTCCCAGATGCAGTAGGATCCAGTAAGCTGTGCGACACCTGGTCTTATCATAATCTATTGAACATATGAGCACTGGTAAAGTACCTATTTGGCGGCACTACCCATATTGTAAATAAGGGGGTTTGTACACATTGCATACCCCTTAGATTTATAACTATAAGTAGGGGGTGCTAAATTACTGGCTATCCCAGTATTTAAACATATTGATTAATATACGATATCTTTTTAGGTAGCGCCAATACACCCTATCCTTCATTCCTAGATGCAACACCTGCACCCTCCGTCCGCAACTAAATGCCAGAGCACCGTGAACCGGATCTAAAATGCCCATTATGCATGGGGCCTAAAGAGAAACTTTTAGAACAGGGAATTTTCAGTGGGCGCGTGATACAGTAGTGGCATGAGAGGGGAATCAGTAAGAACTTCAGGGGAACACAGACATTTTTTTACTATCTTTCCCAGTTAAATTTGGGGGACCGGTCCTTTTCAACAGAGCAGCGTGGGTGGGATAAAAATGGTAAGTTCCATCTTCTGTACAGGTATGGCCTTGGATTAAGAAATGTTATAACTTGACGGGGTCTCTAAGCTGTAGCCTATAGATATGATTAACCACCTGGGATAGTATGGGGTTTCTACCTGAAATTAAAAAAAAAAAAAAATATCTTTGCCACAGAATGAAGAAAGCTTAATTCTCAAGTTTTTACGTGCCAAATGCAAAAGGCAGATTCTACATTCAGTATAACAGTATATGAAAAAAGAAACTGAAATTGTAGAGGAACAGAATCTCCCTCTGCACAATTATTTCACACCTGGCTTCTTTTACTGGCATCAACCCATGGCACAGAGGCGGAGGAGCAAACTTTTATCATTAAGCACAGTACAGTTTTTTTTTTTGGCAGAAATTATGAAAACTATACACTGGGATATGACAAGAGCACTTCTCTAGGGGAAAAAAAAAAAAAAAAAAAAGGGGGAGCGAGTTTCTATTTCCCATCTGAGTTTTGGAGAGGGGCTAAGTGGCAAATAACTAAGTCTTCCCTTATTCCCTTGTTCTGTGAAACAATTTATTTAGGCTCCAGATTATCTAGTCTGGAATGTGGTTAGGGAGGTTGCTACTTGTGCCAGGAATGATGAAGAGCACATTAAGAAGGTTAAGATTGGAGGTTGGCAAAGTCAGCGGGCTTACCAACTTTCACTCATTACCAGACATGGGTGCAAATCTTGAAATTTTATCTCTGGACATCTCTGCTTTTCAGCACTTGCCAGCTTTAAATCATTGTTTTTCCCACTTCTGAAATACATGTGGGTGAACTCTTATTTTTCCAAAGGATTTGGAATTCTGTCCAGGCACTTTTGTGATTCATACACTTCTGCCAGATAGCGGAGCTAGGAGAGGGAAAACACTCGCTTTTATAGGGTTAATGAATACATTGATATCACCTCCCTGCCCTCAGCCTTCTGATTAGATAATTAAAAGGCGCAGCAACAAACTGAAGTCATCAGCTCTGCTCACTCTGCTTTTCCTACTGTCAACATGCTGCCCGATCGCACATACAGAAAAGTCTTATTGGTTCCCAAAATTGACCCCCACTCGCAGTCTGCTATACTGAGGACTTGAGAAGAAGAAAAAAAAAAAAAAAAAAAAAGAAAAAAAGAAGGTATAGGGCACTGGATCTCTTAAAGCAGGTTTTTCCAGTCAGGTCATAAGTATAGAAGGAAAGGTTTTCCTTTGGCATCTCAAGATCAGTGGAGGATCCTAAGGGGCAATTAGTATGATTAAATGGTTTCTGATGCCTAAACTGGATTAACAGGCATCTGGGGGAGGTCATACCAATTAGCCCTGAGGATCCCTCAGTCTAATGCTGGCCATACACTATACAGAAAATCGGCCGAACCCATTTTCAAAAAACGAACGTTTGACCGTGACCGCAAACGATCGTGCCATCATATAATGTCCGATAATCTGTTCAGTGGACATGAATAAATAATTTTGTGTTCGTTTTTTTACATATACCTAGTGCAGGCAGTTCGGACGGGAAACACATTAACCTTGCAATTTATCGTACGTTCGGCAGAAATTTTCCAAACATGCCGTTCGTTTTTTTTCCACAAAAACGTCACAAACGATTATCGATTTGTACCCACTAACTTGCCGAAAAACAAACGAAGTGTCCATACGAACGATTTTTCGGACGACTTTTCGTATAGTGTATGGCCAGCATAAGGCTGGCCATACACCTATAGATTATCTGCAGATTTTCTATGGTTAGATGGAAAAAGTGGGAGATTCCTCCATCCACACAGTTTAGTGAACATGGAGAGATCCTTTGCACATTTTCTATCTAACCATAGAAAATCTGCAGATAATCTATAGGTGTATGGCCAGCTTTAAAGTACACACTTTGTTCATCCCTACTAAGCACCGAGGAAGGAGGGCCCTTTCAACCCCCAAAATCTGGGATTCTATGTTCTGTCTTTGGTACTTTCCACCTTGCACATACAGTGCTATACTGAGAATGTCAGCGTTAGTTTTTTTTTTTTCTGGGGGGGGGGGTTTATATCACTGTACTAACAGATATACTGTAGATAAAAGAAAAACACATCTGCTTGGTCTTGCTAAGAGCCCTCAACGTTTCTGGAGTTGAGGGAAAGATGGATGGTGCTAAATACAGGGATATTCTTGAGCAAAACCTGTACCACTCGGTGTGTGATTTGAGGCTAGGACAGAGGTTCACCTTCCAGCAGGACAATGACCCCAAACATATCTGGACCATGCAATGGCCTAGTTCATATCCAGGATATGTAGCAAAGTATTATTTTTAAACACTTGTGTACAACGCCTTATGGTTACACTGTACTACTGTAATGGGGCGTACAAACGGTCGGACTTTGACCGGACTGGTCTGACGGACACCGACGGACCAAATCCGGCGGACAATCCGATCGTGTATGGGCTTCACCGGACCTTCAGCGGACTTTTCCAGTCGCAAATCTGACAGACTTTAGATTTGGAACAGGCTTCAAATCTTTACGTCGTAACTCCGCTCGTCTGTATGCTAGTCCGATGAACAAAAACCCATGCTAGGGCAGCTATTGGCTACTGGCTATCAACTTCCTTATTTTAGTCCGGTGTACATCATCACGTAGGAATCCGTCGGACTTTGGTGTGATCGTGTGTAGGCAAGTCCGTTCGTTAGAAAGTCCGTCGGAAGTCCGCTGGAAAATCTGTCGGACCAGTCCGGTCGAAAAGTCCGCCCGTGTGTACGCGGCATTATAGTATCATTTGCAACAGGCATTTTTTTTTTACTCTTTTGTACAGTCCCTTGTGTTTACACTTTTATATAAATGTAACATTGCATATAAATTAATAATAGCATACAGCTGACAAGTAGTCCAAGCCTAACTTTCCCACCATCAGTAAATATTACTTTGCAATCTGTCAGAATAACTATATAAAAGCACAGCATTAGGAGCTATACACAATGGGCTAGGATCCTCCTGGAGTCTGTGGCATTGCTTGTCTGCTTCTAAGATGGCACTTGCAGGTTCTTGCACACATAAAACTTTATTTCTTACAATTTAATGCTCATCTCTGATGCACAATAGATGTGTCTGCACAGACCACTCTACACTCCTTCTCAGTCCTATGATTGATCCAGGCTCACACATATCCATAGTGACTTCCACATACACACCCAAACACACCCACACACAGCTGTGTCTCAGACTTTGCCTCTATTCATGGGGGAGTTCCCAGAGAACAAACTCAATGCTGATAACAAGTGAATGATTTGTAGAGGTGGGAAGGAGGGTGGGAGCCATGGCGGGTGTATCTGTATGAGTCTCAACAAGAACCTTTTTACTACAAATAAGCGTCCATGCATTCTTGTCTCTGTGTGAGAGTATAGGACAGATCATCTGTCACCTCAAATCTGCAGCCTTCAGAAGGACTACAGAAAAATAAATGAAAAAAAACCCAGCCACAGAATTGCAAACCAGTGTTCATTACAGAGTCTGTGCACCCAAAATCTGAGGTGTCCGCTTTCAGAGGTTGCTGGTGGATGTAACATCTTATTTCTATCTTTAGAGTACATGCATATGGCTGTATGAAAATGCAACAACTAGTATGCAGGACATTGCTAGCAAAAGCTGGCCTCAAAATTTTGCTTAAAAAAAAATAAAATTAAAAATGCTCTGAACATTGTTTGCATGCAATATTTGACTAAGGTTTACATGCATACAAGTGTACAGGGTTAATGCAGCCCACTGCTTGCTAGGACGCAGGTAGCTGTTGCCCCTAAGCATCCTCAGTTGCTGAGACACAGGCGGCTTTTGCTTCCTAGCATCCTCTGCTGATACTGCAGTCTTGGATTCAGGCCCAAACTTTTATATGCACACAGAAAAAAAAATAAATAAATAAATAATAATAATAATAATAATAATAATAATAATAATAATAATAATAATACACAGTCCATACATAGAACCTCAGATGAAGATTTTCTTTTTTTTTTTTATTGATCTGAAGGTAGCACAGTTTTTGTATATATTTTGAGGAGAGGACATTCAAATGCAAAAAAATACAAAACAAAACAAAACACAAAAAAAAACACACTGCAAATGGATGAAATCAAACATTTACATGTAGCCATTTCCCACTTTGTATATAGTGTACAGATAGACATTACACACTGTTTATATGAAACAGATTAAAATCAATGTGCAGTTCTGCATGAACATGATCACACCCTATAATTATCTACACTTGCCTCCTTTTCCTGGCACTGTACTGCCATGGCACACAGCAAACCAGAGCAGCTCTGTCATCAAAAGAACAGATCACAGGGAGAGATTAACAATTGACCTCAAAGAGCTATTAATACAACCACACCCTTACTGTATGAGCATGCAGACAGACACAGGTGAACTCTACTGCCGATAGATGCCTCAATAACCAAAAAATGTCAAATAGGTGCACTGCCACATGTGCAAAAACGCAGACGTGAATACACAAAACAGCATCACATGGGGGGTGATTTACTAAAAAGCAAACAGACTGTGCACTTTGCAAAGTGCAGTTGCACTCTGCAAGGGCAGTTGCTCCAGAGTCTAGTAAAATGAGGAAAATTTCACAAAGAATACCCAATCACGTGCAAGGAACATGGGGGGAAAAAAAAAAAAAAAAAGGCTTTTTTGCTTGCACGATGGAAACAGAGCTTCTGCTCATTTACCAAGCTCTGGAACAACTGCTCTTACAGAGTACAACTGCACAGTCTATTTGCCTTTAGTAAATCACCCACATAGTGTGCTAAAAAAATGGTCCTTTTATAATATACTTCTCCATTTAGACTTTGTCAGCTGTAGGCTACATTCACCCAGGCGATTAAGGCTCTTGCGAATTGTAGAGGCAGGCCCCGTTCACTATATTGACAGGTTGCTGGTGGCCGCAGCCATTTGCCACTATCTGCACAGCCAGCAATTACCTTTGCATGTATGTGAATGAGCCCTAATGCTTGATAGAGTGCTTATTCATAAGGATATGCGAAACACATCAAGATTTTTTGATATTATCTTGATATTCGTTAAATGTTTTTTTACAGTGCGTTCACAATTAAGCGATGGCTACATGAGGTTGATTTTAAATATTGTGTGTATGTTTCAAAATGGAAAAGGCCTGGGATCTGGTGTCTCCTAGCTGGGGGTATGAAGGACTGGTTCCCTTGGGGCAGCATGGATTTTGTAGTCTTGTGTTTTTTAAAATTAGTTGAGGAAAAAGAAAAAAGAAAAAAGGAACGAAGAAAAAAGAAAAAAAGGAACGAAGAAAAAAGAAACGAAGAAAAAAGGAAAAAAGGAACGAAGAAAAGAAGAAAAAAAAAAAAGAAGAAAAAAAGAAGAAGAAAGAAGAAGGAGAAGAAAGAAGAAGGAGAAGAAAGAAGAAGGAGAAGAAAGAAGAAGAAGAAAGAAGAAGGAAGGAAGAAGAAGAAGACTAACCACTTAAGTTATGTGCAGATGAAATAAAATAGACGGGAATTTTGTTTCACATGATTGGATAACTGAAGTGAATATTTACACAGTTTATAGTGGGAAGATTCTCAACTACTTTAGTAAATCAGCCTCCGTTCTCCATTAAGGAGAAGTCAGTACTTAAGTTCTTTTGTCCACACACACACGCTGTGGTCATTATGAGGAATTCACACTCTCCTGCTGAATTCTTTGTTTTTTTTTTAAATGTAGAATGTAAAATGGGAGGAAAGGAACATTCAACCCCCCCCCCCCCCCCCCCCCTCGGTGAAAAAATGGTTTGGGAGCCGAAGCCTAGAGATTTAGTAGAGCAGTGAGTTCGATAAAATCTCCAATCCTGGGCCCCGGTTTTCTGAATTACCATCAAACTAATTGGGCAGGTGTTTGCTGGGTTTTAGTAGAGGCCCAAACTATGGTTCTGGGCTTCACCCTGGCAGACAGAGGTCTCTGCCCAGGAAAGGTCAGAAAGGATCTACTTAGGAGACACGTGGGAGCCAGAGCAGCAATGGGCTGCTAGCTGTACAATAAAAAATGTGTGTGTGAAGACTGTCTGCAGGAGATAAAACAAGGGCCTGAAGCAGGGGTATAAAACACTAATTCATTGCAGCCCGCCTCAGCATTTCAGGTTGCCCTAAAAAGGGCCAGTTGTATCTGTAAGACTATATAAAATTTATGCAGGGGCAGAAACTTAACCATGCCCCCCCCCCCCCCCCCCCAATTGAACCACATTGAATGGTGGGAATGGCCAAATTGCACAGCAGAAGGATCTTAAAGGGGCAATAAATACCAGGAGTGCGCTACGTACAGAGTGCAGGGGTGCGCTATGTACAGAGTGCAGCTTACCATGTGATGACTTATCCTACACTGCACCTGCATCTCCCTTGCAAGTGCAAGGATCTGTAGGAGCGGCCAAAAGAAAAAGCTGTAATTGTAAAAACAGAAGGCTTCTGTGTTTGCAAGTGACAGTGGTGAGTGGAGGCGAGAGAACAGAGTTTCGTCACGTTCCAGCTGATAAAAAGCCCTGGGTGCGAGGGTTCACATGAAATGGCCTGGCGGGCCGGATTTGGCCCATGGAACCTATGTTTGACACATGTGGCCTAAATGGTAGAGCCAGAGCAGCAGTGCTGCATGTTTAAGCCAGGAGGCTGATGATCCTTTGTTTGGTAAACCCCTGTGGAGGGAAAACTCATTTTTGATTTCTTGAATTTTCTTTTAATAAAATTGTGCAAGAAAAGCGCTTAAATAGTTAGTGAGTGGGGTCTGTTTGAAGCGGGTTCTCACACTAAAAATAAAGCCATTTGGGTGGACTAGCCCTCAAAATAAACTTACAATAGTGGAATTTAATTTGCTGATGGGTGCTGGGCTGGTGTAATCTCATAATAAATGTATAAAATAAACAGATTTATTGTGTGCAAACACCTACGAGTACAAACAAAATCTGCTCATAGTAACCGTCTATGAAGATCACAGGGACTTTTCTGTTCTCAGAAGTAACAAAGGAAGGCTTATCCCTGTAACTGTGCCAGGAAATGTATAAAACCTTTCATATTAACACTTTGTAATTAGGTTTACTAGTTCTTCCTTCCTTCCCTGGATAATACATGGCTGCTCTACGTTTTTATCAATGGAAATAAACAATGGGGCAGCGCGGCTATGCCGCCGGCAAAGCGGCGCTTTTAACCCTTTTTCGGCGGCTAGTGGGGGATAAAACCGCCCGAATACCGCCGCTAAAACGATGGTAAAGCGACGCTAAAAATATCAGCGTTTTACCGATGACACCCCCACCGCCTCAGTGTGAAAGGGGCCTATGTAAACGGACTCTGAACGTGTGTCCATGGTATCAGTTTGACATCAGTTAAAGTAAAACTTTAGTCAGAAAATTAGGTCCTGCTAGATCACTTCAGGCTAGCCCCTTTTGCAGGTATCTGCCTATACGGTTTAAAATCACCGTCCTGCAAGCGCACCACCAGTGTGAAAGCATTTGGGCTTTCACACTGGGGCTGCAGAAGAGGCCATTTACAGGCACTTTTCAGATGCTATTTTTAGTGCAAAAACAGTCTGTAAAACGCCTCAGTGTGAAACTAGCCACCCTACTCTACAGATGCTCAGTTGCGCTCCAGTTTTAGGCACTGCTGAGTTTGTAGAGGCCGAGCTACCTATCACTTACAGCCAAGGAAGCTGATTGTGTTTGATCTTCAACTGCCATTGTGCTGCAAATGTGACCAGTTATACCAGCAGTCTTTTAATGGTTTGACAGTTTGGTTGAGGATACAAGCAAATGTGACAGTTAGCAATCCCAGCATTTTTTTTTTTTTAAACGGTTAAACTGATGGGTTTTGTTCCGTTTTACTGCTGTTCAGGGGCTCTGGGCTTCAGCAAAATGGCAGCCTCCAGCAAGGAGAACCTGGAGCAATGCTGGAGGCAATTTACAGCACACACCAATTTTTACAGCATAGTTATTAACGAACATTTATATAAGTTATTTTAGGTAAAGTTCTGCTTTAAAATGCTTCTGAGATCATTCAGATTTCCAGGTGCATTTACCTGCAGTTGACATCCTGCTCTGCATTTGTGCTGCTTGTAGTAGGTTTTGTATTCTCAAAGACCACCAATTTTGCAAGAAAACAAAGGCCATCAGCACAGGCTCTTAGAGAGAGGTCCAGAGTATTAATGAAAGCGAATGGTCCTTCTTGATTCCGGTTTTATTAAACCAAAATCCTATGGCCTACATTTGTGAAGAGCTGAGCATAGAAAACATAAGTTCATTGCTTCCTGTTTAAAATACGAAGGCACACAGCACCATCCACTCTCAGGGTTCCTTCAGGCTCGATTCACACCTATGCAAGTGGCTGCAAGTGCTGGAATCGCAGCGATTCCCCCACCCAAAGTTAAAACGTCAGCACTGCATGTTTTCTCGCAATTATTTTGAATGGCACCTGACGCATGTAAATAAGTAGCACATTTGCGAGTACTACAGGAAAAAAAAAAAAATATATATCACTTGGTCACCATGCGATTCGCCTTTTTCTGTGGTAAATGCAGGCACAGCAGCCAGTTCAAGTGAATGGCTGCCGTGTCCACACAAACATGGGCTACAAAAACAGGAAGGTGTGAACCTAGGCTTAGAGGTTGCTAGGGGTTCTTTGAGTTGTGGTCAATCTACCTCCCATTCGATGGTGCTTGCATACGTAGGCAAGTTACGGGGTCAACATCACTCAGCAGAGCCAGCTTTATGAGCCCAATGATGATTTTAAGAGGTGGGGACATTCTTCCCGATAGCCACCAATGTAAGGGGTGTTTTCCTCATTTACCACCAATGAGATGGTTGTATCATGGGTTTCCGAGACTGAAGTTATTGCAAGGATTCCTGTATGGGTAAAAGGTTGATAGAAGTGGATCCATATTTCCTTGTCTGTAGTAAACAGGGGGATGTCCAACTTAATCTGTTTTTTGTATAGTTTAGAGCTACTTGCCGTCAGATGCAGAACTGGAGGGGTGCAAAAGTAACACACTGCGTGTTTTCACGTTATTGAGGGTTGTCTCCAAAAACAGCATGGGGACTTTAAGGGGATGCTTCCTTTTTTAAAAAAAAAAAAAAAAAAACCAACAAACAGTTCAGCCACCATAACGAACAAACTGTAGAAAACCCAGAGCACCAGTTTGTAGTACACAAATCAGTGACGGATTACTATGACCTACTGTATTCTGGATAAAGATCATAGCATTTTTATGGTAAGAGCCGTCTTTGCGATCTCAGTAAACAGTACAAAGCTGCTGTCAGGAATGCAATGCTTGTTTAACATTATCACAACTTGTCATTGTCCCGCCCAAATAAAACTTATACCATTACATTTCCGAAATTGCTGTATCTTGAGGGCGACTTGGCAGAATGCCTAGAAGTTATATAGAACTCCACCCTCCCTTAAAAAAAAAAAAAAAAAAAAACCCCCACGCACTAAAGCTGGCCATACAGCTTTTTTTTGTGCAGCCAGCAGGCTGAAAAATTGTGTTCTGATGTATTCTGATCAGGAAAGGTTTTCAGGCTTGTGCCTTCAACAAATCAAAGGGTCGACTTCGATCACGTTGGGGCGGCCATACACTCATTAAAGTTCAGCAGGGATGACTGAATTTTGATCAGTGTATGACCAGCTTAATGCTCAAAGCTCAAAAGGTCTACTGCTGCTGATAATGGCTTGTAAATCCTTGTTGTCTCCATCCTAAAAAGAGTGGCATAAGTCCAGGCAAAAACTTTATTTTTTTTTTTTTTTTCCAAAATAGATATTTATTGAAAGAAAAATAAGTCAGCATAACAATATCATCATACAGTTGTACAAGAAGTAAGGAACAGAAATTCTTGCGATTGAGACAAATGTGCCAATGAATTGGCTATAACAGAAAATCTCTTGTATTTGCATTACAACATATGTACGACACTAAAGTTTAAACTATTCGAATAGAACAATAAATTAACTGTCGAGAGAGTGATGTTGGTTACAATGGCACAAATTTTTTTTTTCAATTGCTGTTACAACCACTGGGGGAAAATTCCCATTTGTTGGATGATGGTGTAGGGATTTGTATGACAATTCAATCCAAGTGCAAAGTAGAATTGTTGGTCGGGAGCTCTGTTAGGAGACCCATACCGTACAAGGTGTTAAGATGGGTTCTGGATGGATAGTGAAAAACATATGAAGGGCGGGAAGGGGTGGCCTAAGGGACATGAGGGGGGGAGGGGATGGGGATACAGGAGGGAGATTAAGGTGACGGAGGGGTGGTTGTCTCCTCGGTCTCCGCCATTTGTAGTGTAAGTGCGGTCTGATATTGCTCTATGGTGAAGTAGGTTAGGTTTGTATGACCCCTATTGTCGGGAAGTTGCACAGGGCTAATGTTGACGTGCGACCTCCCATACTCGTCCCTTGTTTAGGGGTGGGAGGTCCACGTCAACTGGGGAAGAAGAAGGAGTATACGGTGGTGAGGCTGAAAGGATTATGCAGTGTAGATAGTGGATAGTGGATGGTGATCATAAGTGAGCAAGTCAAGGTCGAAAGTTAGTTCATCAATGTCAGGTATCTGTCGGTTGATCGAAAATGAATCCAGCATGCCCACGTCTTGGAGAATCTAGCTAGGGAGTCTCGGGAGATGGAAATGAGTTCTTCCATTTCAGCTATTTTGTTAATTTGTGTGAACCACTCTTGGATGGTCGGAGCATGAGACGAACCCCAATGTCTAGGGATGCACATTTTTGCTGCATTCAGTAGGGGTAAGATCAGTGTCTTACGGTAGTATGGAGTAGATAAATCTGAGTGATGAAAAAGGCATTGGGCTGGGGAGTGGTCTAAGTTATAAGTCGATATTGATTCAGTGAGTTCTCGAACTTGTGTCCAGAATGGTTGAAAATGCTGAGCATGACCACAAAATATGTAGCAATGTGCCTGGTTCATCGTCACATCTCCAGCATTTGTTGGGGTACGAGGAGTTGAATTTATTCAAGATGGCTGGGGTTCTGTACCATCGTGTCAGGGTCTTATAGCCGTTTTCCTGAATGGAAACGTTTAGGGAACCTTTATGGGCAATCGTAAATATATGTTCCCATTGGTCTTCTGATAGTTGTTATTGTAATTCTCTTTCCCATGTTTTGCAAGCTTTCCCTTCTTTGGGGGAAGTTTCAGTAAATAGCATAGCATAAATACTGGAGATTAAATGTTGTTGGGGATTGGATTGGGAGCAGAGGTGCTCAAATGGAGTGAATGGTCGCGATATAGACGAACCGCGATTGACTCCCTGTAAAAAAATGGCGAATTTGAAAGTAGATCCAGAATGGTAAAGGGTCGCTGGTGATGGTGGGTGTTAATGTGAGGCGGTCTAAAAAGGAACCGTCGCGGAAAAATTGATGCGCTAGTATGTTTGGGAGTTGCCACTGTCTTGCTAGAAATTGTGCGGACATACCCGGGAGGAAGGCAGGGTTCAGTCTTATAGGAGTTAAAGGTCCCGGGGTGGATGAGATGTGTAGTTTTTGGCAAGCTTTCCTGAAACAGCCGAGGGTCGGACCAATAAGAGGGTGTTCTTTGAGAGTGGGGGGGGGGGGATATGTGTAGGCGCCAGCCAGGGTGTGGATCCCAAAGGGAAGGGGGACAGTGATCCCTCCAGTCTGACCCAATCTTTGTATTGAATATGTAGTGACCAGTCCACAATACGGGTAAGGTGGCAGGCCCAGTAATATTTTTTCAGATCTGGAAGAACAATGCCCCCCTTCGTCTTAGGTCGTGTTAGAAGATCGTATGCGATTCTCGGATGTTTTTGTTTCCATAGGAAATCTGTACAAAGCCTTCTATAAGACAAGAAGAATGATGGGGGAAGTTTAATGGGGATAGCCTGTAGAATGTATAAGATGCGGGGAAGAATGTTCATTTTGATAATGGCCGCGCGTCCGAACCAGGAGAACTGAGGTTTGTTCCAATTTTTTAGGTCATCAGAAATCGTTTTTAGAATGGGTAGATAGTTTTGTGCGAAAAGATCTGATAGGTTAGCTGTAAGGTAAATTCCAAGGTATTTAATTGCGTCGTGCCGCCATTGGAAGGGAAAGTTAGTTTCACACTGTGTAACAATCTCTTTTGGGATGGTAACATTGAGGGCATGGGATTTGGTGAAGTTTATTTTAAAATTGGAGATGCGTTGGAAGAGGTGAAAGTCGTTCAGCAAGTTTGGAATAGAGGTGTGGGGCTCGCTAAGGGAAAGTAGAATGTCGTCAGCAAAAGCTGCCAACTTATAGGTGCGTCCTGCTACGGGTATTCCTTTAATATTTTCGTTTTTTCTGAGGCAGTTCAAGAGAGGTTCAAGGGTTAGTATAAAAAGGATAGGACAGAGTGGGCAACCTTGCCTCGTTCCATTGGTTATGGAGAAGGCGTTTGACAGATGGCCATTAATCCGAACTCTGGCCGTGGGTGTCGTGTATAGGGACATGATTGAATTGAACATACGATTTTGGAGGCCTAGGCGTCTCAGCACTGCCCCCATATAGTCCCAGGCCAATCTGTCAAACGCCTTCTCCGCGTCCAACGACAGGAAGAAACCCTTATGTTTATTGGTTGTCATCCAGTGGTGGAGATTTATGGCTTTAATAGTGTTATCCCTTGCCTCTCGACCTAGAATAAAACCAACCTGGTCCTTATCTATCAGCGATGGTAGTAGAGAAAGCAAGCGAAGCAAAGAGTTTTAGGTCAACATTTAGTAGGGAAATCGGCCTATAGTTGGTTACTAGAGTCGTGTCTTTCCCTTCCTTTGGTATAACTGTAATGTGGGCTTCGAGGAGTCTGTGGAAGGGAAGCGTGGAGGAGGATAGGGAGTTAAAGGCTCTGAGAAAGGGGCCAGTAAGTGTCTCTGCGAAGGTTTTAAAATATACGGCTGTAAATCCGTCTGGGCCAGGATTTTAATTGTTTGATTGCATTCTTAAGTTCTTCTTCCGAGATGGGGAGTTCTAATTGGCGGGCATCTTCTCTGTCAATGGGTTTAGGACAATGTTCTTTTAGAAAGTTTTTAATAAGGGATCATCTATTGTGGTTATTAGAGGGGCCGTCAGCTGGTGTAACGAGGTTGTATAGCGTGGAATAGTACGCCTCAAATTGGGAAGCTATGTCTGGGGCTATGACTTTCGACCTACCTTGGGAGTCGTTGATAGAATGAATGGTAGAACGAGCTTTGTTCTTTTGGATAGCTCGGGCTAAGTATTTTCCGCTCTTATTTCCAAATTCATAGAACAATTTCTGTTGCAGGATGAATTTACGTTTCGTTTTATGGGATAGTTCTGTGAGTAGATGCTCTCTGGTTTGTGTGAGTTCTCGGTATGTCTGCTGGGCCTGAGTTTGTTTATGAGCTAGCTCTAGAGTTTTAATCTGCTGAATCAGGTTTGTGATTCTGGCTTGATGGGCTTTTTTCCGCGACGTTTTTAGGGCAATGAGTTTTCCCCTCAAGACGCACTTGTGGGCCTTCCATTGTGTTAGTGGAGCTGTTTCCCCGTTGTCGATAAAGAAATTGTGTATGGCTTGTCTAATGTCCGTGATATCTCCTTCTGAAGTCAAAAGAGTAGAATCTAAGCGCCATATCTTAGAAACAGTCTGACGGTCAGGGAAGGTCAACGTCATTGTAATTGGGTGGTGGTCAGAAAGGAGCATTGGTTCAATTGTCGCATGGGAAAGGAAGAGGTAGTCGATTCTGGAATATCTGTCATGAGGGGCGGAGAAGAATGTGTAATCTTTAACGTTTGGATGGAGAGTGCGCCAGGTGTCATGTAAAAGCAATTCATTAAATTGTAGTTTGATTTGGCGTAAGGTTTTGTATGGCAACGATGTGGTGCCTAATGAGGTGTCCAATATTGGGTACAGGGCTACATTAAAGTCTCCCCCGAGCACGGTTAGACCAATAGAGAAGCCTGTTAGAAGTTGAGAGATCTGTCTAAAGAAGCTAGATTGTGCAGATTTAGGGCTGTAAATGTTAGCCAAGGTTACAGGCCGGCCCTGTATCTTACCTTTTAAAAAGGATGTATCTGCCTTCCTTATCAATAAGCGAATCAGTGAGTTCCCAGGTTAAGTTTTTGGAGTTCAAGATTGAAACTCCCTTAGTTTTTGCCTGTGGGTTGGTAGAGTGATAGGAATGTGGGAACCAGTGATTTGTGAGCTTGGGAATCTTATCTGTGCGGAAGTGGGTTCCCTGGAGGAAGACGATGTTGGTTTTTAGTTTGTGCATCAAAGACAGAACTTGGCTGCGTTTTTCTGGGATATTGAGCCCTTTTATGTTTAGGGATGTCACTTTTAGCGTGTCATGTTTGGTGGTGGGTTTTATGTGTGACATATTGTTTTTTCTTTTTCCCCCCTTTTCTTCCCTTTTTCTTTTTTCCTCTTTTTGGGAGGGAGAGGCTTTAGAAGGGTGAGATCTTCTGTCGGATTAGTCTATAAACCCCCTTGAGTGTGCTGGAGGGTGGATCGTGGGGATGTTGTTGGTTTGGGAGGGATCGGTGTGGCGATATGGAGATGGCGCAGACCGAGGAAGCGGTGGAGGGGGAGTGGGGGAAGTGGAGGAGAGGTAGAAAAAACTAAGTGTGGCTTAGGAATAAGGAGGGAGAGGCAGAGGAGGGAAAGGGAGCTATAGAGGGGAGGGGGGAGAAAAAAAAAAGGAGAAAAAGAGAAGAAAAAAAGAACCAAGATAGTTTTGAGGAAGAAAGGTGTTCCGGAGGTAAGGAAGGGTTCAGAGAGTATAATCCTCTGGCCCTCAGAGGTGTGTGGATGTTCGAGATAGGAGAACGAGCCATTAAGTTATAATATTAAGCTTGGGGATAATGGTTTAATCGGGGGAGAACTTGATTTTAAAATAGTGTCACTTCATAAGACAAAATACCAAGTGAGGTCTGTGGGGGCAGGAGATTAAATCCGCTTAATTGGGGGAAAGCCACCATAGGCATTGTGGGCACAAGAAGTGGATATCTGTGAGTCATTCGAATGTTCGAGACAAGAAAGAAGTCAGCTAAGCAATTTACCTTGTAACATTAACCAGGCCTTATATAATTAACATGTATCCCTTGCTGTGATTGTCGCGTTTATCTTCCCCTCAGAGTAGGCCTCCAGTGTGTGCGACCAAGTCCCATTCGGTATGAGTACAGGAAATCCGGGAGTCTACCATAAAGGCAAACCAACTTAACCCATCCGAGTGTATGCTCGTCTAGACGGTCATGACATAGAAATCACTACATAGGTGGGGTGTAGGGGTCGCACACACACGCCGGAGGTCCACCCGGGTTCTTCTGCTTAGTTGCTAAAGATAAACAGTGTTTGTTGAGCTAAAACATTAATAAAAGAAAGTAAAATAACATAGCATTAAATGTTACCAGGCATAAGGCAAGCCCTTAAAAGAGGCCAGCCGTTTAGTTGGTGGGGGATCTAACAATCTTCAACATATTTATCCTTAACCCTATATAATGAGTATTCATATAATAACAGTAACATTATCAGTAACATTACCCTCTAGCAGGATTATTAGCCTTCTTTGGTTTTTAACTCAACTGAGGATAACTTTCTACGTCAATACAAATGCAGGGTGGGCGAATCCACACAGATAGATATACGCTAGGATATACAGGGTACACCTTGTTTAACAGCCTAGTGGATGTCAAGGCTTAGGGACCCGTTATTCCCTGTTGGTTGGTTGCAGGAGAGGGTGAGGAAGAATCTGAGCATATAAAGATGAGCTCTTTATGTTAGGGAGACATCAATTGAGGTTGGGTACCGAGAGATTGGGTGGAGGTAAGGTTGCAGCTTAGGTTCTGTGTGGAGTCGCCCCTCCGGAGAGGGATTAACCCTAGTAATAATCAAATGTAAGAACCGGTCCTCTTTCAAAGGAGTGCAAGTTAGTATAAGAGGATTCTGTCCTGAAAGTATGACTTATATATTCCAATGCAAGGGGTGATACTTGCTCAGGAAGGTTCAAACAGGCTTGTTTGGGATTTAAGTGAGGGGGTGACAGGATGGGGAAGTAGAGAGGGAGTAGAGAGGGGGGATATTATTTGGAGAGCTATATAGTAGTCTCATATATTAGTCGTCTTCATGCATGCATGGGTTATACTTGCGTGACCATGGTCTTGTTGATTGAAGTCCATCCGTGTTGTATGAGTCACTGTTAGATGACTCCGATGGGGGAGATTGGGTGTAGTGATGGGTTCGTAGATCTTGCTTTGAGTTTGCGGTGTGGGAAAAAGAACAAGAAAAAAAAAAAAAAAAAAAAAAAAAAGGGGTGGGGTATGTTTTCTTAAAGTAGGCCAGTCTCTGGATCCAAGTGGTGGGCATCCGTCAGGAACTAAGTGAGGGGAAAGGGTTGGGTTAATCCTTTGAGTCAAAACATCTTGCTTCTGATGTGTCGGGTTTCTGTATGTAGGTAGTTGAGTAGTCGCAATTTTGATTGAAGTCTGTCTTACAGAGTCATTTATAAAAGGTAGCGGGTTTAAAGGCTTCAGGTGGTCGATAAGAGATGGGGAGTTGCCCCGTTATTCAGGACCTCCATGGCGGGGTCGTCTGTGGGCAGGAGAAGCCGTGGGGCTGTTGTCTGCGGGATTCCTGGGTCCTGTGGATGTGTTGGTCCTGGGTGAGTTGGATCTGCGCCTTCTTATATGGAATTAATCGCGGACTGGGATGGCATCCATGGAGCTGGATCTTCTGGGTTGAGGAGGTCAGAGAGAGCGGTACCAGTCAGGTAGTTCAATGCAGGGTATATTCAGAGTTTCGCAGAATGTGGTGAGATCTTCAGGCACCCTCAGGTTAGCTGTACGCCCTTGTGTTGATGCCGAGAGGCAAAAAGGGAACTTCCAGCGGTACTGAATTCCGTTTGTGCGTAATAGATCAAGGAGAGGGCGCAAATCTCTTCTATTATGTAGAGTAATGGGCGATAGATCTTGAAAGATTTTTATTTCTAAGCCTTGGCATGAAAGGTTGCGACGATCTCTGGCCCTGCGAAGGATTTCTTCTTTCAGTTTGAAATTAACTAGGCAGCATACCACATCTCTGGGAGGATCTGTGTCTCTGCCCCTGGGTCTGAGGGCCCTGTGTAAGTGTTCACATTCAATGGGGGTCTGCCTAGTAGATCGTTAAATACAGCTATGGTTGCCTGGGTAAGTTGGGTATGGTCGATTGATTCTGGCATGCCTCTTACCCGTATGTTGTGTTATCTGCCACGATTGTCCAGGTCTTCCATGTATCTGTATAGATCTCTGAGCTGGACAGAACGCGCTTGGGATGAAGTCTGGAGCCTATGGATGGCATTCTCACTGTGTGCTCTTGCTTCCTCTATGTTGTCCATACGGACCGTCATGGACTGGATGTCCCTCCTTAGGTCCGAGATTACTGTTGCAAAAGTGGCTTTAATGTCCTCTGCTACTGATCTCAGGTCCCCTATGTTTAAGGGCTGCTCTGTCGCCATGTGAGGTGTGGGCGATTGCATCTGGTTTCTGCCAGAGGGGCTGAGGCTGGAGGAGCGCGCTGTGGAGGAGTAGGCCTGAGATGAAGCCGGGGCCTCGCGTGATTGCGTCCAGAATATCTCCGGTATACTGCGGCTCGCTTGGGGATCGGGTCTCCGCGGGGAACGGGATGGGTTCCCTTTAGATTTCCCCATGTTTGCGCTGTGGATGGCTCTGTTAGGCTGATAAAAATACCTCTGAGGACCAGAGCGCAGGGATCAGGCGTCCATCAGAGTCCGGCACCAAATCACGCCCCCCCAAACTTTATTTTTAAAGTTTGAATAAATTGGCAAGGGTTAGAACCCTTGTTCTGTTTTACCTCTATCTGGTACGCTAGTATGTCACACAAACACACACACACACACACACCCAATATCTACCTGCTGGCTCAAAAGGAGAGTGCAAAATATGAATGTTAAAACATATGACTATGTTTTTAGATATTTTTTAGTCCTAACCATAGTAAAAAAATAAATAAATGCAAAACCACTACACATTCCCTTTAATGGATGCCTGTACTGAAACATATGCAGGCTGCTAATATATTGAAAATACTGTAGTTTTTTTCAAAATGCTAGTTGCTTGGGGTCATGTTGATTAAATGACTGATACTTTAAGTCACTGACCTGGAACAAATATGTAGTTTAGAAGTTGGGACTTTCCTCTGACTTCTGCAGCTTCATGCTTGTTTTTTGTCAAGGACTCAATTTTAAGAGTCCTAAGGCAGCCAGAGAAATAGCATTTTCAGAAGAATGCTGACATGAAACAGCCACCAGCATTTTCAGGCTTCTCCCTTTTCCATTTAATAATGTTACAATTCTTCTTCTCTCCTCCATTTTCAGAAATCAAAGACTGTAAATTGCACAAGACTTCGGGGCAAAGAGATTCCTGGTGAGAATTTGACACATTCTTCCTTTTAGCCTTTTCAGGGTTTTTCTAGTACAGCAAAAAGCCCCTTAACCTACTACTCTCCAAGAATCAAAAGTTATGGTGTACTGTACACACCCTGAACATGTCAAAATGGCCAAAGGGCATACGCAGGCTGTGACTGTCTAAGTATTATTTTTTATTAGATGGGCCTTTATGCAATGCTGAACATACTGCATGCTACAGTATGGTGACTGTATTTACAGCATTCTATGAAATTCCACCTTAAAAAAGACAAAAAACAAAAACACACTAATGCAGGTTGAGTAGACGAGGTTCTAACTGCCTCCCCTCCCCTTTCCTCTTAGCCATAGATGGATTGTTTTTTTTAATCAGCCAGCTGGCTGGAAAAAAAAAAAAAAAATTGTTAGAAATCACGGGGCCCCAGACAGCCTACCTGAAAGGGGCCCCCCTCCCGTCCGAAAAGTGACTGAGGACACAACTTTATCAGTCCCTTACTTTGCAGCCTCAGCAGCACAGATTCATGAATAGGAAATGCTTGGAGGCCTCCTGCTCATTCACAAATGGAAACATAGTAAACAGTTTACTATGCTTCAGTGATGAATGGACACAAGAGTGATGGGTACCGATCATTAACCGTGTTCCCCAGATAAGGAAGCGGCCAATAAATGACATATTTTCATTGGTAGTGGCCGTCTTCTGACAGGCTCCATCTGCTACTCCCCTCTGGCTCTGTCGGCCTCCTGGGAACACTTCCATGTCGGGACGCTCACGCATCGCATCACTCCGCAGTCCATGACATCATGCTGTGGAGGTGCGGCGCAAGTGCGACTCGGGGGACCCATCTAGGAGCTCTGGTTCACTTCCGGCTGCACACAGCTGTCACCTATTTGGTGGTCGGCGCGGAGGAAGTACACAGACCTATATACATTCGGTCCCACTTCCACGGCGTCATGGACAGAGAGAGAAGTGACTGGTGATGTTCATTCTAGACTTCAGTCTACTGGCAGAAA
This sequence comes from Aquarana catesbeiana, assembly GCF_042186555.1. Classification (NCBI taxonomy): domain Eukaryota; kingdom Metazoa; phylum Chordata; class Amphibia; order Anura; family Ranidae; genus Aquarana; species Aquarana catesbeiana. The sequence goes on along the minus strand of NC_133334.1, from coordinate 86,096,479 downwards.
GTACCTTTCCCTTTTAATGGAGCACATGCTTTTATTAAGCGTTATTCTCATATAATATAGGGGCTATTTACCTTAAGTCTGCTGCTTATAGCAGCGATATTTATCCTAAATCTCTGGATTTCTCTCCAGTATCCCAGTCCTCTCAGGCTCTGACGCCGTGAGTTTTTGGTTGTAACCCCCATTTTCAGGTACGTTTTGCCAGCAAGCAGTCTTTTGTCTGCAGGGCTATATTTGAACTGCAGATATACATTTGTATATTTATATGTCCATCTGCTTTCATTCCAGGACTCCCTCCTTAGGCCTTAGTATCTGCAGCTTTTTTCCTACAGGGACCCTTTCCACAACCCTGAACCCCTCTTTTCATTGAGGGTGGGGTGCAATCCCTACATTTTTTTCATTCTGTTTGTATTTGTGCATATCGAGACACGTCCAATGTAGATGTATTTGCAAGCAGCCACAATGCGGGCAGGGCTGCCGGGGACCCCATGTGGCAAGGTTTTTAAATGCGAACATGGATTTTTCATGCATATACAACTGAACTAGATGTGAGTTGTTAAGTATATTCGGCTTTCCCCATGTCTGTATGTTATTGGATAGATGCTTTAATTTACTATTGACTGTCTACTTTTGGATTTCATAAAAATAAATTATATTATATATCTCCGGTCAACTCCTGATAAAGGAGACGATAATCAGCTCTGAAACGCGTCAGTAAAGGATATTGCATCTCCGTTGTTGTATACCTTGATTCTCCAGTATTCACGGTGATACGGGTGATCTGTCTATCAAAGTGCCCATACAAGGGGGAGGAGCTGTATGTGACGGCACGCAGCGGGGAACGCACAGCTATTGAAATGAAAGCTGTGATGTTCCTGGCGCTGTAATCAAACAGGCGGTGGCGGCTCTCTCCCTTCACTGGCTGCAATGGGGACACAGGCTGCACTACCGGGGACACTGGCTGGCTGCATCTGACGGGCACTGGTGAGGCTGCAATGATCTCTTGTATCATGTCCCCAGTCTCTGACCATCTCCTGTACCATGTCTGCAGTCGCTGACCATCTCCTGTATAAAAATATTTGTAAAATTAAAAAAAAAAAAAAAAAAAAAAAAAAAGTTATTAAGAGTCATTTTCGGTATCGGTTTTCGGGACCAAGGAAGATTTATTTTCAGTACAAAAAAACCCATTCGGTGCATCCCTAATAACAGGTTACTGTAAGTTAGGTGTATGGATCTCTACAGTATTGACTGTTCAAAGTTCAGTTGCCATAGGAGACAGCAGTTCTACAAATACAGTTGTTGCATCCAGCTTAAAGGCCCTCTACCTGTATAGCTGTCTGCCCATTTTTGTCTCGGAGTTTGTCAATTGCTATTACATCTGCCTACGGGTGTCCTGGCCCTAAAACCTCTCTCACTCAGTTTTTATTAAGAGACAATAAATCTCTTGTTCGCATTCAAAAAGTGACTGGCGCCCATGTTTTCAACTTGTATTACACCCACCATGCCTAGTAACATGTTTTAGAACTAATGAACACCTTTCAATCCCCTAGTTTCGTAAATGGGTTCTGTAGTCCACAGAGAGTCCTGGGAGCAATGTTAACCGACAATAATCAGCATAAGGAAGTATCAGCCAACGGGATTTCTGGCAGGATCAACAAATATTTTCTTTTTGCAAAACAAATTGCGTTCATATGTAGCAGACCAAAAGGAAGTTAATAAGAAGTTTTTTGGGTTTTATATGAGACATTATGAATTTACTTTAAATTGTCAGGAATACTGAGACCAAGAGCTTTGTAATAGATGGGTGGGCCAGGGAAGATCTCGTCACCGGGATCCCAGAGTCTTATAGGAAACCAGTAGTTGGATTACTGGAAGTCATCAGTATTTATACAAATAAGGTATCAGTATTGGTAGGACAGGATCTTTACGAGTGGGAATAAACACCATTCTGATGCAAGCTATACAATTACAACTAGTACGGGGAGGGGTAACTTATTACGCCTCTGTTAATCTGTCTTTTCCTTCCTTCATTTGTGGGTTGTACAGCAAGTCATTTTTGGCATAGAAATGGTTAGAACTTCCCCACCTAGCCCCTTCCTACTCATACTAATAAACAGGTCTATACACATAGCATCCGAAATTCAACACCCAGGCGACAGGCATGTACACTCCCTTCTCCCTCCGCCCTTCCATGCCCCTCCTTGTTACACACAGGTGACACAGCAGCATAGGACACAGCATTCACCCCTCCCTGACCAGACAGAACAGTCACCAGCCATAAGGAGCACATCATTCCACAGGAATGTTCTACTATGTGCACATATAGTGGGTCTGTGCTGCAATATTCAAAAGGTGGGAACATGATAAAACATGCCAAAAGCACGTCACCTCACTTTCTACAAAACCTGAAATATAGAGTAATGCGGTCACAGCACGAGTGACCACCAACTGCTCTCATCGTGGATAGTCTAGATCAGTGGTGGTCAACTTTCATATTAGATCATTGACATGCACTCCTCGACATCAGAGGGCCACACATAAAAATTCAGTGAATATTCAGTGCCAGACTATAGTCAAAGACTGCAGGTACAGTACAAGGGATGGTCAGAGACTGCTGACAGGATACAGGAGATGGTCATACTGTGGATATAATACAAGAGATGGTCAGAGACTATGGAGCATGATACAGGAGATGTTCAGAGACTACAGACATGATACAAGAGACTGTGGGCATGCTGCAGGAGAGTGTCAGAGACTGGAGACACATTACATGAGACTGCTGGAAATCATTGCTATACCAGGGCAATATAGAACAAGATCAGAGTCTGCAGGGGCCCAGAGGGCTGTAGGTTGGGCACCAGAGGCCTAGATGGCAAAGGTGCAGAACGTTTTTAGTTTTAGCATCCTTGGATATTTGTTCACACCATGTCTGTTATACAATAGTTTTCTATGTGCCCTGTGTACACAAAAACGCAGCTCAAGGGTCATGGTGTGAGCAGACTTACTGTATTGTGTTCAGCTGGATGCCATGTTTTTGAAGGGCCTAGAGCACTTACAAGCCAACATATGAAGTTCACAAAAAAAAAAAAAAATACATATTACACAGGAGCATAAAGTGTATCAACCAACCCAAAACGGATATTTTTATATTTCTTATGTCTTGAATATTCCCATCAATAAATTAGCATTCTCAGCACGGTTTCTGAGTTTGGATATTTCCCACACATATTTTAGTGTTCCAACTTTTCCTGTTTCATAATGTTGTTTTAGATATAGTCAGTGCTTAGAAGCTCCTGAAGTTTCTACAAAAGTATCTGTGGAAAATAATATTTCATAGAAACCAGCTTGTTACCCATGTTTAGCAGTCCAACTACAGATACAGTGGTACCTCGGTTCACAAACTTAATTCTTAACAAAATTTCCCATAGGGTTCAATGTAATTCAGGTTAATCTGTTCTGAACACACAAAAAAAAAAAAAAAATTATATACACACCACTGTAGCTCCTCTTTAACACTTGTTAAAAACAATCCCAAACCCCAATTTAAATGGCTAATCTAGGGGCCAGAAAACAGCACTGTGCATCCAGGAAAAGATCATCTGAGGGCATGATAAAGTCGTAGAATTCATATGAACTGTTCCCAATCAAGTGAGCCCACCCTCATGGTAGTCTGGGGGCAGAAACCCCTATCTAAGTGGACAGGTTCTCCTAAGACTCATCTTGCACTGCTCTTCTCAATATGAACGTGTAGGGCAGGGAAGATGGCTGCGGCTCGTGTTCGTGAACCAAAGCAAATTTTTGTGAACTCTTCTGGTCGCAAACCCAGTTCGTGAAAAGAAACATTTGTGAACCGAGGCATGTTTTTCTTTTTTTTTTTATTCTCAGTTTTAAGAGTAGGGAAGCATGAACCTTTACTTGTCTGTCTGAAAATTGCTTTTCAGGATGTTTTGGCTAGAGTTCCACTTTAATACAGTTTTCCATCGTTACAGGCCTGTAATACTTAGCATGCATCCTAGCAGACCTCGTAATATTGGCTTCATCTCTATGACAAGGTCATTAGGAATTACTTTGATGCTGTCGGCACATGTGAAACTATTCTAAAGATGGCCATACATAGGGAAATCTGACCATTCAGTAACAAAAATGTTCACACCCTTAGATAAGCACTTTTCAACTGCCATGTAGTTGTAGGATGAGCAACCCATCACTGCCTCTTAGTGATGGCCAGACTAGAAGGAGTGTCAATTAGATATTTCCACCTGATTACCGACACCACCAAGGCCAAATCTCCTGACACTATTTGGTCTTTATACCCAGGAAGCAGTGGCGGCTCGTCCATAGGGGGCAGTCACAAAAAAAAAAAAAAAAAAAAGAAAAATGTCCTTACGTGCACGGTGTTCGGGTGCCGGACACAGTGCACTACACGTCTATGCAATCACGAGATTGCAGACGCGGCGCTTCATTGGCAGAGTTTGGAGCTGCTCTGCGGCCCGGCGGGCTACAAAAAGATGGCTGCCACCTAATCCCCTTGTGTTCAGGGGAGTCTGAACACATGGAGAAAGTCCAGAGAGACAGATGCTGGGGGGCACCCGATGCAAGGACGGACTCCACTGAAGGGGGGGCACCCGATGCAAGGACGGACTCCACTGAGAGGGGGGGCACCCGATGCAAGGACGGACTCCACTGGGGGGCACCTGATGGTAGGCGATGTGGCAAGTGACACGCTCAGGGCTCCCACCGATTCTGCATTATGGCGAGTTGAATTATTTCATTTTATATTACAATGTAATAATAAAAAAAGTGCGCTTTAATTATCCTGACACCATAACAACCATGGTGCCGGGATGATTGAAGTGCTAACACCAGGTGTTTGGAATCTTTGTCTGCTGGTTGTTAAACTTTCTAGAATACACATATTTCTATTGCTGTGTAGGATCTGGGCCTGCTGTCCCTCCCTCTCTCCCCATCCCTCGTTCATCTCAGACACTAACCACACCCCCTTCGAGACACACCATTTAAGCCACGCCCACTATTTGCTGAAACCATGCCCATTTTCGCTAAGTGGGAGGGGTCAAAAGAGGGTGGGGTCTGGCGCCCCCATTCCTAAAACTTCACCAGCCACCACTGCCAGGAAGCACTGAAGACAGTAGTTTGTATTTATGGGTGGGCGCAAGATAAAGATCCAAGTAGCTAAACATTACCAAAAGTTAAATTCACTTGGAACCCTTAAATGCACTGAATGGTTTGTAAAAGATTATGGTGAGGAATAAACTTCCTCTGCACCCTCAAAATAATCGTGATATCTTGGGTGCTCTATTCTTCTACAAAAGTTACTTTGAGGGCTGAATAGAATCCTTTTGCACTTAAGGCCTTCAGGACAGAAAGTGAACGAAAATCCCTCCCTGGGGCCCTAAGCAAAATTCTTCTAAGAGGCCCTCTAACTGACCCGTGATGCCGTGAGCTATGTAAACCATTTGCCATTGCCACACAGTCACACCTGACAGAGTCTCCCCCTACACCAGGGTCCCCAGAGAGTCCCCCCCCCTTCTCTTACACAGGGTCCCCAGAGAGTCCCCCCCCTTCTTACACAGGGTCCCCAGAGAGTCCCCCCCTTTACACAGGGTCCCCAGAGAGTCCCCCCCTTTACACAGGGTCCCCAGAGAGTCCCCCCCTTCTCCTACACAGGGTCCCCAGAGAGTCCCCCCCTTCTCTTACACAGGGTCCCCAGAGAGTCCCCCCCCTTTACACAGGGTCCCCAGAGAGTCCCCCCCCTTCTTACACAGGGTCCCCAGAGAGTCCCCCCCCCCCTTCTTACACAGGGTCCCCAGAGAGTCCCCCCCCCCTTCTTACACAGGGTCCCCAGAGAGTCCCCCCCCCTTCTTACACAGGGTCCTCAGAGAGTCCCCCCCCCCCTTCTTACACAGGGTCCCCAGAGAGTTCCCCCCCCCTTCTTACACAGGGTCCCCAGAGAGTCCCCCCCCCCTTTACACAGGGTCCCCAGAGAGTCCCCCCCCCCCTTCTCTTACACAGGGTCCCCAGAGAGACCCCCCCTTCTCTTACACAGTGTCCCCAGAGAGACCCCCCCCTTCTCTTACATCAGGGTCCCCAAACAGCTGACTACCCCCCCCCCCCCCCGCAGAGGTTCCCCTGTACCTTGCTGGTGGAGGTGGGAGGCGGCAATCGGCAGCTCTATGGTGTCCACAGGCAGGGGAATCTCCCTGGGGCTAGTAGTTCTATCTCCAAATGTATACAGTGGAGAGGGGAGGGGCCTCTGACCCAGGCATCAGCAACAGTGTTTAAGCAGAGTGAAAGTGAAACTGTTACCTGCTCAGGTCAGAGGCCCCTCCCTTCTCCTCTCCACTGTATACACTGACACTCGAGAGAGTACTACAAGCCCCAGGGAGATCCCGCCGCCCACACAGGCACCATAGAGCTGCCGATCGCCGCCTTCCACTTCCTCCCACCTCTCCCCACTGCACTACGCACTATGACACGAGGAGGAGGCGGGCCTCGAGTAATTTGCGGGGCCCTACGCATTTTGCGTAGTGAGCGTATAGACTCTGACTGGGAGACACAAACAGCATTAAGAACTTGACAGTGGTTGTAATGTTCACCCAATAAATCCAAAACTAAAATAGAATCTTGGCTTGAGTTCCACTTTAGGTGGGCCTCTACATATGCCAACTACAGGTACCAGCATTTCTCAGAATGAACCAAGCACCCCCAACAGCTGGCAGGCAGCAATCACCTTCTACTCATACAAATATCCATCGGCTCAGTCTTCCTGCTGACAAAGAACTTAGACTATGAACTTTACATGCAGTTGTTAAATTCTTGCATCACGTGGTGCTAAGCAAATATCTTTCACCAATTTTCCTGCTGATAAACATAACCTACTAATACAGTGATCAGTGCCTGCAGATACAATTACATTGGAGATTCCATATTACCAAGCTTATTTAGGCATTCACCAAATTTAAATGAAAGCTTCAATTTATCATGCAGAGCTCCCTAGTGTACCCAGACCAGTCATATCATGGTTTGCATTAGAGGAACACACGAATATGCCTACAGTCATAAGAATTTAAGAACAAATTTGGGTTATAAACCAATCAATCTTGCTGTAGCTTTTTGAATTTCGAGAGGAAACCAGGACACCTAGGAGGGAATCTTTGAAAACAATGGGAGCTCATACAAATACAATGTAAAACATATATTCATTAAAAGAGCTCTAGATCTGCAGGGCAAATTTAGTAAATATTCATTAAAAGGACTCCAGACCTGCAATTAGGGATACTGCATTCAACTGGTTTCTAGCAATCCCAAGCCTGACATAGCAAATATTGTGGACTCTAATTTCTGTATTTTTTGTAATACATTGTGAACAGCCTCAACCTCTAAATCAGGGATTCCTAACCTGTGGGCCATGGATGGGCTTCAGGGGGTCCATAAGGCCCCATTCACACCTGAGCGTTTTGTAGCTTGAAGCTACAAAACGCTGGAGGGGGAAAAAAAAAAAAAAAAAATCAATTATTCTCTATGGAGATGGTTCACATCTCCACTCCAAAACGCCTGAAGCCAAAAGCTCCAAAACGCCTGAAGCGCAAACAAGTTCTGGAACCTTTTATTTTATTTTTTATTTTTTTTTTGGCAGATTTGGGCTTTTTTTTGCTTTTTTACATTGGTGACCTTTTGACCTGTACAAAATTGCGACAAAAACATGGCAAAATCGACTTTCTGCCTGAAAACGCTACGATCAGGTGTGAATGGGGCCTAGGTGTGAGATTAAACAAAACCCTGTACATTCACTATACATCCATCTCTCTTGTCCCAATCAATGGTTTCCCATTGAAAGAAATTACACCTTGCCACTGCTCATAGCGCCGACGATTTACTGTTGACCCAGGTTTACCATTTAAAATTTGTATCATCGTTCTCTGCACAACTGCCGTCTCGTGCCACTCCATAATAGCAGGTGCCAATTCTCATTTTCTAGCAGTACTAGTAGAAGATTTGAGCAGAATTAAGATTGTTAAATTTGCACAAGATGATTGTATTTCATTTCTGTAATGAGTGGTCATTACTTTTTACATGAAAAAGGAGCAAGGTTTTTTTGTTAATTTTTTTTCATTCAAACTTAATGTATGAGGCTATCGAATGTCAATAAAAGTACATATATTCTTTACCTGCAAAGTTTAGTTTATGTGAAAATTTCTGGAGATGGGGTCAATAGCTTTCATCAGATTTTTAAAGGGGTCCGTAACTCAAAAGGTTACAAAAAACCAACAATAATGGTACAAAAACGTACACATTAGAAATAATGAGAATAGACGTTGTCAACTTGGAAGTACAGGGTGTCTCAGCTTCTCCCACTAATGTCTGCTGACACAGAAATTGCCAAAGGCCTGGATGTTGGGGCTCATGGATCTAAAAGAGGTTTTAAGCCCCTTACTAGCCAAAAGCTTTGTTTCTGATAGAGTGGGGTAGGAAGGATTAAACTGTATAGCAAGGTCTTATAGCTGGCTATGTCCCTTTGAAGAGATTTTCCTCACTCTCTGTCCTATTGTCAGAAATATCTCCATTAGAACAGAGACAGCAACAAAAGGGTTTTGTTGTTGTATGTCCCCTTTGGGGACATTTATCACTTCCTTTCTCCTTGACACCAGGAGTTGAAGTAATGCCACGTACACGCGAGCGGACTTGCCAACAGGCTAAACTCCGTTGGCATTTTCGATGTAAAGATTTAGAACATGTTCTATATCTGAGTCCATCGGAAATGCCGACAGAAAAAGTCCGATGGGGCATACACACGGTCGGAATGTCCGACAAAAGCTCCCATCGGACTTTCTGTCGGGAAGTCCAGCCGTGTGTATGCGGCATAAGACTCCATTCACACTTAGGCAGTGGCTACTGGGGCTATAGCCCCGAATCTAGGGCCCATAGCCCCGAGTCTATTACCTAGGGTTGGCTTCGGGCTCCATTGCCTCAGCTGGTGGCTGGGGGAGGAACATGACTAGTTAATGTTATCAGGCAAGTTCTTATCTATATTCAGTAGTTCCAAGAATTTAACCATTGTCCTGATGTCCACTTCTGTACCAATCTGCCGGCAATGTAATTGTCAGGAACCGCAGCCCCCCTGATGTAAGGGGGGGCTCTCTGGGGACCCTGATGTAAGTGTGGATCCTCATTTAGATATGCAACTACAATATATATATATATATATATATATATATATATATATATATATATATATATATATATATTATATCTCCGCCCAAGCTTATGACTTTCTTTACTTTGCTGCTATGGGCTCTAGCCCCAGATCTTTTGTAGACCTGGCAATGCCCCTGCACTTAGGTGTCCCTGATCGTGGGAGGAACCAACGTGATTCTGCCTGCGATTCTCGAACCGCTGCAGAGCGCGCTTGCAAACCCATTACTTTTTAATGTTACCCCAATCGTGGCACGATTTTGTCACAAATGTTGCCCGACAAATCGATTAACCTAAATCGCCTGAAGTTCCAGAATTGCCTGACAGATCACGGCAAAACCACGCCACGATTGGGGTGCCACTGATTCATGATTCGGAATGCCTAGGTGTGAATGGAGACCAACAGAAAAAAGAGGGAGGAGAGAAAGAAGAAGGAAATCTAAAAAAAAAAAAAAAAAAAAAAAAAAAAACAGTATTGTCCTTAGTAGTTTGCAAATGGGTTATGATTTACCCTTTGTGTCCCTTACTTCTGGTCTTGGTGTCAGGAGGACAGGAAGTAAGGGGAAATGTCCCCAGTGGGGAAGAGACATCAAAACAATATTTTACATGGATTTCTGTGTCTGTCAGTGATCTCCACATTTATTGTCTTGTGAAGGTCTCCCTGAAGGAGTTGCAAAAACACAAACATAAAAAAAATATGAAAAATATTGAAATTAGCCCCTGGGTGGTAATACCATGCAGCACATAGTTTAAAGTGTATCTCTAGCCAAAATTAAAAGAAAAAAAAAAAACTTTTTTGGGATAGAGTGGGAAGGGTTAGACCCCCTGTCAGATTTGTGTTGCAGTCTGTCCCCATCATGGAGAGTCAACCATCTATCGATATCGGTGACCATTATCACCAAGAAAAGAGAAATCCACAACGTTAGCATATTTTTTCTCCAGAACAAGAGGTAACGGGAAATCTTCCAATGAAGTGGTCTAAAGCTGGTCATACATGGATCGAAATTCAGCCGGTTCAGCAGTACCCCACCAAATTTCAATCCATCTACGGCTGTTTTGGTTCATGAGAAATCTATTGATCGACTTCTCATAAAATGGACCTGCTGGAAAATTTCCATCCAATGAGCACTTGGCTGCAGCGCTGCTTAATGTATTCTGATAGCAGGGGAGTCCCATTCTCAGAATACAATGACACAGTGGGGAGGATTCCCCCACCCACCTCAAATGTATGGATGAGGGAATCTCGGTTCAGATATTTTCATTCAGCCCATTGGCTAAATGGAAAAAAGGACTGAACCAAGTATGGCCAGCTTTTAAAAGGAGGGGGGTGAGAATCATGTCACTTGAAAGACTTCTATCAACTTCCTGTTGCATCTCTGGGACAGGAAATGAGATTTCCACAATGGTACACATACAGTAAAAAAAAAGAATAAATATATAAACTGACAGGGGTTTTAACCCATTCTACTAAAAAGTTTTAGCTATATGTTCACTCTTAGGGCTCATTTACATGGCTAAATTGGGCCATAGGCCACCAAGAATCATCATTTCTCTGAGGTAGGTATGCCCAGGTGTTTGTCAGCCATGGCCAGCAGTCTGTGCCAGTCAATGACAGGTGCCCATGGCTGTTCACATACATCTGAATGGTTACTTGTGATTAGGAACAGATCTGGATGCAGACAGTTTGTTTCCAGGTCCGCTCACCTATCCCCAATCATATGTAACCACTAGGATTTCTGGTTACATGTGAACAGCCCGATGTTGGTCAATGATTTGTACAGGCTGCCCGCCATGGCTGATCACAAACACTTGCGCTACCCGCTGCAGAGAAGCGATGATCCTCGGCGGCGTACAGCCCAAATTGCCCATGTAAATAAGCCCTAAAACAGAACTAACATACAACCATACACTGAAAAGCATAATAGAAAAGGGATTTCAGTACAAATTCTGTAGTCTCACTTTTCATTAAACATTTGTGAAGGATAAGGCCGGGTTCACATATGTGCGAATTGGATGTGGTTTTATGGGATGCCGGTTCACACCTGTCCAAGGCGGCCGCAGTGCAGATTCCAAAAGGGAACTGTGCGTTTTTGGGTCCAGTTCATGTGTGAATTCAGGCAAAAATTTGGATCTGAATTACACCTGAACCGGTTTACAGAAACACACCAGATCCCAGGCTAGACACCGCGGCCACACATATGTGAACCCAGCCTAAGAGTATCATTTATATCTTCTCATGAAGTCAGGTAACATGTTCAATAGCAGCCAAATGTAAATGTTAAATGCCAGATGGGGACTGTGGAGTAAATGAAAGCACAAGAGGTATGTATGAATGGCAGCACCCTCAGGGTCCAAAGATGTTGAAGGCTGTTCCAGGGTGAGGCTGCATCATTTGCATGACAGGTATGTTACTATGTGCGGCTGTATGAATAATTATTTCATATTCCACAATAGGTCCTTATAAAGCAATTGATGACAATCACTCTGCTAGTCTGTCAAGATTAGTGCATACCTCCCTTTCAAAGCACTTAGGCAAAGAACACTTAATTACCATGTTAAGAGGCTTTAACAAGACCAGTCCTAAAACACTAAAGTGAGAAGGAATGCAATAAAACGTACTAGCAGCTCAAGAATCGGGGCAGGGTAGGATGACAAATGGAGAAAATCCCAGTTCCCTGTTTTTATTAGTTACAACAAGAATTTGTTTGCAAACATTACTTAATTACAGGATGAATCAGGACAGGATAGCCAAGTCATGATATAATTTACAGGATGAATCAACTGATTGATCTTCAATGTGTGCAAAGCCCTGTGATTAACACATACACATGGACAACCCCAACATTCTAGGCTAGAAGGCAAATTTTGAAAATGTGGAAGCAAGGAAGTGTTGCAAAAGTGGATCCGTTACCCGTAGCAACCAACCAGAGGTTGTCTTCAAAACCACGATTGGCCGCTGTGGCCTGAAGCTTGGCTCTTTCTCTGTTTAGATCAGCAAAGTGGAAAGGAAAATATAAAAAAAGATAGGCTATATGTGTAGAAGAACTGTCAAATAATGTTTGTTCTGGCACAATTAAAAGGACATTAGGAACAGTGGATGATTGACACAGGAAACTAGATATGATCAATGAAGCAAACCCAACAGGGCAATGAATGGGTTGACCTTCCCTTGTACTGATGGGCTAATGACCATTGTTTTCAGAGCATGAAGGGGAGGGCGTGTTAGACTTGATAACCTATAGTTAGGCTAATAAGTGTAACAGCCATGCTTCCTTAACCCCATCCATGCCGGTGCTCTGGAACAGCAGCATAGTACATTTATAACAATCTTAGAAGTTCTAGAAGCGGTTTCAAAACTAGGTGACAATGAGATATTTGGATCTCTCTTACCTCCATATACTGAGCCGGTCTTTGATGACGAAGACCCCTTTTGCATCATCCTGGCCCGGACCTGTTCCTGCACACGGGCATTGCGCAGCTCTTGGTTCTCTTCACGCAGCTTGCGGTCCAGTTGCGAGTCGGTAGGAAGCGCCAGCGAGGTGATCTGGAGGTTTGGCTGCAGGGCCGACATAAGGAAGTGATTGTCTTGCATTTTCAAGCCTTGAGGGTGGAAGTTCAATCTCCCACACTGTGCAGATATCTATTCCCAATGCCACGTTCAACCTGCTTGTCCCCAGACTAAATCCTTGTCCTATATCAGAGTGGGCCTGCGTCGGCTCTGCTTCCTTGGCTGCTCTTAAGCCTACAAGGCGTTATTTGTATGCAGCAGACTGTTCCTGTCACTGGGCTGCTCTCCACTCTCTTAGCCTGCTTCTACGCCCCACCCTGCCATTACCTAAGTGCTCCTACCTGTCCCTGCCTTTATATCTATACCACGCCTCTCTGACCTAATGCTCCTGTCCCTCAGCGTCTCTATCCCTTCCTAGTCTCCCTGTCTGGGTATACTCTGCTGTGTTCTATAGGACAATTCCTGACGTTGACTTCCTACTTCTTGTAGACTCTTTCACACCTGTATATGTCAGTCACACCTGCTCCTACACCTTGTCCCCACACATCTCTCTACAAGCACTCTTTCCTCCCAAGCCCGCCAGTGTTCTCTCATCTCCCTGACCTGCATTCTGCTGCTTTCTTTCACTCCTCACACCCTTTTTTTTTTTTCTCCTATACAAGAATGTTACATCCCCCTCTCACTGTCAGCAAGGAATCTTCCTCCCTCTCGCTCTCTATTAGGGTCAGCCCCTCATTGAAAACGCTATGGCAAGACTTGAACACCTCAACCCAAAAGAGAACCCAACCCAAGGCCACAGATACTGCAAAGACAAGCTGTCATATACATGCATGGAACTTTTTTTTTTTTTTCCACATAAAACATGTCTTTGTGGGTATTAACCTTTTCCCTCCCATAGCCTTTTTTTTTTTTTTTTTTCGTTTTTTTTTACACACATGCTAAAATGCACATTTTTAAAGGAACATGCACTTAAAACGCTGAAACGCCATATATTTTCTAAACGCTTAGGATCCATGTAACAGCTGTAAATCTATATTTTCAGTAAAAAAAAAAATATATACATTCAAATTCATTTTAGTGAACAAAAATAAAATCTCCACATTTTCTGTAAAATCATAAAGATGAGTTAGGTTAACAGATACCAAATACAATATATTGCCAAAAGTATTGGGACGCCTGCCTTTACACACATATGAAGTTTAAAGAGGAACCCCGGTGGGTTTTACTTCCTCTTTATCTCCCTGCAAAGGTAAAGCATAATGGACTACTATGCATCGCATAGTAGCCCATTATGTGTCACTTACCTGAAACCGAAGCCTGCGATGTCACCTTTGCCCCCACTAGCAGCGAGCGTCCATTTTCACCCCCTCTTCCTTCCGGGGCAACATTACGTGTCACTTAAGCCCGCGACGTCACCGTTGCCCCCACTAGCAGCGAGCACCCATCTTCACCCCTCTTCCTTCCAGGGCTGCATGCGCGCGGGAGCCGCCAGTCACGGCATGACCCCTATTAGAAACGGCATATTGTGCCCTTTCTAAAGTGCGCATGCGCTTAGGTCTTTCGTAAATATCTCATAAACCGTGGAGGTTAGGAGATATTTCAAGCCCCTACAGGTAAGCCTTAATATAGGCTTACCTGTAGGTAAAAGTGGTTGTACAGGGTGTAAAACCACTTTAAAGTGTTTGTAAACCCACAAGGACAACCCCCCCCCCCCAAAAAAAAAAACACCCTGCAAGACAAAGGCATAATGAGCTAGTATGCATACTAGCTCATTATGATATACTTACCTTAGATCAAAGCCCCCGCAGCGGACCGCTATGGCCGGTGACATGTCTCCTGGAGTTACTTCCAGGTATCGCGGGCTCTGGCGCTGTGATTGACCAACATTGATTTGACCCATCCTTTGCAGCTATAACAGTTTCAACTCTTCTGGGAAGGCCGTCCACATTCTATGGGGATGTTTAACCATTCTTCCAGAAGCGCATTTGTGAGGTCAGGCACTGATGTTGGATGAGAAGGCCTGGCTCACAGTCTCCGCTCTAATTCAGCCAAAGGTGTTCTTTTGAGTTGAGGTCAGGAGTCTATGCAGGCCAGTCAAGTTCCTCCACCCCAAACTCGCTCATCCATTTCTTTATGGACCTTACTTTGTGCACTGGTCCAAATCATTTGGTGGAGGGGGATTATGGTGGGGGGTTGTTTTTCAGGGGTTGGGCTTGGCTCCTTAGTTCCAGTAAAGGGAACTCTTAAGTCGTCAGCATAACGTGCTTTGGGGAGTATAATAAACACATATATGTATATTCACATGGACTTACTTCTGATGTTCCTCTACTGGTAAGATAAAGAGAAGTAATTTTTATTAATTGTGGTGAACTGTGGTCCGGGATGTTGGCGGGGGGGTTGTAAAGAAGTTACCTGTGTTAGGTCGACTAAATGTTGGATTCAAGTTGACCATGTTGGTCAAGGAATGGGCGGTGTTGTGCTGGGTCACTCCACTATCTTTGTATGTCCAAAAATTTAATAAACAAAATTCTCAAAAAAAAGTCATCAGCATAACAAGACATTTTGGACAATTTCATGCTCCCAACTTTGTGGGAATAGTTTGGGGATGGCCCCTTCCTGTTCCTACATGACTGAGCACCAGTGTACAAAGCAAGGTCCATAAAGACCTGGATGAGGAAGGTTGAGAAGGAGGAACTTGACTGGCCTGCACAGAGTCCTGACCTCAACCCAATAGAACACCTTTGGGATGAATTAGAGCGGAGATTGCGAGCCAGGCCTTCTCATCCACATCATTGTCTGACCTCACAAATGCGCTTCTGGAAGAATGGTCAAACATTCCCATAGACACACTCCTAAACCTTGTGGACAGCCTTCTCAGAAGAGTTGAAGCTGTTATAGCTGCAAAGGGTGGGCCAACTCAATATTGAACCCTACGGACTAAGACTGGGATGCCATTAAAGCTCATGTGTGTGTAAAGGCAGGCGTCCCAATACTTGTGACAATATAGTGTATGTCAAGACTTAAAATTGTTTAAAATGATGACAAACCATGATACCAAGAACTTTTCATAATTGATGCCCGTTAGGGCTCGTTCACACTTGCTTTGGTCTGTGAAGAGCGATCCACATGAGGATCGCTCTTGAGAGAACATTTGACAGGCGGTAAGGAGGTGTTGTATCACTTCCTCGCTGCCTGCTTTCCTACCCAGCTAATTCTGACACTTCCTACATACATGTAAAAATCGAAATTTTGTTGCTAGAAAATTACTTAGAACTCCTAAACATTCTATATATTTTTTAGCAGAGGCCCTATAGAATAAAAAAGATGGGTGTTTTTTTATGTCACACGGTATTTGAGCAGAGGTTTTTCAAATGCAATTTTATGGAAAAAATACACTTTAATGAATTTTATTGCACACAATGTAAAAGAGGATGTTACGCTGAGTAAATAGATACCTAACATGTCATTCTTTAAAATTGCGTACGCCAAGAGAATGGCGCCAAACTACAGTGCCTAAAATTCTCCGTAGGTTTTAAACGCCTTTAGCCCTGGTTCACATTGATGCGCTTTGGCATGCGATTTGATATGTCGGCAAAAAGGGGTTCAACTAGGACAGCAGCCACCAGTACACTTCTAAATAAATGTAATTATTGCCCCTTGCTAATTTTTTCTTTTGTTAACCAAACTTAAGCCGACCATAGATAGATCGAATCTCAGCCAGTTCAGCAGGGACCAGCCAAGATTTGATCTATCTCTGGTCAGACTGATTCTACTCAGTTCATCCATCGATCGATTTGGGCACAACCAACATGTCGGATTTTTATGTGAATATTGCCAGTGGCGATAGCCACTAGCAGTAATCATTGTTCTCTCCTGGCAGGGACGGCTCCCTGCGCCTCTCCGCCAGAGAACACAATAGCTCCGCAGGAATCAAGTGATTTTCTTTGCTGCAACTCGTTGTTGCAGGAAACAAAATTGCATCATCTATGGCTTGTCAAAAGCCGGCCATAGACGGTTCGAATTTCAGCTGGCTCAGCAGGGATTGATTGAGATTTCAACTTGGGTACAACCAGCCTATCAGATTTTTCATGCAATTATTGACAGCGTCTATAGCTGCTAGCAATAATCACTGTGTGCTCCCCCCAACCCCCCATTGTTGCTTATTTAGCCCATGGTTGCAGGAAATAAAATCGCATAATCTATGGCTTGACTAAAGACGGCCATAGACAGTTCGAATTTCAGCCAATTCAACAAGGACCAGACGATATTTGAACCGTGTATGGGCAGGTTGATTGTACCCAAGGTAATTTATCGTTCAGCTTGGGTACAACCAGCCTGTCAGATTTTTCATGCCATTATTGACAGTGGCTATAGCCGCTAGCAATATTTACTGTGTGTTCTCCTGGCTGTGATGACTCCCCCCCTCTGCCGGGAAAACTAAATAGCTTATCCCATGGTTTCAGGAAAGAAAATCGCACCATCTATGGCAGGCTTAAGGCTTTAACTCAAACAGGATACCCTTATCCTTTGTTTATAAACAAAACAATGTAAATACAATGTCAGCACTGTCATGGCAATCACGTTTCTGTTTATTAGGGTCTTGATCACACGGCATTGTTGATAAACATGGTTATGTTAGTGTCTTGTCTTTGTTTATCATTATTACATTATAGGTTTATGCATACCCCCCAACATTTTGAGATAGGAATGAGGGACACCTACTAGCAAACGTATGTAGGCATGAGACACGCCCTCTGCCACACCCCCTTAAAGGAGAATTAACCAAAAAAAAAAAAGTTAATCAAATCCACAAGAGTTTTTTTTTACCACTACTTTTCCTTTATATTGGCTTTAAAAATTTAAAATGCAGCAATTTAGAAACTGGATGAAAGGTTTAGCACTGGGAAACAATTTTGAAAGATAAAAAGTGCATTTTATATACAACTATATAGATCAGACCAAAATGAGGGACAAATGAGGAGGAAAGAGGGACATTGCTTCAAATCAGGGACAGCATACCTCCCAACATTTTGAGATGGGAATGAGGGACACCTGCTAGCAAACTGTATGTAGGCATAGAACACGCCCCCTGCCACACCCCCTTAAAGGAGAATAACCCCAAAAAAAGGTTAATTAAATCCACAAGGGCTTTTTTTACCACTACTATTCATTTATATTGGCTTTTAAAATTTACAAATACAACCATTTAGAAATTGGATGCACTGGGAAACGCTTTTTAACCACTTGACCACTGGGCACTTAAACCCTCTTCCTAACCAGACCACTTTTCAGCTTTCGGTGCTCTCACACTTTGAATGACAATTACTCAGTCATGCAACACTGTACCCATATGAAGTGTTTGTCCTTTTTTTCACACAAATAGAGCTTTCTTTTGGTGGTATTTAATCACTGCTGGGTTTTTTATTTTTTGCGCTATAAATCAAAAAAGACTGAAAATTCAATTAAAAAAAAAATTCTTTGTTTCTGTTAAAATTTATTGCAGAGTATTGGCAGAGTATTGGCGAGTATTGGCAGAGTTTTGCAGTGTTGCAGAGTATTGGCAGAGTTTTGCAGTGTTGCAGAGTATTGGCAGAGTTTTGCAGTGTTTCAAAGTATTGGCAGAGTTTTGCACAGTGTTGCAGAGTATTGTACAATGTTGCAGAGTATTGCACAGTTTTGCAGAGTATTTCAGTGTTGCAGAGCATTGCACAGTTTTGCAGAGTATTGCAGTTTTGCAGAGTATTGCTGACATTGAGCACCGCTGTGGGCACTAAACATCCAGCCCACAGCGCTGCCATCTCTTCCCCTCCTCCCCTCGCACTGTACCAAACGGTACACAGAGGGGAGGGAGGAACCGGCATCATGACGTGATGCCGGTTTGTTTACATGTGATCGCTCCGTCATTTGATGGAACGATAACGTGGTAAATGGCCGCGATCAGCGGCTATTTACCGTGATCCATGATGCGCCGTGTCCTCTGGACCCGGCGGTTAGGGATGTTCCCGGGTGCACGCCCCAGGGGGCGCGCGGGAGCAACATTCTGGAATGACGTCCCACGGAAGTCCACCCAGAGCTAGCCGACCGCGCTGCAGCTGTCTTTCGGCTATGGCCCGGTCGGCAAGTGGTTAAAGATAAAAAGCAAATTTTATATACAGCTATATAGATCAGACCAAAATGAGGGACAAATGAGGAAGAAAGAGGGACAGAGGGACATTGCTCCAAATCAGGGACAGTCCCGTGAAATCAGGGACAGTTGGGAGCTATGGGGACAGTCCCTCAAAATCAGGGACAGTTGGGAGCTGTGTAAATGTAATATAGATGGCTCATTATTTATTATTAAACTTCTTCCTAAATCAATATTCTTCCCTGACTATAAACACACAGAACACTCACATGCTAAATTCTACAGGGAGATGCCATAGGGATTTTAGTAAAATATTATTCTAAATATTTCCTAATTTCTACTAATGCTGTTTTTGAGGCCCCTGCCATGTGGTGTGGGAATAGAAGACCAGTAGACATAACACTGATCTATAGGGTGTAAGACAAAGAAGCTGAAAAAAAAAACAAAGGTCAAGGTTTGCTGCTCTGCATTCCTTGTGATAACACAAAAGCAGCAGATCCCCAGCTCCTATTCAATTCTACTGGCAGTGAATTGGCTGAAATGCTGATGATTGTACAGCTACAGAAACTGACAGAAAAAAAAATCTGTCTTGTTAGAATGTGTAACTGTGACATCAGTTTATAATAACACTTTGTACTGCAAAAAATATTCAGTACTTGTCACTTATTTATTGAAAACAAACTCAAAAATAGCTGTAGGTACAGATCTCAGCATATTTATCCGGTGACAAGATCCAGCAGATGGCAGATTGGGAAATGTGCTGCATTAATTGCATACTATGTTTATTAAGTAATAGAGGAATCCTAATCTGTAACAAAAAGGCCAAATTATGTAAACTCTTCTATACCTACTGAGTGACAAAAGGCACAGAGTAATACTTACTAATATATATCTTTGTCAACAGAATTGGAGGAACTGAATGACACAATAATTTGTTCTAACATCTCGTGAAAGAATACACCTTCTTTAGTTGAGCTATGTTGATTGCACCCACAGAACTGAATAATCTGCTTCTAAGGGCTCCATTGGCCATCATATTGATGGGATACAACCACTTATGAAAGGTAGAACATTAAATCTGTAATGAGAATGGAACCAATGCATGTAAAGCTTTATAATGTACATATGAGGTAGTGCTAGACCTTGTCGGTGGTGGGTAGGTCTATGGCGGACCAACTTCTGGAGGTATCTCAAGCGTGTCCTTTCAATCTTGTGAAGATTGTGGAGATAGGCAAGGAGCACCGATTATAAATAGAAGGATTTGGTAACTGCAGCTGGTTGGAGAACAACAACATAGAACTTTATTGGTGTATGACATAAAACATAGCCAGTACATTTCAGGGGATTTGGCCTCCCCCTTTTTTTAGTGCTTTGGGCTCAGGGCTGTTGGACATGGGGAATATAGACTGTCTCCTGTTCTGCAGTGTCTGTTGCACCTGCAGTGGAACACTGATATCATATTAGGACATGGACTACAGTCCGCATGACCAATAGAGCTACTGTAGCCCTACCCCCATAGGAGCCGCTGATATTAACTGGTTCTTTCCCAAACAGTACAGAGGCCACCAGTCACCCTAGCAACAGTCTATTCACTCTGGCTCCAGTAAACAGTCCAGGGGTTGTCTTTTTAGATTTTATTATTGATAAACTTGAACAGAAAGGAAGGGTGCCAGGTGGTATGGGATACTACAAGAACACTGAATCAGGAGGACATACTTCACCAGGCTAGGCTTCTCTGAACAGTCTTTATACAAAGGAGAATCACCAGAACTGAGACCCCAAGAGCCATATCAGTGAAAGCTACCACTGGCACTTAATACCAAAAAACAGGACACAGTCGCTGGGATCTTGAGCTCAGGTCAGTACTCACAATGTCACAGGACAGCTGAACACTTCCTAGTTTCCACCAGACACCTCTATGTTACAGGACAACTGCAAAGTTCCTAGCTTCCTCCAGGTTCTCTTTGATTACAGGATAGCTACTCCCTTCCAGCTTCCACCAGACACTGTCCAGTGAAGGAGAGGCTAATACAATGCCACAAGACAGCTACACACTTTCCAGCTTCCACCAGGCACTCCTCTCAGAGCTCTCCAGACCAGATCCTTAGGTGAGGTCTCTTAGCTGACTCTAAAGATACTTGAGGATAGGTCTCCCAGCTCTGCCACAGATAGAACCTAGATGAACATCAGCAAACTCCAGAAGAACTGCCTCAAAGGGACCGCAGCCTCTGAAGCTATGGAACTTCTGCAGCAGGACAAGTCCCAGCTGCTTCAGACCCCAGGTCACTTATACAGTATTCTGCCCAGCCACCTACTGGACACACCTCCCCTAGGATTGGCTCAAGCACAATAAATATTTATGCTGCCTATTTGACTCTCCCACCCCTATGTTCTGGAAACTTCCACAAGGCAGGGGGAAGCAGTCAAACATGTATCCTGTGAGATCTAGAACAACCCAAAGAAATCAATAACTGCTTCAATGAGTACAAAGGAGCCAAAAGCTACATTTACTTGAAATCCTAGCAGCCTATCTAGCAGGGTGCTACACTACCAAAGAAGAAGTCCAATTACTCCAAAACACATTGACTATGTTTTATGTCAAGCACCAATAAAGTGATCATTGTTCTCCAACTGGATGAAGTTTCAAAGATTTCTGTTTATGCACATTGCTCCTAAACTATCTCCACAATCAGTAGGCGATGTGGACACAGTCAGCAGTCTGCAAACCTTGGCATTAGCCACAAGGACTGGTGTGTCTGGACAGGCATTAGCTCCAGTTGCTGGCTTGTCCCACGCGACCCTACCAAAAAACCTAAAATATTTTACTTCTGGATAAGGAGAGAACCAGACGATGGTGGGGACCAATGCACAGTGCAGGATAAACTCCTAGCCCAGTTGTGGAATTTGTAAGGTACAGAGAGTGGAGCCTGGTGACTGGCCAGTGTAACTTTAGCGCAAAAGCACAGTTCTTATATCATCAGAGAATGGTTATGGAATGGCAGGAGACAACACTAAACTGTCTGTGCTGACAAAAAGGAAACACAGAGGTAAGTCTGTGAAAAAAGCAATCAGCGCCAAATACTAGCATAAGTCCAAATATAAATGTGAATAGTAATAATTTCTGTTTACAACACATTTTATGAGAACATTTTATCAGAAAATACAGGAGTTGTTTTTTCACTACTATTTTTATTATTTTTTCTTTTTTCATTAATAATTTTTGGGCGGTCACACAAGGACTGACTAGAGTGTGAGAAAATCACTATTAATAAGCATTGTACACTTTATATTTGTATATATATATTTCAGAGTTTATTTCATAGCGCTGCACTATTTAACAATTATTACAGAGGTAAGTCTGCCATAATGTTCAAGAAAAGTCTACCGTCAGCCTTGCTAAAGTCCCACTTAATGGGTACCCTGTGTTCCAAATATGCACATCCTATACTTCTTTAGTCTGTATTGCTTTTGCTACAAGCTGAGTTTTCAATTGCTAGGTATACACATGAAATATAAATATGGTAGTTAAACAGACACACAAATTTGCAGGTTTTCCCCCAGGCTCTAAGCAGACGGTATTGTACATCTACAATATGTAGACCGCCCCTTGAAAAACAAGAAAGTGTCACTCAATACAGATGAAAAAGAGAGACAAAAGGTAAAGAAAGAGCTCCATTCTTTCCAATGAGGGACATATGGCTGGCCAATAAAATTGTGAGCACAAGGTTTTAAAGTGGTAGTAAACTCTTTTTTCTAAATTGTACCCAACGGTAAGCTTATAATAAGGCTTACTTGTAGGTACAGTGAATATCTCCTAAACTTGCTGTGTTTAGGAGATATTCACACTGGATGCAGCCTGTGACATCACTGGCACATGCACTCTAAAAGTCCGGCATACTGTGTCGGGTCTTCAGAGCTTCATGCCAGAGCCGAGGGCTCCTGTGCACACGGGAGTGATGTCATCGTGGTCCCAGCCACTCACACAGCCAGATTCCGTAAACCCGGAAGGAAGACTGGGGGAAGATGGAAGCCCCGTTAGCAGTGACAGCGTGCTGCTGGAGGGCTTCGTTACAAGATATGTATTTAATAATGTGCTAGTATGTGATGTATACTAACACATTACGCCACTGCCTTGCAGGAGAATGTTTGTTTTTTTGTTTACTTGGCGTGGTTTACTAAAACTTTAAATGGACAATCAAGGGCATAACCTCACAGTGTGCTTGTATATTATAATATAACAGGCTGAGCACTGTTAATTATTTTATAGATCTTTCCAGTTATCACACCAAGCATTTGGTGTATTCATCTGGACATGTTATTGCAAGTCCTATAACAGTGAAGAATTAAATGTTACTAAATGGCGGACCGTGGTCCAGACACAGACCAAGTGACAGTTCTGTCCGGACTGCAGCCATACCACTTAGCAGCATGAGTGGACTCCTCTCCTGTGTATCCTCACCCACCTGCCACTGAAAACTTTTCAAATTAACCAGCAGGTGATGGGTTATTAGGACGCGACGCAGTTCTAGCAACCAATTACTTGCTTGTCAACATAAAGAGTTGTGCAGCTCCCGCCCTCTGAACAGACCTGCTGTATCTCCCACCCACTGCGAAGGGAGGAGGGGACTTGTAATGACAAGGGTGCTGATTTAATTGAGGACTGTGATGTGAGGAAGGGGTAGCTGTGATGTGAGGAGGAGGAGGTGGAGCTGTGAGATGAGGGGGGCTGTGATTGCAAGGGGGCATGTGTTTTAATGGGTGGCTGTGATGTAAGGGGGGAGGCTGTGACATGAGGAGGGTATGGAACAGTGAGATGAGGGGCTGTCTGTGATTGTAAGGGGGGCTGTGATATGATGTGAAGGAGGTTTCTATGGTGTAAAGGGGCTGTGATAAGATGTGAAGGGGGGGTGGGCTATGGTGTAAGGGGGGCTGTGATGTGATGTGAGGGGAGAGGGGGCTGTGGTGTAAGGGGGGCTGTGATATGATGTGAAGAGGGGGCTATGGTGTAAGCGGGACTGTGATGTGATGTGAGGAGGGGAGGGGGCAGTGGTGTAAGGGGGAAGCTGTGATTAGGATGGCTGTGATGTGAGGGGGGGGGGGGTCTGTGATTGCAAGGGGGACTGTGATGTAGGGGAGGGGGACTGTGATGTGAGCAGGGGGACCATGATTGCAAGGGAGACTGATGTAAGGGGGGGCGGTGATGTCCAAGGCCGTCCAAGTATGCAAGTGGAAATACCCTATATTATGCTGCAATTATGCTTTAGGTTGTAATTTTACTTTGAACTTTAACCTCCCAGAAATCTGTAGCTAAAGGAAGGCAACATGAAAAGTGAAACCTCTTTCCCACAGAGTACAATATTGGGGGTATAGTGTTAACCAGAACTACAGAAGAAAAAGATTTGAGATGCTCATTTCAGACACAGCATGGCCCGGCAGCTGGAGAAGCAAATATAATTCTGGGGTACATCACTAGAAGAATCACCAGCAAGAGGAAGGAGTTAAGCTAGCCATACAAATATAGATTTATTTAGTTCATCATGTCAATTGTTCAGCCGACAATTTTCCAACAAGCTCCTTTGACAAAAGTCTATTGAGTAATCAACTTTTGTGAAACGAAGCCATGCTGGTAGAGCTGTACACTGCTCAAATTTCAGATCTGCCAGTACGAATTGGCTGAAATTCATGCAGTGCATGGGCAGATTTTTTGATTTTGATTATGGGCGGCACAGTGGTGTAGTGGGTAGCACTCTCGCCTAGCAGTAAGAAGGGTCGCTAGTTCGAATCCCGACCACGACACTACCTGCCTGGAGTTTGCATGTTCTCCCTGTGTCTGCGTGGGTTTCCTCCGGGTACTCCGGTTTCCTCCCACACTCCAAAGACATGCTGGTAGGTTAATTGGATCCTGTCTAAATTGGCCCTGGTATGTATGAATGTGAGTTAGGGACCTTAGATTGTAAGCTCCTTGAGGGTGTAGGGACTGATGTGAATGTATAATGTATATGTAAAGCGCTGCGTAAATTGACGGCGCTATATATAAGTACCTGAAATAAATAAATAAATAAATAAATTCCACTATGTAGAGGTAAAGTTAGACCTCATTTACAATTCTGTGTCTAGTTCAGGAGACCTCACTCACTCAAATATTGATTAGTTAGACTGAGTCCAGAGCCAGGCAACAAAAATAGTGCAAGGTCTAAGACCGCCTACACAATGATGCCGCATACACACGGTCGGATTTTCCAATGGAAAATGTTCGATTGGAGCTGTTTGTTGGAAATTCCGACCGTGTGTAGGCTCCATCGGACATTTTCCAGCGGAATTTCCGACACACAAAATTTGAAATCTGGATCGGAAATTTTCCAACAACAAAATCCGTTCTCCTAAATTCCGATCGTGTGTACACAATTCCGAAGCACAAAGTTCCACACATGCTCGGAATCAAGCAGAAGAGCCGCACTGGCTATTGAACCTCATTTTTCTCGGCTCGTCGTACATGTTGTACGTCACTGCGATCTTGACGTTTCGGAATTTCCGACAAGATTTGTGTGACCAATGCAAGACAAGTTTGAGCCAACATCCGTCGGAAAAAATCCATGGATTTTGTTGTCGGAATGTCCGATCAATGTCCGATCATGTGTACGGGGCATATTAGATTTGCTGCAAATGTTTGTCTTCAGATTTACCAAAACCATATAATATGAGGTCAAACCTTAAGAGTTTCAATTTGTATGCAATCAGGCAGGCCATTGCACTACATGGTTTTGGTAAATCTGAAGACAAAAATCTGCAGAAAATCTAATAGTGTGTATGGGGCTTTAAAAAAAAAAAACATATTAGGAGTATGGATGAGCTCAGGTGTGTTGCGATCCCAGTCTGAACCCACCCGATAGGTCCTGCCCGGTAGCTGTCACTTTACCGTGTCAGTTGTAAGCGGCCTAGGCATTCCCACCCTGAAGCGGCATGTATACAAAGGGCATGTATATGTGCAGCTGCCGGGAAGGGAATGCCTTGGCTGCATATGATTGGCTCAGTACAGTGACAGATTCCTGACGGGTTCGCTCAGTGTGTTCAGTCTAGGATACCAACATGTCTGAGCTCATCCCTAACTAGGAGAGATTTGAGGAATTCAATATGGTCATTCCTCGAGAAACAAAGTATACATGGACATTGATATAGTGAATGTGGGGTCTTGGGTTTAGTATTACTTAAACCTCTTCATAAAAACCCTTCATAAAAGCCCAAAGTATACATGGACATTGATTGAAAACTTTAAATACATTAATGTCTTGACGCCCACAAAACACATATGTGTGGCAACAGCAAGGGTGGGCATTAACACCCACATGCCGCAGATATGCATTTAAGGGTGGCAGTGGTTTCTTTGCCGAGAGAATGTTCACTGCTTGTTCCCAGTACAGAAACTGAGCTGCCAAAGACAGCCCTTAGGCAGGCCATAGATAATGCGATTTTCTTTCCGACAATCATGGCTTGCAGGCAAGAAAATCACTTGTTTCCTTCATTAGCACAGTCAGTGTTTATGGGGGAATCCCTCCCATGGAGATGTTGTGTTCTCCCAGCAGGGGGTGCGGGGAGCTGTCCCTGCCGGGAGAAGACAGTGATTATCGCTAGCGGCTAGAGCCACTGGCAATAATCACGTGCTAGAAATCCTATATGCTGGTTGTACCCCAATCAATCGATGGATTAACTTGGGTACAATCAGCCTGTCCATACTTGGATCAAATTTTGGCCTGTCCCTGCTTAACCGGCTTAAATTCAAACCGTCTATGGCCGGCTTTAGTCTATACTAACGATTAGCACCTGGCAGGACCAGCTCTCAATCATGTGACCCCTGTGGCAACCAGTCACAACGGTCACGTCTTTAGGCAGACCTTCCCATCCTCTGGGTGCAATAGCCCTGTTAAAGGGATGCTGGAGTGGGAGGAAAAGGGTTAAGGGTGTGAATAAGGGTCACAAGGGCAGTATATTCAATCTGGGAGCAAAAACACTGGGGCATGACCTCAAACTAACAGGAGGAAAGTTCAAGAGTAATGTTAAAAAGTATTTGTTTTCCTAAAGAGTAGTGGATGCTTGAAATGGACTTCCAGCAGAGGCGTTGAGTCAATCAACAGTGAGTAAATTTAACCCCTTTGCTGCCGGCGACAGATATCAGCTGTTATTGCATTGAAAGAGTTAATACAAGCTCACGGATGCAGCCACAAGCTTGTTTAATATTTTATAAGCAGGCTCAGGGTTTTTATGAAGAGGTTTAAGTAATACTAAACCCAAGACCCCACATTCACTATATCTAGTCTCCTACAGTACACAGAACATGGAAATGCAATCATTTTAGTAAACATAAACTGCTAAATACCTTTTCTCATCAGCAGTATATAGCAGTCTTGTAACTTCTATCAGTGTCCAGCAGGGCTGGTTAAAGCTTGTAGGAGGAGCTTTTATTTTCCTCTGTCTGTCCTATGAGGCTGCAGAATCCCTGACCCTCTGTCTTGGAAGTGCTAATTGGCCCTGTGCTGATCACATGCACCCTCCCAGAAGAAAAAAAACCTCTCTAGCATTACACACCCAACTTAGCATGTGCAGCTTGTCCCCAAGGCTTTGTACTATCAGGAAATGGACTGGAGACTGTGGAAGAATGGGAAGGATCAGAGAAGGTAGGATCAAACAGCCTTTTTACACAATGCGCAGGGTTAACCCCATTAGGTTAGACAGTGAGTATAACAAGCATAACAAGCATTCTGCATATACAGACTGATTTTACTGTTGTGAGTTAAGTAACACTTTAAAGGTGGCTGTAAGGGGGTGTGGCCAGGATGGGGAGCTGCTCTGGTTCTCCCCATGCCTGGTAATCATAAAGCAAGAAGGCAGCCTCTCACAGCTCCTGGCTGCCATCTTGCCTGTCACCTCCCTGCATCCAGCGTCCGTGGCGGTGCAAACTGACTCCTGGATGGTGGCGGCTATCGCTCCAGACCCGAACGGCTCCTCTTCCATCCCCCAAGCTGACTCAGAGCTGCATGGAGCCCAGTCCACCGCTGCAATTCTGGCAGCCATTGCAGAGAGTAAGTCCTGGAGGGCAAAATAGATGGACTGACCATAGAATGTGGATTGATCAGACATGATATGGACAAACTTAGAGGCCTCCTTGCAAAGGCAGGGCATCATGTCTCAGCAGTGGAGGACACTACTGCCTCCACTGTTCGCGCCCTAGCAGACCTCTAGCAAAAGGTCAAGATCCTCACGGCACGCTCAGAGGACGCTGAGAACCGCCTTTGGTGCAATAATGTAAGGGTGGTCAGGCTCCCGGAGGGTTCGGAGGGGTCTAACCCTGTAGTATTTGCTGAAGTGTTCTTCAAGCAACCCCTGGGACTACAACACCTCTCCCCAGTATACATAGTGGAGCGTGCACACAGGGTGCCAACTGATCCATGGCCTGCTGGTTTGATGTTGTGTGCTTTTCTAGTCCGTCTGCTTAATTTTAGGAACAGAGATCTCATCTTGGCAGAGGCCTGCAAACATCCTGATTTGAAATATGAAAAAGCAGTTATACATCTGTACCCAGATTTTTCTCCTGACCTGCAAAAGTAACGGCGCTCCTTTACAGATGTATGCAGACGCCTGCGCGAGACTGGCCTGACATACAACATGCTGTACCCTAGCCGCCTGAAGGTCATCCACAATGGCGCTGCTAAGTTTTTTGAATTCCCTGCAAATGCAGTTGACTGGTTGGACTCCATTGCCTAGGAATATGATTTGGTCGCCTGGCATGCCTATCCACGTTTGTAGATGGCGGACACTTCCCAAGATGGTACCGGGAGTGGTTGTGAATGTTATCTTTTAAGAAGCTGTTTTTCCTACTGAAAATGTTGTCCTTAGCAGGTTCTCAATAGCCAGAGACTGCCTATCCATTCAACGCAGGAGCTAAGGTATTGTTGTAGGGCGTTATGACATTCCAATATATCTCCATGGCCCTTCTTTGAGTGGATGAACTCTTGGAACAGCCCGTTAGTTTTTCTTACAGTTTTGGGACTTAAGTTTTTCCGGAAGTTTTTCTACCTTGTTAGGTTTGTTCACCCGGAGCAAACAGGGAGTTGGGATTATAGACTGTTTATTTTATTTTTTATTTTTCTGTTTTTTTTTTACTTTTTTTTCTTTTTGAGTCTTGCCCAAAAGGTTTATGCTGATGGACCTTCAGTTTGCCTTGGACATGATGTTATGCCGCCATCTGGTGGGATGTGGTTCTCTGCATCCAGATTCCTACCCCCCTTACCTCCCCTCCAACACTACTTATCCTGTCTCCATGCCGTATAGACCGCTATTATATGAGTGATCTGAAAATTCTCTCATGCAACGTCCATGGGCTGAATTCAAAATTGAAAAGATCGATGGGCCTTCAGTACCTTAAATCCCCAAACCCTCATGTAGTCCTCTTGCAAGAGACCCACTTGACTGGTATTTTACCTAAACAGAAACCGGATACAATACACTCTACACATTCTACATATGCTAGGGGGGTTGCTATCTTAAGTCATAAAAAGTTGGCCTGCACTATTGAACACGTGGTAATAGACCCCCAGGGGCGCTATGTGAATGCGGTGCTTGACACTGAATCCCAGTTATTGGCCATAGCAAACATCTATGTCCCACCCCCTTTCAAAAGTGAGGTGCTGTATACTGTCGCCACCTTTGGCCCATTGAAGCTCTTGGTGGCTGGGGATTTCAACAACATCCTGGACTACACCCTGGATACCTCTAACCTGACCCGGGTGCAGAACCTTGACCTTAGACACTGGGCAGACTCAGGGGCGCTGGAGGAGCTCTGGCGTTGGAAACACCCTGGGGAGAAAGGTACTCTTATCTTTCCCATGTCAGTGCCTCCTCCTCCTGTATTGATATGGCCTTCGCCAGCCCAGTTCTGCTGCCCCTGGTTTCAGAGGTTAGCTACCTGGCTGGAGGCATCTCTGATCACACCCTCTTACAGGTCATAATTAGTCTGCTGCAGGCAAGGTGCACAAGGGTTTGGCGATTGCACCCAGGGTGGGTGGAAGAGTCCTCGGTGGAGGCCTCGGTCTCGCCACACTTGAAGGAGTTTTGGGAATTCAATGAGGGCACAGCAGGCCTGCCCGTCATGTGGGATGCCTTTATGCCTTTAGGGTATTGACACGGGGGGGTGTACATGTCTGCCATAAAGCCTGCCAGAGTGGAAAAAAATGCCAAATCTGAGGAGCTTCAGGCCCATGAACTACGATGTGGACAGACCCATCCTAATTTGACCTCTCCTTTCACTCTGGCTGAGTTACAGATGTCTAGGCGGGCACTACTGGTTCACTTCCAGGGCTTCACTCAATGTGTTTT
Organism: Aquarana catesbeiana; assembly: GCF_042186555.1. Classification (NCBI taxonomy): domain Eukaryota; kingdom Metazoa; phylum Chordata; class Amphibia; order Anura; family Ranidae; genus Aquarana; species Aquarana catesbeiana. The sequence continues at coordinate 86,066,273 of NC_133334.1, read as the reverse complement.
TAGAAATAGGGCTGAGAAATTGTTTGAGAAAGGAAACAAAAATGGGAAACTGTTAGCCATCCTAACGGCAGATTCTCGGGTACATACAGTGGTACCATGTATTCGCTCATCAGAAGGCACTTTGATGAAGGATAGAGAGGGTAGCATGCAGGAGTTTGTCTCCTACTATTCCAGATTATACTCATTCATCCCACTATATGACCTTCAGGTTTTAACAGATCTTCTGGACTCCCTCCAGATCCCGGTGTTGCCAGATGAGGTGGCTGCTATTCTTGAGGCCCCTTTTACTGAAAAGGAATTGGAACTGCTGTTGCTTCCTTTCCCAATGGTAAATCGCCGGGCCCTGATGGGATCCCCGCAGAATGGTAAAAAAACGTATCTGGAGATCCTGTCACCCAGGCTTCTGCAACACTATGGAGACTGTCTTGATGCTGGGACTTTACCGGTATCTTTTTATGAGGCTCATGTTGTGTTACTGCCCAAGCCGGATAAGGGTCCCTTTTTACTGCTCCTCATACCGGCCCATAGCACTGCTCAACATAGATCTCAAAATACTTACCAAAATGATTGATAATAGGCTAATGTAAATACTGGATCACTTGATATCGCCAGACCAAACGGGGTTCATGCCTAAAAAGGCCATGGACATTAACATCTGGAGGGTATACAGTGCCTTGCAAAATATTCACCCCCTTGGCTTTTTACCTATTTTGTTACATTACAGCCTTTAGTTCAATGTTTATTTAATCTGAATTATATGTGATGGATCAGAACACAATAGTCTAAGTTGGCGAAGTAAAATTAGAAAAATAGATACATAAAACAATTTTTCAGAAATAAAAAAATGATAATTGGCATGTGCATATGTATTCACCTCCTTTGTTATAAAGCCCAAAAAAAGCTCTGGTGTAACCAATTACCTTCAGAAGTCACATAATTAGTGAAATTATGTTCACCTGCGTGCAATCTAAGTGTCACATGATCTGTCATTACATATACACACCTTTTTGAAAGGCCCCAGAGGCTGCAACACCTAAGCAAGAGGCACGACTAACCAAACACCATGAAAGACCAAGGAACTCTCCAAACAAGTAAGGGACAATGTTGTTGAGAAGTACAAGTCAGAGTTAGGTTATAAAAAATATCCAAATCTTTGATGATCACTAGGAGCACCATCAAATCTATCAGAAACAAATGGAAAGAACATGGCACAACAGCAAACCTGCCAAAAGATGACCGCACACCAAATCTCACGGAACGAGCAAGGAGGGCATTAATCAGAGAGGTAGCATAGAGACCTAAGGTAACCCTGGAGGAGCTGCAGAGTTCTACAGCAGAGACTGGAGTATCTGTACATAGGACGACAATAAGCCGTACGCTCCATAGAGTTGGGCTTTATGGCAGAGTGGCCACAAGAAAGACATTACTTTCAGCAAAAAACAAAATGGCACGTTTTGAGTTTGCGAAAAGGCATATGGGAGACTCTCAAAATGTATGGAGGAAGGTGCTGTGGTCTGATGATACTAAAATTGAACTTTTTGGCCATCAAAGAAAACGCTATGTCTGGCACAAACCCAACACATCACATCACCCAACGAACACCATCCCCACAGTGAAACATGGTGGTGGGAGCATCATGCTGTGGGGATGTTTTTCAGCAGTTGGGACTGGGAAACTGGTCAGAGTTGAGGGAAAGATGGATGGCGCTAAATACAGAGATATTCTTGAGCAAAACCTGTACCACTCTGTGTGTGATTTTAGGCTAGGACGGAGGTTCACCTTCCAGCAGAACAATGACCCCAAACACACTGCTAAAGCAACACTTGAGTGGTTTAAGGGGAAACATGTAAATGTGTTGCAATGGCCTAGTCAAAGCCCGGATCTCAATCCAATAGAAAATCTGCGGTCAGACTTAAAGATTGCTGTTCACAAGTACAAACCATCCAACTTGAAGGAGCTGGAGCAATTTTGCAAGGAGGAAGGGGCAAAAATCCCAGTGGTAAGATGTGGCAAGCTCATAGAGACTTATCCAAAGTGACTCGGAGCTGTGATAGTTGCAAAAGGTGACTCTACAAAGTATTGACTTTAGGGGGGTGATTACTTTTGCACACTGACTTTTTCTCTTATTTTGTTCTCTTTGTTGTTTGCTTCACAATAAAAAAAAAAAAAAAAAAAAGATCTTCAAAGTTGTGGGCATGTTCTGTAAATTAAATGATGCAAATCCTCAAACAATCCATGTTAATTCCAGGTTGTGAGGCAACAAAACACGAAAAATGCCAAGGGGGGTGAATACTTTTGCAAGGCACGGTATATATACAGTATCTCACTAAAGTGAGTAGACCCCTCACATTTTTGTAAATATTTTATTATATCTTTTAATGTGACAACACTGAAGAAATGACACTTTGCTACAATGTAAAGCAGTGAGTATACAGCTTGTATAACAGTGTAAATTTGCTGCCCCCTCAAAATAACTGAACAGACAGACATTAATGTCTAAACCGCTGGCCACAAAAGTGAGTACACCACTAGTGAAAATTTCCAAATTGGACCCAAAAGTGTCAATATTTTGTGTGGCCACCATTATTTTCTAGTACTGCCTGAACCCTCTTGGGCATGGAGTTCACCAGAGCTTCACAGGCTGCCTCTGGTGTCCTCTTCCACTCCTCCATGATAACATCACAGAGCTGGTGGACATTAAAGACCTTGTGCTCCTCCACCTTTCATTTGAGGATGTCCCACAGATGCTCAATAGGGTTTAGGCCTGGAGACATGCTTGGCCAGTCCATCACCTTTACTCTCAGCTTCTTTAGCAAGGCAGTGGTTGTCTTGGAAATGTGTTTGGGGTCATTATCATGTTGAAATACTGCTCTGCGGCCCAGTCTCCGAAGGGAGGGGATCATGCTCTGCTTCAGTATGTCACAGTACATGTTGGCATTCATGGTTCCCTCAATGAATGTAGCTCCCCAGTTCCGGCAGCACTCATGCAGCCCCAGACCATGACACTCCCACCACCATACTTGATTGTAGGCAAAACACACTTGTTTTTGTGCTCCTCACCTGGTTGCCGCCACACACGCTTGACACCATCTGAACCAACTAAGTTTATCTTGGTCTCATCAGACCACAGGACATAGTTCCAGTAATCCATGTTCTTAGTCTGCTTGTTTTCAGCAAAATGTTTGTGGGCTTTCTTGTGCATCATCTTTAGAAGAGGCTTCCTTCTGGGACAACAGCCATACAGACCAATTTCATGCAGTATGTGGCGTATGGTCTAAGCACTTTCAGGCCGACCCCCAACCCCTTCAATCTTTGCAGCAATGCTGGCAGCACTCATACGTCTATTTCCCAAAGACAACCTCTGGATATGACACTGAGCACGTGCACTCAACTTCTTTGATCGACCACGGCGAGGCCTGTTCTGAGTGGAACCTGTTCTGATAAACCGCTGTATGGTCTTGGCCACTGTGCTGCCGCTCAGTTTCAGGCTCTTGGCAATCTTCTTATATATAGCCTAGGCCATCTTTATGTAGAGCAACAATTCTTTTTTAAAGATCCTCAGAGAGTTCTTTGCCATGAGGTGCCATGTTGAACTTCCAGTGATCAGTATGAGAGAGTGAGAGCGATAACACCAAATTTACCACTGCTCCCCATTCACACCTGAGTTCGTCCTTACATCAGGTGCCCCCAGCGGAGTCCCTCCATACATCAGGTGCCCCCAGCGGAGTCCCTCCTTACATCAGGTGCCCCCAGCGGAGTCCTTCCTTACATCAGGTGCCCCCAGCGTAGTCCCTCCTTACATCAGGTCCCCGTCAGCGGAGTCCCTCCTTACATCTGCGTCCCCGTCAGCGGAGCTCCTCCTTACATCTGTGTCCCCATCAGTGGTGCCCCTCCTTACATCTGTTTCCCTGTCAGCGGAGCCCCTCCTTACATCTGTGTCCCCAGCGGAACCCCTCCTTACATCTGTGTCCCCAGCGGAGCCCCTCCATACATCTGTGTCCCCAGCGGAGTCCCTCCTTACATCTGTGTCCCCAGCGGAGCCCCTCCATACATCTGTGTCCCCAGCGGAGTCCCTCCTTACATCTGTGTCCCCAGCGGAGCCCCTCCTTACATCTGTGTCCCTAGCAGAGCCCCTCCTTACAGCTGTGTCCCCAGCGGAGCCCCTCCTTACATCTGTGTCATCAGCGGAGCCCCTCCTTACATCTGTGTCCCCATCAGCAGAGCAGGGTCCTCCTCACATCTGTGTCCCCGGCAGCAGAGCTCTCCTTCAAGCCACGCTTTCTCCGTGTGTTAGTGGAGAGGGGAGGGGCCCCCTATGGACGGGCCACCACTAGTGTACTCACTTTTGTGAGATACTGTGTGTATATATATATATATATATATATTTATATATATATAAAACCATATTCCCATACCCCTGATTCACCAACTACAGTGCCTTGAGAAAGTATTCATACTCCTTAAAATTTTCCATATTTTGTCATGTGTCAACCAAAAATGTAAATATATTTTATTGGGATTTTATGTGATAGACCAACGCAAAGTAACACATAATTGTGAAGTGGAAGGAAAATGATAAATGGTTTTTAACATTTTATACAAATAAATATCTGAAAAGTGTGGCGTGCATTTGTATTCAGCCCCCTTTAGCCAATACTTTGTAGAACCACCTTTCGCTGCAATTACAGCTGCAAGTCTTTTTGGGGATGTCTCTACCGGGTTTGCACATCTAGAGAGTGACATTTTTGCCCATTCTTCTTTGCAAAACAGCTCAAGCTCTGTCAGATTGGATGGAGAGAGTCTGAACAGCAATTTTCAATTCTTGCCACAGATTCTCAATTGGATTTAGGTCTGGACTTTGACTGGGCCATTCTAACACATGAATATGCTTTGATCTAAACCATTCCATTGTAGCTCTGGCTGTATGTTTAGAGTTGCTGTCCTTCTGGAAGGTGAACCTCCATCCCAGTCTCAAGTCTTTTGCAGACTCTAATGCCGCGTACACACGACCGGACTTTCCAGCAGAAAAGGTCCGACGGAATCATTCCGTCGGACATTCCGATTGTGTGTGGGCTTCATCGGACTTTTTCTTTCTAAAATTCTGACGGACCTAGAAATAGAACATGTTTCAAATCTTTCTGACGGAATCAGTTCCTATCGGGAAAACCGCTCGTCTGTATGCTATTCCGACGGACCAAAAATGACGCAAGGGCAGCTATTAGCTACTGGCTATTGAACCTCCTTTTTCTAGTCCTGTCGTACGTCATCACATTCTAAAGGATCAGACTTTGGTGTGATCATGTGTAGGCAGGTCCGTTTCAGCGGAACTCCGTCGGAAAGACCGTCGGAGTCTATTCTGACTGAAAGTCCGGTCGTGTGTACACGTCATAACAGGTTTTCTTCTAAGATTGTCCTGTATTTGGCTCCATCCATCTTCCCTTTAACTCTAACCAGATTTCCTGTCCCTGCTGAAGAAAAGCATCCCCACAACATGATGCTGCCACCACCATGTTCCACGATGGGGATGGTGTGTTCAGGGTGATGTGCAGTGTTGATTTTCCACCACGCATAGCATTTTCCTTTTAGGCCAAAAAATTAAATTTTGGTCTCATCTAACCAGAGCACCTTCTTCCACATGTTTGCTGTAACCCCCACATAACTTTCTGGCAAACTGCAAATTGGACTTCTTATGGCTTTCTTTCAACAATGGTTTTCCTCTTGCCACTCTTCCATAAAGACCAGATTTGTGGAGTGAATGACTAATGCCGCGTACACACAGTCGGACTTTTCGTCCAGACTGGTCTGACGGATGACGACGGACCAAATCCGGCGAACAATCCGATCGTGTGTGGGCTTCACCGGACCTTCAGCGGACTTTTCCAGTCGCAAATCTGACGGACTTTAGATTTGGAACATGCTTCAAATCTTTACGTCGTAACTCCGCCGGACCCAGAAATCCGCTCGTCTGTATGCTAGTCCGATGGACAAAAACCGACGCTAGGGCAGCTATTGGCTATTGGCTATCAACTTCCTTATTTTAGTCCGGTGTACGTCATCACGTACGAATCCGTCCGACTTTGGTGTGATCATGTGTAGGCAAGTCCGGTCGTTAGAAACTTAAGTACGTTGAAAGTCTGCCAAAAGTCTGTCGAAAGTCTGTCGGATGGGCCATCGGACTTTTGTAGCCGAAAAGTCCGACCGTGTGTACGCAGCATAATAGTTGTCCTGTGGACAGATTCTTCCACCTGAGCTACGGATCTCTGCAGCTCCTTCAGAGTTACTATGGACCTCTTGGCTGCTTCTCTGATTAATTCTCTCCTTGCCCGGCCTGTCAGTTTAGGTGGATGGCCATGTCTTGGTAGGTTTGCAGTTGTGCCATATTCTTTCCATTTTCAGATGATGGCTTAAACAGTGTTCCGTGAGATGTTGAAAGGTTGGGATATTTTTTTATAACCTAACCCTGCTTTAAACTTCTCAACAACTTTATCCCTGACCTGTCTGGTGTGTTCCTTGGCCTTCATGATGCTATTTGTTCAGTAAGATTCTCTAACAAACCTCTGAGGGCTTCACGGAACAGCTGTATTTATACTGAGATTTAATTACACACAGGTGGATTCTTTACTTATTAGGTGACTTCTGTAGGCAATTGGTCCCACTAGATTTTAGTTAGGGGTATCAGAGTAAAGGGGGCTGAATACAAATGCACACCACACTTTTCAGATATTTACTTGTAAAAAACTTTGAAAACCATTTATCATTTTCCTTCCACTTTACAATTATGTGCCACTTTGTGTTGGTCTATCACATAAAATCCCAATAAAATACATTTAAATTTTTGGTTGTAACATGACAAAATGTGGAAAATTTCAAGGGGTATAAATACTTTTTCAATGCACTGTATGTTTAGGAAATTATGCAATAACAAGGTATGTGTACATTCCTATTCTTCTGTTATTGTATAAGGCATCTTCTATACAGTGACTGCACTTGACTCATCTGCAGACATCATCCTTTAAGTTTCATTGAGAGGCATATCATGTATACACATGTATTTGAGTCTGAAGGCTGACCATAATACAGTCACCTAATTAGTAAATAGAGTCCACGTGTGTGTAATTTAATCTCAGTATAAATACAGCTGTTCTGTGAAGCCCTCAGAGGTTTGTTAGAGAACCTTAGTGAACAAACAATTTTATTGGGATTTTATGTGATAGACCAACACAAAGTGGCACATAATTGTAAAATGGAAGGAAAATGATTGAACAAACAGCATCATGAAGGCCAAGGAACACACCAGACAGGTCAGGGATAAAGTTGTGGAGAAGTTTAAAGCAGGGTTAGGTTATAAAAAAATATCCCAAGCTTTGAACATCTCACAGAGCACTGTTCAATCCATCATCCAAAAATGGAAAGACTATCGCACAACTGCAAAACTACTAAGACATGGCCGTCCACCTAAACTGACAGGCCGGGCAAGGAGAGCATTAATCAGAGAAGCAGCCAAGTGGCCCATGGTAACTCTGGAGGAGCTGCAGAGATCCACAGCTCAGGTGGGAGAATCTGTCCACAGGACAACTATTAGTCGTACACTCCACAAATCTGGCCTTTATGGAAGAGTGACAAGAAGAAAGCCATTGTTGAAAGAAAGCCATAAGAAGTCCCGTTTGCAGTTTGCGAGAAGCCATGTGGGGGACACAGCAAACATGTGGAAGAAGGTGCTCTGGTCAGATGAGACCAAAATTGAACTTTTTGACCTAAAAGCAAAACGATATGTGTGGTGGAAAACTAACACTGCACATCACCCTGAACACACCATCCCCATCGTAAAAACATGGTGGTACCAGCATCATGTTATGGGGATGCTTTTCTTCAGCAGGGACAGGGAAGCTGGTCAGAGTTGATAAGGGAAGATGGATGGAGCCAAATACAAGGCAATCTTAGAAGAAAACCTGTTATGCCGCATACACACGACCGGTTTTGCCCTCAGAATAAACTCCGAAGGTTTCTCCAACGGAACTCCGACGGAATTCCATTCATGCGGTCTTGCCTACACGGTCAAACCAAAGTCCGACCAAAGTGCTACCGTCCAGAGCGTGGTGACATACAACACTTACGACGGGACTAGAAAAAGGAAGTTCAATAGCCAGTAGCCAATAGCTTCCGTCTCGTACTTGCTTCAGAGCATGCGTCGTTTTTGGTCCGTCGGAACAGCATATTTAGAACATGTTCCATTTATAGGTCCATCAGAATTTTCAAAAAAAGAAGTCCGATGAGGCCTACACACGATCGGTATAGACGATGAAAAGCTTCCATCAGACTCTGTCGGACATTCCGCTCGTGTGTACGTGGCTTAAGAGTCTGCAAAAGGTTTTGGACTAGGGCGGAGGTTTACCTTCCAGAAGGACAACAACCCTAAACACAGCCAGAGCTACAATGGAATTTTAGATCAAAGCATATTCATGTGTTAGAATGGCCCAGTCAAAGTCCAGACCTAAATCCAATTGAAGACTTGAAAATTGCTGTTCGCAGATGCTCTCCATCCAATCTAAAAGAGTTTAAGCTATTTTGCAAAGAAGAATGGGCAAAAATGTCCCTCTCTAGATTTGAAAAGCTGGTAGAGACATCCCCAAAAAGACTTGCAGCTGTAATTGCTGTGAAATTTGGTTCTACAAAGTATTGACTCAGGGGGCTGAATACACATGCACGCCACACTTTTCACATTTTTATTTGTAAAACATATTGAAAACTATTTATCAGTTTCATTCCACTTCACAATTATGTGCCACTTTATGTTGGTCTATCACATAAAATCCCATTAAAATACATTTACGTTTTTGGTTGTAACATGTCAAAATTTCAAGGGGTATGAATACTTTTTCAAGGAACTGTACTTATTCCAGATTTTTTGAAAGGACACAGGCAACAAAGATTCCTAGGAGTTACAAGCTGCACTTTAATTCATCATCTCTAAACCTTCTATTGCTTTTAAAGGAAGCAAGTATAGCACAAGATCCTTTCAAATATGTCCAAAACGAAGGGCTCATTCACATCGGAATGCAGTGCAGGAAACCCATGTTCTGTGCACGTTTTTTCGCACCGTGTATGAATTGCATTGGGTGTGCACTCTGCTATAGGTGTCAATATAATCCTATGGACACCCTAAACAGAGATCACAAATGCAGTGCATTTTTGAAAAGTAGTGCATGCACTTTTGGTGCAAACCAATGCGATTTCAGCTCATTCATCTGAATGGGCTGAAAATCGCACCACACTGAGTTTCACAGGAGCACGGACTGCGTTCCTGTGCAATTCGTGTGTGAGCCAGCCCTAAGGCTGGATTCTCACCTATGCATTTTTAGTGCTTTTTGCATTTTGCAGATTTGCACTACAGAACGTGTTGCATAGGAAACCATGTTAAATGGACTGTAGTGCAAATATGCAAAATGCAAAAAGCACTAAAACTGCATAGGTGTGAATCCAGCCTAAAACCATAGAATGTTTAATAATATTTTTCTTTTTTCTAGTCAGATAAACTTGAAATATTGTGTATGGATATTGTGCAGCCTTTTATCCGGTCAGCAGGTAGAGCTCTAGTCTCCTTCTAACATGTGAAGTATTGTGTTAGCTGTTTTGAAAGTAGCCCATTGGCAAAACTCAATGAATCATCCCAGCAGTGACTCATCTTTTATCATAGTTATAAGTGATAGTCATACACCTTTCAGCTGATTCAGGCAATCAGACGCAATTTGCTCTAAGGCAGTCCTGACGGGAAATACCCAGATCAGCTAAAGTCGTACCTTAGTCCCTGCTAAGGATGAGCTCCGGCGTGTTTGCATGCTGCACGCGCCGAGCCTGCCAGGAAGTCGGCACTGCACAGCGCTCATCACAAGCAGTGAGACATTTCCCAAAGTGCGGCTGCAGAGATCGGGAAATGTCTCATTGCCTGTGATCAGCGCTGTGCAGTGCCGACTTCCTGGCGGGCTCAGCACGTGCAGCATGCAAACACGCCGGAGCTCATCCTTTGTCCCTGCATCTAATTAGATACATTAGCCTGCAGCGGAATAGCTATCCATCCATGCTGGTAGCAGTAGCGTCTCCAGCTTTCATATTTATGGGGGGCCAGGGACAAAAGTAGGGGGGCCAACTATAAAACGCAAATAAATATATATAATCACTTTATATATCCTGACAATAGGTTTTAAATGCATACAAATATACAATATTAAGCCCTGTACTCCTGCAACAATGCCCCAATACATACAATAAAAACAAAGAAAAAGCTTACCTGCACACTATCCCAAATCCTTCTACCTATTTCAATAAATGGATATTTTTCAGTATCGCTCCAGTGGCCAATAAAGTGTAAGCTCACCTTCCCCTCTTGTTCTGTCCGTCTTCCTCTGCCTCGTGGTGGAACTCAACTTTCTCCCAGTCAGCCTCTGCTTTGTGAATCCCCTCGCTAGAGAGCATGCTGGACTCTGTAGTTCCCTGCCCCATAGGAGGCTGTGTGGGGCCGCTTTAGTTGGGGACTACATGTCCCAGAATCCTGTGCTGCTGGTGGAGTCCTTCCTTCCTGCAAGTCGCTCTCCTCCCTGCCAAGGAGGATGCAGGGGAGGGAGCAGATTGGGCTCACCCATGTATACTTACACCTCTTCTATATACGGACACCTCCCCCCTATCTACTGACACCCCAATATACTGACACCCCCTCTATAGATTGACACCCCTTCTATATACTGACACCCCCCAATATACTGACACCCATTCTATATACTGACACCCCCCAATACACTGGCACCCCTTCTATATACTGACACCGCCAATCTACTGACACCCCCTATATACTGACATCCCCCAATATACTGACACTCCTCAAATAGCACTCTCTATCAACTGACCCCGACCCCCCCACATATACCGCACCTGTACTAACTTTACAAAACTTACCAAGTTTAAAGAAATGACAGCAGTCACCCCTCCCCCAGGGATGATACATCGGTGCAGAGGACTTGTGTGGAGTTCAGAGCTGTGATGAAAGCAAAGATGTAGATCTCCATCCTGTGATCCCAGATCCTATGGTCTGGCAGCCGTGGCTGAGCGAGCGCCGCTCGCATTATGCAGAGTGTCAGCGTGGAGAGGGAGGGGGAGAAATCCCCATCAGGAGTGACAGGACACTTTTCTTCTCAGGAGAGCCTGTGTTATTCTGACGGTGGCCCGAGCAAGATGCGGGGCACCCACTACAACAACAGGCATTTCAATTGGGGGGGCACATGAGGGGGCACAGCATAATGTTGGGGGGGGGGGGTCAGGGCCCCCTCTGCCCCCCCCCTAGTGACGCCACTGGCTGGTAGCATGGATGGAGGAATCTGTTATATTCTTTCTTACACAGTCATTGTGTATGGCCAGTTAAAGCAAGATTAGCCTGATGTGCTGTCTCTTTAGTTTACCCACTGTGCTCTTGGAATCCTTAGTCATGTATTATATGTTTATTTGTAACACAAAGGAGATAAGGATACATAATATATGGTAAAAGGTAAGTGTGGGAGTTATATCGATGGAATTCAGGTTTAACCACTTGCTGACCGCCCCATAACACATTTACTGCTACAGGGCGGCCGCACTGCGCAGAATCACGTGTATAACGTGATTCTGCACTTCCGGGTTTTGGGCACGAGTGTGTGCCGCAGGCAGCTCGCTCCCACTGTGGTTTTACACAGCAGGAGCTGATCAGCGGGTCCCGCAAACCTGATGTCCACCCGCAGCTGCTGATCATTCAGTACACAGGCAGAATGGCAATCTGCCTATGTAGACAAGGAGGATTGACATTCTGTCAGTACAGAAGGCATGGATTCTGTATTTCTGGAAAGCAGAAACACCGATCCATGCCTTCCACTAGTAAAAGCACCTCCCCCACTACACTGAAACATTAGCTAGGCACACAGCTAAACCTTTGATCGCCCCTCATGTTAACTCCTTCCGTGCCAGTGTCATTAGTACAGTGACAGTACATATTTTTAGCACTGATCACTGTATTAGTATCACTGGTCCCCAAAAAAGTGTCAGTTCGGTGTCCGATTTGTCCGCCGCAATATCGCAGTCCAATGATGCAGTCGCAGTCTGCACAAATACCATGTGACATAAAAAAATTGCAACACCCACCATTTTATTCTCTAGGGTCTCTGCTAAAAAAATATACAATGTTTGAGGGTTCTCAGTAATTTTCTAGTACATATACAGTACGTGAGAAGTGTCAGAATTGGCATGGGAGTCAAGTGGTTAAAAGTTGCTGACCCGACAACTGTAATGGAATGTATTCCTACAATAGAGGCTGCATGTCAAACCTGAGAACCGGTCTGAGAACACAGCTGCAGATCAAATGATAACATGGTCCTAATACATTTGCCAGGTAAAGAAGCCAAATCCTGACTGGCTTTTTCCTTTTTTTAATAACATTGCTGCTAGGACCTGTCCCCGGGCCTCTCTAGTAGCAAGACCTGAACAACTGGTCTGTGCATTGTTGGTGTTTTCTGTAGACGCTCAGAAGTGGCTAAGCGTAAATTCCACCAGAAACGCACAAGTGATCCATTTACCCCTCTCTAAACCATAACTGGAAATAGCATGGAGGAATAATATAAATAAAAGCTTTCCCTTTGAACACCATAAATTTCTTTAACCACTTGACCTCCGGAAGGTTTTACCCCCTTTATGACCAGGGCATTTTTTTGCTAGTCAGCACTGTGCTATTTTAACTGGCAATTGCACAACACTGTACACAAATGAGATTTATATATTTGCACACATAGTTTTCTTTTGGTGGTATTCGATTACCACTGGGTTTTTGATTTTTCTTACATAAACGAAAAAAGTCAAAATATTTTGAAAAAAGAAACAGAAAACATATTTTCTACTTCCTGTTAAAAAACATATCCAATACAATCAAATTTCTTCATAAATTTAGGCCAAAGTGTATTTTGATACATGTCTTTTGTTAAAACTAAACTATGTTTTGGGGGACACTACACTATTGGGGACACTAGTATAGTTCTCATCATGATCAAGATACTGATCCGTACAGACACTATACTAGACATAGTGGTAAACAGTGACCTAAAGTGTGACTGTAATAGTGTGGCAGAAAATCTGGCACTAACAGACACTGGCTGAGAGGGACACAGACGTCACTAGTGACACTAATACAGTGATCAGTAATAATACTGGACACTGTACTAATGGCTGTACTGATAACTGGGAGGGGGGTTAACATCAAAGGGAAATCAAGGGGTTAACTGTGTGCCTAACAAGTGTAATGTGTTTAATGTGCGCTGCCTTTACTCACAGATCTGACTGCTTTTTCTCCCTTAACTCAGTTTATTTGAGGGAGAAGAAGCAGCCAGATCGCTGTCTGTGTAAAGAGTTTTTTCTGTTTGTAAACACAGAACTCTGTCCTATGATTGGCCTCAGGCAATCAGCCTTTACAGAGCCCAAATCATTGGCTGAAACCTGCTGACAAACTCATGCTGTGTTCAATCACAGCCCAGGTCAAAGCGGGGAGCAGGCACAACGTAGACGTATGTTGCCTAGCCTGTAGCTGCTGCCCATTCGCAGTAATAGTACTGTGGGTGGTCAGCAAGTGGTTAAAGGATTAGTCCATCTAAAACAGATTTTTCAGTTCATGGTAGCTGCTGGAGAATTAGGCTGGATTCACACCTACGCATTTTTTGTGCTTTTTGCATTTTGCAGATTTGCACTACAGATCGTGTTCCATAGGAAACCATGTTAAATAGACCCTAGTGCAGATCTGCAAAATGCAAAAAGCACTAAAACTGCATAGGTGTGAATCAAGCCTTAGGCCTGATTCACACTTATGCAGGTGCATTTTGCGTTTTTTCAATACACATCTTTAAACCATTGAAGTCTATGAAACCAAAAACCAGAAAAAAAAAACCTGGCCCTTTCCATAAAATGCACAGATGTGAACTACATCCATAGGAAACCATGTTAAATGGACTGTAGTGTGTTTCTGCAAAACTGAAAAAGCACTAAAAAATGCATAGGTGTGAACCAGGCCTTAAAGCAGGGGTGCCCAACCAGTGGCACGGGGGCCACATGTGGCCCACGGAGCCCTCTGATGTGGCCTGCGACCTCCTGCTCTGGGATGGTGGGTTGGCAAGCCCAGATCGTCGGTTCCCAGAGCATCAGTGTTGTGAATAAAGCCAGTGGTAGAGGAAACAAGCAGCTGTGGAGCAGAGCACGCGTAAGCCAATGCTTCCTGTGTAGTACCAGCTCCTGTCACAGACTGAGTGATACCAAATGCACTCTGCCTGAGACAGCAACAGTTGGCGATACTTGAATGGAAGACTGGTATTAAAGGTAAGTTTATTACTAAAATCGCAGTGTATATATGGGCATATCTGTTCTGCAGTGGTTACTGGGCTGCCTTCAAACTGATCTGCAGTAGCCATAGACTTCTGGTATTACCTGCAGGTTTGGTGCACTTTTAGAAAGTGTCCTACACCTGCAGGATATAATAGAAGTCTATGGCAAAGTGCAGCTAACCTGCAGAAAAGTCACAGTTGCACTGTTCTGCTCCCTCAGTGTGGGTAAACCGCAGTGCATCAGTGTGAAAGCAGCCTTAGGCCCCATTTACATGATCAGTCTGTCCCTCCATTCATCTCTATGGACTTGTGTCCATTTACACCCGCATACTTCCAATCAGATCCGCTAAAAAGAACAGATGGGATCCGTCCCCTTCCATCTGGGCTTATCGGAGGGTCCATAGAGTATGGTGGGCTGTGTCCATGTTTGCTCTGCATATGCAAAGCAGACACGGACCTGCCATCCGCCCGCTCTGCTCATTGTGGCCCGCGACCGGTTACCAAGTCATTTAAATGGCCCTCACTCTCCAAAAGGTTAGGCACCCCTGCCTTAAAGTCTTAGGCTGGCCATACCTTGCTTACATTTTAGCTGGCTCAGCTGTTCTGGTATTCTGATAGTTGGATGCGCCCCAAGGGGGATTCATCCGTCTGCACTCTTATCTTGGAAGGAAAAGTCTATTTATTACAAAAGTACACAGTATGTGTATGGCCAGCTTAATTATAACAAAAAATATATTCTTTTTTAGCTTTGAATAGAAGGCTGAAGAATTACAATATCTTTCAGGATTATTTTTGTGTCTGTGTCCCCATTGGGAAGATGATCCTATCCCTGTAAGGCCCACTATGTTTTTATTACTGATTGTGTGATGCTTCATCTAAAGTCCCAGTGGGCACAACTCTGTATTTGTAAGGCCCACCCAAGAAATGAGGGGAGGGGGGGCAAGGATCACAGGAAGGCCCAGACAGCAATAAAAACCTTGTCAGTTTGATCATTTTCCCGCTCTATTAAAACTCTTTTTGTCTGTGTGAAGAGAGATTTACCATCACTTGAGGGGAGGGAAAATCTCCCAAATAGGAACACAGATGGCAATAAAAAGTGACAGAGGTTCTAACCCTTCCCAGCTCTATTGAAAAAAAAAATGTTTTGTTGGAGCTTTGCTTCAAATTCCATGACAATTTCTTATAAATGTTGGGGATTGCATCGATCTCTGCTCTTGAGTTCCTGGGTCTGCACATGTGCTATGGCTGTTATAAGGGGGTCCTGTTTGCCCTGTGGGATTTTTAATTTACTTGAAATTAAGGGGAGCTGGAACATGCAATACAGGTGGGAGCACCCAATACAGCAATTGTGGTAGAGAGATCGTGATCATCAATATGGAATATGCATATTCCTGATATGTGCCTGCTGTACCATGTACTTGTGTTAAAAAGTAACCTGTTCTCTTTGTATTGCTTCCTGTTGTGAAATACCTGGTGATCCTGCAAATTCCCCAGCTTTCCTATTTCAAAATGACCACGCTAGGCATGGTCATTTCTGGCTGTGCTGGGAGCATAGTCTGCCTGACCTCCAATGGCCAAGATTTATGTGGACATGCCCCTCTGTACAGCCATTCACTGGGAAGAGCAGTGCGCTGCTGCTTCTCCACCACCACCCTTTTAAGTCCCTTATGCAGAGAACAAAGGTCATGTGATCACTTATTTTAAAAAAAATGTGATTATCCAAGACAGCCCACCAGGTTCCATTTATAATTAAAAGATTACTTTTTTGTAACAAGCCCCTTTAAAGATAGTTAAACAGTAGATGTAAGATAATTGTCTGACAAACTCCTTGTATAATGGAGACTTTATCAGTGGTGAATCAGCTCACCATCACAAGTAGCACACGGAACCTCATGTTATGGTAACAATATTGTGAATGGGGCCTAAGACAAAATTGAACTGTTTATTTCACAACTCCTTATGTGAAAAAAAAAAAAATCTGATAGATTGATGGATCTTGTTATATAAGGAATATGGCCATAGCTCTTTGTCATCATAAAACAACAGGAACTTTGTAAGCCTGTGTTGTGCATGCCATTACTGCTACGCTACATCATGCCAATGGTGAGCCTTTCAAACGCTGATTGTTTTATACAAGATCACTGTTGATTCAGCAACAATGTAAATAGCTTCTTTAGCAAACACACTAATATTGGCAAAAGGTTTAGCACCTTTTGTCAGTTCCCAAATGACTTTTAAATGGAATTTCAAAACCAAAAATCAGTTTAAAAGAAGCCTGTTGACTTTTCACAGTGCAGGAAAACATATTGCAGACTAAGCTGCATACCTTCATTATAGTGAACAAAACGAAAAGCAGCTTTCAGTTTTAACCAGCCAAAAACAATTCAGATGCATCAACGGCATGGAATGTTATAGTTGTTTTAACTAAGAAAGCAGCCACAACCGCAGTAAAAAAAGCCTGCCCCCTGCCAGTATGCTGTTGCAAAGGACCCTTGCTCTCTTTGTGGAAGCACAGGTCTCTCTGCAGAGGTCCAAACATGCTCCCTGCTGAATCAGACCCATAGATAATCAGCAAAGCTCAAGCTTCTTGCTGATTGGGGGGGATCAACCTTAAAAGGGGGTATGCCTGATATTTGCAGAGACCACTGCTTCCACACAGATAGCACAGGTTTCTTCCCTGCAGCATGCTGACAGGGGTCAGGCTTTTCTACCATTTTCTAAAGAAACCAAATTGTTGGATTTTGAATAACGTATGTTTTGATGCACCTGCAATGTTACATAGTTACATAGTTAGTGAAGTTGAAAAAAGACACAAGTTCATCAAGTCCAACCTGTGTGTGTGCACTTTTATGTCAATATTATATTGTATGTTATGGTCATTTAGGTGCCTGTCTAATAGTTTTTTGAAATTATCTATGCTCCCTGCTGAAACCACTGCTTGTGGAAGAGAATTCCACATTCTTACCACTCTTACCGTAAAGAACCCTCTACGCAGTTTCTGGTTAAATCGCTCTTCCTCTAATTTTAGTGAAGTCTTTTTAAATGCCCTTTCATGGAAAAGTTTTATCCCTATTGTGGGGTCACCAGTATGGTATTTGTACATTTAAATCATATCCCCTCTCAAGCGTCCCTTCTCCAGAGAGAATACGTTTAGTGCTTGTAATCTTTCCTCATAACTAAGATCCTCGAGTCCCTTTATTAGCTTTGTTGCCCTTCTCTGTACTCTCCTCATTTCCAGCACATCCTTCTGGAGCCCATACTCCAGGGGCGGCCAGACCAGAGGGGTGTAGAGTGGGAGAATTATTGTTTTATCTCTGGAATTATTTCCTCTTTTAATGCATGCCAATATTCTATTACACAGAACCAAGAGGGACTCTACTTTCCACACCGGACCATTCCGAGTACTCCCCATTTATCACTACCCTCTGAACTCGCCCTTGTAGCCAGTTTTCAATCCAGGTATCCACCCTTTGGTCCATGCCAACAGACCTTAGCTTGTACAGTAAACATTTGTGGGGAACTGTATCAAATGCCTTTGCAAAATCCAGATACACTACATCTATGGGCCTTCCTTTATCTAGATGGCAGCTCACCTCCTCATAGAAGGTTAATAGATTTGTTTGGCAAGAATGATTTTTCATGAATCCATGCTGATTACTGCTAATGATACCATTTTCATTACTAAAATCTTGTATATAGTCCCTTATCATCCCTTCCAAGAGCTTGCATACTATTGATGTTAGGCCAACTGTTTTGTAGTTCCCAGGGATATATCTTGGTCCTTTTTTAAATATTGGTGCTACATTGGCTTTTCTCCAATCAGCTGGTACCATACCAGTCAGTAGACTGTTCGTAAAAATTAGGAACAACGGTCAGGCAATTTCTTGACTGAGTTCCTTAAGGACCCTCGGGTGCAAGCCATCTGGTCTCGGTGACTTGTTTATGTTCATTTTTACAAGTCTGTTTCTAATTTTATCCTCTGTTAACCATGAGAGTGCTTCCTGTGTCGCGTCATGAGGATAAACCTTGCAGTTTTGGTTACTGAAGCCCCCCGTTTCCCTCATGAAGACTGAGTAGAAGAATACATTCAAAACCTTTGCCATCTCACCATCTTTGTAACCAGATTCCCTTCATCATTTTTTATGGTGCCAATAAGATCTGTCCTCCCTCTTTTACTATTTATGTACTTAAAGAATTTCTTGGGATTTTTTTTACTCTCCTCCGCTATGTGCCTTTCGTGTTCTATCTTAGCCACCCTCATTACACCCTTATATTTCTTATTGCATTCTTTGTACAGTTGGAATGCTGATGATGACCCCCCAGCCTTGTATTTTTTGAAGGCCTTCTCCTTTGCTTTTATATGAATTTTTACTTTGGCATTAAGCCACCCAGGTCTTTTATTAGCTCTTTTAACCTCCCTGGCGGTTTTCCCGAGTGTGGCTCGGGGTTAAAATTCAGTACCATTAGCGGTAACCCCGAGCCACACTCGGGATCGCATTGCAGGATCCTGGGGCGGCGTTACTTACCTTGTCCCCTGGATCCTGCGATGTCCCCCGCAGTGTCCGAGGGCTCCGTCCTCCTCCGAAGCCTCTCCGTGCCAGGCTCCGTTCCCTGCGAGCGGCGCGACGCACGGGGGCGGAGCCTGGCGGCAAATTCAAAAAACTGTCAAAATCATAACACATACAGTACTGTAATCTTACAGATTACAGTACTGTATGAAATGATTTCACATCCCTTTTGTCCCCAGTGCTCTGGCCCATGCCCTGCATGCAGTTTTACATGATATACACTGTTCTTTCTGCCTGGAAACTGGAGATTGTCCATAGCAACCAAAAAGTGTCCCTTTACGTCAAAAGTGGCTTTAGACCAGCTAGAAAACAGCGATAATAAATTAGAACACTTGCAGAATTGAGCGATAGTGAATTGTGGGGAAATTTATTTTATTACTATTTTTTTTAATTTTTTTTAATTATTTATTTTTATTTATTATATTATAATTTATGTTTTTGTGTTTCAAACTTTATCATACCCGGGATATCTACTAGACTCTGGTTTGGACAGATTTAAGTGTGTTATTGTTAAGATTTACAGACCTACAATATAAAACGCCAAATTTCCATGCAAAATAATGGTACCGCTTTCAGCACCTAAAATCCGAAATAATCATACCGCCAGGGAGGTTAAATGTATTGCCCTTTGGGATGCACTGGCTAATACCCTTATTTAATATGCTCCTAAAGCACACCCATTTTTCTTCCGTGTTCTTTGTTCCTAGGATTTTATACCATTTAGTATCTTCTAGCAAGGAGCATGGTTTCCAAAAGTTGGCTCTTTTGAAATTCAGTGTCTTTGTATTCCTTTTATGTTTCCTATATGTGATTTATACTGAAACTAATTGACCTGAGATCGCTGTTTTCTAAGTTGCCCAGTATTTCTACATCCGCGATTAAGTCTGTATTGTTAGTAATCAGTAGGTCTAGTAATGCATTGGTGCATTTACCATCTGACCCATGAAATGTTCCTGTAAGACATTTAGGAAATGGCGAGAAGAATGGGCGGTTCCTTCCACCCAGTCTATGTCTGGATAATTAAAATCCCCCATTATAATGACACATCCCATCCTTGCCACCATTCCAAACTGTGATAGGAGGTCCGTCTCCCCCTCCTCCCTCAGGTTAGGGGGCCTATAGCATACTCCTAGTATTACTCTCCTTGGTTTCCTCCCTTTGTAACTCTACCCATAAGGATTCCACCTCTTTCCTTGCTCTGTTAGTGATGTCATCCCTCACGTTCACCTGTATATCATTTTTGAAATACAGGCATACCCCTCCCCCTTTTTAACCCTCCCTGTCCCTGCAATATAGGGAATGGTTGTCAGCCAATCATGAGAGCTATTGAACCAGGTCTCTGAAATTCCCACAAAATCAAATTCCTCCTCATACAGTAGCAGCTCTAGTTCTCCCATCTTATTCGCCAGACTCCTGGCATTAGTGAACATACCTCGTAGTTTTGTCTGGATGCATACTATCTCCTTATTGGGCGTTCTGAGGTTGCAAATAGGACTTGTTACTATACTTACCATGGGTTTAGGTGCTTAAGTCCACCTACCGCTAATGCCCCCAATACTACCCACTGAAATACGTTCCACACTGGCTATCTCTATGTCTGGACCCTCCCCCCCATTGCCTAGTTTAAAAGCCCCTCTTTTTTGGCCATCTTCACTCCCAGCAGATCTGCACCCTCCTCATTTAGGTGCAGTCCGTCCCTTCTATAGAGCCGGTAACAGACTGAAAAGTCGGCCGAGTTCTCCAGGAACCCAAACCCCTCCTTTCTACACCAGCTCCTCAGCCACTTGTTTACCTCCCTAATCTCCCGCTGCCTTTCTGGTGTGGCTCGAGGTACCGGTAGTATTTCTGAAAATACTACCTTGGAGGTCCTATTCCTAAATTTAGCTCCTAAATCTCTAAAATCATTTTTTAGGACACTCCATCTTCCTCTGACTTTGTCATTGGTGATTGGTGCCAACGTGCACCATTACAACCGGGTCTTTACCCCCCCAGTAATCTGTCCACCAGATCCATGATGTGCCAAAACCGAGCGCCCGGTAGACAACATACAGTGCTCCAGATTGCTCTCTCTCTGTCCTTCTGAGAATTAAGTCCCCTCCCACCAAAATCTTCCTTTCCTCCCCCCCCCCACTCTCACTGTAGGGAGTTTCCCTCCCTGGCAGCTAGGGGCATCACTCTGCTCCAGCAATGCTGGTCCCTGACTGGTTTCACCAATGTCATGCAACGGGGCGTACTTATTGGGATGCTCCAGCTCAGGATCGGCCTCCCTTTCTCTTTCCCCTCTACCCTTCCTGACTGTCACCCATCTACTCTTCTCTGGTGCTTGCATTTAGCTGCTTTAAATAGAAAGTATTTAGCTGCTTTAAATTGAAAGTCCAATTGGGCTTGAGAGCCCTTTCACTCATTGCCATTTTTGTGTCTTGTATTCCCTCACATGTCAACATGCATTGCAATAAGGCAGACCAATTTTTTGAATAACCCACCAATAGACAAAAATGGACAAAAAAACACACATGCAGCATATTTTAATGCAATGCAACACAATGCACAATAGTGTGTTATTGTGTGTTGTGGTATGCTGCAATGTGTGTGCGTCGAAACTGCATTGCCTTAGTGTGTTGAGATAGCAAAATGAATGGTACCACCACGTGAACGCATGTAACACACCTTGGGTTAATGTGCGCTCTGCATCGTAAACTGTGTTTCAGCCCCTAAAGAGACTCTGTCATATAAGAAAAAATGCAATTAGGTCCCTTCCTTTACCCGCAGCAGCTCCTATTACCTTGCTTGTACAACAGCTACAACTCTTTCAGGTATCAGCTATCATTTGCTCCTACACATTCCTATTCTCCTATCACTGGCCAGTAGGAATATGCAGGAGGAAGGAAGGGGAGGTCAAGTTTCTGAACATTTGCATATATACAGAATATATGTATATAAGGTATATATATGCAGTATATGTATATATGTTAGTACTTTCCAGCAGTTTGTGGAGGGTTTTTATTAAAACCAACACTGTGAAGAAGCAGTCACATTTCCCATTCCATTCTATGCCGAGTAATGTTTCTCAGCAAGGTTTGGACTTTGAATGCCTTGGATTTCCTGTTAAAAAATAAAAGCTTTTCCCTCAGAACCATTTAGCCCCAATAATTGTATAAAGGATTTTTCAGATTTGGACAGACAAATTGCTTGGCCTTGTGTCCCTCATTGTAAGCTCTTTTAGTGACCTAATGAAGGCATTCACCATTGCACCTCCTGTTCTCTGAATTCTTGCCCTTATGACCGGTTACCAGGTCATGTTTTAAATGACAATGATAAGATAATTACAGTCTCATCCAATAAAGCTAGTTTGATCAGCACACAGGGCAAACACAGGTGCAAAAGCCCTAAGGCTATAGAAGTGAAAGTATCCCTGAGTGCATGTTCCACCCTCATGAAAGGATATTGTAATCGTTATCTCTTTGCAAACATTTTCCATTGTTCTACAGTCCATTGCAGAACTGCAAATCCCAGTATACTATGCAGTATGTAGGTCCTAAAGTGTATCTAGATAAAAAAACAAAAATCTAATTTATTGCAGCCTACCAGTCCTTAGATGTGGTGACTGCATTAGTTTTAATTTTTCAGGCTTTTTTTAGTGTTTCAGTGGGAATGTGTGGTGCTGTGTGCTTCACTGCATTCTTATAATACATTGCAGTGCTTGCTTTTTTTCCATTTTTGTTTTCTATTTAATGCTACACAATGCACTGGGTCGTGATTGCATTACAGCACATTTTTCAGTGCGCTCTGCCCTCTATCTAGCGTCAGATGTATTTTTCATATTAAATGCATGAATGCTGAGTAATATGTAACGCTTCCAATTAACTATTCAAATATTTAAATAAAGTCGGGCTTTAAAGTCTGAAGGTTTTTTACCTTCATGTATTCTATGCATGATGGTAAAAAAAACTTCTGTGTGCTGCTCCCCCCACCGCTCCTCCCTTATACTTACCTGAGCCCCCTCTCGGTCCAGCTATGTGTACATGAGCCTTGGCTGTCCAGGGATTCTCTCTCTTTATTGGCTGAGACACAGCAGCGGGAGCCATTGTCAGTCACAGCCAGTGAGCCAATGAGGGGCCGAGACTGAGCTGCGGCCCTAAGTGTCTTATGAATGCATAGAGCGGGGCTTGGAAACTAGCACTCGCCAGTGCCCCCATAGTAAGTGGCTTGCTTTTGGGGGCACTGATCAAGGTGGAGGAGCTAGGAGCGCCAGCGGGGTGAGAAGGAGAGGATTGGGGCTCCTTTGTGCAAAACAATTACACAGAGCTGGTAAGAATAACATGTTTGTTGTTTTTTTTAATAAATGCTTCTAATCTTAACTGCTTCTAAACTACTATAAACGCCTGAGTGTACATGTACTCATAACATAACATTGAGCACAGTTCCAAGATATGGCCGTCCACCTAAACTGACAGGCTGGGCAAGGAGAACATTAATCAGAGAAGCAGCCAAGTGGCCCATGGTAACTCTGGAGGAGCTGCAGAGTTCCACAGCTCAGGTGGGAGAATCTGTCCACAGGACAACTATTAGTTGTGCTCTCCACAAATCTGGCCTTTATGAAAGAGTGGCAAGAAGAAAGCCGTTGTTGAAAGAAAGCCATAAGAAGTCCAGTTTGTAGTGTGTGAGAAGCCATATGGAGGACACAACAGAAATGTGGAAAAAGGTGCTCTGCTCAGATGAGACCAAAATTTAACTTTTTGGCCTAAAAGTAAAACTCTATGTGTGGCGCAAAACTAACACTGCACATCACCCTGAACACACCATCCCCACCGTGAAACATGGTGGTGGCAGCATCATGTTGTGAAGATGCTTTTCTTCAGCAGGGACAGGGAAGCTGGTCAGAGTTGATGGGAAGATGGATGGAGCCAAATACAGGGCAATCTTAGAAGAAAATCTGTTTGAGTCTGCAAAAGACTTGAGACTGGGGCGGAGGTTCACTTTCCAGTAGGACAACGACCCTAAACATATAGCCAGAGCTACAATGGAATGGTTTAGATCAAAGCATATTCATATGTTGAATGACCCAGTCAAAGTCCAGACCTAAATCCAATTGAGAATCTGTGGCAAGACTTGAAAATTGCTGTTCACTGATGCTCTCTATCCAATCTGACAGAGCTTTAGCTATTTTGCAAAGAGGAATGGGCAAAAATGTCACTCTCTAAATGCGCAAAGCTGGTAGAGACATCCCCAAAAAGACTTGCAGCTGTAATTGCAGCAAAAGGTGGTTCTACAAAGTATTGCACGCCACACTTTTCACATATTTATTTGTAAACAATTTTGAAAACCATTTATCATTTTCCTTCCACTTCACATTTATGTGCCTCATTGTGCTGGTCTATCACATAAAATCCCAATAAAATCAATTTAGGTTTATCGGTTGTAACATGACAAAATGTTCAAAATTTCAAGGGGTATGAATACTTTTTCAAGGCACTGTACATCCCAAAAATAAGAGAATTATTTTTAATTTCTTGACACTGGGCAAAGCCATGCAAATCATTGATTTACATCCTGTTGGCCAGAAGAACACTTGCTGGTGCATTTCAAATATAGCCTAATATTGAGCCACTTATTCCAAACTGCATCCAATTGTTTTAGGCTATTTCACCATAATCAGTGTGGTGTATGGAAACTATGATTTCTGTAGAGTAGGGTTTGGGACCCAACCCGACAGTTTGGTCATACAGGTTATGGCGAAAAGGGACTAAAGCAATCAAAAATTCATCACTCCAATTCTACTATGTAAAACCGGATAAGATGTCATCTTTAAAGTGGAACTTAAGAGAACTGTTGTCTCCGGGACTGTTGCCATAATTTGACAATTATGACAGGCTTACCCCCTTGTATGCTCTCCACTAGCAATGCAATGTCTATGCCCCCCCCCCCCCCCCCAATGCTCTGTTGCTACCCTTGCCTTCATTATTGGCTGACCATGGATGACAATTTCTGCACATGCCGAGATTGCACACACGGAGCTGCACATGCGGGGAAAGGGCTTTTATGGCAGAAGAGGCTACAAGGAACCATGGTTCAATCGGGAGCATGATAGCCTTAACACCTAAAAGTGTCCTACAACTGTGGTGCTGTTAGTTTTGCAACAGAGTGAAGAATGGACTTTCCACCCACCAGAGAAGTAACTATTCATTCCCTACTATTAGGGGGTGCACCTGTTTTGTTTTACAATTTCAATGTACCATTCCCAATGCAACACGTTCCTGCAGAAATGGCTGTATATGTAAGAGAGTGCTGCAGCGACCACCAGCTGGAACTGAGGACAATCAGAGAATGCCACCATCATACCACGGATCTTCAAAATGGGCCCAGAAGCATTGTTTTGGAGCCTCCCAGGACCCCTTCATCAGGCATGTGTCATCACATGCCTGATGAAGGGGTCCTGCAAGACTCCAAAAGTTTGCTTCTGTTATAATTAATTAAAGATTTGGACCCATTTTGGAGATATGTGGTTTGCTGGGGACATTCTATAACTTTGTAGGGTTGCTTTAAAAATAATCAAGTCTTTGGAAGTTCAAAAAAAAATGTATCAAAATTATTAAACACTTTTTACACTAGGGTTGTCCTGATAATGATACTAGTATCGGTATCGGCACCGATACCGAGCATTTGCCTGAGCACTTGGACTCGGGCAAATGCTCCTGATGCTTCACCCAATACCTGTGAAGTCAGCAGTGATCGGCACGTGGGGGAGTTACAAGCTTCTCCCCCAGCGGCTTTCAGCTGCTTTAGTGAAATTTATACAGCCGTGATCGGTGCTTGTAACTCTCCCACACACGATCACCGCTGACTGTCCCCGAATCCTCCTTCATGCCGTTCTGCTGTCCCCCTCCATTCTTCCTCCATGCCTCCTCCGTTCTGCCCCTCCGTTCTGCTGCTGTCCCCCTCCGTTCTGCTGCTGTACCCCTCCGTTCTGCTGCTGTCCCCCTCCATTCTGCTGCTGTCCCCCTCCGTTCTGCTGCTCTCCCCCTCAGTTCTGCTGCTGTTCCCCTCCATTCTGCTGCTGTCCCCCTCCGTTCTGCTGCTGTCCCCCTCTGTTCTGCTGCTGTCCCCCTCTGTTCTGCTGCTGTCCCCCTCCGTTCTGCTGCTGTCCCCCTCCATTCTGCTGCTGTCCCTCTCCATGTACTCTTCCTTTTCTGTATGGACAGAGTGAGCTGACTCTGTCCATTCACATGACTGAAACATTGTAACCTCCTGTGATTACAATGTCTCAGTTTATGAATGGAGAGGAGCCTCTGTCTTCTCTCCATTCATTTTCAGTGCAGCTGAGGCTGCAGAGAAAGGGACTGGGAAATCTCTATCCTCTGTCTCTTTCTCTGTCTCAAGGGGGAGATATCAGGGGTCTGTTAAGACCCCTGATATCTCACCAAAGCCCCCCAACAGGCCTGATTAAAAACAAAACAAAAAACAAAACACATATTGCAATAAATAATAAAAAAAAATATTATTGTAAAAAATAATAAAAATGTAAATAAAAAACACACAGACACCGTCCATGCCCCCCCCCCCCCCCCAGCGAGTACTTGAAAAAAAGTATCGGTACTTGTACTCGGTCCTAAAAAAATGGTATCCAGACAACCCTATTTTACACTATTTTAATCTAGGCAATGTTTTGTTTTGCAAAGTGTGGGGTGATTGTCTCCAGAACAAGAGGTGAGGAGAAATCTGTTCCAGAGCCAACTGTTTAAGAAGAGAATTCCCTTCACATTCTTATGTGTCTCTGAGACAGGAAGTAAAGAGAAAATTCCCCAAAAGTACACACAAAATAAATAACCTGGCAGGGATTTTAAATCTTCCCTACAATATCCAAAAGAAAAAGAAAAAAGAAATTTGGCTATGAAATTGTGTAGTAAAAAAAATTGAAAACAACTTCTGTAAACAGAAAACTGTATTACATGCAGATTATAAAATACTAATAGATGTTGAGACAGCACTTGAGGCCGAAAGCTTTCTTTTATGTTTTGCCAGTGACACGTGCGCAGTTTTACAGATGTGTACAGAAGTCATTTTATCCTTTTCTTTTTTTAATATACATGCACTCAGTTTTCCAAGCAGCTTACTCTTGGATTTAATATAATTTTAATGTGTTACAATGTTTTTCTAAATTCATGGCTGATTTAGAAGATTAGTGCAGTTGGAGGGCTTGTTCACACTGGCTGAGTTACCCTACATTTGGCACACCCTGCTGCATTGCAGGCTTGCGGCACCTTGACAAAAGATGCAATGCTCAGAATTTTTTTAATGTGATTTATTATTTTAAAATACAGCATGTTTGAATAAAGGTGTGGCTCCAAAATGACAGACTCAACAAAGTTCGAATGAGAAGTTAAAGGAGCCTGATAGAAAAAAGTCAGCTGAGCAGTGGCTGCAGCCAATCACCTGCAGTCTCTGTTTGGGTATTCTGACAGCTGTGGGTGCCAGCTACTGGAAGATTCGTCCATCCATGCTGTTTAAATTGGTAGCTCTACGCCTGTATTCGGCTTACTTGGCTGAACATGAGAAATTGTTACCTCTGACGGGTTAGCTCCCCCATATCAAAATTTTTTAGCTTCCAAAATAGCTGTTTGGTCAATTTTTGATAAGGGGGGGCTGATGACGGGTTAGCCCCCCCCCCCCCAGCAAATAACTTTTAGTATTGCTTCTTCTGTGTGAGATCTAAAGCAAACAAGGGTTGATCTAACCTGATCTAACAAAGATCTAACAAACTGCATGAGTTTTTTTCAAAAATTTTGATATGGGGGGGCTAACCCGGCAGAGGTAAATTGTTATATGTTTGGCAAACTTGGCCATCCAACCTAAAATAAATGTTCAAATCTAGTATAAAAGCAGGTAGTGTACATAAATATTTAAAAGAAAGCTAAAGTAGTATGACCTCCATATCTCAGTTAAAACTATAGTGATTGCTTGGGATTATCTAATCTAGCCAAATCATTCTTCCCTCAAGAACATTTATCCTAATAAAGTACCTATGGACAATAGGTTGTTTCTCAATTTAACTATAACCAGCAAGTTTGGTTGATGATCATTTTATTTCTATGGATATATGGGCGGCCAGTGCTTTTATTTAAAATACAGAAACCAGCGAGGCTCAATCAAGGCTTATTAAGCTGTTAAGAAAACCTAATTATATACTGTATTGTACAGCTCTGGTCTCTTAATTATCCTTCGCCCACAAAATATTATTCATAATCCCAGTACATTAGAAAACCCTTTTACTTAGCTAAGGCCCAGTTTATTAAGTGTTCTTGCATAGCAAGACCACTTATTGTTATCTCACATATATATTATTAAGTGTTCTTGCATAGCAAGACCACTTATTGTTATCTCACATATATATTTAAGTGTTCTTGCATAGCAAGACCACTTACTGTTATCTCACATATATATTATTCTTATTATTATAGCCAAATTTACCACCCTAACTCCTCCCACAGTTTTTACACTACATAGACAAGTAATATACCGAAACGTGCGGATTGTTCCCGAATGGTGTGCTATTATTTTGTGGAACGTTTCGCCAAATGGTTCACGAAATATCGTTGTTTTTGCGGCGAAATTGGTCCCATAGGAATGAATGGGGAAGCTAGAGTGGGAGATGACAAAAGCTGGAAAATCAGAACATGATATCTAAACTGCCGCCACTCCCTCATTTTCAAGCCCACCTACACAAATCTTATATCAAAACGTTCAGCTATCCCTGCTGCCACTAAACATGTCCACGGCTAAGCCATAGTCCTGATAGTTTTCACAATATGAACATTTGTTTGCAACTCACGCCGTCCATTGACATTCATTGAAACTACACTCTAGCCACCTCCAAATTTGAAGGGCAATTTCTAAACTGTGACCGTGCCTTCATTTTTAATATTTCACAGACATACTATACATCAAAATCTAGGTCTGGGTCTTGTGATTCTCGCAATATAAAGATCTTCGCTGTAGGATGTATAGTTTTTAAAATACGGCCATTTGTTTAGAGGTCATTTCAGGAAATTTTAGCCATTAATCAGAGTGTACTGTTAGTGTTTGTTTTGTTGCCATGGTTACCAAAGCTTCTGTTATACACAGGGGGGAAGGTGGCTGGAGCATCTCAGCTGATTACAGAGCCCGGGGGAGGGGACAGACACACCATGTACTGATTTATAATAGAGGAATATGATGGGGCAGTTTTGATGGGGTAATTCTGATGGGGCAGTTTTGATGAAGCAGTATTTGGGAAGCATAAACAGGGCATGAGCGTTGCTAGGAAACAGTGTTTGTAAACACAAGATGCTGAGACACTCCAAATGCATGTGACTTCATCTGTTAGACTTGATAATGCTTGTAGACTCCTCCCACAGTTTTCACACTACAGAGACAAATAATATACCGAAACGAGCGGATTGTTCCCGATTGGTGTGTTATTACTTTGTGGAATGTTTTGCCGAATGGTCCACGAAATGACGTTTTTGCGGCGAAATTGGTCCCATAGGAATG
The DNA here is from genome assembly GCF_042186555.1 of Aquarana catesbeiana. Lineage (NCBI taxonomy): Eukaryota > Metazoa > Chordata > Amphibia > Anura > Ranidae > Aquarana > Aquarana catesbeiana. The sequence continues at coordinate 86,036,803 of NC_133334.1, read as the reverse complement.
AATGGCGAAATGTTCAAAACTAGAGTGGGAAGTGACAAAAGCTGACAACCCCATGATCAGCCAAAACATTATGACCACCCCATGATCAGCCAAAACATTATGACCGCCCCATGTAAAAAAAAAAATATTTTTGAAAAAAAAAAAAAATTTTTGAAAAAAGTAAAAAAATAATTTTTGAAAAAAAAAAATCATTTTTGAAAAAAAAAAAAAAATATTTTTGAAAAAAAAATATTTTTGAAAAAAAAAAATTATTTTTGAAAAAAAAAAATATTTTTGAAAAAAAAATTTCTTTTAAAAAAAAAATTATTTTTGAAAAAAAAATATATTTGAAAAAAAAAAATATTTTTGAAAAAAAAAAATTATTTTTGAAAAAAAAATTACTTTAAAAAAATAATAATTTCGAAAAAAAAATTATTTTTGAAATAAAAAAATTCATTTTTGAAAAAAAAAATTACCTTTGAAAAAAAAAATTACTTTTGAAAAAAAAAATCATTTTTGAAGAAAAAAAATCATTTTTGATTAAAAAAAATTCATTTTTGAAAAAAAAAATTACTTTTGAAAAAAATGTTCAGCTCTTTCAGCGAATGATGGAACTTTTTTACTACTATTTATACTTTTTAAAATATTAAGCTTTTTAACACTTTTCACAGTTACTCAAGCCACTCCACCCCACCCAGTTACTCCGCCCACTCCAGTTGTAGAGGCAAGAACACTTTCACAATTTCCCCAGAAATTGTACCTTTTCTAGTATTAAGTGTTCTTGCATAGCAAGACCACTTACTGTTATCTCACATATATATTATTCTTATTATTATAGCCAAATTTACCACCCTAACTCCTCCCACAGTTTTTACACTACATAGACAAGTAATATACCGAAACGTGCGGATTGTTCCCGAATGGTGTGCTATTACTTTGTGGAACGTTTCGCCAAATGGTTCACGAAATATCGTCATTTTTGCGGCGAAATTGGTCCCATAGGAATGAATGGGGAAACTAGAGTGGGAGATGACAAAAGCTGGAAAATCAGAACATGATTTCTAAACTGCCGCCACTCCCTCATTTTCAAGCCCACCTACACAAATCTTATATCAAAACGTTCAGCTATCCCTGCTGCCACTAAACATGTCCACAGCTAAGCCATAGTCCTGATAGTTTTCACAATATGACCATTTGTTTGCAACTCACGCCATCCATTGACATTCATTGAAACTACACTCTAGCCCCCTCCAAATTTGAAGGGCAATTTCTAAACTGCGACTGTGCCTTCATTTTTAATATTTCAGAGACATACTATACATCAAAATCTAGGTCTGGGTCTTGTGATTCTCACAATATAAAGATCTTCGCTGTAGGATGTATAGTTTTTAAAATACGGCCATTTGTTTAGAGGTCATTTCAGGAAATTTTAGCCATTAATCAGAGTGTACTGTTAGTGTTTGTTTTGTTGCCATGGTTACCAAAGCTTCTGTTATACACAGGGGGGAAGGTGGCTGGAGCATCTCAGCTGATTACAGAGCCCGGGGGAGGGGACAGACACACCATGTACTGATTTATAATAGAGGAATATGATGGGGCAGTTTTGATGGGGTAATTCTGATGGGGCAGTTTTAATGAAGCAGTATTTGGGAAGCATAAACAGGGCATGAGCGTTGCTAGGAAACAGTGGTTGTAAACACAAGATGCTGAGACACTCCAAATGCATGTGACTTCATCTGCTAGACTTGATAATGCTTGTAGACTCCTCCCACAGTTTTCACACTACAGAGACAAATAATATACCGAAACGAGCGGATTGTTCCCGATTGGTGTGTTATTACTTTGTGGAATGTTTTGCCGAATGGTCCACGAAATGACGTTTTTGCGGCGAAATTGGTCCCATAGGAATGAATGGCGAAATGTTCAAAACTAGAGTGGGAAGTGACAAAAGCTGACAACCCCATGATCAGCCAAAACATTATGACCACCCCATGATCAGCCAAAACATTATGACCGCCCCATGTAAAAAAAAAAATATTTTTGAAAAAAAAAAAAATTTTTTGAAAAAAGTAAAAAAATAATTTTTGAAAAAAAAAAAATCATTTTTGAAAAAAAATATATATATTTTTGAAAAAAAAAAATATTTTTGAAAAAAAAAAAATTATTTTTGAAAAAAAAAAATATTTTTGAAAAAAAAATTTCTTTAAAAAAAAAAATTATTTTTGAAAAAAAAAATATTTGAAAAAAAAAATATTTTTGAAAAAAAAAAATTATTTTTGAAAAAAAAATTACTTTAAAAAAAATAATAATTTCGAAAAAAAAATTATTTTTGAAATAAAAAAATTCATTTTTGAAAAAAAAAAATTACCTTTGAAAAAAAAAATTACTTTTGAAAAAAAAAATCATTTTTTAAGAAAAAAAAATCATTTTTGATTAAAAAAAATTCATTTTTTAAAAAAAAAAATTACTTTTGAAAAAAATGTTCAGCTCTTTCAGCGAATGATGGAACTTTTTTACTACTATTTATACTTTTTAAAATATTAAGCTTTTTAACACTTTTCACAGTTACTCAAGCCACTCCACCCCACCCAGTTACTCCGCCCACTCCAGTTGTAGAGGCAAGAACACTTTCACAATTTCCCCAGAAATTGTACCTTTTCTAGTTCTTATTATTATAGCCAAATTTACCACCCTAAGTCCTCCCACAGTTTTTACACTACATAGACAAGTAATATACCGAAACGTGCGGATTGTTCCCGAATGGTGTGCTATTACTTTGTGGAACGTTTCGCCGAATGGTTCACGAAATATCGTCGTTTTTGCGGCGAAATTGGTCCCATAGGAATGAATGGGGAAACTAGAGTGGGAGATGACAAAAGCTGGAAAATCAGAACATGATTTCTAAACTGCCGCCACTCCCTCATTTTCAAGCCCACCTACACAAATCTTATATCAAAACGTTCAGCTATCCCTGCTGCCACTAAACATGTCCACGGCTAAGCCATAGTCCTGATAGTTTTCACAATATGACCATTTGTTTGCAACTCACGCCGTCCATTGACATTCATTGAAACTACACTCTAGCCCCCTCCAAATTTGAAGGGCAATTTCTAAACTGCGACCGTGCCTTCATTTTTAATATTTTAGAGACATACTATACATCAAAATCTAGGTCTGGGTCTTGTGATTCTCGCAATATAAAGATCTTCGCTGTAGGATGTATAGTTTTTAAAATACGGCCATTTGTTTAGAGGTCATTTCAGGAAATTTTAGCCATTAATCAGAGTGTACTGTTAGTGTTTGTTTTGTTGCCATGGTTACCAAAGCTTCTGTTATACACAGGGGGGGAGGTGGCTGGAGCATCTCAGCTCTGATTACAGAGCCCGGGGGAGGGGACAGACACACCATGTACTGATTTATAATAGAGGAATATGATGGGGCAGTTTTGATGGGGTAATTCTGATGGGGCAGTTTTGATGAAGCAGTATTTGGGAAGCATAAACAGGGCATGAGCGTTGCTAGGAAACAGTGGTTGTAAACACAAGATGCTGAGACACCCCAAATGCATGTGACTTCATCTGCTAGACTTGATAATGCTTGTAGACTCCTCCCACAGTTTTTACACTACAGAGACAAATAATATACCGAAACGAGCGGATTGTTCCCGATTGGTGTGTTATTACTTTGTGGAATGTTTTGCCGAATGGTCCACGAAATGACGTTTTTGCGGCGAAATTGGTCCCATAGGAATGAATGGCGAAATGTTCAAAACTAGAGTGGGAAGTGACAAAAGCTGACAACCCCATGATCAGCCAAAACATTATGACCGCCCCATGTAAAAAAAAAAATATTTTTGAAAAAAAAAAAAAATTTTTGAAAAAAGTAAAAAAATAATTTTTGAAAAAAAAAAATCATTTTTGAAAAAAAAAAAAAAATATTTTTGAAAAAAAAAATATTTTTGAAAAAAAAAAATTATTTTTGAAAAAAAAATTTCTTTTAAAAAAAAAATTATTTTTGAAAAAAAAATATATTTGAAAAAAAAAAATATTTTTGAAAAAAAAAATTATTTTTGAAAAAAAAATTACTTTAAAAAAAATAATAATTTCGAAAAAAAAATTATTTTTGAAATAAAAAAATTCATTTTTGAAAAAAAAAATTACCTTTGAAAAAAAAAATTACTTTTGAAAAAAAAAATCATTTTAGAAGAAAAAAAAAATCATTTTTGATTAAAAAAAAATCATTTTTGATTAAAAAAAATTCATTTTTGAAAAAAAAAATTACTTTTGAAAAAAATGTTCAGCTCTTTCAGCGAATGATGGAACTTTTTTACTACTATTTATACCTTTTAAAATATTAAGCTTTTTAACACTTTTCACAGTTACTCAAGCCACTCCACCCCACCCAGTTACTCCGCCCACTCCAGTTGTAGAGGCAAGAACACTTTCACAATTTCCCCAGAAATTGTACCTTTTCTAGTTCCTATATATAATGATTGTGACCCACATTTTTTAACAATGTTAGTGTCAGTAAGGGGAGCAGTTCAGATTTTTCTTTCTGTTACAGATGATAGTTCTTTCTGAAGAAAGTCCCTGCTTGCTGGGGTTGGTGGGATGACGGAGATAAAATGTAGCGTGCAGGTTAAAGTGGCCAATAAAAATCTGTTGCACAATTTTACAGTTGTGTGACACTCGCATTGTGTGCAACAGATTTAATTTGATCTTGACAGATGGGGCCTGGGTGGATATAGCTGAGTCAACTATGATGATTTGTTTTGATGATGGGATGATTTACTAAAGGCAAATAGACTGTGCACTTTGCAAAGTGTAGTTGCACTGTGCAAGTGCAGTTGCTCCAGAGCTTAGTGAATGAGGTAAAGATTCACTTTACAAAGAATACCAAAACAGCATTTTTGCTTGCACATGTTTGGATGATGGAAGTAAGCAGAGCTTCTGCTCATTTACTAAGCTCTGGAGCAACTGTTCTTGCAGAATGCAACTGCACTGCAAAGTCCACAGTCTATTTGCCTTTAGTAAATCAACCCCAATGTCTAACAATATTACCCCCCAATGCAGTAATGGAGAGCTGGGTAATGTGGCAATTAATTGTACATGCAAGGTGAATGAGGGACTGTGTGAAGGAGTGATTGTTCCAAATTATCTGATCCCAAGGTGAATGGTCAGACAATCTTATCCTTGCACTCCCGCCCATTTGAAAGATCTGGTTTCAGCAGCATCCAGGACTCCTGGCCTGAACGTCCACCTCCTCAGTGCTCAGAAAATTACCCCTAAAATGACCCTCTGTATAGTCCCAACATTTGAAGGAGAAGGATAAAGAAAAGGGCCAATGTCACCAGAAATTGCAAGTGTCCGAACAGGAACACAGAACAGATTTTGATTTACACCATACCAATCATTTCCCCTGCTTCAGTAGTATTAAACTGGCAGACCTCCCCACAAAAAGGACACTTTTATTACTATGGTAAAAGGAAAATGAATATGGGCTATCACACAATAAGGTTTGCAATGGTTTTCATTATCGTTTTGTTACTATCACCTATATTTATATAGTACTGGCTATATCACCCAGAGTACACAGAACAATCATGGTAGTCCCACACCCAGTGGAGAACAGTGACAGGGCCAAACTACATAGGTGATTTTGATCCCATGCTATTTAGCAATGCAGCGTCTTGCTGGAAATCAGCTCATTAGCAACACATCAAGGTACAGCAGTTAAACTGGCTGCCAAGAAGCCGCTAAAGTTCTAAGTAGTCTGATATTACAACTGCATGTAGTGTAGCCCTATCATACCTACTTGAGTCGTAAAACCCCCCTCAAGTTAGCTTTTATAGAATCAGTTTAGAGTTATTAATGTTAAAGGGCCATTCTAATTGTAATATGGAGTGTACATGGACCTAGGATTGTTCAATCTATGTATCTATGTGTATAACAATATCAGCATCCTAAGTAAAGCAAGGTATAGGAAAGAGAGATTAAGGAACCATCGGGTATCAAGAAAAGTCATAAAGTATACAATGTAATAAAAACCGATATCTTTTATTTGAATAGCCATAAAACTCAATGTGCAGCTAGACTCTCACACACAGTAAAACATGTTATAAACTATAGCACCATGCTCATGTTCTTCATGTTGCCTATTATTTTAAAGGATGAGAACTTTGGAACCTTGGTGCCTTCAAAGTGTCTTTATCTTTAACTCTTTTAAAGGGCTCTTCTGCTAAAGAAAATTATATTTCAGTTTATGGTAAATGCTGGAGATTAGAACCCATCAGATAGTTTTTTTTGTCTTGCATTACTTTGTTAAGCCAGCCATAGACAGTTCGAAATTCGAGATTGTAACCATGTATGGGCAGGCTGAATGTACCCAAGTTGATCGATCTATCAACTTGGGTACAACCAGACTGCCGGATTTTACATGCAATTATTGCTAGCAGCTGTTATAGCCAATAGCAATAATAACTGTGCTCTCCAGGTGGGGATGGCTCCCCCACCCCTCGCTGGGAGAACACAATGGCCCCATGGGAGGGATTCAGGCAGTGTTGATGGGGGAATCAAGCGATTCTCTTTTTTCTTTCCTGCAACCAAAACGCTCCGTATATGGATGGCTTTAGACAGATTTCTGTTCTTGAGTTCCTTGTTCTGCACACCTGCTGTGACCATTATGGTGGGTTTATTCATTTTATATGATGGAAAAAGCATCAGGAGTAGCTGAAATGTGTAAAGGTTGGCAGGAACATCAAAAACTTCCAGAAGAACAAAGTGAGGAATTATGGCAGGGAGATCTCAATGCTGATGTGTCCAAAACATATAAAAAAAAAAGGGGGTGACTAAGCCAACCAGGCTCCACTTTATCACCTTTCATGGATTGACTCTTTCATTCTATCTACAAAATACCCCTTTTGCTCATATTATCTGTGGGTTACCTATAACCACTCTCTATTTGATAAACAGTTGTAGATATTCTAATTTTTAAAAAAGTGGGAGACCATCATACATGTAAATACATTTTATCTTGTCACTTGTCATTGTCCAATCTCTTTCCAAAAGTAGATTTGTGTGCATGAAAGTTCCTAACTATTTTATCACCTACAAAATGTCTATTAAAGCTTAATTTGCTCTTGTGCTGTCTTGTCTAACATGTAGGATGATATGGGAAAATGAGTAATCCCTTGGATACGTCTACATTTTATTCCGATACATGCTCTGACACTATATGCGTCATGTAACCTATAGATCTTTTACAGACTTCTATGTTACAGCCATGTAATTATCCCACATATATTATAAAATAAGAAATTGAGCATAGAATGTCACCAGCATGGAGCTTGTTAAGTATCTTTTTTAAATCTTTTTCTGCCTGAAGCTATGTTATACAAAAATTGTGCGAGCTCCAAAATGCTAAATAACAAATGTGCTTTTGTCTCAATCCAACGAGCACAGCGCCTACAATATACTCCATGATATCTCTAAAACCTATGCTGCTAACTCAACCAAACAATATGTGATCTGCAAAACTACTACCCAATACTGCTGTCCTGCAGAACATTTACTATACCATAGTGACCATAGTGCCCAATGACCAAATGCAATTGCTTTGCAATTTTCTATATGGGGGTTTTTATGCATAGACCTGCAATTAAAAAATCAACTCTACCTGCACATTACTCTGCACTAACATTAATTATTGTGACACTCTACTTGACAAAAAGCTGCGTAAATTTGATCAATATTTTTTTTCCTTTAAGCAAGTGATTAACCCCTTCTTTGCCAAACACCAGCTAAATAATTACTTGTCCTTACCTGTGCCCACACAACAGGGCCTTGCTGCATCATGGTGTCCTGAATCTCCTCTGCACAACGTCTAGGGTGTGAGAAGTCCTGGAGGTAACAATCAAAATTGTATCAAAGACAGAGAATGGAAACTGTATCATCCTATGTCGTCACTGGACCTGTTGATGTACCTCCGCCCTGTAGACTGTTAACCCTTCCAATCATCAGCTCTGCAAACAGCAAGGGTGGCAAAAGGCTGTGCCAGCTTGTTACAATATATCTGAGCCTAACGTGTTAAGGGATATTGAATAAAACTATAAAAGCAGTAGAACATAAAAGACCTGCAGGTATAAAAAGAAAAGTGATTTCACCTGGAGAAAGTCTCTCTCTAATGTGACGAGTAAAAGTGAAGATTTTATTTTTCAAGTGTCACTGCCCTGCATAATTTTCTAAAGAATGTCACTGATGTGCTTGTACACCTGGACAACTAATCATATTCGGCACCTTCTGGCTTGACAAGATAGGTGACTTGCTTGTTAAACTGAGTGATTTATAAATACATCTTAACACTAGATTCACACCTATGCGTTTTTTATTGCGTTTTGCAGTTTGCAGAAACGCTCTAAAGTCACATCTAAGTGTTTTTCAGCCGATGCGTTTTTGGAAAGAGTCAGAGACTTTTTTTCCCAAAGCAGATTGTGTCTTGCGTGTTTTTGATGCTTTTTTTTTTTCATAACAAACTGTAAATAGTTGGTTGTTAGGGAGTGGGCTGGGAAGCTGGCTGCCGCATCCTTAACAACTGATGGGTCATCAGCTGTCAGCAGGGTTCCCTGTTGAAAGCTGAATTTAAAAAAAGAATTGCCAGCAAAAACTGGGAAAAAAAGGCGTGGGATCCCCCCCCCCCAATCCATACCAGGCCCTTGGGGTCTGGTGTGGATTTTTAAGGGAACCCAATGACAATTTTTGTTTAAAAAAAATGGCATGGGGTCCCCCCAAAATCCATACCAGGACCTTATCTGAGCATGCAGCCCGGCAGGTCAGGAAAGGGAGGTGACGAGCAATGGTATGTATTTTGGGGGGGACCCCACACCATTTATTTTTTTTGGCATGGAGTTCCCATCAAAATCAGTACCAGACTGTAAGGTCCTGGTATGGAGTGGGGGGGACCCCATGGTGTTTTTTTTTTTTTATTGCCGGTAATTAATTTTTTTACATTTAGCTGTCAGCGGGGAACCCGACTGACAGCTGATGACTCATCGGTTGTTAAGGACTAGGCAGCTGGCTTCCCGACCCACTCCTTAACAACCAGCTATTCACAGTTTGTTAAAGAAAAGAAAACCACAAAACCACATGAAAACTGCATGCAAAAACGCATCAAAAACGTTGGTTTAAAAATGCAAAGCGCGCCAGAAATGCATCAAACGCAGCTGCATAGATGTGAAACAAGGGTAAAAGCAAATTTAAAACTATTCATCAGTTAACTTAACCAGGTTTTCTTATTAAAACAGTAAATTGTTAATATCTCCTGTGTTATTTAAGGTTGTTTTAAAGCTGAAATCTAAGTATGGTTTTTATTGAATAGTTACATTGTTCCAGCTTGGACTGATGTAAGAGAAAATATTCCACATCTGTGCGTCCACTATGGTAGTAGAGAAACACTGTAGTCAGTCTACTGGGTCCTGTGCCAAGCAGCTGCCTTTCTGCATAGTGAACACAGGGATCACACACTCAGCACTGCCACCATTCACAGAATGCCTTGTATTTTATCAATGAGTACAAGGCATTTTCTGATTGGATGATGTGGCAGGGCGGTGGTGTGATGATCTCCACCACATCCAGTCAGAAAATGTCTTCTACAAGACCCAGAAGACGGTAGCATTGTACTGGCGACTACTGTTGTAGCAGCGGCGACTACACCGATTTTCACTTTGCACAGTTGTTCTACAGTGGTTCAAGCTCCAAGCTGGACCATGTAACTATGCAATAAAATGAGTTCCTGGAGTTCAGCGTTGAAGGACGGTGCGCACAAGAAACGCATGGTACGTGTACGTATAGCTGGCAACACTGATCATTGTATGACAGTGGAGAAACGTCCACAATACCACAGCAGGAAGGATTCCCTCATCCACATTCAACCCACTGGTTGAACAAAATAAATGAAATTAGCTTAAGGGATATGGTTAATGAGGGGTTAAAGTAGAACTATAGGTAAAACATTTTTTTTTCATTTTGGATAGAGTAAGGGAGGATTTTAACCCCTGACAGTTTTTTTTTTTTCGCCATCTGTGTCCAATTACAGAGATTTCTCTTCACTTCCTGTTCCATAGCCATACAGGAAGTGAGTGTAAATCCCTGCAAAATGAAAGGAATTCTTGGGGGACCCCCAGGTGAACAGAACTAGTGTCCCCATTGGAAGATTTCCTCTCTATTACTTTTCTGGGGACAACCCAAAATTTGTGATTTTCTTTTACTTTCACTTTTACAGATAATGGCAAACAGGACAAATAGAGAGGGGCAACCTCCCTCACAGACAGCAATAAAAACCTGATAGGTGTTCTAATCCCTCTCCACTCTATCCAAAACTAAAAACAAAGTTATGCCTTTAGTTATACTTTAACCACTTCAACCCTGGAAGTATTTATCCCCTTAATGACCGGGCCATTTTTTGCGATACGGCACTTCGTCGCTTTAACTGACAATTCCGCCTGCGGTGTGATGCTGTACCCAAACAAAATGTATGTCCGTTTTTTCCCACAAATAGAGCTTTCTTTTGGTGGTATTTGATCACCTCTGGGGTTTGTATTTTTTGTGCTATAAACAAAAAAGCGACAGTTTTGAAAAAACACTATATTTTTTACTTTTTGCTATAATAAATATATAAAAAAAAACTAATTTCTTCATCAGTTTAGGCCAATATGTATTCTTTTACATATTTTTGGTAAAAAAAAATCACAAAAGGCGTATATTGATTGGTTTACACAAAAGTTATAGTCTATATAGTCTACAAAATAAGGGATATATTTATGGACTTTTTATTATTTATTTTTAAAAGTAATGGCGGTGATCAGCGATTTTTAGCGGGACTGCGACATTGCAGCGGACAGATCAGACACTTTTGACACTTTTTTGGGACCAGTGGCATTTATACAGCAATCAGAGCTAAAAATAGGCACTGATTATTGTATAAATGTCACTGGCAGGGAAGGGGTTAACACAAAGGGGGGATCAAGGGGTTAAAGGTTCTCTAGGGATTTGTTTCTAACTGTGGGGGGAGTGTAGTGACCGGGGGATGGAGACAGATCGCTGTTCCTGATTACTAGGAACAGCAGATCCCTCTCTATTCCCCTGTCAGACTGGGGATCTGTTTGTTTACATACACAGATCCCCGTTCTGGCTCTCTATGGAGCGATTGCAGGTGGTCAGTGGACATTGCGCCCGCCGGCCACTCACATTAGCTCTGGCATCATGCTGCGGACGCGCACCCCTATACCTCCTAAAGTGGCCGACGTACACCTACGGCAGTTTGCACAGTCTCGTCAATCTGGCGCCATATAACAGCCGCGGCTGGTTGGCAAGAGGTTAAAGTATAACTAAAGGGAAACTTTTTTTTTTTTTCGTTTTGAACAGTTTGGAGTGGGATTAGAACACCTGTCAGGTTCTTATTGCTGTCTGTGCACCTGTTAGGCCCCTATCACACTGGGGCGGTGGGTGTGCGTAGGTGGTAAAGCGCCGCTATTTTTAGCGGCGCTTTACCGTCAATTTCGCAACTCTATTCGCCCGCTAGCGGGGCGCTTTTACCTCCTGGGTTAAAACCACCGTAAAGCGCTGCTGCAGCGTTATGCTAGCAGTATAGCCATGCTGCCCCATAGATTTCAACGGGCAGGAGCGGTGAAGGCGCGGTGTACACACCACGCCTTCACCGTGCCAAAGATGCTGCCAGCAGGACTTTTTTAGCGTTCAGCCAGCGCACCGCTCCAGTGTGAAAGCCCTCGGGGCTTTCACATTGGAGAGACAGAAGCGGCTCTTTCAGGGCGCTTTGCAGGTGCTATTTTTAGAGCTGTAGTTCCTGCAAAGCACCCCAGTGTGAAAGGGGTCTAAGGGGGATTTATGCGCTCTATTTGTTCTGCTTACCTTTATCGCCGAGAATGAAAGTAAAAGAAAATCCCAAATTTTGGGTTGTCACCAGAGCAGCAATGAGGAGAAATCTTCCAATGGAAACATTAGTTATAGTAACAACCATTGATTTCCCTCACTATGGAGGGATTTCCTCTCACTTCCTGTTCTGGCTATGGGACAGGAAGTGAAGGAACATTTCTCCAATGGGACATTACTCTCCGAAATTAAAGCAAAATGTTTTTTTTTTTTTTGTTCCACTACAAAGTGGAACATTAGCCTAGAAAAAAAAAATAACATTCTGCAAACTGACATGATTTTTAATGCACATGACGTGCTATGTCTACTCTGCATTAAAGTTTCTTACCTGCCTGTACATCCCTGTACGCACGTGCAGCTCAGTATATATATTTCATCAATGTCGAGATGAATGAACTCCCACGCATATGCAAAAGTGACGTCATCATACAGAAAATACCGGGGTGCCTTGATGGGGCTCTGCAACTTACACATGTATTTGCAAATGTGTGTAGACTAAACCCCTGTTTTTAACACATACTGTTAGAATAATTTGGTTGGTTGCAGGCTGGTTGGTAAGTTGAGCAAGTGACATCATGGGCCAATGAATATGGCCAAAGATCGGTACACAGAAGCCAATCCAGCTGAAGATGACAGCGGCTGGTGGGGAGCTCTGAGACACGGCAGCGCTGGATAGAAGGTAAGTATAATTCCGCTTTAAGGCTAAAGTTTCAGTGTGTAGCACCCTCTGATCCCCAGAGGCAGGTGGAGTGCCCCCAGAGACTGGGAAGTCTGACACATTACCTTAGGGTGTAGTTCTCAGGCAATAGTGAACATGAGAAAAGATGGGCACCAGTCACTTTTAGATGCAAACAGCAAGGAGTTTATTAGCTCAAACTTAAAGAGGAACTGCAGTCTGCTCAGATAATTTGTAATAAAACCATCTTTGTCATTCTGAAGCTTCCCTCCAACCACTTTGCATATTATTTTATATATACTGTGATTCTGTACTAGCCAAATATGCTGCAGAAATCTCCCTTTACTAAGTCTGGCTGCCACCATTTTAACTGTGGGCAGTTTATGCTGCTGCCTGTTCCACTTCCTAGATCTACACAGACACACAGAAGCGCACCTCCAGCTCTGCTGCTCTCATTGGCCCTCTTATGACTCACCCCCTCCCTTCCTGGCAAACTCTCAAGAGAGTGAGAGAGAGAGCTGTGCATGATGTCATAAGCCTAGGTTTTACTGCAGAAGGACTATATTAAGGTAAGTTTTTACGTTTAAGATCACATTCTATTTATTAATGTTTGCTAATGTATTGTATTCATCTGTTGATTACATAATTATCAATATTGTAAAATGCTGTGAATGTCCTCTTTGTCCTCATGCATGCTGTAAGCTTTTCCTGCTCCTTTTTTGGCCTACATGCATATTTTCCATAACTAACCTCCCCAGCATGCTATCCTGGACCCATACACACCTAGCCTAGTAACTTAACAATGTTTTTTGTCAGCTACATTTTGGGGCTTACCCTAAACAACCCCTAAAATGTGTACAAATGTTATTTTTGTCTGAAAATTCAAGTAGAGTGCAAGAGACCATTTTTTGGGGCCCAAACGCATTTGGAACCCTAAAAAACCCAAGGGTTAACGCTGCGCTAAACAAAGGATTTGAAAGGATGATAGAATGTGAAGAAGCCACCAGCACAAAAAAAGTCCAATACTAAACTCCAATATATCAGATAAAATAAAAGTGCAGCGCTAAAACAATAATGTGGAAGTAAAATAATGATATACAAAACTCTCAGGAAAAAATCATATATGTATGTGAAATAAGAGCCAGCATATCAAAAAGTGACTAAAGATGATAGCCCATCAAACATTGATACAATTAATAAATTATAAAAAATATGTGAAAAAAATATTGATAAAGTAATGGTGAAAAACAGTCTCACATAAAAGACTAAGGCAGATATCTCAAAAAAATTTTAAATCATAAAAAACAATGTTCAAATGAGAACATATAAAACAATGTGTAGAAATGCAATAAAAGGGAAAATGAAATCCCCCCAAAAATGTGCAAATAAAGTCCCAGTGGCAAATAGTGCAAGGATTTCCAAGCTGAACAATCCATATACAATGTGAGTAAAATTCCAAAGGAAAAGTGGTGACAGGCAAGTCCAACATCCAAGGTAGTTCACACCCAAGTGAGAGTTGAGGCTCCTTACCAGCTATAGATGACCACCATAACAGTAGTTTCACCAGGCATTTGGGAAATTTCAGGTCTCCCACTAACCTATGCCGACATCTTTTATGGTGTGCTGTGGGTCTGCTACACACACACACACACACAATGTTTTTGTTCTTAATGGATCTAATGCATGAAGTTCAAAAACATGCCTTTTCAACTCTTATAATTTTTTGAGGACTAAAAATTTCAGGAGTTGGCCACATTTAAGAGCACATTGTCACTGTAACTACAACAACTTAACAAATACACTGGTATTGAGCATTGAAATAATAAGCCACACATTGTTTAGTAAAAAACATTTTACCCAAAGCATATTCACATGTGCGTTTTAAGGTTTTAAAACAAACCAACATCTTGGTGTATAAAATGTATGTTTTGCATTATTTCTCATTTTTGGGGTTAAACAGGCATGTTCTAAAACATTAGATACAATTAGATACACGTCCCAAACTCAGGAACTTACAAAGTTCGATTTTGGTAAAGTGAAGGCCAAATGAGACATTAGTATCCTAAGACTGTGTGGATATTGCCTTCCTCATATGGGGTGATCTCACCCCTCTTAAAGCCAAAATTTAAAGCCACCTACATGTAGAGGCATAACAATTAAATTTTCCTTATGTTCCCATGCTGCAGATGTGTGTAGTTACAAACATCTTTTTTTCTAAACCCACAAAACATACAGTGTGTCAACATGTGCTATCTCCCATCACAGGGTATCAATGGATGTGTTTCGGGAGTGCAACCCATTCCTCTGAGCTTCTTTAGTTATGAGAAAGGGGATACACCCCCAAAACGCTTCCATTGATACCCAGTGATGGGAGATAGCACATGTTGACACACCGGGGGTTATTTACTAAAGTCAAATCCACTTTGCCCTGCAGGTGCACTTGAAAGTGCACTGAAAGTGCATTTGGAGTAAAGACAAAAAAATAGAAAAAAAGGACACTCCTATGGCCACATCCGAATAAATTGTATGTCATATGAAGAGAGAAGGGGGTTCAAAAAGGACCCCCTGAGCGGACTTTAGAGGCACAACAAACCTGAGAAAGCATTTGGAAGTAAAGTCACCATAGATCCGAGGGGGACATGCAAGGACAATAAAAAAACAGCATTTTAATTTGCACATGATTGGATGATAAAATCAGCAGAGCTTCCGCTCATTTCAGATCTACTCCTTAAATTTAGAGCAACTGCACTCCCAAGTGCACTTTCAAGTGCACTTGCAGTGCACTTGTAGTACAAAGTGGATTTGCCTTTCGTAAATAACCCCCACTGTGAGTTTTGGGGCTTTTTGCAAGTTAGATGTATGGAAATACATAGAATTTAGGCATGGGATCATGAGGGAAATAAGAATGTTAAAGCATAATTTGGGGGCACCTTCAAATTTTGGGTTTTATATTTTTTAAAACACAGAAACATTACAATTCACATTAGTTAAGGCAATGTTTTGAAACTCTCCTCCTCAAGATGCAAACCCAGGTCATGTTTTCTATTCTTGTAGAATTTGACACAGGTGATGTCATGTTCACTGTTAGTAATTCACACAATCGTTTTTAGACTAAGGAAAACATAGAAAACATGACCTGGTGGTGCACCTAGAAGAGTGGAGTGGAGAAACTTTCCCCAAACTTTCACATTTAAAAGTCCGAAAAACATGGTAAATATTTAAAGGGCAAACAGAAGCCAACAAGTGTAACAAAAAACTTCAGAACAGGAAATTAAAATTTGGAAAGCATGTCCACAAAATCTCTGATTCTTCGCTGTAAAGCAGTGGCAGCCTCCTTGATTTGCTCCAGATGCTTCAAACAATGCAACTTATCTACACTCGTTCTGCCAATAGTGCATCATGGAAGTTCATGACCTAGTAAGAAGAGTAAAAAGTATTAAGTGAACGATGGTCAAGTGGCTGAGGCCCTATATAGTGAGTTATGGTCAAGTTACTAGTCAAATTCAGGAAATACTTACCTACCCAGTCTATTGTTGCTTGCAACCTGCTTGCCCTTCAGACACCTACACTACTAGGAATGTACACACTGCAACTACTCTGTAATCTTGGCCCTGGTGCCTGGGTCTCCAAAACTCTAGCAACACTGCCAGCTCCTTCCACCTCTTCCTTCTCCATGCTAATGTTAATGCACTACATACTTTGCTAATGTGTGGAGTGGGTGTTTTGTTTGGACGTATAAACACTTGACATGTATGCACATTTGAAGCCAGATTCCAAGAATACTTACTTGTTGTACAAACAAGGGGCTCCCAAATACTTTCTTCCTCTTCTGGGTCACTTTGGCCCTCAGTGTGACTCATGTCAGGAGATCTGACATCCACAATGGCAAGGTCTGTGCTGAGTCAGATCCCATGGCTCCAAACAAACATCCTGGGTGAGCTCACCACACTCTCTTCCCTCTAAAAATAAACAATACACCATTTATTAAGCCACCCCAAGTCCCATCTGTTTCTAGCATCCATTTTGCTACATTAGTTGACCAACCTTGCACTTGGTTTGATGTCTGATGCTCCTGACTAGTGGACTCCACCATGCTGCACTCTGGTTGTTTTTCTGTGAAAAATGCATAGAAAAGGGATGGTGATGTCATTTTAAAGAGGGCAAACACTGGACAAGTACCAACATTTAAAAAGTCCAGCAGTTGCACCTCACCCCTCTTGTCTCCTATGGGATAGGGGATATATGATGATCATCCTAGCAGGCGTGACTCTGTGTGACTGTGATCCCTCAGACTCTCCTCTACCCATGTCTACACTGGCAAGGCTGCATTAATGGGCACTGATGGGGCAGGCAGCAAACAGGAATTGTTCTTTACCCCTTAAGTTCTGCCCTAAGCCCACGGCCTTTGGCCCACCTAAAAAGTTGTCACTTAGGTTTTTGGGGGAAGATGGCCTTGTTGCCTCCCCTGTTGGGGCCTGAGCGAAGGTAGCCTCCTTTCATCCCTTGTGGTGGCTTGGCTGGAGCCTCCTCTTTTGGTGCCTTCCTGTTGAAAGAAGATACAAAAAATAGTTCCAAAAATAAAGAAATGTCCAAAAACATGACCAAATAAGAATGTTCATATCTGCTTTATATTTATCTTCATCTTTAGAATACCAAGTCATACAAAGATCTTAGAAAATCTTATATATAATTCTCTAGCGCTACTTGGAGAAAGAACATATACAGACAGCTAATTTATACATATACATATTGGTTAGATCCAAATATTGCTTATTTTTTTATAATCTGATGTATGTACTCCATCTGGTCTTGTTCACGGTGTTTGAGATCAGACCATCGTTTTTGGATTTGGTCCTTTGATCGTTCCACTGAAAAAATCACTCTGCAAAATGCGATGACCTTCTCCAAAATGATGTCCTTTTGGCTGTTGGGCCTTTCGTAACTCCGCAGCTTGCAGTCGTAATCATGCTTCTCTAGGGTGCGCACCATCTCCATCATCTCACCCTTGCTGGGGTTGCTTTGTGCCTCCTATGAGTTCCATCACTGCGGGGCTGCCTGTAATCCACCGAATCCACCATGTTGTCCCTCCCGAATGTTCCACCATGTGTGTCACATGCAGAAGAGAGATGATCACGCCCCATCGTCATGGCGCACTGAGAGCAGAGTTTCACGCATGCGCAGTGTATATGAAGTCAGAACGCACGGTCAATGGAACAGCCGTAGGAACGATCTTGGAGTGGAGAACGAACGATCGCCAACGCAAGAAAAGAAGCCATAAAACGAATGCACAATTGTAAATTGGGGCATAGGTAGTTAGTGGCCAATACTGCTTAGATTGAGGCCTATATTGGGACCAGTTTATGAGTTAAGCCAGACATTATAGTTTGTCTTGTGTTCTGTCTTGCAGGCATCATATCATTTATCATGACGGATAAATTTACTGCGCCTGATTTTTTACCGCAATTCATTGACCTGTACCGGGAGCTGCCCTGTCTCTGGAAGGTCAAGAGTAGAGGCCACTCCAATAAAATATTGAGGAAGGCAGCTTTGGAGAAACTGCTCGAGTTGGTGAAACCAGTGTACCCCAGGGAAGACATCAACTATGTCAAGACAAAAATATCAAACCTGAGGAGTATTTTTAAAAGGGAGCTCAACAAGGTCATGGACTTACAGACTCCTCATCTGGAGCAGCAGCAGATAACATATATGTCCCCAGGCTGTGGTATTACTACAGCCTGCATTTTTTGACTGACCAGACAGAACCCAGGCCATCACTGTCTACACTCCCTTCGACATCTGCTGAAGCCACAGCTCCTGAGGTCCATCCAGGTCCTGCTGCACAGGAAGAAGATGTGGAGGAGCCCAGCTTGACCCAGGTGTACGATTGTTGAACATATTTGTATCCAAAAATACAATAATGATAACTAGACGTTATTGTTAAAATATTTCTGCCTTAACATAGTGGTTTCCATATCAATAGACAGTAGTGACCAAAAATGATTTGAACAAGAATTAAAAATGCTGGGGTCAGAATGATAGTCTTTTATATTTGTCCACATTCAATTTGCAACAGTGAGGAGATCAAAATTGTATGTTATTTATGACCAAACCTTAAAAAAGATTTGAATTATGTCCCATTTTCATACACAGGAAAGTGTCAGTCTGGAGGAGCCAGCGGTCAGCAGCCAGACAGAGTCCCAGATCCTTCCCCTATGCCCTCCTGCTAAAAGGGCCAGGAAGAGCAGGAATCTGGAGGTCACAGCTGCCTTCCTCAGCCAGGCCACTACTGCCATCCGGACAGACCCAGATGAGGCTGAAGGATTTGCTGTGGTGATGGCCAATAAATTAAGGGAGATGGTGAGCGAGCAAAGGAGAAGGTGTGAGGAACTCTTTCTGCAGCTCCTCAACAAGGGGGCGAGGGGCCAAATTTCAGAAAACATACCTGTGTGATTTTGTGGCCCCACATTCACCACCTCCACAGCCACCCCACCCACGACAGCAGCATGGCGGTCAGTGGCAATACCAGCCACAAGACTCCCAACAAGCCCACTGGACTGGGGATTTTCACCCCTTCACCACTTACTAATTTCCTATATTTTTTTTTTTTTTTTTTTTGAAATATTGATTTTATTTGTTATATTTTCTATATTTTTGTATGCATAGAACGCACTTTTTGGTTCTTTGTGTTTGGATGACAGGTAGCATCTCTAATGTAATTTGCTTTATTTTTTCGATGCACAATAAAAAAATTGTGTAGAATAATACTTGGCTATGAGTTTTACTTCAAATGACAGAGGGACACCAACATAGTTGTATCCTTGATCTTAAAAACTATGGATAATGGTGTTGTGGTAACTTGCCCAAAAAATAAAACAACAGGCATAATAATAATATTCTTGATATCACTAGAAAACAAATGCCTTTGAAAATACGTTTGCCATAACTCCATCAGTATCACCAGCAAAGCAGCTTTATTATTATCCCATTAAAGAAGAAGAGAATGCGCGCTGCATTTCAACATTTCATAATTTGTCGCGTCACGAATGTTAATTCTCCATTACGAATGCTAGTTTACAAGACCAGTTTACAAGACCATGCATGTTTGTACTTTAGACTTTTGTGTGACGGACTTGTGTACAGACGATACAAAAATCAGACAACAGACCGTTATCTGACGAAAATTTTCCTAGCCTGCCATACAACATTTGTTGGCCGAAAGTTGGACAACAGTTGTCTGAAGGAGCGTACTAACGGTCTGATTTTAGGCCAACAGTCTGTCATCAGACAATCCCCTGCCAACAATCGGATCATGTATATGAGGCTTAAGGCTGGCCATACTAGTAATTTTCATCAACACTTTGAAAATTCGAAAATTCTCATCAGTACACGTGATGACTTGACTAATGTCGTTCATAAGTACTTCAAAAATGTTTGCTTTTCAATTTAGAGTAAATTAACTTACCCAAATGAAAAAACAAATTCATTGTTGGAAATTAATTTGCTCAAGAAAAAAATTTCCATCCTGCTCCTTTGAATGTTCTCGTCACTTTGGTTAAAAACATTGGTTGACCCCGCTGACGATTAGAAAATTGAACAAACAAAATCAAATGAAATCCTACTATTGGATGGTCAACGTAACACTAAAAAAAAAATTTGCTTAGTGCCGTGGCACTGCTATGTCAGAGGAGAGTAGGCTAATTTTACAACTGTCTGGTACTTATTGTTAATGACAGATTAAATAGGTATATAAAAAGAACAGTATGTTGTATTATGTCCCTGCCCTAGAATTATTAATGTGGAAAGGTTTATGGAACATAACTATTTAGTTGCCAATATTAAAGCCTTACACAGCAAAGCTAGACTACCTAATGACTCTACTTAAATCAAATCTAAACTCAGAAACAAAAATGTATATATTGTACCTTACCAGTCCTGTTCTGTTTCAAATGCAGCTTTATGCATTGACATACCTCCTTAGACCTAGTCTGTTTGGACAGTTTGTTCACCTGCTGACGTAGCACCATCCACAGACAGCTTAAAGTTGTCCTTAAATCACTCTTTTATCTTTGTACTTCTCTGTTTGCTAATGACAAGTGTCCCAGTGTATGTGCTTTATAAACAGAGTGCCGTTCTATGCTTGATTTCAGAGCGCCACTCAGCGCTCCCCATCTGACAGCTACAGAGGGAGGGGCTGAGAATTCCCCGTTGACGTCAGTCGAGAGGGGAGGAGGAGAGAGGCTGCCGGTCACGTGAGTGGCGAGCAGGTATAGAACAGCACAGTGGCGGCTGGTGGGCTTTTCTTCTGGGGGGGCGGCAAACAACCGGCACTACCCCCCCTCCAGGTGGTGCGGTGGCACGACACTGTTGTACCCCCCCTGCACCAGGGGCAGCCGCGGGATTCGCGGCACTGTCAGCCAGCTAACCCCCCAGGTCTGTCACTTACTATGCAAGGGGGCTGGCTGTGTCCTCCTCTCCTCACTGGCTGTGTCCTCCTCTCCTCACTGGCTGTGTCCTCCTCTCCTCTGTGGCTCTGTCCTATGGGCAGCGGCAGTGGCGGGTCCGGCTCCAGTGTCTCCTCTTCCACAATGCTAGGCATCCAATAGTATAGGATCACCTGGTGCTTTGCCCAATTGGGAAACAGGTCTCACTGACCTGCCTCCTGATTGGCGGGGAAGCACTGTAGTGTGTAAACAGTGAAAATTCATTCGCTATGGTCACACAATTGGGTGGGATTGGGGCGTACTGTCTGTGCCCCGAGTCCACCCTATTTTGAAGCCTATTAGAGCCTCTGGCTCTAATCAGGTGCTTCAAAAAACACTTCCACTGCCCACCCTCAACGTAGGAATCTATGTATCCAGTGTCCTGAAAGGGGCTGGGCACATGGATAGGGAGGGCGGCGGAGGTGTTGGGGGGTAGTGCTTGTGAGCCCACAATACATGGGCCACTACTGGAACAGCACTTTATTTATAAAGCACATACACTGGGACACTTGTCATTAGCAAACAGAGAAGTTTGTGTGAAAATGTAAGAGTAATTTTAGCAGCAGGAGGAGAGGGGGCGGGCACTTGTAAGAGCTGACAGGCAGGCAGGGAGGGAGGGGGGAGAGGACGTGGGAGAGTAGTGAGGAGAGCTGCGGATGATGGAGGCACGTAAACTGACCACGGTGTCAGGGCTTACTATGCATTGTGCTGTGTAACATGCTTTAAAGGAACAGGATCAATCTTTGTCTTCTATAAGACAAAGATGTGACAGACTTACCCGGGACAGAGGCTTTTGGAGGGGACTGAATGCTAGCCTCTTGCCTACCGACTATGCATTTGAGGGAGCTACAAGTATTTAGGAAGATATTCTGTTATGTAATGCAAAAGGACATTATTAAGGAGGCCATGATGGTCTCTGCATGCTTGGGACTCATATAGCAGATGTATGTGAAAGGGATGCTGATTAATGAGTTCTGGAAAGCCCTGGGTCTCCTGTTCTCTACTAGTGTGGCTTCTAAGAGTATTTTACCCATTGTTGTTTGTGCTAATGAATCCTGCTATTGTATGAAGGAGTTCTGTGTTGATATTTATGATAATGTGTATTGTATAGTCGGTGAGCTAGGAGACGTGAAGTCTACCCTGAGGGGTCATATCTCTGAGTCACCTAGTCTGGGTAAATGATTTAGTAAACTAGCTCATGTTATTTAGGTTTCTGGTTATAGGTGTATTGTTAGAGTAATATGAGCAGGAGGGAGGATCTTCCTCTTTTACTGTATATAAGACTTGTATTTTGGTTCTAAGAAAACAGTCCATGTTCAGCAACTAAACAAGTATCGTTTTGTTTTGTGCTTGTGAGCGGTTGGAATATCTGATATATATATTCAGACTGGGAGGAAGTGGTATATGACAAAAGCACTCAAGCAGAGTGTGGGACGTTTCGTTACATTGGTGGCAAGCAGTGGGACGCTTCCTGCAGTTTGCGACATCTAAACTTCCACCTGGATCCAAGGTCCGGATAGCAGGAGAGGAGAGGTACAGATACCAGCCGCCATGGAAGAGGAATTCGGAAGGAGGTTGCGAGAGATGCAGATACAGCACAGAGGACTAGTATCAGAGCAGGGCCTGCTGGGATGGTTTGATTCTATCTACTGCGAATTCTGGAAGGAAGCGCTAGCCTGTGAGCAACAACACCAGGGAAAAGTTCTCCCCTCCATCCAGGAAAGGTATTGGTCACAGTATGGATTGTGGGTGCTGTTTTTGGGAGAAAAACCCATGAGGAGCAGACAGCTGAATTAAGCAGGCTGGTCTGGGCAGAGATGCAGCTGGATGGGAGCTACAGAGCCCTCCGGTGGCATGTATCTCAAGCATGCCCTTGGATAGCGGATGACAGCCCAACAGAAGGCTATGGCGGCCTGGGACTGTTGTTTGTGAAGCTGACAGGGGACCCTAGCTTTGTGAGTGATTTGGAGTGGCGGTTGGACGAAATCATGGATTTCAGAGAAGGGCTACTGAACATCTCAGAAGTGTACTAGGCACTGGAAGATATAGAGTTTCTGGCCGTTCAGGAATGGGAGCTGGAGATCGCCCACAGACAGCTGCTAGACTCTTCTCAGCGCCAGGGCAAGGGTCCCTTTGCCTGGGACTATCAGGAAATACCAGTTGACAACTCTGAAATCCTGGTTGAAGAGTCGGCAATGTGGCAGAGTAAGTGTGCTTCGCCAACCTGCCCCCGCAGCTATGGACGCAGAGGTCTTATGGCGGATACAGCAAGTGCTGACTGACCTTGATGATCCTGTTTCTGCATGGGATGATCTTGGATGGAGGAATGTGTCTGTCCAGCAGCATGCCAGAGAATTGGCAGTGGAAAATCTGGAGATTGCCATCCCCAAAGCTGTGGTGCTGACAACAGGGCAGAGCTCTGCTAACCTCTGCCCAGCACCGATAGCATCTTCTGGGTTCCACAGACAGGAGACGGTGAACCTCTATCCCCAAACACCAATTGCAGAGACAGGGGATTTGATAGACTTTTCTGCCGAGGAAGAACAACCTGATGAGTCGCCAGCAGAAGAGCTGGTATCAGGGCCGAACTTCACTGTGCTCTGCCCAGCACAAACATAGTATCTGTGGAGTTGCAAGGAACTTCCCCAGCTGAAGCACTGGTCACCGGACAGAGGGTCCAAGACCTCTGCCCCACATCTGTAGCAGTTTCCGGAGGCTCAGTGTGAGAAGGTGGTGGTCACTTTCCAGCAGCAGATCGGGATACAGGGGGAGAAGGGAGAAGGGGTGTTTGTCGTCCCTCCCTAACAGTTGGCCAGGGTGGAGGAAGCAGTCTTTCCTCCCCAGCAAAGATCCGTGCTCCTGGGAGACAGTACCACATGTTGTCCCAGCAGCCAGATGAGGGAATGGAAAAGGAAGCAGCCGGCCCCTCTCTCCAGCGACAAGCTGATGTAGTAAAGCTGCTACTCCCAGCTGAATCACTGGCAACAGGGCAGAGCACCGCTGGCCTCTGTCTAGCACCTACAATGTCTTTACAGCTTCAGCAGCAGACCGAGCCCCCGAATGTTAAAAACCACCCAGCTGAAGTGCTGGCAGCCAGACAGAGAGTCAATGACCTCTGGCCCCACACCTACTGAGGTCAACTATTCCTTGCAGCCAAGAATGGAGATCATGTGGACAGACTATTTGAGTTCACTCTGCCCGACTAATGCATGTCCAGACCAGGAGGAGGTCTGGGACCTTGGTAGTCAACTTTTGATGGTGGAGAAATGTGACAGACTCACCCGAGACAGAGGCTTTTGGAGTGGACTGAATGCTAGCCTCTTGCCTATCGACTATGGGCCCTGGCATTTGAGGGAGCTACAAGCATTTAGGAAGACATTCTGTTATGTAATGCAAAAGGACATTATTAAGGAGGCCATGATGGTCTCTATATGCTTGGGACTCATACAGCAGATGTATGTGAAAGGAATGCTGATTAATGAGTTCTGGAAAGCCCTGGGTCTCCTGTTGTCTACTAGTGTGGCTTCTATGAGTATTTCACCCATTGTTGTTTGTGCTAATTACTCTTGCTATTGTATGAAGGAGTTCCGTGTTGATATTTATGATAATGTGTATTGTATAGTCGGTGAGCTAGGAGACGTGAAGTCTACCCTGAGGGGTCATATCTCTGAGTCACCTAGTCTGGGTAAATGATTTAGTAAACTAGTTCATGTTAATTAGGTTTCTGGTTACAGGTGTATTGTTAGAGTAATATGAGCAAGAGGGAGGATCCTCCTCTTTTACTGTATATAAGACTTGTATTTTGGTTCTAATCAAACAGTCCATGTTCAGCAACTAAACAAGTATTGTCTTGTTTTATGCTTGTGAGCGGTTGGAATATCTGTTATCTATATTCAGACTGGAAGGAAGTGGTATATGACGAAAGCACTCAAGCGGCGTGTGGGACGTTTCATTACAAAAGAAAATGAATCCAACACAATTTTACTTCTACCGCAATACATTGGATGCTTTTCCAGTCTTTTGCATGAGACAATGACTTTACTAAACCCTTTCTCTGTGAATAACTAATACTGACTGAGGAAACATGAAGGAAGTGGAGAGGGTCTAGCTAGGACTTAACTAACTAGCTCTAAACAGAAGGGGAGAGCAGAGAAGGATACCAAAATCACATTAGTAAACAAGTTATGGTGGCCAGAAAGGCGCTTTAATGTGTGTTGAAGTTGAAGCAAGTGTAATTGAGCCCTTAATGGCAAGATTGCCAGGTTAAAATAAAGAAAAAAGTGTGCATTAGGAAATGAATGCAGCCACCATATCTAAGGGTCAGTAAATTGCAATACTATCAACTTTTGTTTTTGGGTTTAGATACACATTCCTCAATAGAGTATTGCTGAGAAAAATGTTATTTAGTGACAGGTGCTTTGACTGGCGTTCAGAGAGCTTTAAAAAAGCATGTCCAAAGCCATGTTTTGAAGCAAGTATAAATAAACCCTTAAGGTGACGTTTACTTAAAAGTAAGCAAAGCCATCTGCCCAACCCCCCCCCACACACACACTTCTTTAATATATATTGTGTTTTTTTTGTCTGGGAGTGGGTACCTTTTTCCGACAGGTACCTGCTCCCATGTCCGCAAATCCAGTCCACGAGATCCTTGCTGTCTGGACTAAGCCCTTGTCCCAGAATGCTAGCTCAATTTTAATAGATCCATCCACCACCACCTAGAGCTTTTGCCTTATTCTACTGTTAGATGGATTAGTGGAAATGCATCACCAGATATCCAGGAGAAGCCTCCTTACCATTCACATAAGAAGGATCCTCTGCTTTCAAACTTGGCATCTTCCCCACAAAGATGGGCAAGGCTACACACTTCTATTCAACAACTTTTTTAACACAGGGATCACAGAGGGTTACAACCCCTGTTTTGAATGAAGAACAATTTCAGGGTTTCTATATGTTCACAGTTTCCTAGGTAAATGGAACTCACCCTTTTCTGAAAGCTCTCAACTTGATCCAGCAAGTCTAAAAATTCTGCATGAAAACTGCGAGGTCAGTCATTGCCTCCTTGCTACCGGGGGGACCCTTTGGCCTCTGTGGACATCAGGATTATTTACACATCCCCATGTTTCCGCCTCATCAACACTATCTACTGTTTGCTGTGGGCAGACAACATTACCAATTTGTTACTCTCCATTTGGCCTATCTTCAGCACCCCAAGTTTCACCAGGGTTTCCTGATCCTAGCTCTGATTTTCTCTTGGGGTATGCATTCTGTAGGATACCTGAATGATCTCCTGTTGAACGATCAGTCAGTCCAAGCTCTGTCAGCCAATATTCAAAGGATAGTGCAAGCTCTGCAGAGATTCTGATGGATTTCCGACCTTCAGAAGTCATTGCTGGACCTGACTCACCACTTGGGAGTACCTAAGTATAATAGTGGAGCCTGTTCAGGATCCTCCTATACCAGGACAAATGCCTGTTCCTCTGCTCACATGCTCGGACCCTTTGATCCCAGAGACCGCCCTCAATTCAGGCCTGCTATTTTTTGGAGCATGCCTAAGAAGATGGAAGCTCTTATCTTTTGATCATTACTGGTGAGGTCAGAAATAGGTATATGGAGTAGAGCTCCCCAGGAGTTATGGACAAGATTCTTATGGAGAATAGTTTGAATCAAATTGTATACATAATATATATTTACAATTTCTGGTCTTTTGGGCCTTGCCACTAAATATAAATACTTGAAAACAAAGTGGGGAAGCTGTGGGTGTAAATTTGGCCGTATGCTCCAGGGACATATACCACCAAAAAGGCACTTTGTGGGCATTTCCATGGGCCAGGATATTGGTGGAGCATTTTGCTATCTTGTTTGCAGTATATTTTAGGCAATTTAATTCCCTCTTTGTCCTTCCCGAAGGTTCCTGCCACTTGTTCCACCATTGCTAGGCGCTAGGCTACAGTCTACAGTAGGGGTCCCCAACCCCCTGGCCCCGGACCAGTGCCAGTCTGTGGCCTGTTGAATACCAGGCCGTGCAGGAGGTGAGTGGCGACCGTGGTCTGCACAGAGTTATCACAGACCATGGTAGTCGCTCACCTCCTGCTGTGCGGCAATGCCCGTGTGTCCTCTCCCTTCTCCTCCAACCATCCTGCCGACAATGTAATTCTATCAGCAGGGCAGGGGGTGGGAGGAGCAGCAGATCGGAATTGAGAGCTCCTCCCACTCTCTACCCTGCTGATTGGATGACATCGCCAGTCAGGCGGGCAGGGGAGGAGCTGAGAGAGGACACGTAAACTTATAGCCTATGCCCTGCTCAAAGGTAGGAGTCCTGTGCAGGAGAGGCAGAGACTGGAATGAGGAAGTGTGCTGTTAGAAAGAAAAGGAGGAGGAGGGGTGGGGGTAGACTGTAGGGGCACTGTGATGGAAGAGGCTGTGATTGCCAGGGGCACTGTAATATAAAGGGGACTGCACTGTAAAGGGGCACTGTAATCATTACAGTGCCCCTTTTCAGTGCAGTCCCCTTTATTTTACAGTGTCCACTTTACAGTGCAGTCCCCTTTATATAACAGTGTTCCCTTTACATCACAGACCCCTTTTAAAGCAGTCCCACAGTGTCCTCGGTCCTTCTTTACATCACAGCACCATTACATTAATGTAGAGGGGAACTGTGATGTTAGGGGAACTGCACTGTAATGTAAAAGGAAGCTGTGATGTGAAGGGGGACTGAGGACAATCGGACTGCTTTAAAGGGGGAACTGTGATGTAAATTGGGACTTTGGACACTGAAGCCAGACGTGATTATCCCATCTCAAAACCCGCCCACCAACAACACCCCCCCCCCCGGTCCCTGGGAAAATAGGCTGGCCTGAAACAGGTCCCTAGTGCCAAAAAGGTTTGGGACTGCTGGTCTACAGGTTAAGGTTCCACCCTCCCCTATTAGGGTGCACTTTACAAGACCGTTTATTGCGTCATGAGCTTTTCAACACGACGGATCTGTTTTTCAGGTTTGCAAGGCTGCCACCTGGTCTTCTGTTTGTTTTACCAGGTGGATGTTCAGGCCACATTTGATGCCATTTTCGGTTGTAATGTGCTTCATTCCCTTTGACTTCTATCAAGCCATTCCTTGACCTGTTGTTATGTGATCCTGTTTGTGTTTGTTTGCTGTGTTGCCCAACCTCTCATTTGGACTGCTTTTGGACATCCATTGGTCATAAGACATTTTCCAATAGTTCTTGGCATTGGCCACTCCATATTGCCTCAAGAGATAATTGAAGTGCGACTACTTAAATTGCTTGTGCAAATGTTGAATGTTCCTGCCACTTTCTCGACCATTGCTAGGCACTAGGCTACAATCTATAGGTTAAGGTTCCCCCCTTCCCTATTAAGGCGTTCTTTACCAGATTGGTTAGTGCTTTATGTGGTTTTCAACATCAGGGATCTGTTTCTCAGGTTTGCAAGGCTACCACCTGGTCTTCTGTTCACAAGTTTACGTTGTACCAGGTACATGTTCAGGTCTCATCCGATGCCAGTTTTGGGCATAATGTGCTCCAATCTCTTTGACTTCTATCAAGTCATTCCTTGATCTGTTATGTGAATCTGTTAGTGTTTGTTTGCTGTGTTGTCCGCTCCTCATTTGGACTGCATTTGGACATCCATTGGTCATAAGACATTTTCCAAAAATTCTTAGCATTGGTTACTCCATATTGCCTTAAGAGAAAATTGAACTGTGACTATTTACATTGCTTTTGCAAATGCCAATTAGCCATGTAACATAAACCAATGTGTAAGTGATTAATGATAAAATAAATATTTGAAATACTGTGCATGTAAACCCAATCACTAAAAAAATAATATTAAATCAACTGCAGCTTTTATTAACCTGCTTGTTCTGGTTCTTCCTGTTATAGTATAACAATCCTCTGTCCTTGTCTCCAAATTGTGCTCTGGGTTGTCACCCTGTCACGTTGGCTTTCGATGGTGATTACAAGTGGTCATTGCAACACATTACACATTCATGGTCCCTTGTTATCACCATCAGAAAATCCACCATGAGAAATGCTATGTAGTCCTTGCTGGAGGGCAAACAAAGAGGAAGTGGTTGGATAAAATTTTAACAAAATTCTAACTGTAAACCTGTTTTTTGTTTTTGAAAAAAATTACATATTGTAATGTGCATGTTCTAGGCACAAAAGAAACCTCTTTTAAATGTCTGGAACTCCAGTCAATTAACAGGTCTGGATGAAATCTTAAATGCTTTTGAACTAAATAAGCTGACTAAATTACTTTGATTAAAAAAAAAATGCTCTGATAAACAACTTTTCAGGATTTCTCTACAAATTTTTGAAAAAAAAAGTATTGGTGACCAGCTTTAGTTTCAAATGTGGCACAGTCCCTCCAAATGACGGACAGTTGGGAGTTATACTATTCTATGTCCAACATAAGATAAACAGTGTAACTAAGACAATGGGGGTTATTTATGAAAGGCAAATCCACTTTGCACTACAAGTGCAAACTACAAGTGCAAAGTGCACTTGAAATTGCACTGAAAGTGCACTTGGAAGTGCACTTGGAAGTGCAGTCGCTGTAGATCCAAGGGGGACATGCAAGGAAAGTAAAAGACAACATATTAGGTTGCACATGATAGGATGATACAATCAGCAGAGTTTCCCCTCATTTCAAATCTACCCCTCAGATTTACAGTGACTGCAATTCCAAGTGCATTTTCAGTGCAATTTCAAGTGCACTTTGCACTTGTAGTCTGCACTTGTAGTGCAAACCTTTCTTAAATAACCCCCAATAGATCAATAATCAGTGTGTTGCAGATGGACTCTTCTGTCGCGTAATTTGACATTGTGGCTGCAAATGGTAACTGACAGAATGAATTACTAGCATGTCTCCCTGACAGTGTCAAGATGCACCTTAGTTGTTTGAGATCCCCTGCGGCTAACTCAAGTTCAGCCTTGTTTTCTGCTTCTCACAGGGCGTGGAAGTGGAGGGGTAACTAGTCATACCCTTACTCCTTAACACGTAGAAGCTTGTATGGAAGGTTATTATGACCACACCCTGATCTTAATATTTTTCTCCACCCAGACACCAAGAAAGGCTCGTACAGAATACAGAGATGGAATTTGGGATTTACTCTACAAGTGTATTCACACACCTAGCCGGCAAGAAGTCATATTCATTAAAGTGACACATTCAACTGCCCAGATAGCAAGCAATTGTGCTGTAAGTTTGAAAATGATTTGCTAAACTATTGCTAGACTTGCCAGGCTTCACAAGTTTCTTGCACAATTGCAACAAGCCTGCATTGCATGATTCTAGATCAACTTTCTTTGCAAACATTCTGCCCTTGCTGTAGACTCACCAGCACTGCAACTATGTTCTTGCTAGAGACTTGCCATACAAATTTGCTACAAATTGGAAAAGTGTCAACTAGAACCTTGCTATCTGGGTGAGGACTAAACCATATTTAGTTGAAAAAACTAAAAAAAAAACATATTTAGTTGAAAAAAACGAAAAAACTTCAGTTGAATGTAACTAAAGCAGCCAATAGATGACTTGATTTTTTTTCCTACCACCACGGGTGGTAGGAAAGAAAATCACTTGATTCCCCCAACAACATAGTCAGCGTTGATGTGGAAATGCCTCCCGCAGCGCTACTGCATGGGAAGCCTTCCTGGTCGGAAGAATACAATGATTACTGCTAGCGACTTTAGCCATCAGCGGTAATCAAATGTAAAATATCTGAAAGGCTGGTTGTACCCCAGTCAATCGATGGATCGACTGGGGTACAATCAGCCTGCCCATGCATGGATTGAATCTTGGCCGGTCCCCGCTAAACCAGTCGAATTTCGACCCATCTATGGCCGGCTTGAAGTGGTTCTAAAAGTTTAAGGTTTATTACCTTCAAACATTTTTTGCATGAAGGTAAGAAACCTTCTGTGTACAGAAGCCCTCCCCAGCCCCCCTAATACTTACTGTACCTGAGCCCCATTGCAATCCAGTGATGTGCACAAGAGCCTCAGCTCTCCAGGGACTCTCCCTCCTCATTGGCTAAGACAGTAGCGGGAGTAACTGGTTCCTGCTGCTGTCAATCACAGCCAGTGAGCCAATGAGGAGAGAGAGGGGGCAGGGCCGAGTCGCGGCACTGTGTGTGAGTGGACACTCAGAGCACAGCTCAAAAGCGAGCCTGCTTGGATGCCCCACTAAGCAAACTGTTTGCTCTGGGGTCACTTGGCAGGAGGGAGGAGCCAGGATTGCCGGGGGGGGACCCGTGAAGAGAAGGATCGGGGCTGCTCTGTGCAAAACCACTATACAGAGCAGGTAAGTGTAGCATGTTTGTTTTTTAAACTTACCTTTAATATCACTTTAAGTGTTTCTCTAATCTAGATTGTTTTTGGCTAGAGTAGGGAACATTTAGCACCTGTGACAGGTTTTTATTGGTATCTCTTTGTCCTGGGGATCATTGTCACCAGGACAGAAGTGATAGGAATTCTAAAATGACACAGTTGTCACCAGAACAGGAGGTGAGGAGAAATCCTCAAATGAGGATACCTGTTCCAGTGACAACTGTCTAAGAGATCTTCACTCACTTCCTGTTGTGTCTAGGATAGGAAGTGAATAGAAATCCCAAAAAAGAGACACAAACAGCTTTTTCCTGTATAGTAATCAGTCACTCATTTATCTTATCTTCAGTAGAAATATAGTGATCACATAAGCTTATTTACACATTGTCACAATATTGTAAGCCAGGTTAAGACCAGTAAAACAAGAACATGTGGTGTGTAATAGGAGTCAGGAGGATGCTTGTTTGCTTACATACAGGCTTGTGATTGAAATCCAACCCTGCCTGTGTTAGCGTAAAATGACATTGTTTCCACTCCTATGGAATACACCTCAAATTATGAAATAATGTATCCTGCTGACACCAGAAATACCAGCTTGCATAAAATTATATAATAATATTAAAAGAGGAGGTTCAGTCCAAAAAAAAAAAAAGTAAAAGTCAGCAGCTACAAATACTGCAGCTGCTGACTTTTAATATTAGGGCACTTACCTGTCTAGGGAGCCCACGATGTCGGCACCCCAGCCAATCTTCCATTCGACTCCTGGGTGCTGCCCCCATTCCTGGTAAGGGAACCCAGCAGTGAAGCCTTTTGGCTTCACTGCTGCTTCCCTACTGCGCATGTGCAAAGCGCGCTGTGCTTTCCATGTGGCATCGGAGGTGAGGGAAGGAGGAGGGGGGATGAACTTCCGGGAGATCGGGCCTCGGCCCGTCTCCCGAAGTGGGGAAGGGGACATGTCATAAACGGGTCCCCACTTCCCCCTCCTACCTGAAAAGTGCCAAATGTGACGAGGAAGCATATAAGCGAAAGTTCCATTTTTGGGTGGAACTCCGCTTTAATGAAGACCGGCATTTTTGGTTTACATGTAGTAATCAGTATTTTTTTTAGAAAATTTGGACTAACCCCGAAACATTATATATATTTTTGAAGCAGCACTTTACATTTTGTTCAGTTTTTTTTATACTGTCCCATTAAAAAAAATGTTTTCATGTTTATTACTGTCATGAAAAATGTAAACTTTCCTTGTGACAGCAATAGGCATGTGACAGGTACTCTTTATGGAGAGACCCCAGATCCCTTCTCTGTCCTTAAAAGCATTTGATCTCTCCAAGATCGGTGTGTTTGAATGCCTTTGATTTTCCAAAATGGCCCCGTAACCAGAAGTGATGTCAGGTCGTTGCTTCCGGGTCACCATAGCCCAGAGCCGAATGAAGCCAATCCAGTCATTGTTCAGCCCTGCGATAAGCGCTGGCTGGTCGATAGTGACTCCCAGTGGGATGGGAGATCCCGGTAAAGCTGCAGAAGGTAGTGAGAGAGGGGACATCCCCTCCTGCTGCTTTTAAGAGCAATCCAGCAGCTAGTTAGTTGCCAGAATTGCTTTTACAAGAGAGCTGACCATCTGCTCTAAAAAACAGTACTGGGATGATGCCTGGTATAACCACTTGAAGTTCAGCAATATACCAGGTATGTGATTGTTCCGCTAGTGGTTATAGTGATTGTATATCACGCTATAGTGTGTACTTGTCTCAGTTAAGAGCACTAAATGTTATTTGTGTCTGCTGCCTTGTTCCTCTGCTATCAGCATAAGTCACTTCTGACACCAAGAGAAAAAAGGTGACAGGAGACGGACCTCCAGCACATGGACAGCCTCAGCTCTGTACCTGTGTGCTGTGTGAAGGGGGGGGGGGGTGGTGTCCCTTCTGTCCAATCAGCTCTCAGAGCTCTCCTCACCCCTTTTTTCTGACACCTCAGACAAGCTTCATAAATTCTGCACTTTAAACAGGTGTAGAGAAGAGAAGACTGCAGATAAACAGGTACAACTTATGTAGAAGGCTTTGTTTCATCTCCATGTATCACCTGAGGCCAGTCACTTTACTGGGTATATGTAAGGGTGTACAAACACTTTAATGTAACATTCACTGCTTTCAAATGACCCTTTAGCATGGGTCAGCTTACCCCAAGCTCCCAACTGTCCAACATTTGGAAAGAAACCCCCCATTTAGAACAAATCCCTCTGTACTTCTTTTCACCTTAGACCTTATACACACAGGTGGTTTGGCACATCATCGTCAAAGGAGGTACAGAGGCAGCATCCAGCCACACAGCCAGCAACTTATCAAAATCTATGCGAGGCTTAAATACAACATGGCTTCATGCTCTATAGAGCAGTACATGCATTTAGGCCCATATGCCTTCAGGGCCGTATGCCCCAAATACAAGGAATTCTGCATAAGGCTGGATTCACTGCATTTTTCAGCTTTCAGCGCTGTCGCACTTTGAATGACAATTGTGCAGTCATGCTACACTGTACCCAGATGAAATTTTTATCATTCTCTTCACACAAATAGAGCTTTCTTCTGGTGGTATTTAATCACAGCTGGGTTTTTTATTTTTTTACAAAAAACTGATGTGCGCTGATGAGGCGGCACTGATGGGCACTTATTAGGTGGCACTGATAAGGAGGCACTAATATGCCACACTTATGGGCACTGATAGGTGGCACTGATATGTGGCACTGATGAGCACTGATAGGTGGCACTGATAGGCACTGTTAGGTGGCACTGATGGGCACTAATAGGTGGCACTGATAGGCAGCACAGGTGGGCACTGATAGGGCATTGGCATGGATAGGCAGTACTGATGGGCACTGATGGGTGGAACTGAGGGGGCGACACTGATGGGCATTTATGAACAGCAGTGATGGGCATTGATGGGCAGCATTGATGGGCAGCATTGATAGGCGGCACTGATTGCCAGCACTGACTGGTATCACTGGGCACTGATTGGTGGCACTTGTGAGCAGTGGTGGGCACTGATTGCTGGCACTGGTGGGCACTGATCAGTGACACTGTTGGCGCTATATAGTAATCAGGGCACTGATGATCAGTTCCCTGATTACATGTGTAGATGTCCCCCTGCGAGGAGATGCCGCTGACTGGTTCTCTTCGCCACACACTCTGTCAGTGTGAGGCAAGGAGTGCCGATTACTGGCATCTCCGTGTTTACATGTGACCGGCTGTGATTGGACACAGCCGATCACATGGCTAAAGAGTTGCGGACGCGGCTCTTTACAGAGATCGGGGCCGCGCCGTGTCCTAGCAACGCGGGCGTGCGAGAGCGACCATTCTGGGATGCCGTCATATGACGGCTTGCCAGAATGATAGCCGCACCACCCCCTGCCGTCATTTGACAGTAGGCGGGCGGCAACTTGTTAGGGACCGAGCCTCTTTCTGAGATTTGGTGTTTACGTGTTTAAGTTAAAAACATTTTTTTTGCTAGAAAATTACTTAGAACCCCAAACATTATACATATATATATATTTTTTCTAACAACCTAGAGCAGTGATGTTGAACCTTGGCACCCCAGATGTTTTGGAACTACATTTCCCATGATGCTCCTGCACTCTGTAGTGTAGTTGAGCATCATGGGAAACATAGTTCCAAAACATCTGGGGTGCCAAGCTTCACCATCACTGCCCTAGAGGATAAAATGGTGGTCATTGCAATACTTTCTGTCACACCATATTTGCGCAGCTGTCTTACAAACGCACTTTTTAAAAAAAAAAAAACACATACACAGACAACAGTAAAGTTAGCCCAATTTATTTTTATATTGTGAAAGATAATGTTACGCCAAGTGAATTGCTACCCAACACGTCATGCTTCAAAATTGCGCCCGCTCGTGGAATGGTGACAAACTTTTACCCTTAAAAATCTCCATAGGCGTTGTTTAAAAAATTCTACAGGTTGCATGTTTTGAGTTACAGAGGAGGTCTAGGGATAGAATTATTGCTCTCCCTCTGCCGATCGCGGCGATACCTCACATGTGTTGTTTTGAACACCGTTTTCATATGCGTTCGCTTCTGCACGCGAGCTCGTGAGACGGGGTGCGTTTAAAAAAAAAATGTTTTTCTTATTTATTTTACCTTTTATTTTTTATTTTTACACTGTTCTTTTGAAAAAAAAATGTGTCACTTTAATTCCTATTACAAGAATGTAAACATCCCTTGTAATAGAAAAAAAGCATGACAGGACCTCTTAAATATGAGATCTGGGGTCAAAAAGACCTCAGATCTCATATTTACACTAAAATGCAATTAAAAGAAAAATTAAATGTCATTTAAAAAAAAAAAAAGTCTCTTTAAGAGCTATGGGTGGAAGTGATGTTTTGACGTCGCTTCCGCCCTGCAATGGTATGGAGACGGGTGGGGGCCATCTTCCCCTCACTCATCTCCATACCAAGCCGGGGGGGCCCTCTCTCGCTGCCGATAAAAGTGATCTTGCGGCGAATCCACCACAGAGACCACTTTTGTCTGAAACCGGACAGCTCACAGAAGAAGAGGATACTGGGGTTATGGTAGCTAGCTGCTGCCATAACAACAATATCCCTCTTCAAAGTGCCGACGTATATCGGTGTTAGCCGGTCCGGAAGTGGCAGCTAAAGTCCCCAGGTGCTGCATGAAGACATCCCAATAATGTTAATGGGAATGCAGCAGCTGCAAGGGCACATCCACTGGTTCTGATTTGACAGCCATGCCTGTGCAGGTGAGCAGCTGCTGTGTTCCCTTAAACCCCTTTCACACTGAAGACCGATCCGCGCTAGTGGTGAAGCGCTACTCTTTTTAGCGGCGCTTTACCGGCGCTGTGCAGGTGGGAGTGGGGCACTTTCAAGAAGAGGTTAACGAGGGGCTGAAAGCACTCGAAAAGCACCACTGCCGAATCGCTTTGCATGTGCTTCTGCAGCGCTGGCCATTGACTTGTATATACACCGTTCCTGCACATCCCCAATGACGTGCCTTGCAGGACTTTTTTTTCCGTCCT
The DNA here is from genome assembly GCF_042186555.1 of Aquarana catesbeiana. NCBI lineage: Eukaryota > Metazoa > Chordata > Amphibia > Anura > Ranidae > Aquarana > Aquarana catesbeiana. Next base: position 86,000,350 of record NC_133334.1, on the reverse strand, counting down.
GCAAGCGCACCGCCCCACAGTGAAGGCACTCCGGCTTTCACAGTGGGGAGGCATGGGAGGCAGTTTACAGGCACTTTACAGGAACTATTTTTAGTGCTAAAATGCCTGTAAAGCGCCTTCAGTGTGAAAGGGGTCTTAGATAATAAGGGGTTGCCTACACACAACACCCGGTGGCTCCAGCTGCCTAAAAGCATGATTCGTTCTAGGACCATGGGTGTAAGTGCCCATGTACATGAGGTCTAAAAATGCAAAATTCTTAACAATTAATTTTTTTTAACCACTTCAGCCCCGGAAGATTTTACCCCCTAATGACCAGAGCATTTTTTTGCAATACGGCGCTACATTGCTATAACTAACAACTGCGCAGTCGTGCAGCGCTGTACCCAAACAAATTTGATGTCCTTTTTTCCCCACAAATAGAGCTTTCTTTTGGTGGTATTTGATCACCTCTGCGGTTTTTATTTTTTGCGCTATAAACAAAAAAAGACCGTCAATTTTGAAAAAAAAGCAATATTTTTTACTTTTTGCTATAATAAATATCCCCAAAAAATATATTAAAAAAACGAATTTCTTCCTCAGTTTAGGCCGATATGTATTCTTCTACATATTGTTGGTAAGAAAAATCGCAATAAGTGTATATTGATTGGTTTGCACAAAAGTTATAGCGTCTAAAGAATAGGGGATAGATTTATGGCATTTTTATTATAATTTTTTTTTGTAGCAATGGCGGTGATCTGCGATCTGCGACAGATCAGACACTTTTGACACTATTTTGGGACCATTGACATTTATACAGCGATCAGAGCTAAAAATAGCAGTGATATAAATGTCACTGGCAGGGAAGGGGTTAAACACTAGGGGGCGATCAAGGGGTTAGGTGTGTTCCCTCAGCGTGTTCTAACTGTTAGGGGGATGGGCTACCACTGACATGACAGAGATCACTGTTCCTGATGACAGGGAACAGAAAATCTGTGTCATGTTACTAGACAGAACAAGGAAATGCCTTGTTTACATAGGCATATCCCCATTCTGCCTCTCCTCACCATGATCGCGGACCACAACGTGCGCCAGCTATCCTGCTTTTGCAGACTGACGTACAGGTACGTACAGTTTGTGCAGGTGTGCCATTTAGCCGACGTATATCGGCGTGAACCGGTCAGCAAGCGGTTAAACTATGCTTAGGGCTCACACACACCTGTGCATCGTAGCAATGTGTGCTGAAATGCACCCCGTTAACTCATATTATCCTTTTGCATGGCAACACACCTGCTCTATGTACGGTGCGTTCTGGTACCATTAAATGTGAATGGCACCTAACTGCATTGTACAGTAGAGACCAATCCATATACCAAGCATATGGTGTACTGCATTTTTAGAAAAGGTCATGGACGTTTTTTATTCAAAAGAATAGTCAAAAGATATGGGAGGGAGATCTACGAGGGGGGTATCTATAACTCATAAGAAGTCAGGGTTGAATTATTCCTCTGGTGTTCACCTATAATTAAAATATCACTTCTGGCTATATTGCCCATTTAGGCTAGGCATTTACTTTAATCTAACTTTAAATAACCTATATAATTTTTTAAAAACTGAAGGTATACAGGTTCAAAAAAACGTCGCCCCAGGCCTGTATTGCCACCTCTGCGCTATGATTTCAAATGTGAGAGCCCTATCGGAGCTGCCACTTAAAAAATGGAAGTAAATAAAAACTCTCACTCTCGTGTTTGGCCTGACAGAGCTTTTAACCCACTCTCATGGGGTTCAGCATGCGAGCATACACATCTACTGCTCCATAGATCGAACAACTTCCTTATGTTGGTGGTGTGACATATAAGTGAAAAAAAGCTCCAATAGTGTAATACCGTTTAAAAGGTTTAATCACACATTAAAAACACCTTCAATAAACTCACATTTGAAATAAAAACCAGTAGGCAAATCACTTCACAGCACATGGGAATTCTCACGGCAAAGCATACGATGACAACAGAAAGCACAACAGGCGGCCACGGCGGGCCCAGGAAGTGTGTGCGCTAGCGTTCGTCTCACCCGTCCGCAGCACTCGTCCCTCCACTGGCCCTCTGCTCCGTCACCCTTCACTCCTTCCTTTAGCACTCGTGTGGAATCGCCGTGTAGCCACGCCCCGACATGTTTCGTCACAAGGACTCCATGATTAAGTCCTTGTGATGAAACATGACGGAGCGGACGGCCAGTGGAGGGAAGAGTGCTGCGGACGGGTGAGATGAACGCTAGCGCACACACTTCCTGGGCCCGCCGTGGCCGCCTGTTGTGCTTTCTGTTGTCATCGCATGCTTTGCCATGAGAATTCCCATATGCTGTGAAGTGATTTGCCTATTGGTTTTTATTTCAAATGTGAGTTTATTGAAGGTGTTTTTTTTTTTTTTCAAATAACGTTTTTTTATTAGTCATAAAGTCAGGTAAGTTACAAAGACAATGATATCGTGTTGTACAGAATTCGCTATGCCAGCAACAAAACTGGCAAATAACCAGCATCAATAAACAATTATACAGATGTATAAAGCTTAGATTGGGTTCCATATATGGTGCAATAGTCAACATATAGTCATAAACATGGACCCTAGCATCGTCTGATGAACAGAAAAAGAGAAAGAAACAGTAGATAAGAGAAAGAAAGGGGGGGGGGAGAAGGAGGGGGAGGCTCCATCAATAGCTCAGGGAGGATCTTCTCATCTATGCCAGTCTTCCCAGACCTTATCATGTGTTTCCAATCTGTCTTGTAATCTAGCAGTCATTTTTTCCATTAATTCTATATCCTTGATTCTGGTATATAGGTCTGTTTGAGTAGGCGGGTCCCGTCTCTTCCAGTAAAGGGCTATGAGACATCTCGCGGCTGTCAAGACATGCCGAAGCAGTTTCTTGGAGTGCTTAGGTATCTGTAGACCAGATACTCCCAGGAGGAATAATTTAGGGGCTCTAGGGACCTGTACTCCCAGCAAGCGGGTTAGCAAAAATTGCGTCTCCGTCCAAAAAGGCACTATCTTGGGGCAGGACCAGTAAATGTGATATAAAGTTCCCCTATCTCCCTGACACCGCCAGCATCTATCCGAGCTAGAAGGATAAATGGCTCGGAGAACATCTGGTGTCATATACCAAAAGAAAATAATTTTATAGGCGTTCTCCTTGTAGAGTGTACAAAGAGAACTTTTAGCCGCCTGTGACCAAATTGTTTGCCAAGTCGCTTCTGGTATCTCCTCTCCCAGTGCTCTCTCCCATCGAAGCATGTATGCATGCTTACCCTGTGTGGCAAAGCAGTACGAATTTAGCACCTTGTATATATCTGAGATTAGACCTCGACGTGCTGAACCTTCCAACATCAGGTTCTCAAATGTGGTTGGAGTTGAGAATTGTAAGTTCGGGGCTAGCGATTGGGCATAGTGCCTGATCTGTAGGTACCCATAAAATACCTGACGGGGTAAATCAAATTTCCGTTGGAGTTCTGTAAATGAGAGCAGTCTACGTGTACAGGGATGTACTAGATGACCAAAGTGGAATAAATTCCTTGTTGCCCATGGTGAGGACATTTGATGTGTGAGGCCTGCAGGCAGTCTGGGGTTGTAAAGGAAGGACGTAAGAAGTGATCTCTCCGAGCCCAAACCATGTGTTCTGGATAATTTACGCCAGGGAGATCGAAGAAGAAACATAGGGCCTAGAAGCCGGGCCGAGTCCACCTCCACATTTGCATTCCAGAGCAAGCTATTTGGGTGTATGGGTGCCAGCCAGAGTTTTTCAATTTCAGTCCATCTATTGTAAGACCGTTGGGGAAACCAGGATGCCAAGGCCCGCAATTGGGCTGCTTGATAATATCTGTTCAAGTCGGGGAACGCCAGTCCCCCTTCTGTACGCGCCGCCATTAAAACTGATTGAGAAATTCTATGCCTCCTATAGTTCCAAACAAACTTCACCAAATCCGTTTGAATCTTCCTCAGATCTGACCGGGGGATTGGAACGGGGAGTGTCTGGAAGAGGTACAGAAGTTTGGGAAGGATGGTCATCTTTACAGAGGCCACCCTCCCCAGAAGGGATATATGGTGGGCCTTCCACTTTTGTAGCAAATCCCTTATGGATCTGTAGAGGGGAGGGAAGTTGGCTCTATATAGGGTAGTGTAGGACGGGGTGATCTGCACTCCTAAGTATTTCAGGGCTGTAGTTTTCCAGTGGTAGGGGAAACAGTGTTGTAAATGTTGTACCTCTGCTGGGGGAATATTAACGGGTAAGGCCTCCGATTTGGGTGCATTTATTTTTTAACCAGAAAGGGAGCGGTATAGATCTAGCTCAGCATGTAAATTGGGGAGTGATATCCTAGGCTGGGTCAGGGTAAGTATAATGTCGTCTGCAAATAGTGCTAGTTTAAATTCCCTGCCCCGTACCGGGATCCCGTGTATGTTTGGGTTTTTACGAACCGCCGTCGCCAGGGGCTCAACACATAACGCAAATAATAATGGCGAGAGAGGGCATCCCTGGCGGGTTCCATTCGCGATCGAAAAAGCTGATGATAAGGCAAAGGGCGTCTTGACCTGAGAGGTGGAATTTGTGTATAAGTGTTGTATGGCCTGCAAAAAGGGGCCCCGGAACCCCATATATTTCAATGTGGCAAACAGGAACGGCCATCCAAGGCGATCAAAGGCCTTTTCAGCATCCAGCCCTAGGACTAATGTTTCCAAACCCTCATCTATGAGATCAATAATCCGTCTCGTATTATCCCCTGCCTGACGGAGGGGGACAAAACCCACCTGATCCTTATGTATTAAGGAGGGAAGTATTAGGTTCAATCGCATCGAGAGGAGCTTAGTAAAAATTTTTAAATCAGAGTTTAGCAGTGCGATTGGCCTGTAACTTGCACATAATGAAGGATCTTTGTCAGGTTTGGGGATTTATGTGAGGAATGATCTCTGCATATCTGAGGGAATAGGGGTTTGCTGAAGAAAGGCATTATACAACCTACACATATGGGGCAAGAGGGTTGGAAGAAATGCCTTATAGTATTCATAAGGTAGGCCATCGGGGCCAGGGGACTTGCGTGATGGTAAGCCTTTAACGGTGGCTGTCAGTTCTTCTACCGATATCGGGGCATTAAGGGAAAATAAGTCTGACGCCTGGAGTTTAGGAATTCCACTGTCCATTAAATATTGTTGCATGCGTTCAGCTAAATCAGGGGAAAGTGGATCATGCGGGATTTCAGGGTCATTATATAGGGCCGTGTAAAATTCTCCAAAGGCCTGAGCTATTTCCTGGGGGTGTGAGAGAAGCGTATCCTTTCTATTCTTTATTTGGTGAGGGGTGGTCATGTGAGATCGCTCTGAAAGTTTACGTGCTAATAGTGAGTGGGCTTTATTGCCTTTGTCGTAATACGTTTGCTTTAGTCTAAGGAGAGCTTTCTCTACCTGGCCTAATGCTAGATCTCGGAGTGTGGTACGCAAACAGACAATTTTTTTAAGAAGGGGTAGGGATGGCGAATTCTGTAGTTGGAGTTCTAAGGCTTTAAGATCCCTCTCCGCCTGAAGTTTGGACACCCTCGCATCCTTCTTCATGGCCGAGGATAGTGCTATACATCGCCCCCTGAGGGCCGCCTTGTGGGCCTCCCAAAGAGTGGAAAGGGAGACATCCGATGTGTCATTTTCAAGAAAATAGTTTTGCAAAGTTGTCTCGAGTTCTAATTTAGATGGAGTGTGTTGAAGAAGGAAGTTATTTAATTGCCAGTGACATGGCTTACGTATAGAAGTGCCCATCTCCAAGGACATAATCACAGGAGCGTGGTCGGACCAAGAGATGGGTAGGATCTGAGTATCCTTAGTGGCACGAAGGGTGGCATTGTTTACAAAAAAGTAATCTATGCGGGAGTGCATGCGGTGAGGGGCGGAGTAAAATGTATATTGTCTGTCCCCAGGGTGTAGAGCCCGCCATATATCAAATAGAGCATAGCGCCTAGTAAGTTGGCAAAATAGTTGTGAATCCCGTGCTACTCGGGTTTGTGGTTCTGTAGGGTTCATTACATGGCGATCTAGACCCACCGAGTGGCATAAATTAAAGTCTCCTCCGATAATCAAATATTCGTTGGGGGATTTAAATAATCGCGCTAATACTCTGGTTAAAAAGTGTATTTGGCGGGTATTAGGAGCATACAGTACACAGATAGTGACCCCCTGTTCTTGCCATTGGCCTCGTAGGATAATGTAGTGCCCATGTGGGTCTATAAGAGACTCAGTGCATTTGAAAGGGGAGCCCTTTTTAAATAGGATCGCCACTCCTGCTCTTTTGCGGGCACTAAACGCCTGGTAGACCTGAGGGAAATATCTAGATGCAAAGGTGAGGGCGTCTCCTTTATTAAAATGTGTTTCCTGCAGCAGGATAACGTCCGCCCCAGACTGCCTGAGCTCCCTCATTGCAAGATGCCTCTTTTTATTTGAGTTCAGGCCATGAACATTAAGTGACATTACCTTAACCATAATCGTGGGTGTGTGTGAGCTCAGCGTTACTTAGCTTATCTAGCTGCGAGGGTGTCCCAACATCCAGGGAAAAGGGGGACCCATATACAGGATATGTCCAGTTAGTTCTCCAGAGCCAGTGACGAGCCAAGGAAGGAGAGGGGGTGGGGAAGAGAAAGATAAAGGGAAGAGAGGAAGAAAGAAAAAAGATATTAGTTATAAACACAACAAATAGAAGCAAACATTGCAAAGAGATCCCAAGCAGTGCAAACCACCCAAGTTCCGGTAAGTCTCCCCGAGCAGGACCCCCAAAAAGGGTCCAGGCCGGGGGGACATAGAGAACCATGTAAACAAACACAACAGTGTTCAAAAAACCTCCTATTAAATAGGAAATAAAAGGGGAACTTTGGTAGACTATAGGGGGACTAGTGACCAGAGAAACCACTACTGCCAAGTCTCCAATAAAAGGTGCCTGATGGACAGCAGGAATTAACGGGCTTTGGGCCTAAAAAAAGAGGGGGGTGCAAATATATCTAATGGGTGGGTCAGGGGAACCCAGTATGGCAATTATCCATTCCTGGGCTTAGTAGACCCTCGAGGAGAGTCCCTGTCCCTGGGGCGTTTCGTTGGAGGTATCTTCTGCCAGATCACTGGTGGTGGCGTTGGTGTTTCCACTAAGTCCCAGTCCGGAAGACAAGGAACAGGGATCTCCAAAGTGTTGCAAAAGTTATCTAGATCCTCCGGGAAGCGTAGCACTGTGGATTTTCCTTGATGACGGGCTGTTAGGTTGAAAGGAAAGCCCCATCGATAAGTTATGTGGTTCTCCTGTAAAGAAGTTAGTAGAGGCTGGAGGAGTCTACGCTTTTGCAGAGTGATCCAGGAAAGGTCAGGGTATAGCTGAATTGGCGCGTTTCCATGAACCACCTTCCTGGTGTTTAGAGCTTTTCGCATAATGTCTTCCTTTAAGGGGAAGGAGTGGACTCTGCATATAACATCGCGTGGTCTGGAGGCAGGCCCTTTAGGACGCAGGGCACGGTGAGCACGGTCCATCTCTATAGGTTTATTCGGGGGTCCCCGAAAAGATTGTTGAACAAAGATTGCAAAGTTTCGTGGAGATCCTCCGGGCCCTCTGGCTCTGGTAGACCCCTAATCCGAATGTTGTTTCTACGACCCCTATTATCTGAATCTTCAATATGGCGCTGCATATTCCGAAGCATTAGATGGTGATCAGCTCCTTGTATTTGAGTGCGATGCACAGCAAGTTTGGTCTCCTGAATCTCCTCTTCCGCCATCTCTACTCTCTCAGATAGATGTTTAAGGTTGGCATGAATTGTTTGGATTTCCACCCGACAGGCGGACTTAACTTCCTCAATAAGGAGTTTAAAGTCCTCTTTAGTGGGTATGGCTTGGAGACATGCCTGCCATGTGGGGTTTTGCTGGAGTCGTGGGTCATCACCCATATATTGTTGAGGATACTGCAAAAAGGGGGGGTCCTTCCGTGGAGCAGGGGGAGGCTCAGCTCTCAATGCATCACAGGGCTGCATGTGGGTGTCTTGCAAGTTTCCCCATCTCAGTGAAGGAGAGGGAAGAGCTGTTACTAAGCCATCTCTGTGGGTCATATTCGAAGAGCTAGTCACTTGTGCATAGGACAATGCCTGATCTGTGCCCCTTTCTGTTGTCTTGGAGATACTGTGCCGGGCCTGTCTTTGTGGCTGGGGTATGTCTGAAGCATAGTGGCGTTCCTGCAGGGGGGTACTTTCCCCAGTTTGCCCTGTCAACGGGGGTCCCGAGGCCTGAGCATATTCCAGCTCCGGTAATGGGGGAAAGTCTCCTGAATTCAATGAGGGAGAAGGTGACACCGCTCCACCCGTAGACAGGGCTGGGTCTGAGGCCGTTCGCAGCAACCGCGGATAGGCCTCAGGGCACTGGGTGTAGCTGGCTGCTGTGAGGCCTTGTACAGTGTCCCGGGAGTCATGCTGCAGCTCGTCCTGGGGTGCATAGGGTTTTGATGGACTCACCCTTCCTGGGTCCTGAGAGCACGAACCGCTCCTCTCCCGATCTAGCACCAGTGTGCTCTGTGGGTACAGCAGCGGAGGAGAGTTTGTTGGAGCCGGAGGGAGGTTTAAAGTACTCCTGGAGGGTCGCAGAGGATCCGGAGGGCGGTACGGATGGTCCCCTGGGTTTGGAAGAGCGGTTTCTCCGATTCCCACCCATATACAGGTGCTTAAAGTCCCCTTAATAGGCCGTTAGGCTGCAGGCAAGTGGAGAGCTACAGAATCAGGCTTCCATACAGGGCAGCTTCCGGTCACGCCCCCTATTGAAGGTGTTTTTAATGTATGATTAAACCTTTTAAACGGTATTACACTATTGGAGCTTTTTTTCACTTATATGTCACACCACCAACATAAGGAAATTGTTAGATCTATGGAGCAGTGGATGTGTATGCTCGCATGCTGACCCCCATGAGAGTGGGTTAAAAGCTTTGTCAGGCCAAACACGAGAGTGAGAGGCCTTAAAAGCTGGTGAGTTTGAATTTCAGAAGGGAGTGGAATCATGTCACAGAGGTGTGGTGGTTGCTTTGAAACACAGCTGAGCACTTTTTTGATTTTCTTCATTTTTTCACGATCTATTGGGACTATCATTATTATATTATATTTTGTATTTTGCATTTTTCTCTTCAGTATTAGAATATCTTTTTTTGGATATATTCTTTTAGACCAATGTCACAGGGTGTTATATATATATATTTTTGTTTGTAGTTCATCATTTGATATATATATATTTTTTTGGGGTAATAGGGGATATCACTTTACCCATTAGCATTAGTCCATTTTAGTTACCTGATTGTATCATCCAGTACATGTCTATATCTATAGTAGTTTATTGGCTTTATAGGAGTGTCTGGCATCTCCCCACTATCTGGGGGTTAGCGCCACTATTCATCCTCATTATTCCTTGGTGAATTCAGTTTCTATATAATTTTTTGCCTTTTTAAAGGCATATTCCACCTTTTGGAGGGGGAAAGGTGATGAATGCACCCACACTGATAAAAAGAAAACAAAAGTGAATTTATTATTTTTTTGTACTGGAGCCTGAAAAGCCACCATAATTAGTGCATCGTGGGTGCAATGCACAGACTTTTTAAGACTCTTCCTCTAGCTCGGGTCCAAATGAAGGTATGAACTTTCTGTTATAGGGGCCACTGTCACCACACTTGTGCTTCATTCTCCATCTGTGAGCCCCTCTTCTGTGGTGGTAGATAGGACTTGCAGTCTCTGAGGAAGCTGGGTCACCAACAACACCGGCCAGACTTCAGTCTTTATGTCATTTGATCCAGAGGTGGTGCTCTCCATGTCCTTTTGAGATGGATGGACTCTTACTTTTACACCTGGTATAAAGCCTTTATCATTTGAGTATCTGCTTGAGTGAGGGTACCATTGTATATTTGCCTCTATGTTGGTCACTTGCTTAATGGGCTCCTAACTATTTGGGCTGACATCTAAGCACATCACTGGAAATCCAAGCTCTGGTTGCGGCAACGAGCAGGTCAAACTGAACCAGCTGGGACTAAACCAGCAGACAGCAGCAAGAACCCCTTAGGCAGCCCTAGGGTCTGGGCCTCCGTTCCTTTTATAGCACATAGGACCAGTGGGTAGGACCCAGGAAAACCTGCCAAGAAAAACCCGGGATTAACTCCTAACTTCCCAGCTGGGGCAGCATTAACCACTACCTGCCTACACAGCCTTCCTTTACAGGAATTTTCTGTTAATAAAGCCGATTTAAACTGTTACCAGGTGTGTCAGTGTCAGGTCCATGTACAGGGCTGGTCATCATTGGTGCAGGGCAGGAGGATCCAAACAATCTAGCAGCTTCTTTGGGTATATCGCTACATATGTGTAGCATTAAACATAGTCAGGAAGGTGGAATAAGCCTTTCATGCTATTTTGACACACAGTCAGATTTTTATAACTTCAATCCAATGAGAGAGACAAACAAATGTTCAAGAGTACAGGGTAATTTATTGATAAAATCGATTCATTGCACAATAAAACCAACCCGTTTTGGAGGTGTTTGGCCCCTGAGACCTGTTGGCTTTATTCTGCCATGAATTAATTTTAGCACCTTGGACTCTTGGACATTTTACACTTTTATTGGAATGTACTGTATGTATGTGGATTCTCAACTCTGGGTCCTTTCTCTGTTTCTGAGGCTAGTCCCTGGTTTGTGAAGTGCTTCCGAATGGAGCCAGTGTGTCAAGTGGCATTTTAAATAACCCTTAGAAAATGGGAACTGAGCTCCTCATTTGTTCTTGTGTTTAGATTTTTTTAACTATCAGACTGAAATAGTTATGCTTTTACCCACAGCCGAATATATGATTCAGGCTGACAAATGCACAATGATTATTCATTTTCCAAATCAATACAGAAGCTACATTGTGATGCCTGTAATGACTGCACACCCAATTCCTACAGTATTACTGATCGCAAAGGACAAACTGCTCTATAATTTGCTTCTATAATTAATGCATGACCAGGACAGCCATAGTCACTAAAAATAAACTCATTGTACGGAAGTCAATCTACCATTTGACTTCTGTATGACCACCTTGTTGGAAAATGTCTGCTTGATCTGCACTGCCTACTATAGCTTGCAGCGCAGATCAGTGTATTCTGATGTACTGTCAGAAAACAAAGGCACAGGATTCCATCATTCCACCTAGAATGTGTGGATGGGGGAATTGAGTCTTTTTTTTGTTCTACCTGCTGAAAAAGAATCATCTATGGGCAGCCTAAGGTGTTAAATATGAGACCGCTTTAATGATATGTCACAGTTTCTATACTGGGATCAGCTCACATAACTGTTTGGGCTGCAGTATAAGATGGCAGTCCAATAAGATGACTGGCTAACTATATAGAAGCCATATATATAGGGTAATAGTCAGTACTAGGCAATGATTATTGAAGGTTTGCTTCATAGGGTAAATGTATGAAATCTTCAGCTCGTAATGTCTTCCTGAGTGACAGCTTGCTGCCCCTCTCCCAGTGCCTCCAGGAGCTGTTTACATGGGAGAGGTTCCTCCAGTAATGCAGTTATTCAGGCTTGGTGATGTCTCTGTCGCTGTGACTCAACAGACGTCTTCCCAGAATTCTTTGCTAGTGAAGGTATACACCCTTTTTAGCTTCTTGCAACATACCGTACATACTATACGCTACTCATTATGTATTCACATTAAATTATGACATTCCAATGTATTCCTCAACAATTATAGGTTTTAAGACAACATGTTTAATTAAACTGACTGATATAAAAGAATTTTAGACAGGTTTATCTGCAAAGATAGGATAATATGCTATTGTACATAATCGTAGATGTTGTACACAAAAGCATGCCACTAAATAAGACATAAACTTCATGTATAATTTAATCCCTGTTAATATATGCAATAGAATTTAATTGGGGCTTGTATATTTATCCAGACGTTATTATGTCTATATTTCACATCTTTTCAGTTTACAGTACTCATGATGTACTTTGTCTAAGGCTGGGTTCACACAATTGCGAATTGTATGTGTGTTCTGCCGCATCCAATTCGCAATAGCAGGTGATTTTGACCTGCTTTCTATGGAGCCAGTTCACATATCTCCGCTGCGGCTCCAGTGCGAATTTGCACAGGAACCCTGTGCGTCTTTTGGGCAGTTTCAGGTCCGAATTCAGCCCAAAATTCGGACCTGAAACGGTGAACGGGGACGCACCGGACCCCTGCTGTGAGCCACATGCGAGGGTAGTGTGAACCCAGCCTAAAGAATGTGTTTGTAGCACATGTAAAAAAAAAAAATTCATGATTATACAACAGGCCACACAATGGCATGCAAGGATCCAAGGCCCCAGGTTGTCACTTCTAGCTGCAGTGTCATTAAACTGATAACATGTTTAGTTAATAAAATGGACCCTGTCTCTAAAGTGCTGGTAAAAGAACAGAAAATTTGACTTACTTGCAGTTTTCCTTTTCCAATATTTGATTAATATTCACTTGCAATTTATCTTTGTACTTGCTGGAAAATAGTAACTGCTCCAGAAGAGTCAACTACCTAATGTAATCTGCATTATATGTATCAGGGCCCAGATCCGAACCTGTGAACTCTGTTCACCTTAAATGATCCTGCCTTGAACCTTGTTTGTCTTGAACTTTAAACTCCTTGCTCTTCCTATTCACTTCCTATTTGTTTGCCAGATTATTGTGCTCCCTCCAGCCAATATCTCGCTCTTGTCAGTCCTACTGCCGTCCATATCTTCAGTACTACTCGTTACCAGCCATTAGCTTGTTCCTCGACTACTGTCGGTCCCAACCTGCAACCACTTGTTACTGACCTTTGGCTTATTTAATGCTTCTGCTTATCCCTACCTTCTATATCTGCTAATGGGCTGCTTGTTACACTTGGCACCTCAGGTGAGTCTGTATCATCTGCCAGAGTGGCCTGCCTTTGTACTTATCGAGCTGGTCAGTGGGAGAATTGCTGCTGCTATAGCTACTGGTCCCAACAAAGTTACAAGAACAAATGCTGATGTTATAGTGTCTGAACAAATAAACTCCATTACCCAATCTATCTCCAAATTGAATCATGAAGAAAATAAAGTTAATTCTATACTGTCATTTTGTTGTTCCGATTAAACATAGCACTGAAGGCCGTGAAATTCCTGGTTCTGCTGTGCTGGACTCCAGGGCCGGGGGGACTTTGTAGACATAGAGTTTGGCCAAAGCAATAATATTCAAACAAGAAATAGATCTGCCCCTATTGAGATGGAGACGGTTGATGGTTCACCTTTTTCGGCTGTTACACATGAAATAGCTTTTAGCTGATTATGTCTGCATAGTTTCCTGTCATCCTGGGTATTCCTTGGTTGTCTACTCATAATCACTCCATCAACTGGGGAGAACAGACCATCAACTTTGCATCCCCCCATTGCAAGGAACATTTCATGGAACTTTGCCAAACAAGTTCTCCACCGATTGGAGAACCGCCAGTAGATGTGGTAACTACCTAGTCATATGACAGCCTGCCTCCACAATACCACAAATGCCTGGATGTCTGTGATAAAAAGAATGTTGATCAATTAGCTCCACATTGGCCCTATGATTGTCCCATTGAACTGCTTTCAGAGGCAGAAATACCTTTTGGTCAACTTTACAATCTATTAGAACCTGAATTAAAGGTGCTCAGGGAGTAGCTTGATGAGAATTTAGAAAAGGCTTCATCAGACACTTTTTTTATTTGGAAAATTTTATAGCATTTTTGGAAGTGTGTAACAAGCGTTTTAGAAACGTTTTACAGCTTCAGATGCTTTTGTTTAGCCAATAGAAAGCACTAGGGGGAGGTGGGGGGGGGATTATGGGTGGAAAGCTGCTGTTTGAGCAGAAAATTTGCGTCAAAATACTTATAAAATGCTCCATGCTTTTTCAGACTATTGAAGTCCATGGGGATAAAAATGCTTGTAATTTGCCAAAAAGAAGCTCATGTACGTTTTTGAGCAACAGGCGTTTTGCTTCAGACAACAGAACATTTAGATGTGAACAGGGGCAATTGAAATGAATGGGATTTGACTTTTTGAGCATTTTAGAGCTACAAGCTTCAAGCAGAAAATCACTTAGGTGTGAAAGGAGCCTTAATGTCTCCTGCAGGGGTGGCTCTGTTCTTTGTTGAAAAATAAAAACTCCACCTTGTGTCCGTCCATCAATTACAGGGATTTTAATCAAATCACTATCAAAAACGTTATCCACTTCCCTTAAAAGACTCCAACAACATTCCACCAAAGCCTTTACAAAATTAGACTTAGTGCTGGTTCACACAGGGGCGGCACGACTTGCACCGAGGCGACCTGCACACGACTTCAGCGGCGACTTGCAAAACGACTTCTGTATAGAAGTCAATGCAAGTCGACTGAAGTCGCTCCCAAAATACTACAGGAACCTTTTTCTAAGTCGGAGCGACTTGCGTCGCTCCTATTAGAACGGTTCCGTAGTACAGAACGGGAGGTGACTTGTCAGGCGGCTAGGTCGCCTTACAATTGACAATTGCGCGGTCGTGCGACGTTGCACCCAAACAAAATTGACATCCTTTTTTTCCCACAAATAGAGCTTTCTTTTGGTGGTATTTGATCACCTCTGTGGTTTTTATTTTTTGCGCTATAAAGAAAAAAAGAGTGACAATTTTGAAAAAAACGCAATATTTTTTATTTTTTGCGATAATAAATATCCCCCAAAAATATATAAAAAAAGTATTTTTTTCCTCAGTTTAGGCCGATGTGTATTCTTCTACATATTTTTGGTAAAAAAAAATGTAATAAGCGTATATTGATTGGTTTGCGCAAAAGTCATAGCGTCTACAAAATAGGGGATAGTTTTATGGCATTTTTATTATTAATTTTTTTTTAACTAGTAATGGCGGCAATCTGCGACTTTTATCGGGACTGCAACATTATGGCGGACACATCGGACAATTTTGACACATTTTTGGGACCATTGGCATTTATACAGTGATCAGTGCTATAAAAATGCATTGGTTATTGTAAAAATGTCACTGGCAGGGAAGGGGTTAACACTAGGGGGCGATCAAGGGGTTAATTGTGTTCCCTAGTGTGTGTTCTAACTGAAGGGGGGAGGGGACTGTGTAGGGGAGATGACAGATCACTGTTCATACTCTGTATGAACAGACGATCTGTCTCTTCTTCCCTCAGAGAACTGGAAACTGTGTGTTTACACACACAGATCCCAGTTCTCGGTGTGCCCCGAGCGATTGCGGGAGCCCGGCGGTGGTCGCGACCACCGGGCACTCACAACGGCTCCGTGGGCGAGCAGGGGGCGCACGCGCCCATAGTGGCCACAGGGCGAAGCGACGTTAAATAATGTTGTTTCGCCCAGCCGTGCCATTCTGCCGCAGTACAACTGCGGCGGCTGGTCGACAAGTGGTTAAAGAAGAACCAACTTTACATCAAACTGGAGAAATGTGAGTTTGAACAAACCAAGATCCAGTTTGGGGGAGATATTATTTCTTCAGAAGGAGTGATCATGGATCCCAAGATCCAAATGGATCCTAAGCAGTAGTGGATTGGCCTGCCCCTAGAAATGTTAAGGAAATACAACGATTTGTTGGATTTGCCAACATGTACAGGAAATTCATAAGGAACGTCTCGAAGGTAATCGCACCAAGTACACAGCTGATAAAGAAAGAAATGCCCTTTGTATGGTCACCTTAGGCACAGATTGCCTTTAGCAAGCTAAAGACTCTTTTCACTGCACCAGTTTGGTATATCATGATCCTGAACTTGATCGCTGTTCTTTTCCATTTCATTTCATTTTATTATGCCTCTATCTACTCCACATTGACTGTAATACAAAAGGAGGAAAGTGAGAAAAATCAACTACTCCCTGGCAGATGTCTTTTACAGTAACCTTTATTGACACATATCCTAAATCCTAAAAGTTTTTTGTGAAAACACATAACAAACAGTACCTAGTGAAAAAAAAAAAAAAACACACACCCATCATGTTCTCCCACAATGGATATTAGTCACTTTATGAAATAACTCTAAATTCACAAATTATCCATATTCCTATCAAGATGATATTAGGGCACTAAATAGGCTACTAAAAATTAGATACATTTCTTTGACGGTGCCTTTACAGCACTTTTCTGTTGTTGATGATTGATAAACGTCAATGGATTGGCAAAGGGGGTCCAATGTAGCTGTATACAGGCGGTCCAGAGGAGGAGCATGGGCTAATAGACGTTTGCAATCCATTACACACAGGTGGTTGTCAAAGCATAGCTCCCAATAGTATGGGCTGGCAGGTGTTTGCAATTCATTGCGTATAGATGGTTATCTGAACACAGCCCCACTCAATTTCCCTTGCGGTTAAAACAGAGACACATCACTTTAAAAAAGAGGAATCCTCATAAATCCAGAATACTATTGAACTTCACTGTTCATAATGGATACAAATAACGGAGTTTATTACTATGGTCAAGAGAAGGAAATAGCTTTAGTTTTAAACATTATATTGATCAATGAGATGGAGTCATTCAGTTAATCCCTTGTACCTCTATTATCCTCCCTTGCACAGACACTTGGTGTATTCAAAAAGAAACATTCATTAGACAGACAGTTCCTAGGGTTACATAACAATCCAAAGTGGAAAATCTCTGCTTAATTAGCCATAAAACACTTAAAGTAGCCTAAAGCCAAGTAAATAAATAGTTCATATGTATTCAAATATACTTATCAATCTTCCAAATAGTGATTAAGAATGGGGTCCATCACTCTCCTAAGTAATCAGAAATGGGGTCCATGGCAGGTTGAATGCGCCTGAGTGGTTTCACCGGCTCCAACTGTCCATGTGGTTTGCAATACACTGGGAGGACCTCACGGGTACTGCAGGTCAGAATCAATGAACACATTGCAAACATCATTAAGGGGTTCAAGGGCCACCGTTTATCCACACACCTCAGGATGTGCCACAATAGAGACCCCTCCTCTCTCAAATTATTGGATATTGATACATTCAGCCCAAATTGGAGAGGCAATCATCAGATCTGAGGAATCTCTAGGTTAGAGACCCAGTGGATCTTTACACTTAAAATGTTCCATCTGTTTGGATTAAACATTAAATGAGACTTTAATAGTTTTATTAACAATCGTGAAATGTATTGCTTTGCTCATGTTCATTTTATACATTTTTTTGTTTTAAACACTTGCCGACCGCCCCACATATATACTGTGGGGCAGTGGCTCCTACAAGCGAAATCACGTACCTAGCCGGCGACCAGCTCCCGCTGTGATTGAACACAGTGGGAGCCAATCAGTGAGTCCGGCGGACCTGATGTCCGCCGGGACCCGCTGATTGTTCCCCACAGAGGCAGAACGGTGTTCTGTAACAAGGGAAGACAGAGATCTTGTGTTTCTGCAGGAACAAGGATCTCTGTCTTTACACAATAAAAGCACCCCCCCACAGTTAGAAAGTACTCCCTAGGGGCACATTTAACCCTTTGATCGCCCCTGATGTTAACCCCTTCCCCACCAGTGTCATTAGTACAGTGACAGTGCATATTTTTTAGCACTGATCACTGTATTGGTGTCACTGGTCCCCAGAAAGTGCCACTTAGTGTCCGATTTGTCTGCCACAATGTCGCAGTCCCGCTAAAAGTCGTTGATCACCACTATTACTAGTAAAATAATAAAAAAATGAAAATAAATTCCATAAAAATATCCCATTGTTTGTGCCGCTTTCTCTGTTTTGTGCTCTCTGTTTCTTTTTGGCTGTGGAAATATGTATTTGGCTGGTAATTAAAGATATCCTGTTTGGCAGTATTACACTATCCTGGCTCCTCTGTGATTTCTTAAGGATATATCCCCTTTGCATGGTGTTAACTCTTTTGCGCCTGGCTTGCTGAAAAGTTGGCAGCGTGCTGGCTGGAGAAGGCTGTTACAAGGAGCTTTTTGTATTGAGCACATATTGATCTTCCTTTTACTAGGGGATCAACTTTATCTGGTAAGGGGCTAAACTGTATGCTGAGTGGAAGTGTTGCAAAGAGTAATATCAACCTGCTTTTTATATCTTGCATCTGGAAAAATATTGCATAGACTTTGCACATGCAAAAATTTGTTTTGTACTGTTGATTTGCACATTTATGTATGGTTCAAATTATATAGTTACATAGTTACATAGTAGGTGAGGTTGAAAAAAGACCCAAGTCCATCAAGTACAGCCTATGTGGGTGATTATATGTCAGTATTACATTGTATAACCCTGTATGTTGTGGTCATTCAGGTGCTCATCTAATAGTTTTTTTAAACTATTGATGCCCTCCCCTTGAAACCACCACCCGTGGAAGGGAATTCCACATCCTTGCCGGTCTTACAGTAAAGAACCCTCTATGTAGTTTAAGGTTAAACCTCTTTTCTTCAAATTTTTTAATGAGTGGCCACGTGTCTTGTTAAACTCCCTTCCGCAAAAAACGTTTATCCCTACTGTGGGGTTACCAGTACGGTATTTATTAATTGAAATCATATCCCCTTTCAAGCGTCTCTTCTCCAGAGAGAATAAGTTCAGTGCTCGCAACCTTTCCTCATAACTAAGATCCTCCAGACCCTTTCTTAGCTTTGTTTCCCTTGTTTGTACTCGCTCCATTTCCAGTACATCCTTCCTGAGGACTGGTGCTCAGAACTGGACAGCATACTCTAGGTGCGGCCGGACCAGAGTCTTGTCGAGCGGGAGAATAATCGTTTTATCTCTGGAGTTGATCCCCTTTTTAATGCATGCCAATATTCTGTTTGCTTTGTTAGCAGCATGTCAGGGAAACAGGCGCATCCCCATGCACAGTTCCACAAGGTCAGCTAACCAGCACAGGCAAGGTCGCGCTAACGCTCATCAGCGTACACGAAGGTACAATACCGTTACTAGACGAACGTCTGGCGCCGCGATCGGGAGAATGCGCGTGCGTGACAATGCCGCAATCGTGCGTACGCGCGAACGTAACGGTGTGCGCACGACGTGATACAGGCGCCTTGTTTATTTAAACGCTCCACTGACAGTGCCACATCGCTGGATTATCATCAGCTCTTCCTGTGTTCCTGTGATTGAGTTTCCTGTTCTCCTGACCTCCTGTATACCGACCCGGCTTGTTTATCTACTCCTCTGAACCTCCTGACTCTACATACCGGCTTGCTTTGGACCCATCCTGCCTGCTCCCTGCATCTGAACCCGGCTTGATTAACGGACTCCGCTTCCCTCTGTCTCCTGTACCTGGATTTGTTGAATCGGCTCTCGGACTGTCTTAAGGTGTTTGACCCCCTGGCTTGGCTTCTGATTTTCTATTGGACTTCCATTGGTCCCCCTGTCCGGACCTTAAGCACTTTGCCACCAGTGACTTTGTTCTGTCAAGTTCCCAATACCAGCTTCTACTTCCAGGCAACCTGTGCTTCTGTGAGCACCGCATCCCTGTGTCATCTTCATCTTGTGCTGCACTTGGCCGCAAGGGGAGCCCTCTCAGCCTCCTACTAAGACCCTGACACAGCAGCTTGGCATTGCATGCCATTGCTGAGCCTATCATCTACTAGGACCCCCAGGTCCTTTTCCATTCTAGATTGCCCCAGAAGTTCACCCCCCAGTGTATAGATTGCATTCATATTTTTGCCACCCAAATGCATTATTTTACATTTTTCTACATTAAACCTCATTTGCCATGTAGTTGCCCACCCCATTAATTTGTTCAGATCTTTTTGCAAGGTTTCCACATCCTGCGGAGAAGTTATTGCCCTGCTTTGCTTAGTATTGAACTGTTTACTCCATCCTCCAGGTCGTTTATGAACAAAATAAATAGGATTGGTCCCAGCACAGAACCCTGGGGACCCCACTACCCACACTTCCCACTACCACCATTCAGAGTACTCTGAACTCGCCCTTGTAACCAGCTTTCAATCCATGTACTCACCCTATGGTTCATGCCAGCGGACCTTATTTTGTACAGCAAACGTTTATAGGGAACTGTGTCAAATGCTTTTGCAAAATCCAGATACACCACGTCTACAGGCCTTCCTTTATCTAGATGGCAACTCACCTCATAGAAGGTTAATAGATTGGTTTGGCAAGAATGATTCTTCCTGAATCCATGCTGATTATTGCTAATGATACATTCTCATTACTAAAATCTTGTATATAGTCCCTTATCATCCCCTCCAAGAGTCTCCCCCTCCTCCCTCAGGTTAGCGGGCCTATAGCATGCTCCCAGTATTATTTTCCCCTTGGCTTCATCCCTTTGGAGCTCTACCCATAAGGATTCCAACTCCTCCCTAGCTCCCTTAGTGATGTCATCTCTCACATTCCCTTTTATATTATTCTTGATATATATAGGCATACCTATCCCCCTTTTTTACCCTCTCTATCTGTCAGGGCTGGGCTCAGCCCTTCCTTCTCTCAGCTGTTGGCTAATTGCCAGCTCCCATCTCTCTCCACAGTTACCCAGCTGTTGTTGATTCTGCTCGTCAGTCCTACCTACTTAAAGCCGTCCAGCTCACTTCTCTGCCTTCGCCTGGTCACATCACAAGAAACCATCTCCTGCATTCCTGTTTAAAAGGAAAGGAACTTGAAAAGAATTGGGGCTCTCCATCAATAATTCTTATAGAACTTTTTGGGACTACCAGTCATGTCACCTTTTACTATACAATGGAGATCCCCAGTTCTTTTCAAGTCCCCTCATTTGTGCGATGGCGGGCTAGGGCAGTACTCCCACAGTTTCTGGTGCAGGCACCTCCTGATGACCCCCTTTCTACAGTGCCACATGTTGAACCTCGAGCTGTTGTGTGAGTAAAGCAGCGTAGGACATCCCACCATATTGTTGGGTTTTCATCCTCTTCTTTCCCTCTCCTATGTGGTTTAACCATCAGACTTCATTGTTCATATATATTTTTTAGATCTGCATCTACTCCTGAGGAAGTGGAGCGTTCGCCACTCTTATTTAATCTTTTTTACGTTTGATATTTCATATGAATGATTTTTTTGGAAACTATGTATCTATGTATCAATGATACAACTATAAATTGAGCTCTATCCACACAATCTGCTCTTACATTTATGTCTATATCTTCTATGATTTAGCCCTACTATGATGACCATGTTTGTTTATTCAGTGAATTTATATAGCCATGGAATACAATGTTTTTATACCATAATTGTTCATGACGCTTGTGAAAAATAAATGCAGTTCTCAACATTACTGTTTAATATTCTAATATGCTACAATCCCCAGTGTGTACAGTATATCTCTAAATATTGAACTGTAAGGTGACTATTTTACAGTAGCAATCTATAGTTTGTCCCAATCTTCGCCACTGTATATAAATGATGAGAAAAACAAATGAAGGCATATGAAATAAAAAAAAGGGATTCAGACTGGACTATAATTGCACAAACTGTTATTAGAATACAATAACATTTGCAAGCATTAACCACATACACTTACCAGAATGCAATGTTTTATCATAATTGCCCTTTAAATTTACTTTTGAATTAATCAAAATTAAAACTCCTGTATTGTCTCTGAGGCAGGTCAATGTGTAGCACCTAAAAAGCCTCACATCTATAGTCTAAGGCGATGTAATAATTGTAAAACCTGTCCGATGTTCAGGTGTCAACTTCAAGCGAGTGAGTCACTGAGCTGGGATTGGTTGCTGATCTGTTGTGGTTCAAACTGGAGTAAGAGGAACACAGTTGGCTGAGATAAAGCATGCACTGCAAAATACAAGATGTCTAGTCTGCTATTGGCTAATGCAAAGTATGCTGTGTAAATGTGACTCACCTATGAGAATTTATTGACCGGGGGAACCCTTGTACTGTCCTCTACCTTCTAACTACACCTTTTAGACTGCTGTCGTGTGATTAGTTCAAACATTATCAGTGAAATACAAGCCTCTATTAAAAGCTGAAGCATGAAGAGTTTATCTGTATTTAACTTCATGATAATACGTATGCAGTGATAACATATTCTTCAAATCATTATGCCTCCAGCTATTGCATTCTTGTACCTTTTGTACCATGTGAGATCCATGGGACGCTGTATACATTTGAGTTCAAATATAAACAGCTGTGTAGTTATGCAGCGAGACGTATTTTGCCCTGAAGATAATAACCGACTGTGACTTTTTATAAACATTTCTAACAACTTTACCACTTCCTCCAAATATAGTGCAGTGGAACTATTAGGGACATCTAGAAATTATTTCTAAACAATTTAAAGGATCTGTCTATCCAAAGCTGACATTTTAGTCTTTGGAAGATGTAGGAAAGTTCAGACACATGAAGCTTTCTTCATTCTGTTTGAGATTCTAGTAGTGGGATCTTCGTGTCTGAGTTCCAGGATCTGCATACCTGCTGTAGCCATTATAGGGGGCTTATGCTGCTGGAGAATGCTGGAATACCTAAAGCTGCTGTAGTGGCAACACTTAAAACTGAGTAGAAAGGAGCAGAATGAGGAATTATGGCAGGAAGATGAGCATGGTGCAGTGCGACACTCATGCCCCGTACACATGATCGGAAATTCGGCCAGCAAAAGACCGATGAGAGCTTTTGGTCTGAAAATGCGACTGTGTGTATGCTCCATCGGACTTTTGCTGGCAGAATTCTAGCCAGCAAAAGATTGAGAGCATGTTCTCAATTTTTCTGTCGGAAAAAGTTCCGAACGGAAATTCCGATCGTCTGTAGCAATTCTGACGCGCAAAATTCCTACACATCCTCGGAAACAATTCGACGCATGTTCGGAAGCATTGAACTTCATTTTCTCGGCTCGTCGTAGTGTTGTACGTCACTGCGTTCTTGACGGTCGAAAGCTCAGCAAACTTTCGTGTGACTGTGTGTATGCAAGCCAAGCTTGAGCGAAATTCCATCGGAAAAACTATCCAATATTTTTCCGACGGAAATTCCGCTTGTGTGTACGTGGCATCAGAGGCATATGAAAATAATTTCTAAATAATTTAAAGGAGCTGTCTATCCAAAGCTGACATTTTAGTTTTGGAAGATGTAGGAAAGTTCAGACCCTAGTGGTGGGATCTTCGTGTCTGAGTTCCAGGATCTGCACACCTGCTGTAGCCATTATAGGGGGCTTTTGCTGCTGGAGAATGCTGGAATACCTAAAGCTGCTGTAGTGGCAACACTTAAAACTGAGTAGAAAGGAGCAGAATCAGGAATTATGGCAGGATATTTTAGTCTTAGAAGAAAGAACATACAGAGTTGAGTGGCAACCCTAAAATTGAGCAGACAGGAAGACAGGTCCGAATTATGGCAGGAGGAGCTTACTGATAGAGGATACAAAATATATTCAGTACAGTAAGTGTGACAGACTCACCTGGGATAGAGGCTTCTGGAGGGGACTGAATGTGAGCCTCTTGCCTACAGATTATGGGCTTTGGCATTTGGGGTACCCTTGAGGTGTTGTTACTTTGGCTTCGGGTCCTTGTCCCCCAGGACACACAGACTCTGGGGACCCTGTATTTGCCATAGTAGCAATAGTGACTGAGTTGTACTGTTGGGACTCATACTGTGAGAAGATGCTAATGTCATCAACTCCACTCACCTGTCTGATGTCAGCTATAATGTGTTTAATGTAAATGAGTTTAGTCTTGCTGACCACAGGTTCTAAGGGTATTCAACTCATTGTTGTTTGTTCTAATTAACCCTGTGTTGATGTTTATGGTAATGTGTGTTGAATAGTCAATGAGTTGGAGACGTAGTCACCTAGGCTGTATAAAGAATTATATAATTAGCTCATGTTAATTAGGTTACAGTTGTATTGTTAGAGGAGGTTCCAACGGCATATAAAGTCTTGTAATTTTGATTCTAAAAAAAAAAACAGTTCATGTTAGCATCTAAGCAAGTGTCACCTTGTTTTGTGCTTGGAAGCATTTGGAATATCTGATATCTGTATCCAGACTACAAGGAAGTGGTATACTGACGGAATCACTCAATTGGAGTGAGGGACGTTCCGTGACAGTAAGAAACCAGGAACCAACCTGGCCCACCAGGCTGCACCAATAGCTAGAATCACTTTTGCATCGACTGACCCATTAACTAATGGTTTCTGATAAGGAAACACATTGTTAATTGTGATTGTATTTGACTTTATGGGGGAGATTGGTGCACTCAGAATCTGGTGCAACTCTGCATGGTAGCCAATCAGCTTCTAACTTCACCTTTAATAAAGCTCTGACAATAAAACCTGGAAGCTATTTGGTTTCTATGCAGAGCTGAACTAGATTTTGCACTTTCCAGTTTTAGTAAATAACCCCCTATATGTCATTATACTATACTCAAACGATTGTCAATCCACATACCATTAACCTCTTCGGACTCTAAGGCTGGGTTCACACTAGCTGCAGCCGCGGCTCACAGCAGGGGTCCGGTACGTGTGTCTGTTCACCGTTTCAGGTGCAAATCAGGCCCAAATTTTTGACTGAAATCGCACCTGAAACAGACCAGAAGACGCACAGGACCTTTCTGCAAGTCAGAGGTGTGTGAACCGGCTCCATTGAGAGTCGGTCACACTCCTCTGTCATGCAAATTGGATGGGGGGAAACCCGCCTCCAATTTGCATCAGTGTGAACCCAGCCTTACTTTACTGTTTTGATACGAAGACATGTATTATTACTGTAGATGATATCCAAGTGCCTGACCTGTTTTTATTCCCAGCTTAAAGGAGCACTTTTGCTACCGGAAAATTCAATAAAAGGTTAGAAGTAAAAATAGTTTCTGCCAGACCCATAAAAGCTTTTTCTTGCAAAAGCTTTTTTTCATTAATATGCCAATTGTCTTGAAATAATGTATATATTTAACCCTTTTATTCAGATCAGATAGGGAAGTAATGGGCATCTAATAGATTTCCAGAGCTTGAACTATAAATTCCAATGAAAAAGGGAAAAACTGTTTAGATTAGAATAAATTGACAATATTGGTTAAAAAATGAAAACATTTTTTTGAAAAAAAGAGTCCGAAGAGCAGCAGATACACAAAAACAGGAAGGAGAAGAGAAGCTGCGCTGTGTGAAGGTTCAATCCAACAATAGCTTGTAGATATCAAATAAAATTAATAAATGAGTGACAGTTCAAACGGATCCAGACAAACACCCAAGTGAGCCCAATCAAGTGCCACCACCTTATAAAAAACTTGCTTACCAGATGGCAACTTGTCCAGACGATCCTTCCACACAAGCAAAGGCCGTCTGTTTTTGCTTGCCATCTGGTAAGCAAGTTTTTTATAAGGTGGTGGCACTTATTCATTGATTGGGCTCACTTGGGTGTTTGTCTGGATCCGTTTGAACTGTCACTCATTTATTAATTTTATTTGATATCTACAAGCTATTGTTGGATTGAACCTTCACACAGCGCAGCTCCTCTTCTCCATCCTATAAATTCCAATATTTTCTAACCTAAGAGTGTATAAGGACAGCCATGGTGCAGATGCAGCATTCCATGACTTCTAGTTCCACAACACCTGGAGATGTACTGGTTTCCTATCACTGGAAGGCTCATATCCAGCAGTCCTAGTGAAAAGCCCTGAAAGTTCGTTAGGATAAGTCACAATATACTCCTATACAGAGAACATTAGTTTGAAGGAAGTGCCAAAATATGGCAGTTAATATGGACAGCAGCAATACCAAGACACCTGCTGGATTTTATGCCGATTTTAAAATAAACAATTTTGAAGGTTAAGCTGGCCATGGATATGATATGAAATATTTTCATCCTGAAAACTGGAGTGGGGCTTTATAGTTTATTACCAGCACAGACTCATTTGCCATTTTGGACAGAGTGCGCAGTGATGGCCATACACATATAGATATTTTCTTTCCAACTCATGATTCTCCCATCTGCACTATACACCATAGATGGACAAAAAACCCACTGTGGCTATTGTATTTTGACAGCCCCCTCTGGAGGCTGTCAAAATATTCAAACATTGCCTGCATCTGATTGGATGGAGGTGCTGCTCAGCCAACAATTTTCCATCCAGCTCGTTAGATTTTCCAATTAATGGATATTGGACGAGAGATGGCTGATGGGCCACCCAATGAGCAAATTTCAGCCTGTTTATCAGAAACCTGCCGAAATGTTCTCCTTGTATAGCCAGACTAAGATTATGTTGGGTTTTTACTTAGTTTGGTGCCTCACTGGGGAGATTTTGACTTACTTCCTGGCAGCAATAAATAAATTGATGGATCCCCTACTTTTTGTAAAATAGAGTGTTTCTACTGCAGGTTTTGTCCCTTTTGGAAATTTTGTAAACAAGCATGCTTGTTCCACACTAGGAACTTAATGGCTGATAAAGAAAGAACCAGAATTACAGACCTTAGAGTCTGCATCTTTAAAAAAAAACAAGTACATACTGGCAGCTCCCGTATGTCTGTCCTCACAAGTCCACCTTAAACAACCTCCACTTCTGCAGCACTGCTGGGATCTCTAGCTGCTGTACAGTTAATGGCTTTGACATGTTTCAACTTATGCACTCTGAGTGCTTGTACACATGAGAGCTGTACAGTATTGAACTTCCAGTGTTTCTTGTTAAAGGTGAACACTTGAGTGGATTTTATCACAGTACAAAGCAACCACTCCAGCAGTATGTCTAATGCCGCGTACACACTGTCCGAATTTCTTTTAATGCAGCGCATTCTTTTGTGCATTAGAATGCTAGAATAATGAAGTTGTTTTGCTGCTGATGTTCACACAGAGTTCTGACAAACTTATTTCTTATTATTTCTCGTGATCTCATGAACAGCAGTAAAAACGATCTGAAAAGCACAAGGCTGAAAAGCGCGAATCATCTCTCATCAAACTTCTACTAAACACGAGATAAACACGAGATTAGCAGAAGGAGCTCAAAGGGTACTGCCGTCGTACGTGTTGTATGTCACCGCGTTCTTGGCGGTCGGAATTTGGTGTTTGGTGTCAGCTTGAGCGGAATTTCCGTCGGAAAAAAAAACCTTCAGAGCTAATTCCGACGGCAAAACTGGTCGTGTGTACAGGGCATAACACATGGACACACCCAGTGTTGCCAACCGCCCGTTAGATTTACGGGCAGTCCGTAAAAACAGGGCATTTTTTTACCGCCCGTAAATGCCCCGTAGTAGCAGATATTTGCCAGTAAAAAAAATGGTGGTGACGGCGGGTCAGAACTGCGCATGCGCAGTTTGCGGGAAATTGGCCGAGAAGATCCGATCCTCTGCCCCGCCGGCGCCGCGCGACGATGATGTCAGCCGCGCCGCCCGCCCGCCAGACTTTAAAAAAAAGCAGGAGCTGAGGGCGGATGGACAGAGGACGGCCCGAGCCGTCCACTCGCCCTCCAGACTTATGGACAGAGGACTGAGAGGAGCCTTGTGTTTGAGTCAGTCAGTGCCAGTGGACCAGAGCAGCACGTCAATCAGCAGCTAAGGACAGTGTGCGCTGGAGTCGGACTGCTGACGTGAGCCTGTAACCTGACCAGCCAGCACACTACAGCGACACAGAGTGCCCTGGTCAGTGTCGGACGGTGAGTGGCTGTGCACTGCAGATTGCACAAAGGCAGGTCGGGCGTCGGGGAACTTAGACGTTCTGATCCTAAAGATTTTTCCTTTTCCTAGCCTCCCACAGCAAAGCTCATATGTCAGGGGCTGGGAGTGTGCTGGGAAGGAAGCTTGCTTGTATATTATTACTCCCTCTCTTTGGCAGCATTCTACCCCCACTGCTGGCTCTGTACACCCACCTACCTTGCTTGCTGGGCAATATCTCTCTCCCCCCTCTTCTCTCTCCCCCCCCCCCTCTCCCCCCCCCTCTCTCCCCCCCCCTCTCTCTCCCCCCCCCCCTCTCTCTCTCCCCCCCTCTCTCTCTCTCCCCCTCTCCCTCCCTCTCTCTCTCCCTCCCCCTCCCTCTCTCCCCCTCCCTCTCTCTCTCTCTCCCCCTCCCTCTCTCTCTCTCTCTCTCCCCCCTCTCTCTCTCTCCCCCCCCTCCCCCTCTCTCTCTCCCCCTCCCTCCCCCCTCTCTCTCTCTTTCTCTCCCTCTCTCCCTCTCTCGCCCCCCTCTCTCTCTCTCTCTCTCGCTCCCCCCTCTCTCTCGCTCCCCCCCTCTCTCTCTCGCTCCCCCCCTCTCTCCTCTCCCCGCCTCCTCCCCTCTCTCTCTCGCCTCCCTCCCTCTCTCTCTCGCCTCCCTCCCTCTCTCTCTCGCCTTCCTCTCTCTCTCTCGCCTCCCCCTCTCTCTCTCGCCTCCCTCTCTCTCTCTCGCCCCCCTTTCTCTCTCGCCCCCCTCTCTCTCTCTCTTACCCCCCTCTCTCTCTCTCGCCTCCCTCTCTCTCTCTCTTTCGCCCCCCCTCTCTCTCTCTCGCCTCCCCTCTCTCTCTCTCTCTCTCTCTCGCCTCCCTCTCTCTCTCTCTCTCTCGCCTCCCTCTCTCTCTCTCTCGCCCCCTCTCTCTCTCCTTTTTTTTCTGATCAGTTTGATTAATAGGTAAGCTTGCAGTGCCCACCACACATTTTTTTCTCCTCAATTGAAGATAGGGAAAAAAAAAAAGACAGAGAGCAGAGTAGGGGAGAGAGAAGGAAGTATGAAAGAAAAGTCCAGCTTCACCACAGGCAGCTCCAGAATTGTGGTATTTCCCTGCCTCGGACAGTCACAGTGCTCTCCTCTGCTACTCAATGTGCTCACTCAGGGCGGGGGGGGTAGACAGAGTGACTCTGAGTCAGTCCCAGAGAGAGTCAGACAGGGGCCAAGGCCTGGCCCGGGGGAGTATATGAGAGTGAGTGATTCAGTCAGTCAGGAGCGGGCCCAGCCAATAATCCCTTCAAAGAGCAGGCTGGAGGTGGTGGACTGCAGCAGCACAGTGAAAGGGGCACAGGAGGAAGGACACTGATGTAGAGAAGTATGGTAATATGAAGGGGGCAGAGGAGGAAACTACCATGTCCACAGTCTCTGACCATCTCCTGTATCGTGTCCGCAGCCTCTGACTATCTCCTGTATCATATCCGCAGCCTCTGACCATCTCCTTTTATCATGTCCGCACTCCGCAGCCTCTAACCATCACCTTTTATCATGTCTATAGCCTCTAACCATCTCCTGTTATCATGTCTACAGCCCTCTAACCATCTCCTTTTATAATGTCTAAAGCTCTCTAACCATCTCCTTTTATCATGTCTACAGTCTCTGAGGGGGAGTCTGGAGAGGAGTCAAGAGTGGGGAGCGCCGTCAGGATGGGGGTTATGGGAGAAGTCAGACATGCGGGACTATGGAGAGGAGACTATAGGTTAAAAACCCAGAGCCACCGAGCTGGAGCCATCTGACTGAGCATTGCAACTTGTGCACCTGAGAGGAGGGGGGAATCCTGCAGATTCTGAGGGAACTCTGTGCTGCCTGGGATATAGTAAACCCGATCTTCATGCCAATG
Source organism: Aquarana catesbeiana (assembly GCF_042186555.1). Lineage (NCBI taxonomy): Eukaryota > Metazoa > Chordata > Amphibia > Anura > Ranidae > Aquarana > Aquarana catesbeiana. The sequence continues at coordinate 85,970,944 of NC_133334.1, read as the reverse complement.
AACAAATATGTTTTTTTTACTTTTGTTTAACTTAAACACATTGCTAATAGCACTAGTTATATGTTTATAGTTTAAATATTGATATCTGCACTGTAAAACTGTAATTTAGGTACTTTTTTGCAGTGCCAGTAAAAAAATTGGAGCCGTTTGTAAATGTCGTCATTCTGCCAGTAAATTTCACTTCGGGGGGTTGGCAACACTGGGACACACCGTGATAAGCCAGCTGTGTGCTGTAGTAAAATGGATATTATTCATGTGGCCTTGTTCACTGCCACTTACCCCCCATAAAGGATAGCAGTTGACAATTTTCTTCAAACTGCCTAATGAATGCTTAACACTAATGTATAACACGAGGATCCCCCCATAAATGAGCCTTGTTCAGTACTGAAAGCTATGAAGATAATAGTACCTTCTTAGCGAGGAAGGGTTACTGCCTGAGCTTTAATTTCTGTCAGTGTCCCCGTTAATGAGATTCCCCCTTAGCAACTCTCATGATGTCACTTCAATTGGGGGTACACTCAATAAGAATAACACAGAGCTTCTGACAATGTTTTTATTGCTGTCCGTACCTTCCTGTAGCAGTGACAACTGCTGCCCCTTTTTTTATACAGATGAGGACAACTTCCCCAATCAAATCACAGACTGAGATGAGGACCTCATATGGGAGTGCATATACAGGACCCATACCCATGCCCCCACCAAACCAATAAGCAATCAGCACAATTATACTAAATAAAAGACACAAACTTTATTACAAACTAATGCCGCGTACAACACACGAGCGGACTTTCCGGTGGACTAGGTCCGACGGATTAGTCCGAGCGGACAATTAGTCGCGACAATTTGTCGTGTGTGGGCTCCAGCAGATTTTTTTTCCCCCAAAAGTCCGACGGACCTAGAAATAAAACATGTTTTCAAATCTGTCCGACGGACTCGAGTATGGGCAAAAAGTCCGTTCGTCTGTATGCTAGTCCGGCGGACTAAAACGGACACTAGGGGCAGCTATTGGCTACTGACTATGAACTACCTTATTTTAGTCCGGTCGTACGTCATCACCAGTCAGCATTTAGCCCTCGGTCACACCCGTGTGACATGTCATGCAAATGCCCAACAGGCCCCAAATCACATGACTAGTTGCACCTTATTGCAGCAATGGAACTGTTCGGTTCCTTATTGTCAGCAATGCAACAAATCGGTGTGCAATGCCGACTTGTGTGGTGCCGCACCCGATTTGAAAAAGTAGTTCCTGCCACTATTTTTGACGATTTCAGGTGCGACTTGCATAGACATC